>NC_139027.1:87283539-88673493 GCF_964662115.1 Mustela nivalis
GAAAACACAAGTACCTCTTGCCTCCTTCATCTCCTTTGAAGCAGTATTTACATTTTCTGATTTTGTATGGAGTTTATACCAGTATTTTTCATTCAGTTTGCTAACCACTACTGGATGTTGAGATTAATTTGGTGAATCACATCCAGAATATTTTTTTTTAATGGAGAGAATGAGACAGACATCAGAATACATTGAATCTCATAGGGATAAGAAGTGTTTCATGAAACTCTCTGGGTATATGGGTAGATGTTGGTATCTGTCTGTATCAACTCCTGATATAAAATGTTTGTCTTTCTATGGGTCTGGGTCACAAATATTTGAGAAACATCAGCTTAGGGGCACCTGGGTGGCTCAGTGGGTTAAGCCGCTGCCTTCGGCTCAGGTCATGATCTCAGGGTCCTGGGATCGAGCCCCACATCGGGCTCTCTGCTCAGCAGGGAGCCTGCTTCCTCCTCTCTCTCTGCCTGCCTCTCTGCCTGCTTGTCATCTCTCTCTGTCACATAAATAAATAAATAAATAAATAAATAAATAAATAAATAAATAAATAGAAACATCAGCTTAGGGGATAAACTAGATTATCCAACTCTGACAAGTGATGTCAAACTTCCTGTAATAAACACCCTTTAAGGACCCAGCTCACACCGCAGGCAAGTGTCAGGAGCTGCTCAGAGCTGCCTGTGGCATTGCTACGTAAGGCAAAAAAACACAGAGCACTGCATTAGTCTCAAAACAAGTAATGTGAAGAAGACACTGCTGGCAAAAGTCAGTTGTTGCTGTGTGTGTAGTTCACATGTCAATTCCCCCTGCTTCCTGCATTTTAGATCCCACCACTGTTCACAGACTGCATTTTTCTTTTCTTCTTGAGACACAACTTGAGGTGAGCAGAGTTCGCTCCCTAAGTAAGTCAGTCATACAGTGCTTCTCTTTGTAAAACTGGAATCTCAATTTTGCTACTCAAGTAGGAGCTGAAAGTTGCTTCTTTACATTTTTGCTCCCTAACTAGGTTATAATTTACAGAGCTGTGTGTTGTTACTTAGTGTACAAAATTACTAAAGTCTAATACTCTGTAGAAGCAAATAAAGAGGAAATAGACCTGAAGTTAATACAAGGTTATATGCCAATTTTACCTCAATTATGTACAAAAAAAGAGAGAGGAAAAAAGGCAAAGACTTACCAAGCATTTTTTGGTCATCTCCAGGAAGAGAACACACTCATACTCACTGTAAGTGTCTAATTTGGTTTGCAGAGGACTCAGAACCTTATCAGAAAAGAATAGTTACTCAGGGCAGGTGCAGATGCATCCAATCTCAGCCTTTCTGTGGTCCTCATATACCTAAGGACATGAACAGCTGCCAGGAACATTGTCTGCATAGGGCAGAATCCTGCCAGATCTGGGACATGGCTGAATTTTTGTTGTGTCGCAAGTCTTATACTCAGAGAGCACCATTCATTCCAGATGAACATACAGCAGTTTCTGCGTTTCATTTAGGAAATGCAGCCCCCTGGCTCTCATTCTTGGGAGCAAGGCCACTGCCTCTTCTAATGGGAGAAAGCAGAGTCAGTGCCCAGTTTTCCATCCCTTAATGTCACTTCCTCCAGCTTTCTGTGGAAAGACTGACTTCTAAAAAGTCTTCTGTCACTACAATGCCCTCTAGACATTCATGCCTTTATGTAATCCTCTCCCCTTGAGTGGCCATTAGACTGGCCTCGTGATTTGTTTCTAACTAGTAGAATACAGCAAAGGTGACAGGGTGCCACTTCCATGATTAGGTTAATTGTGACTTCTATCTCATTAGCAGACTCTACCTTCTCCACTTACAAGCTGACATTATTAAAGAGGCCACAAACCTAACCACTAAAAGGCAGAATCTCATGTCGATTATTTCTCAATAAATTTTTTAAAATTAAAAACCCATACATAAATGTTTAGAGCAGCTTTATTTTAAATTGGGAAAAACTAGAAACAACGGAAATATCCTTCACTGGTAAATGAGTAAAACAAACTGGTGCAGCCACACAGTAGAATCCTGCTCAGCTATAAAAAGGAATGAGTCACCGATACCCACAGGAACATGGACAGTTCTCAGATGCCTCCTGCTAAGCAAAAGGAACCACACTCAAAAGATACATGATGGGGGCGCCTGGGTGGCTCAGTGGGTTAAGCCTCTGCCTTCGGCTCAGGTCATGATCTCAGGGTTCTGGGATCGAGCCCCACATCAGGCTCTCAGCTCAGCGGGGAGCCTGCTTCCCCCTCTCTCTCTGCCTGCCTTCTCCCTACTTGTGATCTCTATCAAATAAATAAATAAAAATCTTTAAAAAAAAAAAAAAGATACATGACGTGGCCCAATTTATATTACTTTCTGGAAAAGGAAAATGGTGGGCATGGTGGTACTGTACCTCAAGAGGATGAAGTACTGTAAGCAAATTATACCTCAATATATACCTGATTTCAGAGTGATTAAAACCAGTTGTTTTTGTTTCTCTTGGTTTAGTTTTGAGGTTTACCACACAACTGTTTAGGTTCTAAGTCATGTAAAGGCTTCCATATTAAAAGAATGTACAAATTCCCCTTATTGTCAATAATTCTAGTTGTGCTGGGGTCTTTATTTTGGAATTGTCTAATGGAGAAATGCAAATACTGAAAGGTCAAGAACAGATTTGTAATGTCAAAGTATGTTCTGAGAAGATTAATGCATTTTTTTTCTTTTTGGACTCCCCAAAGGTGAGGAAGAAAATGCTTCCCGTTCATCCGGATGGGCATCCTATCTGCATAGTTGGTCTGGACTTCGGTAGATTGATGGGAAAACATTATTTATTAACCAAATAGAATCCATGTGGCAAAAAAGAAAGTTTCACATATATTGCTGTCATTCTTTTGTCCAAAATGTGTGTGTATATGTTCACATCTACATATATTTGTATATACGTCTGTCAGATATATTTAAAAAGTCTCTGCTTGAAGTAAAAGTATGAAGTTAAAGTACAGCAGCCTGAAGGGTTGATACCAGTCCACAGCCCTCTGACTCTGTGACCTCCCAAGAGTGCTGCCAGATGAAAACACCAAGAAACAACACCACTCCCTCCTTCTGTGGAACCTCAGGACCCGCCTGTTTCTGGGCAGTACTGTGAATTTTGAAGTTAAATTTTGGTACAGTACCAACTGGAATTTAGGTTTTGAAAATAATGTTACAAGACTATTTATTGCAAGAGCAAACTTGCAGATAGATTATTATTACAAATGTTGAAATGTAATTAGAATATGAAGGAAAATCCTTTGTGCATAACATTGACATGTTTATTAAGGGATTATAAAGCAAATATGTACAGTTAATTATGAGACTAACATTTTACTTAGTAACTTTAAAATGAACTGTTCTGTTTTTGTTTTTTTTTTTCTCTACAATACATTATCTCAAAACTCATTATGTTGTCAGAAGCCCTCGTGTTGGCTGGTGTAACACAGAACATGAACACGGGACCAGCTCATTACCTTGGGGTGATTTTGTGGTGTCTCTCCAGGCTCTTGAGAGGGTTCATCTACTTTTAAGCCATAAATCTGTTTTAAGAATTCTTTCCATCTCCCCCATTAAAAACTTATCAGAACATCGACTGCGTCATGCAGCATTGTATCTAATAGGAGAGTGGTGCTTCCCGTGGTTCAGCAGACATGCCGTTCTGTATGCTCTCCATCCCAAGGAACTTCAGGAACACATCTTCGAGGTCAGTGTCACATTTTCACAGTCTTGTGGTGTTACCTGCCTTTGATGCCTCTAAATATATTTTATTGACAAGATCAGAATTGTGTTCTTAAATCATAAATTTGAGAATTCTATTTTTAATATTTATTTGTTAAAAAAAATCACCACACAGTATGCTCTGTAAAAGTTCCCTTAAGCCTTCCAATTTATACTTTGATTTTCATTCTCAGCTGGTGAACTGACTTGGTTTACTCAGAACATTCATTTTGATTCCAGTTTAATTTAACTGAAATTTGCTGCTGACGTGCTGAGTTTGTTCTTTACAAAATATCTCCTATATCTCTTTCCTCCAGTTTTAGAACAGACCTAACTAGTGAATGTAATAATGAAAATGCATCCGTTTCAGAGCTGACTTTAAGTTTAGTTTTTTTACTTTGTAAACTGTGAATATGCATATACCAGCAGCATACAATGTAACTGTAATAGTATTTAAATAAATTTCACTGTAAGTGTAGACCTTTTTGAAGTCTGTATAAACTTATTTTGAAATACGGTCTCTACTTATGAATGTAATAGCAAAAATACCATTTTGCATGATAAAAAAGTTAACTTTGATTACAAAGTGATATTCTTTCATGATTTCAGCAAGAGGAAATATACTGATTATTTTAGTATTTCTATTAAATATGTTTAACTGCATATCATATTTTTATGCCTACTTTTTTTCTGTTAGACACGCTCTTTGGAGTTTTTGAGTTAGTCTATGAATTGGCATTACACATTCCCTTACTACTGTCTCTAGACAGTTGGGACCTAGAGTATCAGTTACTTGAGAGAACAAAGATTGACCTTTTGTTAGGTGTTGTGTGGATCATGATACCTTCCATGTCTGACATCTACCTTCCACCTGGAAGTGGGAGCCACACTTAGCCTTTCTTTGGGCTCCTCGCAAGTTCCAGCCTCCTCTGTGATGTATACAGTGAGCTTTGCTTACGCCCCAAAGAGCATATGATCAAGAATTATATTCCTTTAAACAAACTTTGAGCATTGCATTCCTTTAAACAGACTTTGGGAGAAGTGTCACTGAACTGCTTACTAGCAAAGCAAAGGCTTGCTAAAGGCAAGCAGTGTTTTGTGTTCTTTGTAAACCCCGTGTTAGCTGGTGATATCACTGGAAACCTGTAGTATTGAGTGTACAGTTTCCAATAAAGATATAATTTGGTATTGGGCAAATAGCATGATGCAAACAAAAAATTACTCATACTGTATGATTAAGTTGGAATGTAGTGGTCACAACTTGGTGTAAGACTATTCTGCTTTGACTTGGTATCTGAAAATCTACTATTGTTTCAAAATAAATGCACACAAGGTAAACAATCTGATATAAAGTTGCAGGTGACTTTAAGCTCATTTTTACCCATGAGTGTTAAAAAGCATTTCATTATTTACATATAAGTTATATACAGAAGGAAAATCTTTTCCCCCTGCATTCATCATATGACTACATGGAGAGAAAATCAAGTTGTGACCTTCAAATTGTTGCTTTAAAAAAGATAGAAAGGTTAAAAAAAAAAAAATAGAAAGGTGCATGTTAACAGAACATTGAGGGTGCCTGGGTGGCTCAGTGGGTTAATCCTCTGCCTTCGGCTCGGGTCATGATCTCAGGGTCCTGGGATCGAGCCCCGCATCGGGCTCTCTACTCAGCAGGGAGCCTGCTTCCCTCTCTCTCTGCCTGCCTCTCTGCCTGCTTGTGATCTCTCTCTCTGTCAAATAAATAAATAAAATCTTAAAAAAAAAAAAAAAAATAGAACATTGAGTATGGTGAAGAAATATGTTTTCAGTTTCAATTTCAAATATGCAGGTGACCACCCCAGGTTTCCTTCAGAGTGGGCTCACTCGGAGCCCACAGAGTGGCTACCTCTCCAGATATCTGCCTAGAATTGAAGATGACAACAATCCTCTCCGCCCCTTTCTCTGGTAACTTCTCCCCCACCACCATACCAAGAGGCCAACAGAATCAACTGAACCAGGCACAGAGCCCTAACCCAAGCCAAATAGATTAGATTCAGGAACATGGATTTGGGACCAGAGTCAGGCTCACATCTCTGTGTAACTGGAATTGTGGTATGTAATGACAGGAACTCTGGAATTCCCAGAAGGAGCAGAGAAAAGCCCACCCAGAAAACATGAAGGAGGCTAAGCTGACGTGAGGAGGTTAACAAATATGGGGTGAGGGGGAAGGGGCAGCTTCAATTCTGCTTCTAACACCTGAGACAGGTACAGTGGGCTCCATACTCTGTCCCTTGCATCCTCAGTAAACTTCTACATGTGCTTCGAGAGTGACTGATAGGTGTCTGGAACACAGTGCTGTGGTGAGAGGAGAAACTCTACACTCAGACATGAAGAGGATGTCTGCTTCACTACTGATGGACTCGGGCTTTGCTCTTGACTGTTTGAGCCCCCATCTCTCTCTCTGCAAGACATGGACATCATCACCCCAGCATAGTGGGCACTCCAACGCTGTCCCCCTTTTTAGTCTTACCTTCCTACTTCCACAGCCTGCAGCAAGGTTTACCAATTCGCTTTTCTTTTTGTCCCCTTTATTGTCCTTCAGTGCCCAGCACATAGCACTAAATAAGTGTGCTTAATGAGTAAGTGATTTTAGTAATCAAGTGAATATAACATTTAACTGCACATGCCTCTGATAATCACCTCTTGTCTTTTAAAACTTTACAGTCTGCCCCAAGCTAGGATTAGAATCCAGATTTCAAGGGTGCCTGGGTGGCTCAGTGGGTTAAGCCTCTGCCTTGGGCTCAGGTCATGATCCAGGACCCTGGGATCGAGCCCCATATCAGGCTCTCTGCTCAGCAGGGAGCTTGCTCCCTCCTCTCTCTCTGCCTGCCTCTCTGCCTGCTTGTGATCTCTCTCTCTCTGTCAAATAAATAAATAAAATAAAATTTAAAAAGAATCCAGATTTCATGAAACATGATCAGCTCATTAATGAAAATGAGTAATTAAAAATGTACAATGATCTCTTGAAACTAAAGTTCAAAAAATTATAAGGAAGTAAACAAAATCAACTATTAAAAGGAGGAAAGGAGATTCTAATCTAGGATGCTCAGGATTTAATAGGAGTCTCTGGTCTCTGAAAATAAAATAGGAAGAAATTTTCAAAGAAATAATACAAGTTTACAAAATTAAAGGCAAGAGTCTAAAATAAAAGGCTTATCAGAGATCCAGTATAATAAAGGCATAGTGATACAACTTTTAGAATAGAAAGTGCTCCTAAAAAGTTTTCCAATGACAGGGATGCCAGGACAGGGTGAGAGCCCTGACTCTTGGGTTTTGGCTCAGATTGTCATCTCAGAGTCACGGGATTGAGCCCCACATCAAACTCTGCTTAAGTTTCTTTCTCTGTCCCTCCCCGCCCCCAAATACATAAATAATTTTTTTTTAAAGATTCCAAAATGAAACAAGATGGGATCGGGAGGGAGACAAACCTTAAGAGTCTCTTAATGTCACAACAAACTGAGGGGGGCTGGAGGGAGGGGGGGTATGGAGAGGGTGGGGAGGGTATGTGCTATGGTGAGTGCTGTGAAGTGTGTAAACCTGGCGATTCACAGACCTGTACCCCTGGGGCTAATAATACATTATATGTTTATAAAAAAAATTTTTTAATTTTAAAAATTAAAAGATTCCAGTGACAGATGGTAACTATACTTCTCATGGTAAGCTTTGCATAATTTGTAGAAATGTTGAATAGCTATGTTGTATACCTGAAACTAACAGTGCATGTCAACCACAATTTTAAAAAATAAGAGAAAATACATTTACAGTATTGCACTGCATTTAAAAAAAGTCCACTTGTAAGAAGACCTATGCAGTTCAAACCCAGAAATTTAAAAAAGAGAAAGAATCTTTTTGGATGCAGTTAAATGGTATACATGGAGAGAAAATTGTGTTATTTAGTGTAATAATTGCTAAATGTTAAAATAAAATTGACAAAAGAAGAAATTTTCCCGAGACGAAAGCAAGTTTCAGACACAGGAAGGGAACGAAGATTGCTTCAAACCTCTCAAACAGCAGCACAGCACACCAGAAGACCTCAGAGAAATTTCTTCAAAATTCTGAGTCAAAATAACTTGCAACCTGAAATTCTACAAACAACAAACTTCCAATTAAGTGGGAGAAAACAGACTTTTTCAGATCCCTAAGAACTGGGAAAAAATGACTTCCCATGCAGCCTTTCCTGTTGAGAGAATATGCTCCAGAAGGCTGAGAGAAAACAGAAGTAAAAAAGGAGCAGCCAGGAAACAAGACTGAACACAGGAGAGTGCTGAAGGGTGATCCCAGGATACCTGCTGTGCTTGAAGAGGAAGAACCAGGAACTAAGAGTCCAAAGGGGGATTCTTCAGGAAGGAAAGAAAAAAAAAATTGGAACTCGTGGGTTACTTGATATAGCTGAAGTGTAAAATTTTATTAAAAGATGTTGGAAGTAGAAATGTAAACACTGAAAAAATATTTTATAATAAGGAAATATGTTTAATTTGTTTTGTTTGATAATGTGTCTATGATTAAAAAGTTATTTTTAAAACATGCTAAAACATTTATAGTTAAGATCATATTTGATCCAAATTAATATGGGAGGGACAGTGTGGGTGGGAGTGTGAGTGAAAGAAGATTGACAAGGAGTTGAGGGTTGCTTTCTTATCTACTCAAACATTTTCATTCTGTGTTCTTTCTCATCTACACTACAAGCATAAATCTTTTCTTCTGACGTCATGTATACATTGTTTTGTGTTTTACATATTTGTTGACATATTATTTATATGCCAAAAAGCTCCCTCGTTGAACATGTACAATTCAATGATTTTTGTACAGAGTTGTGAGCCCATCCCCACAATCTGAGTTTAGAAATTTTTATTACCTTCCCCCAAAAAACTGCCTACCCATTGGCAGCCAGTCCCCCATTAGCCTGCCTCAACCCTGGGTAGCCACTAATTCTCTGTCTTTGAGCTGCCTATTATTCTATACTTTTCATACCAGTAGAATCATAAATCTGTGACTGACTTCCTTCATTGCCATAATGTTTTCAAGGTCATTTGCATTGTAGCATGCAGCCATACTCCTTCTCTTTTACTGCTGAATAATCATCCTTTGTATGAAATGCCATGTTTTACATATTCATCCGTTGGTGGATATTTTGGTGTTTCCAACTTTTAGCTATTAAGAAAATTGCTGCACAATGTCCACAATAGCCAAAAAATGGAAAGAGTCCAGACGAATGGATAAAGAAGATGTGGAGGTTGTGTGCATGTACACACACACACACACACACACACACACAGTGCAATATTATGCAGCCATCAAAAAGACCGAAATCTTGCCATTTGCAACGTGGATGGAACTAGAAGGTATTATGTTAAGTGAGATAAGTCAATCAGAGAAAAACAATTATCATATGATCTCACTGACATGAGGAATTTGAGAGGCAGGGCCGGGGGGCTGGGGGAAGGGAGAGAAAATTGAAACACGATGGGACCAGGGAAGGAGATAAACCATTAGAGACTGTTCATCTCAGGAGACAAACTGAGGGTTGCTGGGGGGAAAGGGGTAGGGAGAGGGTGGTGAGGTGATGGACACTGGGGAGGGTATGTGCTATGGTGAATGCTGTGAATTGTGTAAGACTGATGATTCACAGACCTGTACCCCTGAAACAAATAATATATTATATATTAATAAAAAGAAAATTGCTCTGGGACACCTAGATGGCTCTGTCGGTTAAGCTCCAACTCTTGATTTTGGCTCAGGTCATGACCCAGAATCTTGAGATGGAGGCCTACATCCAGCTCCATGGGGAGTCTGCTTGAGATTCTCTCTCTCCCCCTCAGTCCTCTAAATAAAATAAAATCTTTTAAAAAGGAAAAAAATTGCTGCTAGGAAAATTTGCATGCAAATTTTTGTGTGGATATATGTTTTTCAGTTCTCCTGGGAATGGAATTTAGCATCCTATGGTAATCACATGTTTAACTATTTGTGGAACAGCCCAACTTTTCTAGAGTGACTACTCCACTTTACAATTTCATCAATAAGGTATGAGGTTCATTTTCTCCACATCCTCATCAAACCTTATTGTCTGCCTTTTTGATGATAGCCATCCTAGTGGATATGAAGTGGTATTTCACTGTGGGCTTGATTTGCACTTCCCTAATCGCTAGTGATATTAAAAGTGTACTTCGTGTGTTGTATATCTTCTTTGGAGACATGTATGTTTAAATTATTTGCCCATTTAAAAAATTGGATTATTTGTCTTTTTATTATTTAGTTATAGGTGTTCTTTATATACCATTTTACATGATACACAATTTTAGATACAAGTCCCTTATCAGATATATATGATCTGCACGTGTTTCCTACCATTATGTGGTTTGTCTTTTTAAGCTTTCTCAATGATATCATTTGCAGCACAAGTGTTTCTCATTTTGATGAAGTCTCAATTTACACTTCTGCTTGTCACCTGTGCTTTTGAGGTCAGATCCAAGCTTCATTGCTAGAGCCAACAATTACAAAGAGTTATTCCTATGTTTTCTTTGAAGAGTTTTATAGTTTTAGCTCTTATATTTAGGTGTCTGATTTGCTTTGAGCTAATCTTTTTGATATGATACAGAAAGGAGTCCCACTTCATTCTTTTGCACATTGTCATCCAGGACTATTGAAAACACGATCCTTTCCCTACTGAATTGTCTTGGCACCTTTGTTGAGAATCATTTGACCATAAATGTAAGGGTTTATATCTGGGCTCTCAATTCTAGTCCCTTGAGCTATATATCTGTCCCTATGTCCATCCCACACAGTCTTGATTACCACAGCTCTTTAGTAAGATTTGAAATGAAAAAGCATGTTTCCTCTAACATTGTTTTTCCTTTTCAAGACTGTGTTGACTGTGGACTCTTCTGGGTCCTTTGCATTTCTATATGAACTTTAGGATCAGATTGTCAGTCTGTGAAAACACAAGTTGAAATTTTGATAGGACTTCATGTTGTCTGTAGATCACTTTAGAAATTATTGCCTCCTTAACAGTGTATCCATAAACATAGGGTGTCTTTCCATTTTTGGGGGTCTGTTTAATATCTTTTGACAATCTTTTGTAGCTTCCAGTATACAAGTCTTTTATTTAATAGTTAAATTTATACCTAAATATCTCATTATTTTTGATGCTATTGTAAATTGAATTGTTTTCTTAATTTCATTTTTGGATTGCTCTTTGCTTATGTATAGAAATATAATTTATTTTTCTTGATGCTAATTGTATATCCTACACCCACACTTAAGTCTTTACCAGTTCCAGTAGCTATTTATATGTGGATTCCATATGCAACTATATTCCATAGCTCATGTCATATCATACACGAATATAGTTCTACCCCTTCCTTTCTTTTTTTTGATGCTTTTTAATTACTTTCCTTGCCTGTTTGCCTGGCTGGAAACTCTAGCACAATTTTGAAGAGAAGGGGCAAAACAGGACATCCCCAGCTAACATCTGCTATTAGGGGAGAACATGCAGCTGTTCACCATTAAGTAGGATGTCAGCTCTGAGATTTTCATAGATGCCCTTTATCAAGTTGAGAAAATTTATTTCTACTTTTAGTTTGTTGAGTGTTTTTATCATGAAAGTGTTGAATTTTGTCAAAAATTTTTTAAATCTCTTTTGAGATAATTATGAGGGTTTGTCTTTTATCATGTTAATATGGCATATTCTTACATTGATTGGCTTTTGGATATTAAAATAACCTTGCATTCCTTGACAAAAATTGATATTTGGAGCTAAATAATGAGGGCTGGAGTATTTATAATACTATTCTCACCATGTGCTCGCTTCGGCAGCACATATACTAAAATACTATTCTCACCATTTGATATATGTTTGAAATTTTCCATAATAAAAATTTACTAAAAATTGAAGTCTGGTTTTTTGTCTCCTTTTTTCTTTGTTCATTTGTTTTGTTTCTTAAGTTCCACGTATGAGTGAAATCATATGGTATTTGTTTTTCTCTGATTGACTTATTTCACTTGGCATTATACCCTCTAGCTCCATCCACGTTGTTACAAATAGCAAGATCTCATTCTTTTTTATGACTGAGTAATATTCCATTGTGTGTGTGTGTGTGTGTGTGTGTGTGTGTGTGTGTGTGTGTTGTGTGTGTGTGTGTATCACATCTCCTTTATCCATTCATACATGGATAGACACTTGGGCTGTTTTCATATCTTGACCAGCATAAACAATGCTGCAATAATCATAGGGATGCAGAGAAAAAACTGGTGGTTACCAGATGGGAGGTGGGTGAGGGGATGGGTGAAGGGGATTATCACAATGAACACTGAGTAATGCAAGGAATTATGGAATTCATTATAAGTATACCTGGAACAAATATACACTTGTGTTAATGATACTACAATTGCTTTACCTAATTTTTAAAATAAATAAAGAATAGAAAGTTGTTAGAGAATTAGTGAAATGTAAATAGGAGACTAGGAACATGGGTGGGGAGAGTCGATGTTAACTTTAGGAGAACTACAAGGTGAATGACAAAAAAGATAGTCATAATACACTTGTGGTTCACTGGATAACAATATAAAGTCAAAAGACTATTTGCAAAATATTAAAACATCATATTGGGAAAATGGGTATGAATGAAGTGAGGATACACAAAGCCCCTAAATTCTCACCTAATATAAAAGTAAATCAAAAAGATAAAAAGTGGATTTAATAGGGTTGCCTAGGTTAAGTGTCTGTCTTTAGCTCAGGTCACGATCTCAGGATCCTGGGATTCAGCGCCGCATCAGACTGCCTGTTCAGTGGAGAACCTGCTTTACTCCCTCTCCCTCTGCCCCTCCCCACCCCCAGCTCATATGTTCTCTCTCTTTCAAATAAAAAAATAAAATCTCTTTTAAAAAATGGATTTGAAAGCAAGAATATTTATCCCAAAGATACAAATGTAGTGATTTGAAAGGGCATGTGCACCCCAATATTTATAGCAGCAATGTCCACAATAGCCAAACTGTGTAAAGAGTTAGCTGTCCATCGGCAGATGAATGAATAAAGATGTGAGATAGAGATATATATATATGGAATATTATGCAGCCATCAAAAAGTGAATCTTGCCATTTGCAATGATGTGAATAGAAATAGAGGGTATTATGCTAAGTGAAATAAGTCAATCAGAGAAAAAACAATTATCATATGAGCTCTCCAATACGAGGAATTTGAGAAACAAGACAGAGGATCATAGGGGAAGGGAAGGAAAAAGGAAACAAGATGAAACCAGATAGGGAGACAAACCATAAGAGACTGTTAATCTCAGGAAACAAATGAGGGTTGCTGGGGGGGTAAGGGGGGATAGGGCGGCTGGGTGAAGGATACTGGGTGGGTATGTGCTATGGTGAGTGCTGTGAATTGTGTAAGACTGATGACAGGCCTGAACTCCTGAAACAAATAATACAATATATGCTCCCTAAAAAAAAGAAATATACACTAAATTTATCATTTTTTTAAAAATGGATTTGACAAGTCAGCATATTATTTAGAAATATGAAGGTAAATACCAGAAGAAAAAAATTATTAAAGTGTTTAAAGTCATTGCCTTTGGAGAAAAGACCTAGGGTCAGAAAAGTAGAGCAAGGGATTTATGTTTTTCTTTTATAATACTTTAAAACTAAAGCAAATAAGTGGTACATTTACATAATGAATAGGAATCCAAAGATACCAGAGATATTGCTCTAATACATGTAGTTAAAGACTGAATCATGCCACCCAAATTCATATGTGAAAGCCTTCTCTCACAACATGACTGTATTTGGAGATGAGGCCTATACGGAAGTAAGGTTAAAAGCGATCATAAAGGTGGAACCCTAACCCAGAAGGATTGGTATCCTTAGAACAAGAGGAAGAGACCAAGCTCGTTATCCTCCTCTCTACATGCATGCACCAAGGAAAGACCAGGTGAGGACATAGTGACAATGTGGCTGTCTGCAAGCCAGAAGGAGTGCCCTCATCAGAAACCAAACCAGTCAGAACCTTGAGCTTGAACTTCTGGCCTCCAGAACTGTGAGAAAATCTATTTCTGTTGTTAAGGCCACTCAGGTGGTGGTGTTTTGTTATGACAGCCAGAGCTGACTAATACACATGTCAACACAATACTATGTTAAAGTTATATTTTTAAGATCTATAATTATTGTCCATTTTTTGTTGTGTTTACTAAATCTACTGATCTTGAATAACAAATATCAATAGAAAACATCAATAATTGATAGATTAGTAAGACTCATTTCTCACTACCGTAAGTGAAAGGATTTTTGTGACTATTTTTCCTTCTATTTCATTATACAATACTATATTAGTTGGGGTTCCCCAGAGAAACAGAACTAAGAACTCCCATGATCTGCTTTCTGCAAACCAAAGGATCAGGAAAGCCAGTGGTATAAGCTCTAGATAACATAAAATTAACGTTCATAATTACTATATGTAAAAATAACTTGTGAACTTAGCAGTTCTAATCAAGACACCTAAATACTTCCACATCCTATATTTTATGGGGTAAGCCTGGATAAACTGAAAGCAACCCACTAAGCGCTGTAACTTGATTTTTCTCTTCCAACGTGCCTTACTATTTATGTTGTGTGGTATGATGATTTCACAGCATTCTATATTAGAAATAAATTCTTAATGCACGCACTTAATCCAGATTTTTTTTTACTAACACTAACCTAATTTCATTGGTTGGATATAAATATATTAGTTAGAAATACATCTTAGAAAAAAATGATATACTACTAA
Organism: Mustela nivalis; assembly: GCF_964662115.1. Taxonomy (NCBI): domain Eukaryota; kingdom Metazoa; phylum Chordata; class Mammalia; order Carnivora; family Mustelidae; genus Mustela; species Mustela nivalis. The sequence goes on from NC_139027.1 coordinate 87,298,072, forward strand.
TCTTTTATTTCAAGGTAGTAAATTCTATAAGCAAAATGTTCTATGCAAAAATCTCATGATTTCTGCAGTTAACTTCATCCTGTCTGAGAAGGCAAGGTGGTGAATAGGAGCACAGGGCTTGGAGGCAAAGTGCTGGGTTTCAAGAGTTCCTCCACTGATTACTAACTACATCACTCTGGGTAAGTTAATTATCCCTATTGCACATCAGTGCCCACATCTATTAAATGGTGTGGGAACACCGTAAGTTGGCTAACCCATCAGCCATTCCACCTTCTTCTCTCCTGCTCCTCCCATTCCAGATGTTTGAAGGACAGACACCTTGCCAATCTTCCTCAAAGCTAGGCGTGACCAGGCTATGGTCAGTCTTATTCTTCTTCCTGGTGAGTGAAGAATAAGACAAGGAAGGCTGCTAGAGGCCACCTGAGAAGGCTTATGAATTTTATGAAAAAGAAAAGAGAACATTCTTGGACCACTTTCCTCCTTTTTCCTAACTGGAAAGTACATGTGTTGCCTGGAACTGTGGCAACCATATTGTTACCCTGAGGCAACAATTATGCAAAGAATGGTAGATTTAAAAACAGAAGGAAATGGGTTAGTTCTTGTTAATAAACTATCCCTGATTTATCCAGACTTTTTGTTACATGAGAGAAAGAAGCCCTCATTAGTATAATGTCTGTTACATGTACTGACTCACTCCATGTTTTCAAGTAAAAATAGTAACCTCATAAGATTAAATCAAATGATATAGGTAAGAGACTGATTCCGCATAGTGTCTGGTACATAGGTTATATATGAAAAATATTAGATATATTTTCCACTCCAAATGTGTAATTATAAACTAGTTCCCTCTCCTTAAGAAGATTAACACCAATGTCACCCAGTCAAATAATTGTGGCTACAAATCATTTCTGAGGGATATACTAAATTCTAAATATAAAATTAATATTTTAGAGCTAAAACAATAGTATCTAGATCATTCCTGTTGCTGCTTTCTTAATTAGTGAAAGCAACTTAAAATGCAGTTTATCCAGAGTATTGAAATTTCTGTTAGTTTTGTTGCTTGAATCCTTCTTGGTAAGTTGGGCAAAAATAGGTGTTTGGTTTTTCGTTTGTATTTTGATCAACTTTGCTAAACATTATGCTCACTATTTATTTCTCAGCAGTGCTGTTGTTGGCCTGTCAAGAGTATTCTTTCCTTTGTGGGCCTCTTTTGAGAACTGGCTATCCCTTCTTGGCTCTTTTTCTCACCCCAGTGGATTACCAGGTCACACTCCTTTGAGAGACCCTTCCGTTTCCCCTTCAGTCTTGACCGTCATTAACTTCCCCAAGGAAAAGGATCCGTTCATTAAGGCTGAGCTGCCTGACATCAGGATATGTATTATTCAGTGTATAGCTGAAGCACTCAGTGATGTATTGTTCCAGTTACTTTGTGTGCGTGTAGGTGCGACGTTACCCATTGCACAGCTGGGTGGTCATATAAGTCTAGTGGAGAAAAGATTGAGGTTAACTGCAAGTCCCACCACATAGGGTCTCTCAGTGAAGATTCTTTTTAGCTGCTTATAAACTTATAAACATGGGAAACAATGAATGAGCCGACCTTATGGCCATACTGATAACAAATGATATACCGGGTTCTAGAAAGAATCTTCCTTTTGTAAGATCACTGCTTGCTAATCACCACCAATGGTTTTCAGTGTCTTGTTTGTAGACAAAAGCATGACTTTTACTACTTCTCTCTCTCTCCTATTTTTTTAGAGAGAGAGAGAACATGCATGTGTATGAGTGGGGGTGAGGAGCGGGGAGAAGCAGAGGGAGGGGAAGAGAGAGTCTTAAGCAGATTCCATGCCCAGCACAGAGCTGGTATGGGGCTCAATCTCACGACCCTAAGATCATGACCAGAGCCAAAACCAAGAGTTGGAGACTTAACCAACAGGGCCACCCAGGTGCCCCACTTCTTCTCTTAAAACCAAAGTGGATGCCCGATTCAGAGCTGCTCTGAAAAGTTTAATAGTTTATATTTATTTTAGTGCAGTTTAAGATTACAATATGATACAGTTCCCGAAAAATGGAATATAATTTTTCACAAAGTTTGGATCTGAGGTAGTCTATAAAACAATAGCAACATACCTCCCGCACTAAGCATAATCAGAACGTCTCTACATATGGTGGTATAATGTAATCTTATTGTAAACTAAAAATTCATGTTGAATATTGGACATTGTCCAGTGTTTAATTCATATGATTCATTCTGAGTTTCTGACTGAAATCATTCTCTCTGGCCTTGCCTATTTCTTCTGGGACCCATAAACTATGCAGCTGACTTAATTTCATGACTACATTATTTCTGCTTCCTTTCCTAGAAAAGGGGAAATCATTCAGATCAGCTTTCAAACTGCCTTAAGACAATGACTGAAATATTTTTAAAGGAACTCTTTTGTTCTGAAACTGCTCTAATACAGTAGCCACTAGTCATATGTGGGTCTTTGAAAGATGAAATGTGGTTATTTTATTTTATTTTTAAGATTACTTATTTATTTATTTGACAGACAGAGATCACAAGTAGGCAAGAGGCAGGCAGAGAGGGGCGGGGGAAGCAGACTCCTTGCTGAGCAGAGAGCCCAATGCAGGGCTCGATCCAGGGCTCAATCCGGGGCTCGATCCCAGGATCCTGGGATAATGACCTGAGCCGAAGGCAGAGGCTTTTACCCACTGAGTCACCCAGGCACCCTGAAATGTGGTTATTTTAAATTCAGATACACTATGGCATATAAAATACATACCAGATTTCAAAGACATATGAAAAAAATATAATAACACATCTCCTTAAAACTTTTTATAATGATTACATGCTGAAATTTCAAAATTGTGAATATTCTAGCTAAGTAAAATATATTATTGATAAAATATATTCATATGTTCTTTCATATTTTTTAAAGATTTTATTTATTTATTTGACAGCGAGAGAGGGAACACAAGCAGGGCATGTGGCAGAGGGAAAAGCAGGCTTCCTGCTGAGCAGGGAACCCTATGTGGGGATCGATCCCCGGACCCCAGGATCATGACCTGAGCCAAAGGCAGATGCTTAACGACTGAGCCACCTAGGCACACCGATAAAATATATTCTTAAAATTAATTTCACCTATTTCTTTTTCTTTTTTAAGGATTTTGTTGATTTATTTGTCAGAGGGAGACGAGACAGCAAGCACAATCAGGGTGAGTGTCAGGCAGAGGGAGAAGCAGGCTCCCTGCTGAGCAAGGAACCTGATTCAGGACTTGATTTCAGGACCCTGGGATCATGACCTGAGCCAAAGACAGACATTTAGCTGACTGAGCCACCCAGGTGTCCCTAATTTCACCTATTTCTATTTACTTTCTATAATGTGCCTACTAGAAAATTTTTTAATTATTTGGAAGGATCTTATTTGTGGCTTATATTACATTTTTATTATACAGAGCAACTCTAAAGAGACATTCTGTTAAGTCCTAAAATTAACTCTAAATGCCTTCAGGAATAAAGTGCCAAGTAAGAAGCTTCTCTGAACTTCAATTCCTAAAAGTCAGCAAGCATGATACATATGCCTTCTCTCTTCAAAAATACTCACTCTTCACCTCCAGTTACATATTACTTGGGGGCTATTAAGCTCCTTTTTAAAAATGTGAATTGACAGGGCGCCTGGGTGGCTCAGTGGGTTAAGCCGCTGCCTTCGGCTCAGGTCATGATCCCAGGGTCCTGGAATCGAGCCCCGCATCGGGCTCTCTGCTGAGCAGAGAGCCCGCTTCCTCCTCTCTCTCTGCCTGCCTCTCTGCCTACTTGTGACCTCTGTCTGTCAAATAAATAAATAAATCTTTTAAAAAAAATGTGAATTGATGAAGATTAGACTTAGGTCATTCCCATCTTAGTATCAGTTATAAAATCAGATAATTAGCTTGCTCCTAAAACCTGGCAAAGATAAATGAACCTTCAGGGAACTATGGAACTTTTTTTCATAATATTCGTGAATTATAAACTAAATTAAAATCTCTCCTCTTAAAGAGTTGAACATGTGTGAAAGTTCTGTTAACCCCTTAGAGAGGCTAAACATTCATAAGCCTTGAAATAAGTGCAGGGTATAAAATTACTGCATTTTTACAAAATAAAACTTAAAACTGACTTTGAGAACTGCATAAAATATTGAAAGCCAGGTTTCTTGCTGTCAGAAAGAAATTACAAATGAGCAAAAGGAGAAGGCTAGAATGAATCTCATGGTGCTGGGCTGGAATCAGAAATGTCAGTATAAATCATGTTTGTTTGTTTTGCTACACACACACACAGGTAAAAATATAGATAAGTGTATATACATGAGTTGGTATACATGTACATATTTTTTTAGCTCTGTTGGCTAGGAGGGCATAGATGAACATACTTAGTGCCCAGCTCTTGGTTTTAAAACTTAAAATATTATCTTCCAATAAAAAGAACCGGGACTCCATGATGAAATGGTTGATGCCAGGGCTGGGTAGGGAAAACATAAACTGAGCCTGGAGCACCTTGTAGTGCTAAGAAAGTAAGGAAGTGCTAAAAAAAACCAAAAGTATGGACACATATCAAAGGGACACAGGAACCAGTCTGAAAGAGCTCCCAGTGGCCAAAACTGGAACAATTTGAGCAACTAAATAAATAACAGTAATATTGGATTATAAACTAAAGAATAAAATAGATACCCATGAGTTCCATGCATGAACTTAAAACTGGGAGAGAAGAAGCGACTCTTCCATATAGAAGACTGTATGTTCCATACAGTTAACCTATTTGTTAGGAGTGCGGGAAATAAGAATCACTGTCAGAACACCAAAGCTAGTAATTGCTGTAAGCAAAATCAGATGAGGAATATGAAAATTAGTGTCCAAAGTTCAAGAAGGGGCAGGATATTGCATAGCTGAAAATGTCTCTCCCAAGAATATTTGTTGGCTGCAAGGAATGATAGTGACTCTGCATTGGAGAAACCTGTCAGAAACCACCATAACCAGGGAGCCAAGGCTGGTATCAATCCGGTGCTGGGTACCCCTCATTGGGTGCTCTGGGAAGGGCCCTGCAGCCTTGTGGTATCCTTCCCCCAGAATCCATGAACTATTTAACCACGAGAAAACATCCAACCCAAATGGAGGGACAAGTCACAGAATAACAATGGCCAAGATCGTGAACTGAATCTGAATTAGACAGGAGACTGGAGGAAAGGCTGGTGGAATCTGACCAAGGTAAAAACTGACAAATCTTTTAGAATATGTCCTAGTTGTGGGGGGTCCCTGGGTGGCACAGCCCATTAGGCGTTGGCCTCTTGGTTTTGGCTGGGGTGGGGTCATGACCTCAGAGTTGTGAAATCAAGCCCCACTCCACAGCTGATGTGAGCCTGCTTGAGATTCTCTCTCTCTCCCCATCTATCCCTCTTCCCTCATGTGCGTGCTCGCTCTGTCTGTCTCTCTCTCTCTCAAATAAAAAAAATCTTCAAAGTGCCCGAGTGGCTCAATCTTTTAAGTGTCTGACTCTTGGTCTGACTCTTGATTCTGGCTCAGGTCGAGGTCCCTGGGTTGCGGGGACCAAGCCCCACATTAGGCTCGACACTCAGGTAGAGTCTGCTATCCCTCTCCTTCTCCTCCTCCTCCCATTTACTCTCTCTCTTTCTCTCTCTCTCTCTCAAATAAATGGATAAATAAAATCTTTAAACATAAATAAATAAATAATAAATCTTTTAAAAGGAAAAAGAATATGTCCTGGTTGCAAAAAGATAAATATAACCTTCCAATGGAGGGATACCTTTATTCTGTGATCTGAACCCCTCTACGAGTGGGGTTGTCGACATTACGTGCCTGAAAAAAATAGTATTATCTGTGAAGAATCCTTGCCAAAAATGTTTGATATAAGTATATGCAAATCTTTAGATTAAAATTCCAGTTTACTGGAAATAAACGAGAGAACAGCTAAAGAAAGAACACCATCAGGAAGCAATCCAAAAAACACAGAAATTGAAAAAATTGGTCTTAGACAACTGGTTGACTATCTCCAATAAGTTCAAGATCAAGACAGAAAATGGGAGCTAGGGGGCGCCTGGGTGGCTCAGTGGGTTAAGCCTCTGCCTTCAGCTCAGGTCATGATCCCAGGGTCCTGGAATGGAGCCCCACATAGGGCTCTCTGCTCAGCAGGGAGCCTGCTTCCCCCTCTCTCTCTCTGCCTGCTGCTCTGCCTACTTGTGATTTCTCTTTGTGTCAAATAAATAAATAAAATCTTTGAAAGAAAATGGGAGCAAGTACTATGCTTGATTTTTAAAATGTTTAGAAACAAAACAATGAAGTGCAAATCGTTCTCCTTAATTAGACCCCAGTTTAAACAAACCAGCTGTAAAAGGCATTCTGGGGTCAATAGAGAAAGTTTGAAAGTCGTCCAACTTTTAGGTAACATCAAGAAACAACTGTCAGTTTTGTGAGGTGTGAGAATTGCATTTGATTATGTGGTAAAATAATTTTCTTTTTCAAAAATATACATTCTGAAGGGCACCAGGGTGGCTCAGTGGGTTACCTCTGCCTTTGGCTCAGGTCATGATCCCAGGGTCCTGGGATCGAGCCCCGCATCGGGCTCTTTGCTCAGCAGGGAGCCTGCTTCCCCCATCCCCCCTTCTCTCTGCCTACTTGTGATCTCTGTCAAATAAATAAATAAAATCTTTAAAAAAAAAAAACATATATATATATATATATATATATATATATATATATATATATACATTCTGAGTAATTTAGGGGTGAAAAGTTTAAAGTAAATTACTTGAAAAATAAACAAACCGGGACACCTGGGTGGCTCAGTTGGTTGGACGACTGCCTTCGGCTCAGGTCATGATCCTGGAGTCCCGGGATCGAGTCCCGCATCGGACTCCCAGCTCCATGGGAAGTCTGCTTCTCTCTCTGACCTTCTCCTCATTCATGCTCTCTCTCACGGTCTCTCTCTCAAGTAAATAAATAAAATCTTTAAAATAAATAAATAAATAAATAAATAAATAAATAAATAAACAAACCAGCAAGAGTTAGGTAGATGCCACCCAAGATGTTCTCTCTACTCTCTTCTTCCATTCCTGTTAATATCACTTGCTAAATTACTAAAACAGAATTCTACCTTTTCTCCTTGACCCTAGATTTCCTACTCTCAAACCACATACATATAAATATTGCCTTCGAGTTTTTCTCTATTTAAAATCATCCATACATTTATAACTGCAGGGTTGGGTGGGTTTTTTTTTCTTTTTTTCCATAGAAAATTCAGCATTCTCTGATATTCAGGACTCAACCTGGCTCATTTAATTTCATACCTTTTCCTTTAGCTGTTTATATCCGGAATATGCCACTGTCTTTCTACCTGTTCAATTTTTTTAAATTGTGGTAAAATACACATAAAATAAAATTGACTATCCTAACTAGTGTTAGGATAGTAGTGAAGTTAGGAGTGAAGTTCAGTGAAATTAGGTATATTCATGCACTGCAACCATCACCACTGTTCACTTCCAGAATTCTTTCATTTTACAAAATGGAAACTGTCCCTGTAAAAACTTTCTCCTCACCCTCCATCCATGCAGCCCCTGGTAACCACCACTCTATTTTCTATCTCTATGAATTTGACCTACTCTAGGGACCTCATGTGAGTGGAATCAAACAGTTTCAGTGTTTTTAAGATTCTGCCTGTTCAACTTTTAAACCAAATCCTGGACTTCCAGGAAGTCAGCCCTGAAAACCACCTAACCTTATTTCATTTGTTTTTGATCCTGCCTCAACTTTTCTGACTTTTCCAAACATTTTAAACCCTCAAGTAATTTCTTTATGTATTACTCTGTCTTACTTATCTCTCTCTCCATTTGGATTATTAGATCTTTCTAAAAAGCATTTATACATAAACATTTATTTGTTTGTTTTTAAGCTAAGCTATATACCCAATATGAGGCTTGAACTCAACCCCTGAGATCAAAAGTTGCATGCTCTATTGACTGAGTCAGACAAGTGTCCCAATTATTAGATCTTTGACTCATAAACTTTCACTTTTCTTGTATTTACATCCATCTACCTTACTGCATCCTGGATGCCCCACAAACTCCTCAAATGAGGCAAATATGAAACTGAGTGTATCATCTGCCTGCTACTTCCTCTCCACCTTCTCGATTGCTCTCCTTTACATTATGTCTACACCATGCACTAGTCTGGACTAGTCAGGAGCCCAGAATTCATTCAACATTCTTCTACTCTTCCACTGGACTCCATACTCATGTTCATTCCATCCCATCAATATCTTGCCAACCACTCTCCCCAGTGTCACCCCTACTCCCATGTATCAGCAGACCTCACTTGGATTTCTGTAATTGCCTCCAACAGCTCTCCCAGCTCACTTTCTACATTCATCTTGTACACTCGGGAACTATGGGGCATTCTTCTCAGACAAAAACTTAACTGAGCATATAGAATATCTGAATTAATAAATTTGATCTAAGGGACATATATGGAGGGTTGCATCAAATAATTAGAATATACCTTTTTTCTCAAGAAATAGAGGACATAATTTTGGAATATTTACAAAAATTTATCATGTCAATAAAAAAACAACAAACTTTAAAGAATAAACATTATTCAAAGCTAGATCTCTATTACTCAGATTAGAAATAAAGAATAAGACAAATTAAACAACCCAGGAAAAATAGATAAATTCCTAGAAACACATGACTTATTAAGATGAATGATAAGGAAAAGGAAAATCTGAATAGACCAATTTACTCATAAGGAAATTGAATCAGTAGTAATAAAATTTCCAACAACCCATAGCTCAGAACCAGAGAGTTTCACTGATGAATTCCACCAGATATTTAAAAAAAAAAAAGAATAACCAATCTTCTCAAACTCTTGCAAAAATAAAAGAGGAGAGAACTCTTTCAAACTCATTTTACACAACCAGCATTAATTATCCTGATATCAAAATCAGACAAAGATACCACAAGAAAAGAAAATTACAGGTCAAATCTCTGATAAACATAGATACAAAAATCCTCAATAGAATATCAGTAAATTGAATTCAACAATGCATTAAAAAATAACACACCATGAACAAGTGGTATGCCAGGGATTCAAAGATGATTCATCATAGGCAAATCAATGAATGTGATATACCACATTAATAACACAAAGGATAAAAATCAGATGGTAAGGGGCGCCTGGGTGGCTCAGTGGGTTAAGCCTCTGCCTTTGGCTCGGGTCATGATCCCAGGGTCCTGGGATCCAGCCCCGCGTCGGGCTCTCTGCTCAGCAGGGATCCTTCTTCTCCCTCTCCCTCTGCCTGCCTCTCTGCCTGTTTGTGATCTCTCTCTCTATCAAATAAATAAATAAAATATTTTTTAAAAAATGAGATGGTAATCTTGGGGCACCTGACTGGCTCAGTGAGTAGAGCATGGGACTTGATCTCACCGCTGTAGGTTCCAACATCACATTGGATGTAGAGATTAATTTTTTAATTTATATATTTATTTGAATGAGAGAGAGAAAGCAGCCGGGAGAGGAAGAGAAAATCTGAGGCAGACTCCATGCTGAGCACAAAGCCTGACATGGGACGTGATCTCACGACCACAGGATCATGATGTGAGCCAAAAACAAGAATCAGACACTTTACCAACTAAGCCACCCAGGCACCCCTGTGTGTAGAGATTACTAAGCAATAAAACCTTTTTTATTTTTTTTTTAAAGATTTTATTTTTATTTTATTTGACAGAGAGAGAGAGAGATCACAAGTAGGCAGAGAGGCAGGCAGAGACAGAGGGGGAAGCAGGCTCCCTGCTGAGCAGAGAGCCTGATGCGGGGCTCGATCCCAGGACACTGAGATCACGACCTGAGCCAAAGGCAGCGGCTTAATCCACTGAGCCACCCAGGCGCCCCAATAAAACCTTTTTTAAAAAATCATATGGTAATCTTAATTCATGCAGCAAAGACAAAATTGACAAACTGACAAAGTTGACAAAGTTCAACACCCATTTATGATAAAAACACTAAAGAAAATAGGTATACAAGGAACAAACTTCAACATGATAAAAACCGTATAGGACAAGCCCTCAGCTAACATCATACTCAATGGTGAAAAGCTAAAAGCTTTTCCTCTGAGATCAGGAACAAGACAAGAATGGCAACTCTTGAGGTCCCTGAGTGGCTCAGTTTGTTAAAGCCTCTGCCTTCAGCTCAGGTATGATCCTGGTGTTCTGGGATCAAGCCCTACATAGGGCTGTCTGCTCAGTGGGGGGGCCTGCGTCCCTTTCTCTCTGCCTGCCTTTCTGCCTACTTGTGATCTCTCTCTGTCAAATAAATAAATAAAACCTTTAAAAAAAAAAAAAAAAGAATGACAACTCTTGGAATACCTGGGTGGTACAGTGGTTCAGTCACTAAGCGTCTGTCTGCCTTTGGCTCAGGTGATGGTCTCATGGTCCTGGGATCAAGCCCTGCATCAGGCTCCCTGCTCTGGGGGAAGCCTGCTCTCCCTTTGCCACTCCCTGTGCTTTCTCTCTCTCTCTGTCAAATAAATAATAAAATAAAGTCTAAAAAAAAAAATTGACTGCTCTTACCAGTTTTATTCAACATAGTACTGAAAGTCCTAGCCACAACAATTAGGTAATAAATAAAAATAGAACACGTCCAAATTGGAAAGAAAGAAGTAAAACTCAACATTTGCAAACAACTCGATATTATTATATAGAAAACCCTAAAGACTACCTAGAAGCTATTTAAAACTAATGTACAAATTCAGTGAAATTTCAGGATACAAAACCAATATACAAAAATCTGTTTTGTTTTTATTCACAAATAGCAAACTATAAGAAAGAGAAATTAAGGGGAAAATCCTATTTAGAATTACATCATAAAGAAAAAAATACCTAGGAATACATTTAACCAAAGAAGCGAAAGACTTGCACACTTAAAATTATGAGACATTGATGAAAGAAATTGGAGAAGACATAAAGAAACACAAAAGAAATTCCATGCTCATAGATTAAAACACATTAGATTCCCAGAAGAAAATACAGGCAGTAAGCTCTTTGATATCAGTCTTAGTGATGATTTTTTTTTTTAATCTGACACGAAAAGTAAAGACAGCAAAAGCAAAAATAATCAGGTGGGACTATATCAAATTCAGTCTTCTTCACAGCAAGGAAACACCATCAACAGAATGAAAAGGCAAACTACAAAATGAGAAAAAGTATTTGCAAATCATGTTTCTGATAAAGGGCTAAAATCCAAAATATATAAAGACCTTATACTACTCAATAGCAAATAAACAAGAAAACAATTTTAAAATGGACCAAAGAGGGGTCCCTGGGTGGCTCAGTGGGTTAAGCCTCTGCCTCCGGCTCAGGTCATGATCCCAGGGTCCTGGGATCAAGCCCCACATCAGGCTCTCTGCTCAGCAGGGAGCCTGCTTCCCCTCTTTCTCTGCCTGCCTCTCTGCCTACTTATGTTCTCCCTCGCTGTCAAATAAATAAATTAAAAAAAAAAAAAAACACCAAATCTTAAAAAAAAAAAAAATGGGCCAAAGATCTAAATAGGCATTTTTCTGAAGATATAGAGATGGACAACAGGTACAGGAAAAGATATACCACATCACTAATCATCAGAGAAAGGCAAATCAAATCCACAAGGACCTATCACCTCTCACCACCTAGAATTGCGATTTCCAAACAAACAAGAAAACAAGTGTTAGGGAGGTTATGTAGAAAAGGGAGCCCTGGTGCACTGTTGGTGGGAATGCAAATTGGTGCAGCCACTGTAAAAAACAGTATGGGAAGTTCCTCAAAAAATTAAAAATAGAACTCCCATATGATTCAGCAATTCCACTTCTGAGTATTCAGCCGAAAAAATGAAAACACCCAATGGTATGTGCACCATCACATTCACCGCTGCCATTTACAGTAGCCAAGATATGGAACCAACTTAAGTGCCCACCAAAGAATGAATAGATTAATAAAAAACAAAAACAAAAAAACCTGTCTCTCTCACACACACACACATACACACTGGAATATTATCCAGCCATAGAAAAGAATGAAATCTTGTTTTTTGTGACATGGACAGAACCAAGGGCACGATGCTAAGTGAAATAAGACAGACAGAAGGAGACAAATACTGGATGATCTCACTTACATGTGGAATTAAAAACAAAATGAAACAAACCAAGCTCATAGAGACAGACAACAGTTTGGGGGTTACCATAGGCAACGTATTTTAGAAAGGTTTATTAAATTTATTTTATAAACTGTTAAGTTTATTATTATTGTAATAAAATAATCTCTCATTATTGTGGGGATATGTAAAAGCTTTGCTTTTTATATGTTTATTTTACAATTGAGTATCATGCTAAAGTTTCGAAAGAATGCTAGTTTTCCAATTAATTACATCATCTACAAGTGGTTATATTTTTTTCTCCTTTCCCAAAGTTACACTTCCTCAGTGGACTCCTTAATTTTATTCCTCACTTTAAACACATACATAGTGCATCATAGTAAATTTATTATTGATTTCATATTCCTTTAAGCATACTGTAATAAGTTTTATCAGGGTTGTAAGTTGAATTATAATATTTTTAGACATTTATTAAGATGATTGTACAGCTTTCTTCCTTTGCAAATAGAATAAAATATATATTTCTTACCAGAAAGCCAAACTTGTATTTCTAGACTGCATGCTAGCTTCCTTGATCATGGATTAATGTTCCTGTGATATACATGTGTTATTGATTTAGTCATAATTCTTTAAGATTTTTTAATCTACTTAATTCTTTCTTACTTTCTTTGACAATTTTTGGTCCTAGGGTCATGCTAACTGTATAAAATGAATTAGGATACTTTTTCTACACCCTGGGACAGCTTACATGGCTTTAAGTATTTCCGCCTTGAAATGTTAAAACAATTCTCCTGGGTGACGCCTGGGTGGCTTAGTTGGTTAAGTGTCCGTCTTCGGCTCAGGTCATGATCCCAGGGTCCTGGGATCAAGCCCTGCACTCTGGGCTCCCTGCTCAGCAGGGGTCTGCTTCTCCTTCTTCCTCTGTGCTTTCGCTCTCATAAATAAATAAAATCGTAAAAAAAAATTATCCTAGACTTTACTTACCAACTCCTCCATCTGTACCTCAATCTCAGGGCCCCATTATTTCTCGGTTTTTAACATCAGTTAATACAATTCACCCAAATACCACTAAATTATTGCGGTTCCCAGTGTTCATCCTTTTGAAGAATTTAACATTTCACCCCATTTAATAAAGAGATTTACAACAATTATTTAAATTTATTTATGTTTAAATGCTTTCAGTTCCACTACAGTCTTTTGGTATGAGGTGGATTTAATAATCCCAACTTTCTTTTGTGTCTAAACGGGTTGGAATCATCTAAGTACCTTCTTTTCTCAAGAAATGGTATAATTTCTGAACACTTGCATATCTGAAAATGTCTTTCTTTCACTGTCTTCACCTATAAAGGCATCTTCATGAGGTATAAATTCTTGGATTAAAAACTTCCTTCTCTAAAATGCGATGGGGTAGTTTCCTATCAACACCTGGCACGGCACAAGGCTGGCTTGGTTTTTCTTCTCTTACAGGTTACTGGCTTTTGTTTGTTCTTGCCTTTATCCTCATAATTTAATACTTTAAATTATAATTTGTGTCTAAATTACAGGATGTGTCTAATTATAGAATGCTTTTCTCAGTGATTTTTCTGGAACATGATGAGTTCTTTCAATCTCTACATGCAGATCTTTCTTTGGTCCCCCCAAATCTTTATTCATTCTATCTTTGAACAATGCTTCTGCTCTGCCTGTTCTGTTCTCTTTCAGAAACATCAAACACTCCATGGTAAAGTGCCAACCTTTGTTCTACCTTTGACTGTCCACTCTCTTGTTGGTACTATCTGTAGGTGCTCTGCATTCTGAGAGCTGCTTTTTGTGTGTGTGTGACACTGATTCTATCTTCTGAAGTGTCTGCTGTGCATTTTTGCTTCTGCGTACTTCTGTTCCTATAAGTGTCACCATGCTCACCTTAGCCTGTTCTCTCTTTATGGCTTTCTGTTTCTGCTTCACAAGTAGCATATTTTCTTATATTCTTTTGAAGAGACCAAAAGTTTCCTAAAAATTTCTCCCAGTTTCTGGAAATGAGATTATATAGTTACAGAGCATAATTTTATAAGTGTTTAGGACCATGTTCCTTCTCTTTGTTTTGCAGTATTTTGCCCAAGTCCCACCAAACTTCTGCCTCACCCAGACTTGTGGCTACTTCACTCATCTTTGCTGTAGCAAGAGATATCCCTGTCTAAGATTTTTTTTGCCTATTTTCAGATTTGTTTGTTTGTATTTTTTAACTTTTGTTGTGCATATATATTTTGGTGATAATTATTTTAAAAAATAAACCAGAAAAAAATTCTGTCTTTAAGTACTCTGTGAACAGCACAATTAAAAAATCACTTTTTGTGAATCTAGGATCTATACAAAAGTTATAATATGAAGATGGCAAGTTAAAAGTTATGGACTTTTGCTTCTGAAAGGGGAAATTGCTAATGTATAAGAAAGAATGACAACACGAGGGGTGCCTGGGTGGCTCAGTGGGTTGAGCTGCTGCCTTCAGCTTAGGTCATGATCTCAGGGTCCTGGGATCGAGTCCCGCATCAGGCTCTCTGCTCAGCAGGGAGCCTGCTTCCCTCTCTCTCTCTCTGCCTGCCTCTCCATCTACTTGTGATTTCTCTCTGTCAAATAAATAAATAAAATCTTAAAAAAAAAAAAACAATGACAACACGATCTGATCCTCTTTCCCACACAAACACTGATTTTATTCCAAATAATCACATAATTTAAAAAAATTTCCTAAAACACTCTTACAAAAAGTAACCCCACTGTCATTAATTCTGGAAATTCCATTTTCTACATTAGTAGTACTTACTAAGTACTACTACTGATTCAGTTCAACTTAGTTACTAAGTAACTTAGTTACTTTTGGACTGATTAGAATTTTTGGACTGATTCAGTTCAACTTAGTACGTACTGAGTAACTTAGTACATACTAAGTTGAACTGAATCAGTCCAAAAATTCCACAGCTTCTAGAGATTTCATTTTAAAAGTTAAAAAAAAAATCTAGGGGCACCTGAGTGGCTCAGTGGGTTAAACCTCTGCTTTCTTTCTTTCTTTTTTTTTTTTTTAAAGATTTTATTTATTTATTTGACAGAGAACACAAGTAGGGAGAGAGGCAGGCAGAGAAAGAGAGAGAGAGAAGCAGGCTCTGCACTGAGCAGAGAGCCCGATGCGGGCCTTGATCCCAGGACCCTGGGATCATGACCTGGGCCGAAGGCAGAGGCTTTAACCCGCTGAGCCACCCAGGCGCCCCAAGCCTCTGCTTTCGGCTCAGGTCATGATCCCAGGGTTCAGGGATCGAGCCCCGCATCGGGCTTTCTGCTCACAGGGAGCCTGCTTTCCCCTCTCTCTCTCTGCCTGCCTCTCTGCCTACTTGCGATCTCTGTCTGTCAAATAAATAAATAAAATCTTTTTAAAAAATCTACTTTTCATGATAAATGATGCTACTAATAACTTGACTTGGTAGACTTTTAGTTACTTTGGTAATTTTCATAATCTTACAAAATAAGCAACACACATATGATATACATAAAATAATAATAAGCCAGTCTAATGGCTTGCATTGGAGGCCAAGGAGTTGCATTTTTGTCAAACCCAAATTGAAAAAAGTTTAATTTAGGTTAATACAGAGAAAGGCATGCAATGGATGTGTTGTCCTTTGTAATTCTTGAAGCATTAGATGAATAGCAGGAAGTTCAAAGAGCTTCTTACTACTCCCCTAAGAGAATAAGTACATTAACCTAGTCACACACTACACTTCAGTCGTACACTACACCTTACCAGAAATCCTGTGTTTGAAAGAATGGGGGAAGGTCATTTCTTCAATAAGTTCATAACAGTGGGTTTAAATAATTAGCAATAAGAAATTTTGTTGGGGTAGAAATTTTTTAACACTAAATATGAGAATTTTATTTAAAATAACAAGTGTTGGCAAGGATGTTGAGAAACAGGAACACTCTTGTACTATTGCAAATTGGTGCAAACTGGTGCAGCCACTGTGGAAAAGAGGATGGAGGTTCATCAAAAAATTAAAAAGGGAACTACCATATGATGTAGTAATTCTCCTGTTGAGTGTTTACCCAAAGGAAATGAAAACACTAATCTGAAAAGATATGTATACCCCTATGTTTATTGCAGCATGATGTATAATAACCAAGATATGAAAGCAACCCAAGTAGTCATCAAGAGATGAATGGATAAATATAGAATATATGGTATATATGGCACAGTGGAATTGAATGTGTGTACACACACACACACACACACACACACACACACACACATTACTTAGCCATATTACTTAGCCATAAAAAAGAATGGGATATTGCCATGTATGACAACCTGGATGGACCCAAAGGGTATACCATATAATTTCACTCATATGCGGTATTATGAAACAAAGTAAATAAAAAAGTCACAAACAAAAAACAGGCTCTTAAAGTCAGAGAATAAACAGGTGGGTGCCAGAGGGGAGGTATATGAGTGGTGAGAGAGATAAAGGGGAATAAGAAGTACAGATTTCTAGTTACAAAATAAATAAGTCACAGAGAAGAAAGCTGTAGCATTATTACAATCTTGCTGATTACATATTACAATCAGCAAGATTGTAATAATGTTGTTTGGTGATAGATGGTGAGTACACTTGTCAGTGAGCACTGAGTAATGGGTAGAATCCTTGAACCATTACATTGTCCACTGAAACTAATACAACACTGTTAATCATACTGCAATAAGAAAAATTAAAAATACCTCATTTGAGTGTTAATGACAATTTACATAATCAATGGATAGGTAATAACTTTCTACTCATAAAAGCAAAAGGGGAAGAGATCCAGAAAAGAAAGATTAAAAATGTATGAAATAAAAATTTTAAATGTTTATGTAAACAAAAATTTTAAACTTAAAGGCAAAAGCTCTAAAAACTTATCAGTAAGGTTTCTATTCAACAATAGGCTATTAGTAGTTACATTTTGGGAAGTTATCTGCAGATTTTCACCTGTGTGGGAGGTCTGAGCCCCTAATACCCACATTGCTCAAGGGTCAACTGTAGTTCTAAAAATTCTGAAACAAAACTCAATTAACAAATTCATTCCAACTATATATAAAAGAAGATGATATACCATTAAGTTGGGTTTATCCTATGTATGCAAGATAGTTTAATATTAGAAAATCCATAAATATAATTTATGACATTAATGGAGAAAAAGAAAAAAGGCATTTGACCAAATTCAACATATATTAATATAAATTTAGTAAATTAAAAATAGAAGAAAAAATTCTTATACAAAGAAAAACTGTGTATGAAAAATGAGGGGAAAAAAGTCATCCTAATTGGGTACTGGTAGAATCATTCATTTTAAAATCAGAACAGGTATCACGATGCTTCCTTTAATGACTTCGATTTCATGTGGTGTTGAAAGCCCTGTATAGTACAAGAAAATAAGAGAAATTATAGGCATAAGATCTGTAAAAGAAAAAATAAAATTTATTATTTGCAGCTGATATGATGGCTAACATTTAAAACACACAAACTATGGATCAAGTATTCAAAAAAATAAAAGGACCTGGCAAGTAGGCTGATTACAAGATTAATATATTTCATTGTACTATGAACAAACAACTGGAAGACACCATTGTGAATCAGAGAATAGCAAGTACTAGAAAAAAATGTAACAAACGCAACATCCTTAGAAAGAAAGTCACAAAGCTTACTAAAAAATAGTTTAAAAACTTAAGTAAATAGAAAGACCCAGACTTGTGAGTAGAGAAAGGCAGTATCATAAAGATGTCAGTTCTTTCCAGATTAATCTATAGATTCAAAACAATTTCAACCAAAATGCAATAGGATTTTTTTGGCACTTGATAAAATGATTGTAAAATGTACATAGGACAGGAAAGGGCAATAGGCAGGGAGATTCTGAAAAGAAAATCAAGAACCAGGGACTTTCCCTAACAAATATCAACAATTATACAACACCAAAGAGTTAAGAGAGGTCACAAAGATAGACCAATTGAATAATAGACTAGGATAATGAGCTCAGAATATAATGAGCCCCACATGTATATGTAACTTTGGTATTTCACAGTGTGTAGAAATACCAGCTCTAAAACTGTGATATATGCTATACAATAGAATATTATTCAGCCTTAACAAGGAAGAAAGTTCTAACACATGCCACAGCATGGATGGACCTTAAGGATGTTATTAAGCCAAGTGAAATAAGCCAGTCACAAAAGGACACATACTGGGGGCACCTGGCTGGCTTAGTCAGTAGAACATTCAACTCTTTTTTTTTTCTTTTTAAAAGATTTTCATTTATTTATTTGACAGAGAGAGAGAGACATACACAACTTTGAGAGAGGGAGCACAAGCAGGGGAAGTGGAAGAGGGAGAAGCCGGCGTCCCGCTGAGCAGTGAGCCTGATGCGGGGCTCAATGCCAGGACTCTGGGATCATAACCTGAGCTGAAGGCAGATGCTTAATGCCTGAGCCACCCAGACACCCCAAGCATTCAACTCTTGATCTTGGAGCGGTGAGTTCAAGCCCCACATTGGACATAGAGCTTACATGGAAGGAAGGAAGGAAGGGAGTGTGGGAGGGAGGGAGGAAGGGAGGAGACTGTATGATTCTGCTTATATGAAGTACCTAAAATGACCAAATTCACAGACGCAGAAAGCAGTATGGTGGTTGATAATCCACTATTTTGGAACAAATAAATGCTTCTCCCTGTCCTCGTATTATATAGTTATCTGTTGAAAATTAATGAAGGTGGAAAAAAAGAAAAACCATATTAAATAAGTGTTTACTGTAAACACAACCTTCAAAACACTTGCAAAAAATGTGATTTGTGTGTGTGTGTGGATATATATACACCTACATATAATACACAAACTTAAAAATACCAAATTTCATTTTGAAGGCTGGGTAAGGAAAAAACAAAATTTAATGAAACATTCATGGGGACATCTGTATTTTCATCCTGGGAAACTGAAGAAATGAGCAATAAAAAAATTAATTTACTATTCAAGACCTACAGACAATATTTTTTCCATATCTTCATGACAGACACTGGTCTCCCCCATACAGTACATTCCACAGACAGGATAACTATGACAAAAATGAACTACTGCTTTAAAACTACCAACTAGAAACCAAGAAGAAGCCATACATTTTAGCCAAGTATCTTGGCATGATAGCAAGATCACAAACTATAGCATGCTGGAAGCAAGGTACTGTATAAAGGAATCTGCTTTATGAAATACAAGCATAACAACAATTAAACAAGGCAATTGATTTCTTTTTAAAGATGAAGTAAAAGAGGGGTGTCTGGGTGGCTCAGTCGTTAAGCGTCTGCCTTCGGCTCAGGTCATGATCTCAAGGTCCTGGGATGGAGCCCCACGTTGAGCTCGCTGCTCAGCGGGACGCCTGCTTCTCCCTCTGCCTCTGCTGCACTGCCTGCTTGTGCTCTTTTGCTTTCTCTATCAAATAAATAAATAAAACCTTTAAAAAAAAAAAAAAGATGAAGTTAAAGAGGGAGCTTGGGTGGCTCAGTTGTTGGGCATCTGTCTGCCTTAGGCTCAGGTCATGATCCCAGCGTCCTGGGATCAAGGCCCGCTTCTGGCTCCCAGCCCCACTTCTGGTTCCCAGCCCCACATCTGGCTCCCAGCCCTGCGTCAGGTTTCCCACTCTGCAGGAAGCCTGCTTCTCCCTCTTCCCCCTCCCCTGCTTCTATTCCCTCTCTCACTGTCTCTCTCTCTGTGTCAAATAAATAAATAAAATCTTCCAAAAAAACCTGTCTACATCACAAATCAAATTTCCAAGAAAGACGAAGTAAAAGATTAATTATTGGATCATACACATCTAAAAATTGTTCAAAAAGAAGTGAGAGATAAAAGTTGTCAGGAGATGAGCTATCAAGACAAAATAAAGCCTCTAAATTTTTTGATGTTTCTTTTTCCCTCCAAAAATCAATACACATAATTTTCTGAAAAACAGAAATGTAGAAAAACATCACAGATTGTTTTTCAAACAAAATACAACTTCTAAGCATTCTTTTTTTTTTTTTTTTAAAGATTTTATTTATTTATTTGACAGAGAGAAATCACAAGTAGGCAGAGGGGCAGGCAGAGAGAGAGAGGAGGAAGCAGGCTCCCTGCCGAGCAGAGAGCCCGATGCGGGACTCGATCCCAGGACCCTGAGATCATGACCTGAGCCGAAGGCAGCGGCTTAACCACTGAGCCACCCAGGCGCCCCAACTTCTAAGCATTCTAACCAACTTATAAATCACACACTATATACAGATTTTTTAACTTATCCCATACGATTAATCATAGTGCATATTTTCTCATATTGCTACAGTCTTATAACAAATTTTTGATGGATACATAATACTCTGTTAAGGAAATAATAGATTGTGTGCGTGTTCTCCTCTTGCTCCTAATCCCTAGTCCTTCTACACATTCAATTCCTGTTATGTTTCTTGTATATCTTATCATTCCAGATATTTCTATAGATAAAGTGGGCGTGTGTTATGATAGCATAGTAAACAAATTTTTCTCCCTTGCTTTATTTCCTTGCTTAAATTATGTCATAGAGATCATTCTTTATTACTGCATATCATCAGCCTTATCTTTATTTTGTTAATTGTGGTAAAAGACAAATGACATAAAATTTACTAGCTTAATCAGTTTGAAGTGTGCAGTTCAGTAGTGTTAAGTAGATTCACATGGTTGTGCAACCAACCTCCAGAATTTTTCATCTTATAAAACTGAAAGGCTGTACCTATTAGTTGATAACTCCCCATTCTCCTCTTTCAACCCCTGACGTCCACCATTATATTGTTTCCATAACTTTGACCACTCTAGGTACCCCGCATAAGTGGACTCATACAGTATTTGTCTTTTTGTGTCTGTTTATTTCTCTAAGCTTAATGTCCTCAAGGGCCATTCATGTTGTATCATGTATCAGAATTTTCTTTCTTTTTGTAACGAATACTTCATTGTGTGTATGTACCCATTTTGTTTACCCACTTATCCTGCAATGGACACTTGGGTTGTATCCACCTTTTGACTATTGTGAATAATGCTGTGAACACAGGTGTACAGATATCTCTTTGAGATCCCGCTTTAAATTCTCCTGGATATGTATACCCAGAAGTGGTATTGCTGGATTGTGGGATAATTCTATTTTTAATTTTTTGATGAACCACCCTACAGTTTTCTGCAGTGGCTACACCATTTACATTCCTTAAAACAGTGCATAGGTTTCTAACTTCTCCATAATCCCACCAACACTTGTTAATAGTAGTCATCCTAATGGGGGTGAAGTGTTATTTCATTGTGGTTTTGATGTGCATTTCTTTAATGATTAATGATGTTAAGAATCTTTTCATATACTTGTTAGCCATTCTCATTTTTTTTAGCAGCTGCATAGCATTATATATGGAAACTGTAATTTATTTAATATCCTGATTAAATGAACTGTCTCACTTGCTCCTAAAAACAAAACTGCAATGGCTCTCATTTTACAATTTTCCGGTTTCCATTTAAAAAACCTTTTCATGGAAAAGTGGATTGGGGGAAATCAGAGGGGGAAACAAACCATGGGAAACTGTGGACTCTGAGAAACAAACTGAGGGTTTTGGAGGGGCGTAGGGTGAGCCTGGTGATGGGTATTAAAGAGGGCATCTATTGCCTGGAGTGCTGGGTGTGGTGCATAAACAATGAATCTTGGAACACTGAAAAAATTAAATTAAATAAAAAACCTTTTCATTATGGAACTTCAAATATACACTAAAGTAGGCAAACTAATATGAAGAATTCCATGTACCAATGAGCGACCGAAACAGTCATCAGTTTCTGGCCAATTTTGTTTCACTGACACTCCTACCTAGATCTCCCATCCCCACATTTTATTTTAAAGGAAATCTCAGTCATTACATCACTTAGTTTATAATTAGTTTCCCAGGTATCTTTAAAACTTGTACATCTTTTTTATGTACATGTAATACATCTGTAAAGATAAACTCCAAAATGTGTTTTTTTCTGAGTCAACTGAGCTGAATTTTACATTATGATAGCTAGTCTTCACTTGTCCTCAGTAAAAATTGTGTAGATTTACTCTCCCATCAACAGTATATCAAAGTACCTGTGTTCCCTATATTCTCATCAAAATAACATGTCAAACTAATCTTTGCCTTTATGTGAAAAGTATTAAAAAAATTTATTTATGATATTGGCACCTTGTACTTTAAAACTCATTCCTATTTTTCTTTTTCTGTGGAAACCTGTGTATGTACCTTGTATGTTTCTCTGAGTGGCTGAACTTTTTCTGACTCCCTTGTAATGAAGTAATTAGACCTTTTTTAGTTATTTGCCATATTTGTTTGCTCTGCAAACATTTTAGTATTCCTATTTGGTTACATTTATTAATCTTTAATTTTACGATTTCTAGAGTTTATATCCTATTTGGAAAGTATCTCTCCATAGCAATCTTAATTTTTTTTTCTTCCATGTTTTTTTTTTTTTTAAGATTTTATTTATTTATTTATTTATTTATTTGACAGAGAGAGATTACAAGTAGGCAGAGAGGCAGGCAGAGAGAGAGAGGAGGAAGCAGGCTCCCTGCTGAGCAGAGAGCCCGATGCGGGACTCGATCCCAGGACCCTGAGATCATGACCTGAGCCGAAGGCAGCGGCTTAACCCACTGAGCCACCCAGGCACCCTTCCATGTTTTCTTCTAATATTTGTATATGCCTTTTTTTTTTTTTTACATGTAAACATTTGTTCAGTTTAGAATTAATTTTGGTATAAGGATATCAAAGGCACCCAGTGTCCACCCCACGCAGATATAGACGGTGGGACACAGTTTTCATTCTATAATTATAAAGTACATTTAGTTACAAATTCTGGTATCTGGAAGAGATCATTTATATTTATGCTCAGTATAAATAACCTATATTTCATCCCTGGCAGATTTCAGGTTTTGTTAGAGGTAATGGGTAAGGAAAGAAACAATGAGGAGACAAGGTCAAAGTGTCTCAAAAAAAGGCTCACTTTTCCAAATTCACAATCTTAAGCGGTATCTTATGGAGATCCCCCGAACGTGCCGGGCTTTGTGTACAGGGATTCAATCCCGGCCAGAGCACCCAAGGCTCCCTCCCAGAGTCCCGGGAGCTGACTCCACCCTCTGAAGAAGTCTCCTCGGGACCCCTCATCCAGATAGGGTGGAATCCCAACACCTTGGGCCCAGAGTCTTCTGGCAGAGCCATGCGGACCATCAGCCTTGCCGAATCAGAGGTGTCTCGGAGAAGGAAAAAATTGGCTGCTCCCTCCGCTCGCGGCTTGCGACGCAGTCACCCAAAAGGAGCGGCAAAGGCCAGTCGCGGTATAACCGCCGCAAGCCAAGCCCGGGGTTCCGGGGAAACCTCCGCCTCGCAGTGGAGCCTTTGTCCCCGCCCCCAGGGTATGGTCTCTGAAGCTTGCCGGAGTTGGGGGGGTGCGGGGGAAGGGGTGAAACCACGAGGGGCGGGGCCGAGGCCCTATTAGGGGGGCTGGGCGGGCCTGGTAGGGGGACTGGGCGGGGCAGAGACGCGGGGGCGGGTAGGGGCGGGGCCAGACGGGGATGGGCAATGAATGGGGGGTTGCCTATCTGCGCCAGTGACTGTGCTGAGGCTAGGGTGGGGCGGAGCAGAGGGCACGTAGGAGGAGGGGCGGGGCCAGGGCGGGGCCAGGGCGGGGCCAAGGCAGGGTTTTCCCCGCCGGCAGCTCCTCCCCCGCGCCCACCTTGCCTCGCCCCTGTCCCGCGCGCGCCCCCGCGCGGCGCGCCTAGCGATTTGCCGGCTGAGGGCGGGAGGCGGCGGCGGCCTCTCCGCCCCTTGCTGGCCTCCCCTTCCTGCTCGGGGCCCGCCCGCCCGTAGCCGGCCGCAGCGCGAGGGAGGAGACGGCGGTCGCAGCGGGGCCAGCGGCCGACGTGCAGAGGGAGGACAGCCGACTGCGGAGAGATGCTGGGCGTGGCGGCAGGAATGACCAACAGGTAAGGGCGGCGCGCCACCGCGACTGGGCTGCGCTCGGCTCCCGCCACGTCGGCGGCGAACCAATTTCCCGGCCTTCCCGCGGGCTCGGGTGCCGGTCGTGGGCGGGCGGCCTCTCTCCGCGCGCTCCGGCCTCCGCCCGAGCGGGTCGGCGGCGGTGGAGCCCGGCGCAGAGCGGGGCCGCGTCCCCGAGGCCGGGCGGTCCGCAGCCACGCTTCCGCGCTACCCCCTTGGCGCTCTCCGACCCGGGCTGGCGGCCGCTGTGAGAGGTCCGCTGGTTACTGGTGACGTGTCGACAATCGCCTAAGCACTCCGAGGGCTTAGCGCAGCACCCCACAACAGATGTTTGTTGAGTGAATAATTCCTCTTCTGCCGGTTGGAACACGTATGCAGACCAGCGGCTCTCAAACGTTTTGGCCTTGGCACCCATCTTAAAAAGTAAAAGCACTTTTTGCTCGTGATGGTTATGCCTATGGATATTTACTGTTTGGAAAATATTGGTGAAAACTGAGACTTTTTAAATATTTAATTCATTAAAGAAACAGTAAATCCATGATATGTTAACAGACATAACACGTGTTTATGAAAATAGTATTTTCTGAACAAAAATTCAGTGCGACGAGTGGTGTTTTTACATTTTGCAAATCTCTTCAATGTCTGGCACAGTAGAAGCATAGCTAAGAGTTTCCTAAATGCTTTGCATTCAGTCTGTTGTGATGGGCGTTTTGACGGACTGAAGAAAATCTGGTCTTAGACAAATACCTACCCAGTTGGAAAGGGAGGAGTATTTTAATAGCTTTTGCAGATACTTGTGGATCTTCTTTGCTATTCCACCCAAACTACATAAATGGTAGTTTCTTAAAGATTAGTTTGGTTGTGGACTCTGAAGCCTTACCAGTGAATTTTTCACACTCTGTTACAGTTAAAATTCATTGGTCTGTCTTGCACTGTGAATGGACTTGTTACCCATTGTAACATTATATGCTTGTCGTTTGGAAAATATTGGTTCATAGAGTTAGGCAGATCTTCCAAATGCTGACACATTTCATTAGACAATACCACTGATAATATTTGTTAATATCAACACTGATTTTATTAGAAAAGTTAAGTACTGAGAACCTGTTAAGCTCGAGGCGAGGGAAGCAAGTTTCCTACCATTCTGAATTTCACTTGAAAGTTTGATTTTTGTTATTGACAGGAAACTACTGTCAGTTGTTTTCCTCAAAGTAACAGGCTCACTTTTTTGAGTTTCAAGAAATGTCTGCCAAATACGAGTCCAAAACCCACAATTTATCACTTACTATTTCCAGTAAAAATGATATATTGTGAAGAAAGCATTTGATTCAACTCCTCAGTCAATGACACATGTGCTTTTCCTGGAGGCAACCATCTTACTTTGGTATGCAGCCGAACTGCTTTATGCATGCTTCCCTTTCCATCACAAGTAACCAGAAAGTCAAGGGTCAAGATATAATAACATTAGTAATTTGTACTATTTCATCAAGGCCTTTTTTTTTGTTCTTGAAAATTTTACTAAATATTAAGTTGATACAAAATTTAAGATACAAGATATAAAGAATAATGTTACATCTAAATAAAGAATATAAACTATTTCCTTTTAAGACTCTTGAATTGATCTGGTATCCCTGCTAGATCTCATCACATTCCCATCCTGAATTTGCTGTTATCAATCCTTTTCTTTTCCCTTCCTCTTTTGCATTAAATACATTCATAATTCATATTGTTGGATGTCCACCTATCTCCAGAGTTCTTTTCCCCTTGTAAAACTGAAACTCTGTACCCACTAAACAACTTTCTGTTCCTCTGTCCCTGCCTGCCCCTGGTATAACTCATATTTTTTCTGTCTCTGATTTTGACTATTCCAGGTGACTTATATAAATGGAATCAATCACATAGTATTTGTCTCTCTGTGATTGGCTTATTTCATTCATTTAACATAAATGTGTTCAGGGTTCATCCATGTTGTAGTATATCAGAATTTCCTTACTTTTTAGAACTGAATAATATCCCATTGTATGTATATACCATTCATTTGTTTTGCTTATCTATTCATCCTTTGATGGTTACTTGAGTTGCTTCTTTGTTTTAGCTCTTGTGAATAATGCTGCTGTGAACATAGGTATGCATTCTTTAATTGAAATTTTTATAGGCTCACATGAAGTTATAAGAAATAATTCAGGGAAAAAAAATAATTCAGAGAGATCCAGTGTATCCTTTACCCAGTTTCCCCCAATAATATTTTGCAAAGTTGTAGTGTAGTATCACAATCACAATATTGGTAGTAATACAGTCTGTAAGTCTCATTTGTACTTCCCAGTTGTATGTATGTGTATGTGTATTTAGTGTGTATGTGTATTTAGTTCTGTGTAATTTTATCACAAGTGTTGGTGCATGTGTCTGTCACCACAGCCAAAATATAGAACACTGAGTTCCAGCCTCACAAGGATCCCTCATGTTGCCATATTATACCCACACCCAACATCATGTTTTCTTCCTCCTTCTTAAAGCCTGGAAACAACACATCTGTTCAACATTTCTAAAATGTCATTTCAAAATTAATATAAGTAGACTCATACATATATAACCTTTTGGGATTGCCTTTTTTAAAATTCAGCTTAATTCCCTGGACATTCCTCCAAGTTATTCAAGTTCCTCATCATGGCTGAGTAGTACTCTGTGCTGTGAGTATGGAACAGTCTGTTCACCAGCTGAAGGACGTTTAGGCTGTTTCCAGGTTTGGGCTATTAATTATAAAGCTACCATGAACATTTGTGGTTAGGTTTTTATGTAGATGCAAATTTTCCTTTCTCTGGGATAAATGATCAAGAGTGCAATTTCTGAGTTGTATGGTAATTTCATGTTTCACTTTCTAAGAGACTCCTGGACTGTTCCAATGTGGCTGTACCATTTTCATCAAGGATATTAAAAAGGGAAGTTGGCATTCTTTTCCTGCAAGTCCCCGGAGGTGAAGAATTCATTTGCACCACTTACTGGCCAGCTCTTTTACCCACCTTTGCTTTTGCGTTATCAGTGAAAGTGCCACTACAGTGCAAAAGGCCACAGCAGGGGTTTTTTTGGAACTTCTTAGTAGTATTATGAAAAGAATTTTGATCTCCCAGACCTCTTGTAAAAGTCTGGAAGATAGATACCTCCATCACCCCTCCCTCCTCCAGGGTTTTGAGACCACATTTGGAAAAACGCTGTTAATGA
This sequence comes from Mustela nivalis, assembly GCF_964662115.1. Lineage (NCBI taxonomy): Eukaryota > Metazoa > Chordata > Mammalia > Carnivora > Mustelidae > Mustela > Mustela nivalis. Next base: position 87,325,476 of record NC_139027.1, read on the forward strand.
CATAGTCCTAAATGATGAGAGAAGTATATATTTGGTGTATTTTTAAAAGACTATATATAAAGATTTTTCTTAAAATTTGTATTAAAGGCTTGTTATTCTGTGTGCTTTCTAGTTTGGGGGGGTTTTAGTGGGACTTATTAACACTTGAAAAACCACTATTTTTAAAAAAAAACAAACAGTTTCTGCCCTTGAGGATTTTCCTGACAAGGTAGCCAGTGTTGTTATGAAAAGGGAAAATGTCATAGCAGTGAGTGTCTACCTAAACCTTTCGTGCTCTATGTCTTTTTGTATGGGTCCTCACCCATACAAAATGAATTTGGGCTCTTCATTTTTAAGAAAACCAATGGAAATTAAGTGGTGGAAAGACAACCTTCAGTTCTGGTTGTTCCATGGCCTACAAGCTTAGAGAAAACAATCGATTAGGACTGCTGTCTTGAATTTTTTTTTTTAAAGTTTTATCATTGATATACAGTATTATATTAGTTTCAGATATAGAACATAGTGATTAGACAGTTCCATACATTGCAAAATATTTGCCGTGATAGTAAATCCAATTATCATCTGTCACCATTCAATGTTATTACAGTATTATTGATTATATTTCCTCTGTTGAGCTTTTCATCCCCTTGACTTACTTTAGAACTGGAAGTTTGTACCTCTAAATCCCCTTCACCCGGTTCACCCTTGTTCCTGGTCCTCCACCCTGACCCCTCCCCCCCAACCAAACACCAGTTTGTTCTCTGTATTTATGAGTCTGTTTCTGTTTTGTTTGTTCATTTTTTGTTTTTGGATTCCACATATTATCATTCCCATCCCTTTCCTCTGTGGTGACCCCTAAACCATCTTCTGGACAGCTCTTTCTCTTGGCAAATGTGGGTACAGCACTTGAGCTTTCCTTTCTTCCTAGAGAGGGCCTTTCTTCCCCTCCGCTGGGTCAGAAAGCAGCGGCTAAAGCAGATCTATAATGGGAGATCGCTCTGAGAGTCTCTATTTTTAATAGTGTTCTGTTTGTTCTTCAGATAATCATTTAAATAAACCCCAGTGTAGGTCATGTTCTTAGGGTTGCACTTAAATAGAAGACAAGACATCTCAGGCCATTTGTCGATTTTACATTTCTTGTAATTATGCTTTAAGCTGTGGGTTCCCACCCACAGGAATGTCATCTACATTACTTGCTGGACTGTTGCCATGTTGTCTTCCAAAAACTTCAATTTTAAGATACTTGAGAAGCAAGGACTGTTCTACCTGCTGCCGCACACTGTGAATTCTACCCCACAGTGGTTTTATCTCCCCTCATATCGACATTATCTCTCCTCTTTTATTTGATTTCGTCAGACAGTTCCACTCTGGAGTTCACTGGGGAAGAGGAGGAAGCATTTTCTCTATATTAACTTTTTTTTTTTTTTTTTTTGCATTAAAGGTTTTCCTGTGTAGCATATCTAGATCTACCATAAGTTTTTAACTTTAGATTTAATGGCTGTATAGTAGTTCACAGTATACATGTGGTATGACTTATGTAACCAGCCCTTGATGGACATTTTGGTTTCAGTTTTTGGTTATTTCAAGTCCATTGAACATCTGTGCCAGTGTTTCTGTAGGAGATCCCTGAGTGAGTGTGTGCATGGGTGTTTGGGCCCATGTTATATTCCCAATTCTGTCCCTTCATGGCTCTATGGCCTTATCCAGTTAACCTCTTTAAGGCTTATTTTCGTAATTTAGAAAGTAATACCACCTATCTCAGAGAGTTGTGAGAATTAAATATGAAGGCCAGTATAAACATTTCTGAAAGATACAAATGAAACTGTTAATAATTATTGCCACTAGATAGGGTTTCTAGGAATCTAAGGAATTTAAGAATCTAGAATGAGAGGGAAATATTTTGACTATATACCTTTTTTGTATTGATTTTTTTAACCATGTGCATGTAAAATTTTTTTAAAGAATCTGACATCATGCCAGGAACATAGTAGATGCTCAGTTAGTGGTAACTCTAGATGTTGATGTTGATTTTTCCTATCATGGTTTTTTTCCAAGCTTACAACTTCTGACTTCACTGTTAATGGCACTGATACAGTCACTTGGGATTTCTACCAAGAAATCTTTCACTCTCTATACTTCTTGCTGAGTTCCTACTGTAGAATTTTCTTTGAATCCATACTTTGCTTTCTCAATCCTCTCTTACTTTTTCTTCACTCCTGCCCTGATTATCTTTTAAGTGAATGTAGGATAACAGTATTAGGGCTGGGAAGGACTTGAGAGAATGCAAAATAAAATACACATGCATATGAAACATTTGAGGTGGAACATAGTTCTGTATGCATTCCTGTTTGTCATTTAAATGTTGATTAAATACAGATTCTTTTAAAGGTATTATAGGATTTGTGGTAGCATATTTGTAGTCTTTGCTCTCTGTTAGCATATACTGAAAAGATAATTATAGTAACTTGAAGATTAAGAAATTTGCCTAACATTAAAAAAAATGGCTTCATATGTGCAAAAGTTAGAATCCACTAAACTAATGCATTCAGTACTTCCGGATTATTGCAATAGTCCACTAAACTGTTGCTTTATTTTGTAGGTCAGGAGTTGCATAAAGAGGTAATTTTATTTACCTCTATTCAAGGCCACAAAGTGAGTTAATAGTAGAGTTAATACTAGAGCCCAGATTTTGAAGGAAGTGTGGAGTCGTCTCTGCTGTACTATACTAGTTCTGTTACTTCATTCAAATTGCATTGTTATAGTTTGTTACATATACATTTTATCTTCCCATCTATATTGCAAATGCCTTGAAGGCTGAGACTTTGATATTTCTGAACCCCATTAACTTAGTGGTTCTGGAAATGTCTGAATGAATTATTAAATGTTGCCTTATAATTGTTCTATTGCAAAGGTCCTGAGTGTCACTCTTTCAAGTGGATTCCTTTTGTGAAATACATTGTTGGAGACATGGGATTCATAGGCATATGTGATGGTGATTGTATTTCTTCATTCCCAGAGTCTTGGGTCTTCTCACCCACCCATGTGCATTGTCCTCACATACTACAGTCTGAGAGATTCTTTCCTATTACAGACTTCTTTATTCATGCATCAGTTAAGTGATAAATACACCAACTGCTTAAACAGATTGTAAATTATTTCTCATTGGCAAATGTTGTAGTTGTTGGTTTTGTTTTTGTGTAAACAAACAAAAAAACAAACAAAAAAGCTTTATTTTAAAGCTGGGCACATTGCTATCCCATATGGAATCTGCTTTCCTGTACAGTCTGGAAGAGAGGGTGGGCAATTGCTGCTTCTGCCATAGCTTGTTGTTCCTCCTTCTCAATGCAGTAAATTCCACAGATTTTTTTTAATATGCAAGGCACAGTGCAGGTGCAGCCATAGAGACCAAAAAGGCAGATAAGACAGGGTCCCATCTCTAGAGTATTAAAGTTTAACTATTCTATCATTCATATTGGCTCCCGATTTTCCTAAAGCATCACTTGGGTCATATTACTCTACCTTTTGAAATATTGAGAAGACTTATTGCCTATCACATAAAGTCCAAACTCTAGAGCCTGAAGTTTAAGGCTCTTTTTGGTCTGGCCCCAGCCTGTCTTGATAGCTTTGTCACACACTGTTTGTTGGCTTAGTCTTCACTTAACTCTCACCTACTTGCCATTTTCTGAAAATAGGATTTCTGTGTCTTTGCTCATGTTGTTCTTTTGGGCCAGAAAATCATCTTAAAAAATAAAGGCTCCTTAAAAAAATTTTCTAAATATAACTATATCATTTCACACCTGAAAAAGATTACTAACAGTTCCTTGATATTAACTACCCAGTTAGTATTCAACTTTCCATTTATCTCAAGCATCTATTTTATTTTATAGTTTTCCTGAATTGGGATCTAAGTAAGGTTTACCTGTTTGACAGATTGATAAATCTGTTAGTCTCTGTTTTTCATCGGGTCCCAGTAGCATGGTCAGTTCTCTGGGTTTTCTTTTTACCTTATATATTCCAATCTTAGAGCTGAAGAATCTGGCAGTCTGGAAATGCCAACAGATACAGACCAAAAAGCCACAACAAAGGACTGCTCTCTCTAGCCAAGGACCAGGAGAGAGAAAGTCTAATAAGACAAAATTTGAATCCTGAAAGGAAAAGGAAAGAGGATAAGGGTAGAAAAATACCAGAGGAAATAATGGCTGAAAAGTTCCCCAAACTGGCCTGAAACCTAAATGTACCAACTCAAGAAGCTGTATAAACCACAAACAGGATAAACCCAAAGAAATTCCGGCCAAGACACATCATGATTAAACTTCTGAAAACTAAAGACATAAAAAAAAAAAAAAAAACCACCTTGAATGTAGCTAGAGGAAAAAAATACATTTTTGCCTTTATAGGAAATACCCAACTCTTGGTTTCAGCCCAGGGTCATGATCTCAGGGTGGTGGGATGGAGCCCTTTATTGGGCTCCAAGCTCAGCAGGGAGTCCGCTTGTGGATTCTCTCTTCCCCTCTTCCCTTTCCCCCTGCTCATTCTCATTCTGTCTCTCTGAAATAAACAAGTCTTTAAAAAGAAAAATAATTAGAGCAGAAATCAGTGAAATTGAAAATGGGAAATAAGTAGAGAAAATCAATAAAACCAAAAGCTGGTTCTTGGAAAAGTTTAACAAAGTGATAAGGCTATATCCAGGCTAAGAAAAAAAAAAACCACACACACACACACAAATTACTAATAGCAGAAATGAAAGAAGAGATATCACTACAGATCCTGTGGAAATGAAAAGGATGATAAAGGAATAGGATGAACAACTCAATGCCCACACATTTGATATTTTACTAGAAGTGGACCAATTCCTTGAAAGACACAGTCTGCTGAAAATCACACAAGAAAAAAATAGGTGATGTAAATAGGCCTCTATCTATTGAAAGAAATTGAATCAATAAATAATAAACTTCTAGGGTGCCTGCGTGGCTAAGTGGGTTAAAGCCTCTGCCTTCAGCTGAGGTCATGATCCCAGGGTCCTGGGATTGAGCCCCACATTGGGCTCTCTGCTCAGCGGGGAGCCTGCTTCCCTTCTTCTCTCTCTGCCTGCCTCTCTGCCTACTTGTGATCTCTGTCTATCAAATAAAAAAAAACCAACAACTTAATCAATAGTAATCTTCCACAACAACTCCAGGCCCCTATGGGCTCACTGGCGAATTCTACCGAATAGTTTAGGAAGATTTATACCATTTTTCTACAGTCTTTCAGAGGATAAAACTAGAAGGAGTTCCTCCCAACACTTTCTGTGAAGCTAGCATTATCCTAACACCAAAGTCAAACAAAGACATTACAAGGAAAGGAAACTTCAGACCAGTATCTTTTATGAACATAGATGTAAAAATTCTCAACAAAATATTAGCAAATTCAATCCAAAGTATTTTAAAAATTACACATCATGGCCAGGGTGCCTTGGTGGCTCAGTCATTAGGTGTCTGCCTTCGACTCAGGTCATGATCCTGGGGTCCTGGAGTTGAGACCCACATTGGGCTCCCTGCTCAGCAGGGGGCCTGCTTCTCCTTCTCCCACTCCCCCTGCTTGTATTCCCTCTCTCACTGTGTCCCTCCCTGTCAAATAAATAAATAAGATCTTTAAAAAATATAAAGAATTACACATCATGACCAAATGGGGTTTATCCCAGGTATGCAAGATTGGTTTAACATCCAGGAAGCAACTCTATTCTTAGTGCCCAAATACTAGAAACAGCTCAGATATCCTTCAGCAGGTAAATGCTTAAATGAAGTTTAGTTCCTCTGTCTCATGAAATACTATTCAGCAATAAAAAAGAATAGGCTATTGATTTTTGTGCAAGTTTGCATGGATCTTGAGATCCTTGAGGGCATTAAACTGAATGAAATAAAAAAGCCAGTCATAATAGAGGCACATACTGTGTGGTTCAATTTATATAACATTTTTTAAATGACAAAATTATAGGGATGGAAAACATTAGTGGTGGCCCAGGGTTAAGAGGAGATGGGGATGGGAACAGAGGTTGGACAGAAGTAGGGTATGGGTATGAAAGGGCAACATGGGGAATCCTTGTGGTGATAGAATGTTCGTATCTTCACTGTACTAATATCAATATTGTGGTTGTGATCTTAGTGTGCTACATTTTTGTAAGATGTTACCATTTGAAGAAATTGGGTAAAGTGTACATAAGATATTTCTTAGAACTGCATGTGAATCTACAGTGATCTTAAAACATTTAATTTTTTTAAAAGATTTTATTGATTTATTTGACAGAGAGAGACACAGCACAAGGAGGGGAGCAGGAGAGGAAGAATCAGGCTCCCCGCTAAGTAGGGAACCCAATGTGGGGCTCAGTCCCAGGACTCTGAGGTCATGACCTGAACCAAAGTCAGATGCTTAACTGACTGAGCCACCCAGGCATCCCAAAACATTTAATTTTTAAAAAATGAATGTTTGCCTAAATGGGCAACAGTTATCATTTTTCCACTTGTTCCCCGCTAAAACTTATATAGATTTATTATACTGCTATCATTTCCCAGACAATGCTTATTCTTAATTTTCACTGAAATTCCCTAAGAGTAAAATGGAGTCAATTACAGTATGGAAAATAAATATGTTTTGGGGACACCTGAGTTAAATTATTGTGCTGTTCATTTCCTGCATCACTTACCAAAAGCAGAGAGATATGGGAAATTGAAGTGGTTATCTGGGTAATCCAGACTCCCTGTTTTGGACCCTTATGTCTTCAAATGGAAATAGTTGAAAGGTCTTCCTTAAAGAACACTTTAGGTCTCAGATTTCTCTATTTCTGTCATAAACACAGGCTGGCTTCTCCAGATGCAGAATATCTAATTGAGAACTTAGAGTGTTTAAAATTTGACATTTTGCATGGAAAGGTATAATTCTGTCTCAGGTGATTCTGCAACAGAGCTCAAGAATAATCTTTTCATTGCTTCTGATGTGTTTGAAAGGCTTCCAGATTGTCTAGAGCTGTACATTGTGGCATTGCATCAACTGAGGAGACGTCAGACTGTCAGTCATGACTTGGGTGCTTAGTAAAGAATATGTTAAGAACCGTTGCCTAGTTTTGTGGTGCTTTGGAATTAATTAAATATTTAGTCTTGTTCCCCAACCTTACCTTTCTAGCTCCACTTAGGATTCATTCACCCCTACCCCCAACTTCCCTGCAGATGTGTGTTCTGCACTTTCAGAGCCGTTTGAATTTAGGACTTCCCTTTTTCTTTTGTTTCTTCTTGTTTTTACATACCCTGTTTCCCCAATATTTTGTGTCCTTGGAGGCATTCCTAATCTTTCAAGATTCATTTCAAAAATCATCTTTTCTGTATTGTTATCCCTGATAATACATTTCCCTCTTCCTTACCCAGAGAAATGTTACACATTTCTTTCTCTTCACTATGTTTATTATTCTTGACGGACAGTAACCCCTGTAGTATTAAACCTGTCACATAGTACATAAGGGGCTGTTTTCCTGTATCTCCACTTTAGACTCTGATTTCGTTCAGGGAAATGATTTTTCTCCATTCACCTTTGTATTCCAAGATCCAGCAACAGTGCCTGACATTAGGTGCCCAGTAAGTAAATGAATGAGATAGAGAAATAAGAACATTCTTATTTTCACACTAAAAACTGGAGGTTTAGAAATTTAAAATCTGTATTCAGAGTACAAGGCTGATATAGGAACTGGAGCTTGGATCTAGTAACTGACTTAAAGAATAATGGTTTTTCTACCTGGGGTGCCTGGCCCATTGACATTAGTATACCTTCCACCTTACTGAAATGAAGAGAGCCATATGTTTTCATTGATCTGTTCCAATTAAACATTACTATTGGGAAATGGCGCACATGGAGAGTAAGAGCATGGATTCTGGATCTAAACTGTGCTCATATCCCAGCTTCTTACCTGTTGGTAATTGCCTGACTTCTCTCTGCCTCATGTGTAAAATGAAGGTAATAGTACTCATCTCCTGTGATTGTCATCGTTAAACAAGTTACCATGTGTAAAACATTTAGAACAGTGCCTAGAACATTAGGCACTCTGCATATTTTTTGCTGACAAAAATGGAGAAATGAAGAATTCCTTAATATGTGGAAATGTAAGAACTCTTAGCTCACAGATCATGCAAAAAATAGGCAGCAGGCCATACTTCCAGTCTAAATCATTAATTCATTAAGAGGTTGCAAAGTGGTGATACTGTTTTAGACATTTCGTGTCCAGGCTGCAGTACTTTTAAAAAGAGAAGCTTTCTCCCTGTTGACTAATTTGATAGCCCACAGGCACAACTTGACAGGTTGCAAATGTTATTGTAAATAAAGTCCAGTCCCCTAATTAGCATGTGTGTGACCTTACCATACATCACTTTTGTACTGTACTAGGCATGAGATCTATGCTCAGAAAAGTACGTTGTCCCTGGTACCTATGTAACACTTTTGTTTTTACAAGCGCTTGATTTAGATCCAGTGGATCCAGTTAGATCCACAAATTCTTGGGCAAGTGTTTTTTTACCTCATTCTCAGGCTGCCTCTCTACTTCTTAAGTATGTTGCTCTTATAGTGTGAGCCCCTCTGGTTAAGGTGGCATCTGGAAACCCATTGGGGTATGGATAACTTCCTGCTCACACCTAGTGATTGCTGTTCATTGGCCATTTGCCATACCACTGGAGGATGTAGTTAATGTTTGTGTCATTTATAGCTAAACTAGCAAAGCCTAGCTGTTAATTACTTAGCAAACTTGCCTCTAATTGAATGACCCTTTTTTAAAGCAGGGGTAAAAATAGTTCCATGTTGAATATCATGTAGAGTTTAAAGTGTCCACTGAGAGATACAAAAAAAAAAAATATCTGTAAAGAGCAAAATCAGTTGCTTGTGGAGACTTTTTAAAAGGACGAGCCTATCATTTGAATGCTAATTATGTCCACTTTTTTTTTTTTTTTAAATGGAAAACAACATTTCCTGCCAAGCATGGAGCCCTGAATAGGCTCAATCTCATGCCCCTGAGATCATAACCTGAGCCAAAATCTGGAGTCAGTTGCCTAACCACCTGAGCCACCCAAGTGCCCCAAAACGTTCTTCTTTTCAATAGATGCCTTCTTTGGCTGTAATTATGACTAATGTGTAATTGAGGAGATTAAAGGACTGATTTAGAGTTCTGATTTCATTACATGATAAGGATGGTGAACTTCAGGTAGAATTGTGTTTGAAGTTAAATTTAATATACGTTTTGAAGGTTGCATGTGTTAAGTGATCAACTCTTGGTTTCCGGTCAGATGATGATCTCAGGGTCCTGAGATGGAGCCCTGCCTGGGGCTCTGTGGTCAGCAGGAAGTCTGCTTGGGATTCTTTCCTCCCCCTCTGGCCTTCCCCCCCAACCTCATGCACATTCTCTTTCTCTCAAATAAATACATAAATAAATAAGATCTTTATATATATACACGCACATTTTGAGTAGAGGTTTTTTCCTCACTCTCTGAATTACAAATGGCAGTTAGACTCTGACTTCCCACACAACTGGTGTGCTTCCATACTTAGTGATTGTGGGGTTGAACTTGAAGTTAATGGGAAGTAAACCACTCATATTCCAGGGTGATAAACAACCAGGCAGTACTTCGTTGGGAATTGCCAGCATTCTCCACGTCATCTCTGAAGGACAGTGTCTGGGAGAGGTAGAATTTGGTGAGCTAGAGAATGTCTGTCCTTTTCAAACCCTTAGAACATGGTGGTAAAAATCTTCAGCAAAGTTTAGTTTACCAACTCTGGCTCTAAGTGGCTGGATACCCTCTTAGGCAGTGGTTCAGATATTGGTCCTGGGCTCCTAGAGACAGAAACAGCCACATAAAACAGATAAAAACAGAAGCAGTCAGATAAAAATGACATGTGCTAAGTCCATAATTAAAGAAGGGACCTTTGGCATTTTGACTTTGGCCTTCTACCCAGCTAAAGCATATAAATGTAGGTTAAAATTTAGTGTGATTACTCAGGCTTGACTTGAATGCCTCTGTATCTTATTATAGTGGGAAAGTTTAGAACAAAATAAGTATTCATTCATTACTTTCAAATTTTCTCATTTAGAGAGTGTGTGGGAAAGGATGTCCAAAATATCACAGTTTATGTTCATGGCCCACGTAAATACATCCGTCAGTTCCCTTGGGTTTTAGTGAATTGCTGTCAGAATAGGTCTTTCTTTGGAATACAATGTAGATTTTGTCGCAGAGAAGCATGTTCCAGAGAATATCATGTAGTCTTCCTTAGAATTTTAAAATGGAGTAATTCATCCATCAAATGAGCAGCCTTTTGTTTTAGGAGTGTGGGTAGTGATATTTTTGTAATAGTCACAAATCCTTTGTAAATATGGCTAGAAACTAGTTTTCTGGGGTTTTTTTCTTTTTCTAAGATTTTATTTATTTATTTGACACACAGAGAGAGATCACAAGTAGGCAGAGAGGCAGGCAGAGAGAGAGAGGGAGAACCAGGCTCCCTGCTGAGCAGAGAGCCCAATGCGGGACTTGATCCCAGGACCCTGAGATCATGACCTGAGCCGAAGGCAGAGGCTTAACCCACTGAACCACCCAGCTGCCCCTAGTTTTCTGTTTTATTTTTTTTTATTTTTTTTTTTTTTTAAGATTTTATTTATTTATTTGACAGAGAGAAATCACAAGTAGGCAGAGAGGCAGGCAGAGAGAGAGAGAGAGGGAAGCAGGCTCCCTGCTGAGCAGAGAGCCCGATGCGGGACTCGATCCCAGGACCCTGAGATCATGACCTGAGCCGAAGGCAGCGGCTTAACCCACTGAGCCACCCAGGCGCCCCTAGTTTTCTGTTTTAAAATGAGTCCAAGAAAGTGAGAGTTTGTGACTAGCCCAGTGATAACTGGAAAGTTCTGTGAGTACTTAGCTCATTTCAGGTGATTGAATATATTTACATGACTAAGGATAGTGATGGAAAAAAGCACTGTTTAAAAATGTTTTGAAGATACATGTATAGGACATCGATTATCTGTTTTATAAGATAAAGCAGATTTTTTTTAAAGATTTTATTTATTTATTTGTAAGAGACGGAGAGAGAGCAAGCGAGCACAGGCAGACCAAGAGGCAGGCAGAGGCAGAGGGAGAAGCAGGCTCCCTGCCAAGCAAGGAGCCCGATGTGGGACTCGATCCCAGGACCCTGGGATCATGACCTGAGCCGAAGGCAGATGCTTAACCAACTGAGCCACCCAGGCGTCCCAGATAAAGCAGATTTATGATGCTGTAGCTGTGAAGTGGGTAGAAGGCTAATGTCTGAAATAATTTAATGGCATTTCTGAACCTAATGTGCTTTCTTTCTTTTCTTTCTTTCTTTTTTTTTTTTAAATGCTGGCTAATCACATCTCAAAATGAGATCATTTTTTGTCTCTTGGGCATTTGCCAAATCTGTACAAAGTATGAAAGATCTGCAGATGTCTGTTTAAGGCAATTTCTTAATGCTCTCTAATAGAATGTTTTAACCATAAGTACATTATTAGTTGTATGAAAGCTACTTTGTTTTTGCTACTATATTTTAGACCTGGGTTTTCTGGTACTTTCAGGTGCTTTCCCTTTGGGAATGTTACTAATGATCACAAAAGATGTTGGTAAAGTACAAAAAATGGTGCTTAATTTTAAAACGTAGCTGTCTTGAATTTGACAAAAGATAAAAGTTCCAGTGATTCCTCAAAATTTCAGAGGTCTTTTTTCCCCTCAACAAAGGTCATTTTAGGACCGTGAGACCAGACTTTAAAAGAAGAGGTCTCTGAGCTTGAGCCCTTTTGATTTTTAAAATAAACACCACATCTCTTTCTGATAATACATTTGGTCATTTAGAGTGCTTTCTATGAAGGAAGTTGTGGTGATAGGTTCTGGAATGTGAAGCCTACAGCAAGTGAGTGTGATTAAGAGGGTGATGGGAACTCCAAGGATACAGTGCTTGGGAACTTTTTAGAGATGAAATTCTCTTATGCTCAATTAGCATTACTCATGCTTTCCAGGAGGAAGCATTGTTGGGGATTAGCTAAACAAATGGGATGAAAGTCGAAATATGAAGTTGGTTTTTGAGGTATATTTTGATAAAAAGGTTAAGTTCTAAGAATGTAGCATAGTCCTATTAAAAGCTCCTTATGCTTTTTGAGATACCTGTGTATTCCAAGTTCATATAACAATGCATAGCACATAATAGTAAATACTTGTCAAATGAATGAATAATGATGTGGTATATTTTATGTGGCATATATCTTTTTCTGGTTTAGTGAAGTATGTTTATTTACATATTGCATAAAATAGTATGTGAGTAAATGCTAATAAAATACCATTTAGGAAGCACTAAATTAGACTTGAAGGGTTATTTCCGCTTTTTTTATAATTGCAGTAATAACTCTACAAGTATTTGTATAATACTGTGCACATACTGCTTTCCTTCCTTCGGACTTAGTGTAGGAAGAGTTATTTGACATGGGAAGATGCTATATACTGGATTAGTGACGTTTCCAGAAATCTTTTAGATCAAACAGTAACATTTTTTCTTGTGAACTCCTTCAGTTTTCCATATTAATATACATCTTTAGTGTTATTCCTTAAAGTCTAGATGGAACTCTTTTGGTAAAATTGATGGAATATCCTAAAGTTTCTTAAGGGGAATAAACAGGCAAGGATAGCAGAAAAGCTAGTTTTTCGAAGGAAAAAAGATGGTGAGGGGGAGAGGACATGAACTGCGTTAGCTGTTAAAACACCTGGTTGGTACAAATCGTGCAATATGTGTCTCAGGTAAGATTAGGTAGGTCAGTGGGTCAGAGATAGAGTCTGTAATATGAGCATTGTGATCAACAAGGGTTTGCAGTAGAGAAGAGGCAGATTGATTATTCTATGATTCCCATGAGTGGTGAAATCATTAGCTTTATATGACATCGGAAGAAATTCCAGAAGGTGATATTTAACAGTTACTTATAAAATCAAGCCAGATAAACACTGAAATAAAATAGAAACAAATGTATATCAGAGTCCTAGGATGAGAAGTAGTTTAAAGAAATTTTAGGAACAAATTATAAAAAGATGTATTTGAATAAGAAATAAACTCCTATAAATTAAAAAGAGATTGGGAAAAATATTTGCAACAAAAACAATATAGAAAGCATTAGTATTTGTTGATCAGAGTATTACAAACTCTAGTACATATGTAAGGAAAAGGTGATGACTAGAGAAAATATTTTAAAAATAGAAACAAAAGAGAAAATATAACTTAAGTACAAAAACGTAATAAATGTTCAACATTAGTGACTCACCAAAGAAGTCTATATTAAAATAGGTATTATCAGTTGCCTCCAATATTAGCAGAGCTAGCTAAAAACATATTTATCATACGTTGCTAGTGTGGAAGTATAATTGATAAAATTTGTTAGTAAAATAATTTGGTAGTAAGTGTCAGTCTGAGATTATTTGTAACTTGAATTACACCTAAGGAAGCTATTCTAAAAGTGGAGAAAATTTGATGTGTGAAAAGATTTTGGCCGTATTATTTATTCTAGTGGAAAGTTTGGAAATACATAAATAATGATAGAGGATCATTTAAAATGCCTGATGATAACCTGTTTAGTGAAATTATGTAGGTATTTAAAATGATAGTTAGGTGGCTCGTTAGCGCAGTAGGTAGCGCATCAGTCTCATAAAATGATAGTTATTGATGTTTCATAATATCACTATATCATGATCATGTTTTCTAGTTAATAAAAAAGCTGTATGTGAAATTACAGCATGGTATAATTACAACTTCATAATGAAGCACAAAATGGTTAGAAAATAAAAAGTCCTTTTTTAAATATAACTTTATTGAAGTACACTTTACATTCACCCATTGTGTGAGTGTATGAGGTTTTCATGTATTTTTAAGTTGTGCAGCCATCCTCTCAAGACTGTTTGAAAACATTTTTATCACCCCCAAGGGATTCCTCATTCATGCCTCTCACTCTTGTCCCCAGGCCTAGGAAAACAGTGACTTGCTTTTTGTCTCTGTAAATCTGCCCTTTCTGGACATTTAATTTAAATTGAAATATACATCTTGTAGTCTTTAACTTTGGCTTCTTTCTCTTGGGATGTTTTTTGAGATTTGATTAGGAGAAGCTGAGTTTTCCTCCTCGGTGTCTCCTTCATTCTCAACATTTCTACATTGCCAGCATTTCTGATTCCAGGACTGTGGGATTTCCCCACACTAAGCAACTCTCTGTGACACCAGCTGCATGTTAGATCGCACAGGTTAAGGGCTCAGTCCCACAAAACTGCTCTCCCCCACTTCAGGTGCCAGTTGCAAGTAGTAGGTCTCCACAATTTCTGTCCAATGTGGCTATCCATCAGAAGTTCCCAGAACCTCCTCCGCTGGGAGTTGATTATATGCTAGATCAGCTCACAGAACTTGGGGGAAATACTGCATTTACCAATTTACTATGTAATAAAGGATATGATAAAGTGTACAGGTGAACAGCCAGATGAAGTGATGATACATAGGGTGAGGTCTGGAAGAGACCCAAGCTCAGGAACTTCTGTCCCTGTGGAGTTGGGGTGTGTCACTCTGGTGGTATAGTGATGTATTCACCAAACTGGAAGTTCTCCCAACCCTATAGTTTTGGGATTTTTAAGGGAGGCCTCACATAGGCATAATCGATTACTCCACTTCTAGCTGCTTTCTCTTCTCTAGAGAATGGAGAGTGGGGTAAAATTTTCAAGCTTCTAATCATGCCTTGGTCTTCCCCGTGGCTAGCCCCCACTCCAGAAGCCATCCTGGAGCCTACCTAGAGTCACGTCAATAGAACAAAAGACACTCCTGTCACCCATAAAATTCCAAGGGATTTAGGAACCATATGTCCAGAACCAGGATCAAAGACCAAATATTAGAATAAAAGCTGTCCCTAGTGCTCTTATCATTTAGGAAACTACAAGAGTTTTAGGAGCTCTGTGCCAGAAGTCAAGGTCAAAGACTTCATATTAGAACAGAAGATGCTCCTAGCACCCTTATTTACAAAGGTTTTGGGAGCCCTGTCTCAAAACCTGAGGGCAAACCCAATATATATATTTCTTATTACTTTGCAGGGTTCTTTCATAATGTAGCATTTGTCAGTAGTTTCTTTCTTTGCTGAGTAATATTCTTTTGTACAGAGATACCACATTTTGTGTATCCATCCACCAGTTGATTGACATTTGAATTGTTTCTGGTTTTTGTTAATGAATGATACTGCTGTGAACATTTATGTACATGTCTTTGTGCAGACACATTTTTTATTTCTCCTGGGTAAATCTCTAGGGTTGTAATTTGTTGGATCATACGATCAGGTTTTATAGAAGAAACTGCCTAAGTGACTGTTTCCAGCAGTAGTATATGAAGATGTTTGACATCTTCACCAGCACTTGATATGTATTGCCATTTGCATTATAGCCAACATAGTAGGTGTTAAGTGGTTTTATTTTTCCCCAGTATTTTTATTGTGGTAAAAAATACATGGAATTTACAATCTTAATTATTTTTAGATGTGCAATTAAGTGGTATTAAGTTCATTCATAATGTTGTACAAACATCACTACCATCCATCTACAGAACTCTTTTTTTTTTTCTTTTTTTTTTTTTTAAAGATTTTATTTATTTATTTGACAGACAGAGATCACAAGTAGGTGGAGAGGCAGGCAGAGAGAGAGGAGGAAGCAGGCTCTCTGCTGAGCAGAGAGCCCGATGCGGGGCTCGATCCCAGGACCCTGGGATCATGACCTGAGCCGAAGGCAGAGGCTTTAACCCACTGAGCCACCCAGGTGCCCCCATCTACAGAACTCTTTTTCATTTTGTAAAACTAAAACCTTATACCCACTAAACAATAAATCCCCATCCTTCTCTCCCACAAGTCTTGGCAACCACCATTCTACTTTCTTCTCTATGATTTTGACTACTATTTCTTTTTTTTAAGATTTTATTTATTTGACAGAGAGAGAGAGAGAGAGCACAAGTAGGCAGAGAGGCAGAGAGAGAGGGCTCGGCTCCTTGCCGAGCAGAGAGGGGCTCGATCCCAGGACCCTGGAATCATAACCTTAGCTGGAGACAGAGGCTTTAATGCACTGAGCTACCCAGTTTAGACTACTCTTAAGAACTTCAGGTAAGTGAGATCATGCTATGTTTGTCTTTTTGTGATTAACTTATTTCACTTATTCTAATGTCCTCAAGGTTCATCACTCTAACATATGTCAGAATTTCCTTCCTTATGAAGGCTGAATAATACTCTGCTGTGTGTGTGCACTATATTTTGATTATTCATTCATCTGTTGATGGATACTTGGGTTGCTTGCAGTTTTAACTCTTGTGAGTAACGCAGCTGAGAGCTTAGGGGTACAAATATCTCTTTCATTGTGTTTTTATTTTCTATTCCCCTAATGACTAATGTACAAAGTGTTTTTAAAAAATTCACATTTTAGTCTTTCCATTAAACTCTTACTTAACCTGTTTTAGTTCTCACTGTAACAAAACAGAAGAGTAATTTGAGAATATGTTAGCAAATGGGGAAGGGATATAATGGGCTCTGGATGGAACTGACTTGAATTTAAGTAGATGCTAAAATGATTATATTATAAATCAATATTATCTAGTTTATGTAGTTGATAAGTTCCTTTCTGGTGATTTAAAAATATTGCTGTTTTTCTGTTTCTTATTTCCTGGCATTTCCTTTTATGCTGAGAAATCAAGTATGGAGGTTTAAAACTTATATAGAAATACATCATAGAGAAACCTAGTTACCAGATAAGAAGGCTAAATTCATTAACAATTGCTTTAACCCCGAGTGGTTCGGCAGACTGTTTTAGTAAGCATGTAATTACTATGGATCTTGTTACGGGCCTCATTTTTATAGCACACTGTTATTTTGTTGGGTTAACTTGACCTGTACTGTTGATTTGCTTAGAAGTAACCAGAAAAAACAGGTTGTCTATTAGCTAGTTAATGCTTTCTTCTGAGCAGGTATCTGTGTTCTGATCCAGCACGGTTGCACAGAAGTGATTCAGGCGGTATTGAGAGCTATTATTTTATGTTGTTTCTTTAAGTTGGGATTGGGGAAAGGGAAGTAGTTTTTTTTCAGCAAGGCAAAATTAGGAAGTAGGCTGCCGGTTCCTTCCATCCTTTTTTCTGAAGAGCCCTTCTATTTCCATTCTGGGTCCAGTTCCTTTCAGCTTCCTAAAGGAGCTTGTCTCTATACTTCTTTCCACAAATACTTCTTAACACTGATGTCCTTCTGGTCTTACTTTCTGCCTTTTATTCAGTTAGTTTCCTTGAACGAATTGACCCCATTTTTCACCTTTTTTCTACATTACCCCCAGAAGCTTTGTTTTCACTAGTGAGGTGACCTTTTTTAAGATTGTTAGTGACTTTTTTTAACTAGTCTGTGTATTTTTATTAAATATTGTTTCTTAACTTTTTTGTTTACTTCACATTATTGGTCACTCTTGAAATCAGCCTTTTCTTTGACTTCTCTCTATTTGAAGACCCCCTGGTTGGATCCTCCTGCCATTCTCTTTCTCTAGTCCTGGTTTATTGTCTTCTTCCTGAATCCTATCTGTGGTTTATTTTCTGAACTTCACTTTTGCTAAGTTTATTCCTCAGAAAACTTTCTGGTGATTCTCCAGAGCTGGCCAAATAAGCAGGATTTCTCTCTGTTCCACCAAACTAAGCTCTGCCTCTTCCTCTCCACCTCCACACCGCCTGCCTTCTATCTAAGTCTGAAACTGATTCACTTTCTGATACCTTTATTGGCTTTCCATTGCCTGCATGGTAAAGGCATTTTAAACCCTTGACAGTTTAGCCTCAACCTAATTTTCCTGCTAATTTTCTATTAATTTCCGTATCCCTTTTCTTCAAATGCCATTTCCGCTGCTCTTAATACTTCCTTGCCTTGAATAACCCTTCATAAATCCCAGAAGTCTCCTCAGGCCACTGGATCCCACTCCTATTACATTTGTAAATTCCTTATTGTATTTAAGATCCAACTCAGAAGTCCTTGGTGATAATGTCCAAAGTTCCTTTTCTTTAATTGCAAAATTAATAATTCCTTTCTCTGTACTACTGTGCTGCTTTTATTCATACTATCACATCATGTTTTACTTAGTCTATATACATCTATTGTCCCTTTCGAGGCTGTGAACCACCTGAGACATTGCATGTTTTTCATATCTAAATCCCTAACATAATCTCTTACACAGGATAGGCTCTATAAGTGTTGAATGGGATAGACCTGCTAGTATACTCAGTAATCATCAACCCAGTATTCTACAGTGGAAGCATCGGCATCCAGCCTTTCCCATTCTCTATACACATAGCCTGCCTTCTGCTTATATAGTTACTTCTCTATTGATCTACATGTCTGTCTTTATGCCAGTACCACCCCACTGTCTTAGTTCCTGTAGCTGTGTAGTAATTTTGAAATCAGGAAGTATGAGTTCTCCAGCTGTCTTTTTCAAGACTTATATCCTGGTCTGGTTCCCAGCTTTTCCATATGAATATTAGCTAGGATCAGTTTGCCAATTTCTCCAAAATGGATTTTGATAGGGATTACAGTGAGTATATAGAGCAGTTTGGGGAGTATTGCCATCTTAACTGTATTTAAGCCTTCTAGTCCATGAACATGGATGGATGTCTTTCCATTTATGTAGGTCTTCTTTTGTTTCTTTCAACAATGTAAATTTGCTTTTAATTTTTTTTTTTTGTGAACAGAGTTATTTTCTTAATTATATTTTGGGGTTGTTCATTGTTAGAATATAGAAATACGATGGAATGTTTGTATATTTTTCTTGTATCCTGCCTTGCTGAAACCGTTCATTAGTTCTGGTAGTTTTTTTTGTGTGGGTATGTGGATTCCTTAGGATTTATAAGATATTGCTTAGGATGTACAAAGTCATGTTTTCTATAAGTAGAGATAGTTTTTCTTTGTCCTTTCAATATAAATGCTTTTATTTCTTCTTGCCTAAGTGCCCAGGCTAGACCCACCAAGTATAATGTTGTGTAGAGGTGGCTTCCTAGTCATGTTTCTGATCTTTTGGAGAAAGCATTCAGTTTTTTACCATTAAGTACATCTCTTTTATTGCTTTTTTTTTTTTTTTTTTAGTGTTTTTAATCATAAAAGGGTGCTGGATTTTATCAGATGCTACTTCTATGCTCATTGAAAGAATCAAGGTTATTCATTTTTGTGCTCTTAATATGGTATATTTTATTTTGGGGTGTTAAACCATACTTGCATTCCTGGGATAAATCATATTTGACCATAGTGTATAATCCTTTTTAGATGTTTGCTGTTCTGTTTTAGGTTTCCCAGTCCCTTTATTTTTTTTGAGGATTTAAAAATCTATGTGATCATTATATTCTGTAGTTGTCTTATTTTTGTCTGGCTTTTGGTGGTCAGGGTAATATTGGCCTCATAGAATGAGTCGGTAAGTGTTCAAGAGCTTTCTTTTGTACAGATTGTGCCATGAATTCACAAGATACAGCTCCCACGAGCTCATTCTCCTTGTTAGTTTTTAAGAAGTGTGCATCTCTCTAGATGGAACAGGCTAGAATTTCTGGTAAACTCAAGTATCTCTTTCTGTGGCTTGCTCCTTTTTCTGATCATTTTCCTTTGCACAGTTCAAGATCATTGTTTTTAGAGTGTGTAATGTACTCAGGTTGCATATTAACTCTCATGGCAGTCTTGCTGTGATTATTTACAACAACATGCAGTGTGTGATGCAGCATTGTAAATAAACACTTTCAGTTTTGCCAAAATTAAATTTGCCATAATAAAATAAAATTTGGGTGTTCTTTTTTTGAAAGTACCCATTCCTTTGCTGTCTAAAGTGTCACCTTTTTTTGGCCATAAATTTTTTTTTTAAGATTTTGTTTATTTATTTGACAGAGAGAAATCACAAACAGGCAGAGAGGCAGGCAGAGAGAGAGGGGGAAGCAGGCTCCCTGCTGAGCAGAGAGCCCGATGTGGGGCTCATTCCTGGGACTCTGGGATCATGACCTGGCCTTAAAATTTTAAGGAGTCAGGCGCCTGAGTGGCTCAGTGGGTTTTGCCTCTGCCTTTAACTCAGGTCATGATATCAGGGTCCTGGGATTGAGTCCCGCATCGGGCTCTCTGCTTAGCGGAGAGCTTGGTTCCCCTACCCCTCTTCCTGCCTCTTTGCCTACTTGTGATTTCTCTCTCTGTGTGTCAAATAAATAAAATCTTAAAAAAAATTTTTTTTTTAAGGAGTCAATCCATGTTTTCAAAAGGGCCTAGATTACATTTGCTGATTAGACTCTTTTCCCTTACATTAGTCATTTAAGTAAAACACTGAACGATGGCAGTTTACACTGAAAGGTCTCTTATAATTTTACAAACTGATCTGCATATGCTGTGCAGGGAAATGAGTTTAGCAATCTCTTTAATCACTCTGTCTATCCATTGGGCTCTTTTACTTGCAAACAACAGAAAGTAATTCTGGCTAACTGAAGTCAAGAAAGGGAGTTATTAAAAGGCTATGAAATAGATAAAAGGAAAACTGATTATCAGGTCTTGGAAAGAACGGGGATATTATATTAGTCACAGTCTCTTCAAACTGTCTTTCTTGGGATGAGTCTTTCCAACTGGTTTTCATGCTTATATCATTTGGCTCAAGATTCCCATATCTGGAGAGTCTGCCTGGCCTGATTTGGGTGTGTGCCCCCCGCCTCCCACTTGGCCAGCGGAAGTCAGGGTTTCCTTACTCAGTCTCACCAAAGGAGAACAGAGGTGTTAGTACTAGAAGAAGGGAAATGGATCAGGGGAAATTAACATAGACACCACAAGGGCACCATCTAATTTGTGATTCATTCCTTTTAAAAACAAAGTGTGCCTGGGCGGTGCAGTCGGTTAAGCATCTGACTCTTGGTTTCGACTAAGGTCATAATCTCAGTGTTGTAAGATTGAGTTCTTGTTGGGCTCTGCACTGAGCAGTGTCTGCTTGAAATTCTCCCTCTCCCTCTGCCTTTCCTGCCTGTACACTCATATCTTCTCTCTCTCAAATAAATCTTAAAACAAACAAACAAGCAAATTAAAAAAAAAAAAAAAAAAACAAAAAAAACAAGGTAATTCAAATCTTATTTTGCCCAATCAGGCATGCAAAGTCAGCTAAGAGATTTTCTTCAAAGAATTTCCGTATGTAGTTTTGTTTTGTTTTTTAAAGATTATTTATTTATTTGACAGACAGAGATCACAAGTAGGCTGAGAAGCAGGCAGAGAGAGAGGAGGAAGCAGGCTCCCTGCTGAGCAAGAGAGCCTGATGTGGGGCTTGATCCCAGGACCCTGGGGGATCACGACGGAGCTGAAGGCAGAGGCTTTAACTCACTGAGCCACCCAGGTGCCCCCACGTATGTAGTTTTTTTAAAGATGTTATTCGGATATTCAGACACAGACTGACAGAAAATTTCTGCAATCTGATACTGTGTAGAGGTACAATAGGACTCAGAAGTTTTTAGGGGAGGTGGAGACTACTTTATGAGTCTTGAAAAAAATGGGAGGGAGTAGTAAGGATGTTCTAATTCATATAATAAATAATATCTTAAGAAACAGATGCTCACAATAAAAAATATTTCCAAGCTTGCTGATTCTATGAGGTGCTGGGTTAGCATGGGTTGACATGGTTGACATGATTCCTGTCTCCCTGCCTAGATTCAGCCTGGCTCGATGCAAGTAAATTCCTCTGAGAGAAAGAATGAGTATCCCTTTGGAGTTCTCTGCCATTTAAAAGAGTGCTTTTAACTTTTAGTTCTTTTAAAAACCATTGTTCCATGTTTGAACAAATGGCCAGTGTTAACTTATTATATAAGTATAGAGGGCCAGTTGAGGACAGTGTCTGATACTTGGCAGGATTAAGTGGGATTCATGATAATAGAGGCTTTGATAGCAATTGAATCTGGGCTAAGCTTTCTCTGAGGCAAGACTTAGGATTACAGAACCCCAAAATGGCAGAGCTGGAAGAGACTTCAGAGAACTAAGCAGTCCTCTTTTGTTAGAAATAATGACAGTTTGCATCAAGGTTACAATTTTGTGGTATTCTTTCTGTGCAGAAAGAACCTCTCATTTTGTAAACTGTCCTGATCAGTCTCATAAACCACTAAGAAACAGGAAATTCCAAATTGCAAGCTAGTGCAGTCCCACCCCAGCTGTCCCAGAATCTCTGGGGACCTGGCCTCAGGCTATGTGCCACCAGGACTGCCATGGTGGACTCCAGGGGACTTTTGTTTTATGTGGATGAGTCAGGGACAAAAATCATTTTCAGTCTGAATGTACAGAATTCTTCAGCGTTATGGAGGTCTTTGGCATATGGGGAAACCTGAGATTGCTCACTCTCCATATGGAATGCTTTGAATGATAGTGACAGACATTTGTATAACATCTGATGCTTTACAAAGGACTTTTCTCTTACGCCATTTTATTTAATCCCTGCATTGGAGATAGGCTTGATTAGCATCCTTCTCTCTTTTTTTATTTTATTTTTTTTATTTTTTAAGATTATTTATTTATTTGTCAGGGAGAGAGGAGCGAGAGTGAACACAGGCAGACAGAGTGGCAGGCAGAGGCAGAGGGAGAAGCAGGCTCCCTGCCAAGCAAGGAGCCCGATGTGGGACTCAATCCCAGGACGCTGGGATCATGACCTGAGCTGAAGGCAGCTGCTTAACCAACTGAGCCACCCAGGCGTCCCAGCATCCTTCTCTTTTTTCAGATGAGCAAACTGAGACACAGAAAATACTTGTCTGGTCACGTAGCTTGTTAGTAAAGTGGCAGAGCTAAAATTAGGACCTGGATCCTGGAATTTCAAATCCCATGCAATTCTTATAACATTAAATGGGCTCTAGTTAGTTCATTTAATAGTGGGGAACAAAAACTTTGACCTCTTTGTTCTGAAACCAAGGAAACTGCTGGATATTTTATAGGGTTTCACCTTTCTAGCTACAAAGGAAAGGGTGGTAATTGACAGCTACTGATGGGGTCAGATGGTTATGGAGAGCCCAGAAAATGTTTAAGACATGTTGCTGCTCATGTTCGGTGTATTCACTTGCCACTCAACTACTCTTTACTGCTTTGGAATGAGTCAGACCAAGGCATGCTTCTGACATCCATACCCTGATTCTCAAGGACCTGTCACCCCTCCCTTCAGTTTTTAGTATAGAGTCCTTTGATGAGTGCTACTTGAGGACAGCCTTTCTCTGAAGAAATATATCTTCCTTCTTCCTTTATTCTAGAGGTAGAAACTGTGATGCAGATGGGGTGATAAAATCATAATGTGCTTACCATTAGAGGTAGAGTACATTGTTTATTCATCACCATTGATTATTTTGCCAAGTGTTTTCTGGAGGCTGCAGGATGATTTGTCACCTACAGTACTCAACACCCACTGCCATTATCGCTGTGAGGAGTGTGCTGGATTGTAAAGTCCAAGGCCCACTTGGCAGCCAGCCTGCCCAAACACATGGCATGATGACTTCAGGAGGCTGCAGGTACTTTCCTGATGAGAGGAAGTGAGTTCTTTAGGTAAGATACAGAAACTAGGGACACCTGGGTAGCTCAGTCAGTTGAGCATCTGACTCTTGGTTTCACTCAGGTCATGATCTCAGGGTCATAAGATGGAGCCCCACATTGGGCTCCTCACTCAGCAGGCAGTCTGCTTGAAGATTCTCTCCCGGGGATGCCTCAGGCAGTTAAGCATCTGCCTTCAGCTCAGGTTGTAATCCCGGGGTCCTGGGATAGAGCCCCATATCGGGCTCCTTGCTTAGTGGGGAGCCTGCCTCTCCCTCTGCCCACTGCTTGTGCTCATTCTTTCTCTTTCTCTCTCTCTCTGACAAATAAATAAATAAAATCTTTAACAAACAAACAAAAAAGATTCTCTCCCTTTGCCCCCCCCATGATAAATAAATCTTTAAAAAAAAAAAAAAAATAGAGAAACTGTGTTGAGTAGTCCCTGAGTATACAGAGGGAACAGCAGCGTCAGCATTACCTACGGCCTGTTGGAAATGCAGAGTCTTGGGCTCTACCCCTCCCCTGACCTACGGAATCTACATCTGCATTTTATTTTAGTGTGATCCTAAAGAGGATTTTTTGTGCATTTTAAAGTTTAAGATGCACTGGTGTAATGGGCATTGTTGGTTGTCTGTCAGCACACATTCCTCTTTTTTTTTCTTGATAACAAAATGCCGATTTTTTTGTTCCAGTTATTTCCACCTCAGCTATAGATAGCCATGCGAATCTATACTTTGTCTCAGGTGGTCAGAGCATGGTTTTCCTTACTCCGTGACTGTTAGTGGTCCAGGGATAGTCATAGGATAGTTTGGCTCAGCCATGAGGAAAGACTGATCCTTTGTTTTGGGTAAGCATTTTCTCTCACATCCAGCAGGAGATCAAAAATAAGGAAGCATCGGGGCGCCTGGGTGGCTCAGTGGGTTAAAGCCTCTGCCTTCGGCTCAGGTCATGATCCCAGGGTCCTGGGATCGAGCCCCGCATCGGGCTGCCTGCTCCGCGGAGAGCCTGCTTCCTCCTCTCTCTCTCTCTCTGTCTGCCTCTCTGCCTACTGTGATCTCTGTCTGTCAAATAAATAAATAAAAACCTTTAAAAAAAAAATAAGCATCTTCATCATCATCGTCATCATCTTCATCATCATCTGTTTTCAGGTAGTGGAAATGTAAGCCTTATTTCCACTGGTATAGTCATCCTGTGCCAGGAGGGGATTAATCTGGAGATGAATCTGACACTGAAATTATTGTGAGTAATGCTGCTGTGAATGTTGGTGTACAGATATCTGTTTGAGTCTCTGCTTTTCATTCTTTTGAGAATATACCTCAGAATCATATGATATGATCATATGATAATTCTATGTTTAACTTTTTGAGGGAATCACCAAATTGCTGAAAAATTGGTCCTTAAAAAATGAGTTGTTGTCATATATTTAGAAATAGATTGTAAGATGGATCTATGTTTTTTCTCTTGGTTCTATAGTTTTTCATTAATTGAGAGAATTTAATTAGTTCAACATAGGACTCATGAATTGGCCCTTTTATAACACATTGAATATACATACTATCAGATTTATGTATATTCTCCTCCTTAGTCAAATAAGAGAATAGCTGGTTCTCCAAGTTACGGTTAAGATTTAAGTATAAAATGATTCATGAGATTGTTGATGTCAAAGTACCCTCCTTTGTGTGTGTTGAGAATGAATTGATTTACTTCTACTAGTAAACACAGTAGCATCTTTGTGACCTATGAAAAACGAAAGGCTGAAGGTATAATGAAGAAAATATGGGTATAAAATACAAGATCTTGCTGTTCTTTTAACAGAAACAACATTGGATTATTAGATGCCTAAAAGTTAAAGGTACAGAATTAGGAAGAAAGTAATTGTAGGAACTCTTTTTGCAATATCTCTGAAATATACTAGAAAGTAAACATATATTTAAAATTGATTACCCTTGGGGCGCCTGGGTGGCTCAGTAGTTTAAAGCCTCTGCCTCCGGCTCAGGTCATGATCTCAGGGTCCTGGAATGAAGCCCCACATTGGGCTCTCTGCTCCAAGGGGAGCCTGTTTCCTCCTCTCTCTCTGCCTGCCTCTCCACCTACTTGTAATTCTGTCTGTCAAATAAATAAAATCTTTTAAAAAATTGATTATCCTTTCTTTCCTTGAAATTAGATTTTTTTTTATAAGATTTTTTATTTATTTGACAGACAGAGATCACAAGCAGGCAGAGAGGCATCAGAGAGAGAGGAGGAAGCAGGCTCCCCGCTGAGCAGAGAGCCTGATGTGGGGCTCGATCCCGGGACCCTGAGATCATGACCTGAGCCGAAGGCAGCGGCCTAACCCACTGAGCCACCCAGGCGCCCCTGAAATTAGATTTTTATAATACCGAAAATGCCTTTGATCTGGCAGTTGTCATCCTTTTTTAATGTGACTTAGTCAGACTAGCTTAGCCTGCAGAATGTATTGGTATCATTTTACATCCACTGTGAGATAACTTTTAAGAACACATTTAAAAATAGGAAAATAATACTGCAGAAACCCTGCCAAGGTGACTGATGCAGCAGTAGATTCCCACTGTCGGGCTGATTGATCAGGGAGATTGCATCTTTTCCCAGAAGTTATTCTGGGTGAAATAATTTATATGCCTTTCCAGGTTGGCTTTAGTTCAGCTTGCATGTAAAATCCATGTAAGAAAGCTGTGGAGGTAAATAATGGTAATAATTCTTGACTTCTGTGGTTGTTGGAAATGCTATTCTGAAATGTCTTCCACTGTGTTAAAACATTTGAAAGTAACTTATAACTTCACCTCAAGTAACTCACATTACATATAATTGAAAAGTTTTCTTTTGATTTATTTCTTACTCTCTAAATATGGGTTGATTTTAATTGCCTGTGATTTAGAATTACTTCTTTTCCATCAAGAGTTTGAAAATATAACTTTCTGTGGTTTCATAATCTATATTAATAACTTAAACTATTTCATTTTGCAGCACACCATTAGTTTTGTATTACATTAGACACTACTTCAGAAGTATGAAGGGCTTGATAAAACTCTAATCTCTCTCTCTCTTTTTTTTTTAAGATTTTATTTATTTATTCGACAGACAGAGATCACAAGTAAGCAAAGAGGCAGGCAGAGAGAGGAGGAAGCAAGGCTCCTAGCTGAGCAGAGAGCCCGATGCGGGGCTCGATCCCAGGACCCTGGGATCATGACCTGAGCTGAAGGCACAGGCTTTAACCCACTGAGCCACCCAGGCACCCCAAACTCTAATCTCTTAATAGGGATTACATTGTTCATATTTAGAAGACATTCTTCTTGACTCTTAACGTCCTACCCTCCCTACCCTCAGGGGAAATCCTGTGTGAAATGGAACATATTCTGTGATATGGTTGCTGTGGAATCTGGAGAGTTTCCTTCAGCACATGCTTGTGATTAGTATGTGTGTGTGTCTCTTATATTTTCAGTGAGTTGATTAACATGAAACAAATAGGCAACCAGTAGAACGTGGTTTTGGCATTAAATCAGCCTTAAAACCATTATTTATTAGTCATTTATTCTGCAGATACACTGGGAATTGTTCTAGGTGCTGGGGATTTAGCAGTTAGTAGATAGAGGCCTTCTCCCAGCCCTTACCACCATGGAGTATACAGTTTGGAGAGTCTTTGGCCTTTTCATGTCCTGCCTGAGGGAGAGGGATAGAGAATGCCTCTCTAAAGCCCTTCCTGAGTGGAGTTGTTCAACTCTATATTTCTGGGGCCTACAGAGAGCCTGGCACTGAGTGGATGTCCCATGAACATTTGCTGAGTGAGTAAATGAGTAATAATGAAGTCACTCTCACTTTCTCATTTGGATTATTGCATTAGCTTCCTAACTAGTCCTAACCTCACCGCCTGCCCTCCCCACCTCCCCGGGCCGTTCTTAAAACAGAACCAGGGACACCTGGGTTTCTCAGTCGGTTGTGTGTCTGTCTTTGGCTCGGGTTGTGATCCCAGGCTCCTGGGATTGAGTCCCGCATTGGACTCCTGGCTCAGTGTGGAGCTTGCTTTTCCCTCTGCCTCACCCACCACCTCCATGCCAGTGCTTGCGCATACTTGCACTCTCTCTCTCTCTGACAAATAAATAAATAAAATCCTTAAAAAAAAAAAAAACCCAAAAAACAAAAAACCGACGTGATCTTGTTAGAAAAAGGTAAGTTAGATCTGGTTACTCTTGTTCAGAGGTCTGTGTTGGATCTCCATTATACCCTAAGGACAAGCCACAGTCTTTACAGTGACCTACAAGGACCCCAGTATCAGGTCTCCTGCTGCCTTCTAGTCTTCCCCTAAATCATTCCCCTTCAGCCACACCTGCTTCTTTGTTGTTTCTTTTTAATTTAATTAATTTATTTATCTATTAAGATTTTATTTATCTGAGAGAGAAAGAGAATGAGAGAGTGTGAAAGGGAAGGTCAGAGGGGGAGCCCATGCAAGACTTAGTCCTGGAGCTCCAGGATCATGACCTGAGCCGAAGGCAGTCGCTTAACCAGCTGAGCTACCCAGGCTCTCTCTTTGTTGTTTCTCAAACTCACCAGCCAGACTCCCATCCCGAACCTTTCACCAGCTGTTCTCTGTCCGAAGTGCTCTGTCTGTACGTGGCCACAGGGACCACTCTCTCACCTCCTGTGGGTCTTTTCTCCAATGTGGCTTCCTTAGGCCTTCCCCAGCTACCCTATCAAAAATTGGAACTCTCCTTTCCCTCGTGCTCCTGATATCCCTCCCCTTGCTTTTCTCCTAGTTTGTGTCTCTAAAACACACACATACACCCCTTGGATGAATAGATAGATTTTAATGTTATTGTTCTCTGTCTCTCCATACTATTAAGGACCAGGCAAAGATTTTTCAGTTTTATTCATTGATGTATCTGCAACATCTGTAAGAGTACTTGTTAATGACTCAGTATTTGTTAAATTAATTAAAAAAAAAAAAAAAAACTTCTAACCAGTGTTTCTGTCTGAATTTTTTTTAAGTTTTAAACTTTTTTTAAAGTTCCTTTTTTTTTTTTTAAGATTTTATTTGAAAGAGAGAGGGAGAGTGAACACAGAGGGAGAAGGAGAAGCAGACTCCCTGATTAGCAGAGGGCCTGATGTGGGGCTCAATCCCAGGACCTTGAGATCATGACCTGAGCCAAAGACAGACACTTAACTGACTGACTAAGCCACCCAGGTACCCCTGAAATACACTTATAATAGAGCCACAAGGATGCCTTTGTGTGTCTGTGTGTGCTTTGACTAAATGACTTGGTTTTGCCAGCACTGTGGCTCCAGGCCAATTGGTCTGATTCTGGTTCAGAATCAGTTGGTCAACAGAAAGGTTGATTCCCAGCCTTCTCCCAGCTCAGAGAAAAATCAGCTGTATCTGTCTTTTGACTGCAGACTGCCAACACAAGTACACATCCTCCTATCTGTGGTGTTGATATTTGTCACTTGCCTTCTATCAGAATCTCTCCCTCCGTTGATATTGTTTTAACTGATGCAAACTGAAGGATGTGTCTCACATCTGGACTGAGGTCATGTGCTGAATGTTTGCTCTAAAGACTCATGCAGGGACGCCTGGGTGGCTCAGTGGGTTTAAGGCCTCTGCCTTCGGCTCAAGTCATGATCCCAGGGTCCTGGGATCGAGCCCTGCATTGGGCTCTCTGCTCAGCAGGGAGCCTGCTCCCCCTCCCCCAATCTGCCTCTCTGCCTGCTTGTGATCTCTCTGTCAAATAAATAAATAAAATCTTTTTAAAAATAAATAAATAAAGACCCATGCAGTATCAGATCGTAGAGGTACTCTCAGCCTTTCCCTCTTATCTTTTTCACCTGCTTGAAATATTCTAAGCATTTCCCAACTCTTGGGTTGGGATCTCCCTAAGGAGAGGTTTCATTGCATTTTATTCTCTGAGGTACTTATCAATTGAGGGGGAATAGAAACGTCTGGAGTAAGAGTTCCATACTTTCTAATTTTTAGCTGAAAGAAATTTTAACAGTCAATTTGCTGGGTCTATATGTATGGAATCCTTTTGATTAGAAATAAGGAGCAGGGTAGTGGCTGGAACATGAAATTTGGAGTTGATTAGACCTTTTGCAAGTTGTTTAATCTCTTTGAATCCCAATTTAACACATTGTAGCTATTTTATCTTCATAAAAGATAAGAAAGTAAGTACTAGGAAGTAAGTACTGTTATTAGCCATTTTACAGATGGAGAAATAGGTTTGAAGAGGTTAAGGAGCTTGATGAAGATTACATGGTAAATTAATAATAAATCTGAGTTATGGTTCAAACCAATAGTGTGTGAGTATGTGTGTATGGAGAGAGATTGATTGGTTGTTCTTCAGGAATTGGCATTCATAATTATGAAATCTGCAGGCTAGGCTGACAGTCTGGAGACCGAGGGAAGAGCCAGTGTTGTAGTTCAAGTCCAAAGGCTATCTGCTAACAGAATTCAAATCAGTCTTACTTTCACCATTATGCTATGCCTCTTAGATAAACCTGCTGGTTTATGGCTTGGCACATACTGAGACTGAGCATACAGTTAAGTTCCATGAGGTGTGGTTGAAAGTAGAATGTATATAAGGTTGCTACAGCTATGTTGTCATTAAAGTTAGGGCTGAAGCTGAAATAGAGGTCGTCTAAAAGATGTGAGAGATGATAACACTGTGAAAGAATTAAGGGTGTGGATAACAGCATAGCCTGAAGGAACCTGTCTGTTGCAATTATCCAAAATGGGCATATTGTATTGTAGTCATTGTAGCCCAGAGTTATGAGATCAGACAGGGCCAGAACTCCGCCCCAGTTCTTTTCAGAGAAACATAGTTTCAGAAAGGATGTGTGCTGGATGATATCTCTGAGCATTGTCCAAATCCATTTCTGCATAAACTCAGAATTTCTCCGGAACCCAGTTGACCTTTGAAATACTTGATTCTTTCAACTCAGCCTTGCTTACTGGGTACTGTTAAAAGCCAGGGGGTAACTTTTGTCCTCTCCTAGATACCCTGTCTACATTCCAGAAGGTGGGGGAGGGTCAAAGTGGAATGCATGTAAGGTTGCCACAGTGATGTTGTTAGGTTAGGGCTTAGCCAAGGTGGTACGATTTCTGGCAGAGTTGCTAGAGTGGATAGTTAAAATTTAGTAGGAACGGAGGTCTCCAAAAAATATGGCTGGCACATGATTGAGTCATTTAGTAATCAGAGGATGTTAACCAGCTCCATCCTGTCTTAGCTGGAGAAAAAAGTAGGAACTAAATTGATTTGCCCTGCATCATGATGTAGAGTTGAAATTCTGTCTTGGAAGATAGCTGCATATTAAAATAAATGCTTAGGGAGGGAATGAAACTTGGTGAAAAGATAAGCAGAGAAAGTAAGATGACCTTTTAGACCAATCCTTGGAAATGTAAATTAGAAAGGTAAAATTAGTTTTCTTAATCCTATCTTTGTGGCCTCTTTTATATGTTGTGCTCACTTCTGTTTTTATGCTGTCGATTTTATTTTTTGCATTACTAGCCCTTTCTCGTGTCTATGTACAATAAAACGAAGTGTTTCAGGGTTTACCAGGCACCATCATTTATGCTAGAGCCTGCACAATTCAGGCCACTTCTCTGCTTCACTTTGTTCACCTGCAAAATGGGGACTATAATTCTGCCTGCTTTCCTTCCTCTAAGGTGTGGATTCCTGGGGAATCAGGGGACATACAAGACCCAATAAGCCTTTAATTTGCCTTAGCTGCTTCGATGATAGTGATCCGTTGATTCTAGCCCTGGGGGTAGAAGTAAGGAATCCAACTCTGAGTGTCTTCTGTGTCAGCAGTTCTCTTCTCAGCTGCAGGTCAACTTTTTAAGTTCTGTATTATTTATACCATTATTTATATAGATGAGGAAAGGGCTCTCAGTGGGTAACTTGCCCACGGCCACACAGTTAAGTGGCAGAGCTGACCACCTTTCAAACTTGGGTCTGTAAGACTCACACGCAGGCTCTTTCAAATATTTTGTTTTGTTTTTATTGTGGTAAAAAGAAGAACATATACAAGTTACCATCTTAACCATTTTCAAGTATATAGTATAGTTAAGTAGTGTTAAGTATGTTTACATATTGTGAAGCGGATCTCCAGAACTCTTTCATCTGTAGAACTGAAACTCTGTACCCATGAAACAACTCCCCATTTGCTGCTCTTCCCAGCCCCTGATAATCATAATTCTTTCTATATGATGAATTTCATTAGTCATTAATTCATTAGATACTTCATGTAAGTGAAATAATGCAGTATTTGTTCTGTCGTAACTGGCTTATTTCTTACCTGGCATAATGTCCTCCAACTTCATGTTGTAGCATGTGACAGAATTTCCATCTTTTTAAGGCTGTATAGTATTCCACTGCATAAATATACACTGCATTTCATTTCTCTATTTATGCATTGATAGATACTTGGGTTGCTTTTACCTCTTAGCTACTATAAATAGTGATGGGAGCATGGGTGTGTAATATCTCTTAGAGACCTTGTTTTCAATTTTCTCAGATATATACCCAGAAGTGGGATTGCTGTTTTATATGATAGTTCTATTTTTAATTTTTTGAGGAACTGCCATACTTTTTTTAATAGCAGTTGCACCATTTTCAATCCCACCAATAATGTACAAGGTTCCACCTTCTCCGTATCTCCACCAACACTTGTTCTTCTATTTTCTAGTTTTTTAGGTTTTTTGTTTATTTCATGATAGTCATTGTAATGACTTCTAGGTGATACCTTATTATGGTTTTGATTTACATTTCTCTGATGGTTAGTCATGTTGATTATCTTTTCATATGCTTGTTGGTCACTGGTATATCATCTTAGGGAAAATGTCTGTTCCAAGTCCTTTGCCATTTTTAGTCAGGTTGATTTTTTGTTTCAGAGTTATAGTTTTTTATATATTAACCCCCTCTTATCTGTATGATTTGCAAATATTTTCTAACATTCTGTAGGTTGATTTTTTTACCCTATTGATCATATCTTTTTTTTTTTTTTTTTAAGATCTTATTTATTTGACAGAGATCACAAGTAGGCAGAGAGGCAGGCAGGGGGGTGGGGTGGGGAAAGCAGGCCCCCGCTGAGCAGAGAGCCTGATGCAGGCCTTGATCCCAGGACCCTGAGATCATGACCTGAGCTTAAGGCAGAGTCTTAACCCACTAAGCCACCTAGGCACCCTGATCATACTTTTTTTTGGTGAAAAAGGTTTTTTAAATTTTTTTTAATAAACATATAATATATTTTTATCCCTTGGGGTACAGGTATGTGAATTGCCAGGTTTACACACTTCACAGCACTCACCATAGCACATACCCTCCCCAATGTCCATAACCCCACCTCCCTCTCCCAATCCCCCTGCCCCCAGTTTGTTTTGTGAGATTAAGAGTCACTTATCAGGGACGCCTGGGTGGCTCAGTTGGTTAAGCAGCTGCCTTCAGCTCAGGTCATGATCCCAGCATCCTGAGATCGAGTCCCACATCGGGCTCCTTGCTCCACAGGGAGCCTGCTTCTCCCTCTGACTCTGCCTTCCACTCTGTCTGCCTGTGCTTGCTCTTGCTCGCTCTCTCTCTGACAAATAAATAAAATCTTTAAAAAAAAAAAAAAAAAGAGTCACTTATCATTTGTCTCCCTCCCAATCCCATCTTGTTTCATTTATTCTTCTCTGATCATATCTTTTGATGCACAAAAGTTTTGAGTTTTAATGTAGCCCCATTTATCTATTTTTGGTTTTGTTTTGTGCTTTGGGTGTCATATATATGAAAACATTGCCCAGTCCAAGGTTATGCAGCTTTTTCCTTAGGTTTTCTTCAAGGAGGTTTATAGTTTGGGATCTTAAACATTTAGGTGTGAAATCCACTTTGAGTTATATTTGTGTGTAGTTTAATTAAGGACCCAGTTTCATCCTTTCGCATATGAGTATGGAATTTTCCCAACATCAGTTGTTGAAAAGACTTCTTCTTTCCCACCATGCAGTTGGTTTAAGGAGAGAGGAGAGAGTGATAACACAAGGGACAGGTAGTTATTTGGGGCAGAAATAATGCTGATTTTTTTGTTTGTTTGTTTACTGTTGCATAGATGGATAAGGTTATCTGTAAATCTTTGTATGATATGTTTACAAGAATTATGGATAATTTGTTTTCCTTGATTTAGACAGAGTTGAGTATTTTATTTATTCATGCAGAGAAAAGAAAATCAAGGCATTACAGTAATACAATATTCTCTTTGGCTCTGAAGAGCCAGCTTTGCAGAAATACAGGGTGTCTGGAATCGAGAAGTTACTGGCAGGTTGGTGGTGGGGGAGGAAACCTTTTTAATAGCAAACTAATGAGGCCCTGAGTTCCCAAAAGCAAACAGACATGGGGGAGAAAAAGAGCCAAGGACTCAAAGAGGCTGTACTCTATATACTCTGATGGCGTGATTCACAGTGAGGGCAGCAACATTTCAGAAGAAATGCCAGAGGCAATGGAGACGAATAAGGAAAGTTAGCATGGAAGAGCCAGAAGGGAGGGGCATGGAAGTCTGCAGCACTGCCATAAGTGACAGACCTTGAGGAAGAAGGACCAGACTGAAGGTATCTAGCTCTGTGGCCTGGTGGTGAAGGGGAAAGGGGGGAGCACATAGCCGTTCCCCCTTGACCTGAAGTGTAATCCTTCAACTATCTAAAAAAAATGGGCTCTCCAGAAAAATTCGGTCCATAGGAACTCTGAATAACTAACTGGGGGAGGAAATATATGTGTATATATAGCTTTTTGACTAATGTGGTAACATTTCTCAGAGTTGCTGAAACATTTCAAATATCTGATTCTCTTGTTAAAATCTCTGGGCTTATTATATATAAATAGGGTTATAGAAACCTTATTTGGATCTTTTTTTCCCTTCCTTTTTCAGTAAGTATTAAGTATCTGTATATATTACTTATTGTAAGCTATGTTAATGTTACGCATCCTTCCATTAGAGTTACAATGCAATAGAGAAGACAAAACGTTTATAAATAACAGTAATAATGGTAATAGGACAAAAGACTGTTATTGTAGATAACGTTTTGAGTTATCTAAAGGAAGAGAAAGGTCTTTTTAAGGATGGAGAAACTGAGCTGAATATTATGTAAAGTTTATAGGTCTGGGTCCTTGAGCATATTACATCTTATGGAAATGACAAGAGACTTCAAAACAAGAGACTTCTGTAGGTCATATTAGTATACATAGTAATTGTGGAATGTTTGATTCTACTGCTGTCCCACTGTACTAGATATTCACAGTGTAAATACCTCTGAAAATAAACACGAAAGTATATAATTACTTGTTATCCACATCATTTGACTAAAGTGGGACAATAGATACTGTTACAAAAATGTAATACCTTACATTGGAATAGCATTTTCTGGTGAACAGAGGAACACAGTAGTCTCATGTAATATAATGTAATATTATACAAAGAGTGTGAATCTTAAACATTTAATCTTTTCTTTGAAGACTCTTTTTAGTTTTTGAGCATTTAGCACATAATCCTATATGGTTAAAAAAAAAAAATGTAGCTATAGAGCCGTGGACTAGAAGACATAGGTGAACTGTTCAATGTGTGGATGGCAACAGAGACTCTTGAAATTTGCTGAGGAAGAATATCTCATTTGGCATCATCTGTTCTTCTAAAGTTCAGTCAGATTTGATTAATATTCTGCCTCCAGGCTAAGCACCACTGACCCTTAAATTTTAAAACAGGTGGGTAAAGGGTAAAGTTCTACCAAAAAATGTCAGTTTAGTTCATCAGTTGCAAAACCATAATAAGCCATATATACACAATGCAAAACCGTAATAAAACATATATGCACAGTGAATACATGTTGAGCTTTTGTCTAAATAACTGACTGCATTATGGAAGGCCTATTAAAAGACACTAGAAAAAGTTACTCTGAAGGAGGATTTGAGTAACATTTTTTTTTTTTTAATCATGGGACCTAATATTTTAACTCTGACTGTATACCCACATCCTTCATATCTTATTGTTCTTCTTTGCCTTCCATGAATTTCCCTTTATTGTGGTATAATTAGCATGCAATAAGCCATTCATATTTGACTTTAACACTGTAAGCTTTTTTTAATATTTTATTTTGAGGTAATCTCTACACCCAACTTGGGACTCAGACTCACAGTCCCAAGATCAAGAGTCTATTCATACTCCACCAACTAAGCCAGCCGGGCACTTGAGTCTTTAAGTTTTGACTCATGACATCATCACTGCAATCAAGAAAGTATCATCCTCAGCTTGCATCATGCTCCTTTGTCCATCTCTTCTCTCTGGGTCTATGGGACTCTTTTGCCATTTGGAGTGTATAGGAAAAAGTTCTGAGAAACACTGTCTTAGAGAATTCTCTTAAATTTTAGAACTGGCCTGGATCCCTGAGGTAATTCTTGGCCTTTGAACCTGTTTCTCCACCTGCTGCTCATCTGTGCCTCTCTTGGCCTGGAACCCTGCATAAAATTACAGTTCTGAACATGTAGTACAAGTTACTTTGTTGGTGCTCTTCACCTTCCTGGGCCACATCAAGCATTGCTGGCCAGTACTTTCCAAACTATAGTGAGGTTTTCATTTAAAAAAAACAACGGAGGGGCGCCTTGGTGGCTCAGTGGGTTAAAGCCTCTGCCTTCAGCTCAGGTCATAATCCCAGGGTCCTGGGATCGAGCCCTGTATCGGGCTCTCTGTTCCTCAGGGAGCCTGCTTTCTCCTCTCTCTCTGCCTGCCTCGGCCTACTTGTGATCTCTGTCTGTCAAATAAATAAATAAAACCTTAAAAAAAAAAAAAAAGGAAAGAAAGAAAGAAAAAGCCTGTTAGTCCATTACTATCTGATACTTCCAAAAAGGACAATGAAAATGGTTACTAGAGGGTGCCTGGGTGGCTCAGTTGATTAAGCAACTGCCTTTGGCTCATACCATGATCCTGGAGGCCCAGGATTGAGTCCCACATCAGGCTCCCTGCTCTATAGGGAGTTTGCTTCTCCTTCATCCTCCCCCTTCTCAGGCTCTCTCTCTCTTACTCTCTCTCTCTCTCAAATGAGTAAAACCTTTTTAAAAAGTGGTTGCTAGGAAAAAGAAGTCCTGTGAGGGCACCTGGGTAGCTCAGTCATTAAGCGTCTGCCTTTGGCTCAGGTCATGATCCCAGGGTCCTGGGATGGAGCCCTACATCCACATCTGGCATTCTGCTCAGCAGGAAGCCTGCTTCTCCCTCTCCCTCTGCCTGTTGTCCCCTGTGCTTGTTTGCACTCTCTATGTCAAATAAAGAAATAAAAATCTTTTTTTTTTTAAAAAGTCCTATAAATACAAGTCTTTTTTTTTTCTTTAGATTCAGCAGATATAAAATTTCTCGGTCAAATTTTAAGTTTCTAAGTACTTATTCTTAATTTCTGCCTGATTTCAGTGCAGATTGATGGCAAAATCTCATGATCGTAGGCTACACTGAGTGACCCCGTGATAGGGAGCCCTGCTTTTCCCTGTGTGTTTCACTGGGTACAGAGATCTCGCAGGCATGCGTTTGGAGTTGCCCACTTGGAATGTTCTGAAACTTTTGGCAATTACTTTGATGTAAGAAATGAAAGAAAACTAACAGTTATTAAGTGCTCAGTATATGACAGCCAACGTGTAAAGCGTTTTTTTATGAAGTTAGTTGTGGGCTTGTCATCTTTGGCGTTTACTGTGTTGGCATACACTCCCTCTTTACGCACTTTGTTGAGGTGTTTTTGTTTGTTTATCTTGAATGGATATTGAATTTTA
The DNA here is from genome assembly GCF_964662115.1 of Mustela nivalis. Lineage (NCBI taxonomy): Eukaryota > Metazoa > Chordata > Mammalia > Carnivora > Mustelidae > Mustela > Mustela nivalis. The sequence goes on from NC_139027.1 coordinate 87,362,787, forward strand.
TCAAATGCTTTTTCTGTATTGAGAGATCTATAAGATTTTTATTCTTCATATTGGTAATGTGGTATATCACCTTGATTGTAGATATTGACCCATCCTTGCATCACTGGAACAAATCCAGCTTTGGCCACACTGTATAGTCCTTTTAATGTACTGTTGAACTCAGTTTGCTAATATTTAGGGGGTTTTTGCATCTGTGCTCATCAGGGATATTGCCTGTAGTTTTCTTTTCTTGTGACATTGTCTGGTCTTGGTGTCAGTGTAATGCTGGCCTCTTACATTTTAGAAGTGTTCCTTCCTCTTCTGTTTCTTGGAAGAGTTTCAGAAGAGTTGATATTAATTCTTCTTTAAATGTAGACTTTACCAGTGAAGCCATTTGTCCGGGACTTTTGTTTGCTGTGAAGTTTTTGATGACTGATTGCATCTTCTTATTAGTAATTGGTCTGTTCAGACTGCCTATTTCTTCATAATTCAGTCTTGGCAAAACATTTTTATTTTTTATTTCTAAAAATACCCTGAAGTGTAGGTGATATCAGCCCAGTGGAGGGTTGAATTAACTCATTTATATTTACATATTCAGTTAAATGTTTCTGAATCCTTGCTATGGGTCAGGTTTGTCCTGAGCTCTGGAGAGGCAACAGGAGTCCCATGGAGCTCACATCTTTGTTGGGGGGGGGGAATACATCATAAACAAACAAATGAAACCTATTAGCTGGTGATAAATGATGTCGAGAGAAGTAAACTAAAGAAAAGTATAAGGGATGGGAAATGGGGATTGCACTTTTAAGTAGGGTGGTTGGAGAAGTCTTTACTGCCAGGACATTTGCGCAGAGATCTGAAGGGACTGATGGAGAGAGAACCACTCAGAGCTAATAGCAGTAGTAAAGGTCCTGGAATTTTTTGAGATGCTCACTGACATGAAGACCTTTCTCCCATCTAGTAAATGGCTCATCTGGGTTTAAACTCACATTTGGCCTTTTCCATTATGCTTTATAGTTTTTATTCACTATCCATGCTCCTGGTTTAAAGATGCCTGGGTTTGTTCAGATAAAGTGGAAATCCATTTGGGAGTGGGAGTGTAATTTATATGTAATAGGGAGTTAGCCTGAAAGTCTGCTCTCTATGTGAATCTTGCTTTTGATTAGGTCTGGATATTTTCCAAGGCTTTGAGTATCTTATTCCTAAGTGCACAAAATAGATGAGTTTTGTAGAGTTGAGTTTCCTTTTTAAGTGGATGAAATTTCTCTAAGGGGCATAGAAAGCCAGACAAAATCAGGGAAAGAATTTTCAAAGGGGAACAGATGATTAAAGCTTTGGAAAGAAGGCATTCCTTTTGTTTAAGCACTGTGAAGTTAAGCATTGTGTAAGTCCTTCCTTACTATGAATGACCTGATGCTTAACAGACAGCTCTCCTTGGCATTGACAGGAGCCTTTGTCGGGATTCTTTTATCTGGTTGCTCTCTCCTGCCCACAGCTTCCCTTCTACACTTGCCAACAGCCCTGCTCCAGACTCTATCTTTTATTCTGAAAGACTTCAGCTACCTCCTGCTGACCTCAGTCTGTACTTCCCAATTGACTAAGTTCTTTCCAGCTTACCTCTTAACTCAGGCCAAAGATCCTGCAAGCAAAGCATCCCATGTGGGGAACTGAAACTACCCCTCAAGCAATAAGGATTGCTCTGAGCCAGCAAGATCCTTAAGACTGACCAACAACAGTGATCAAACTGACCTTTACTTCCCACCTGCATGTACCCACCAACTTTTGTCGCACATTTTCCTTAAACAGACCTGTACATATTTTAAGCACTTTGGAGACAATCTTTAAGACATTAATCAGCTGTATTCCTGGTGTTGACCTCACTGAAATAAATTCCTTTCTTGTTTCAACACCACTCCTCTCTCTCCCTTTGAATTTTGTCAGCAGTGAGTGGCCGAGCCTGGTCTGTTTGGGAACGCCCCCCCCCACCCCCCACCCCCGCTCACCCACCCAGCCCCATACCAGGTGCTCTTGTACACCTTGCACCTTATTTACAGTCATAGCTGCTGAACCTTGGACTCCTTTCTGCCTTGTCACTTCCTCTATCAACCCCAGATTGTGTTGGGGAGGAGGAGTGGTATGTTGTCATTCATGTCTTATGGGTTGTGACAAATATTATAATGACATGTATCCATCATTATGGTATTATACAGATTATTTTCACTGCCCTAAATATCCTCTGTGCTCTGCCTGTTCATCCTGCTCTCCCCACCTCCCATGTCTTGCTGATTTTTATATCAAAATTTAATAATTTGTAAGTGTACATTTACATTTGGTGAGGAATACTCTTACTTTCTTAGAATATATATCTCTTGTACAGTCCCTTGGTGATAAGCCTAACACCTTTGGAGTTATTGATCATGTGAAATCATTTCTCCTGTCATTTTTCTCTGTTAGCATGCTTTATTGTTTATAACATCTCACATCCAAGGTTGTGAGAATGGAGGTGGGATTTTTAAACCTGGAGTAGTGTGTGTGTGTGTGTGTGTGTGTGTGTGTGTATTTCCACACCCCCCAAACATAGTCATATACTTTTAATGAACTAACCATTCTTCAGACAATAAAAACAGAGGGCAACAAGCTTGGCCTTGATGACAGGAAAACCTGAGTCCTCCCAAAGTTAGCTTAAAATACTGAATTGTTTTACTTGCCCTTAAGGATCACAGAGAACCCACACATAGCAGGCACTGACAGTTACTTCTTTGTTTAAAGCTATGTTAGCCATCCAGATGTTTTTGGTTCTTTCCTTTCTTTTTCATCAGAAAACATTTCTCCTTGAAATCTCCTGGGGGCCATTTTGGTCTGATGCAGTTCTCCATACCGTCTCTTCCCTGACTTCTTATTCCTACATTTGATAATGTTTTGTTGTCATCAGGCTGCTGGACTGGACTGAACACTGACTTTCACAGGTCTAGCTTTAGCTACAGCTCTCCTTTTCTCCTTCTTCCCTTAGGCATTATTTTTTTCTTTAAAGAATTTCATGGTTTGATTTGTAATGACTATTCCAGAAGTCAGTCTTGAGTCATCGGGGTTATTTAGTCTGTCGTCTTGTGTGCATGTGTGTGTCAGTGTGTTGGTATTCCTTTTGGATATTTGGATAAGCATAGGATATAGCAGTTTTGATTCTATAGCCAAAACCAACTCAAAAGAGACTGCTAACAGTGCATAAAAAAAACAAGACAATGCAAATAGGCACACATGCTCTACACCTGCATTAGGAACCAAGGGCAGCTGAGGCCAGGATTCTAGATGAGGGATGGGATGTGGGGGAGAGGCCTGGTCTTTATGTTAATGTTAGAATTATAGCAGTAACAGAGGGTAATTATCCATTATTGGTTTTCCCTAATCATTTTAGCTTTTTTTTTATTATTATTATTTTAAGATTTATTTGAGAGAGAGAGAGAGAGCAGGAGCAGGAGGGGCAGAGGGGGACACAAAGAGACTATTTAGCAGACTCTGTGCTCAAGATCATGGCCTGAACTGAAACACATGTTGGACACCTACCAGCTGTGTCACCCAGGAACACCTAGCTCTGTTTTTTAATAAGGTTTTAGGATTTGTGCAGGAGAACAAGAGCTCTACTGGGTACTAGGTTTTATTTGTTCTGTGAGGAGATTGGATTAGAACTTTCGATAGCAAGTCAGTTCCAATTATTCAATTTAAGGTAAGGAACAAACCTCCTAGTCTAGATTATAATCTAGTAGGGAGAAGTAAAATAAACTGGTTCACTTGCTTTCTCTTCTCTTTTCCTCTCTTCTTTTGTTCTTTTTTGTTTTCTTTCCTTCCCTCCTTGCTCTCTCCTTCCCTTTCTCCCTTCATTTAATTATTTATATTGAGTTATAATGGACATACTATATTAGTTTCAGGTGTGTAACATAATATTTAAATATTTGTATATATTGCAAAGTGATCACTGCAGTAAGTCTAGTTAACATGTGTCTGGATTTATCTTGATACATGGCAGCATATGGTAAATGTCAGAGAGAGAGAGATCAATACTCAAAGGACAGGGAGCGTTCCTTTGCTTAGGGAGAAAAGTGCTTCCTAACAGGAGTTTTTTGACCACCCCGAATAAGGACACTCATTTCTGTTACTGCCTCACACTTCCTGACCCTGTGGTTTGATCTTGACTCATATGTCCAGATTTTCTTGAAAATGGTTTTGAACTTCTCAGAATACAGTATGATTTCTCAGAACTGTCAGTACACCGAGCATATTGTTGTATAATCGGTGACCATTCCTTGTCTCCCTTAAACTGTAAGCTCATTAAAAACAGTGAAACTGTCTCCTTTTTGTTTCCTGGGTCTTAGCACACTATACTAGCAGGTACTAGCAGATGGTGCTTTTTTGTTATTCCTTTCCCTGAGAATTTTTCTTTCCCTCCCTTTGCGTTGTGGGCACAACCAATATAGACTCATTTCAGTCAGTTACTCTCTAAAGCATCTCTTTCTCCTGCTCTATGCTACAGCTCCTTGCCAACACTACCTCAGCTGTTTCTTAGAATACTGTGATGTGCGTTGTATGTATCTCATAGTCTGGGAAGTTACTCTGGGCCAGGAGCTTTGTCTTACTCATCCTTAGTGCTCTGTGCCCTCAACAGTAAGTTTCGTGGTAATCACTGGCTACACATTTGTTGAAATGGAAATGAAGGGAAGTTTACAATTTACAGGTATTTGTTTGCCACTCACTCCTCTGTTTTAGTGGTACGAAGTGAGTAATAATAAGTTAACACTTGCATTGGCTCAGAAGTTAATTTTTACTGTTTTTACCCATTTATATTTTTTTAAAAAAGATTTTTGAGAGAGAGAGAGAGAACGAGTGGAGAGACAGAGAAGCAAGGCTCCCCACCGAGCAGGGAGCCCAACATGGGAAGTATATAATAAATTGCCAGTTAGTCACCAATAATTTCTAATTATGACTCAGTTCATCTTCCATCTTCAATTTTTAACAGAACACATCCTTTGCACTTGAGTTTGTAAAACTTTTCATGTATTTCTAACCATATACTCAATCCTATTTTGTTATATACTCTCTTTAAATAGAAGCACTTTTATTCTGAAATAGTTTTGCAGTATTAAAGTTAAAAGTATAACTTGGTGGTATGATAAGATCTTTACCATGTGGAGTATGAAATATCTCTGCTTTCCTGCCCCCCATTCACAGAGGTTCCTTTAACCAGAAGGCCTAATGCTTTGGCTGAACTCTCAAAAGCATCTCAGCTGTCATAAGTATGAGAAATGTTTGTTTTAGTTCATGAAATATAAATAGTTTTTTAATCCGGTGCCCAAAAAACATGATGCTGTAGAGGTGTCCTTTCTTTATTCCTCAAGAATAAATTCAATCTTGAATTTCAGGTTAGCACCCTGGATTCATTATCCTATATCTCCTTTTTTGGTATGCATTCATGGGATTTTGCAGGCAATTTCATGCCAAAATGTAGTATTTTTATAGTACTGATTTTTATTTTTCAGCTAAAACTCTCTTTGAAATTATAAAGAATTTTGTGACAAAAAAAAAAGCGCTTATTTGGCTTTTTATATTTATGATTTCATTTTATCTTTGTGTAGCCTGAGATTTAAATAGAATGGTTATTATCCCATTTTGTAGTTGCTAAAGCTGAATATCAAAATTTATTTATTTATTTTTTTTAATGATTTTGTTTATTTATTTGACAGTCAGAGATCACAAGTAGGCAGAGAGGCAGGCAGAGAGAGAGGAGGAAGCAGGCTCCCTGCTGAGCAGAGAGCCCTGTTTGGGGCATGATCCCAGGACCCTGGGATCATGACCTGAGCCGAAGGCAGAGGCTTTAAGCCACTGAGCCACCCAGGCACCCCATGAATGTCAGATATTTTGCCTGAACCAAGATGTCACAGCTAATAAGTGGTGCAGTTAAGAAACTGTAACCCAGGGACTTTTACTTGTAATCAGGGCACCTTCCACCATTATTTGGTGTTTCCATGCATATTGAACTTTTTACTAGTCTAAAGCTGTGGTTTTCAGGTATGTTAAATACATTTAAAATTTTTGTTAATGTTTTATATACATACAAAAGAGTACACAAATCTTAAGCACACAGGTTGATGAATTTTCACAAAGCGAACACATAATTAAATTATTTTGAATGTGAATTAATATTAAAATGAATTTAACATGGAATGTGCAGGACCTCTTGATTCTAAAGAAATTAATTCATTAATTTTTAAAGATTTATTTTTTTAATTTAGAGAGGAGAGTGAGAACATGAGTAGGAGGGGCAGAGGGAGAGAGAACCTCAGGCAGACTCTAGGCTCAGTGTGGAACCTGATGTAGGGCTTGATCTCACAACCCCGAGATCATGACCTGAGTTGAAACCAAGATTTGGACACCACCCAGGTGCACCGAAAATATTTATTTTTAAACTTCTAATTTCTTAATTTGTTCATTTCTTCGAGGCTGAGAATCTGCTCTCTGGCAGGCATGCACATAGGTGTGGGGTTACATTTGTGTGTAAGAATCACCACTTGTAGTAAACTTCCATTTGGGTTTAGACTAATAAGGAATCGGGCAACAAATTGTGGGGCCTTGAGCTTTTATTCAGGGGTATTAGTACCAGGCCCTATGAGAGCATGAGTAGTCTAAGGGGCTTAAGTGAAATTTTCCCAGAGGAAGTGACATCTGGGCTGCATCCCACCTGATGATGAGATTCATCCAGAGATGCCATTCTAGGCAGGAAGAACAGAAGGGACGAGAACAAATGATGCTGAGCTGCGGCAGATCCCCATAGTTGGCTCGGAGTGTGTAAAGTGGGAAGTGGACCTGGGCAATGGAAGTGGGAGCAGGGACATCTTAGATCAGGAAGGGTCTTGTGTGAGGTTGAGACTGCTTTTATCGTTACTTAAGTTCCCTGGTTATGGATAACAGGAATTGACTCTGGCAAACATGAGCTAAAAGGGATTTATTGGAAAGAGTCTCAGGGGACTGTAGAAAGAGCCTAACATTGAGGTCTCTGAGAGGACAAACAGATAGAGCAACTCTTGGCATCTCTGCAGACAATCTGCGGGTCTTCTCTCTAGAGTGATACCATTAGTTGACTTATTCTACCTTCTGAGAATTAGTCTCTACTCAGATTTCTAATTATTGAAAAATAGAATCTGATTAGCTTAGTTCAGATCCAGTGCCCAAACCAGAACCAGTCCCCATGGCCAGGGATAAGAAGAAACACTGTCTAGTCAGTTGCCTGTTCCGTGATCAGGAGTGCTAGGTTTGAAACAGAGAGTAGAGGAAGGGAGGTGCACTGCCTCAGAGGCAGTGTTGCAACTGTATGTAAAGGGGGTGCAGACTGTGATCAGGAAAGAGTGGAAATCCAGAGACCTGTTAGATGATATTATAATAATCTAAGGGCGAACTGATGGTGCCAGAAGTAGATATTGTCCACAGGGAGATAAAGATGTGAATAGACCCAAGATAATCAAAAGGCAGAAAAGAAAGGACTTTGCAGTTGGACATTGGGAGGTTTGTGGGGATGTTTGAGGAGTTGAGGATAGTCCTGAGGATGAGTGACTAAATGGTGGTGCTTTGTGTGGAGAAGAGTTCGTTTCAGGCAGGGAACAGGGCTTTCATTCAGTTTTGAAGTGTTTGTTCAGTTGACATACCTAAGCAGGACCATGTTTAACTTAAGCACACTTGGTTATTTCTGGGATTCCAGTTCCGCCATCAGGGTCCTCTCAGTCTGATATAGGGACAGATCCTAGGATTATCCCTTTCCTGTCATGTCCTTGGACAGCTAGAGTCTTCCCACAATATTGCCATGGAAATTTATAAGCTGCATCCCTCTCTTATGCTCTTACACTTTGGACACTTTCAGGTCTGAGTGATATAGGGGATTGTACCTTGCTCAATCTCAAAAAGACTCCCAGAGCTAGGAACATTTAGGACCAAGTATTGCTGTTAAGGATCTTTCTTAGATATTATTTTGATTAGACAAGCCTTTTCTATGACACTATTTTTTGGACATAATTTCATCTGAGTTTGAAAATATTTGAAAATTGGGGGCTTACTTGATTAAAAAGTTTAAATTGTAATTGGAGTTTTTTAGTTACAGTGTTTTAATAGTATTCAGTATTAAATGAGTCATGGTTCACGTCACATCCTGACAGGTGGTTCCTTCAGATACTTTTTTTTTTTTTTAAGATATTTATTTATTTATTTATTTATTTATTTGACAGAGATCACAAGTAGGTAGAGAGACAGGCAGATAGAGAGGGGGAAGCAGGCTCCCTGCTGAGCAGAGAGCCGGATTTGGGGCTTGATCTCAGGACCCTGGGATCATGACCTGAGCCAAAGGCAGAGGCTTTAACCCACTGAGCCACCCAGGCACCCCCCTTCAGATACTTTAATTAACACTTTTGCCATTAGGTAGCTTAATGGTCTCAGAAATCCTGTGGGTCAGTAGTTCTCAGTAGGGCTAGAACTGTTTCCTAAGGAGCAACTGGGAACTTGTGGGGTATTTTTTTGTTACCTTGAAGGTTTGGGCACGGGGCACATAGACATTGAGTTGGCTAGGGCCAGGGATGCTAGATGTCATCAACTTTGCATCCACAGGACTTTGGTGCAGGTTAAAAAGGAAAAAGAAAATCTTTTATAATTATCTGAGCAAAGCACCTAATTCTGTTTTTTCAAAAGATTTCATTTATTTATTTGGGAGTGAATAAGTGGTGGGGAGGGACAGAGGTAGAGAGAGAGAAGCAGACTCCCTGCTGAACAGGAAGCTTGATTCAGGGCTCCATCTCAGGACCTGGAGATCATGACCTGAGCTGAAGGCAGACACTTAACCAACTGAGCCAGGCAAACCCCCCCTCCCCCAGTTCTATTTTAGATATAATCATGGAGTACCTTTGCACAGTTTCAGTCAACACTAAGTTTTTCAGGAATGCCATGAAATTTTTAAGTTGAGTAAAAAATGAAGTTTGCTCAGGATTTTACTGTAAGCTGTACTCTCATAGGTAGTATTAATTTCTTTTTTATCCTGTTTAGAAACTCAAAGCCTTTAAGATAGCAATTAGGATATATTGAGGGGGGCTGCCTGGGTGGCTCAGTGGGTTAAAGCCTCTGCCTTCAGCTCAGGTCATGATTCTAGAGTCCTGGGATCGAGCCCCGCATCGGGCTCTCTGCTCAGCATGGAGCCTGCTTCCTCCTCTCTCTCTGCCTGCCTGTGATCTCTGTTTGCCCAATAAATAAATAAAATCTTTAAAAAAAAAAAAAAGAAAGAAAGAAAGAAAGTGATCGCCAAGACTGATGTTAAGGAGCTTACTGCCTCTGTTTAGGGCGCCTGGGTGGCTCAGTGGGTTAAGCTGCTGCCTTCGGCTCAGGTCATGATCTCAAAGTCCTGGGATCGAGTTCCGCATCAGGCTCTCTGCTCAGTGGAGAGCCTGCTTCCCTCTCTCTCTCTCTTCCTGCCTCTCCATCTACTTGTGATTTCTCTCTGTCAAATAAATAAATAAAATCTAAAAAAAAAAAAAAAAAAAAAAAAAAAGGATATATTGAGGGGTGCCTGGATGGGAGAGTTAAGCATCTGACTCTTGGTTTTGGCTCAGGTTGTGATCTCAGGATCATGAGATTGAGCCCTGCATAGGGGTTCAGTGCAGAGTCTGCTTAAGACTTTTGCTCCCTTTCCACTTCCTCTCCGCTGTCTCTCTCTCTAAAATAAATCTTACAAAAATATATATTGAAAAGGTTTTTGTTTTGTATTATGTTTTTAAGTGAGAGTTGATTGGTAAACTAATGTTTTCTTAAGTGAAATAGGTCAGAGATACCAAGGAAGGCATGTGTCTAGGGATGAACATGATAAACTTGCTGGGTTATAAACGTGTTTCATAAAGAAGGACCTAAGAGGCATGTAGAAAGGTGTAGACATTCAGTAGTACTTGATAGTTTGGATGAATCAGATTGGGTGAGATTATCCCAGATTTTTTAAAAGGCCAGAGAGAAAAAGATATGCAAAGGAATTGAAAAAGTTACAAAATGGATCTGTGTCCATTCAGAGAATATTCTATGGAAAATATGTCTGCTGATTTCTTTTTTTTTTTAATTAAAGATTTTATTTATTTGACAGAGAGAGATCACAGGTAGGTAGGGGGAAGTAGGCTCTCTGCTGAGCGGAGAGCCCAACATGGGGCTCGAACCCAGGACCCTGAGACCATGATCTGAGCCAAAGGCAGTGGCTAACCCACTGAGCCACCCAGACACCCCTGCTGATTTCTTTTTATCTGTGTGAGACTTATAAAGGAAAAAGGAAGCATGGAAAAGGATCTATGAAAGAGGCTGATTCTTTTACTAGTCACCCAAACTATAGCTGGTAATCATATGGGACTGTAGCTCCATCTGCTGGAAAGAAGCAGACCCACTCCTGCACATTATATAAGTGAAAGTGACCGTCTGTGTACAGTCTTAGCGAGCCACCCAGTATTTATTAAATATTCCCTGTGTGTGAAATAACACCTTGTCAGGTTTTAGGGTAACAGTAGTAAAAATGTAGACACATTCTCTGCTCTCACCATGCTTAGCTTTGAGAGGCTTTCTGCTTTTAAGAAAAAGATTTCAATTTAGCTAGTATATTTTTGCATTCTAAGTTCCCTTCTTAGTCTTCTCCATGGATGGCTTTTAAGATGTACCCTCTCTGAGCATCATTTTCCTTATCTGTAAGATAAGAACTACTGCCTCTCTTGCATGCTCAGTTTAAACTTTCATTAAGTTCCTTGTGTGTTTGGAAGGCATAGCCTCGAAGGGTATAAGATAAGTAGGAGTCCAGTTCTTGCCCTTACATGGGTTAGAAAAAGAAGCTGTTATAAGTGAGAGAGCCTCATGGGAGCCCTGACGAGGAGCCCCTGACGCAGATCGGTGAACGGGACTAGAGGAGGATTGGATTGGAACAGGGTTTTTTGAAGATGTGATGCTTCACTTCTGTCGTACAAGGATATTAGAATCAGCAAGGGGAAGATGGAAGGATCTTCCAGGCTGAGGAGCCAGCATAAGCAGCAGCATCGAGGTGAGGCCTGCATGGCAGGTATCACTGCTGGGTTGTATAAAGTGAGTGGCAGGGAGTATCAGAGATGAGGACTGGCAGGCCAGGGAATGTAGGGTTTGTTTGCTTCTTTTTTTTTTTTTCTTTTTTCTTTTTTATAGATTTTATTTATTTATTTGACAGAGACACAGCAAGAGAGGGAACACAAGCAAGGGGAGTGTGAGAGGCTTCCTGCTGAGCAGGGAGCCTGCCGGCATGGGGCTCAATCTCAGGACCTGGGATCATGACCTCAGTTGAAGACAAATGCTTAACGACTGAGCCACCCAGGCGCTCCCAAGGGTACTGATTTGAAAATTTACAGGAAAGCCTTGTTTATAAATGTCAAAAGTAAGATAAAGATTGAAAAATGTTTTCTGGGTTTGCTCTTGCCTAGAAAAATTTGTCCAAAGAGAGGAGGAGGGGATGAGATGGTAGCTAGAAGGACTTAAGATAGACTTCTGCTGATCTAAGCATGTGTGCCCCTTTGTACATCACACCGCCCTATTTCCTTCATGGTGCATGGTGATCAGTAGAGCTGGGACACAAAGAAATGGCAGATGTTTGCCTCTTTTAGATTTTAATTGCAGTAACATAAGTTACTTTCTTGAAGAGAATTCCATATGCTGGGAATCTTGCTCAGAAGACTTCCGTTCTATTTTCCTTCTCCCAAGAGTGATGGTGGCTGCTTTCCAGGGTTTCTATCTGGTATAGTCCTGTCTCCGGTGGGAATTGGGGATGGCCTCTTCTCACCCACAAACAACTTTTGTATTTCCAGCTTCCTTCTACATCCCACTCGCACACCCCCAAAAGAAAGTAAGTAAATCAGGACCAGAAGAGTCCTCTGGCTGGAACTGTACAGTGTTGAGTATTGTGTTTGAAGTCCAAACCTAGTTCTGATGGTGGGGCATTAGAGTGAGCCATGAAAGTAGAGCTTGTGAGATGCCCTCTGGGAGTGCTGCGCAGAACCCTGAAGTTTAGAATTCACTCTGCTTGTTGCCTTAGGTGAGCTCTTTCACCTCTCCAGATAGCAAACTGCTTCCCTGTGGGGTAGATGGCTTTTCAGGATGCCTTTCACTTCTGCCCTTCCGCTGTCACCATCTCACAGTGCTGCCAGTACCCAGTCTCTAGTATTGGCTTAACAAGCAAAGGTGAGGCGTTGTCTTCTTGATTTTAAAGATTCACCTATAACTGAGAAATGCTGTTATCATTCTAAAATTGACTGCCTTATAATAAAGAAATTGCTTAAGGAACTTCCTTTTAGTATTCTCAGTGAGTCAGGGTAAGGAAGTCCTCATTTATGGAAGCGGAAGGCTGTAATTAGTGTTCCTGAGTTCCTAGTTCTCAGCCAGAGATTCCTTTATTATTCCTCAATGGAAACTTGGCACCCAGGAGTCCTGGGAGGTGACTCAATCGGGTGTGTGAGGCCTCATTAGCATTGGCTCTACTCCTTCCCTGCACTGTTTGTCAAGGATATCTGGGACTGAAGGAGCTGCTTCCCCTGCTCAGTCTGCTGGAGTTGGCCTGCCTGTCTCTAAACTTGGACTGAGCCACCAGGAAGAGAAAATAAAGCCAGCCACTCAACACTGAAGTGGTAAAACATTAGAGAAGAAGAAAAAGCTCTAATAATTCAAACATGTAGATACTTTTAAGATCCAAAAGGGTAGAGGCTCTTTCTGTGCTGATCAGTTATTGTTGTTGTTGTTGTTTTTCCTAAATATTTTGTGCACAGTACAAATGCTTTCAACAAGTTTATGGATGAATTTCTTAACTTAGTAAGGTACATAAAACTGCTTAACAGGATATGAGTTATGACATTTAGGGGTGTTGCCTTATTGCTTCAGAACTTTGGGGTTATCGTGTAACACACCATGTCACATGATTTGTCTGAATGCAGGAAAAAAAGCCCTCAACTTAGTTTCATTGGCTTAAATATAGCTCAAGGCAACAGACACAAGGTTAAGATGAGGAAGTACTATACAGTATAGGAAACAGGAGCTTTTAAAGATAATTCACTGATCTGGAACTGGTTGCCCAAGCCCTGATAAATGAGTGAAAACAAGAGTAGAAGTATCAGAAAGGAGTTGCTTTATTCTTGAGGTGAGAGTAAGAGAGTCTGGAGGCACATCAGTTAAAGTGCTTGGAATATCGACTTGCTTTTGCAGAGTTGGGGCTGTGTGTACAAAGTTATTAAAGCAGGGGAGTAGAAGTTTGAGAGAAGATATTCATCGAAAAGATATTCGTATAAACTTGCATATCCAGTAACAGGAACAATCTTGGGTAAGTTATAGTAGCTTTTAGCCATACTAATTAAATTTTTCTTTTCACTGCTACAAAGTGTAATGGTTGTGGTTCTTAACTTCCTGCGGATGCATATTTAATTACTGAGTATATGCTAAAGCGACTTTATGTTTTATTGGTTTCAAAGAGGGTGAGGAAGGGAGGCTATACCCTTATATTTGCAGAGAAAACTAACAACCTTGATAGTGTTTAGTGCCATATACTTTATGGCCCTGCAGAGACATGGAGTATTTTTATAGTAATGCTTCTTGTCATTTTATTACATTAAATACTTTTAACCCAAATTCTGTGTAGGATCTTAAAATAAACAATCCTATAGTGTTTAACACTATGGTTAGTGAATATGTGTCTTGCCGTGATGAGGGAAGAGCAACTATAACTGTTTGAGACTTATTCATGAACCTGTATAAGTCTGTGTAAAAAAAGCAACCTTAATGCACCAAATCTACATTTGTAAGACATTTATTGAGAAGTGATTATTACCCCTTAAAAGGATCTTGTGCCTTACACATGATCTGCCTTACACAATGAACTTCCTTAGAGATTTAAAGGTATTTATGAAAACATTTATTTCTCAGTCAATCTCCAGGAGTATTGTAATCTTGAGGGGAAGATAGCTGTGATATAGAATGGGGTGATGTATAAGGGACTTTCTTATTTTATATAGGTTATATATTTGTAGATATATGTTTTTTATATGGAAACACATAGTCATAAAATATGGAATAGTTATAACATTAGGAAAACAATTATTTTTTTTCAAGGACAAAGAAAAAGTTAAAAAGGATGATCACTTTGCTTTGGTCTTGCAAATTAATAGAAAAGATACATAAGTTTGCAACAACAAGGCACTGTGCATGGCTTATAAAATTTAAAAAAAATGAATAAGATACTTTGGGTAAACATATGCACAGTTGTGTAAAAAAAAAAAATTACATGCAACTAACCAGAAATAATCAGACCAACATGAGTACTGTCAGGTTTCGGGGGATAACCAAAAGAAGTGACCTTTAATTCTCAGGGACAGCACCATTTAGCTGATTATTAAATTGGGCCTCGAAGAATGAATAATTTCAACATTTAAAAATGATGGAAAAGAGTGTTCTTCTAGCCACAGCTGGAGAAATCTTTTTTTTTTTTTTTTCTCCCCCCCAGCTGGTGAAATCTTGAGCAAAGGTTTGCAGGTCAGTTTACTTCTCTGTTCAGAATCTTCCATTGCCTTTCCACCTCATCTAGAATGGAACCTGGAGTCCTTATTCTGGTTTGCAAGGGCATACTTGTGTGCCCTGCTCTTGGTTCCTCTTTCTTTCAAATACCATGTCTTTCCCGCCCTTTCCCACTAGACTATAAGATCCATGAAGCAGGGGCTTTGTCTTTCATGTTCCCTCTTATATCCCCAGTGCCTATCTGAGTGCTCGTAAATGAGTATAGAATGAATCCAAGAAATTCAAAGACACCTAATGTGCTAGGATGTAAGAGTTGTTTGTGGGATAAAAGTACAGGGAGGGACGCCTGGGTGGCTCAGTTGGTTAAGCAACTGCCTTCGGCTCAGCTCATGATCCTAAAGTCCTGGGATTGAGTGCCGGATCAGGCTCCCTGCGGACTCTTCTTCTCCCTCTGACCCACTCCCCTCTCATGCTCTCTCTCTCTCTCTTTCTCTCAAATAAAATCTATTAAAAGATTTTCTAAAGGGGCGCCTGGGTGGCTCAGTGGGTTAAGGCCTCTGCCTTCGGCTCGGGTCATGGTCCCAGGGTCCTGGGATCGAGCCCCGCATTGGGCTCTCTGCTCGGCAGAGAGCCTGCTTCCTCCTTTCTCTCTGCCTGCCTCTCCATGTACTTGTGATCTCTGCCTGTCAAATAAATAAATAAAATCTTTAAAAAAAAAAAAAGTTTTTCTAAAAAGTGATAGGGAGTGCACATGGAGTACTGAATGCAATATAAAGTTTTGGGGTGATTTTGCAGGGAAGGGAAATGGTAACATTGCAGTGTAGAGGATGGACTTGGAGAATCAGAGAGTGGAGATTGCTAAAACTGAATGGAATGTATCAGCAATTCCTTCACACAGTTGACATTTGACTCATTTGCTCCATGCTAAGCACTGTGTTCAGTTCTGGGGATACTAAGATGACTGGGAAATAGTTCCAGTTGGTAGGAACAGATATGTGAACATCTTGCATTAGAGGTCTGAAACAAGTGATGTGATGGGCACTTGAATCAGGGCTTTACTGTGGGGAGCAAGGAATATTACGTCTCCTTGATTGTTTCTTGATGTCAGCAGCTCTAGGAGTTCCCAGAGAAAAGAATGAAACTGTTAAGGGAACTTCAAAAAGTGTTTTTAGTCTTATGTATATATTTTTAATGCAGAGACCTTACCATGATTTTTAATTACATCTTACCTTAAAGTTCTTATCAATACATTGATTGGTCCATTCATTCTCAGAAGAAAGATGCATTATAGTAAGAGCACCTCTTTAACAGCCTCTACCCAGTGTCTATACTAGGTCAGATTTTAGCTCCAGGTAAGTGCTTCACTTTGGGGGCATAGTTTGCCAGTCTACTATGGAGATGATATCCTACCGAGTGGCTAATTGAATTAAATGAGGTGATGTATAGGAAAGTACTATATACCAAATATTGCTTCAGGTATATGGTGGTATTGTTGATGGTGAGGATGGGTACTCTCCCACCCCAGATGAGAGTTTGGGATAGGATATATAGAACATGGAAAAATTGAAAAATTGAATAATGAATTTTACCAAATATTCTGGGTGGAGGGGAGAGAAGAGGCAGATATTCTTTTAGCAATATATTTATGGGGCTTAAAAACTATGCAGAAGGAAGTTTTGCAGCCCAAGGAACTATTTGGATACCTAGTTCTGTCTACGGCCATACCACCCTGAACGCGCCCGATCTCGTCTGATCTCGGAAGCTAAGCAGGGTCGGGCCTGGTTAGTACTTGGATACCTAGTTCTTTGTATTCAGCCATTCATGATCTCTCTTGTCACTAATTTGACAGTTTCAGACCTGTAAGGAGAAGCTGCCTTTCTCATTCATGTATTTATTCACTGAGTATGTTTATCCTTCAAACACTTTGGTATAGTTGAAAGACTGGGTCTTAGAGCTACCAGATGTGGGTTCAAATCTTCCTTCTACCACTCGTAGATTTTTTTAAAAAAAGATTTTATTTATTTATCTGACAGAGATCAGAAGTAAGCGGGGGGGGGGGAGGTGCCGCGGGTAGGGAGACAGACTCCCTGCTGAGCAGAGAGCCCGACGTGGGGCTCCATCCCAGGATCCTGAGATCATGACCTGAACTGAAGGCAGAGGTCTAACCCACTGAGCCACCCAGGCACCCCTGTATGACTTTTTTTTTTTTTTTGAAGATTTTACTTATTTATTTGACAGAGAGGGCACAAGCTGGGAGAGCAGGGAGGAGAAAGAGAGGGAAAAGCAGACCCCGCTGAGCAGGAATTTTCCCCATGCAGACTTGATCCCAGGACTCCGGGATCATGAGCTGAGCCCAAGGCAGACGCTTAACCAATTCAACCACCCAGGGATCCCCACTTGTGTGATTCTTAATAAATTATAAAATATCTCAGTCACAAGATTCCTCATCTGTAAATGGCAATAATTCCTAATCAGTAGTTAGTGATGATTAATTGACATGTACAAGGATCCTGGCTAGATATTTGGTGGGATTTAGGTGGTCAAGAAACATTCCTTCCTCTCTTGTTTTTTTATTATAATAAAATACATATACCACAGAATATGCCATTTCCTTTTTAAGTATAAAAATCAGTGATGTTAATTGCATTCATGATGCTGTGCAACTATTGCCACGATCTGTTTTAAAAACTTTTAATCATCCCAAATACATACTCTCTATTCCATTAAGCATTAATTCCCCTTCTTTCTTCCTCGACCATGATAACTTTTAATACACTTTCTGTTTTCATGAATTTGCCTCCTGTATATTTATATGTGGTTTTATATAACATAAGACCTTCTGCGTCTGGCTTCTTTCACTTAGTACAATGTTTTTGAGGTTCATCCATATTGTAGCATGTGTCAGAACTTCTTTCCTTTTTATAGATGAATATTATGGCATTCTATGGGTATATCACATTTTGTTTATCCATTCATCTGTGAAAGGACATTTGGGTTGTTCCCACCTTTCAGCTATTATTAATAATGCTGTTATGAACAGAAGAGTACACGTATATGTTTGAATCCCAATTTTCAGTTCTTTGGGGTATATGCCCAGAATTGGAATTGCTGAGCCATATGGTAATACTATGTCTAACTTTTTGAGGGACCACCAAACTGTTTCCTCCCTTTGTTTTTTATTTTACTCTGCATCATTCAGACATGTCTCCTTTAAGATCCAGAATTACTAGAGCTCAAGGTTGAAAGAAACCAAATTTTGTTGAGTATTTGATGATCTTCATGATTTTTCTCTTTCTAATCAAATGTGAACCTCTTTAAACTCTCCCATTGCCTGAATACCATTGATTGCAGAGATTTTCTTCTCTCTCTTTTGTTCTTTTCTTTCTTAAATCTGTCATCCTTCTCTTTTTTTTTTTCATTTTTTAAATTTATTTTCAGCATAACAGTATTCATTGTTTTTGCACCACACCCAGTGCTCCATGCAATCCGTGCCCTCTCTAATACCACCACCTGGTTCCCCCAACCTCCCACCCCCCGCCCCTTCAAACCCCTCAGATTGTTTTTCAGAGTCCATAGTCTCTCATGGTTCACCTCCCCTTCCAATTTCCCCCAACTCCCTTCTCCTCTCTAACTCTCCTTGTCCTCCATGCTATTTGCTGTGCTCCACAAATAAGTGAAACCATATGATAATTGACTCTCTTTGCTTGACTTATTTCACTCAGCATAATCTCTTCCAGTCCCGTCCATGTTGCTACAAAAGTTTGTTCCCTTCTCTTATGTTTTCTTTCCCTCACCAGTTGTTTCCCTTTCCCCCTCTGATTCTGTCCCCATCTTTTCTAAAGGGAGGAAATATGTCAGGAGCTGGTCTTCTTCTCCATCCCCCAGCCTCACTGGGACCTGGAGTTGTTACAGGTGAGATAAGATCAAGAGGCTAGATCATATTGATGCATATACATAATAAACTTCTTTAAGCCAGACTTTCAGATGGATTGGTATTTATAATAAATAATGGGAAGTATTTGGGAAAAGTTGGGTAGAAAATAAGAAAATAGCATCATCCAAGAGAGGAAAATTTTCAGGGTTGCCAGCTCAGCACACTATTAGCAAAAGCTTGAAGGAAACCATAAGAGAATTTTTCACAGATGAATCAGCCAGAAATAAACCCAGACTGCCAAATCAGATGTGATTTCTTAGTCAAAGAAGCTGCTCTTCATTCCCTGTAATCCTGATTGGCCTGGTTAGTCATTGAAAGTCAGTGTTTAGCTTGATTTTGCTTATATCTCAGACCGTCATAGAGTCCTTCATTCATTGTGTATCTGATGAGACACTAGTGGGAAGTAAAGGATGTATCCATGCATCTTGGGAGAATGGAGTGTACACACATGAAGTAGCTAAA
This sequence comes from Mustela nivalis, assembly GCF_964662115.1. NCBI lineage: Eukaryota > Metazoa > Chordata > Mammalia > Carnivora > Mustelidae > Mustela > Mustela nivalis. The sequence continues at coordinate 87,381,718 of NC_139027.1, forward strand.
ATTAGAACTAAGCTACATTTAAATTTAGTCAGTAGCAATGAGCTATTGATAATGGTCCTTAGGAGAAAATGAGCCACAGCCAGAATTTTAACCCTAATTTTAATGATTTATTAACACATGGACCAGTAGAGAGGTGGAGGGTAGAATATGGCAGGTAAATGGACAATGGGAATAAATAGTGCAGGTGTGGGGAAGGGGATAGAATTTGCCCAGAAGACACCCCTCAGCCTTGCCTGGCAAGGGTGATTCTATGGCAGTAATTAGAGTGGAAAGGAAGGAAAAAAAATTGTGATCCAGACTTTCCATGAACCCCAAGATGACTGTATCAGCAACTCACCATGTCCATGGGCTTTCTAAGACCTTCAAAGAAAAGGGAAGTAATATTTACTGAGAAATACACTTTGTGCTGGTAAATGCTAAAGGCTTTCCTTCTGTTAGTTCTTGAGCCTGTGAGGGGGTTTTATTATGCCCACATTTGTAGATGAAGAATCTGTCCTGCAGGTGAAGAAATTTATCCTGGCTAATAGGAGACAAAGTCCAGGCTGCCACTGCCCCTTTTTTTCTGGGCTACATTTCTTTATTCCATAACGAGGCTTACTATATTATCTAGATTGGTGCCATCCAGTAAACACATAACATGAGCCATATCACATGTACAGTTTAAAATTTTCTAGTAGCCATGTTCAAAAATAAACAGGTGAAATTAATTTTTTTAAAAGATCTTATTTATTTGAAAGAGAGAATATGAATGAGCAGGGGAGAGGGGCAGAGGGAGAGGGAAAAGCAGGACCCTGGGATCATAACCTGAGCGAAAGGCAGAAGATGATTAACTGACTGAGGCACCCAGTCATCCAGGTGAAAAATTAAATTTCATAATATATTTATCTCCATACACCAAACAGTTTCATGTCCAAACTATGTACATATCATATAACATATTGAAACTATTGAGGTATTTTACATTTTGTGAGCTAAATCTTTGAAATCCAAGTCCATTTTACACTTATAGCACATCTTGATTTGGGCTAGCCACATTTCAAGTTGCTGCGTGTAAATAGTGGCACCAAATTAGCATGGGTCCAAGAAAGGTATTGGGACTCATCCTAAAAAATTGAGGGTAGAGGCTCTGCCTTGAAGTCATTGGGAGGAAATAAGATGGGTCAAGAGAGCAGCTTCTCTTAGGAAAACTATAGAAGAAAGGTACCATACACGAAAAGAAGGACTGCTCTTTAAAAGCAAATAAAAACAGAGCAGAACGTTCAGAGTTGTCGAGTCACTCTGTTGTATACCTGAAACTAATGTAAACACTGCATGTCAACTATACTTAAATAAAAATTTAAAATTAAGAAAGTAAAGGGGGCCCCTGGGTGGCTCAGTCAGTTAAGCATCTGCCTTTGGCTCTGGTCATCTTGGGGTCCTGGGATCGAGTTCCGCATCAGGCTCCCTGCTCAACCTGGGGTCTGCTTCTCCTTTGCCCTCTGCGACTCCCCCTGCTTGTGCTCGCTCTCTCAAATAAACAAAGTCTTATCAAAAAATTTAAAAATTAAAGATTAAAATTAAGAAAGTAAAGATGTAGGGTACCAGTCAGTGGAACATGTGACTCTTGATTTCTGGGTTGTAAGTTCAGGACCTACAATGGATATAGAGATTACATAAAAATAATATCTTAAAAAAAAAAGAAGAAGAAAGAAAGTCATTACCGTATCATGTAAGGCATATTACTGACTGAAGGGCCATTTTTGGAGAGTGGTAAAGTCATACCAGTTTTTATCACCACCACTAGTAACGACCACAGGAAAACTGTGGCATTAGGTGCTAGATACTGAACCATATTTAGTCAGGGGAATGACATGTCTTGGCAAATCTACTAACCATTAAGAATGGAACCACAGCTTTTAATGTATATATGCATGGTGTTGACAAAAGAATCAGTTCTTCCACATGCCTAATGCTTTTTTCAGATGGGAGCTATAATGTCTGCTTGAGGAAATAACCATGAACAAACTACCTTATATGGGAATTTTCACAGGCTGCAGCTCTACCCAGAGCAGATAAATGATAGTTGCAGACTTCTATTGCAGCAAAACAGGAATTATTTTAAAATGTTCTTGGAATTTCCCCTTCATCCTCTTCCTGTGATTGTGCCACCTACTTTGATGTCTATGTTCCACTTAACTTCTGTCACTTCTTTCAGTCTATTCTCACTATACTTGCACTCACTATACTTTCTTTTTCTTTTTTTCTTATCTTGTTTTGGTAGTAAGCTGTGTACTAGGGTCCTGCTCTCTGGTCTCTTACCTGTGGGACTTTAATTCCATTCCTACACCCGAAAAATGAAAAGGATGAATTCAAATCCTTTGCAGTCATTCAGGGTCCCTCACTTTGCAGCTTGGAGCCTCATTTTTACATTAACATTGTTGTGCTACCATCTCCAGAACTCTATTTGTCTTGTAAAACTGAACCTCTTAACTTCACATTTCCCTCCACCCCAAGCCCCAGGCACCCACCATTTTCCTTTCTGTCCCTATGGATTTGGAGATTTCAGATACCTCAGATGAAGTTTAATCATACAGTATTTGGGTCTGTGACTTGCTTTCTTCACTTAGTGTAATGTCCTTAAGGCTTATTCATGTTGGAGGCCTCAGAAGTCTTTTAAGACTGAATAATACTCTATAGTGTGTATGTATCACATTTATCACATTTTGCTTATTCATTTATCAATAGACATGTGTTGCTTCTACCTTTGGGCTATCGTGAACAATGCTGCTGTGAACATGGGTGTACAGGTATCTCTTGGAGTCCCCTGTTTTGAATTATTTTAGATACACTGAGAAATAGAATTGTGGGCCTCCTGGTAACTCTGCTTTTTATTTTTTGAGCATGGCTATACTGTTTTTCATAGTGCACCATTTTATATTCCCATCAACAGTGCAGAAGGTTTCCAATTGTTCCATATCCCCAACATCTGTTATTTCTCCCTTTTTTTGGTTTTTAAGTAGTAGCCATCCTAACTTGTGTGAGGTAGTATCTCATTTTGATTTTGATTTGCATTTCTCTAATCACTAATGATATTGAACATCTTTTCACGTACTTATTGGCCATTTCTGTTCCTTCTTTGAAGAAAAGTCTATTCAAGTCTTTTGCCCATTTAAAAAAAAAAATCTGGTTGGGTTTTTGTTGTGGTTGAATTGTATGAGTTCTTTATAGATTCTGGGTATTTACTCCTTATAAAATACATCATTGCAAATATTTTCTCCCATTCCATGAGTTGCTTTTTTAACTCTTTTGATTGTGTTCTTTGATACATAGAAGTTTTAAATGTTGAGGTAGTCCCAATTCTCTATTTTGACTTTTATTGCCTCTTCCTTTGGTATCCTATCCAAGAAATCATTGCCAAATTCAATGTCGTGAAGCTTTTCCCATATGTTTTCTTCTAGGAGTTTTATTTGATCCATTTGGAGTTAATTTCTGTATATGGAATGAGATAAGAGTTAAACTCCATTCTTTTGTGTGTGGATATATTTCCCATTTGGGGTGTGGGTGGCTCAGTCTGTTGAGCATCTGACTCTTGTTAAGTCATGATATCAAGGCCTGAGGATTGCACATGGCTTGAGAATCTTTACCTTTCCCTCTCCCAACTGCTCCTCCCCCGACTCACAGTCTCTTTCTCTCTCTCTCAGATAAATAAAAGCTGTTAAAAAAAGAAAATAAAAAATTAAATTTTCCCATTTGTTGAAAAGAATCCTTTTCCCATTGAATTGGCTTGACACCCTTGTCCAAAGTCATTTAACCGTATTTGTGAGGGTTTATTTTTAGGCTCTCAGTTCTGTGCCCTTGGTCAGTGTTTCTGTCTTATGGCAGTACCACACTGTTTTGATACTGGAATTTTGTGGTAAGTTTTGAAATCAGAATTGTGAGACCTCCAACTTGGTTTCTTTCAAGATTGATTTGGCTTTTTGGGGTCTTGGAATTTCATATGACTTTAAGGATAGATTTTTCTATTTCTGCAAAAACCTTATTGAGATTTTGATAAGGATTAAAACCTCATTTTTTGGGCGCCTGGGTGGCTCAGTGGGTTAAGCCGCTGCCTTCGGCTCAGGTCATGATCTCAGGGTCCTGGGATCGAGTCCCGCATCGGGCTCTCTGCTCAGCAGGGAGTCTGCTTCCCTCTCTCTCTCTCTCTCTGCCTGCCTCTCTGCCTACTTGTGATCTCTGTCTGTCAAATAAATAAATAAAATCTTTAAAAAAAAAAAAAACCTCATTTTTTAATTCTGTAAAGCAAGAGTGATATTTTTACCCAGTGATTTAATTCAAGGCAAAAGTTTCTGCCTGTAGAAATGTCAGATAAGGCCTGGAGGCTTGGAAATGGCCTTAGGCACCTACGGATGGTAGGAGACAAATGCTGGAATAGCTCCCTTGGAGCAAAGATTAGGAACAAAAAAATGACTTCCTGGCATGTACTTGTAATAATGCCTTAAAACATGCTTAAAGAATCTTGTAGGGGATCGCTCTCTGCTGCAGACACATTAAGAGCTAATCACTCTTTGACTTCGCTGTGACCCAGTAGTAGTATACTAAGTCACGCCTTTTCAGTGACCAATGTTGCTATAGTACTTTATTACCTTTCCCAGTTTGTTCTAATTAATACCCTATTTAATTCATACAGAAAGATTGTGAGGTAAACAAGCATATGCTTTGATTTATAAGCAAAGAAAGTAAAGACTTTGCAGAAAACTTGTGGGTGGCCATATAATAGCTAGAATGACAGAAAAGTCAGACGGAGGCCTCAGGAGCCTGGTACAGCCTTTCTGTGGCACACTGGGGCACCACGGTGGGAGGGCGGGGATGTGATCACTCCTTATAGTGGTGGAGGCTTTATGGGAGCCATCTAGTGTAACCCACTGCCTTCTTTGACTCTCCCTGCCTGTCCTTACGGGCACACAAAAGAGTGCGCTGAGTTGGGGGAACAGTGGTTGGGGAAAGGGATTTATGATAGGAAGGAGATTAATAGTTGGAAGGGGGAAAATGGCTAGAAATGAGGCCAGACAGGCAGGTAAGTACATTGTAAAAGGTTATGTTGTTAGAAGGTGAGGGAAAGACAGTGAAGTGTCTTCCAAACTGAGAAGGCATTTTTTTGAGACCTGAAGAGGAAGCAGGTGACTCCATAGTTTACAGAGTTTTATTCAGGGTAATTTGCTGCCGGCAGTGGGGGTGGTGGCAGGGGCAGCAGTGGTGAGGGGAATCTTGCAGAAGATAAGAAGATGACCAGTGGCTGCTGCACAGTTATTTTCCATAAAGTCCAGACCTTAGTCCACAGATTTTATAGAGCAACGGGACATGCAGAAGGGCACTATAGTGAAATCAGAGGGTCTGTACACACTCCAGAGGGCTTACATGCACCTAATCAACAGCTAACTTTTGATTAAATCTTACAGCACCACCTGTGTATTAGGAATGTTATCTTTGACACAGGCCAAAACAAGCCTCCCCCCATCCTGGCCTTGGCAGGCATTTCTGAGGTATGTATGTTAATCTCCAAGGGACCTGGAACACAGCCCCCAAAGAGGTCATTGATTGAACATGAACATGATAGAGGGCCAAAGATGGGGTCAGTATTGTCAGCACTCCTACAGATGTCTCATGTGTTATGCCAAGGTCTTTGAACTGTATCCCATATAAAATAGACATCTATAGAAATATTTTAAACTGATCCATAGTATGATCAGAGTTGCATTTTTAAAAAATCTTTGCATTGAAAGAAAGGAGAAATATTGATGATAATGGTGATATGTATTTTGTATTTAACATTTATTATGTGTCACTTGTCAACCTTAAAAATAAAATAGGCAGTTATTTTCCTAGCAAAACGAGTTTATTCAGGAATAGCAGAGGAATTGCAATTTGGGACAAGCAAACTATGGCAAACCACAGGTAAGTCCAAAGGGACAAAGGAAGTTTGCTTTTATTAGGTGCTGGGGAAAATTGGGGAAGATTGTTATGAACAAAAGTTCACTGGAAAAGAACAAGAGTTTGTGGCCGGAGGTTTCTGGAGTGGGGAGAGATTGTCCTTTTTCTTAAAAGCCAGAGAGAGAAGATTCCTGTGAGAAAGGTGCCCTTTTTTTGGTCAAGATAAGACTTAACCTTCCTGCGGGGGCGTGGGTGACTCAGTGGCTTGGGTTGTGATCCCGGGGTCCTGGGATCAAGCCACGAGTTGGGCTCTCTGCTTGGCGGGGAGCCTGCTTCCCCCTTTCTCTCTGCCTGCCGCTCTGCTTACTTGTGATCTCTGTCTGTCAAACAACAACAACAACAACAACAAGAAAAACCATCAAAACAACAACAAAAAAAACACTACTTTCTTTCTTGCAGCAAGTTATGCAGACAGTGGCAAGTGGTGCATTGGTGAGAGCTCCCCCTTCAGGTCTTCCCAACTCCATTTCCACTGAGGTTTCCCTTACTCCTTCCATTAACCCATCTGCTTTTCATAGGAACTGTATAGAGTATGGTTATAACCACCCCTTACTAGAAAGAAAAAAAAAAAAACTAGTAAGAACCAAAACTGGGATCTGAATTCAAGGCTGGCTGACTCTGAACCCAGCCTCTTATAGAAGGGAGCGTGAGGATGGGGAACATCAGTTGGGTATGCAGTATGGTATGGGGAGGGTGTTGGGCTCATAAATGTCAATGAAGAGAAAAATGGAGATGACATTTCATATATTAAGTGTACTGGTTTTAGTGACTTTGTTGGTGAGAGGGAAGTTGCTGAGAAAGACTTTTGAGATTTTTAGCTTGGCAGCCAGATGACCAAGAATGCCTTTGATCAAGATAAAGGACGTAGTGGGCGCTGCTGTACTAGATTCAGTTTCCCCACTCCCCCACAGGTGATAAATAGAACATAATGAAATCATGCCATTTGTCTAATTTACCGTATCAGTAGTGCATGTATGCAATTATTTTTATGCAATGACATGTTTCTATCTAGTTAAGATTCCCTGTGATAGAAATTTTAGGTTTCTTTCTCTTAACCTAAATATTCAGAAAAAAGACAGACCTTCATTTCTCATAAAATTTGCTATTAAAGGTACTAAATTCCAAAGTACAAAATTAAGTGAAACTTAATACTAGGGCTAGTTCTTTTTTTTTTTTTTTTTTTTTTAAGAATTTATTTATTTATTTGACAGAGAAATCACAAGTAGATGGAGAGGCAGGCAGAGAGAAAGAGAGAGGAAAGCAGGCTCCCTGCCGAGCAGAGAGCCCAATGCGGGACTCCATCCCAGGACCCCAAGATCATGACCCGAGCCGAAGGCAGCGGCTTAATCCACTGAGCCACCCAGGCGCCCCTAGGGCTAGTTCTTTTTACTGTGTTCTTTTTGCTAATTTACTTCTAGGTTTTGAAGTATGTGTCTAGGTCTTCATTTACCTCTTCAGGGAATTGCATCTGAAAGCTAGCCCTTTGTATCTGTTTTTGCTAGTCTTGACTATTTAACCTTACTGTCTCTAATGTGTCTTATGTTGATCCTTTTCTCTTAAACAGTTTATATCCAATAACTCTCATTATCATCTTCTTTTTGAGCGTGCTTCCTAGCAAAGTATTTTTAAAAATTTTATTTATTTATTTGACGGAGGGAGAGATAGTGAGAGAGGAAATACAAGCAGGGGGAGTGGGAGAGGAAGAAGCAGGCTTCCCTCTGAGCAGGGAGGGAAGGCTCAATCCCATGACTTGAGCCAAGGGCAGCTACTTAACGACTGAACTATCCAGGTACCCCACAAATTTTTTTTTTAATTTTTATTTTTCTACCTTTATTGAGATATAAATGCCTCTAGTTCTATTTTCAATTTTTTGAGGAATTTCCATACTGTTTTGCACAGTGGCTGCACCAGTTTACATTCCCACCAACAGTGCACGGGGGTTTCCTTTTCTCTCCACATTCTTGCTGACACTTAACTCACCTTTTTGATAATAACTGTTCCAGCAGGTATGAGGTGATATTTCCTTGTGGTTTTGATTTGCATTTCCATAGTGCTTGGTGATGCTGAGCACTTTTTCATGAACTTGTTGGCCGTTTATATGTCTTTAGGCAATCTCTTCGTGGCCTCTGCCCATTTTTTAGTCAGGTTGTTTGTGTTTTGGCTATTGAAGTGTATGAATTCCTCATATATTTTAGAATATTAATCCCTGTTGGATACATGGTTTGAAAATATTTTTTTCCAGTGTTAGGTTGTCTTTTCATTTTTTCTTTTTTAAAATATTTTATTTATTTATTTGACAGAGATCACAAGTAGACAGAAAGGGAGGCAGAGAGAGAGAGAGGGAAGCAGGCTCCCTGCTGAGCAGAGAGCCCTATGTGGGACTCGATCCCAGGACCCTGAGATGATGACCTGAGCTGAAGGCAGCGGCTTAACCCACTGAGCCACCCAGGCACCCTGCCTTTTCATTTTGTTGATTGCTTCTTATACTGTGCAGAAGCGTTTTAGTTTGACGTAGTCCCGCTTACTGATTTTTGGCTTTTGTCACTTGTGCTATTGCTATGTTATCCAAAAAATCACTATGAAGACTGATGTCAAGTTACTTTTCCTCCAGGAGTTTTATAGTTTCAGGTCTTACATGTAAGTCCTTAATCCATTTCAAGTAAGTGGTGTAAGATATGGGTCCAGTGTTACTCTTTTGTACCAGCATAATGTTTTATGTCTTCTGTTTTATTAAATATTACTTTGAAGTGGTAAGGTATTTTTAGTAATCATTATATAGTAAGTGGTGGCTATTCAGGCTTTCATATATGGATGACATTCATTTGATACTGTACCTGAGAATAAACAGTGCCTCTTTTAAACCTACTTTCATTTTCTGAAAAGTGTGAGCATGTAATATCTTTAGGAGCCACATGATGGCAGAAACAGTGTTTTGAAACTTGTGGACTTAACAGACATGCTCTGAGTGTCTGTTCTGTATCTTCATCCTTCTTTTTTTATTAAAAAAAAAAAAAGGACAAAAAGAAGAAAGTATAGAATTTAGTAGAATTTAGTCAAATATCTGTATCTTAAGAAAACATTACAAATAGAGTTAAAATTTCTTGGTACACTTTCCTGTTCCAGTTATCCCCTACATCTACTTTCCCTCCGTTAGGAAACTCTTTTCCTAAATTTGTATTACTTCTCTATATATCTTTCTATTTTCATTACACATTTATGTATTCTTAACAGTGCATGAGATTGTTTCTTTTATTTTAGATTTTATATAGTGTATACTATTTGTGTTACTATGAAACTTTGGGTTTTCACTTAACATTTTTTAGATTTATGTAGTTCTAGTGAATGAATGACTTTTCTTGTGTTCCATTGAAGAGATCACAATTTTTTACATCTTTTTTTCTTAAGGATAGACATTTAGAGAGACAGTAGGAGTAGAGTGATTATAGACTGGGGAGCTGGGGACCTAGTATACCCTTTCGGATCCCATTGCTGTCATTTATTAAGTACAGAGCTTGGTTTCTACTTCTGCAAAATAGGGGTAGCACTTGTTTCACAGGGTGTTGTAACCATTAAATGAAACAGTATATAGAGCATTAACACCACAAGTATTATTATTATCACCACAATAAGATAACAGTAATGTAGAACGAGCATTATTTTGTGCCATTTATTAAATTCTGTTGAAACTGGAAGTAATCTGAAAGAAGAGGGAGAATAGTGAAAATGTGGACTTGTAGACGGTTGAGGTGGCTTCTGTCAGATGACTTCTGCTTTCTCTAAAGTAAGTGAGGTTATCCACAAGAGTGATGGGAAAAGAGGGTGGGTGGATGATTTGAGAGTGCTGAGGGTTTGAAGTGGCCTTGTTGGGCCATGATCTGGCTGTGCTTGCAAAAGAATTTCCTGTTTAGGTGTATATGCTTTTCTTGTTTGTTTTGTTTTTTTCTCAGCAACTTTTCACCTGACAAATCCCGAAAGCTCAGCCACCACTCTGGAGTTTCTCTTTCCCTCCTTCCGTGGCACATTTTGCTACCTAGATTGTATTCTACAGCCGGATGTCTCCAGGCCTGTAACCCTCTCCACCCTGGATCCAAACCATTTATTCCCTTTTATTACATTTCACATAAATTTCCTGGCCTGGCATTGACAGATCTTTAAAATATGGCTCTGACTGCCTTGATGCCTTATCTCCCACATCCTTCTGCTCCTCTGTGTTTCCACAGAATGAGGTTACCCACTTTTCTCTGAGTCAGCTCTCCCATTTTTCTGTGCCTTTGTTCTAGTTCTTTTTTCTCTACCTAGAATATTATCTTTTCCTCTCTTCCTTTGTGCTTCTTTTGAAATTTAACATGTCCTTTACTGTATTTTGTGTGATGGAGTTATTTAAACATCCCTCAGATGTAAAATCGTCAGATGCCTCATTACAGAAAGCACCCAGTAAACCCAGGAAGCCTGCCCCAGACTTTCTATTGTCTAGTCATTGCATTTGGGGACTGCATACTGCTGTACTATGTACTATGTTCTGACATCAAGGTAGTCATGCTTGCTTTCATTCTCATTGGTTGAATTTTGTTTTAAGATAGATTAATTCTATTATGAAAATTTTCTAATATAAAATTGGAGGAAATGACTCTCCATATACTCATTATCCTGATTTACTTACTGTATTACCATATTTGCTTCATATATTCTTGTTGTCTCTCTCTTTAAATTGAGATATAATTGACATACAGGTGTACAACATAATGATTTGATATATTTTTTTAAGATTTTATTTATTTATTTGACAGAGAGAGATCACAAGTAGACAGAGAGGCAGGCAGAGAGAGAGAGAGAGGGAAGCAGGCTCCCTGCTGAGCAGAGAGCCCGATGCGGGACTTGATCCCCGGACCCTGAGATCATGACCTGAGCCGAAGGCAGCGGCTTAACCCACTGAACCACCCAGGCGCCCTGATTTGATATTTCTGTATTGTGAAATGATTATCACAGTAAGTCTAAACATCTGTTATGATAGTTACAAAATTTTTTTTTAGTAATGAGGACATTCAAGATTTATTTTTAGCAACTTTCAGATACACAGTACAGTATTTTGAACCATAGTCACTGCACTGTATATCTCCATGACTTGTTTTATGACGGGAAGTTTACATTTTTACCACCTTCATTAATTTTGCCTACCCCTCTAACTCCTACCTCTGACAGCTCACAATCTGTTCTCTGTCTCTCCGAGTCTTTTTTTTTTTTTTTTTTTAGACTCCACATAAAAATGAGATATAATAACCACACAGTGGTTGTCTTTCTCTGACTTACTTCACTTAGCATAATGCCCTCAAGGTCCTTCCATGTTGCTGCAAATGGCAAAATTTCATTCGTTTTGTGCCTGAGTAATAGTCCACTGTGTAATACTCCATTTGTGGATGCATGCATACGTACATGTATGTGTGTGTGTTTATATATACACATACATATATATCACATTTTTTAAAAAGAGTTTTTCTATTGATTTCAGAGGGAGAGAGAGCAGAGGAAGGGGCAGAGGGAGAGAGAGAGGCAGACTCGCTGTTGAGCAGGGAGCCTCGAGGAGGCAGGCTCGATCTCAAGACCCTGGAATCACGACCCAAGCTGAAGGCAGATGCTTAACTGACTGAACCACCTAGGCACCCCTATATGTCACATTTTCTTTATCCATTCTTTCATCAGTGAACACTTATTGTAAATAATGGTGCAGTGAACATGGGGGTGCAATATATTCTCAAGTTAGTGTTTGTATTTCTTTCAGATAAGTACCCAGAAGTGGAAATGCTAGATCATATGGTATTTGTCTTTAATTTTTTGAGGAATTTCCATATTTTTTTTCCACAGTGACTGTGCACCAGCTTACGTCCCCACCAACAGCGCACAAGGGTTCCCTTTTCTTGGCATCCTCGCCAGCACTTGTTACGTCTTGTCTTGTTAATAGCCATTCTAAGTCGTGTGATGTAATATTTCACTGTGGTTTTGATTTTCATTTCCCTTATGATGAGTGATATTAAGCACTCTTGGACCAACCATATGTCTTCTTTGCAAAAATGTCTAGGTCCTCCACCTGTTTTTTAATCGATTGTGTTTTTTGTTTGTTTGTTTGTTTGTTTGCTGTTTAGTTGTATGAGTTCTTTGTATATTTTGGATATTAACTTCATCATATAATATATGGTTTCCAAATATTTTCTCCCATTTGGTAGGTTGCCCTATCATTTTGTTGATGGTTTTCTTTGCTGTACAGAAGCTTTTTAGTTTGATGTAGTCCCACGTGTTTATTTTTGCTTCCCATGCCTTTGCCTTTGGTTTCAAATTAAAAAAAAAAAAACCTCATTGTGAAGATGATGTGAGAGAGCTTACTGCCTATGTATACTTCTAAGAGTTTCGTGGTCTTGGGTCTATGTTTAAGTCTTTTTTTTTTTTTTTTTTAAGATTTTTATTTATTTGACAGACACAGCGAGAGAGGGAATACAAGAAGGGGGACTAGGAGAGGGAGAAGCAGGCTTCCCGCTGAGCAGGGAGCCCAGTGCGGGGCTCTATCCCGGGACCCTGGGATCATGACCTGAGCTGAAGGCAGATGCTTAATGATTGAGCCACCCAGACATCCCTAAGTCTTTAATCCATCTTAGTTAGTGCTTGTGTATGGTTTAAGAGAGTGTTCAAGTGCCATTCTTTGCATGTAACTGTTCAGTTTTCCCAGCACCATTTATAAAGGAGACTCTTCTTTCTCCATTGTATGTTCTTGGCTCCTTTGTTAAAAATTAACTGACCATAGGGGCACCTGGGTGGCTCAGTCAGTTAAGCGTCTGCCTTCAGCTCAGGTCATGATCCCAGCATCTTGGGATTGAGTCCCACATTGGGCTTCTTGCTCAGGGGGGAGTCGGCTTCTCCCTTCCTCTCTGCCCCTTTATCTACTCATGCTCTCTGTCTTGCTGTCTCTCAAATAAATAAATAAAATCTTTTAAAAAGTTAATTAATTAACCATAAATTCACGGGTTTATTTCCGGGCTTTCGTTCTGTTCCATTGAACTATGTGTGTGTTTTATGCCAATACCATACTGTTTTGATTACTGTAGCTTTGTAATATAGTTTGAAATCAGCTTTATTCTTTCTCAAGATTGTTTTGGCTATTGGGACCTTTTTTTCCTCTCTTAATTTACTGAAGTATCTAAAAGCAAATCCCAGACATTAGGTCATTTCATCCCATTGTACTTCAGAAGTATTCTCTGATAATGTGGACATTTTCTTATATAAACACATTATTATCACATCTAACCAAATGAGTGATGATTCCTTGGCATCATTCAATACCCAGTCCCTGATAAAAATTTTTGCCTATCTTTTTTTTTTTAATAAAGATTTTATTTATTTGACAGAGAGAGAGAGAAATCACAAGTAGGCAGAGAGGCAGGCAGAGAGAGAGAGAGAGAGAGAGAGAGGAGTGGAAGCAGGCTCCCCACGGAGCAGAGAGCCCGATGCGGGGCTCGATCCCAGGACCCCAGGATCATGACCTGAGCCAAAGGCAGAGGCTTTAACCCACTGAGCCACCCAGGTGCCCCAATTTTTTGCCTATCCTAAGAATATTCCTTTGCACTTGGCCTGTATGAACCAGGATCTAAACAAAGGCCATACTTTAATAATACATTTGATTGTTACGTCTCTTAAATCTCTTTCAATTTGTCTCTCCTGTAATTACTTTTTGGAGGTACGAGCTCTCTTGTCATGTTGAATTATAGTTTTGAATCTTTCAAATAAACTTTTGTTTTGGAATAATGTTAGATTTATGAGAAAGTTGCAAAGATAGTTCAGAGCATCCTTCTATTCCCCTCACCCTGTTTCCTCTTTTGTTAACATCTTACATTACCTTAATAGCATCCAGACTAGGATACTACATTGCATTTAGCCTTGGTTGAATTTTAAAATAATTTCTGATCATAAGGTGTCTTCTGTTGAGAAAAATAGCCCTTTTCTGGCTAGGAGGCAGTACCCTGTAATGGTTAAAAGCGTGATTAAAACCAAGTATAAGGTTTCAAATTCTTAATCACATAAAAACTGTGTGATCTTAGATTACTTGTACTGCTATGTCAGTTTCATCATCTTTAAAATGGAAATAATAATATTACTTTATTTGACCATTGCAGAAAGTAAATTTGATAAATGCATGCAGAGTGCTCAAAGAGTTCCTAGCACTCAAAGAGTTCCTGGCACATGGAAAGAATTCAGTAAACATAGCTCTTGACAAAGGTAGTATTTCCTAAATCATAGTGAATGTCAACGAAGACTCTGGCTCCCATGGCAAGGGGTGAGGGACCATTTGCTTAGAATGAGTTCCTTTGCTTTGGTTCTGTGACAGGGATCTCATTCAGTTTTAAGTATTTCACCTCTCTCTTAAGAATTTTTATTCAGTAAAACATATTTCTCTAGTATGTGTAGATCAATCAAATATGGGTTTCAGGAGTTAATTTTTTTACCTTGACAAGGATTTCTTAAGATCATGATCAGGGAATGAAACTGCATACTTTTTTTCCCCTCGATTAGTCTCACATAGTGGTTAGTTTGTGTTTTAGAATCACCTCCTTTATTAAGTGGCTGTTTATATGGCTTAAACTGTAACATTTGTTTGTGGTGTAAAGTGCTCTTAGAGGAATTGAAATGGGTTTGGTCACATTCTCAGTGCCTCTTCCTGCACCCACACCCTCCTAACATTTCTGTTTTGTCTCGGTTGCTTCCAGAGCCTCCCGTGTTGCTGCGTAACAGTGTGCATGGTTTCGGCAGAGTTGTTCTGATAGAGGAAACCTGTTTTCATTACAATCTTTGCCCTTTTTTTCCAGAACTCTTGGAAACATTGAGTCATCACATAAACTCTGCAAGGAAAAATAAGGCAGCATTGGTAACTTTGAACTGCAGAACTGTAAAAAATCCCAGAATTCAGTTAAATAGAAGATTACCAATTTGACTCCTTTCTTTCATTGGCCTTTGCTTCCAGACTGGTAGGAAAAAATTAGCCAAGGAGGAAAATGTGTATTAGTGGGGTTTGTACAGGGGTATACCACAGGTCTCCTTCCAAACCCTTAGACTGCACATTCACGATATTCATCTAGAGCATAACTAGACAACTTTTCATTTTCAGGGACAGAAAGTGTGGGCTTGCTGTGGTGAGCTTGGCGGTCTCTCCTCTGTGTTTACAGTCTGGGACTTGTCCTCAGGGTTTCTGTGCCTGTCATTGTTCCAGAAGCTTCTTGGGTTAGGTTTGTCAATGTTGAGAGGCAGTTCTAATTCAGAGTAGACCTTTTGTTTTTCTGTGTGGGGAGTGTTTGGGGTCCCAGAGACAGTGCAGTCAATGGCTAAAACAGGAACATCTGAATCAGGTAGACCTGACTTGGAATCCATACTATCTCCCTTACTGCTTATGCTGTTTGGTCAAGACATTTAACTGTTTTAGCACTTAGTTACTTCACCTGCAAGATGGGAAAAATAATGATACACACCTCATAGGATGGAGAAAAAAATTGAATTAGATGGCATGCGTAGTATGCTTGGTAGGCACTCAGAACCCTGCTGTTGTTAATAGTGACCAACTGTATTAGAGAGTCAGGAGACTTTGAACTTTGTAGTCAGGGAGGTGAACATTTTTGTGTCCCAGCTTTTTCTTTTGTAAACACTCTTTAAAAACTATTTTATTAGATTCAGAGTAGGTTTAAAATGCCTGCCAGTGGACAAGTTTGAAGGAACATGAAGTACAGCTTATGCTGTATTTCACCAGGTCGGTGTGGTTGCTACGTCACTAACAGAATGTGGGGAAATGTTAACAGCTTCAGTGCTTACTGCCTCTCCTGCGGCTAGTCTATAGCCCCTGCATCTCTATTATCTCCAAAATTCCTCTCATACCACTGTAGCTCTGGCTGTTATTTGTTTTTCCTGGACTGCCTCCATGCTCATACCCACTTGCCCCTTAAAATCCACCCTCCCCAGATGCCACTGTGAGAAGAATCTTTGTGGAACAAATTTGATCGTGTCAGTCTCTTGTTTAACAGTACAGTGGTTTCCCGTTCTAAGGTTAAAAAATGCGAGGCTCTTTGAAACGTGCCACTGCCTGTCTCTCATCTCACCTGCCAGTGCTTCCCTTTAGCCACACAGTCGGATTTCCTTTCCTCCTGCCCCCTGGGTCTTTGTACCAACTGGCCCTGCTTCCACAAATGCTCCTTGCACCCTTTAGCCTTTAGTGACTTCTCATCTTTTGGGCTTTTGGGGTATCAGATCTAATGTTTCTGTTTCAGGAAACTTTCCTTGCCATCCCTTCTCTGCTCCTTGTTGTAGGCATTCTCATGGCAGCCTGTTCTATCATTTGACGTGTTTTTAAATATATTTGTGTGATTACATGGTTAGTACTAGTACCACCGGTAGACTGCCAGCTCCTCAAGGACACTGGGTCCCTAGTGCTTAGAGCAGAACTTGCCACATGTTAGGTGCTCGCTGAACACGTATGAATGTAATGACTGGCATGGGGAGGTCACAGCACACTCTTCTGTACCCTATCAGGCCTATGTAATGTTGTCTGTCCCCCTTCCCTTTCTCATGAGAACCTCATCTGGCCCCTCATACTTGGGCAAGGAGACCCTCTGCACGACTTTCCATTTTCCTCATACCATCTTGAAAACTGTGGTCCTGCCATAGAAGGTCCACTGCTCTGCCAATCTCATTGTCCCTTTGACATATCTGTCAGTCACATGGGAGGATGTTTCCTCCACCTGGAGTGCCCTCCACTTCCCTCTCCCCAGATCCTTTCCTGTACAGTGCCCACTCAAATCCAGCCTGCTTTAGGGGATGCATCAGTATTTGATTACATATACTGACATTGATGAGGTATCATTTCTTCCTGATTTGATTACAAATCCCTTGGAATATGGAATAGTATTCTTCATTTAATTTTTTGTTTTCTTATTTTAAGCATTTTAAATTTTGATTCCTTATTACAGAACTATATTTGTCTATTTTGAAAAACTTAGAAAATAACAGATAATCCATAAGAAAAAATAATTTTGAATCTTCTTAAATCCTACCCACCAGAGATATTTTGGTGTATACTCTTCCAGATGTATTTGTGGATGTGTGGATGTGCACACATACATGGTGTATACATATATGATCTTTTCATATAAAATGGAAACAGTGTACAGTGTCCTGTAACCTTTGTTTCACACAGCACTATATCATGAATACCTTTTTGTGCCAAATAATTGCCACCAATCACTCTAGAATATAAAACTATACAGGAAATATTGTCCTTATTAAAATAATTATATCTTTAGAGCTTTCTTAAAAATCCTGTTTTCTGAGTTAGGGAGAGAAAAATAACAGTAAGTGAAGGGATGATGCTGACATTAGAAATGAGGTAACAAAATTTTTTTTTTTTATATTGTTGCTTTTAAGGTGAGGCCTCATACAGAACCTGGAAATATTTTGAGAACTTGGTGAAAATAGTTTTGCTTTTGACTACCTGTAGTAATGAGTCCTATAGGGCAGGTATTGTGGTTTAGTTTTTAAGACACACCTCTGAAATTCCAGGGCAGGGAGCAGAACCATGTTTGTTCTTCCGGATCTTCAGAAGACCACAGTTGCTGGCTTGTGACTTTGCCTGCCTTAGAATGTGGAAATGACTGTTTCTTTCGTCCTCTTACACACAATTGCTTCACCTATTGTGTTTTTCCAAATGAGGGTTTAGTTTAGAGATATGCTCCACAGATATCAATGCCCTATGAGGTAGACAGGTAGAAAGAGTAGGAAAAAAATAGCAATGTTATAAAATCTTATATCAAAATACATGTAAGTTGAATTATGTGAAAATCTGGATAATCAGGAAAGCTCTCTTTTATTGAAATATTACCAGTAGAATTTCTTTTTAAAACATGTGGTATTTATATCCTTGTTAGATCTTATCTTTGGAGCAGCTCTTTTGACCCAAAGAGAAAGTGAAGAGGAGAGCAACAATCAAGAAAAGTTAAGAGATGCTTAGTATCTTTCTTCTCTGTTCCTGCCTCTACACTCTGAGGACCTGGCATGTGTTAGGCTCCAGGCAATGTTTGTTGAAGAGCTGATGTATAAACCCTGGTCTTGTGTTCCTGATTTACTCAGGAATGGGATTTCTCACTAACACAGTGATTTAGGGGTAAAGTGTGTTGCCAGAGCTTCATCAAGATTGGCACGGTCCTCTCTTAAAATCAAGTCATGTTAATTTAGGGAAAAGATCACTGATATCTATTTGGTTGATTCTGTCTCTAAATGGAAAAATTGAGGGCTTTGATAGTTAAATGACTTCCTGTACTTATTTGCCAACCAAAGCAAGCAAGCTACCAAATGTGGAATGTCTTCTGGTTTCCTTCTTGTATTCTTATACCAGCTTCCCCTGTACTTAGTCCTTTAAAAATGTGGTTGGGATAGGTTACTTGAAATTTTATTCCAAATTCCTTTGAAATCTGCTAGGAAAACTTGCCATATTTTGACAGCAGCATCTAAAAACGATTTTTTTACAGATTTAATTTATTTATTTGAGAGAGAGCATGCGAGTGAGAAGGGTCAGAGGAAGAAGCAGACTCCCTGCTGAACAGGGAGCTCTGTGCGGGACTTAATCCTGGGACTCCATCCTGGGACTCAGTCCTTGGACTTCGGGATCATGACCTGAGCCAAAGGCAGTTGCTTAACCGGCGGAGCCATATAGGCGCCCCCAGATGACTCTTAATTGCCTCCTTTTTTTGCTGCATCCAGTTGAACAGTTGAATCAAAAAATTACCCAAGCAGCACAAACAGACTGATGGGCCTTAAAATCGTGTCCATTGACCATCATAATGGTGTGGTAAACTGGTCCTGCTCCCCCTGTTGATGTAGTATACCCAGGATCATCTTATGATGTCCAGGGAACTCCTAAAGGAATTCTACCTTGTCTTCGGCCTCCACAGCTGTGGAGATGCTGCAGACACACTGTGTCACTGCACTGAAAACATTCTTTAATTGTCTAACAAAGTACTACAGATGACCTCAGGCTGCTAGTTGTGAGAGAAACTTCAATCTGTCTCTGACTCAGAATGATTCAGTGAGCTTCCCACGAGCTTCTCGTGTTAGGTTAGCCTGTCCACTTGGTGTGTTCATCTTGAGTGAGTTACAGAAAAGCTGATTAAAGAAAAAATTCAGAGGGACTTGTAGACAGTTGCAGTATCACCTACTTATGAATGGGATCGTGTTTTGGGGTGATTTTTTTTTTTTTTTTTTCAGATTCTGGGATGGTTTTTTTGTAAAAGTTGATTCTGCCTTCTCATATTCTTTGCTCTGATTAATCTGAACTTGGCATATAAGAGTTTGAACTCTTCTGCCTCAGATTTGTTTTCAACCCTGGGTCCGTCCTTCCTGTTGATAGCCCAGAACACTCTTGGAAGGTCTCATTTAGGGAGATAATATGGCTGATAAGCAACTGTTTGGGAGAGGAAGGTGTTAGACATATTGAGAAAGGAGGATATTCTTGCTTGACTTGAGAAAGTTTGCTTTCCCCTGTAAATGACTATTCATAAGATAAAATTAAAACTAAAACTGAAAAAGGATTCGTTTCCATTAAGTTCAAAGTTATTGCAAAATATAAAATTCTTCTTCTATAGTATGTCACACAAGGAAGTAAATGGCCTGGAAATGTACAGCTGTTTAACCACTTTACAGGCTCTCTTAGTAGCTAGTACAAAAGGTACTGCTAATGAGGCCCAACTAACTCTAACTCTGCCACAGAAGCCAGTTTGCCATGGTCTTATTTCTTTGTTGGAGGAAGATTGACAGTTCAGTAACACTAATGATCAATTTTAGAGGTTTGATTTTTTTTTTTAAGATTTTATTTATTTATTTGACAGAACACAAGTAGGCAGAGAGGCAGGCGGAGAGAGGGGGAAGCAGGCTCCCCACTGAGCAGAAAACCCTATGCAGAACTCGATCCCCAGACCCTGAGGACATGACCTGAGCCAAAGACAGGCTTTAACCCACTGAGCCACCCAGGCACCCCTAGAGGTTTGATGTTTAACTAGATTTCTTTGCCCTCTCATGCCTGAAGGAATACTTGGACCAAGTTCACTAAAAACTGGACTATGTCATAAGCGTACACTTATCATGAACACTGAGTCATGTATAGAATTGTGGAGTCATTATATTGTACACTCAAAACTAATTATACTTCAACTTAAAAAAAACTGGACTGTGTCAGGTATATGTAAAAATCTAGGCTAATTTTTTAAAATTTTTATCCCAAACAAAGTATTTATATAGTGGGAGGTACTATTCAACTCTACAAATATGAAAAACTTCTGAGTTTCTACAGTCTCACCAACAAAGTAAATTTTTGCAAAAACATGGGATAGATGTGCCTTTTAACAGTCTCATTTAGGGGATGACTGGGTGGCTCAGTTGTTTGAGCACCTGCCTTCAGCTCAGGTCGTGATCCTGGGGTCCTTGTTTCGGGCTCCCTGCTCAGCTGGGAGCCAGCTTCTCCCTCTCCCTCTGCCTGTCCACACTGCTCATGCACTCTCAATCTCTCTCTCTCTCCAATAAATAAATAAAATGGTTTGTTGTTGTTGGTTTTTTAAAAATCTCATTTAGGTAATATTGAGTGTTAAATGCAAAAAAACAAAAAAACGTTTCAGAAATGTGGAGCTTGAATCTCACAAGTAGTGTTGTAAAGTGATCAGGTTCTCAAAGTCAGTTGGTTGAACCACTAAACCAAGGAACTTACTTAACTAATGTCTACCGTGTATGTATGTGGCCTTGTAGACATGGTTGTAAATTAGATATGTTGCTGCCCTTGCAGACCTGTTATTCTAAGGGGATAGGTAGGTAGAGAAACAACCTCTCACAAGGCAATATGATTATGATGACAGAAGGAAGCAAGCACAGCTGTGGGGGGAAGGTATTCTGGGAGCAACAGAAAGGGAACTGTGGGTACTTAGGGTCTAGAAATGCCTCTTGTAAGAGAAGAGTCCCGGTGGGATGGTTAGGACCTGGTCCATCTTTTAGTCCTATGAAGCTGTGTGTGGAAAGGCCAGGCAGGAGGGGAGATGAAGTGAAGTCTATCGTGGGAACTACCTAGAGTTAAGTGCTAGTGTGGGGAGGGTGCAGGCTCAGCAGGGTTCTGTTGGTGACTCATGGCAGTGAGCCACTGAAGAGTTTTTTAGCAGCATCAATACATGATCAGTTTATTTTAAAAGAGCACTTTGAAATTTGGAGGATAGATTGGAAGAGGGTAAGCTCAGGGGCAGAAAAATTGATGAGGAGAAGTGAAGGGGAAACAAAGGAACTCTTCTGAAACTATCTGGCCCACTGTACAGCACTGAGTAAATACATATTAATGAACAAATGAGAACCAAACCTATAGCACTCTGAAGCGTTACAGGTTTTTAGAGAAGAGGGGAGAGCAGTGCACATTGGAAGATCCAAGGTAAAGTCCATCTGTTAGCTTCTGAAGAAACCATTAATTCCCTGAAATGATTATTAAACTTTATGCTTACATGCATTTTCTGGGAGTTATTTACTTTCATCAGATTCATAAAATGTCCCCGGCCCTCTGAAAGGCGAAAGACAACTGGGTTAGATATGAGCCTGGCAAAATAGGACCTGTTTGATACTCCAAAGAACTTTGTAATTAGTCATTCCACCAAGGTCTTAAACTTAAAAGAGAAATTATCAGCTATTCTGATGAGGTTAAGCTGGAACAGGTATCTAATTATAATTGCCAGGTATCTAATTATGTCAAACTGCAGGTTCAAAGAGAACCCAACAGTTTGGAAGAAGTGAACAAAAAGTTGTAATTAGGTTCATAGACCAGCTGCACTATAGTGGAAATGGGATAGAAGATACACACCTTAATAACTTTTGTGAGCTGTTGTTCCTTAACAACCATTGGGCATGGGGGTTAGGGAAAGCCCCAGGAGTTCTGGGTAGTAGTGAGCACCTCAGCCCTGAAAGCCTCTAAGGAGAGCCAGAACCTCAGGCAAAGGATACTGTGTAGGAGTGAGGCCATGTGCAGAATGAGAGTAGAGAATTCTTCAATGAATGGGAGGCTAGACTGGCCTTCAGAGATGTTTAGAGGGCTAAAATGAAATGTTTCCCTGATTAGAGACCACAACAAAGTGCACCTGCATAGGTCTCCCTCTGTACTGTCAGCAGAAGGCACCATTGATAGCTCTGTTTCTCTGGAAAAGCATGAAAGTTAAAAAAATAAATATATATGAGACCACCTTTGGCAGTTACTGCCTTGTTGCGTGCTCCAGGGGTGTGCTCTCCCTCCCTTGGTGCTGAAGTTCAGGAACACTGTTGTGAGGAGAGGAGAGGACTTGGTAATCTGGCTGCTTCATGAAGTGGTCAGTCAGTTGTGTGTTTTGTGGCATTTGTGAATTTCCCTTTTAGAAATTCTGCACGTGCCCAGCCTTGCCAGTGTATCTTCCACCTGGTTCATCTTACAGCTCAGTAAAATCAGAGCACATCAGAAGGAGTGCTAGGGATAGAGGAAGCCTCTCAGTGAAAAGATACTATGAGAAGCACTTTGCCCTAAGCCCCCGAATTTAGTTTTACTCAGTTGTGACGATTTCCTTAGACCATAAGCATTGATTTACTGAAATTCCCATTTGTCATTACGGCCATTTTAAAAGTCAGAGGGCAAGAATTGTTTCAGTTTGTTTGTTATATAGCTTGGAACTTTTTTTCTTTTTTTTCTAGTCATATCCTTTTAACCTTAGACTCATCAAATACAGGATTCGTCCTACACAGAGAGATGTTTCCTGTCTCGTTAACCTTTAGTAGTTGCCAAGCACTTTTTCCTTGTCAGCATGCTGCATTACTTTTTTTAAAGCTCTTTTAAAAATCAAGCTCTTACTTATATCTTTTGTAGAAACAAATATTATCTAATGTTGAGGTTTCTTGAAACTAATACTACACTGTATGTTAACTGAAATTTAAATAAATACTTGAAACAGGAAAAAAAAATAATGTTGAGGTCTCTGTGTTTATAGTAAATTCAAATTAATTTGTTTTATTCAGCAGGCATCTATTCTGTCCAGATGCCTTGAGTAAAAAAGAAACTGAACATTGGTGGTTATTTCTCTTCATTTGTTTTTCACACCTATCTTGAGAAAAATGTGAGAATTAGACACTTTAGAAATTCTAATTATATATGTTTCTGTTACTGTAAACTTTAAGTTTTTCTGTATTTTAAGTCTCAGTAGGATACTAGGGCTTTGTACAAAAGACATATAAATTTCTAAATTTTTTAATTCATCTTTGAATAGGCAGAATATTCAAAGTTCAGAGCAGAACTTTGTAACAGAAAAGTTTTCTTCTGCTCCTGTCACCAAGTTCCCCAGAGGCCCGCAGTATTACCCCTTTTATATGTTTGTTTCCTTCTAGAAAGAGAAACAGATACATTTGTCACTTGATTTTTTTATGTGTTTCGTGACTATTTAAGTCTAGTGTTATAACAGGGGTTGCTGGGGGCCTCAAGTCGTGATCCCAGCATCCTGGGATCCAGCCCTGCAAAGGGCTCCCTGCTCTTCAGGGAGCCTGCTTCTCCGTCTCCCACTGCCCCTGCTTATATTCCCTCTCTTGCTGTGTCTCTGTCAACTAAATAAAATAAGAAGAAAATCTATTCTTATAACAAAATCCGTAACTTCTTGCATCTTCAAAAACATATGTCATATTTTGATGGCAGCGGTAAGAAGCTGTTTTTCACTGAGGAGATGGAACCAGTAAGAAGCTGTTTTCCATGATGATGGAATTGTAGCCCTGAGGGAAGCTAGCACCTGCATGTCTTGAGTGAAGGAGTAAGATATAGGCTCCCCTTTCTTTGTGGCTACCTTAATCTGTGTATTTATAATATAGACACTCTCATGGAATATGTTAATTCTAAAACCCTTGGTGCAAAAAGAAGTTTCAGAGAAATCTCTCTGTGCTCTTATTGAGGGGATTCTAGAAAGGAAAGAGGTTAATACAGATTACTCAAAGAGAAATTATTAGAAAAATGAAGTCAGATTATTAGCTAAGAACTTGCCAAGGATCTAACCTGCGTCTGTGAGATGGTGATGTGTATTGAGTGGGATTGAATCAGAAGTGGAGGCTAGAATCTTGTGTGTTGCTGTACACATCGTTTGTAACAGTAACAATAAAGGATTTGCTTTACAGTTATTTGTACTCCATTATCTGCAGACTCCTCTTGCAGAGACAATCAGCCTACACCCCATACGCACCAAAATAAGACTCCTTTCTAACTTTACCATCTAGGATCAAATATGCACATTTGATAGGGAATTTTTAGAATAGGTAGTTACATTTAGAAAATCATTGAGTGGAGATTGATAGAAGAAACCACTTTCAGTTAGGAATTTTTGAATAATAATTTAGGAGAAAAGCAAAGACACTTCCTTCCTTTATAAAGAGGATTTAAAGTAGAGTAGGGAGAGAGGAATTGCACTGCTTCCCTCACAATTCTGCCCTTTTTTTTTTCTTTTTTTTCTTTATAAGGAAAGTATCCCAAAGAGCTCATGATGACCAGGCACTTCTTTAAACTGACAGCTGCTTGTGCAGTATTAATGGATTTCCTGGCAAATAAAATAGGGCAGGACCCTTCTTTAGTCATTACCTTACTGGAGCTTTTTAGCCCAATTTTAATTCAGAATGATGCTGGAAAGACTTATAAAGGAATTGGTGTGATTAGTCATAACAATTAAACTTTGCTTGTTATTAAACATGTGAGCAACTGACTCTCCCTCTCCCCCTCCTCCCCAAGGTGCAAGGCCCAGAGATAAGGCGGGCCAGGCCTTTCTGAGGAGGGTGTGTACCAACAGAGAAACAGGAAGCTGTGCTTAGCCGGGCTTGCCTGGAGGTTTCCAACTCTGGTCAGGTGTGCTGAGGTCCCGGCAAGAGACTCGCTCTCTCTGGACCCTGGCAGCCACGGCTGCTCAGTATAAGTGCTTCAGATTGTCAGTTAACTGATGTGTAGAGAGAAATATGACTGCATTACAGCTTAAAGAGCTGTCACACTCAGGTCTCTACCGGAGAAGACGAGATCGTCCCGATAGTGTGAGACTAAATGGGTTACCGGAGGAAGAGCTAAGGTGAGTGCAAAGTCATGGTTGGCTGGAGGTCAAGGCACCTAGTGATTGCGGCGAGATTCATGTCCAAGTGGATGCAGCAGTGGGGAAATACATGTTGAAGAGGGTCCATTGGAATCTCTCAGTCTGTAATTAAAGATTGAACACAATCCCAAGATTTTGCTGGATTGATACTGTGCAAACTAGAACTCATTTTTCCATTTCTTCACAAATCCTGTAAGTTGTTTTAGTTGTTCTCCAACCCTGCAGTATTATGTCTTTAAAAATTATATAATCATCAAAGCAGTATTTAAAATTGGAAACAATTGATTTTTTCCCCCTTAAAGATAGGTTGCTTTGACCTATTAGGACATAGTTTCTGTGTGGAATTTTTCTTTGGATTTTGGTGGTGAGATTAGTTTGTGGTGTTTTGGGTGGGGGTTGGGGGTGTTCTTTGTTATTGAAATATATTCAGCAAAGGAATGCAGAAGCTATTGAATGTAACCTAGGAAGGAAGGACATCAAAAATCTGGAGACATTTTAACTAAAAGGTTGGGGGGGGGGGGTCTTGTTTGTTTCCAAAGTTAATTTGCCTCTAACAACACAATTTTAGTTTTTGTTACAGCTGTTGAAAATTGGTTTTGGATTTTTACGTTTTAAAAAGTCCCTGCAACATTAACCCATATTTAAAATACTATGCTAACTGAAGGGTTTAAATTTTCTGTTTCTGAGATAAGTGTTCCTGTTTTACTGCTAACAGGAGGCTGCAGTAAAGAGAGACTTCCTTTTCTTTTTATTACATTTACTGTGTAGTACTTAAATTTGTTTATGGATTCTTGATTTAAGTATTTGCTGTGTAATATTTCTTTTCTTTCTATAACTTCATTTTTTAGAGCTTTTTTTGAATTCTATATTTAAATTTGACAGGGAAGAAAGTGTCAAGGAAGCTTTTTAAAACTTATGTTAGTTTTATTTGTCTTTTAGCTACCATATATACTGCGAGAGCTGTAGTTTGGGAGGGAAGCATTTACTTGAAAACTATCAACTTTTTCATTACATTTTGAAGAGAATAATAGCATTAAAGGACTGTGATACTAACATTATTAGAATTTACTTCATACTGTATCAGGTGTCTCTTAGGTACTTTTGATGTATTAACTTTGAATTGATTGGATTAGATAGAATTTAAAGCCTTCAGAGTTTGAATTGTTACACATTTTATGAGGTTTAGTGAAAATACTAAGTTCTCACTTGTTAACCAGGTAGGCCATGGGTAGGGTCCTCTGAAGTCAACATTTGCTTATAGACTCCAATCTACTCTTGATCCAAGAGGGAAAGTTACAAGGAGTTTTTAAATTTTTGTTTGTTTGTTTTTCCAGGTTTCATTTATTTATTTGACAGAGAGAGAGAGATCACAAGTACGCAGAGAGGCAGACAGAGGGATGGGGAAGCAGGCTCCCCGCTGAGCAGAGAGCCCAAGTTGGACTTGATTCCAGGACCCTGAGATCATGACCTGAGCCAAGGGTAGATGCTTAACCCACTGAGCCACCCAAGTACCCCACCAGAAGCAGTTTTGATTTCAGATTTGGGGTCCTAAGGAATTTCCTTTTTTAAAAAAATAGTATTTGAGACCAACCATATTTTATTTGTTTTCAGACAGTAGTAAAGTACCCATGAATAAAATTGCTTATATGCCCAAGGAGGTAGTTATTTATATAATTATAATGACCTTCAAAACAGCTGGATACTTTCCTTTTGTCTTGACTTTAAATCAAAGGAGGAAGAATAATTCTTGAGAAGTATTGCTTGTTGGGGCGCCTAGGTGGCTCAGTGGGTTAAAGCCTCTGCCTTCAGCTCAGGTCATGATCTCAGGGTCCTGGGATTGAGCCCCCTGTCAGGCCCTCTGCTCAGCAGGGGCCTGCTTCCCCCTCTTTCTCTGCCAGCCTCTCTGCCTACTTGTGATCTCTCTGTCAAATAAATAAATAAAATCTAAAAAAAAAAAAAAAAAAAAAAAAAAAGGTATTGCTTGTTCCACTGAGTTAAGGGGGAAAATTTTGCCACCCATTCTGGTCATGTAGTTCCCTGGTGACAATAAGGGACTCATGTTTCCACCATTTCTCTGGTCTCTCATGCAGAGAGAATGACCGTTATTCTTAATTTTAGGAGTGCACTGCTTTACTAGTAAAAGTAGGCAATTATCTGTTTTTCTGTGGACTTTTTGTTAATTCATGAGTTGGGTTGTTTGTTTTTTTTAATTTTATAGGAAGCCTATGTTTAGTATTAAATC
The DNA here is from genome assembly GCF_964662115.1 of Mustela nivalis. NCBI lineage: Eukaryota > Metazoa > Chordata > Mammalia > Carnivora > Mustelidae > Mustela > Mustela nivalis. The sequence goes on from NC_139027.1 coordinate 87,409,090, forward strand.
AGGTTTCTTAACTAATAGGAATCAGAGAAGGTAGGCACACCCATTTCAGCACCACTCTTTTGGACAAGTTACGTAATCTTGTTGAACCTCATTTTGTTCCTCCTTAAAATAAGGATAAAAATAATTGCCATTATTTAGCATCATTTACTTTCTCACAATCCTTACCCCGACCTTTGAGGCAGGGGCATTATCATTTTGTGTGTAATGCTGTAGGGCTTATGGCTTTTGTGTATTAGTCAGTTAATTTTTATTGGGTGCCTACTCTGCTAAATAGAGATGCAAGTGATGAATTAGACACACTTCTTCCCCTCAAGGCACAGCAAGGTTTTGGCACATGAACCCAGACCAGCAGGTGCTCTTCATGCAAGCAGTTGTTTGACTTTGAATGCAAGTAATATCAAACATCTCTCACACTGTCTCCTTATTGCACAAGACCCATTCCTGCTTGCATTCCTTCTCATGCTCATGTTCACTTTCTTGGTATGTTTATGGACTCTAACAGAATTATTAGAGACAAAAAGAGCTATGCTCATTGCCAAAAAAAAATTTTTGTTGTAAGTTAAAATAGAAGATTGTGCTCTGAAACAAAACACAATGTTTAAGGAGCACAGTGAAAGACATGAAAACAACCCTGGCTTCAAACTTGGGAAGCATGAAAAACACTGATTTTTTTTTTTTTTTTTTTTTTTACAGATTTTTATTTTAAAGTACAAAGTAGAATCCAAAACTTACTATACACTTGCATACTTTGTACAATAGAACATTAATCTCTACATTTGAGGATTGTGTTGCGGCAATTTATGTTATTTAAATAGTAGCTGTCACTACTAGTAGAAAAAGTGTCCTGTGGGCCTTAGTCTTCAGTTCTATAACATGTCCTTAATTTTGGCTAGATTCTGACATGACTAAGAAATAATTGGAAATTATTTTCTCTTATGATTTGGATGAAGCACGGATATTCATTTATACCCAAAGACTCTATATAAAGGCTGTGAATACCCGTATAGATTGTCTTTAGGGCCGTCCCTCGTGGCCTGGCTAGAACTGGTTTAACTTTCAAATTTAAACAGTGGACTCCTTAGCTTACACTTATACCTAAGTGGGCTCAGAACAGGTTCTGAGCCTTATACCTCTACAGAGCATTCCCCTTTTTCCCTTGGAATTTTTGATGCCCAAAAATCTCATTGAACATATACCCTTATATATATATACCTAATCCTTAGCTATTTATTCCATTTCTCAAACTATGTTGCACCCTGTTTTTTGGGGTTTTTTTTTAGGAAATGTGAATGAAAAACACACCTAAACAATACACACACACATCCTTTAAAATTCTCAGTCACTTTTGTTCTGCCATAGATATAAAGGATCTCTAAATACCTGATTGGGGATATCTCAAAATTCAAGTCTTTGCTGGCTAGGTCCAAAACATAGTTTACATAGAAACATTGGCCAGCTCTGGCCCACTGCCTGTTTTTGTATGGCTCATGAGCTTAGGATGGATTTTACATTTTTTTGGCGGTTGGAAAAAAATTAAAAGAGGCATATTTCATGATGTAATAAAAATTACATGAAATTTGTATTTCACCATCCATAAATGAAGATTATTGGAACACAGCCAGGCTTATTTGCCTGTGTTGTTTGCCTCTGGTAGTTTCTTGCTACAGCACTCCATCGTTGATCATTGTTGTGCATCTACCCTCCCCCACTCTTCCACATCCCAGTTAGATTTATCATACCTGGGTAAAGTCAGGGCTGTGTCAATCTTGAAATGAGTGTGAAGAAAAGAAAAAATACTTTGAAGTTTGTATCTTTACGTGAAGTTGACTGGATGCAGCGGTGAGAAGTTACTTGTTGGAACATCTTTGTGCTATCCTTTCCTGCCCTTTTCCTGATGGAGCTGGACAACCAGGAATAGGAGGAAGTGCAAAGAAAAGTAACCTTTACTTTCTGGTTATTAAGTAAACAGTCTGAGTTCATATCTTTCTAGATATAGGATGTAATCATTTTTAAGTAGTGGGAATGTCCTTGACTTGTTTTCAGAGCAGAAAATTGAAACCATGTGTTCCTAAATAATATGCTACCATCGATTGAGCCTTATTATGGGTCAGGCACTCTATTAAGAATTCTCATGTTTTTGGTGGTTTTTATTTGTTTATTAATTCACAATTCAATAAGGAGGAAGAAGAATCTAAAGTTAGAAAAGGTGATCATTCTTATTAACCAGTTCCTGTCCTTGATTCAAATAAGTTAGTGCTCTGAGTTCAGTTGAGGTTGGAGTAGGTCAACTTAGGATGTACATTTCCTCGCATACCTGTTTTATAGTTTGCTTTATCATTTCTTTGTCTGTCTTTTGGATGAAAAACTAGGTTCATATTTTAGTTTCAGAGCTATAGTGGATGGCCAGGGGGATAAAATTGCAGATTTGCCATTTTTGTCTATTCTTATTATTTAATGGTTCAGTTGAGAACACATTTAATCTTCCTAACAATGAATACATCACACAGGTTTGGGGTGTTTTTTTGTTTTGTTTTGTTTAAGATTCTATTTATTTGACACAGAGAGAGAGAGAGAGCGCGCGCACAAGCAGGGGGAACAGCAGGCAGAAGCAGCAGCAGACTTCCTGCCGAGCAGGGTGCCTGATGTGGACTTGATCCTGGGACCCTGGGATCATGGCCTGAGCCGAAGGCAGAGGCTTAACCAACTGAGCTACCCAGGTTCCCTCCATCACACAGTTAATAACAAATTTTTTTTTCTCTGTGGTACACAGAGGTATCAGTTTGACAGAGCTGCTTTTTAAAACGCAGTAAGTAGTGCTTTCTTATACATGTTTAAGAGTGTAATACAAACACACTCACTAGAATAAACACACTCCTGTGAAAAAAGGAGGAAATCCTCCCAGTTGTGACAACATGGGTAGACCTTGAAGGCATTATGATGAGATAAGTCAGAGAAAGGCAATGTATGCTCTTTCTTATATGTGGATTCTAAAAAAACTCATTTTACGAAAACAGAGTAGGCCGTTACTAGGACTTAAGGGGTAGGTAAATTGAAGAGATCTTGTTTTAAGGGTACAGACTGGCAACTAGTAGATAAATAACTTCTGGAGATCTAATGCCTAATATAGTGATTATAGTCAACACTACTGTATTTAAACACTTGAAAGTTGTTAAGAGACTAGATCTTAACTCTTCTTAACACAAAAAGGAAGTGGTAATTATGTGACATGGTAAAGACATTTGCTAAAGTTACCATAGCAATGATATCCCAATATATAAATGTATCAAATCAACAGGTTGGGTTGGCTACCTCAAATTTACACAGTGTCAGTTATATTTCAATTACACAGATGTTTTTAAGAGTAAAATCCACAAGTATTTATATTGTAATCATTGGTTTCATAGGCCTACCTCTTCTTACCTTCTCACTTACCTGTCCCTCTCCTATGCCCCTCCCCATTACTAGAGAGGATTCTCTAAGCCCAGAGAGGCCTTGCCTTACTTCTTTTATATCTCTAGTATCTACCATAGTAACCTGGTAATTACTGTCCATATCTATTCTTCATTGAATGAGTGAAGTTATGCGAAACAAAAGTGGTTTAGCGGTACCTCTTTCATATCTACCAAAGTATCGTGTCAAAAGATCATGGTTATTTTTTCAATAGTTTTGAGAAACGTATTTTCTAAAGGGTAATATGTTTTCTTTGTCACCTAAAATATTTCTTTATAGATTAGAAAGTATATGTTGAAATTAAAAATAGCAATGTTAATCCTTAAAACTTAGGTGTATGAAGGGCACTGGGTGGCTGAGATGGTTAAGCATCAGCTCAGGTCATGATCCCAGGGTCTTGGGATCAAGTCCCACATCAGGCAAGCCTGCTTCCCACTCTTCCTCTGCCTACCATTTCCCTTGCTTGTGCTTTCTCTCTCTTTTAAATGAATAAATAAAATCTTTTTTTTAAGTTTTTAAAAATGAGGTGTATGAAAAGAATAGTTAAGAGGAGTTAAAAAGTTTTTAGGTAAGGATCCCTTTTCTATTTTTCCGTATAGCTGAGAGATTGGAATTCTGGAACGAGCCTTAACTTCAGCAGAATCAATTTGTAAATTTGTTGTCAATACACATAAAATTTTCTAAATGATTTACCATGACAATTAAATACCAAGATTTTAATCATTATAATTGCTTTCCTATTAGTTTAAAACACATAAAAAAGGTAAAGTATCAGTTACAAATCACTTATTTAAAAAATATAGCAGTTGACTAAAACTTAGCACTTTACCTATATAATTTGGATAGATGCTATTAAAATGAAACTTATTTATTTCTTATATGTTTAATGTTTAAAAATACATATTTTGGAAACACAGCCATTTATTGTGTATCTGTGAGACCCAGTGACCATTCTGTGATTAAAACCACCTTTGGATACAAGTATTCTCCTGTGGAATATCTGCTTTTAGAAATAAATATTAAATATGTTTTCACATAAATATAAACTTCTTAAGTTTTTTTTTTTTTTAAGATTTTGTTTATTCATTAGAGAAGGAACAAGCGTGGGGAGGAGCCAAGGCAGAGGGAAATAATCTCTAGCCAACTCCACACTAAGCCTGTTAAGGCTCAGTCCCACTACCTTGAGGTTATGACCTGAGCTGAAACCAATAGTCAGACACTCAACCAACAGCGCAACCCCTGTGCCCCTCGGGTTTTTTTAAGATATTATTTTTAAGTGATCTGTACACCCAATATGGGGCTAGAACTTAGAACCCCGAGATCAGAAGTCACATGCTCTACTGACTGAGCCAGCCATGTGCTGCCCCAACTCCTTAAGTCTTTTTTAATGGTTACGTTAGTTTCATAGAGCTACTGAAACAAAGTGCCACAAACTGGTTTGCTTCACACAACAGATTTACGGTCTCAGTTTTGAAAACTAGAAGTGAGAAATCATTGTGTCAGCCGGGCCATACTGCCTCTGAAACTTGAAGGAGAGAATCCTTCCTTGCCTCTTCTAGCCTCTGGCCTTTGCTGGCAATGCTTGTTTACTGTTTGTCTCTTAGGTATATCTTTCCAGCCTCTGCCTCTTTTTTATGACATGGCTCTCTTCTCCGAATGTGTCCTGTCTTCACACAATATTCTCCCCCCATGGATGCATCTTATCTCTGTGTCTCTTCTCCTCCTCTCTTTGTAATAGGACACCAGTCATCTTAACTTGTATCTTAATTATATCTGCAAAGATTCTATTTGCAAATAAGACCCTATTCACAGGTACCAGGAGTTAAGACATCAACGTACCTTTTTAGGGCAGAGAATCCAACCCATAGCAGTGATCTGTTCATACAGTAGTATATGAAGATTAAAAATCATTCCAGTGTGCAGTATTTTAAACAGCTTTATTGAGGTTGAACTAATGAATCTCAGTGAAATGCATAATTTTAACGGGAAGTTTGATGAATTTCGACAAGTTAACACAGTGATACCCTCACCACATTCAAGATAATGAGCATGCTCATCATCCTGGAAGTTTCCTCAGGCCCATTTATAGTCCTTCCCTGCATCCCTAGGGACTTTGATCTGCTTTTTGTTACTCCAGGTTATTTTGTATTTTTTAGACTTTCATATAAATAGAATCATACAATAATGTTTTCTTTGCTTTAACTGGCTTTTTAACTCAGCATACTTATTTTGAGATCCATCCATGTCGTTGCTTGTATCAACAGTCCATTTGATTGTATCCTTGAGTGATGTTCCGTTATAACAGATATTATTATCTGTTAAGCCAGTCACTTGTTGGTTGACATTTGAGTTCGTTCCAGTTTTTGGCTATTAAAAATAAAGCTGCTGTGAACATTCTTGTACAAGTCCTTGCGGGAACATGTGCTTTCATTTCTCTCAGTTGGAATGACTAGTTGTTAGGTAGCTTGTGTGTATTAAGTTTTTTGAAAAATGTCTAGAAGCACCTGGGTGGCTCAGTAGGTTAAATGATGGACTTTTGATTTCAGTTGAGGTCATGATCTCAGGGTCCTCTGGCTCTATGCTCAGCAGGAAGCCTGTCTCAGGATTCTCAAACCAGCCTCCCATCCCTCCACGCATGCACACACTCTCTCTCTCCCAAATAAATAAATAATTTTTTTTTTAAGTATTAAAAAAGAAAAAAGAGGGGTGCCTGGGTGGCTCAGTCGCTAAATGTCTGCCTTCAGCTCGGGTCATGATCCCAGAGTCCTGGATCGAGCCCCACATTGGGCTTCTTCCTCAGCAGGAAGTCTGCGTCTCCCACTCCCACTGCTTGTATTCTCTTTCTTGCTGTGTCTCTTTCTGTCAAATAAATAAATAAAATCTTGAAAAAAAAAATGTCTAAACTGAGTTACAAAGAGATTGTACCACTTATAGTCCCACAAGCAGTTTTTGAGGGATCCATTTCTCCACATTCTCACCAATGCTTTGGTAAATTTTTTTTCAATTTTAGCCATTTTGAGGGTGGGTAGTAGTGTCTCATTGTGGTTATAATTTGCATTTTCCTAATGACTCATGTAGTTGAGTATCAGTTGCTTATTTGCAACCCATCTTTTGCCTTTTATTGGGATGTTCCTTAATAGTATTAAGTTTTAATAGTGTTTGCTGTATTCTACATAGAAGTCTTTTATCAGATATATATTTTGCAAATGTCTCTTCCCAGTCTGTGGCTTTTCTTCTCATTTTTATCAGTATCTTTTGAAAAGCAAAGTTTTTTTTTTTTAATTTTGATACTATTGATTTTTTTTTCTGTTTATAAAGTTTGTGCTTTTTGTGTCCTATTTAAAACCTTTCGGGGCGCCTGGGTGGCTCAATGGGTAAAGCCTCTGCCTTCAGCTCAGGTCATGATCTCAGGGTCCTGGTTTCGAGCCCGCATATGACTCTCTGCTCAGCAGGGAGCCTGTTTCCTCCTCTCTCTGCCTGCCTCTCTGCCTACTTGTGATCTCTGTCTGTCAAATAAATAAAAAACAAATCTTTGAAATAAAATAAAATAAAACCTTTCCCAAACCCACAGTCAATAAGATTATTAAAACATATGACTCATATAAATATAATCTCATTAATTATTTTTTAAAATCATCTTGGCCTTTCATACCATTTAGTGCTTTTCTGGCTATGTGGTAAGTACTTCACAGGCTCAGTGAATGCTCACAGGAATCCTGGAAGGTGCCATGTATTTCTCCCTTTTCACAGAGACAGGAAAGTATTGTTAGAGACTCATGCTTGGTAAATTGGGCTGTTGGGATTTTAACCCAGGGCCATACTCATTTGTGTCTTATGTTCGTAGTGTGAGCTCTTAACCACAAAACTTGGGCTTCACATAGGTTTTAGAATAAGTTTTCTTAGGTGGAAGTTTTTAATATACTTGATCATCTCTTAAAAGTTAAAAATTTATCATTGAATATAAAAGTAAAGGTTAGCCTCCTGTGCTTGCCTATAGGTAATAAGATTGAAACAAAAATGGAATTTTTCTGCCTCTTCTTCGTAGACATTTGCCAGAGAAAATATCCTGGTTTAAAAAACTAAGAATATTATATTTATATGTCATAATGCATATATTCCTTAAAATTGAACATTACAAGAATATCCAAGTTTGTATCTTTCCCAACAGTATTGTCCTCCTGCCCCTAGCAAAGAGAATGTGAAGGGAACCAGACTGAGATAGAAAAGCCGCAAATGAATCATTGCATGTAGGATGTTGACTTATGTTTGACAGTTGCTGCTGCCAACTTTAGTTTTTAATTCTGGCATGCAGAATTTGTTGGAACAAAACTGAAATTCTGCAGTGTTTTGGAAAATTTCAGTAACATTTTTCCAGGTGCTGGAAAATATATTCTTTGTTTCATGGTTAAAACTAATGGTAATAATCTTGAAAGTATATGATATAAACTGATGCATAGGTATTTTAAACAATGAGGTTTTATAAAAGTATAGCCAGTTTAAGATTGCCTGGGTGGCTCAGTCAGTTAAGTGTCTGGCTCGCATTATTCCGGGGAGTCTGCTTCTTCTCTGCCTTTCCCCCCAACTCATGTTCTCTCTCTCTCTCTCTCTCACTCTCTCAAATAAAATCTTTAAATAAATAAAAAGTAAAATTATAGCCAGTTTAAAAGATAACAGTTTTACTGGATCTAGAAGTATTGTTTCTGTGGCAGTCAACAAATACCTTTAAAATGGATTCAACTGGAAATAGTAGCTATTCAGCATCATTTGTAATTTTGGCTTTTCTCAATATGATGTACTTTATTTAAAGGATGTATTGCTAAATTGTGAGTTTCGCACCTTAATATGTAAAATATATTTGTCTAAGCATTCTTGGTTCTATATGTACATTTATTAAGGTACTACTGTGTGCTGGGGAAATGGGGTTATGAACTTAATTAAAATATTCTTTATCTACTAATATGGAACCTTTTGTATGATGAAAAAATAGACATAGGGAGGTAATTAAAAGATACTGTGTATCTAGAGGAATAGCTGTGATGCTGATCACAGATCAGAGTGCATTAGTTACCTATTAATGAATAAAAGATTACCTTCAAACTTAGGGGCAACTGGAGGTAGCACACTTTTTTGTAAAGGGCCAGATAATAAATATTTTAGGTTTTGCACACCACATGTTCTGAGTAACAACTACTTAACTCTGCTGTTGTAGTATGAACACAGCCATAGAAAATGCATTAAGTAAATTAACATAGCTGTGTGTGTTCCAATAAAACTATTTACAGAAGCAGACAGTGAGCCACATTTGGTCTATGGGTACTGATTTACTGATTGCAGGCTTAAAACAATGAGCGTTTGTTACCTCACAGTTTCTGTGAGTGAGGAATCGAGGTACATCTAATTCAGGGACTTTCTTTTGTGATCCTCCTTTTGAGCTTTCAGTAAGGACTATAGTCTTCTCAAAGGGAGAAGGCTCAAAGGGAGGGGGCAATCCAGAAGAGGGAGAGAGTTTAAGATGGCAGCCACAGTCTTTTTATATCCAAATCTCAGAAATAACTTAACCAATTTTGCAATAATTAGTCTTTGCTGGAAGCAAATCAGTAAGTCCAGCGTAATACGCTGCAAATGAGGAGATTCCACAAAGGTGTTAACACTGCTAAAGAAAATCAGAATTCAGCAGTAAAGCAGACTGTTCAGGATCAAAATTAAGTATAGGGACCACTGGGGGAGAGAGATGGGGCTCAATTACAAATACAGCGAAGGAAGGTGGGATTTATAGAGAACTGAGTAGGGGTTAGTAGAAAGAGAATTACTGAGAAGAAACATCATAGGTTATGGGGGATATTCTTACAGTATTACTGATTATATCCCCCAGGCTATACTTTTCATCCCTATGATTTCTTTTACCTCTGTTAAATTTGTACATCTTAATCCCTTTCAGTCTTTTTTGCCCATCCCCATACCCCCCAGGAGTCATTATTTTGTTCTCTGTATTTATGTAGTCTGTCTTTGTTTTTTGTTTGTTTGTTTGTTTTTAAGATTTTATTTATTTATTTGACAGAGAGAAATCACAAGTAGGCAGAGAGGCAGGCAGAGAGAGAGAGGGAAGCAGGCTCCCCGCTGAGCAGAGAACCCGATGCGGGACTCGATCCCAGGACTCTGAGATCATGACCTGAGCCAAAGGCAGCGGCCTAACCCACTGAGCCACCCAGGCGCCCCCTGTCTTTGTTTTTTATTTGTTCATTTATTTTTTTTTTAGATTCCACATATAAGTGAAATTATATGGTGTGTCTGTTTCTGTCTGGCTTAACTTCACTTGGCATAATACCTTGTAGGTTTGTCTGTGTTGTCACAAATAGCAAAATTTCCATTCTTTTTATGGCTGAGTAATATTCCATTATAAAATATACATAACACATCTTCTTTATCCATTTATTTTTTTTAAAGATTTTTATTTATTTATTTGATGGGGGTGAGGAGTGGGAGAGGGGGGAGCAGGCTCCCTGCTGAGCAGGGTCTCTGACATGGAGCTCAATCCCAGAACCCTGGGATCATGACCTGATGGAAGGCAGACACTTAATGAGGAGCCACCCAGGCACCCCTCATATGTGTTTTAAGCTAGTGTTTTTGTTTTCTTTGGGTAGATACCCAGAAGTGGAATTACTGGTCATATAGTATTTCTATTTGTAGGGGTTTTTGTTGTTGTTGTTTTTTTGTTTTTTTTTTTGAGGAACCTCCATACTGTTGCCAAAAATGACTGCACCAGTTTACACTCCCACTAACAGTGCAGAGGGTTCTCTTTTCTCCACATCCTTACCAACAATTGTTATTTCTTGTCTTTTTGATAACAGCCATTCAGATTGGTATAAAGTGATACCACATTGTGATTTTGATTTCCCTGATGTTTTTCACCTTTGTACATTTTTATATTTCCATCTGCTATTACAACAACTTAAAGAGAAGGTATTGTTAAACAGTACTATGATGAAATAGTATGTTTCAATGTCAAAATCCTGATTGCTTAGAGGTGTAATGGGAATGAAAAAATGATAATATTTGGGGAAGGAGCATGAATATGCATGGAACTAGAAATGGGCTGCAGCTTACGTGTGGGCTACTCATTTTTAATGTTTCAGCCATGTTTGAGGGGGAAAAGAAGAACTTACAGGATTGTTTCCTGGCAAGATGCTTCTCTGTGAATGATCTTCTGAGCTATATATAGAGAGAAAGAGCAACTGAGATTGATCAACTCAATTACCAGTTAAAACTGGTGTATGCCAGTGAGTTAACTGTCACTCATAATAGAAGTGGAAAAGTATCAGACCATCTCAGAAAACCAGTCCACGTTTTTAGAGCTTCTGGTTTTTACAGGAACAGACCAAACAACAACAACAAAAGAATAAATAGGAATCTGAAAAATCTCAGAAAAAGAATGGAAGGTCCAGCCAGAAGCTTTCAAAAGAATCATCTTTTCCAGACAGGATTTTCCTGGGCACTGTGGTGTACAGAACAAAAGCAGTGATGCTCTGTGGAAGTGATGAGAAGGAAAGGGGTGGGATGACTGGACCGGATTCTTTTCCTGAACCTTCCCCCAGTGCTGTGGCAGCTGCTGAGGCATCTCAGTGAAAACTAGTGGAGGACATCCTGCTCACACTTAAGAGTCTGTAATTTTGAAATAGTAGAAGTCAAGCATCTCTGTACTGAGCCTTCTTTAAAATTTACTGTGCTATATTACATTCCTGTAGGAAGAAATTAAGAGCTTAAATATATATTATGGTTACATGCTATAGAATTTATGGATCAAGTGATGTATGGAATTTTTTGAGAATATTTTATGGTTGAAAAATAGATAAATTGGTCATGGTTTGATAACTTTTTTCATTGAGTTGGGTTTGATGGGATTCATTTTACTGTTCGTACTAGTTCAATATGTGCTTCAAGGCTTCAGTAATTAGAGTATATAATTGTTTGATATGTATCATGAGAAGTGGCACAGTTTTATTTTTTAAGCATATTTTAGAAGATTTTATCTATTTGAGGGAGAGAGAACGAGCAGGCATAGGGGTGGGATAGAGAGAGAGGAAAAAGCTGATTCCCTTGCCAAGCACGGAGCCCATGTGGGGCTCCGTCCCAGAACCCTGGCATCATGACCTGAGCTAAAGGCAGAAGATTAGTTGACTGAACCACCCAGACACCCCAAATGACACAATTTTAACTTTAACCTCCTCATATGTAACTATCACATGAGAATTTATCACTTGGCTTATCAGTGGTTGTGCCTAATCAACATTCATAACAGTAGTCTGTCAGCTACTTGCCTGTCAGTAATCTATAAACCCAACCAAGATTTCAGCATCTGTGGCTCTGGCATGTGTAATTTGGAGGTTGGTGGGAGGAGGTGGATGGAAAGAGATAGAAGCTCCTTACCTTAACTAGGATGTCTACTTATGGTAATTATTATTATTATTTTTTAAAGATATTTATTTATTTGAGAGAGAGGGAGCATGACGGGATTGGTCAGAGGGAGAAGCAGACTCTCCGTTGAGCAGGGAGCCCACTGTGGGACTTGATCTGGAGACTCCAGGGTCGTGATATGAGCCAAAGGCAGTTGCTTAACCAACTGAGCCACCCAGACACGCCTTATGGTAATTATTAAGCCTTTTACAATTTGTATCAAAAGAGATTGGACTGAACATCTCATTTACTGCTCTTATCTCCCTGGCAGAGATAGATTTGTTCCATTTGTAAGACATTAATTTTGTAGGACAGTTTATGTTTATTTTGAGAATAAGAGCTTGGCCAGTGGAATGTGGGCCATTAAGATAGCTTTTCGAGTCTAGGTTAGCAGAGACTAGGTCCAATATTTGGTATCACCACTTAGTAATTGACTATTACAAGTCACTTATTTTTAGGAGCTTGAATTTCTCCATTTACCAGCTGAATAATATTAACAGATTTAGAGTTATTCAAGGAGGATTTATTGTATTTCATTTTGGCTATCAAATCCATTTTAATACTTGGAAAGACACATTTATTTGCAAAGCAGAATGTTAGTTTCTCTTTATGTTATGCTTTGCTTCTTGAGTACCTGTTAGTAATCTGTTGGAATTCAGCTACCTTTTCTCTCTTGAAAGACACCTTGTTAAAAGTGTCCCAAATTATGAGAATTATGAGTACATGCTTCCTTGGGCATCTGACTCTTGATTTCACCTCAAGTCGCGATCTCAGGGTCCTGGGATCCTGTGCTCAGAGTGGAGTCTCCTTTAGATTCTCCCTTTCCCTCTGTCCTTCCTTTCTCTCTCTCAAATAAATAAATAAATAAATCTTAAAAAAAAAAAAAAAAAGTACAAGATTCTCAGAAAGTATGATGAAATCAAGAAAGAATACCCAAGGAAGCATGTACTCATAATTCTCATAATTTGGGACAATTTGTTTCTTGCCAGCCAGTACCAGACCTTGTGGCAGAAATTGATGTTTATAGTGGAATGAATGGTAAATGAGCTGCAGGAAAGCCTCCAGCTTCTTTCTCTGCCTCTTCAGTCTTGAAAAATGTAAGAGGGAATGCAAATGTTACTAAAGAACCAAAATGTTAATCATGGTCTGTCTGAACCGGCCTCTACACAGCTAAAAGTGAACCCCTGGGGTTATGGCCTCTGGGCTCTATAATGACTCAGACTGTCTATATTTACATGGAAACATTAAATAAAAGGGAAGGTAAACTGGCTTGTTCATATGTATTTAAGCAGTTTGCATGGAGGCAATCTGTACATGTGTAGCAAGGATACAGATAGATATATGGATGAGAAAACAGTGACATTACTTTATGAGCCATTATAATATTGAGCACTGATTACATTTGTGCTCAGGGTAATAAACTGTACCATGAGATTTCCCCCTCATCCCTTCCCCCTCTGTCCCTGAAAGCATTCATGCATCCCTTATGACTTAAATGTTTATCATGACAGCTGTGTTAAAATTTGAGTTTTGCCCTTTTAAAATGCTAATTGTTCTGTACCTTCACTTTTGCCAACATCTTAACTCTTAGTAATTAATATGTAATTAATATGGTGATTGTTTTTCATTTATCCTTTTAACACAGAACTATTTCCTTTATTTCAGAGCAGTTTTATCTGAAAAGATAAAACTTGCTTGAAATAGTCACATGGCCATTTGTCTCTACTAGTTTGGAATATTGCTATCTGTGGAAGAATAGAAGCTACTACCACTTTTAATAAAGGCAGATCATTGACTTTTTGTTTTTGTTTATTTTTGCTTTGTATTTCTTACATTAGAAAGATCATTGACTTTTGATACAACTGTTATAGATTCAGTCATTTGAGGACTAGACAGCTCTTTCACTCAGGCAATATGGTTTTAATAGTTTATGCAAACCATTCTCGGCATTTCATCTTTTGATTTGCTTTTCTACCTAGATTCCAGACTGTTTGAGAACTCAATTATTTTGCCTTATTTTGCCAGCTTAAAATTTGACCTGATGCCAAGTTAGTTTTGATGACATTTTGCTTCCTTACATGCCTTGAAAAGAGATTGTTTTGTGTCGTTATGCTCAGATAGACAGAGTCATCCAAATACACATTTGCTGTCCTAAACTGAAACCCTTGGCATCAGTTCTGTTTGGAAAACGATTAGAGCAGGAGTCTTCATGCCCTTCGGTCAAGAAGGTTTAAGTTTTATTTAATATGATTTAACTAATTAAATATTAAAAGACAACACACACACGTGTGTGCATGTGCACATTTGTAAACCCCAATTATGAAAACAACTGAAATAGTCTTCGTGAGCTCCATGGTATTGTTTCTCTCTCTAAAATTTTTTCTCAATTTTTCTCTTGTACATTGTTCTTTAGAGATAGTATTTCTGGAAGGTTTGTGGTTGGGTGGAAACTGGATTATGTCTCTAGCCTCTTTGTGGCAGGCAGATAGAGGAGGAGGAGGGAGCAGTGTCCTAAAGAAGTCCTGGAAGAATGGTGAGGAAGAAAGCAGGCTGAACACAGCTCTTGTGAAGTTGGTCCAACACTAGCCTGTTTAGGATTACAGACAGGGGCTACCGAGATGTCTGTAAAGGGAAGGGAAAGAAGGACCTCAGGGCTGGTCTGCTCTCTGTTGCAGCTGCTGCCATGTTTCACAGAGCACTTGCAGTACAGTGACTCCCATTCCTTCTTAGGGCCCAACATTAGGTTCAACTTTCATGTATATGGGGAGTGAAAGCAAGGTAGATGATGAGACAGAAGAGATGATAAAAATAAGGTAATGTAACATCTCAAAAGCACATTTTATGACAGAAATTGTTTGAGATATTATTGTATTACATTTTAGATTTTGCCTGATCCCCTCAGAAAATGTGGAAACTCAGAAACATGGGACAGGCCTTGAAGCCCTCTCAGGTCTGGCTTTCAGACCCTCCTGAAATTGTGCTGACTGTAGCCACAGATGGGCTATTTGTGTGACCATCCCCTGCAGAGATGACATGTGAGTCAGTGCTAAGCAGTGCATATGGTCCTTTTCACCACAATATACTGAAATTGAGGGACCATTTAGGAAACAGGCTTCTGCTTAGGTATTCCACAGCAAGACTCTTAGGACAGGGAGGGAAACAGGAATAGCTGTGACCAAGGAAAGCTATACAGCACTCACACCAAGTAGCACAGAATACCCCAGAGCCAAGTGAGTGGGTGCATAGTACATGATCAGGAAGCTTACAGTTCTTATCACCAGCCTCCTTATAGCCTTGAAGATGAGAGAGAGCTTACTGAAGATTAACATAGGTTCCTTTATTCTCTTCTTTTGTTTCTTGAGCACTGAAATGGAGGTGTGTCCCCTTGTTTGCCTCTTTCCTGGGTCAATACCTAGTATGAAAATATTATCAGAACTCAAATTGACTGGTTGGTCCCCAAACATGCCCCTTGAGGCAGAGATTGCTCATTGGAAGGGATGCCTGCTCTGTACTGGGGAGGTGAGGAAGAGTGGGCGCTGCCTTATCCTCTTGCCCCAAATTGAACGTTAAGTTTGTTCTTGGAGAAAGAGTGAGGTCAGCTGACTTGAGCTCCCCTCTAACTGGCCATTCTATTATGCTAGACTTTTTAATGTTATAATCTACTCCTCCCATCCCTTTCTAGTTTCTTTTCTTTTTTTTTTTTTTTTTTTTTTTTTAATTTATTTTGACAGAGAGAGATCACAAGTAGGCAGAGAGAGAAGGGGAAGCAGGCTCCCCGCTGAACAGAGAGCCCAATATGGGGCCCAATTCCAGGACCTTGAGACCATGACCTGAGCTGAAGACAGAGGCTTTAACCCACTGAGCCACCCAAGCGCCCCCCTTTCTAGTTTCAAATGCACATTTGGTTGTTTTAAGTGAGACAGATGCCTCCTCATACTGGATAAAGGACCCAATGAGGTCTAAGAACCGTCAATTAAGAGTCCTAATTTTGGCCTCTCATATTGACAGAGGTTCAGTTGCCATCCAATCAGGAGAGAAAAACCACACAGTAATTTGAAGGAGGAATGTTTAATAAAAGATTTTTTTTTTAAGTTATTAACTCCAGCAGGGGTTTGCAGTAGTAAGGGATTGGCTAGTAAGAAGTAGAGAGAATGCAAAGAGTATTGAACAGCTGCTATATTCAGTAGCTACCACTCAAGGGCTGAAAAATTCTAGCAAGGGGGAGCCCTCCTCCCCAGCCAGGAGTTACTGCTCTTGGGGATAGCAGAGGAGTTGCTATGGTCCTGCACCAGTGAAACATGCTAGAAGTCTGAACTTGTAGGAAAACCTCCCTACAGGTGGCAACAAGGGGCTTCATTCCAGAATTGCTGGGAGTGGGGAAGGTGGGCAGTGTGGTGGTTGGAGAGGCAGGCAGCCTGGTCAGTGTGCTGTGGGCTGCCACTCACTGCACAAGCCAGAGGCCTCCTGCTGCAGAACCACCAGGCAAGCTGCTTGCCAACTGGCTGCTTTTGGCTGCCATGCCCACTCGAGCTGGACGCTGAAGAAGCTGTGTGTGCTGCTGGAGGCTAAACCGAAGAAAGCTCTGCCCACAGGAGCTTGCCAGGAGAGCCTGCAAGGACTAGCATGCAAAACCCTTTCCTCTGGTCGGTCTCTCCAGCGCCCTCTGCTGAAAGGCCCCTGGGCCAGCTGGTAGAGGAAAAAGACCACTTCCATCATCAGCACACCAAAGATAGGCCAGTAATCTTCCATCAGGAAATGAGGTGTCTGTTTGTAGTCAAAATAATCATACTCTTATATATTATTTCTGGATTCATAGAATATGTCTCTTTGAAAAGAGCTAAAGGATCTGAAAAAAGAACTTCATACCTAACCCTGTAAACAAACTACTTTCAGAAACCCAGACTTCATTCTGTCACAGAGAATAGTGAGCTATATAGGGAGAGAAAAGAGCTGAAGACAGGATCCAGAAGAAATGGAGGAATATGCAAAAGACACCTGGGAGAAACTGAAGCTCTAGTTTTGTGCTAGATAGCCTTATAATGACATCACTAGGTGCTCAGGCCTCCTATGACCTTAAATAATTTCCCCATCTTTTGTTCACATTAATGGTAACTCTCACTCATGGTAGTTAAAACAGTTTCTTGTCTTTCTATACGCACTTCACAAAATTTGAAGTTAGTGAAAGAGAAGAAGCCTTTATAAAGTTTGCAAAAAAATTTTTTTCAGTTCTTCTACTTAATCCTGTCCAATATTTTCAAATGTTTAATGCAATAAAATACATGAAAAATATGTTCTATGTTAAGAATAAAACAACTGAAGATGAAAGATACATAGATGGAAATTTGAAGGGGTTGTATTCACTTGACTTGAGTACAAGTTTTTTTCTGTCTCTCTGTACTGAAACTTATGGTTTTGTTTTACCTTACCATTGAGGAAAGTAGACCTCATGTTAAGCTTATTCACAAAATAAAAACTCCCATTGACTTCCTCTCCCAACTTAGCTGAAGGTCAGTGGTCAGGGAGATATCCTTGGCTGAGTCAGAACTAAAATAAGAATGTCATTTAGAGCCAGAAAGTTTGGTGCTGATGGCTACCCCTGCCATATAAGGAGCCTGTGGATTCACTGAAGGGTTTCCCTGGTAAGCCGGGCATTCTCGTAAGTCAACATTCTTAGCTAAAAATACTGTTCTATATTTGAAATACAGGGCTTTCTCAAATTCATCTGTTTTGGTTAGGACACAAGGTATCTTTTTAAAAAGATGTTTAGGGGTGAGAATATATGTTAGCGGGTCACAGTATGAATAACAGGAAGAAATGATTTGGATAATGGAATATCTGCTACAGAGATATTTTCCAGTGAGGATGTTTGAAAAATCAGAGAAAAAATGCCCAGGTTATGAATTCTAAGAATGTTTTTTTAGTTGACCAAACACTCTACTTATTTGAGCAACCATGGGGATCTAGTGAGAGTTTGTTAGAAAGCATATAGATTTCAGACTGCTGTGATGTTAAGAGAGTTATCTTTACTGACAAGAGAATGTCATGCTTAAGTACATACTGAAGCTACTCTGAGTTGTCTTGAATTTCTGGGGACGGTGGCAGCTTACCAGCACCTCCCCAGCTCTGTTGTGCAGCACCTTTTCACAAAAGGACCAGTATGATTAATTGCCTACTAAGAGTGTTTGATGTAAAGACTCTAGAAGTTTTCACACCAAAGGGCTCATGGTTTTCTTGAGAGGAGTACCTCTGCAATGCAGAACACAATGTGGAATCGACTAAAATCTCACCCACTCACTGAACAGGATACTCAGTGAGCTCTGTAGATGCTAAACAGATTAGTACAGGCTAGAATGCTCAGAGGAGGCTTTTTAGAAAAGACCTTGAATAGAAATTTGAGGATGGGCCAAGTTTCAGATAGAGAGTTCAGGGAAAAAGGGGTCAGTGGTATTCATCTAAAGAACTTTATGTCCTTTCATGATCAGTACTAGGAATAAAGATAATTCTGAACAATCACCATGCAACAGTCTTGCCTTTATTTACAGTCATGTGTGTGTTAGGTATTTTATAAGGAACAGAGATCAACATGTTGAAGTGCTTATCTCTAGATAACAAGAATATGAGTGAATCTTCTCTGCCTTTTATAAATGCTCCTTAACAAGCTGTGTTGCTTTGGGGCTGATGGGGGTGAAGAAATTCAACTTGCCAAACAACACAGTGCAACCCAGTGATCCTGTCCCAGAGTAATCATGCTCCTCTAGACATGGGGCTTCCAAAAACTAAGGCTGCTCCATTGTTATGTCAATTGTTAGTTTTCTGTTATTACTGATTTTTGCCTTGTTGCCACACATTCTGCTACTTTCCCAGTCTTGATTTTGTATATCTTTCTTTCTGTAATGGGTTGCCTTGTGGGATGAGAAAGTCATCATTATTGCAGAGATAGGGTGGCTAGTTGTAGGCAGCAAGTCAGTGCTCTTGTGCTGTGCCAGGGAAGGATACCACAATTATTGAACTCTGTTGGTTTCTCTCTGCGCATGGCTCAGAATGTCTCTTAATAAAGTAGACCTGTCAGTGTCAGAGTGTCACGGATGAGGGGGAGAGCACTGTAAGGAGCTTTATTTCAGTCCTGTTCCTTGTTTCAGTCTTCCCTAGGCTCTGTATCTTCTATGTGCTAAAGTGGATGGGCATTTGTTGGTTGGGTAATGTTGGAAAACTTCCAGAGATTGTCCAGAAAGAGGTACTTCCCAAGAAGTAGGCAGCTAAGTAGATTGTCAATGCTTGTTAATTTTAAGATTGAAAAACTGAACTAAAATTTGCAATAATTTGTGCCTGTTGTGGGCAGAGTATTCCTGAGCTACAGATTACCTCAGGACCTGTCTTGTGTCACAGAACCCTCAAGGCACTGAGGGGAGCATGTGGCAGCTCTCACCTAATGGCACCTGAGTAGGGACTTTCTTACTGTGGGCATCAAGAATAAAACCAGGACAGTTCCAGACACCAGATGAGGAATTTTTATGTCACCGGCTTTCACTAGAAACATTATATTTTTATTGTTGATTTTAGTATGGAAAACATGCCTGAAGTTTACTTCTTGAAAATTATCAACTTGAGATTGAGTTGTGTTTCACTCATTTTCCTTATGAAAGATATGAACATACTTTTTAAAACAGCACAAAATTTGGGATGCTATAAATCTTCAACGCCAAAGATTCTCTAACTTTTAGGTGAGTTTCATTTAAGAAGGTGCTAGAATCAGATAAAAATAACCTTCTGGAGTCCCAGCCTCTGGGTCACTGCTGTGCTGATCTGAGTGTTTGGGATGAGTGGGAGGCCCTGGGAAGGCAGTAATTAGTATATAGGGAGGTCCTTTAAGTCTATTCTTTCCTCCTTATTAGGCAATAATGTTTTCTACTTATTCTCCTCAGTTATTTCCAAGGTACAGTAACAAAGTTAGATAAAGTGGTTCTTCCCTGCTTTGATCATGATCCATAAGCAGCACCCATGCAGGCAGGTAACAAATGTGTCTTTCTTTTAAGTTGGTTTAAGATGTGCATCTTATTTCTTTCTCACTCTCTTGCCTCTGTTGTAATAAATACTTTTTTTTTTTTTTTGCTTGTGCAATCCAGAATTAGGAAACAGTTTTAACAGACAAGGCAAAATGGCATGTTAATTGCAACTCTATCCTCTCTGACCAGCTGACCTTTGGCTCTTTCCTCACTGTCTGTTGAAAGAAAACAGTGCATTTGTCCTGGTCACTGGGAAATGAGAAAGAACTTTCCAGCTCCATTATCTTTACTTGCATGTCATGATTCTTGTGTTTTTGGTATAGTAGGGGGAAAATCAGATTAAATTTTCCATTTGAGTAGAATAGGGACTCGTAGTGAAAATAATTCATTTTTCCATATGTTAATTTACCCAGGCTGTCTCAACAGTTTGAATATCCCAGTGTTCATGGAAGCCTTTGATTGAAGTTGGAGAAACTACATTCTAGTAGTTGTTATTGACAAGTGCTTGGTCTAGCCATCCACATAAGCACAGCTGTCTGTGGAATGGTATAAAATATGTAATAGTACTATCTTTTTTTCTGTATTAGAGTCCTGTGTTTTAGAAGCAGTTGGTCAGTATGTTCAGTTTGGATTTTAAAAACCACTAGTTAAGTTGTTATTTGAGAGAATTTAATATACCAGTAATTAAAAAGTTGAGTATTAATTTTGGTAACCATGCATATGATTATATCTGGGCTTTTTAAGTATTTGAGCTCCTGGAAATAGCTACAATATTTTTGTGTGATATCTCTAAGTAAGTTATTTATCTTTGGCTAGGTAGTATGTTGGGTGGGATTTCTTTTGCCTGAAATGGAGTTAGCTGGATGGGTGGAATCTAAAGGTCTTCAGCATTCTTTACAGGAAACTGGAATGGTCATCTTAACATCAGATCTGCTGTGTATGGTTTAGATCTAACAGACTATTAGATGCAGTCCACCAGTATCCCAGGTCCTGCCTGCTGTTGTCTGAATGTTTGTGTCCTCCCAGAATTCATATACCAAAATCTTAGCCCCCAAAGGTGATGGTATTGGGAGGTGGGGCCTTTGGGAGGTTCTTTGGTCATGAGGGTGGAGCTTTCATGAATGAGATTAGTGCCCTTGGAAAAGAGGTCACTCAGAGCTTCCTAGCACTGGCTACCACATGAGGACACAATGAGAGGGAATGAGCCAGGAAGAGGGGAGAGGGGCACTTACCAGAACCCAAGCATGTTGGCACCTCAATCTTGGACTTTGAGCCTCTGTAACTGTAAGAAATAAATTTCTGCTGTTTGTAAGCCATATGGTCTGTGGTATTGTGTTGTAGCAGCCCAAATGGACAAAGACACAGCACAGCAGGTCGCTCAATGAGTGGTAGAGTTTGGCCCACAGTAGATGAAATATAAATGTTGAAACTCAAAAAATGTTGAGTTTATGAAATATAAGTCTGTCTTCTGTGGATTGGGATTCAGACCTGTCCTATGGAGCCTCTCAAAGACTTTAATCAACCATGATGAGTAGGGCTGATTAGATTATAGAACCTCTTGGGAAGAATCCTTAAGGAACCATGCATGGGCCTTGGGAAACCCTAGTTCTTCAGCAAAAGCCACCTAACAGGCTCACTATTCAGACAAAACTGGCTTTTGGAATATTTTTTAAAAACAGCTTCCTACCCTACTTCGAGGACTATTTTGATGCCACTATAGTGGTGGTAGTAATTTCCATCAGAGGTGCTCAGATAAATATTTTTCTCATGGCTGCAGTCACAGTCTAAAAGGAGTGTTTATATTTCTTAGAGCAACATTATTAAGTGTCAAAAATGGTTTGAAAGTAGCAAAATGCTTGGATATTAAACTTAAGCAGTGGTGTTGATTTGGACTGAAATGACACCCCCCCCCATGGTCTCTTGGAAAAATAACCACACATTTATTTTAGCTCTCTTCTTGGTAACCTGGGTAAGAAGTGATTGACCAACTGATTCCCTTACGCAGTCCTTTTGGGTAAATAGTGCCACCTAACCTTGCAATGGCCACATGGTTACTGCTCTTACTCAGGTACTAGGACACACACAGACAGCCCTTTTCACTCAGTACCTGGCACTGAAGTAGAAATCTTCATCCTTATTTGCTTGAATGATGGAAGAAAACATATATATCCATATATTATTTCCCTAAGACCCTTGTATACTCATAGAACAGGCTGTGACTTGTATTGTTTAGTCATTCCGCAAGCACTTCTCAGGTATCCCTTAGGCCTGTTGCATTGTGAGCTCATAATAAAAGTTCCATATGTTCAGAAATGATGTAAAATAATGCAAATAAGCAAACAGAGGAATAATGTGAGTAGTTAACTTTTTTCCTTTTTTTAAAAGTAGGCTCCCATCAGGGAGATTCAAATCAAAGCCACATTGAGATAGCACCTTACACCTGTTAGAATGGCCAAAATTAACAAGACAATAAACAACATGTGTTGGAGGGGATATGGAGAAAGGGGAACCCTCTTACACTGTTGATGGAAGTGCAAGTTGGTGCAGCCACTTTGGAAAACAGTGTGGAGATTCCTTAAGAATGTAAAAATATGGGGTGCCTGGGTGGCTCAGTGGGTTAAGCCTCTGCCTTTGGCTTAGGTCATGATCCCAGGGTCCTGGGATCGAGTTCCGCATCAGGCTCTCTGCTTGGCAGGGGGTCTGCTTCTCTCTCTCTCTCTCTCTCTGCCTGCCTCTCTGCCTACTTGCGATCTGTCAAATAAATAAATAAAATCTTAAAAAAAAAAAAAAAAGAATTGCAATTGCACTACTGGGTATTTACCCCGAAGATACAGATGTAGAGTAAAGAAGGGCCATCTGTACCCCAGTGTTCATAGCAGCAATGGCCACAGTCGCCAAACTGTGGAAAGAACCAAGATGCCCTTCAATGGATGAATGGATAAGGAAGATGTGGTCCATATACACTGTGGAGTATTATGCCTGCATCAGAGAGGATGAATACCCATCTTTTATATCAAAATGGACGGGACTGGAAGAGGTTATGCTGAGTGAAATAAGTCAAACAGAGAAAGTTAATTATCATATGGTTTCGCTTATTTATGGAGCATAAGAAATAACATGGAAGACGTGGGGAAATGGAGAGGAGAAGGGAGTTGGGGGAAATTGGAAGGGGAGGTGAACCATGAGAGACTGTGGACTCTGAAAAACAATCTGACAGGTTTGGAGGGGCAGGGGTGGGAGGTTGGGTCAGCCTAGTGGTGGGTATTATGGAGGACACTTGCTGCATGGAGCACTGGGTGTGGTGCATAAACAATGAATTCTGGAGCACTGAAAAGGAATTAATAAATAAAAATTTTAAAAAAAACATGGATGGACCTCGAGGGCATGATCCTAATAAACCTTACAGAGAAAGACACATAAATAAATAAATAAATAAATAAATAAAGAAAGAAAGAAAGAAAGAAAGAAAGAAAGAAAGAAAGAGAAAGCAGGCTCCATACCCAGTGTGGAGCCCAATGTGGGGCTTGAACTCACAATGCTGAGATCAAGACCTGAGCTGAGATCAGAGTCATACACAACCTTCTGAGCCACCCACGTGCCCCTAATGGGAGCAGTTACTTTTTAAGAAGCTACAGACCTGGGCTGCCTGGGTGGCTCAGTGGGTTAAGCCTCTGCCTTCAGCTCAGGTCATGATCTCGGGGTCCTGGGATTGAGTCCCGCATCGGGCTCTTTGCTAGGCAGGGAGCCTGCTCCTTCCTCTCTCTCTCTCTCTACTTGTAATCACTCTGTGTCAAATAAATAAAATCTTAAAAAAAAAAAAAGAAGAAGAAGAAGAAGCTACAGACCTTAGTGGAAAAGCTGTTCAAGGAAAGGCAGTCCATTGCTACTAGCTCCTAAGTACCAGTGTTCATTCACAATTGCAAGGGCTAAGCCTTCCTAGTTGGCCCTAACTCTCACTGTGTGAGTTCCTTTGTTGATTCAGCATAGGGTTCAGAGCATGTAAGGTTCAGGAAATTTCTCTGCAAGAGTCAACTGGCCAGGGTCTATTGCTCCTGGGAGGAAGGGGGGACCTCATAGGAAGGAGATGTGGGATAGAAGTTTGGGCTCTATCCCACCCATCTTTTCTTTCTTTAGAACCTTAGCCTCCCTTCTCCTCCTCAGCTGCCAATTATGACGTTCCTTGGTTATAAAAGAGAAAGAAAAAAAGAATGAGATCTGGCAAAACTCTAAACAAAGAGAGCCATGAATCTGTCTCAACATCCATATAGTCATGCTGATTGATTAAATAGTTTAAAAATATTAGCATCATGGGGCGCCTGGGTGGCTCAGTGGGTTAAGCCACTGCCTTCAGCTCAGGTCGTGATCTCAGGGTCCTGGGATCGAGTCCCGCATCGGGCTCTCTGCTCAGCAGGGAGCCTGCTTCCCTCTCTCTCTCTCTCTGCCTGCCTCTCCATCTACTTGTGATTTCTCTCTGTCAAATAAATAAAATCTTTTTAATAAAATATATATATATATATATATATTAGCATCATATATGGTAACTGTGATCATAAAACTAACTCCTACTGATGTGATTTCTACTGAAGAATTCTATTTGGCCTTACTGTGTGCCAAGCACACATTAAAATAGTCCCAACTGGAAGTAGAGGAAACCAGAAAAAATGGAAGGTCTCCTCCCTGCTTCACCTTAACACAGCATTTTTTTTAATAGCGTATTTGAAGAGATAAGGGAATTTTTACTAAATTTCCAGCACTAATCTGATCTAGCAGAAGAATACCATAGAAATGACTTAGTTGAAGGTGCAGATAAATTATTAAGAGACTTTATTTTTCATTTTATATATCTTTCTGTAGTGTTTGAATTCTTTCCCAAATACATGTATTACCTTTTCTCTTCTAGTCAATACAGTTATCTGGTAGACTGAAGTTTCTGACTTATTTTTTGTATTTGTCTGCATATACATAAGCTTAATACATATACATAAACATAAACTTAATACATATACATACAATATGTATATACATATACAAAAGATGTGACTACACACCTATTGGAACAGCTAAAATTAAAGATAATGGTAGCACCAAATGCTGGTGAAGATGTGAAGAAACTATCTCTCATACATTGCTGGTGGCAATGTAAAATGCTATAACCACTCTAAGAATATCGTTTGGCAGTTTCTTAAATAAACTACACGTGTATTTATCATATAACTCAGATATTTCACTCTTGGACATTTATCTCAGAGATAAGAAAACTTACATTTACATAGGAACTGATACACAGCTTTATTCACAAGGGCCCCAAACTAGAAACTACTTAAATGACTTTCAGTGGGTAAATGGTCAAACAAACCATGGTATGTCCGTACCATGGAATATTATTCAGCAATAAAAAAGGAATACACTGTTGATATATATTAACAATTTGGATGGATTTTGAGGGCATTATGCTGCATACCAAAAGCCAGCCTTTAGAAGATCACATATGGGGTGCCTGGGTGGCTCAGATGGATAAGCGTCTGCCTTCAGCTCAGGTCATGATCCCAGGGCCCTGCTCAGTGCAGAGCAAGCTTGTCCCTTTCCCTCCGCTTGTGCTCTCTGCCTCACTCGCTCTCTGTCCAAGTAATAACAAATAAATTAAAAAAGATCACATGCTATAAGATTCCATGTAGCTGGCTTAGTCAGTTTGGACTGCTGTGACAAAAATACCATAGACTCTATGGCTTAAACAAATAGTTATTTCTTTTTTTTTTTATTTTTAAAGATTTTATTTATTTATTTGACAGAGAGAGATCACAAGTAGGCAGAGAGGCAGGCAGAGAGAGAGAGAGGAGGAAGCAGGCTCCCTGCTGAGCAGAGAGCCAGATGCGGGACTTGATCCCAGGACCCTGAGATCATGACCCAAGCCAAAGGCAGCAGCTTAACCCACTGAGCCACCCAGGCACCCCAACAAATAGTTATTTCTAAAGGCTCTGGAGGCTAGGCAGTTCAGGATCAAGGTACAGCAGATCCAGTGTCTGGTAAGGATCCACATTTTGACTTGCAGACAGCTCCCTTTGGCTATAACCTCACATGACTGACAGAATGATCTGTGTGTCTTCCTCTTCTTATAAGGATGTTAATCCCATAGTGAGGGGATTATAATCCCACTCTCATGATCTAATCCAACCTTAATTACTTCCCCAAAGTCCCACGTCCTAATACCATCACTTTTGGGATTAGGCTTTCAGACATGGGAATTTTGGAGGGACATAGACATTCGGTCCATAGCAGTAACAGTCTCTAAATTACAATTCCATAGATCAAAAATGATTACAGGTTGCAATCTGTGGGTTGCCCGTCAGCCCCTACCCCCATGTGCACATCCATGCCCAATCTCTCGCTCGCTCTCTTTAAAATGAATAAATCTTCAAACTACTCTCTTATATTTTATCCACAAAGTTCTACAGTGTTTGCTTTTTAAGTGTTTCGGGTGTGTTTTGTGTGTATGTGTGTGTGTTTGATTAAAGTGTAGTTGACACTGTTACATTAGTTTCAGGTACACAACGTAGTGATTTGACAACTCTATGATCTATGCTATATGCTCACTACAAACATGGCTACCATCTGTCACCATACCATGCTATTATAATACCATTGCCTGTGTTCCCTGTGCTACACCTTATATCCCTCTGACTTGTTTTTGGAGAAAGATTCTCAGCCCCTGTATTGCCTGTGGCCTTCATCATCATTACCGTCTTCATCTGTGGCACTGCTACAAGATGACAACAGTGTGGACTGACCACAGCAGGAATGCCAGTGGCATCCTTAGCCATAATAAAGACCACCATTAGCTGGGGGTTTATAACTGGACTCCAACTCTTTCCTATTTCCTCTTGTATCCATTCGTTGAACACATCATCCAACTCTTGCTATGTGCCAGCTGCTAGGATCAATAAAAGTCAAAAGTAGCTCCAGATCTCAGGGACTCCCAGACCCTTGGGGGAAGGCAGCTATGGGCATAGCTGGCAAGCATGCCCTGGGCATTAGGATATCCCCCAGAGTGTGCTGGCTGCATTGGCCTCAGCAGGGAGCTTGTTAGAAAAAGAATATCTGGGGGTGCTTTACAAGAAGCACAGGGCTCTTGTGGATGACGCTTGGTGACAGATTCCCCAGGGCATGTGGATGTTTGTTTCTCTTGGACTCTGCCAAGCAGACCCCTATTCCTGTGGCAATGTTTACAGACAGTCGACTGAGAAGGTTGCTTCTGCAAAGACTGTGTCACTGCTTTGGGGAGTGTTTTCTAGAGCTCCCAGAAATGCCTCCATAAATCAGGACTGGCACACGACGTGACTGCTTTGCTGCTAGAGCTCTTAACATGAAGGGCCAGGAGCCACTCTGGCAAACGCAGGGCTGACGTGTGTGGGAATAGTGGGAGTGACCCTGGCAGGGAAGCGGGGGAGGCCTGGATATTGTTTCTCCGTCCCCTGTCCTGCTACTCTCTGCCCTGGGCTCAGAGCTATCAAGCACCCGCGGATGGCATTCCCGGGTAGGGCGCGCCCCCATATTATCCCAGAAAATGAAGAAATCCCTCAGGCAGCCCTTAACAGTGTCCACCAGGCTAATGGCAATGAAGACGAGAGGGCTGTGTCCAAACTGCAGCGCAGGCACAGTGACGTAAAGATCTACAAGGAGTTTTGTGACTTTTATGCGAAATTGTAAGTGTCTCCTCTTCTGGAAGAAGCGCTCCTGTTTTCCAGATCTAGGCTTCTTGGGCTTTGAGTTCATTGCCCATTGATGGTTTTATTTTCTCAACTTTAAGGAGGGGCATTCCAGGGTGATTGGGGTGGGGGGGCATATTCCAGCAGGCAGGAATATATAAGATGAAATGCAGAAGTGAAAGAAAATGCTACCTTTAAAGTAATAGTAGTAATGTATTTGTGTTCAGTAAGTTCTTGGTAATAGTATATTTCTACGTAGTCCAAAAGGGAGGTTTAGAGTTTTTGCTGTGAGGATTTATAATAGAAAAGTTGTATGCTCTAAACTTCCCACAGATGAGGGGTCAGTTGAAGGAGCAGTAAAAACTGAATTACAGACTATTGATAAAGATAAACATTTCTGTTAGGTTTAACAGTCAGCAGTTTGACGTAGGCTGACTGGGTTCCTTAATACTGTCTTGAGGGGACTGAATGAATAAATAAGAAATAAGAATGCTGTGTAACTAGCAAATATACATGTATTTATATATACATATATATGCCACTAACTCTAAAATGTCTAATTCATGTTATTAAATGGGTTTTAGCAAACAACTAAAAAAAGTAGTACAGAGTAGTGTTTAGACTAACTCATGTAAGATTGTTGACCTCCTGCAAAGTTATAAGCTTGGAATTATTACAGTCTACTGGGAAGGTTGCTTCTGCAAAGACTGTGTCACTGCTTTGGGGAGTGCTTTCTAGAGCTCAGTTTGTCAGTTAAGAGTTAAGGAGAGGGGTGCCTGGGTGGCTCAGTAGGTTAAGCCGCTGCCTTCAGCTCAGGTCATGATCTCAGGGTCCTGGGATCGAGTTCCGCATCAGGCTCTCTGCTGAGTGGAGAGCCTGCTTTCCTCTCTCTCTCTCTCTCTGCCTGTCTCTCTGTCTACTTGTGCTCTCTCTCTGTCAAATAAATAAATAAAATCTTTTAAAAAAAAAAAAAGTTAAGGAGAATATAACTGACCTGATTCTCTATTTCCATTAATCCACTCTGTGTGGTATTATAACAGATGTCATTTGTTTTCACAACTTATAAAAAGTTCTGTTTATGTGTAATTGGGTAATTAAAATTATATTGTAACCAGAGTGCTTTGTGGACTCTCAAGATGCTTTTTGGATTTACACATGTTTTCATTTCATGCCAAAAAGTTTGTTTCACAGACTTTGACCAATGAAGCACTTGAAAAACAAAAAGCTCAATGATACCAAGTTTTCTGTGTGCAGTTGATTTGTGGAAGAGGATCAGGTAAATTAGTTATAACTAGCCAAATGTGAAGATGCTGTACTAAAGGCTTTTACATACATATTTCCCAACATATGTATGCTTTGTCATCAACACCACTTCTTAGCAAAAATCCTTTTTTGAAAAATTAGCCAACTAATTTTAACTAGCTGGGTGACAGTTATAACTATCATATATGACTTTTAAAATGTAATTTCTATCATAGGTAGTGTTAAATATAAAAAACAACTGAAAAAAAAAAAAAAACGCAGGTCACAGTAGGTTCTTAAATCGTAACCAAGTACCTCTCTGGTGGAGGATGATGGTAGCGGGGGTGGAGGGGGAGACTGGCATGTAGGGGTGAAGGGGAACTCTGCGCCTTCCTCTGTTTCACTGTGAACCTGAACCTACTCTAAAAAATAGTCCATTGAAAAAACTCACAGTGCCAGAGGGTCAAAGACAAGAGAGGAAAAGGAAATGTAAACAGCTCAGTAGGTTGGTGAGATTATTAGGGGCTCTTTCCTGAAACTTTTCCCTAATGTAATTTCTTTTCTTATCCTGCTTGTTATTAAAAGGAATACTTCTTCAAAAATACATAATGCATTATTTCTAAAGCTGGTTTATTTTTCCTATTTGTGGGAAACTACATGTTTGTTTTTATAATGTGTCTACCTATTTTCTAACTATTTGAATATTTAGATTTGAATATAACCAGTGTTTAGTATAACGAGTAGGAAACAGGTGATAAATGCTCTGATTTTAGGACCACTTTACACTCTTAAAAATTACTGAGGTCCTCAAAGAGCTTTTGATTATCAGTATTTACTGTTTTAGAAAACAAAAACTGAGAGCAAAATTAAATGTGTATTAATTTAAATAACAATAAACTTAGTTATTTTTCATAAAAAGCCATTAATATTAATACTTATTAACATGTAATAAGTTTATTGTTATTTCCAAAATGACAGAAGCTTGGTGGGTAAAGTGGCATTGAATTACATTTTTGCAAATCTCATTTATGTCTGTCTAAATAAGACAGTTTCTCATTTCTGCTTTTGCATTTATCCTAGTGTAATATGTTGCTTTAGATAATGTGTATAATGAAAATATGCCTCTACAAAGATGAAAGGAAAGATCTTTTGAACCCCTAAAAGAGTTACGGTGGCCTTTATACTTGGAGAACCCACTGATCTAGATAATGGATCAAGACATTCCAGAATATTCTTCTCTTCCTGTTCTTTGGGAGTTCTGTTAAAATTATAAGGTTCTGCTGAATCTTTTGAGAGGGTTCAGAATTAATAATAATGCTTTATATTTGAGTAGCATCTTCTGGTTTCCAAAGTTATATACTTATTTTATCTTCAAAACAATATTAGGAATTACTGGGGCAGGTTTACTATACTTTATCTAGAGACAACTGTGGATTTTGGTCAGGAGAAAGACCTTTCCAAACCTTTCCAAGAGCTTTGCTAAAACTGCTACAGTTCATTTGGCTTATGGCAAACCCAAATGAAGAAGGGAATGTGATGCATTTTTCTCCATAACCCACAGTAATTTTGAAATGACAAAGTAGAAAATTTAATAAGACTTAGGCCAGTTTTGCCAAGCAATGAGGCTGCTTCTCTTCCTACCCCTCCCCCTTTTTTGTGATGTTTTAATTCCGTATTTAAGCCTGGTTAGTAGAGTTATGATATGTGGTATGAACGTGGTACGTCTACATGAGGTTAGTTATGGTAAGGCTACAAAATAGGAATACTGTTCTTTGAAACATTTAGGGCAAGAAGGCAAAATTCTTCCATTGGGGCGGGATGGAGTTGAGATGAGGTATGTGTGAGCCCTTTTTGCTAAGGAAACAGGGAAACTTAGAAACTGGCTGGGGACACGGCAGTTAATCTGGCTGTAAAATGAAGACTCCTCACCTGCCTCACAGAGTGGTTGATTCTAGAGAATATTGGCAGTAACTTTAGGAGGTGGATTGACTCAGTATCTGGGTGGTTACAGGCCGCACCAGGCAACTAGACACACAGGTAGAGCTTGTGCTCTGAGTGCACGTCTGAAAATAAACTTGCCAATTTGTGAAGGACAGCTTGGCCAATGACTGCTATGGGTAGAGGACCTTCCCCACTTCAAGGCCTTTTAGAACAAAGCAGTTCTTTATGTGAAACCAAGGCTTGTTAGAGCTAAATAATTATCTGAGTACATGCTTTTCTTCTTCCAAACTACACAGTGGTTAATTAGGGTATCGGTCCATTTACTGTCTCCTTTATGTTTCAAGATAATAGTGGAAAGACTGCAAGGAAGAGACCAGGTCACTGGGTTCATCGGGGTCATTTAAATGCCCAATGTGCAAAGTGTGATGGTGTCCTTATCGATCTTCTCAGGTGTTTAAAATGGATACTACAATCTGGTTGTGATTTTATGAACAGAGACTCTGGATTCTGGTCCCATGTCTTCCTTTAACTACTGAGCTTTGTGACATTGGGGTTATTACTCCAATTCCCTGAACCTCCCCGTGTCATGTCTATAAGTGATTTTCACAGTGTACAACCCTGTGACTAAGATACAGCTTATAATGTTAGTGCTCAATACTTGTTCTTACTAATGAGATTACAAGACTAAGGCATTCTGGTGGTTTTAAGAGCTACTTGCAGCAGTTGCTTTCAGCAGGGTCTAACCAAAGGGATAACCTGTGTCAGGACATGGTGTTCAGCTGACATGCAGGTTAGAGATTCTGTTCTCAGATGGAAGAGAAATTGGCTTTGAGATGGTGACCTGTGGGTATTTTAATTAGGCTACTTATTAAGCTGTAACCTCAATCTCCTTGAGGGCAGCTCTTGAATTCTGTCTCTATCCCTTGTTCCTCACAGGTAGTAGGCACTCACTTATATTTAGCAAGAGGAATGTCAGAAATGTTAAAGAAAAACATATTCCAAGCAGGAGGCCCTTTCAGCACCTAGATGGAGGGGCAAAGAGATGGGAGCAATTTGAGTTCTTAAGACACAAGAAATTGGGCTTTAGGGCTACAGGATGGTTTTGTGATCAGACAGAACTTTCTTCTCAGTTCTTCGTGTCATTTGGTCTCAAGTCTAAGGACTTGAGAGTCTAAGACTTAAAGACCTCCTGTCCTTTGTGTGTTACAGCAACATGGCCAATGCCCTGGCCAACGCCACCTGTGAGCGCTGCAGGGGGGGGTTTGCACCTGCCGAGAAGATCGTGAACAGTAACGGGGAGCTGTACCACGAGCAGTGCTTCGTGTGTGCTCAGTGCTTCCAGCAGTTCCCGGAGGGACTCTTCTATGAGGTGAGTCAGCCCGGACAGAAGCACAGGGATGCCATTTTGAGGCATCCTTCTTTGTTTTGAATTTCAGTATGAAGATTATATTGACATGCCTGGTATTTGGTACCCATCAGGTCAGTGATGACTTCTGTGCAGAATGCCCTGTCAGACACTGCCCCCCACACCCCACCTTGCCACTTGTATTGTTCATCTCACCTCCCTGTTTCAGAACCCTTGGTACCCTGTGACTTGACCTATCAGACTTGTGCACTTCAGCTCAGCAGACAGAGCCCTTTCATAAATGTCAGCCACAGGCTCTCTGGCTTTTCCACTCAGGTCCCCAGTTGCTTGCCGCCTACACATGCCTTACTGATTCCTGCCTCTCTCTCTTTCCCTGACTCAGAGCACCATGAAATACCCTCTCTAAAGCAGGGCATTTGTTACTGACCTTTCATGCAGTGAGTGGGAACTTCCATGTATTTATTGCCTAAGGGGGATCTTGTTCAGATGTTTTGGAGGGATATCCTGTCCATATTAAGCTCTTAAATGTATCTTCTTTTTCAAATTCTTGCTCTCTCTCTTTTTTTTTTTTATTTATTTTATTTTTGTTGAGTAATCTCCATATCTAATGTAGGGCTCAGACTCAGCCTCAAAATCAAGAGTCACATGTTCCACCAACTGAGCCAGCCAGGTGTCCCCCAAATTCTTGTTCTTGATTCTTTTGTGTTACCCTGTGGTGTCTACATATCCTTTGTATTTCTTATGATCACTGAAACCCCCTTCTCACAGAGTATGTATGCTTTTGGGACTAGTCCATGGAGGCTGAACCCATGCTGTTAATGAAGGTAAGAGTGGGATGTGTGTGTGTGTCCAATTATATCGTGTACTTTTACCAACTTACTCCTTACATATCTACATGTGTGTTACTCATACGTGTGTCTCTCTATGATAATGTATGCACATAGAATTGTTATAGCCAGAGATGGGTGCTC
Organism: Mustela nivalis; assembly: GCF_964662115.1. NCBI lineage: Eukaryota > Metazoa > Chordata > Mammalia > Carnivora > Mustelidae > Mustela > Mustela nivalis. Next base: position 87,442,217 of record NC_139027.1, read on the forward strand.
TTTGATTTCTCTTTGCCTACCACATTTTTTAATTTCCCGGTTTTAAAAGCCATTTTAAAAGGAAGGAAGGTAGTTTCTAATGGTCATTAGTAAGTCAATTGTTTGCCACTCAGACTGCAGTTTCCCATAGAAACAATGCCTCCTGTAAGGGGAGGTTTCCAGGCCAGCCTGCAGAAAAGCTATTTAGTCCATCATATGCACATGACATACAGAGCTGCCCTGTATATAGTAATGTAACTCTGGGAATAGCTTTAAGAGATTTGATTAGGGATCACAGTTTTATTCACCAGAACACATTTTTGAGCTCCTGCTATATCCTAGAAACCGCATTCTTCACAATAAAAACCCTAGCAATAGGTACAGGAACTATTCTCTTTTCTTTCATTTCTTCCTCTTTCCTTGGGCAGTGGGAATCTCTTTTTCTGTCAGAGGTAATGGCTTTGGGCTAGGACTAGCAAGCGATAGGAGAGTCATAGTAGGAGGGAAGTCAGGGTGGAGTAGGAGCTGTGCTGCTTGGCATCATGGTTACAGATCCTCCCGGAGGCTGTGGGAGAAGCTGCCAGTGGTAATGAGGAGGGTGGCAGCTAGATTCCTGAAGAAGAAAAGGAAATCGCTAGGGGTCTGGGCAGCAAGGAGAGAAAGGGAGTGGGGGCAAAATGGGGGCTCAGTTGGAGTAAAAGGATGAGGACCTGCTTCTGTGGTCTGGATGAAACATTCAGGTTCTCAGGTCAGCACAGTGGAGGCATGCCAGGAGGGCAAGGAAGGAGGTCACTTAAGAGAGTCAGGAGTCTGCCTCCTGAAGAAACATGAGCCTTCAGATTCTGTCATCCCATTCTTACCCCTGCCTTTTTCCTGCATCATGGCCCAAAGAGATTGAAATGTCCCTATAACACAGCAGATCTGTGACATGAAGGGGATTAGAACCTCATTTGGTCTCCTAAAGCCCAATATGGTATTCTTTCCCTTGCATGTTCTTTTCAAATCTAAGACATTTTTATCGAAATGGGTAGTTATGGAAGAATCCTTAAGAGAGGGTCCAAAGGAGCAAGAGAAGGACCCAGAAGAGAAAGGCAGGGTCAGTTATTCCAAACATTAGTTCCATATTATATGGTCTGTGTGCCTGGCACTTTGGAATTAATTATGTTGTCAAGCACAGTCACCTCCTGAGGGGCTTGTTCTGCATCTGTAAACTGTCAGCTGCCAGGCCTTAGTCAGTGCTTTAGTCAGAGAGAAGGCTCTGTGAGAGCTTCCAGTAGGACAGAATAAGGCATGACTCACACTTGTCCCCCTGTCCACCTCACACTCCCTTTTACTTCTGGACTATAAATATGCTCCCTGGGTCTGTCTGATATTATTCCAGAATGTTAGAAATACCCAGAACTGGTCTATTAATGGGCTGTTACCCAGCTTAAGGTCTGTTGGGTCCTGAGGAAGATTGCTATTTTAGCTACACTGATAATTAAAACCCCTTTCTCAAGGCCGGGATTTGTAAACCTGCATGTGGAAAATCTGGCTTTTCCTTTTGGTTGAATGATATTAGAGATGAAGCTTTCCAAGGCTTCCAAGAAATAATCTACTCTCAGTTATTGAAAAGGAAGCCCAAAAATTTACTTCGGCTTGCTTTCCATTGAGACACAATGTATTTACTTCAGTCTTGCTGTATGTAGTAATAGCAGATGTGGGGTGCCTGGGTGGCTCAGTTGGTTAAATGACTGACTCTTGATTTCGGCCTTTGTCATGATCTCAGCATCATGAGATCAGGCTTGTGTCCAGCTCCACACCCAACATGGAGTCTGCTTGTCCCTTCCTTTGCTCCTCCCCACACTCGCTCGCTCTCTCAAATAAATAAAATCTTTAAAAAAAAAAAAAAAAAAAAAAGCATCTGTGTCCTTTGCACTGTACAGCTTTGCTACTGCTTTTGTCTTGATTAAAACATCATTCTTCCCTTATTTGCACAGCCTCTACTCTTTCTCCATAGAATTAGTTCTGAAGACTTATAGGTGGGTTCTCTGCACTCACTTCCCCTTGCAAATGGGATTCATTTTTACTGTGGAACTTCTGATATTTTGGATGAGATGGCCAGGATGTTCCTCCTTCCTTTGGCCCCAGAGGCAAATTTAGCATTACACTGCTGTTTCCTATCCACTCGAGGATGTTTGTCTGGAGGTAAGCTGATTGAGCTCAGCTATTTCTGGCTCATCTGCATCTCCTCTTAAAGTGAGTTAGCTGCAGCCAGGATTATTACCTGCATTGGCTCCTTACTCAAGGTGAACTTCAGTCCTACCAGATCATGTGGTTCAGCTAGTGAACTTAACAGTTTGCCATTAGACTGTAATACATCACCCCGTGAAGAATAAAAGATTGGGCTCCATGAATCTTGGGCTCCATAGCTTCTGTCATCAATGACTGCTTTACTCAGGGTGTTTTGATTACAGGGCCACGTGACTCATGATTTCAGGCCACTCCTGTCTGTCTCATTTCAGTTACCTTCTCTAGTACCACAGCACTTTATTTATACCTTTACTTTTTTAAAATTTTTTAAAAGATTTTATTTATTTATTTGATAGAGAAAGATCACAAGTAGGCAAAGAGGCAGGCAGAAAGAGAGGAGGAAGCAGGCTTCCTGCTGAGCAGGACCCTGACTCGATCCCAGGACCCTGAGATCATGACCTGAGCCAAAGGCAGAGGCTTTAACCCACTGAGCCACCTGGGTGCCCTGTTTATACCTTTAGTATGGAGAGCATTTCACATGTTTATTTATATGCTTATCTTCTTCCCCTCTACCTTTAAATACCTTGGTGTAAAGACTTTCCTCATTAATCGGTATCTCTATCATTTGTTACACAATATTTGATGACTACAAGGTGCTTAATAGATACAATGATGTGTATACAGTACTTGGATAGTATAGGTGGCAAGATAAAATGCTAATATACCCACTAGAAACCAGGGCAAACATTTTCTAATGTAAACATTTCCAGGCTATACTTCAAAATCTTGGTACGCTTTACTCATTTACTTATTGTTCATCTCACGAACATTGTCCCAGCTTTATTTTGAGAGTGGTGGATGAAAGAAATGTATTTTTTTTAAGATTTTATTTATTTATTTATTTGACAGAAATCACAAGTAGGCAGAGAGGCAAGCAGAGAGAAAGGAAGGGAAGCAGGCTCCCCGTGGGGCTCGATCCCACATCCCTGGGATCATGACCTGAGCTGAAGGCAGAGGCTTTAACCCACTGAGCCACCCAGGCACCCCAAGAAATGTATTCTTAAGTAGAAACAGAGGAGATTTCAGTTTTGGGTAGACCCTGACTAAGTGCCATGACTAAGAGCCATGATGTATTTTCAGTATCATATGTGGACTGCTGACTTGAGATGTTAGTTCAGGTCAATGTGGTATCACTGAATAAACTTACTTTTGAGTTAAAACTTACAGAAAAGTTGAAAGAATAGTACAATGAATATCATTTACCCTTATGCATCTCACACATATGCCCACCACACCCATCTTCTGCCAAATTATTTGGAAGTAATTTGCAGACATATAACACTAAATGAAGTTACTTTTAATCCCCCCTCCCCCCCCCCCCACAGGGGAAGTACAGTGGAAGGGTTTTAGTTAAGAGATGATTTTAGGGATACTGGCCTTACCAAAATGTTCTCATTTTGGGTGACTTGTATCTAGGTGGTTTTTAATATAATCACTTCTGGTACTTGGAGTACTACTTATTGAGTTAAAAGCTCCCCTCCCCCCAGTTTGTTTAAATGATTCAAATGACTTTAAATGATTCAAATGACCTATGCTCTCCAAGAGCATAGGTTAAAAGGGAAAAAAAGAGCACAATTCTCTACTTTGATGTGGGCTGGACTTAATGACTCACTTCTAACAAGGATATAGAAATGGGTAAAGTAGTAACTTTGCAGCAGCAAAACCTGACAGGTACTATCTTAACCAAGTGATCAAGGTTAACTTGAGTGATAAGAAATTGTGTTGAGATCATGTACTTCCCAGTATGATGCAAGAAATAGAGCACCTAATTACCTCTGTGGTATTCTTCCCCCAAATCTATGACCTCAATCTAATCATGAGACAAACCCATATTGAGGAGCACTCTTCAAAACAGCTGACTGGTACCCTTCAAAGATGTCAAGGTCATGTAAGACAGGGTAGGAACTGTCACAGATTGGAGGTGACCAAAGAGCCTCACTTGGTCCGACTTCCATGAGATTTTTCCAGTAGTGTTGTTTATTCATTCTTTATTAGGAAACATGTATCCATAATTAGGATGTTTCAGGACCTCAGTATTTTTCTCAGATTTGTGCAGTGGAAACAGAGGGTGGATTCACTTTATTGGTACATGGTCAAAAGGGAACCCAGTAGTTCAAGGCTTTAATGTCATTGTTCCACATTCAGTAGAATTACCTCCATCTGTGTTCAGATGTCCAATTCTCAAGTGAGGTTAGATTGTATGTTGGCAGAGAAGCCAGGCAATCTTTCAAACATGATTTTTAAGTTCTTAAAGAAACCCACAAGATAATTAAAGAATTCTAGGTTATATTCTCTGTTAGTCTGCCAAAGAGAGGTGGTAGATACAGAAGCAGCAGCAGCACAGATTTTAGGGTCTGACAGCCTTGGATTGAGTCCCAGTTCTACTGACTTCGGTGTGAGTTATTTAATATTTTTGAATTTCAGTTTTCTCTAACAAGGGATGATCACACATGTCTCATAGGCAGTTTGAACCAAGGTAGCATGTACAGTACCAAGTAAATTAGTACACTCTCTAGTACCACTTTCCAGTGGATACTGCTCAGATAGGTAATGTTTGCACACACTAAACCAGAGTTCCTTATTCTCAGCACTGTTGACTTTTTTTTTTTTTTTTTAAGATTTATTTATTTATTTATTTGACAGGCAGAGAGGCAGGCAGAGAGAGACGTGGAAGCAGGCTCCTCGATGAGCAGAGAGCCGGATGCGGGGCTTGATCCCAGGATCATGGGACCGTGAGCTGAAGGCAGAGGCTTTAACCCACTGAGCCACCCAGGCGCTCCAGCACTGTTGACATTTTGAACTCAGTAATTCTTTGTTTTGGGGGCTCTCCTGTGTATTGTAGGCTGTTCAGTAATATTTCTGCCCCTCTGCCCTCTAGATCCCCATTTGTGACGACCAAAAGTATCTCCATACATTGCCAAATATCCCTTGGGGAGCTAGATCACCCCAGTTGAGGGACACCTGGATGACCCGTAGGTTAAGGATCTGCCTTTGGCTCAGGTCATGATCCCAGGGTCCTGGGATAGTGTCCCACATTGGGCTCCTTAGTGGGGATCCCGCTTCTCCCTCTGCCTGCTCCTCCCCCTGCTTGTGCACAATGCTCTCTCTCTCAGACAAATAAAGAAAATCTTTCAACATAAATCACCCTCTATTGAGAACCACTACACTGAATGAGAGCATCCCTTTGAATAGGTCATGAGCTTCGCTATGATAATAGCAAGTCCATTCCAAGTGGGCATGTTCCCCAAGTTATATAGGCGATACCCTCATAAAACAAAACCCTTTTTCTGTCTCTAAGAATTTGACTGCACTTAGAGTTAATTCTTAGATGATGAATTTAATTAGAAAGTATTTTCAGACAGATTTAACTTTAAAAAGGCCCTTAAGAAAGCCTCTATTTTCTGGCTTAAATTGGCATAAGGAAATATAAGTATACCATTCTTGGGTAGTCATCACTCATAATGAAAGTGTCATCCTCGTTTAGCAAAAGGCAAGATGGCCCTATCTGTATGGTGATTAGAACTGCTTCCTACTTAGAACTGATATCCTACTTCTGCATTTTAATTTTAAACACTTTTTAAATATGAATGATTCTAACAATGATTTATCTTTTAATTTTGTCTGTCTTAGAAGGTAGTGATCAGGGTATTAATAAAAGGGAACACATTAAAACAGTCATGGTGGTGTTGCTCTCCACCACCGGCACCACCAAACGTTGAGGTGCTGTTTCTGGTTTCACGTGAGTCTCTCGAGGGTAAGGTCACCTAGTTCGTCTTACTTCTTCACAGTCCTTCACTTTGCCTGGAATGTGGTACTTCATGTGTGAATGCCCTGTAATTGCTAATTTTGAGTTACATTAGTATTTTTATTTCCGAAATAACTAAACCTCTGTTATGAGCCAGGCACTGTACTAGATGTTTTACAAATTGTTCTTGTTGTTTTTCATACCTTTGATTCTCACATGAGCCCTACAAATTAGGTATTTTCATTCCTAACTTACATGTCGCCATGATGAGGCTCAGAGGCCTTGCCCACAGTTAACTAGTGGGGATGTGGTCAGATCAGGATTTTATCTCACACCTGCTCATCTGCACAAGGATGCCCTGAGTCTCACCAAAACTGAAATGGATTCCTAGGACTGATGTTTTATCATTCGGAGAGATAATGCTCTCTTGTATATGTCCATCACTGCTTTTTCAGTCATGCAGGAAATATTTATGGAAAGCTTACAGATGCAATGTGTGGCAGACTGTGTAGGCCACACTGTGCCCTAGTCCTAGGAGTGAACATAGTTTTTCCAGTGATTTGGGTAGAATTTGGAGATGGCTTCCATGGTACTTTCCTTCATTTTCAGATCAGGAAAATTTAGAGAGGTTAGATAAATGTATAGATATATGATTAGTGATCTTTGAATTTGGTATTGTAGTTAGCTTTGAAGGGAAAGCTGCTTCCATCAGTGCTGGTTTTCATGAGTTACTAGGATCTCCTGTCATCTTCCAGTACATATGAAGAAATAGTTGTAAAGTGACCAAGTCATTGGCGGCATGAGAAGGCTATTTAAATATCATTTGGGGCTGCGGGGGGATACCTATTAAAACCAGAAGCCCAAACATTACCAACTATATATAGCCACTGTAATGGTTCCTAAATCTAAGTTTGTGGTATCTTGGAAAATCTTCAGTAAAAGGATGATCTTAATATTCCCCTAAGAAGATACTTTTGAAAGTAAAATAGAACTAACAGTTAAAGAGAGCTATAATTCCAGAAACATGACGAGTCACATTGAACCAAGGCTATGAACATGGTGTGCATTTTGCATAGTACACGTTTAGGGGATAGGTTCTTTGTTAATACTTCAGGTTTCTTTCTTTCTCTTTAGTTTGAAATTTCTGAATGTGTCCTTTTCTCCCTATCACAGAATGCATAACAGGAAAGACCAATTTATGATGAGTGATTTAGTGGAAAGAGAGTTTACAAAGAGATTTCTTCACTCATTTCCTTTTATACAGAGTCATGATTACTCAGGAAGGCTGAACTCTGAGAAGGGAGGTCTGTTTGGAAGGAAACTGTCCAACTAGAGGAGGTGTTTATCTGCTGACCCATTCACTTCAAAGCAATTTATGATGAACCAGTACAAATCACCAAGTGAAGATCGTTAACATTTGCACTTGCCTTGAAATGAGACTGTCAGCCCAGTTTCTAATTCTGAGCTCTCTTTAAAGCAGCAGAATTTCCTTCTACCTCCTCTTACCCCCTACGCAAAGAGAATGTTCACAGAACTCAAAACTTAGAACAGTTCAAAACAGAGCTATTTTTGGTTAGAGTTCATCCTCCCTCATACTGAACAATCCCTGTTCCTTGCAGGTGGCAACAACTGGGATTCTTAGACATTCTGTTTTAACACTGTCTGGAGCATTAATACTTCCTACAGGCTGATGGTATTTTAAACCAGTTTTGAGTCCACATAGTAGGGAACTGTGTTGGATGTTCTATATTGAGATTTGTGGCAGATTTGGAAATGTAATCATAACAGCTTCCTTTTAAGACTTTGCCCTTTTCATCCCTGATTTCAAAAGGACTCATCCTTTCCCTCCAGTTTTGTTGAAACATGATCAACAGACAACATTGTGTAAGTTTAAGGTGTACAACATGATGATTTAATACATGTGTATATTATGAAATGATGACCATAGTAAGGTCAGTCAACACATCAGCACCTCATGTAATTATCTTTTGAATGTGTGTGTGGTGAGAACATTTAAGATCTACTCTTAAGTCTACCATACAGTATTTTTAACTATAACTATATATTAGATCCCCAGAATTTATTCATTTTATAACTGGAAGTTTGTACCCCTTGACTAACATCTCACCATTTCCCCCCATCCCTCCAGGCCCCAGTAACTAACTCTATTTCTGTGAGTTTAGGGTTTTTAGATTCCACACATAAACGAGGTCACACAGTATCTGTCTTTCTCTGCCTAACTTATTTCTTTTGCACAGTGCCCTGCAGGTCTGTCCATGTTGTTGCAAATAGCAGGATTTCCTTCTTTTTTATAGCTGAATGGTATTCCACTGTGTATTTATACCACAGGACTCATCCTTTCAAAGGGAGAGTCCTGTGAGAGCAAAGTAAAGAGATCAGTGCTAAGAAATTGGGAACATGATGAGTATGTGTTAAAGAGCCAGAACACAGCAGCCAGAAGAGAAGAGGCTTGTGACTCTCACGAGGGACTGAGACGTTAAACAGCTTGACCAAAGTCATACAGGCAGTCAGTGGTTCAGCCAGAATTTACACTTCAGGCCTTTTGGATCCACAGTCGGTGTTATGCTACCTTTTTGAAGTATATCTTTTTTTAAAATATTTTATTTATTTGACAGAGAGATCACAAGTAGACAGAGAGGCAGGCAGAGTGAGGGAGAAGTGGGTTCCCCGCCGAGCAGAGAGCCCAATGTGGGGCTCCATCCCAGGACCCCGAGACCATGACCTGAGCCAAAGGCAGAGGCTTAACCCACTGAGTCACCCAGGCGCCCCTGTTTGAATTATATCTTAAAAAATTTATTCTAGGGGCACCTGGATGTCTTGGTCGGTTAAGCACCCGACTCTTTTTCCACTCAGGTCGTGATCTCAGAGTTGTGGGTTTGAGCCCCATTTTGTTTCAGGCTCCATGCTCAGTGGGGAGTCTGCTTAGAATTCTCTTCCTTTCCCTTGGACCCTCCCCTGCATGCACTCTCTCTCTAAGTAAGTAAATAGATCTTTAAAAAATTTCAAATTACAACCAATCCTAATTTTTTCTATCTTCTGCTAGCAAATATAGTATATATGCTAACGGCTGGACTCATTTTGTTTTTGTTTTAAACAATATACATCTTTCTCTTTCATTAAATACAAACTAAAAGTTTAGAGGTTTTAATTTTTTTATTTTTTTTATAAACATATAATGTATTTTTATTCCCAGGGGTAGTTTTTCTTTTTTAATTAAACTTTGTTTTAATGGATCACTAAATTCTGTGACAGATTTTTTTTGGTCAAGTTGTTTCCATTAAAAAGTACTAATTTTAAAAACTATAATAAAACTGTTATGCATGTGCGCGTGTGCACACACGCACACACACACATACAAATAATGCACAAAACATTATCCTTTCCTTCTGAAGATGTTGTGATGCGTTTTTTTATTATGCTCAGTTAGCTGGCATATATACATCATGAGTTTTGATGTAGTGTTCAACTATTCATTAATGATTCATTGTTATCCGTAATCAGTCTTTTAAATGTTAGTGACCAGTTGACACACACATTTCTGAGCCTGGTCTTTCACCACTGACTAAGACTTGGGTGGGTGGTAAACAGTTTAGCATGTCCAACTAAATCAGTGGAGTTGGTTCTGAATGTTTATATTTAATTTTTTTAATTACTGCTAGAATCTAAACTCAGATTTCATATATACACGTAGTATATATCCAATAAGGGAACATATCTACTTCATAAATAACTAATGCTTGGGGCTGTACAGTGCATTATGATAAGACTGGGTTAATGTAGCATATCAATGTATTATCATCTGCAGCTTTTAAAAACAGATTCATTAAATATATTACAACTCATTTGAATTTCAAAATGAAGTAAGCCTTTTTCTGGCACAGAATAAATCTGCTTTGACTGGTCTGCCAATTAAGGCTTAGTCGATAATGTTCAATAAATTGAGCAAAGCTGCAGCTGATTTCTACGATTGAGCAAATTGAGTTGACTACTAATATATCATTAAAAATGGATGTTGAGTGGCACCTGGGTGGCTCAGTGGGTTAAGCCTCTGCCTTCGGCTCAGGTCATGGTCTCCGAGTCCTGGGATCAAGCCCCAATCCGGGTCTCTGCTCAGCAGGGAGCCTGCTTCCCACTCTCTCTTCCTTCTTATGATCTCTCTCTCTCTGTCAAATAAATAAAATCTTAAAAAAAAAAAAAATGGATGTTGAGGTATGCTTGGGTGGCTCAGTTACTAAGCGTCTACCTTTGGCTCAGGTCATGATCCCAGGGTGCTGGGATCCGTCCTGAGTCAGGCTACTTCCTTACAGATCCTGCTTCTCCCTCTGCCTACCACTCCTGCTGCTTGTGCTATCCCCCCCCTCGACCCCTGACAAATAAATAAATCTTTAAAAATAAATAAAAATGGATTTTGATAGTCAAACAGCATGTTATACATTTAATATATAACTTGCAAGGAGCTCAAAGATTCAAAGGTAGACATAATTCTCATGACTTATGTGAAGAGGGTAAAAGCAGCCCCCAAAACAGAAATTAGTGTTGAACCCTGACTCTTCCAATGTAAATCATATTTATCCTTGGATACATGCAATAATTGTAAGGGGAAGAGGAGCCCTGCTCATCTCATTAAGATAGGCTTTTCAAGTAAACAAATAGTGGAAAGTAAAATTTAACATTTTGACATACTCACGTTTGGACCATTTATGTATTAGTAATCACTGTAATGATAATTCAGAAGAAAAAGAATGTTTTAGAGCCTTATAGGTTCAGAAAATAAAACAAATTTTAAAGTTTCATAATACACATTTTAGTTGCTGAGAAGTATGGTAGGGGGATGTCAAAGACCTTAGTACAGAGTTTAGGAAAAAAATACCACACCAGAATGAAACTTTAGGGGATGAAATGGAAATAGTTCAAGGAGAAAAGTGGAGGATACAAATTTTTCCAACTGTTAAAATAGAATTTTTTTTTTAAATGAGTTTTGGCCTCATTTTGAAATGTGTCAATCTGAAATATACTAGAGTATCTACTCTTTGGAAATATTAAAGCTTATGGTACAACATTTCAGGTATCAACCCTGAAAAAAAGTGGGACAGGGTTTGTGTGTATATGCCTGTGTTCTGGAGAGAGGGATCTGCAGCTCTCATTAGACTCTTTAAGATGAGTCTGCAAGCCAGAGAAGACTTAGCATTGTACTCTGGAGCCATTGTACCAGGTCTCACCTCAGTTGTTTGGATCTTTAGGGAGGGTAAAAAACTACTTCTGCTTTTAAAAATCTCCGTAGAATTATTAATTCTTAGGGCAGAGCTCTTAGCTCAAAGACATCTTTCCTATATGTCTCCATGGAATAATTATATTCATCCTGTGATTGTTTCGTCTGTACAAGTTGATGGTACTTTCTATTTCAGTTTGAAGGAAGGAAGTACTGTGAACATGACTTTCAGATGCTCTTTGCTCCTTGCTGTCATCAGTGCGGTAAGTCTTACTGCTGAATGGCAAAGTAAAAAGTGAGTCTCAAAATTATGGTGAAAATGGTGTTTGGTGCTCAATAAAAATAGCATCCAGGTAACTTATTAGTCCTTTCCCTTATTGACATAATAAGCTGGAAGAGTATCAAAACCCAGAGAGAAATGATTTTTAAGGAGATCCACTGTAAAGTTATTTGAGGACCAATTGAGACTTTTATCAGATGATCTTTTGGATGTTCTTGTTCCCTGTTAATTCATCCTTTACCTGCTCACTTTGGGGGTTGCCAGGAGAGAGACAGGGAAGACATTGGTGCTTTGCTTGCGTTTTAACCACCTCACTGGTTGCTAATGCTTCTACTGGAAGGTCTCCAGAGATTGGAAAAACTGAGTAGAATGTTCTAAAGTTTAGTGAAAGAAGAAATTGAATATAGGTTTCAAGAAAATGTGCTGTGGATTTAGGTTTTCTATGTCAGCGATGACCAGAAATAAACAAAAGGCCTTCAGGAGAGCCCAGTATGTCATTGGGAAAAGGAAAACCACTATCAGAGATGTGATAAGACAACCTGAAAATATGACAGAATCAAAACCAAGGACTCAGATGAAAAAAGAGTTTCTTCCTCATGCAGTGCTTACTGTGGTCAACACATGTATAGAAAGTCCCTAGTCATAGAGAGCGATTTAAACATTTCTTTCTTGGTGTCTTTTGCCTTACTACTTTCCGCAATAGGATGCAAACTGGACATCCTTTGTGTGTTACTTTCCCATAGGTGAATTCATCATTGGCCGAGTGATCAAAGCCATGAATAACAGCTGGCATCCTGAGTGCTTCCGCTGTGACCTCTGCGAGGAAGTTCTGGCAGATATTGGCTTTGTCAAGAATGCTGGGAGGTAGGAGTGTTCCATCCTTGTCAGGTGTGGGTGGAGAAGGAACTGCTATAAGGTCATGCCTGTTTTCCCTGATGAGGCGGTTCTTTAGGGCACTGAGCTGAAGCACTGCAATGTATTGGTTCATCTGGTATCTGTTAGAAGAGGATCTTAGACTGCATGTGGCCCTGGGCCAAAAAAAGGGGAATCAGTACTTCAGCCGGAGTTTCTTAAAGATCAGTTGGGTTCCCTGGGTTGGAATAAATTAGTTTTCATGTAAAAAGTAGTGGCTTGATTCTGCTTTTTCAAGCCAGGAGTGATTTTTTAAAAAATGATTTCTTTAACTTCTTTTCAGAGATATGAGGAGCATATTTCTAATTATTAGAAAGAACCTCAGATTTTCAATTGAAGTTTCTAAAAAAGTTTTCGGCTCTATTTAGACATCTGTGTCGTCCCTGTCATAATCGTGAGAAAGCCAGAGGCCTCGGAAAATACATCTGCCAGAAGTGCCATGCCATTATCGATGAGCAGCCGCTGATATTCAAGAATGACCCGTATCATCCAGACCATTTCAACTGTGCCAACTGCGGGTATTGCCATCCCCTGCCTTTTGACTGCACAGATGGTGGAAATAAAAGATCGCGTTTTTCTGTATTTCTGTCACTCCAGCATACCAGATTGCTATTCTCCAACATGTAACCTAGAAAATTTAAAACGTGTAAGAAGTCGGGGTGCCTGAGTGGCTCAGTGGGTTAAAGCCTCTGCCTTCGGCTCAGGTCATGATCCCAGGGTCCTGGGATCGAGCCCCACATCAGGCTCTCTGCTCAGCAGGGAGCCTGCTTTCTTCTCTCTGTCTGCCTGCCTCTCTGCCTACCTGTGATCTCTGTCTGTCAAATAAATAAATAAAATCTTAAAAAAAAAAAAAACCCTGTAAGAAGTCAAGAAAATAATAAAAAAAATACCCATCATAGAATTTCATCACTTGACTTTTTGCCACTTTTGAGTGTGTACAGCGCACACTCACCCCATTTGTGTATATGTGTGTACATACGTACATTTACACATACCTCTAAATATTCAGTCAATAGTAAAATGTCCTCAGTTGTCCCCAAAAGTGTTTTTTTTTTTTTAAGATTTTATTTATTTATTTATTTGACCCCACCCAAAAGTGTTTTTGATCACTGATTTTTCAATACAGGATCAAAAGAAAAAAGGAAAAAAAAAACCTTTAAAAAGTCTTCTGTTTGTACATACTAAACTTTTACAGTTGTAATAGTTAGGGTGTTATCTTAAAATATCTTGAACTATATTTATTTAATTTTGCTTTATTTACTTCTAAAGGGAATTTTTTTTTTAGAAACTCATGATAGATAATTAGACTGTGGTTTTCTAAATTTGCTATATAAAAATTTAATGGATGGGGCGCCTGGGTGGCTCAGTGGGTTAAAGCCTCTGCCTTTGGCTCAGGTCATGATCCCAGGGTCCTGGGATTGAGCCCCGCATCAGGCTCTCTGCTCAGCAGGGAGCCTGCCCCCCCTCTCTCTGCCTGCCTCTCTGCCTACTTGTGATCTCTGTCTCTCAAATAAATAAATAAAATCTTTAAAAAAAAATTTAATGGAAAAAGGTACTTTAATCAATATGAATGTGCATGCTAAATTATTGTGGGGTGGGAGAGATGAGAGAAGCTAAGGATCAATAAAACAGCTTTGTGCTGTAAGTACAGCCACCTCATCTTTTTTTGTGATTATCAGTTTGTATCTTATCTCATTTTCTTGCCTGTTTCACTTTGTGGAATTTTTCTCTGTTTATTTGTCATTAGCACTTCTGAAGATTTACTTAAAACAGATGAAATGTAAACAAGTCCATTTGGCTAATTGGGGCCACCTCTGGCTAAATATTTATTGATGCAGGAGACTGGAAATAATACTGAACTAAAGCATTTGGGGGAGGAAAGTTCTGGGCATTTCATCTGTTTATTTTCTATTAGCCTATAACTCTTTTTTTTTTTTTTTTTTTTTTTTTTTTTTTTTTAGCCTATAACTCTTAATAGCTTGTGACAATTAGTAAATGGAACTAGTCTTTAAATTTAGACCTCAGTTATTTTGGAAAGATAACATCACTGTCCTAGGCATTGTGATGAATCTCTTCTAGCTTTTTAAGGAAGACAAAGGGATTGTAATGTGATAATAGAAAAAGACATGGTAAATATGATCAGTGTGATCTAACTTATTTGTATATTTTATCATTATGGTATTATATTGATGTTTTGATAGGAATCTGAAACTCCTTCAAGTCTATTAATTTAGAATACTGTGAGCAACAGTAAGAGGGGAAAAAGGGTTACAGGGATTGTTACAGTGAAATCTCCAAAAACCTGCTGAAAAGTGTGTTAGCCACATTGGTTGCCTGATTGTTCTCTCTCGGCAGTAGTGTTCAGTGCCATGTCTTTCTTGTGGACAGGAAGGAGCTGACTGCTGATGCCCGCGAGCTGAAAGGGGAGCTGTACTGCCTGCCATGCCATGATAAGATGGGGGTCCCCATCTGTGGAGCTTGTCGGCGGCCCATCGAAGGGCGCGTGGTGAATGCCATGGGCAAGCAGTGGCATGTGGAGGTGAGTCAGTTGTGAAGGGTAACCAGTACTTTTCATTCAGATGTGCTGGGAGAAGGAGATTCTAAAGATTAAATATAGACATTTTCAAGACAAATGACTCTGTAGAAAATTAAGAATATAGAATATACACTGTTTTTGTGATCTCTTGGTAATGATACAGGATATGCTCTTTTGTTCTTAAATCCTTCTTGAAGCTGGAAGTGTAATGGTCCATATGCAGCAGCAGCCCCTCCCTAAAAATGCTACTCACATGTTGACCTCTATTCTCATTCTGTGTTGTTTAAATAGGCTGTGTCATAAGGTAACCTTTCAGAACCTCAAGACACCTGAATTAAGTAAGACGGAAAGTGTCACAGGGTTAGCCCTGGCCAAATGAAATAGCTACCTCAAACTTCATGTATCTAGTTTAATTTGGGGAGTTTTACTTCATTAAATAAATAAAATATCCCAATTCAAAAATGACCTCTAGCAATTTTTTTCAGCATTTTGTCTGTGCCAAGTGTGAAAAGCCATTTCTTGGACATCGCCATTATGAAAGGAAGGGCCTGGCGTATTGTGAAACCCACTATAACCAGGTATTTATTGTCCTCATTGGATACTACAGATACTTAGATGAATTTGAGCTTAATATTTTAGCTACGAGGAAATCTCTTGGGAAATGTACATTGGACTATAGAGATTTCTTTTTAACTTATTTGGGAAATAATTTCAGGCTCACAGAAAGGTTCTGAAATAAAAATTTTTTTAAAAGGTTTTGAAATTTTAAAAAAAGAGTTTGAAAAAATATATGTACCTTTTCATCATTTACATGTGTTTCTTTCTGTGAAAGCATACACTTAATAAATTTCCATATCTTTATATGCAAATGTGTGTATTTGTATATATGCACTATTTTTTCTGAAGCATTTGATGATACATTAGTTCATCATGGTCCTTTGCCCCTAAGTACTTCAATTTATATTTCCCAAGATTATGGAGTTCTTTTGCATAATCATAGTTAATCAGTATTGATATAATACTTTAATACTTTAGTGTGTGTATTCCAATTTTGTCACTTGTACTAGTAATATCCTTGTATCATTTTTTTCCACTCCAGTATTAGACCCTATCTAGGGTTGTCATTTTCCTTTAGCCTCCTTAAATCTGGAACATTTCTTTTTTTTTTTTTTTTTTTAAGATTTTATTTATTTATTTGAGAGACAGAGATCACAGGTAGGCAGAGAGAGAGGGAAGGAAGCAGGCTCCCCGCTGAGCAGAGACCTGATGCAGGGCTTGACCCCAGGACCCTGAGATCATGACCTAAGCCGAAGGCGGAGGCTTTAAATCACCCAGGTGCCCCATAATCTGGAACATTTCTAAAGCCTTTTTTTGCTTTTGATAATAATGAAAAGTGAATTAATTTATTTTCATTGTAAAAAGAAAAAATAGTCCATGTACTTTACTAATTTTTGCTAGTAATGAATGGTAAATTCTGGATCTAGGTAGTCAGCTGTCTGTTTTAAGTGGTAGAAAGAACTGAAATTATATTAAATATTTGGTGTTCTAAAACTTAGTTCTAACATCTTGAATTTTTACCACTTTTTTTTTTCACTTTCAGCTATTTGGTGATGTTTGTTTCCATTGCAACCGTGTTATAGAAGGTGATGGTAGGTATCTGTAGGAATTTTATATGCCATCATTTTAACACAAGAACACTTAGGTAATATGAAAATTGAAAGAGTTCAATGACTTATATTGCTTGGAATATGATCATTATCAGTTACTTTTTTTTCCTTTAGCATATTTTGCAAGTAATCCATAGCAGAAATGCTAATATCCTAAGAGATGGATTTGTTACTCCTTTATAATAATACTTTAGGGCATTGCCACAGGGTTGTTATGGTAGATATTGCAGGGACATTCACAGCCAACCTTGAGATCTGTTTCTATTTCCATCCCCTGGAATTACGTAACTTGGAAGCTGTAGAGCAGTATTTATTAGGAACAACTCAATCTGCCATGGTAGTCAGCGAGAGACAATTTAACCCTGAAGATGCTAAAACCTGGCAGTTTTCTGTAGACATTTCTCGGCTTACCAGCCTTGTATTGCAGTAATTAGGCAGGGCTGATTAACTGGGACTGAAAGGAAGCAGCTGTGTTTGCTAATAGTCACTAGCACAATTCCGCTAGAAACTTCCTGGCAAAGTTTAAACATTCCTGTTTTCAGCATACTTTGTGGTTCTCGTCAGAGAACCCAACTCGGGAAATACTTTGCAATACACTGCCCATGATGCAGTTTGCAGAAGGAGTAGCTCAGAGGAGCAGTCTTCAGCGCAATAGAAAGTAAAACTTAACTCCCTCCTATGTGAGGTATTTGTCAGGTTAGAGAAGCTGGGAAGGGAAGGGAAGCATGCTTCTTTTTGTCAGTTTCTATAGGCAAATAAGTTAATGTCTGGATTTTTAAAAATTACTTATCTAGTCCCTATTTCTTTGTTGGGCCAGTGGCAGTAGGCACGGAAAGGTAGCAGCAAATGTGCTCATAGGCAGGCCCTGTGCCAGAAAAGCGCATCTGAGTGATATAGTACATGTTAAATGTACACCCCAGCATCCACAGGAGTGAGAGGACAAGCTTTAGTGGGAAGACATGGTACATACTGTTCATATGTCTCACAGGATACTCAAAGAAGAAAAATTTTAACTATAAATAAAGATTGAAAAAGCCACTGTTAATCTTCCCTAACATGAACCAGTCTATAGTCCTGGAAGACATAAGGGCTCAGTTTTTCTAGTAATGTGAAAAAATAGCTTTTAATTAATTAATTAATTAAATTTGGTTGGTTTGGTAAACATTAATGGCACTGAGATTTTTAGTCATGTGATACTTTTGCAATAAAACCTCTTGAAAACCTCTTCCAACTGTTATGGAAGCCACCTTAGCTCTGTCAGAGTTGAAAATGTCAGCTCCACTTTCTATACCAATGTGTGTGACCCGATCTCTTTCTTCTTTCTCTAGTGGTCTCTGCTCTTAATAAGGCCTGGTGTGTGAACTGTTTTGCCTGTTCTACCTGCAACACTAAATTAACACTGAAGTAAGTCTACAGTTTAGTCCAGTGTGAATCCTAAGACTGAAAACAATGGGGTAACTTTCTATAAAATATGGAGTTTTAAAAAAGAATTGATTCCTTATTCTTTGTGTCCCTTCCAAAAGTAAAGGTTCTTCCTTTAATTGTTTTATGTTCTTTCTTCTATTCCTTCTTTGTCCTGTTCAAAGGGATAAGTTTGTTGAAATTGATCTAAAACCAGTCTGCAAACACTGTTATGAAAAAATGCCAGAAGAATTTAAGAGGCGGCTTGCCAAACGGGAGAGAGAAGCAAAGGATAAGGACAAGCAGAAAAAGAAAAAGCCAGTCTGTTTGTAAACTTTTCTGTCCCTTCTGTCATCATTTTCACTGCTTTCTTCTTTGGTTAGTCCTTTAGAATATGTTTTATTCTATTTTGGTCTTTCACTTTTTTGTTTCTTTTGGCATATATTTGTCAGAGCTTGAAATACAAGTACTTGACCCGTGTAGAGCCGGTTCTTTTGCCTAATTATTAAAATTATTAAAACTTAACATTACTAAAATCCTCACCTAAAACCAGCTTGTACTTCACTTATTTCCTTTAATCTGCTGACTCCCTCATCCCTCATCTCTTTGTTCATATCACAATGTGGTATAGATTTATTTTTTCCAAAAATGGATACAAAGGGAGGAATTCCAATCTCTATTTAGTAGATACTGAGAAAATTTTTTTAAGTATTTTTCTCTGCTGACTACAGTCTTCTAAAATCCTGGTTTTGGTTTCTTTGCCTAAAATGATTTATTTGATGAATTCCGAGTGTCACGTGTTCTAAGCTCTGTATTAAATCCTTTCTGCATGTTTTGTATCTAAGCAAAGACCCTCTACTCTATAAAAAGAGATCTACTGTCTTTGGTGTCTGTATGCACTTTCATGGAGTGCTCATTGCTGCTGTTTATGAATTCATTATCTTGATGTTTTCAAGCCCTACTTTATTCCTGATCTTTATGGGAAATATTTCAATCTTTGAAATTTCTTTTGAATTACTGGCATGATTGTCCCATTGTTTCTTCATGCTTACCATTGTGTTCTGAGCTCCAAAAGTTTTTTATTATTCCAGTTTTCATGTTTCCTTTCATAAAGAGGAATTAAAATTCAAATACAAAACTAAAACCATTGAAGTTTGCTTAACAGTATCTCTGGAAGCAGTGATAATATTTCCTTCATCCAAAAAATGGCAGTTTTAGTAGCTTTCATGCTAGCAGTCTTTGGGAGAAAATTGTAACTCAGGAGTACCATTTAAATCAAACTGTCAGTGGAAAAATAACATCATTTGAATTTCTGTCAGCATTAAGATCTCTGTGAAAAACAGGGAATAACTGACATGTAATGCTTGAGAATAAAAGTTTCATTTTATTAACTATATGATTAGGAATTAACTTTGGTATTAACTTTGTTCTTTAAAATTGTATCATCTGATTTAATCATTTGCCATAGGTAACAATGTGCCACTAGCCTTGTTCCAGAAATGCCACCTGAAAATAAGTTAGGAAAATGTACAAGTTACAAGGTTGTGTATCTCCTCAGTTCACAGTTTAACACCCTAGATTCCATCAGTACGAAGCTATTTGTAATTACCAATTGGAAATGCGTAACAGACAGTTAGAAAGCTATCTAAAAACCTGACTTCTCCAGAATTGTTTCACAAATAGATTGATAATGTGAATTGCTCTAGGTTTAGAAAAAGAGTTGAGTTCTCCATACAGCTGACCATTCACAAAATAGAACCACAGGCAACCAGTTTTAATTCTGTTTCTTTTTTTTTTTCTTTTTTTTTTTTAAGATTTATTTATTTATTTGACAGAGAGAGATTACAAGTAGGCAGAGAGGCAGGCAGAGAGAGAGAGGAGGAAGCAGGCTCCCTGCTGAGCAGAGAGCCCGATGTGGGACTCGATCCCAGGACCCTGAGATGATGACCTGAGCCGAAGGCAGCGGCTTAACCCACTGAGCCACCCAGGCACCCTTATTTCTGTTTCTTAAGGGTGTTTAAAACTTTCTCATATCTCCCCTGCCAACCTTTCTGTCAGGCAGCTAACCAAAATAACCCATTACAACTTAAGTTTTCTTTGAAAATGATTTTTTGTCATTGTTGGAGATAGAAATCAAACCACTTTATATAAGGAAAGATGAAACCTCATAACTACCTAATTTAAAATATTAATAAAGATTAATTTGCTTTCAACAAAGAGAAGGTCATTCAAATCAGAAATACAACTCTGGAAAAAAAAAAAAAGAAATACAACTCTGGGCTTTAAAAAACTGTTCTTTAAAGTGTTTTCATGGTACTTTAATGTGTGGTTGACTTTACTTACCTAAATTACATTGACATTAGATTTCCTGTATTTGTAGCACAGACTAAAATGTAATGTACATTCTGTATTACCCAGATAGATGTATAAGATATATTTATAAGGACAATTTTTTACATCTACCACAATGACAGAAGTTGAGATTAGAAATAACAGTTTTTTGCTGTGAATTTCAATGTCATCATATAGTGTCTTCATTTACTTCAGTAAAACTACCTCACATTATTTATATATCTGTGTCAAATACATTTCTCCTAATTTCTTTTATTATTGTTACTGTCTTTAGGAATAAATTTGTGGAGTTTGACATGAAGCCAGTCTGTAAGAAGTGCTATGAGAAATTTCCATTGGAGCTGAAGAAAAGACTTAAGAAACTAGCTGAGACCTTAGGAAGGAAATAACTTCCTTTATTTGTGTATTCTCTTCTATGCAAAGAAAAGAGATTATCAACATTACTTGACTTGATCCACACTATTTAAAGCTGTATCTTAAAATTGTTGAGAGTGAAGAGGGCCTGTACAAATGGTTTTCTTCGTCTCCTTCTTATTAAAAAAGAAAAAAAGCTTGTGTAATCAATTTAAAACACACATGAAATCAAGATTTGCTTTTGTTAATAACCCTTATCAATTTGTCAAAATGTAGATTGTACTTAACCGCAAAAAAACACACAAGGTTTAGATGTTAGATTTTAATTAAGGTCCAAAAAAATTAATTTAACTTTTAAAAATGAAAGTGAGGAATCAGCTTTCACATGACTCAGATAAAAATTTACTTTGTATTTGAAAGAAAAATAATTCCAACTGCTGTTGGGGAGGATAGAAGGAAGAAAAATAACCAGCCAAGAAAAACAAATCTTAAAGAACCTGAGTATGTTTATCAGACTAATAGCTAGTAGCTATAAAATGAAATATACATATTACTAAGACAAAAAAACAAGTACATTTAGAACTACTTGATTTCATTTTTTTGTTAAATGCAATAATTATGCTTAGTTTTGTATTTTGTTCTCCTTGTGAACTTCTTCCTTAGTACAATTACTTAACCCAGTAGTTTTAGCTTACTAATAGTATGCCTTTTTAAATTTTGTGCAAAAAAATTTATACTAGGTATTTGAAAATTCAGTATACTTTACAATATTGGAAAAAATGAAGTATTTTTTAACATATTACAACAATTCTGCTTCTAAGCTTAAGGTCAAAGATGTAGTCTTAGAATAGGACCCGAAATTAAATTTTATGTAGCTTGGAATGTATGACTTAAAACAAGTGAATGTATATGTATTGGTCTTACTGCCTTTATAACCATGCTAATGTTTATGCTTTATACATAATCAAACTTGCCTTAGAAAATACATTCTTCAGGAATTCTAGCTGTTTCATGCAATACCAAAAATAAGTGCATTGACTGAGATTTGTAAACCTAGATTCCTCTGCCACAGCTATGGTGATACATGATTTTCTATTTTTCTCTCCTTTTTGGGGGGAAACACGTTGAAATTAGTTTTTCTCATCTTGCTAAAAGGGTGATATTGGTAGGTGTTTGTTTTTCATTTCAAATGTTGTGATTGGATTTTATTTACTATAAGAAGGAGGTAAAAATGACACTTTTAAATTGGAAAGAGGGTGTTTAAATGTCAATTGTAGGTCAAAAGTAGTGGATTATTCTACTTTATAGAAAGTGTTCTTAGAAAGTTTATCCTGAAATTTCTGGACCATTCTTTCTCGATAAACTTGTATGCAAAGCACATTTTGTGAACATTTTTTAAATGTTGCTGCTGCTGTGTTACCATTTAAAAGAAAGTTCCCAAGATGTCCTTTTAAGGAGGAAATTATTGTTTAAAAAAAAATTGCTGAAATGTTGTTTTGCCATTAAAAACAAAACAAAACAAAAAACTCAGGATGCTACCACTCTGCCATTAAAATATTTGTATGCATGTATTTTTTTTTAAAGTTTGTGCATGCACTTTACAGAGCAAATTCTATTTCAGTTTTCAGGTAACTTATAACCAGTTACTTTTTAGTGTTCTTTTAGAGTTCAAAGAATTATCAGTGATTGAAAAAATCAATATGTAGTTAAAGTCTGTATGTACTCAGACATTTAAAAGAGTCTTTGCATTTGACAATAAGAATCAAAATCCCTTCAGAGTGCTTTTGTCAGCTAATACATGACCAGCAAGGAGAACTTTGGAAGTGTTTATTAAATATTATCCTATGGACATAGGCAAAATAATACAGGCTTTGTAATTTGGGATCTTGATCCTAAATTGTCAAATCCCCCTACACCAGAAACAAGGGACAGAAAAGCAACCATTTACCCATATTCTTAAATCACTTCAAAGATGCATAAACTGAGCTCAGCTGCTTTTCTTTACACAGCCTTCGTAGCCGGGCCTCGCCTGCAGCCAGATGTCCCAGTGCTGTCCCTGCTCACTCCTCTTTTAAAATAGGAATTCATATTTCCTAAAAGTTTGATTTGGTAACCCTCTACAACTTTAGGATATTTTGTTTAGATTTCTTCCCTGATAGGGGCATCACTGGAGCCTTTACCTGTGGGAAAGGAAGAAGTTGAAAAGTTGCAAGTGGAATAGAAGACAGGCTTGGTTGAGTTCATAATATTGTTCATGGGGTTTTCCCTGGCAGTGGAAAAACTCAGGCTAGTAAGCCTTTCTCAGTGTAAGTCCTAGAAGGCAATTTGAAATAATTTATTGTTCTTACCCAATTTCTACTTGTTCTTTTTCTTACCAAGCCTAATATAATTGAGGAAATGTCTGGTAGGTACAAGCAAAACATTCTTTGGATCATGTTCAAAGCCTTATTAACATTATACCTAAAGTGATAGGCCATTTTGCCTGATTTACTTGCCAAAATAACCATTTCTTTTTTTTTTTTTTAAAGATTTTATTTATTTATTTGACAGAGAGAGATCACAAGTAGGCAGAGAGACAGGCAGAGAGAGAGAGGAGGAGGAAGCAGGCTTCCTGCTGAGCAGAGAGCCCGATGCGGGACTCGATCCCAGGACGCTGAGATCATGACCTGAGCCGAAGGCAGCGGCTTAACCCACTGAGCCACCCAGGCGCCCCCAAAATAACCATTTCTAAGTTAAGGAAGTTTTGAGGTAGGCTTGTAGCATTCTTGTATTTTGTTTTAGATTGTAAGCTTGATGGCAATGACACTATGTTGTTAATTATGTTTTTACATAGCAACCATTGCAGTATACTCTTGGTGCTTAATAAATGTTCATAATTGTTAAGAATAATCCTATTGTGCATTTTTTCATTTGAGTAACTCTGAGACATGGAACTATGAGAAGATAGGACTAATGCTTAAGAAAACTGTTTTGCTTAAGAAAACAGTTTCAGGAGAATGGGAATTAATTCTTCTTTAAATGTTTGGTAGAATTCCCCTGGGAAGCCGTCAGGCCCTGTGTCTATTATATATCAGGTTTTTTAAAAACTTTTCTTTAAAGTCATTTAAAATTTTTACTATATGTAGTGTTTTGGAACACAATTTAAATAGTCATATCTCCATCCATGTAAGAATATCAAACATTCTCTATATAAAATTCACAAGGCAGTTTCCAGAAATACTATCTAATTTAATCCTTAAAATTATATGAGTTACTTAAAATTCTTTTCACATTACAGCAGAGGAGCAGAGCATACTGACATTAAGTGGTCCTTTGAGGTTGCATGACATAAAAGTGCCATATTCAGAATCTGAACCCAGGTATCCCTGTGAATCCAAATGTATAAATGTTTCTACTCTGTTACTTGGGGTGTGTGTGCAAGAGAGAGAAAATTAAAGTGTTCTTGAATATAAAGTAGAAATATTCATGTGTATGAATAAAAGAAAATGATTTGGTGGTTGTGTGTGAGCCAAATCCCAGAACCATACAGAATAGTGGTGGTCTTCCCACTAGTCCCCATAATATTTTCACTTCTTAACAAAGGAGATCTCTTCTGTCTCCTTATATATGTATTTCGGCATATCTTCATACATCACTTCTCCAGCCCTGAGGCACTGCATGATACCTTTGGGGGGCATTCCTCTTCCCCTGCACCATCCTGTCCTTCCCCTCCATCCTCCTTAAACATAGAGATTCTGCGTCTCTGTGATTTGAGCCTCGGACTCCTTTTACTCCCTGGGGCAGGTGCAGAGCTTTGATTTCCTCTCTTGAAGTAGGAGAGATGGGGAATTACAGCACCACGTAGGAAGTGTTGCAAGGGTGAGCAAAGAGTTTTCCCAGATCACAGCAGCAGAGGGGGAGGGAAGGCTCCTAGAGGAGCCGGATCTTCGGAGGGGATCACTGGTCAGCCAGGCAAGGGAAGAGGCCAGGGGTGAGTATCCCGTTGCTAGCTCACTCTGTCTCCCTGAAATAATCTTGAAAATGTTACTAAAATGGTTCTTAAGTGTTTTGTTTGGAGTTTTCTGGCAGGGAAGAAGGGAGACAATTCAATTCAGGTAGTGCTTTCCAGTTTGCCAAAATTAATATGCTACAGTAATGGAAATGCTAACTTTTTTGTTTGTTTCAAAACATGGGCTTTTTTTTTTTAATTTTTTAATAAACATATAATGTATTTTTATCCCCAGGGGTACAGGTCTGTGAATCACGAGGTTTATATATTTCACAGCACTCATCATAGCACATACCCTCCCCAATGTCCATATCCCCACCACCCTCTCCCGTCCCCACTCCCCCCAGCAACCCTCAGTCTGTTTTTTGAGATTGAGTCTTTTATGGTTTGTCTCCCTCCCAATCCCATCTTCTTTCATTTTTTCTTTTCCTACCTCCCAAACCCCTCATGTTGCATCTCCACTTCCTCATATCAGGGAGATCATATGATAGTTGTGTTTCTCTGACTGACTCACTTCGCTATGCATAATACCCTCTAGTTCCATCCACATTGTCACAAATGGCAAGATTTCATTTCTTTTGATGGCTGCATAGAATTCCATTGTATATCTATACCACAATTTCTTTATCCATTCATCTGTTGATGGACATCTAGGTTCTTTCCATAGTTTGGCTATTGTGGACATTGCTGCCATAAACATTCGGAACACCACGTTTGTATCTTTAGGATATATACCCAGCAGTGCAATCGCTGGGTTATAGAGTAGCTCTATTTTCAGTTTTTTGAGGGACCTCCACACTGTTTTCCAGAGTGGCTGCACCAGCTTGCATTCCCACCAGCAGTGTAGTTCCCCTTTCTCCGTATCCTTGCCAGCATCTGTCATTTCCTGACTTGTTAATTTTAGCCATTCTGACTGGTGTGAGGTGGTATCTCATTGTGGTTTTGATTTGTATTTCCCTGATGCCGAGTGATGTGGAGCATTTTTTCATGTGTCTGTTGGTCATCTGGATTGTCTTCTTTGTAGAAATGTCTGTTCATGTCCTCTGCCCATTTCTTGATTGGATTCTTTGTTCTTTGGGTGTTGAGTTTGATAAGCTCTTTATAGATTTTGGATACTAGCCCTTTATCCGATATGTTGTTTGCAAATATCTTCTCCCATTGTCAGTTGTCTTTTGATTTTGTTAATGTTTCCTTTGCTGTGCAAAAGCTTTTGATCCTAATGAAATCCAAGTAGTTCATTTTTGCCCTTGCTTCCCTTGCCTTTGGCAATGTTCCTAGGAAGAAGTTGCTGCAGCTGAGGAGGAAGAGGTTGCTGCCTGTGTTCTCCTCAAGGATTTTGATGGATTCCTTTCTCACATTGAGGTCCTTCATCCATTTTGAGTCTATTTTCGTGTGTGGTGTAAGGAAATGGTCCAATTTCATTTTTCTACATGTGCCTGTCCAATTTTCCCAGCACCATTTGTTGAAGATGCTGTCTTTTTTCCATTGGATATTCTTTCCTCCTTTGTCGAAGAATAGTTGACCATAGAGTCGAGGGTCTATTTCTGGGCTTTCTATTCTGTTCCATTGATCTATTTGTCTGTTTTTGTGCCAGTACAATACTGTCTTGATGATGACAGCTTTGTAATAGAGCTTGAAGTCTGGAATTGTGATGCCACCAACTTTGGCTTTCTGTTTCAATATTTCTTTGGTTATTTGAGGTCTTTTCTGGTTCCATATAAATTTTAAGATTATTTGTTCTATTTTTTTGGAAAAAATGGATGGGATTTTGGTAGGGATTGCATTAATTGTGAGGATTGCTTTAGGTAGCCTAGACATTTTCACAATATTTATTCTTCCAATCCATGAGCATGGAACATTTTTCCATTTCCTTGTGTCTTCCTCAATTTTTCATGAGTACTTTATAGTTCTCTGAGTATAGATTCTTCGCTTCTTTGGTTAGGTTTATTCCTAGGTATCTAATGGTTTTGGGTGCAATTGTAAATGGGATTGACTCCTTAATTTCTCTTTCTTCTATCTTGTTGTTGGTATAGAGAAATGCAACTGATTTCTGTGCATTGACTTTATATCCTGACACTTTACTGAATTCCTGTGCATGTTCTAGCAGTTTTGGAGTGGAGCCTTTTTAGTTTTCCACATATAGTATCATATCATCTGCAAAGAGTGATAGTTTGACTTCTTCTTTGCTGATTTGGATGCCTTTAATTTCTTTTTGTTGTCTGATTGCTGAGGCTAGGACTTCTAGTACTATGTTGAATAGCAGTGATGATAATGGACATCCCTGCCATCCCGTTCCTGACCTTAGCGGAAAAGCTTTCAGTTTTTCTCCATTGAGAATGATATTTGCAGTGGGTTTTTCACAGATGGCTTTGATAATATTGAGGTATGTGCCCTCTATCCCTACACTTTGAAGAGTTTTAATCAGGAAGGGATGCTGTACTTTGTCAAATGCTTTTCATCATCTATTGAAGGTACCATATGGTTCTTATTTTTTCTTTTATTAATGTATTGTATCACATTGATTGACTTGCGGATGTTGAACAAACCTTGCAGCCCTGGAATAAATCCCACTTGGTCATGGTGAATAATCCTTTTAATGTACTGTTGAATCCTATTGGCTAGTATTTTGGTGAGAATTTTCACATCTGTGTTCATCAAGGATATTGGTCTGTAATTCTCTTTTTTGATGAGATCCTTGTCTGGTTTTAGGATCAAGGTGATGCTGACCTCATAAAATGAGTTTGGAAGTTGTCCTTCCATTTCTATTTTCTGGAACAGTTTCAGGAGAATGGGAATTAATTCTTCTTTAAATGTTTGGTAGAATTCCCCTGGGAAGCCGTCTGGCCCTGGGCTCTTCTTTGGAGATTTTTGATGACTGCTTCAGTCTCCTTACTGATTATGGGTCTGTTCAGGTTTTCTATTTTTTCCTGGTTCAGCTGTAGTACTTTATATATTTCTAGAAATGTATCCATTTCTTCCAGATTGTCGAATTTGTTGGCGTAGAGTTGCTCATAGTATGTTCTTATAATTGTTTGTATTTCTTTGGTGTTGGTTGTGATCTCTCCTCTTTCATTCATGATTTTGTTTATTTGGGTCCTTTCTCTTTTCGTTTTGAAAAGTCTGGCCAGGGGTTTATCAATCTTATTAATTCTTTTAACAAACAAGCTCCTAGTTTCGTTGATTTGTTCTGTTGTTTTATTAGTTTCTATTTCATTAATTTCTGCTTTGATCTTTATGATTTCTCTTCTCCTGCTGGGTTTAGGCTTTCTTTGTCATTCTTTCTCCAGCTCCTTTAGGTGTAGGGTTAGGTTGTTTATTTGGAGACCTTTCTTATTTCTTGAGAAAGGCTTGTATTGCTATATATTTTCCTCTCAGACTGCCTTTGTTGTGTACTACAGATTTTGAATCACTGTGTTTTCATTATCATTTGTTTCCATGAATTTTTTCAATACTTCTTTAATTTCCTGGTTGACCCATTCATTTTTTAGAAGGATGCTGTATAGTCTCCATGTATTTGGGTTCTTTCTAAATTTCCTCTTGTGATTGAGTTCTAGCTTCAGAGCATATTTCAGAGTGGTCTGAAAATATGCAGCAATGATATCAAACTTTGGATACTGGTTTAGAACTGATTCATGACCCAGGATGTGGTCTATTCTGGAGAATGTTCTATGTGCACTAGAGAAGAATGTGTATTCTGTTGCCTTGGGATGGAATGTTCTGAATATATCTGTGATGTCCATCTGATCCAGTGTGTCATTCAAGATCTTTATTTCCTTGTTGATCTTTTGCTTGGATGATCTGTCCATTTCAGTGAGGGGAGTGTTAAAGTCCCCTACTATCATTGTATTATTGTTGATGTGTTTCTTTGATTTTGTTATTAATTGGTTTATATAGTTGGCTGCTCCCACGCTGGAGGCATAGACATTTAAAATTGTTAGATTTTCTTGTTGGACAGACCCTTTGAGTATGATACAGTGTCCTTCCTCATCTCTTATTATAGTCTTTGGCTTAAAATCTAATTGATCTTATATAAGGATTGCCATTCCTGCTTTCTTCTGATGTCCATTAGCATGGTAAATTCTTTTCCAGCCCCTCACTTTAAATCTGGAGGTGTCTTCGGGCTTAAAATGAGTTTCTTGTAGGCAACATATAGATGGGTTTTGTTTTTTTATCCATTCTGATACCCTGTGTTTTTTGATTGTGGCATTTAGCCCATTCACATTCAGGGTAACTATTGAGAGATATGAATTTAGTGCCATTGTATTGCCTGTAAGGTGACTGTTACTGTATATTGTCTCTGTTCCTTTCTGATCTACTACTTTTAGAGTCTCTCTTTGCTTAGAGGACCCCTTTCAATATTTCCTGTAGAGCTGGTTTGGTGTTTGTGAATTCTTTCAGTTTTTGTTTGTCCTGGAAGTTTTTTATCTCTCCTTCTATTTTCAGTGATAGACTAGCTGGATATAGTATTCTTGGCTGCATGTTTTTCTCATTTAGTGCTCTGAATATATCATGCCAGTTCTTTCTGGCCTGCCAGGTCTCTGTGGATAAGTCTGCTACCAATCTAATGTTTTTACCCTTGTATGTTACAGACTTCTTTTCCCGGGCTGCTTTTAGGATTTTCTCTTTGTTGCTAAGATTTGTAAATTTTATTATCAGGTCACGGGATGTGGACCTATTTTTATGGATTTTGAGGGGCATTCTTTGCATCTCCTGGATTTTGATGTTTGTTCCTTTGCCATATTAGGGAAATTCTCTACAATAATTCTCTCCAATATACCTTTTGTTCCCCTCTTTCTTTCTTCTTCTTCTGGAATCTCAATTATTCTTTTTTTTTTTTTTTTAAGATTTTATTTATTTATTTGACAGAGAGAAATCACAAGTAGATGGAGAGGCAGGCAGAGAGAGAGAGAGGGAAGCAGGCTCCCTGCTGAGCAGAGAGCCCGATGCGGGACTCGATCCCAGGACCCTGAGTTCATGACCTGAGCCAAAGGCAGCGGCTTAACCCACTGAGCCACCAGGCGCCCCTGGAATCTCAATTATTCTAATGTTGTGTTGTCTTATGGTGTCACTTATCTCTCAAATTCTCTCCTCATGGTCCAGTATTTGTTTGTCTCTTTTGCTCGGCTTCTTTATTCTCTGTCCTTTGATCTTCTATGTCACTAATTCTTTCTTCTGCCTCATTTATCCGAGCAGTAAGAGCTTCCATTTTTTATTGCACCTCATTAATAGCTTTTTTAATTTCAATTTGGTTAGATTTTAGTCCCTTTATTTCTCCAGAAAGGGCTTTTATATCTCCCGAGAGGGTTCCTCTCATATCTTCCATGCCTTTTTCGAGCCCGGCTAGAACCTTGAGAATCGTCATTCTGAACTCTAGGTCTGTCATATTTTTACCAATGCCCGCATTGATTAGGTCCCTAGTCTTCGGTACTGCTTCTTGTTCTTCTTTTTGTGGTGAGTTTTTCTGCCTTGTCATTTTGCCCAGATAAGAATATATAAAGGAGCAAATAAAATGTTAAAAGGGTGGCAAAGACCCCAGGGAAATGTGCTTTAACCAAATCAGAAGAGACCCCAAATCGCGGGAGGGAGAAAGCGGCTAAACAAGAAAAAAAAAAAAAAGAAAAGAAAAGAAAAGAAATAAGAAAAAAAAATTTAAAAAAGAAAATATCTGTATATACAAATAATATAGTTAGATACAATGGAAGATAAAATATGACTATAATAATAAAAGTTCAAAAAATTATTTTTTATAAGGTATTGTTAAGATAAAGTAGTTTTAAAAAAAAGTTAAAAGAAGAAAGGGTAAAAGTTAAAAAAAATTAGCAGAATAAAAAAGAAAAAAAATTAACTGCAAGATTAAAAAATCATGGGGAGAAAGCCATGAATTCCTTGCTTTGCTTTCTCCTCTGGAATTCCGCTGTTCTCCTTGGTAAGTGAAGTTGGTCTTGGCTGGATTTCTTGCTGATCTTCTGGGGGAGGAGCCTGTTGTAGTGATTCTCAAGTGTCTTTGCCTGAGGCAGAATTGCCCCGCCCTTATCAGGAGCTGGGCTAAGTAATCTGCTTGGGTTCGCTTTTGGGAGCCTTTGTTCCCTGAATGCTTTCTGTATTGTTAGGGAGGGTGGGAATGATAATGGCGGCCTCCCGATCTCCAGCCTGGAGGATTTGCGAGTTCGGAGTCCTGCTCCTCAGTGTGCTCTCAGAGAAAAGCACCCAAATGCTCCCGTCTCCCTGGCCTCTGGTCACGTTTGGAGAAAAGTTGCCTGGTCGATCGCTCTTGGAGAAAAGCGCTCAGTCACTTCTGTCTCCACGGCCTCCGGCCACACTCGGAGCCTACCCAGCCTGCGACCGGTTCAAGGTAACCCCGAGCTGAGAGCTCACTCCTCAGCTCTGTCTCTGGAGCCGGCTTTCCCGTTCTAATACCTGTAAGCTCTACGACACTCAGAAACCCCTGATCCTTCTGTGACCCTGCGGGACCTGAGGCCACACTGACCCCGCGTGGGCTTCACCCTGCTTTAGCCTCTGGAGCGATGTCCCTCAATGGAGCAGACTTTTAAAAGTCCTGATTTAGTGCTCTGTTGCTCCGCTGCTTGCCAGGAGCCGGCCCATCCCCCCGGGTGCTTCTATCTTCCCGGTGCTTCGGACTCACTTCTCCACAGGTCCTACCTTTCAGAAAGTGGTCAATTTTCTGTTTCTAGAAATGATTATCTTTTCTTCGATTTCCCATTGGATTTGTAGGTGTTTGTAATGTTTAGCTAAGCTATCTCGCTGATCTCCTGCTACCTGATATTGTCTCAGCCTGCTAATTCTCTGCCATCTTGACTCCTCCCCCTTTCCTAACTTTTTTTTTACTGTGCTTTATTAAATGGGTTAAATATGTGTCTGCAATATCATTTACCTCTTTGTTGTTGGCAAATTTTCCTTCATCCATGGAGCACTGGTGAGCTTTTTAAAGTGGCTCCTACATAAATTCTCACAAATTCTAACTGAGCAGAGTGGAGAGTAAAGCTCTGTTCCAGGTGTGCTCCCTAAGCTGTACTGTGATCCCCCAAACCTTAACACCTTACTGGGTGGATCATGAGTTTGGTGCCTCAGATTCACCCCCTCACCTTCTAGAATCGCCAGTCAACACGGGACTATACAAGTGCAGTGATTGCCTCACCTGACTCGACTTCTCCACTGGGGAGACCTGTGTTTGGGAAAGAAAAATGTAATTTCTTCTTCTGTCTAAAACCTTGGGATTTCCTTCTTTACTTTCCAATCCTACTGTCATATTAAAATTTTTGATGCCACAAGATCAAGTAGATATCCACTTGATGATTGTTACTAACTGGTGCATAGGTCAGAATGGCTTTTTTTTTTTTTAAGATTTTAAAAAAATATTTTATTTATTTATTTGACAGAGAGATTACAAGTAGGCAAGAGAGGCAGGCAGGGAGAGAGAGGAGGAAGCAGGCTCTCTGTGGAGCCAAGAGCCCGATGTGGGGCTCAATCCCAGGACCCCGGGATCATGACCTGAGCCAAAGGCAGAGGCTTTAACCCACTGAGCCACCCAGGCGCCCCCCCCTTTTTTAAAGATTTTATTTATTTGACAGAGAGATCACAAGTAGGCAGAGAGGCAGGTGGCGGGGAGGGGGAAGCAGGCCCCCCGCACAGCAGAGAGGCCCTAACCCACTGAGCCACCCAAATGCCCCCAGAATGGCTTCTTAAACCTAAAATTGTGCCAGCAGGAGACTGGGCTCGTATTCCCTCCTAGAAATCTAAGTTGTGTTTATACAGCCCAAGATGATCTCAGTCCCCCAAATACTAGAGACAAACATGAGCAGCTTGCTAAAAGGATATTTGTTTACCATCTATCTTTAGCACCATGTTAAACCCCATAAGAGGGATTATATTAGGGGGTCAATATATCAACATTTTGATATATTAGGGGGTCAACATATCAACTGCTTTCTAGTTAATCCCCCAAGCCCCACATTTAATCAGGAGGTATTTTTCTTCCACATTATTCTCTATTTTGGAAAATGTTACAAATGGCTATTTCCCTCTTTCAAATTGTAGATTCCTTCAGAGGACAGCTAGGGCTTTCTAATTTAGTGTGCAACGATGAATCCTAAACTATCTGGAACTAAGTTTTCTGGCAACTTCTACCAGAATACAGGCAAAAAAAAAAAAAAAATGGAAACAAGAGCCTTAAAAAGACCAAAGGTTATTAAAGTCCATGCACTAATGTTCATATGTTCAAATCCCCTAGGCCCTTGCTCATCACCTACTTAGTTCATATACAAGTCTAAAGAGCTTAATGAGTTTCCAATGCCAGATAAAAGGACGTAAATTAGAAGTGCGGAGAGGGTAAATGAAAAGTAAACAAATTCAAGAAAGATTTAATAAATGTAAACTTTTTTTTAAGATTTTATTTATTTGACAGAGATCACAAGTAGGCAGAGAGCCAGGCAGAGAGAGAGGGGGAAGCAGACTCCCCGCTGAGCAGAGAGCCTGATGCGGGGCTTGATCCCTGGACTCTGGGATCATGACCTTAGTGGAAGGCAGAGGTTTTAACCCACTGAGCCACCCAGGAGCCCCAAATGTAAACTTTTGTCAGCCAATGCACTACAAGCCAGTGAAGCAGCAATAAATGTTTCAGCCTTGGAACATTCACAGAATACCAGGAGCCATAAAAAATGCCTCAGAACATCATGCAGTAAAAGAACTGACATTAGAAATAGGAGTAGGATACAGATTGATCAGAGGGGAGAATGGTTCATTTAAATAGTCTTATCTCTTGTGACTGTTATCACAAGACTTCGAAGTCTTCTTTGGGAGAGACTTCCCAAAGTGGGTGATGGCTGAACTGGGGTCTGAAAGACAAGGCAAAGAGCTTTGCAGATGGACAGGGGGCTTTCCAGTCCAAGAGAATAGCCTATGAAAAGAACCTGTGAGAATCTCCGTTTATTTGGGACCCAGAAGCCAAAACTCTGAAGGGGAAAAACTTCATCTGGGGCAGCTGTAGTCCCAAGAGGGTGAACACTGTGTTGCTGTAGTTCCAACTCTGTCCTCCTGCTGTTGGCCCCAGAGGCAGAAGTACATGACAGAACTGCATAGGTCAAGCCTCAGTTTTCTGATCAGAAGACTGAAAACTAAAAGCTTCAGGAAACAAAAGTAACAGGGAAATTGCCAAGAGAGCTGCATAAGGAAGAGACGCCACAATGCTGTTTATGAACTCGGGGGCTGCTTTCTGAGCAGCTCCTGCACAGATCTGGTCCTGTTCAACACAGTGAAGACAGGCAGAACTGACAGACCGCGGTCCTCAACTGGCCACTAGGTGGCACACGCTGGGACAGAACTTGAATAGCCCCATTCCTGCTCTGGGAGGTGAACTGACTTTGGAATCACAGACCACAGAAGGAGAGTTGGAAGTTGTGGTTTGAATCTAACCAGGTGGATTGTCCGCCTCAACAAAAATACCTACGCTCTCCAGAGGATTTAAGTCAATGATTTTTTTCTTTTTCTTTTTTTTATTTAGTATATTCACAATGTTAGTCAGCCACCCCCATGATTTAATTATAGGACAATTACATCACCCTAACAAGAGACCCCATATATGTAAGCAGTCACTCCCAATCCCCCCTCTCATCCCTTAGCAACCACTAGCCAACTTTCTGTTGTTCATGTGTTTATGAATTTGCATACTCTGGACATTTCATATAAATTGAATTATATAGGGAAGCCTGGGTGGCTGAGTCAGTTAAGCATCTGCCTTTGGCTCAGGTCATGATCTCAGGGTCCTGGGATGGAGCTCTGCATCAGGCTCCCTGCCCATCTCCCTCTGCCTGATGCTCCCCTGCTTGTATTTTCTGTCTCTGATAAGTAAATAAATAAAATCTTTTAAAAAATTCAATTATGTAATATGTTGTCTTTGTGACTAGTTTCTTTCAATTAGCATAATGCTGTCAAGGTTTATCCACATTGAAGCATATATTCTTTTTTACCAGATAATATTGTTATATGTTATATGTGCATACTACATTTTGTTTCTAAATTTACAGTTGATGGACATTTGGATTGTTTCCACCTTTGGCTGTTATGAATTGTGCTGCTATAAACATTTGCCTGCAAGTTTTTGGGTGGACAAATATTTTTGCCCAATTGATGAAATGAGGTATCTTTCCATTTATTTGGATCTCCTTTAACTCCTTTAAAAAATGCGTACTTTTGGGGCACCTGGGTGGCTCAGTGGGTTAAAGCCTCTGCCTTTGGCTCAGGTCATGATCCCAGGGTCCTGGAATCGAGCCCCGCATTGGGCTTTCTGCTCAGTGGGGAGCCTGCTTCCTCCTCTCTCTCTCTCTCTCTCTGCCTGCCTCTCCGCCTTCTTGGGATCGCTCTCTCTCTGTCAAATAAATAAGTAAAATCTTAAAAAGAAATGTGTACTTTTCAGTCTACAAATTTACATTTACATGCATTGTAAACTGCACTGAACAATCTTACAATTTTTTCTTTCAATCATCAAAAATATTTTAAAGAACAATAAAGGTAGATACACTAGACAGAGATCACTAAGGAAATAGAAGATTTTAATAATGCTATAAACAAATTAGATCTAAAAGACATTTACAGAAAACTCCACCCAAAAACAGCAGATTGCATGTTACTCTTACGAGCACATGGAACATTCTCCAGTGTACACCATAGGCCAGGGCGTAAAACAAAACTCAATAAATTTAAAAGAATTGAAATAATAAAAAATATGTTTTTCCCATGACAATGGAATGAAGGCAGAAATCAATTACACAAAGAAATCTTAGAAACTCACAAAAATGTGCATATTAAACAACATACTTTTTTTTTTTTTTTTTTTGGTAGGCTTCATCCCCAGCATGGCAACACAGGGCTTGAACGCACCACCGTGAGATCACACCTGAGTTGAGATCAAGAGTCAGACGCTCGGGGCTCCTGGGTGGCTCAGTGGGTTAAAGCCTCTGCCTTCGGCTCAGGTCATGATCCCAGGGTCCTGGGATCGAGCCCCACATCGGGCTCTCGGCTCCGCAGAGAGCCTGCTTCCTCCTCTCTCTCCCTGCCTGCCTCTCTTGCCTACCTGTGATCTCTGTCTGTCAAATAAATAAATAAAATCTTTATTAAAAAAAAAAAAGAGACGCTCATCCAACAGAGCCAACCAGGTGCCCTCAAAAAACATACTTCTAAATAATCAGTGAGTCAAAAAAGAAATCACAAGGAAATTAGAAATATCATTGAAATGAATGAAAATAAATATACAATATACCAAAACTTATGGGACACAGTTAAAGTGGTACTTAGAGGGAAATTTATAGCTGAAAAAAAAGAATGATCTCAGGGCACCTGGGTGGCTCAGTGGATTAAGCCGCTGCCTTCGGCTCGGGTCATGATCTCAGTGTCCTGGGATCCAGAAAAGATCCCAAATAGCCAAAGCAATCCTGAAAAAGAAAATGGAAGCTGGGGGCATCACAATTCAAGCTGTATTACAAAGCTGTAATCACCAAGACAATACAGTATGGGCACAAAAACAGAAACATTGATCAATGAAACAGAATAGAGAACCCAGAAATGGACCCTCACCTCTATGGTCAACTAATCTTCAACAAAGCGGGAAAGAATGCCCACTGGAAAAAAGACAACCTCTTCAACAAATGGTGTTGGGAAAATTGGACAGCCACATCCAGAAGAATGAAAGTGGACCATTTTCTTATACCATATACAAAAAGAGACTCCAAATGGATGGAAGACCTAAATGTGAGACAAAAATCCATCAAAATCCTAGAGAAGAACACAGGCAGCAACCTCTCTGACCTTGGCCACAGGAAATTCTTGCTAGACACATCTCCAAAGACAAAGGAAACAAAGGCAAAAATGAACTCCTGGGATTTCATCAAGATAAAAATCTTCTCCACAGCAGAGAAAATAGTTGACAAAACCAAGACAATTGACAGAATGGGAGAAGATATCTGTAAATGTCTTATCAGATAAAGGGCTTCTATCCAAAATCTAGAAAGGACTTATCAAACTCAACACCCAGAAAACAAATAACCCAGCCAAGAAATGGGCAGAAGACATGAACAGACATTTCTCCAAAGAAGACATCCAAATGGCCAACAGACATGTGAAAAAGCCCTCAACATCACTTGACATCAGGGAAATACAAATCAAAACCACAATGAGATACCACCTCACACCAGTCAGAATGGCTAAAATTAACAAGTTAGGAAAAAACAGACATTGGTGAGGATGCAGGGAAAGGGGAACCCTCCTACACTGTTGGTGGGAATGCAAGCAGGTGCACCTGCTCCAGAAAGAAGTTCCTCAAGAAGTTAAAAGTAGAATTACCCTACAACCCAGGAATTGCACTACTAGGTATTTACCCCAAAGATACAAATGTAGCAGGCATGTGTAACTCAGTGTTCATAGCAGCAATGTCCACAATAGCCAGACTGTGGTAAAAGCCCAGATGTCCATCGATAGATGAATGAATAAAGAAGAATGAATGAATAAAGAAGATATATATATATATATATAATGGAATATTACTCTTGCCATTTGCAACAATGTGGATGGAGCTAGAGGGTATTCTGCTTAGCAAAATAAATCAGTCAGAGAAAGACAAATACCATGTGATTTCACTCATATGTGGAATATAAGAAACAAAATAGATAAACATAGGGGAAGGAAAGGAAAAATAAAATAAAATGAAAACAGACAGGAAAACAGAAAACAAAATGAAAACAAACCAAAAGAGACTTTTAACTCTAGGAAACAAACTGAGGGTTGCTGTGGGAAGGTGGGTGAGGGGATGGTGTAATTAGGTGACAGACATCAGGGAGGGCACGGGGTATTATATACAACTGATGAATCACTAAATTCTATGTCTAAAACTAATAATACAGTATATGTTAGTTAGATTAAATTTAAATTTAAAAAAATAATAAAAGAAAATATAAATACCTCTCAACTTAGATGCAAAATCCTCAACAAAAATTGGCAAATAGAATCAAGTAGTATATAAAAGGTTAGTATGCATTCAGCCACAGAAAGCCATAAAATTCTAGAAAATGCTATACCACGAACAAACACTGAAAACATTATGCTAAACCACGTAAACTAGACACAAAAGAACAATTACTGTATAGTTCCAGGTATATGAGGTAATAGGCAAATTTACAGAGACATAAAGTAGAATAAGGGTTACCAGGGCCTGGGGAGAATGGGAAGTTAATTGTTTAATGGGTACAGTTTCTATTTGGGACAATAAAAAAGCTTTTGGAAATGGATAGTGGTGATGGTTGCACAACATCATGAATGTACTTAATGTCACTGAATTGTACATTTAAAAATGGTTAAAATGGTAAATGTTATGTGTATTTTATGACAATAAACAAACAATCAAAACACATCACAACCATGCGGGATTTATAATTACAGGATGGTCTAATATTTAAAAATTAATCAATGTGGGGACCCTGGGTGGCTCAGTGGGTTAAGCTGCTGCCTTCGGTTCAGGTCATGATCTCAGGGTCCTGGGATCAAATCCTGCATTGGGCTCACTGCTCAGCAGGGAGCCTGCTTCCCTCTTCCTCTCTCTCTGACTGCCTCTCTGCCTACTTGTGATCTCTGTCAAATAAATAAATAAAACCTTAAAAAAATTAATCAATGTAATCATAATAGCAGCCTAAAGAATGTCCATTCATGATAAAAACTGTTAGCAATCTAGGAATAGAAAGAAATTTCCCTAACTTGATAAAGGTATCAACCTAAACCTATAGCTGACACTTACTGGTGAGGTCTTTTCCCTTAAGATCTAAAATAAGGAAAGAATGTTCTCTCTCACAGGTCCTCTTCAGTATTGTACTAATACTGCTTAGACATGAAATAAGGCAAGGTAAAGAAATAAAAGGCATACAGATTGCATAATATAATTGTCATTGTGTAAAATCTCAAGTAACCGGGATGCCTGGGTGGCTCAATCAGTTCGGCTGCTGCCTTCGGCTCAGGTCATGATCCCAAGCTCCTGGGATCGAGTCCCGCATCAGGCTGCTTGCTCAGTGGGGAGCCTGCTTCTCTCCCTGCCTCTGCCTGCCACTTTGCCTGCTTGTGCTTTCTCTCTCTGACAAATAAATGAATAAAATCTTTAAAAAAATGTTTTTAAAAAATCTCAAGTAACCTATAAACTACCTCCTACAACTAAAAGTTGCAATTAGCAATGTCACAAGATATAAGGTCAACATACAAAAATCAACTGTATTTCTCTGTATTAACAATGAACAATTGAAAGCCAGAATCTAAAAAATAGTATCATTTACAGTCACTCTGTGAAAAATGAATTGCTACAGTCCAAGAAAACATGTACAGGATATATATTCTTAA
The DNA here is from genome assembly GCF_964662115.1 of Mustela nivalis. Lineage (NCBI taxonomy): Eukaryota > Metazoa > Chordata > Mammalia > Carnivora > Mustelidae > Mustela > Mustela nivalis. The sequence goes on from NC_139027.1 coordinate 87,481,338, forward strand.
AACCACAAAGTATTGGGGGCACGTGGGTAGCTCAGTGGGTTAAAGCCTCTGTCTTTGGCTCAGATCATGATTCCTGGGATCGAGCCCCACATCAGGCTCTCTGCTCTGCTCCCTGTCTCTGCCTGCCTCTCTGCCTACTTGTGATCTTTCTCTCTGTCAAATAAATAAATAAAATCTTAAAAAAAACACAAAATATTGGTTGGAATTGTAGAAGAAATTCTGACAAAGAGTCGTACTACTTGAGGAATTAATTACACTACTTGATTTTAAGACTTATATAGAGCTAGGCGTGCCTGGATGGCTCAGTTGGTTGAACAGTGGACTCAATTTTAGCTCAGGTCATGATCTCAGCGTCCTGGGATTGATCCCCATGCCAAGCTCCATGCTCAGCAGGGAGTGGGCTCAAGGTTTTTCCTCCCCCTCTTCCTTTGCCCCCTGCCCTGCTCTCATGTGCACTCTCTCTCAAATAAATAAACAAAACTTAAAAATAATAGACATATATAGCTTGAGTAATCAAGACTGTGAAGTATGTGCAAAAAAGATACATAAATCAGGTGCACCTGGGTGGCTTAGTTGGTTAAAACACCAACTCTTGATTTTGATCTCAGGGTCATGTGTTTGAGCCCCTTGTGGAAGCTGTTTAAGATTCTCTTTCTGCCCCTGCCAGCTCATGCCCTCTCTCTCACTCTCTCTCTAAAAGGAAAGAAGGGAGGAAGGAAGGAGAGGAGGGACGGAGGTAGAGAGGAAGGGAGGGAGGAAGAAAGGAAGACAAATCAGTGAAACAAAAGAGATACAGACTCAAGCTAATACAGTCATTTAATATCTACAAATGGGGCAGTAGTAAGTTAATGGAGGAAGGACAGTTCTGGAATAATTGTATATCCATATGCAACTCCTCTCCCCAAATTCTTGACAAAAATTAACTCAAAGTGAGTCATATCAATATAATCAATATCAATTTTATATCAATAAAAGCGTAAGATGTGGAAGAACACCTTTGTGACGGGCGATTATGTTAAGAGTTCTTAGATATGGGACGCCTGGGTGGCTCAGTTGGTTAAGCAGCTGCCTTCGGCTCAGGTCATGATCCCAGCGTCCTGGGATCGAGTCCCACATCGGGCTCCTTGCTCAGCAGGGAGCCTGCTTCTCCCTCTGCCTCTGCCTGCCATTCTGTCTGCCTGTGCTTGCTCTCTCCCCCTCTCTCTCTCTGATAAATAAATAAAATCTTAAAAAAAAAAAAGAGTTCTTAGATATGACATCAAAACCATGATTCATGAAAGAAAAAAAATTGGAAGCTGAACTTTACCAGAATAAAAAATGTTTGCTTTGTGGAAGACACTGTTTAGAAAATGAAATAAACTATAGACCGAGAGAAAGATGTTCGCTCATCACATAGCTGATACAGAACTTGCAATCAGAATACAAAATCCTCTCGGGGCGCCTGGGTGGCTCAGTGGTTTGGGCTGCTGCCTTTGGCTCGGGTCATGATCTCAGGGTCCTGGGATCGAGCCCCGCATCGGGCTCTCTGCTCCATGGGAAGCCTGCTTCCCTCTCTCTCTCTCTCTGCCTGCCTCTCTGCCTACTTGTGATCTCTGTCTGTCAAATAAATAAATTAAATCTTTAAAAAAAAAAAAGAATACAAAATCCTCTCAAGCCTCAACACTAAGATAACTAATAAACTGATTCAACAACTAAAACACAGTTTACCAGACAAGATATATGGATGGTAAATACGTCTGTGAAACAAAGTCCCTATTAAGGGATAAAATAAAACCATGATGTGGATCTGCTACATACTTTCTAGAATGGCTTAAGCAAAAAAATACTGATGATATCAAGTGATGACAATGATGCAGAGCACCTAGCTCTCATATATTTCTAATGGGAAAGGAAAAATGATATAACTCTCTAGAAAACAGCTCAGCAGTTTTTTATGTTAAACCCTAACACCCACCGTAGCATCTACCAATCCCAATCCTGAGTCTTTATAACAGATATAAGTGAAGTTTTCCTTAAAGGGGGCGCCTGGGTGGCTCAGTGGGTTAAGCCGCTGCCTTCAGCTCAGGTCATGATCTCAGGGTCCTGGGATCGAGCCCCACATCAGGCTCTCTGCTCAGCAGGGAGCCTGCTTCCTCCTCTCTCTCGGCTGCCTCTGTGCCTGCTTCGGCTCGGGTCATGATTCCAGGGTCCTGGGATCGAGTTCTGCATCAAGACTTGCTCAGCGGGGAGCCTGCTTCTCCCTCTCCCTCTGCCACCCCCCTGCATGTGTGTGTGTGCTCTCTCTTTCTCTGATAACTAAATAACTAAATAAATCTTTTTTAAAAGGGGCTAGAGGGGAGCCTGGATGACTCAGTGGGTTAAACCCCTGCCTTCAGCTGAGGTCATGATCTCAGGGTCCTGGGATCAAGTCCTGCCCCGGGCTCTCTGCTCAGCAGGGAGCCTGCTTCCCCCCTCTCCCTGCCTCTCTGCCTACTTGTGATTTCTGTCAAATAAATAAATAAAATCTTTTAAAAAAACAAAATAAAATAAACAAAAGGGACACCTGAGTGGCTTGGTGAGTTAAGCCTATACCTTCGGTTCAGGTCATGATCTCAGGGACCTGGGATAGAGCCCTGCATTGGGCTCTCTGCTCAGCGGGGAGCCTGCTTCCCCCCCTTTCTGCCTGCATCACTGCCTACTTGTGATCTCTCTCTCTCTGTTAAATAAAAAAAAAAATTTTTTTTAAGGAGCTAGAGAGTAAATATTTTAGGCTTAAAGACATAGGTCTCTGTCACAACTACTCTGCAATGTCACTGCAGTGCAAAAGCAGCTATAAGACAGGCATGTAAATGAAGGGGCAAAGCTGTGCTGCAAGGGGTGCCTGGGTGGCTCAGTGGGTTAAAGCCTCTGCCTTCGGCTCAGGTCATGATCCAAGGGTCCTGGGATGGAGCCCCGCATTGGGCTTTCTGCTCAGCAGGGAGTCTGCTTCCTCCTCTCTCTCTGCCTGCCTCTCTGCCTGCTTGTGGTCTCTGTCTGTCAAATAAATAAATTCTTTAAAAAAAAAAAAAAGCTGTGCTGCAATAACATTTTATTTGCAGAAATAGGCAGCCAGCCTATAGGCCGTAGTTTGCCACCTCTTGCCCTAGAGAAATGAAAACTGTGTTCATTGAAAACATGTTTACAAATGTTTATAGCAACACTATTCATAATTACCAGAAATTGGTAACAACCCAAATGTCCTACATATGGTAAATGGCTAAAACTGCGGTACATTCATACAGAACTATTACTCAGCAAAGAGGGAGAATAACCTACATGCAAGGACTTGGATGAATTTCAAAAGCATTATCTAAGTGACATAAGCTAGTATCAAAAGGTTACATACTATATGATTTCATTCATATGATATTCTTAAAGTGACAAAACTAGAGTGTAAAGAAATAATCAATGATAAAGGTTGAATGTGGGGTGACTTGAAAGTAGTAATAGGAATGAATCTTGGGGGATGATGGAATGGTTCTGCATCCTGACTGTGGAAGTGATTCTATGAATCTATACATCTCAAAATTCATAAAGCTATATACTCCCCAAAAGGGCAGTTTTTTGAGATGAGTATTTACCATTAATACCAACATCAATTCTCCCTATTAAAAAGAGAGTAATCATCATTTTGTGCCTCTATTTCCTTATCACCTAATTCTTCCTTAGCCATTTGCATGCTGTTTTTTGTCTGTACCATTTCTTTCAAAAATCAACTTTAAGGAAGCAAGTTTAAAGAGTTTCTCATCATTCCTGTTTTTTTTTTTTCCTAAGATTCATTCACTTATTTTAGAAAGAGAACAAGAGTGTGAAAGCAGGAGCAGGAGGGGCAGGGGGAGAGGGAGAGAGAATCTCAAGCAGATTCTGCACTGAGCACAATGCCTAACATGGGGCTCAATCTCATGATCTAGAGATCATGACCTGAGCTGAAACCAAGAGTTAGATGCCTGACTGTGCCACCCAGGCACTGTGAGCTCTGTATTTTTAATAAGGTCCTCAGCCTGACATGGGGCTCAGCCTCACCACCTTGAGATCAGAACCTGAGCTGAACCAAGAATGTGATACTTAACCGACTGTGCCACTCAGGCTCCCCTGTTCCTGATCTTTTGGTAGCATTTTATGCTGTTGATTATTCTCTTCTTAGAGCGCCACTTTTTAGCTTCTGGGATGTTGTACTTTTTGGATTTTCCTTCAGCCACACTGAGTGCTACAGTTACATAACCTGTTCCTTTTTATGTTTAATGTCTGAACAACAAGCGACAGAATTATATAGAACTGTGCTGTCCAACACACTAGACACATATGGCACTTGAGCACTCAAAATGTAGCTACTGCTACTGAGCAATGAAATTTTAAAGTTGATTTAATTTTAATTAATTTAAATTTAAAAACTTGATATCTGGTGCTCACTTCTGCAGCACATATGCTAAAATTGGAATGATACACAGAAGATCAGCATGGCTCCTGAGAGTGGATGACATGCAAATTTGTGAATCATTCCATATTTACAAATTAACAAAAAGATAAACAAACAAACAAACAAACTTGATATTCAGTTCAATTCCTGAATACTTCTAAGTATATCTGGAACAACTTGGGTATATTAATCTATCTTTTTAACCCTAAATCTAATCTAAATCTAAATACAGATCAAGTACTTTTCATGAAACCTTGGCATCTGAATTAAGATGTAAATGTAAAATATACACCAAATTTTAAATGCTTAGTACAAAAGGTAATATAGCTTATTAACAAATTGTTTATATTAATTGCGTATTGAAATTGTAATATTTTAAGTATATTGGATTGAATAAAAGATTATTAAAATTGGTTTCTCCTGTTCCTTTTTACTTTTTAAAGTGTGGTTTCTAGAATATTTTAAGTTACATGTTGGGTCACATTAGACAGTACTGATTTGGGGGACTCAGTTCCATAGATACATACATATGTACATATATACACACATATACACATAAATGTATGTGCATACAAATACATATACATACGTGTGTGTATATTCCTTAATTTATTATTTGTACAAGCTTTATCTCACATAACTCCAGGCAGGGTTGTGCTGTCATGTGATAGCTCCAAACCCTCTGTCAGTTGATGGGTAAAAGATCCATTTCTGCACATGAAAGACAGTTAAGGCTGTGTGGATGTCAAGAGCAGCAAGTGCAAGAGCCTCTATTTTCAGAGAGGCAAGCAAAGCAAAAGTTTTAAAATGAAAATAACTATGTCCAAGAACCAAAAAATGGCAATGTGCGGTCACGTTGGTTCTTTTTGTTTCTGAGGTTCTTCACGAACATTTTAAATCTCATCGTGTCTATTGAGTTCACAGGCCATAAGATTTTCAAAATGCTGTCTACAAAACAGTAGTTTAGGATTACTGTAGAATCATACAAATTGGAAAAACAGAAAATGATGGGATGAACTGACAGTAGCTACTGCTACTGACTGAATGATTCTGAAGAAAAAAGGAATCATGTGATATATGAAAGATGGATCTGCAGTTGATGATAGTTAGCAATAGAGGCTAGAGGTATTTGAAATGAGAGAAACTTGTTTGACCAGTATCAGTGTTAAATGCCTGTTAGTTCAATTAGTTCAGAAGTTAAGGACTCTGATTAATCAGGTAAAACTGCTGCTAATGAAAAATGTCATAAGCCAAATATTTCTATGGATTCAACTCTCACTTGAATTTGCAGTGCATCAACATGAGTAATCTAGCCATTCGAGTGGAATTCATCCCCCTGCTAAGGAGTTCCTTTGTAGAGAACATTATAGTTAGATGTATGATTTGAAGGATGGGTAATTACTTGTGAGAAATTTGGATGTAACTGGTTTGTGCTGGGAAAAGATGTGGACTAGAATGGACATCATCATGGAGAATGTCTATTTGAAAGCACAGGTCAGACTCATATTTGGTGAAAATTGTTTGTTTTTAAAGATTTAATTAATTAGTTTTAGAGAAAGGGTGGAGAAGAGGGAGAGAAAATATCCAGCAGACTTCCTGCTGAGCCCAAAGTGGGGGCTCAGCCCCACAACTCAGAGATCACACCCTGAGCCAAAATCGAGAGTCAGAGGCTTAACATACTGAGCCACCCAGGTGTCCCCTGGGTGCTGTCTAATGTGACCCAACATGTCCCATTATGTTTTGAAGCATAATGAACATACTTAAGAAAAGTCATCTGAGTTCCTCAAGAAGATTCTCCTTTTGGCCCACTCCTTTTCAGTTTATGTGACTTAAACAGATTAATGGTAGTGATTTTACTAGGTAAGTGTGCTTGGGAAAGTTGCTTGCTGTTCACTTCCTTGGTTACCTATCTGTAAAACCAAGGATGATAATATATAATAGTACCCTCCTAAAGCTGTTGAGAATTAAATGAGCTAAAACATGTCAAATGTTAAGAGAAGGACATGGAACAGATCAAGTGCTTATTTGTTAGCTATGGCTCTGTTAGTAATAACACATCCAAGGCAAACTCATGGTTTCAACTGTCACTAAGGTTTATGACTTCCAATCCATCACTGATCTTCATCCTACTATTCCATCTATATATTAGGTATCTCCTCTTGGATATATAAATGGCACCTAAAGGGAAAGAAATCAACTATCTGAAATAGGATCTTCTATCCCAAACCACATTCTCTTTGTTCTTTATTTTTTTTTTTTAGGCTTATCTATTTATTAGAGAGAAAGAGAGAGCGAGAGCGAGCACACAAGTAGGAAGAGCCCCAGGCAGAGGTAGGAGAAGCAGCGTCCCAGCTAAGCAGATAGCCCGATGTGGGACTTGATCCCAGGATCCTGGGATCATGACCTGAGCTGAAGATGGACGCCTAAGAAGGACTGAGCCATCCAGGCACCCTAAGTGTTATTTCTAATATATGTCATACTACTAATCTCAGAATAATTTGTTTTATTCACATCCAATATGACTGAGATAAAACAAAAGAGAACACTCTTTTTATGCCCATTATAAAACAATACTTGCTGATTGTAAAAAATTGGGGAAGATATGGAAAAATCAAAAAGGAGAGACTGGGAAGATGGCCTGTAGAGACCAGGTTAATTCTAGGTGATTGGATACAGTTATATTTTGCCTACATAAAAAAAAAAAAAGATAAAAGTAAGAGTAGTTTGTCCAGTTAAGCACCCAACTCTTGGTTTTGGCTGAGGTCATGATCTCCTGGTCCTGGGACTGGGCCCCACATGGGCCTCCACACTGGTCTTGGCGTCTGCTTACCATTCTCTTTCCCTCCCCCTCTGCACTCTGCCTGCACCACTCGGCCTCGTGCACATGGATGCTCTCTAAATAAAATCTTTTAAAAAAGAGATAAAAATTATCCATAACCACAAATTCTAAACTTCCAGCTAAAAAGAAAAAAAATTTTTTTTAAAGATTTTATTTATTTGACAGAGAGAGAGAGAGAAATCACAAGTAGGCAGAGAGGCAGGCAGAAAGAGAGAGAGGAGGACGTAGGCTCCCCGTGGAGCAGAGAGCCCGACACGGGACTCCATCCCAGGACCCCAGGATCATGACCCGAGCCGAAGGCAGAGGCGTCAACCCACTGGGCCACCCAGGCACCCCCAGCTAAAAATTTCAACATATTTCATTTGTTTGATATTTTCCCAGATAATTAAGACCCTATTGTATGTATACAGGGATATGATCTTTTTATACCTAATGTCTTCACCACTGAAAACATTTTATAAAACATTTTAAACTAAGATTTTAAAATTCAAATTTCCAAAGTAAACTTTTTCTAATGACTTGTTTTTGTTTTATGGCTACAATATATACTCAGATATTCCTGAAGATAATAATTTAATTCTTACAAGTTTTCTTCTGCTCTTTGTTTTGCTTCCACTGGTCCTTGTTCTAAGCTAATTATTACACTGGACATTCTAAAAAACCTGCTGGTACCTTGTTTTCTGTAGTGAAAACATGAATGAAGGGGCTGTGTAGGTGAATGTAGAGTTTTTTGCCTTCATCCATAGTAGAACAATTGAGGGAGGTCCACTTATGTGAACATAAATTGTTACTAAGTGTTATGGCACACTTCATTTGTACTGCTTTGGGGGTCCTGGCCCAAAATGATTTTGTAGGAGGGAAAATCATTGTTGTACATTAATAGAATTTTGTTCTTGTTTTAAATTGCTCTCAAGAACAGAATGACTATAAAACATTAGTGTTTTTCTTACAAAAAAGAGGTGTGGGAGATGTATCTTACCACCAAAATACAAAGAATTTTAAACCTCCTCTTCAAACTAAACTGTGTAATTTCATAAATCTAATAATTTAATCAAGACAAAATACTGTTTTAAAATGGTAAATGTATTCTTTATTGTTTAAATATAACTTGAATTCAAAAGAAATACTTTCCAGACCTGTATGTAAGTTCAGGAGCATCACCAATTTGACTTTGTTTTATTTATTTATTTATAAAGATTTTATTTATTTATTCGACAGAGAGAGATCACAAGTAGGCAGAGAGTCAGGAAGGGAGCAGAGAGCCCAATGAAGGGCTTGATTTCAGGACCCCGGGATCATGACCTGAGCCGAAGGCAGAGGTTTAACCCACTGAGCCACCCGGGCGCCCCTTGACTTTGTTTTTAAGTCGTCAGAATATTTGACTTCTTTAATAAGTTGATTTATTCCTCTTCTGAGAAAGCCATTCAATAAGAAGCAGTCTCGGAGTGGGGGTTGGGGGTAAATAAGTATTTTTGAAGATTTGGAAAATACAGATGACTCATGTTTAGATGATTACTATAAACATTTTGGTAATACCGTTCTGCTATTGAAATATATATATTTGTGTGTGTGTGTATATATATATATATATATATATATATATATATATATAAATGAGGGGCTCTTCAAATTATACAATTATAATCGTCCAAAACCAGGTATTTGTGGCCTTTTAATTACGGAATTTCAATTTTCTCATAGAACATGTTCTTTTAAAATACAGGAATTTTAACATGTATGCTTCTTAGTCACACGTGTCCGACATAATATATTTAACCAACAGCCTCCAGAAAGGTGTTTCCAGTTTTCACGCTCACCAAAATGGCCTGAGAGTGCTTTTCTCTTCCACAGCATCACGTAATTAAAATAAGAAACGGCCGAAAGTTTTGAAAAGCCACGCAGTAAAACACTGTCCCGCTGATACAGTTACTACGCCCCTGGTCCTAGCGCGGTGTTGAACTTCTCCTTCCCGCGCCTCACAGCAGACGCTCCCACAGCGTAAATACCAACAGCCCTCTACGGGACCAGGCGTAGCCAAGGGCCCGGCCGCCCAGAGGGCCGTGCGCGGAGGGAGGGACGACAACGTCGGCGTGGCGCACAGTGCTGACGCAACACGCATGCGGGGAGGGCCGCTAGTCGGCCGGCGACGGCGCTGCGTCACGGGCTTTCAGGCGCTTCGCTCTTGGAGACGGCGACGGCTGTGGGCCTCGGCTCTGGCCTCCCGCGCCCTGGGAGTCAGGTCGGTGGCGCGATGAGGCGCAGCAAGGCCGACGTGGAGCGGTACATCGCCTCGGTGCAGGGTTCCGTCCCATCGCCCCGAGAGGTGAGTGGGTCCTGAAGAGCCGGGTGGCCTCCGCCCTGGCCCTGCCGCGGCCCCGCGCGGCGCTGGCGTCATGGCTCCCGGCGGCCGCCGCTCCCTGGCGCGTTGAAGCGCCGGCTGGCTCCCGCGGTCCGGTGGGCGGCGTGGCGCTCGTGAGCTTGAGGTGGAGGGTGGGGGTGGGAAGGCGCGGCGGGTGCCGTTGGCGCCAGCTCTTCCACTTCCTCCTGGCCTGCTCCTGACGGTCCTTATTGGCGGGCCCATCGCGTCCCGGGGTTCTCGGCTGCGTCCCCGCGGCCTCGTCACCGGGGCTCCAGGAGCCTGCCATTTGCGGCGGATTTCTTCTTTCCCGGACAGTTACCGCTGTGGCGGAAGCGTGCCGCTTTAGAGGTCCAGGCTTTTGAGGTTGGTGGAACCCAGCGCGGGGGCACTGACGCTCCTCCGGGGGCGCTTTTACTGCGGTGACGGGCAACCATCGTAGGCATCCAGCGGACTGGTGCAGGGGTGGCCACACTTGCAACTCCCTGACCGCGCAAATGACACTGGGGGTTTCCTCTATTTTGAAGCATCTGTCGTTGTGCGTTTATAAGGATTCTGCCCCTACTCTTCACACTCCACTCTCCCATTGCCTGTACTCTTTAAGAGGCTTCTTTCATCTGCTTTATTTTTTAAAACGCAGTCTTGGGTATTCTGAATTTCTTACAGGCCGTTGTTACTATGGCTTACAGTTTTTAGGCTTTTTGACAACATGCTCAGCGTATTTTTTCTCTTTTAAGATACTTTGTGCCAGATATTTTGGGTTCATCAGAATCTTAGTGATTGGATGTGGAGGGTGAGGAAAAAGGCTAAGTGTAGGTGGTGCGCACAGTATCTGAGTCAGTTTTCTTGGGAGTTGAATCACAGTACTGTCATTTGTAAGCTTTGTGATTTGAGGCAAGTTAAAAACTTCAGTAAGTTGGAGTAATGATATTGATAGGAGTATATAGGATGACTCACGGTAAACATTTAGGGCAATGCCTGGCATATAATGAGTACTAAACGTTGATGTTAAAGGGACAGTCATTCAAGCTCTCTTACTAGGTAAGGGCCTATGAGAATAAAGATGTGTGAGGAAATTAAAAGAAAATAGGGATGAACATGATAATAATAGCTGCATAACTGTATCTTTAATCATATACTAGGCATTTGTCTTTGTAGGATTTTGGTGATGGGTCTGGTTTTAGTTTGTTTTAGGAATAAGGGAGTAGGTTACAGCTTGTTCCACCAGAAGAGAGGAATAGGTACCTACATACAGATTGTAATTTTAACTGCTGGCATAGTCATAAACAACAAATGTGGTGCTGTAGTCTAAAACAGAACTAAAGGTTTCTGTACCGCTGATTGACATACTTTTTAAAAAGACAAGTTTAGAGCTTTCATGAGATTTTTAGTGGGGACCCTGGCTCCTAAAAGATGAAGATCTTAATTCTGTAGACAGAATTTAGAATGTTCTTTGAACTACCTAACTTTTCCATCAAATAAAGGGGGATGGAGTCAGAATTTTAAAGACTGATTTTTATGGCCACCTCTGTTTTACATTTAGAGTATTATTATTATTATTATTTTTTTTTATAATTTAAGATTTTATTTATTTATTTGACAGAGAGATCACAAGCAGGCAGAGAGGCAGGCAGAGAGAGAGAGAGAGAAGGAAGCAGGCTCCCCGCCGAACAGAGAGCCCGACGCGGGGCTCGATCCCAGGACCCTGGGACCATGACCCGAGCCGAAAGCAGAGGCCTCAACCCACTGAGCCACCCAGGTGCCCCTAGAGTATTATTTTAATCAGATGTTTTTCTTCAAACAGGAAAAAATCATTTACTTTAGAACTTGGGGATTTCAGTGGGATTTTTATTAGCAAATGAGTAACTTTGTAATAGGTGGTGGTATTCTATAAACTTAGGTCTAAGTGAAAGGACAGGAGAGGGTGCTTTGGATAGTTTCAAAGGGAGAGGGTGGTGGTGGGGGCAGAGATGTGGCTTTGAAGAGTAGAAAGATTAGTATTTACTTGGCTTCCAGTTTGGTAGATATTGGCCTTGTTTGAACTGGTGATGCTTTCTGGGATGTCCTAAGTTCTGGAATGCAGTGATGGGTACATTGTCTTCCTTCCCAGGCTTCTTTTTTTTTTTTTTTTTTTTTTAAAGATTTTATTTATTTATTTGAGATAGAGACAGTGAGAGAGAACATGAGAGGGCAGAAGGTCAGAGGGAGAAGCAGACTCCCCATGGAGCTGGGAGCCCGATGCAGGACTTGATCCCGGGACTCCAGGACCGTGACCTGAGCCGAAGGCAGTTGCTCAACCAACTGAGCCACCCAGGCGCCCCCTTTCCATGCTTCTGTTATGCTTTCATTTGTTTGTCTTTTTTGTTTTGTCATTTTCTGTTCCTTCATGTCTGCTTTTGTCCTTGTTGAAAGTATCACTTGTGTTTCTTTTCTTTCTCCAGTTAGATTCTATTAGTTTTCCTAGATTTCTGTTGAGTTGGCCTCCCAATCCACACCCCTAATTCCTACTGCTCAGATGCACTCTGACAGCTCCTAGTTGTTTGTTTACTGTATACTGTAGACTTCTGAATAACATAATACATACTTTTATTGCTCTGTCTCCTTTTCCACATTTTAGATATTTTTGCCTGTGTCCTGCAGATCTCTGTCCACAGATTTTTCTCCCCCTCATCTTCCAGTTTTGTTGTTGTAATTTTTGGCTAGATGTATAGTTTTTGTTTATGTAATTATGATAAAGTACCTATTTTGCATTTGAGCCACCTTTATTGTGTAGTTTATTTTTCCTGGAGCTAATAATTGCTTTATTTTTTTGGTTTGTTATCTAGGAAGTATTACTAATTCTTTACCCAAACTCAGTTTAGCTCTCAAGTGTGATCAAAGAGGTCACATAATCCATTGATTTAAGCCTGAAAATTTTTTTAAGAGTCTTTCTTGTGGAGCACTCTTGTCTTACTGCTGCATTCTGGATTGGCTTCTTCTCTTGGCTACACATTTCTGCCTCTGGGGCTTGGCTTTATCATCATCTTGAGAATAACCTTCAGGTTTTTTTTTTTCTTTTTTAGACCCTTGGTTTTTTGTAATTCATGTCCTTTTGACTTTCTCTGTTTCGGTGTAGCACAGTCTCTGGTTTACTTTGAGAAGGGCTAGATGGGATTTTTTTTTTTTTTTAACATGATATGCCTGAAAACGTCTTAACCTAATTTATAGTTTGGTTATCAGATTCTAGGTTTGAAATAATTTTTTTCTCCAATTCTGAAAGTTTTTTTTTTTTTTAAGATTTCTATTCATTTATTTGACAGAGTGAGAGAGGGAATACAAACAGGGGAGTGGGAGAGGAAGAAGCAGACTTCGTGCTGAGCAGGGAGCCTGATGTGAGGCTCAATTCTAGGGCCTTGGGATCATGACTTGAGCCAAAGGCAGATGCTTAATGACTGAGCCTCCCTGGTGCCCCCAATTTTGAAAATATTGTTTTATTTTTCTGGTCATTTGTATTGTTAGAAATCTGATGTGGTTCTTGTTATTTATTGATAGCTTTATAGGTTTTCTGGACATTTCTTTTAAGTTGGAAAACTCATTTCCTTCAGTTCTGGAACATAGTTTTATTTCTTTCGGCATCTCTACATCCCCCAGCCCCCTATCCCAAGCTCCCTCCTCCCCTTCCCCCAATCTTAAACGTTTTTGTTAACTGAACGTTGGGTCTGGTTTGCTCTCCGTATCTTTCTTACTTGTGTCTTTGTTCTATTTTTAATCTTCTCTTCCAAGGGAAGGAGATTGGGGAACTCGTCATTCAGTATCTAGACTTTGCTTATCTGCCTCTATAACTCCTGCCCTTACCCTTGTTAGGACTCCTCAAGTTTGGAGCCTGTTGATTTATACTGAGAAAAAATCTATTTGCTTAAGCTTTTTGCAGTGTGTGTTGGGGACCTGCTGTAATGGTGGAGAGTGATTTGGCTGTGCAAGAGCTGGTTTAATGTGTCGTCCCTCCAGGTCTCAATGTTCCTCTTTTCAGCCCCACATCAGTTTTGAGAGTTAAAAGTGAAAATGAATTTAAATATTACAGTAGCATAAAGTGTCATGGAAAGAAGCAGTGACTGAGTCATGGATATCCTGAATCAAGGACTGACTGAATTATGGATAACATTGGCTCTTTTTCTTTCTACCTATGTATCCTTAAACAAGGCACTTAATTAGGCTTCAGTTCTTTTATAAAATGAACAAAATAGAGACAGAAGAATATCAAACTTCCCCACAATTTTATGGTTCTGTATATAATTATTTAATAATTGCTGTTCATTTTATCCCAAGATAGACTTCAGTGGGATATTTTGAAGCAAAATAGACAATGGAGTTTGTTTTTCTATTATGTGCTGATATTGTAACTAGTGGGAATCTATTCATTTTTTAAAAGGGGGAAGAAAGCTCTGTTCATTATAATGCCATCTTGCATATTGTCATAAACTGCTTCATATGTCTTAAATTTATGGATTTGGGGAGGGGGAGGGAGGCTCTTATGATTGCACTTCTAGCCTCCTTGGTTTCCTCAGGTGTTTATTAATACTAAAGTTTAAGATTGCTTATAGTTCTTTTATATTTATTTTAAAAATTCATTCATTCATTCATTCATTCATTCATTTATTTAGAGAGACTCTGAAGCAGACACCATACTGAGTGCAGACCCCAGTGTGGGGCTCAGTCCCATGACTGCAAGATCATGACCTGAGCTGAAATCAAGAGTCAGATGCTTAACCATCTGAGCCACCCAGATGCCCCTATAGTTCTTTACTTTTAAAATACATCTGTTAAGGATGTATACTCAATACTGTTCTACTGAGGTCTCTTGGAATAGTTTTCTGAGAATACGTCACTATTTGGACATAAGATGAGAGGATATTTTATATAGCTCTATTGAGATACAGTTTACCATTTAAAATGTACAGTGTGATGAGTTTGGTATGTTATGTTATTGATGTTTTAAGTTGTAAAATATATGTAGTAAATTTGCCATTTTAATGCCTTTTTAAAAGTTTTTTATTTTAATTCCATTGTTAACGCTGTTCTATTAGTTGCAGATACACAATATAGTGATTGTATTGTAGTGATTATACAGTGGTCATCATAAGTGTATGTCTTTAATCCCTATCACCTATTTCACCCATCCCCTTTCCCATTTCCCCTCTGGTAACCATCAGTTTGTTCTCCATAGTTAAGAGTCTGTTTTGTGGTTTCTCTCTCTCTTTTTTCCTTTGCTTATTTTGTTTCTTAAACTCAACATGAGTGAAATCATACGGTATATTTGTCTCTCTCACTTACTTCCTTTGCGTTATACTCTCTAGCTCCGTCCATGTTGTTGCAAATGGTAAGATTTTGTTCTTTTTTATGGCTGAGTAATACTCCATTTTGTATATATCTACCACATCTTTATCCATTTAACTCTTGATAGACACTTGGGCTGCTTTCTATCATAATTTACCTTTTGTAAATAATACAGCAATAAATTTGTGTGTGTGTATATTCTCTTGAATTAGTGGGTTTTTTTAAACTTTTTTAAAAAACTGTTTTATATTTTCATTTGAGAGAGCGAGCTTGTGCACACAAGTGAGTGGGAGGGGTAGAGAGAGAGGGAGAAGCAGACTCCTTGCTGAGCAGGGAGCCCAACAGTTCCAAGTGGCACTTGATCCCAGGACCCTGAGATTACAACCTGAGCTGAAGGCAGACACTTAACCGACTGAGCCACCCAGGTGCCTCTGAATTAGTGTTTTTGTATTTTTTGTGTAAAAAACCAGTAGTTAATGATTCCTGGATCATATGGTAGCTCTCTTTTAACTTTTTGAGGAACCTCCATGCTGTTTACCATAACGGGTTTATCACTTTGCATTCCCACCAATAGTGCAAGAGGTTTCCTTTTTCTGCACATCCTTGCCAACAAGGAGGGAAATTTTAGCCATTCTAATAGGTGTGAGATGATCTGTCATTCTAGTTTTGAATTGCATTTCCCTGATAATGAGTGATAATGAACATCTTTTTATGTGTCTGTTGGCCATCTGTATGTCACCTTTGGAGAAATGTCTGTATATGTCTTCTGTTCTTTTAAAAATTGTATTATTTTTTGGGTGTTGTATAAAGTCTTCAAGTATTTTGGTTTTGTTGTTTTGTTTTAAAGATTTTATTCATTTCACAAAGAGAGATCCAGCGAGAGAGGGAACACAAGTAGGGGGAGTGAGAGAGGGAGAAGCAGGCTTCCCGCCAGGCAGGGAGCCAGATGCCCAACTCAGTCCCAGGACCCTGGGATCATGACCTGACCTGAAGGCAGATGCTTAACTGCTGAGCCACCAAGGCGTCCCATCTTCATGTATTTTGGATAAGTCATTTGCAAATACCTTCTATTCGGTAGGTTGCCTTTTAGTTTTTTGATTGTTTCCTTCAGTGCAGAAGCTTTTTATTTTCATGTAGTACCAATAGTTTATTTTTGCTTTTATTTCCCTAGTTTCAGGAGACCTGTCTAGGAAAAGGTTACTGTGGCTGATGTCAGAGAAATTACTTTTCGAGCTCTCTTCTACAGGTTTTATGGTTTCAGGTTTCACATTTAGATCCTTAATCCATTTTGAATTTATGTTTATGTATGGTGTGAGAAAGTGGTCCAGTTTTCTCCTTTTGCATGTAGCTGTTCAGTTTTCCCAACACCATTTGTTGAAGAGACCGTCTTACTGCATGTTGTTTCCTCCTTTGTTGGAGAGTAACCATATAATTGTGTGTTTATTTTTGGGCTTTCTGTTCTGTTCTATTGATCTGTGTGTTTTTGTGCCAGTACTAAATTGTTTTGATTTTTTGTTTACAGCTTTGTAATATAACTTGAAGTCCAGAATTTTGTGGTACCTCCAGGTTTTTTTGTTTGTTTGTTTTTTCCTTTTCCAATCTTGGCTATTCAGGGTCTTCCATAGTTGCATACAAATTTTAGGATTGTTTGTTCTAGCTTTGTAAAAGATGCTGTAGGTATTTTGATTGCATTAAATGTGTAGATGGCTTTTGGTGGTGTCAACCTCTTAACAGTATTTGTTCTTCCAATTCATGAGCATGGAATAGCTTTTCATTTTTTCTGTCGTTTGCAGTTTCATCATTATTTTATAGTTTACATCTCTTGTGAAGTTTGTTCTTAGATATTGTATTATTTTTGGTGGAATTGTAAATGGGATTGTTAATTTCTCTTTGTGCTGCTTCATACATAATGATTTATAGAAATGCAATAGATTTCTGCACATTGATTTTGTATTCTTGACTTTACTGAATTGATTTTTCATTTCTAGTAGTTTTTTGGTAGAGTCTATGTATAGTATCATATCATCTGCAAATGGTGAAAGTTTTACTTCTTCCTTACCCATTTGGGTGCTTTTCATTTCTTTTTGTTGGATTTCCGTGACTAGGACTTCTAGTACTGTGTTGAATAACAACAGTAGTTAGAATGGACATCCTTGTCTTGTTCCTGACCTTAGCCGTAGGGAAGCTCTTAATTTTCCCCATTGAGTATGATGTTCACTGTGGGTTTTTTATGCAAGGCTTTTATTATTTTGAGGTATGTTCCCTCTAAACTTACTTTGTTGAAGATTTATATCATGAATGGATGTTGTACTTTGTCATATGCTTCTTTTGCAGCTTTTGAAATGAGCATATGGTTTTTATCCTTTCTCATTGATGTGCACAAATCCCTGTGCCTCCTGGATTTGGATTTCCACGTTGATTGATTTGCAAATGTTGAACTACACTTGCATTCTGGGAATAAATCCCACTTGGTTGTGGTGAATGATTTAATGTGTTGTTGGATTCAGTTTGCTAGTATTTTGTTGAAGATTTTTGCAAAGGTGTTTGTTAGATCTATAGTTCTCTTTTTCAGTTGTGTCTTTATCTGGTTTTACTATCAGGGTAATGCTGGCCTTGTAGAATGAATTTGAATTTGGAACTTTTTCTTCCTTTTCTGCTTTTTGGAATAATATGAGAAGAATAGGTATTAATTTTTCTTTAAAACGCAGGACTCGATCCCAGGACCCTGGGATCATGACCCGAGCCGAAGGCAGAGGCCCTAACCTACTGAGCCACCCAGGCGCCCCGAATGTTTGGTAGACTTTTACTTCAAAGCTATCTGGTCAGGGACTTTTGTTGGGAGTTTTTTGATTACTGATTCAGTTTTATTGCTGGTAATCAGTCTGTTCATATTTTCTATTCTTGCTTCAATTTTGGTATGTTATTGTTTCTAGGAATTTATCTGTTTCTTCTAGATCGTCTATTTTGTTGGCATGCAATTTTTCTTTTCTTTTTTCTTAAAGATTTAAATTTATTTGACAGACAGAGATCACAAGTAGGCAGAGAGGCAGGCGGGGGGGGGTGGTGGTGGTGGTGGTGGAAGCAGGCTCCCTGCTGAGCAGAGAGCCCCGTGCAGGACTCGATCCCAGGACCCTTAGACCATGACCCTAGCCGAAGCAGAGGCTTTAACCCACTGAGCCACCCAGGCACAATGGCATGCAGTTTTTCACAGTATTCTGTTATAGTTGTATTTCTGTGGTGGTGATGGTTGTTTCCCTTTCATTTGTGATTTTGTTTGAGCCCCCTCTCCCCTCAGTATTTGTTTGTTTGTTTGATGAGTTTGGCTAGAGGTTTATCAGTTTTGTTGATCATTTCAAAGAATCAACTCCTGGTTTCATTGATTTGTTTTTTTAGTTTCTATAACATTTATTTTTGCTCTAATCTATATTATATTCTTTTGCTTGTCTTGGGTTTTGTTTATTCTTTTTCTAGGTCTTTTAGTTACATTGTTTGGGGTTTTTCTTCTTTCTTCAGATGCACCTGTATTGCTATGAACTTTTTTTTTTAAATTTCCATTTATTTATTGGAGAGAGAGCTAGCAAGAGAGAGCATGAGCAGGGACCAGAGGGAGAATTAGGTTCCCCAGTGAGCAGAGAGGCCCACACAGGTCTCAATCCCATGACCTTAGAATCATGACCTGAGTTGAAGGCAGATGCCCAACTGACTGAGCCACCCAGGCACCCCTGACCTAACCTGTTAGAACCTCTTTTGTTATATCCCAAAGATTTTTGGTCTCTTGTGTTTGTTTCTATGTACTTTTTTGATTCCTTGGCCCATTCATTGTTTAGTAGTACGTTATTAAACTATATGTATTTGTGGTCTTTTCAGATTTTTTCTTGGGGTTGATGGCTTGTTTAATCATGTTGTCAGAAAAGATGCATGGTATAACTTTGATTTTTTTTTTTTTAATTTGATGTGATTTGTGGCTTAATTTTTTATTTGTTCTGGCCAGTGTTCCATGTGCACTTGTAAAGAATGTGTATTCTGCTGTTCTAGGATGGAACATTCTGAATGTATCTGTTGAATCCATGTGTTCCACTTTGTCATTGAAAGCAACTGTTGCCTTGTTGATTTTTTGTTTGGATGATCGGTCCATTGATAAAAGTGAAGTGTTGAAGTACCTACTATTATTTTATTACTGTTGATTAGTTCCTTTATGTTATTAACTGTTTTGTGAATTTGCTCCTATGTTGAATGCATAAATATTTATAATTGTTATGTCTTGTGGTTGGATTTTCCCCTTTACAGTGATATAATGTCCTTTATTATCTCTTGTTACAGCCTTTGCTTTCAAGTCTCTCTTGTCTGATACAACTATTGCTACTCCAGCTTTCTTTTGACAGCCATTTGAATGATAAATATTTCTTTCCCCTTACTTTGAATCTGCAGTATCTTTAGATCTGAAATGAGTCTCTTGTAGGCAGTATATAGAAGGGTCTTGGTTTTTGTTTTTTTGTTTTTCTTAAATCCAGTCTGTCACCCTATGTCTTTTGGTTGGAGCATTTAGACTTAGTCCATTTACATTCAAAGTAATTATTGATAGATATACATTGCTATCTTATTACTTGTTTTGTGTAATTTTGCTCTGATCCTTGCTCTTTTTAATGATTTGCTGGGTTTAGTGATATACTTGGGGTTCTTTTTATTTTTTGCATATTTACTACCAGCTTTTGATTTGTGGTTACTATTAGGTTTGTTATGTAACATCTTCTGCATTTAGCATTTTGTATGAGTTAATGTTTGTTTATGTTTGAACCCATTCTTCTCCAATTTTTAGGTATATAGTGTCACTCATTAACATCCTTTTATTTTGTGAGTCCGTTGACTAATTTTGACAGATAAAATTATTTTTATCTGTCTTTTCATACTTAACAGTCTTTCCTTTCCACTCAGAGTCCCCTTTAATTAACTTCTTGTAGGGCTGGTTTACTGGTCATGAACTCCCTTAGTTTCTCTTTGTCTGAAAAACTCCTTATCTCTTCTCTGAATGATAGCCTTGGTGGATAAAGTATTCTTCGCTGCAGATTTTTCCCTTTCAGCCTTTTGAATCTCACATCCCACTCTCTTCTGACCTGCAAAGTCCTGAAAAAAATCCACTGATCTCTTCATGGAGTTTCCCTTCTATGTAACTTTTTTCTTTTCTCTTGCTGCTTTAAATTTTTTTTTCTTTATTAGTATGTTTTGCCATTTTAATTACTATGTGTGTTGGTGTAGATAATCTTTGGTTGATTTTTTTTTTTTTTTTGGTGGGGGGAAATCCCTGTGCCTCCTGGATTTGGATTTCTGTTTCCTTCCCCAGATAGGGAAGTTTTTAGCTTATTATTTCTTTAAACACATTTTCAGCCGCCTTTTCTCTCTCCTTTTCTTCTGGGATCCCTATAATGTGGATATTATTACATTTGGTGGAGTAATTGAGTTTCCTGAGTTTATTCTCAATTTGCATAATTTTTTCTCTTTTACTTGCTCAGCATCATTGCTTCTTCTAGCCTGCTATTTATTTCATCAAGTGTATTTTAAATTTCATTTATTATATTCTTTACCTCTGGATTTTTTTTAATTATTATTATTATTATTATTTTTTTTGTTTTCTCTTTGTTAAGGGTCTCACTGATGTCTTCCACTCTTTTCTCAAGTCCAGGGAGTATCTATATGAATATTACTTTAAATTCTTTATCATGTATATTATTTATATCTGTTTTGCTATGTTTATTGTCCTATTCTTTCATTTGAATCATATTCTTCTGTCTCCTTATTTTGCCCTACTTTCTGTTTCTTTGTGTTAGGAAAGTCAGCTGTGTCTCCCACTCTTGAAGGTAATGCCTTAGGAAAAGGAGATGTAATGCCTTTGTAGTGCAGTGTCCCCTGTTTCCCAGGACCTGGTGCTTCAGGGAGTGTCTCCTCTGCATGTTGGATGTGCTCTGCTATTCTGTTCTGGCCAATTTTTTCTTTAGTCCAGTCATCTTTAGAGGTTCTTTTTGCCTGTTGTGGGCAGTGTTTGTTCCCTGCTGGGGTGGCCATGTTTTAGCTAGGTACATGCTGGGCTCTTTGTGAAATGAGATCTGCTGCCACTGCTGCTGAACTGATAAAAATGCATGGGTCAGAGGTGTGGTGTGGGCAGGGTTTGCACTGATCTTCTGGGGCAGGTACCCACAGACAGGGCTGAGACTGACGGAAGTGTGACTGGGAAGGATAGGTCCACAGAAGCGTGGGGTGGCATGGGGAAGGAACGTTGGTTGGTATAAGCAAGTTATGTAGCGAATGTAATAGTACTGTGTTTCCCAGTGGTGGTCATGTGTTTATGCTGGGGTCTTTGGAGGGAAATGGCCCCTCTTAGCTCCTTTGTTCCTGGAGGGGACTCCCTGTTATCCTTGCCTCTTTGTGACACACTCTGAGATGAGTAAATAACTCTTCCTCGCTGTATACTGCAGATATTTTTCAAGTTGCTGCTTCTGTGCTGTATCTCTGTAGGCTGTTGTGCTTTGTGTATGCCTTTTGGGCTCTCAGAGCCAGATCTCTCTGATTTTTAAATTCCTTGGCCTCTTTCGCTTTCAAAGCCAAGTATTATGGGACTTAATACTATGACTTAATATTATGGGTCTTACCCCAGTGGACTCCTTGGTGTGGTGATCGGTTTCTTGCCCTCTACTGTGCTATCTCCCTCCTAACCTTGGATGGCCACAGTCTGTTTTGCTCCCAGACCATTCCTGCCTTCTTTCCTGTGGCCTCTTCTCAACCTTAAGGTTCACAGCAATATTGTAGAGAAGGTACAGATACTCCCCACATAACTCCCTGCCTGCACACAATGCTTGGCCTCACCCATTATCAGTGTTCCCCACAGAGTGGTATACTTGTTACAGTTGAACGTATTTTGGTATATCATTGGCACCCAAAGTCCGTAGTTTACCTTAGGGTTCATTTATGGTGTTGTATAATCTATGGGTTTTGACAAATACATAATGATGTATATCTACCATTATTGTGTCACACAGAGTAGTTTTACTGTACTAAAAATCCTCTGTGCTCAGCCTATTCATCCTTACTCCTAGTCCCTGGCAACCACTAATCTTTTTTATTTTTTATTATTTTTTAAGGATTTTATTTATTTATTTATTTGATGGAGAGAGAGAGATGACAACTAGGCAGAGAGGCAGGCAGAGAGAAAGGGGGAAGCAGGCTCCCCACTGAGCAGAGAGCCCAGTGTGGGACTCAGTCCTAGGATGCCGAGATCATGGCCTGAGCTGAAGGCAGAGGCATAACCCACTGAGTCACCCAGGCACCCCAACCACTAATCTTTTGTGTCCTCATAGTTTTGCGTTTTTCAATATATCTTATAGTTGGAATCGTACAGTATGTAACATTTTCAGATTGGCTTTTTCCATTCAGTAATGTGTACATAAGTCTTCTCCATGTCTCTTCATGGCTTGATAGTTCGTTTTAAAGTGCTGAATAATATCTTATTAACGGCATGTACTACAGTTTATTCATTCCCCTACTGAAGAACATTTTGGTTGCTTCAAAGATTTGACTATAAAACTTTTGTATGCGGGAATTTGGGTGACTTAAGTTCTCAGTTCTTCTGAGTAAATACCAAGGAACACTATTGCTAGATCATTTAAGTGTATGTTTAGGTTTTCAGATTTTGGGTGTGTGTGTGTACAAGTGTATATCTATGTTTAGTTTTGTAAGAAACTGCAAAACTGTCTTCCACAGTGTACCTACCATTTTGCATTTCTACCAGCAATGAATGAGAGTTCCTGTAACACCACAGCCTTGCTTGGTGTTGTAAGTGTTCTAGACATTGGCTATTCTGATACATATGTAATGGTATCTTGTTTTAATTTGCAGGTAAGTCAATGTAGATTTTTTTATATACTTATTTTCTGTCTGTATTATTATTACTTTTTTTTTTTTTTTTGGTGATGTGCTCAGATCATTGATTCTTTTTTTTTTTCCCGCAAAGATTTTATTTATTTATTTGACAGACAGAGATCACAAGTAGGCAGAGGCAGGCAAAGAGGGGGAGGTAGGCTCCCAAGCTGAAGGCAGAGGCTTTAATCCACTGAGCCACCCAGGCACCCCCATTGATTCATTTTAAAATTTTGTTTTCTTCTTATTATAATTCATGTATTTTGGGTAATAGTTCTTTCTCAAATGTTTCTCTTGCAAATATTTTTTCCATTCTGTGGTTTATCTTCATTTTTTTTTTTTTTTTTTTAAAGATTTTATTTATTTATTTGACAGAGAGAGATCACAAGCAGGCAGAGAGAGAGGAGGAAGCAGGCTCTCTGCTGAGCAGAGAGCCCGATGCGGGCCTCGATCCCAGGACCCTGAGATCATGACCTGAGCCGAAGGCAGCAGCTTAACCCACTGAGCCACCCAGGCGCCCTATCTTCATTCTTTTGACAGTGTCTTTTGCAGAACAGAAGTTTTTTTTTTTTTTGTTTTTTTGTTTTTTTTTTTTTTTAATTTGACAGAGACATAGTGGAGAGAGGAAACACAAGCAGGGAGAGAGGGAGAAATAGGCTTCCTGCTGAGCAGGGAGCTTGCTGCAGGGCTCCATCCCAGGACCCTGGGATCATGACCTGAGCCGAAGGCAGATGGTTAACGAGTAAGCCACCTGGGTACCCCCAGAACAGAAATTCTTAATTTTAATGAAATATAGCATATCAGTTCTTTCATGGGTTGTCCCGTTGGTGTTGTATATTAAAAAGTATCACCAAACCTGAGGTCATTTAGATTTTCTCCCATTATCTCCTAGAAATTTTATAGTTTTATGTTTCCATTTAGGTTTGTGATCCATTTTGCATTAAATTTTGCAAGGGTATGAGGTCTGTGTTGTTGTTATTATTTTTATTATGGTTTTGTGTGTGGATGTCAGTTATTCCAATACTCTTTGTTGAAAGACTATTTTGCCTCCACTATATTGCCCTTGCTCTTTTGTCAGAAATCAGTTAACTGTATGCGTCCATTTTGTTTATACTTTTGCTAATATACTTTTGTTTTTGTTTTTTATTTTGCTGATATACTTTGTTTTTGTTTTGTTTTGGTTTTTTGAGACGTCTGTTCCTTTATTGACTGAACAGGCTGCTTACCAGGGATGAAGTAGAGGAGTGGGTGGTCTCAGTACCAGGCCTGTGCTTCATAGCCTTGAAGGTAATGGAGAACTCACCCAGATAGTGGCCAGTCATCTTGGGCTTGGTTTCCTCCTATTTGAAGGTCTTGCCATTGTAGACACCCACCATGTTGCCCACCACCCTTAGTCAGGATGATCGTGTCCCACAGGTTCTTCTTAACCACCTTTTCCATCTGGGGAGCCTCTTTGGCCTTGCACACATGCTTCAACACTGAGTGTTGTTTCCTCCACAAACCCCAGGTGAGCCCCTACTGCTGCCAGGCACTGTAGAGCTGCACTAATGGCTTTTAGGACACATCCAGCAGCTGGTTGAGGTCCATGCCAGGATAGGTGAACTTGTGGAAGGTGCGCTTTTTTTGCTCCACTTATGCTACATTATCAGCTCTTTGGAAGGGACCACCTAAACACCACATTGTCTTGATTAGTCTAGGTTTATAATAAGTATTGAAGTCAGGAAGTGTCAGTTCTAATTTTTTTCTTCAATATTTTGCAACTCTGGGATTTTTGCCTCTATAATAAACTTTAGAATCACTTTATTGATATCCACAGAATAAGTTCTTGGGATTTTGATTGGGATTGCACCAAATCTGTAGGTGAAGTTGGGAAAAACTGACATCTTATTAAGATCAGATCTTCTGTCCATGAACATGGAATGTTTTCAGTTATTTAGTTCTTTGATAGCAGACTCCCTGCTGAGCAGGGAGCCTGATGGGGGACTCTATCCTGGGACTGCAGGATCATGACCTGAGCTGAAGGCAGTCAGTTAACCAACTGAGCCACCCAGGTGCCCCTAGTTCTTTGATTTCATTCATCAGAGTTTTGTAGTTCCTCTCTTACAGATCTTATATATATATTTTTTTTCTTACACATATCTTGTTAGGTTTGTAACTATACTTGATGTGTGAAAACGGGGTTTAAACAGCATGTGTCTGCTTCTGTGCCATTTTTAAAAAATAAATACAGTAGGGTATTAATGTATTTCCGTCTTCCTTATGACTTTTTTCCTTATGATTTAATTTTTTTCTCTAGTTTTATTGTAAGAATGCAGCATATAGTATCATGTACAGACTGTGTGTTAATTGTCTTCTTACGTTATTAGTAAGGCTTTTAATTAATAGCGGGCTTTTAGTAGTTAGGTTTTTGGGGGAGTCAAAAATTATATATGGATTTTCAACTGTGCAGAAGGATGGCACCCCCACCTCCCACAATGTTCCGGGATCACCGTCATTTCCTTTTTGGGGGTGCTAATATGAGTGCTACTGGGTTTCATATTTCAAATTCATCTTGTTCATTGCTGGTATATTGGAAAGTGATTGACTTTTTTGTATTACCCTATTATTCTTCAAACTTGCTTATTATTTCCAGGATTATTTCATCAGTTGTTTTGGATTTCTATGTGGACAGTCATGTCGTCTGTAAATGTAGTTTTATTTTTTCCTTTCCAACCTGTGTTTCGTTTCTCTTTTCTTTTCTTTTTTTCCTTCTGTTACTGTATTAGCTAGGATTTTCACTATGATGGTGATGTAAAGGGACATCCTTGATGATAGGGGACATCCTTGCCTTGTTCCTGACCTCAGAGAGTTCCTTACCGTTAAGTATGATGTTTGCTTTTGTACATATTCTTTATTAAGTTGAGGAATTTGCTTCTATTCCTGGTTTCCGGAGCATTGTTTTTGTTGCTTGTTTGTTTCATTGTGAATGGGTGTGGAGTTCTTGTCAAATGTTTTTCTACATGTATTAATGTGATCATGAATTTTTTGTTTTGTTTTGTTTTGTTTTTTAGCTTGTTGATGTGATGGATTATATTAATTCATTTTTAAAAGTTGAACCAGCCTTGCATACTTGGGATAAATCCCCACTTGGTTTTGGCGTATAATTCTTTTTTAATACATTGTTGGATTTGGTTTACTAATACTCTATTGAGGACCTTTTGTAGCTGTGTTTGTGAGTGATGCTTGTCTGTAATTTCCTTGTAATGTTTCTGTCTGGTTTTGGTATTAAGGTAATGCTGGTCTTATAGGAGGAATTAAGAGTTATTTTATTTGCTTATATTTTCTGGAAGAGTGTAGAGAATTGGTATAATTTCTTTTTCATTAAGTTTGATAGGCTTCACCAGTGGAACCTGGTGCTTTTTAGTCTTGGAAGATTATTATTTATTCAATTTCTTTAATAGATATAGTCCTGTTTAGGTAATCTATTTCTTGTCTGCATTTTTTTTTTTCTTTTTAAAGATTTAATTTATTTATTTGGCAGAGAAAGAGTGTGTACTAGAGAGCACAAGCTAGGGACATGCAGGCAGAGGGAGAAGCAGGATCCCTCCTCAGCAAGGAGCCCCATGCCTGGCTCAATCCCATTTTTGCCCACCCTCCCAACTCTGGCAACCACCAGTCTTTTTTCTATCTGTGATCTTGAGTCTTTGTTTTGTTTTTGTTTTTTGAAATTCCACACATATAAGGGAAATCATGCTGTATTTGTCATTCTCTGACATTTCATTTAATGCCCTTGAAATCAACTCATGTTATTGCGAATGGCAGGATTTCATATTTTTACAGTTAGAATATATTCTGTTGTATATATGTGCCACATTTTCTTTATTCATCTGTTAGTGGACATGTAGGTTGTTCTCATATCTTGGCAGTTGTAAGTAATGCTGCAGTGAACTTGGGGATGCATATATCTTTTTGAGTTAGTGATTTCTTTTTTTCAGCCATTTACCTTTAATCTGTTTTCATATTTAATTGGGGTTTCCTGTAGACAACATATAGTTAATGTTAGATATTGTCATTGTGTATTAAAATTATCTACTGGTAGACATCTACCATTGATGTTCTAGTTAATATTGATATGGTTGTGGTAAGAGCTATCATATTTATTGCTATTTTCTGTTGTCCTAGTTCTTCCTATATTTTTGTCTTCTTTTTCTGCCTTCCCTGTTATTTTTTTTTTTTAAAGATTTTATTTATTTATTTGACAGGCAGAGATTACAAGTAGGCAGAGAGGCAGGCAGAGAGAGAGAGGAGGAAGCAGGCTCCCTGCTGAGCAGAGAGCCCGATGCGGGGCTCGGTCCCAGGACTCTGGGACCATGACCCGAGCCGAAGGCAGAGGCTTTAACCCACTGAGCCACCCAGGCGCCCCAACCTTCCCTGGTTTTCACTTAGAATTTTTTGTGACTCAAGTTTTGCTCCTTTTTTAGCATGTTATGCTTTTTTTTTTTTTTCACTTGTTTAGTGGTTGCCTTAGAGTTTACAGTATACATTTACAACTAATCCAGGTCTACTTTCAAATAATACTATAGTACTTCATGGGTAATGTGAGCACCTCATAATAAAGTAATCTTAAATTTTCCTTTTCTTTGTGTCATTGCCATCACATATTTTACTTTTATATAAAATACATGAGCATGTATGTAAACATGGGAATTTTGTATACATTTCTCATACATAATAGAAATACGTGTTGGTATTGTTTTGAGAAACTGATATATGTTAGATCAGTTAAGAGAAAGAAAAATAGTTGTTTTTATTTTACCTTCATGTATATATATATATTTTACATAGATGTGAATTTCTCATCTGTATCATTTTTTTTTTTCTCTAAATTATCAACATCTTTGTAAGGCTGATGTACTGGTAACAAATTCCTTCAATTTTGTGTGAGAAAATATTTCTCCCATTTCTTATGGAGTATTGAACTCTTTTTTTCTCTCAACTTTAAATATTTCACTCCACTCTTTTGCTTGCATGGTTTTTGAGAAGTCAAATGTGATTTTTTTACTTTTGCTCCTGTCATAGGAGAGGTTTTTTTTTTTTTTTTCTCCAGGTTCTAAGTCATTTGTCTTTTATTTTCAGTAGTTTGAATAGGATATGTGTAAGTATATTAATATTATTATTGTCATTTATTCTGCTTGATGCTCTCTGAGCATGCTAGATCTGAGCTTTCTGGATTTGTGGGTTTTTGTGTAACATTAAGTTGGGGGAATTTCATAGTAATTATTGTTTCAGATATTTCTCCTGTTCCTTCATCTTTTCTCTTTCTTTTTAGTCTTATTTCATGGATGTTATTCCTTTTGTAGTTATTCCACAGTTCTTGGATATTTTGTTTGTCTTTATTTTTTTTCTCTTTGCTTTTCAGTTTTGTAGATTTTTTTGAGATAGCCTTAAGTTTGGAGATTCTTACCTAAGCCATCTTCAGGGTATTAGTAAGCCCATCAAAGGCTTTCTTCATTTCTATGATGTTTTTGGTCTCCAGCATTTCTTTTTGTGCTTACAATTTTTATCTTTCTGTTTACATTCATTTGTTCATTTTTTGGTTATATACCCAGAAGTTGGATTGCTGGATTATATGGTAGTTTAAATTGTACTTTTGTGAGGAACTACCATATTGTTTCCATAATGGTTGCACCATTTTACATTTTTTTTTTTTTAAAGATTTTATTTATCAGAGAGAGAGCGAGCCTAGGCAGACAGAATGGCAGGCAGAGGCAGAGGGAGAAGCAGGCTCCACGCCAAGCAAGGAGCCCGATGTGGGACTTGATCCCAGGACGCTGGGATCATGACCTGAGGCGAAGGCAGCTACTCAACCAACTGAGCCTCCCAGGTGTCCCACCATTTTACATTTCTACTAACAATACACAAGGGTTCCAATTTTTCCATACCACTACCAACACTTGTTATTTTCATTTTTTTTTCCTTTTTGCATAGTAGCCATTCTAGTGAATATAAAGTGGTATCCCATGGTGATTTTTTTTAAAAAATTTTATTTATTTATTTGACAGGCAGAGAGAGAGAGATCACAAGTAGGCAGAAAGTCAGGCAAAGAGAGAGAGGGGGAAGCAGGCTCCCCACTGAGCAGAGAGCCCAATGCCGGGCTCCGTCCCAGGATCCTGAGATCACGACCTGAGCCCAAGGCAGAGGCTTAACCCACTGAGCCACCCAGGCGCCCCTCCCATGGTGATTTTGATTTCCATTTCCTTGATTGGTGATGTTCAGCAGCTCTTTATATGCTTTTAGGAATTCATATATCATTTTTGGAGTAATGTCTATTATAAAGTCTTTTGCCTGTTTTCTAGTTGGGTTATTTGATTTTTTTATTATTGAATTGTAGGAGTGTGTTTTTTTTTTTTTTTTTTTTTAGTATATCCTAGATATTAATCTTTTATCAGCTGTATGGTTTGCACATATTACTCCCATTCTATAGGTTGACTTTTTTACCCTATTGATTGTGTCCTTTGATATACAAAAGATTTTAAGTTTGATTTATTTCTTTTTGTCTATATTTACTTTGGTTTCCCATGTGTTTGGTGTCAGTCCCAAGAAATACATTGCTTAATCAAATGTCATATAGTTATTCCCCTATGTTTTTTTCTAGGAGTTTTATAGTTTTGGATCTTAGTTTTAGGTGTTTAATTCGTTTGGAGTTCATTTTTGCAGATGGTGTAAAGTAAGGGTTTGGCTTTATTCTTTTGCATATGATTATCCAGTTTTCCCAGCACCATTTGTTGAAAACAGTCTTTTCTCCATTGAGTGTTGTTAGCACCCTTGTTGGAGATTATGTGACCGTATAGGTGAGCATTTATTTTTGGGCCTTGCACCTGTCCTTGATCACTTACTCTTTTCAGTCTCTGTTTTAGAATTTCACTGGGCACCTCAAATTCTTCACATGTTTACTCAACAAACTACCTTACTTCATCATTGGTAAACTGAGAGTGTTGGCAGTGAACCACCAGGCCCTATTCATTCTTCTGTCAACTGTAAATTTCCTTTTCAAGGTACTTCCCCTTGAAGTTAGCCCTTTTCTTGTTACCCCCTTTCAGTTTCCTAAGCCCTTATTGCCCCCTTTTCATTAAAACTGGCTGTTTTCTGAAGCAACTGGCTCTTTTTCTTAGCCTGAAAACACATTCATGCTCTTGTTTGCCCTAAATAACTGTCCACATCTGTGTCCCATTATTGCCCTGTCTCCCCTCACTTTGTCAGTCAGAGCTTGTGAAAATTATTTAGCAGTATTGGTAAAAAGAGAGCAGTATTGGTAAAAAGAGAGGAAGTAGTGTAAGATACAAACAAAAGATTTTTTTTGTGTTTATATGTCTTGTCACCTTTATACTTTTCTGTAATTTTAAATTTTTGTAATCTTCATGTATGCTTTTATGACTTAAAACATATCTGCTTTTTTTTTTTTTAAGATTTTGTTTATTTATTTGACAGAGAGATCACAAGTAGGCAGAGAGGCAGGTAGAGAGAGAAAGAGGAGGAAGCAGGCTCCCTGCTAAGCAGAGAGCCCGATGGTGGGGCTCGATCCCAGAACTCGGGGATCATGACCTGAGTCAAAGGCAGAGGCCTTAACCCACTGAGCCACCCAGGCGCCCCACATATCTGCTTATTTAACACCTTCTTTGATGAGAACTAAGAAGTATAGTAGGAGAAAGGGGTTTTAAGTTAAGATGCCATAACATAGATTTATGTGACATTGCAGTGACATTCCAAAACAATGGGAGAAAATATGGATTATACAATAGATGTTGCTTGAACAATTGACATTTTGTTTAATGATTTTTTGGGTTTAATCATTTATTTTTAAAAAATAGTGCTCTTGCCTTCATTATTTACCAAAACAGGTTTGACTTAAAAGTAATTTTAGAGAAACTGAAAGAAAACACAGATGAGTTTTCAACTCAAATGAGAAAGACCTTTTTTACCATATAATCTGAAAAAGAAAAAAAAGAAGAACCAGTAAAGATAGTTTTTACTGCATAAAAATTGAAGCTTTATTTCACAAACACATAAACACAGATAAATGACAATTTGGGAAAGCTGCAGAAAGCTCTGAGGGGCTTCTGGGTGGTGCACTTGGTTGGACCCTTGACTCTTGGCTTCAAAAAACAACAACCAAAAAACCCTCAGATGTCTGTATGGTTAAGAACCCTTAAAAATTAGCAAGAGAATCTTTTCTTTGCTCTTTGAAATTTGGGAATGGCCATAGTATATTAGTAGAGAATTTATACTCTAAATATTTCAGTGTGAATATTAAAAATTGGTCTTAGCAATCAGAGAAATGCTAGGTTGACTTAGTGGTACCTCTTCTGCTTACCAAGTTGGCAGTGATTGAAGAAATGGGAAAAATTAATTAATTTTGAGGAGTATGTACTCTGGGGCATTCAAATACTGAGTGGAGAAGTAGATTGTTATAAACTGTATGGCTATAAACCATATTGGCATATAAACTATAAACTATGCTATAAACTCTACTGGCAATATAGTAAATGGTTCAGATATTTATATTCTTTGAACTAGTTATATTCTTTGAACTAGTTATTCAGTTTTTAGGAATTTATTAGGAAATAATGGTACACAAATTTATGTGTATTTCAATAAATAGTGAATATGTAACATCTGCCAGTTAATGTTCCTGGTTGCATGGTGGTGGGCAAACCACAGGGTCTTACTTCAGTGGAGCCTTACAGTTTTTTTTTTTTTTAAAGAATTTTATTTATTTATTAATTTATTTGACGGATGGAGATCACAAGCAGGCAGAGAGGCAGACACGGAGAGGAGGGGAAGCAGGCTCTCTACTCAGCAGGGAGCCCGATGTGGGGCTCGATCCCAGAACCCTGGGATCATGACCCGAGACGAAGGCAGAGGCTTTAACCCACTGAGTCACCCAGGCACCTTGAGCCTTACAGTTTTGAGGGAGAGATAGCTATACAAACAAAAATACTTATGAACTGTATAAATTCAGTGAAGGAAATTAACAGGATTTTGTGAGAAATAATGAAGCAGGCATACTTTAGTATGATAGCAGGAGAATGCTATTCAGAACTATCTGAAATACCACTTTCCTTCTGCATTGTCCTGCCTTGATGTTAGCTTTGAGTTAATTGTTCATCACACAAACTCATGCAGGCAGTCAGTGTTTGAACTGTGGTTTCTCTTGTACTGAGCAGGATTATTATGGAGACAATCCATTATCAGAGTAAAACCGGCTAGTCTCATGAAGGTCTAAACCCAGCTCATGTGGGGTGAAGATCTAAGTTAAGTAAACCTAGCCATTCGTGAGTGAACAAATCCAGTGATAGGTGAATTCTGCTTCACAAAGATAGGATGAAGTGACATCAAGGACCAAAAAGTGAGGTTTCTGAGGATTTGAGTGCCCAAAGTCAGTATGGTACCTTTTCTGACATCTGCTCAAAATTTAAAATCAGAAGGATTGGGAGACCCCACTTTTCTGGGTCTGTATTCCTACTGAAAATGTAGATTTTTTTTTCCCCTTTTGCTTCCCTGGAATTTTTCTCTACTCACTTGACTTAGAATACCCGTGTTACGTTTTTAACAGATATGCTGGACCCAACCCTGCCTCCCCAAGATGTAAGGGGAGGTGAGAGGCAGGTGTGGGGGATGGGGAACCTTCCATTTAATTGATACTTAATTGTTTCACTGTGCCAGACTAGAGTCTTGCTTAGTAGGGATTTCTGTTTTGTTTTGGTCAGGTGATTCTCAAGCTCATTTCCCCTTAGTTGTGGTTTCACTAGGATAGTGAGAATCTTAATCGTTCATTCACATGTGTCTCTAGATGATGAGGCGTTTGTTTAAGGGAACCATAGTTTCTATTTCATTTATGTACATTCATTGAATTTCTCACTCTGATATTGAAAGTGATGGATAGAAGTCATATCATATCGGGGCGCCTGGGTGGCTCAGTGTGTTAAGCCGCTGCCTTCGGCTCAGGTCATGATCTCAGGGTCCTGGGATCAAGTCCCACATCAGGCTCTCTGTTCAGCAGGAAGTGTGCTTCCCTCTCTCTCTCTCTCTCTGCCTGCCTCTCTGTCTACTTGTAATCTCTCTCTGTCAAATAAATAAATAAAGTCTTAAAAAAAAAAAAGAAATCATATCATATCAATACCGGCTGTTGGCCTGTTTAAAACAGATTCCCCAGGGCTGCCCCAATTGTAGAGATGCATTCTGGTTTTAGTCACTGGCTAACCTATAGTATGCAAGGACTAGGTGAAGTAAAGTCCATGTCATGCTAGCCTTTGGTGAGAAATTTGGGTATTTTTCAAAGCATAATGGAAGCCATAGAAGGATTTTAAATTTTAAGCAAAAGCGTAACATGGTTTGTCTTATGTTTGAAATGATACCCCTTTGGTGAATGAATTGGATGGGAGGAAAAATACATAGAGGGAAGCAGGAAGGAATTAGCCTTTTCAGAAGTCCTAGAGGGAAATCATAGCAGACTTGAACTTTGGTAATAGCAACAGAGATGTAAAAAAATGGGTGGATTGAGGTAATGTAGAAGGTAGAACTGACAGATTTTGGTGATATTTTGCACATAAGTTTAGAGCTTAGGAAAAGTGAGAACCAAAGATACATATTTGAGAGTCAATATACTACCAGTAGTCATAGGTGAGATTCAGTATTTGACACAGAGGAGATCTGAAAGAGAAGAGGTTTTAGGACTGCTTTGTGGGGAAGTCAGTGTGAGGAAGAGCGTGAGAAGGAATGGCCACTAAGGTGGAAGTTAAACTAGAGAGCATGGTGTCTTTGAAGTCATTGAGAAGAATATTTTAAGAAGATGAGTGTGATTAAGAGTGTTTTCTGTAGGTTTGATTAAAAAGGAAAAATTGAAACATAGTTAACAGTGGGCAAACAGTCCATCTGCTGTCTAGTCTACCCTAGATAACCACTTCTTCACCTTATTAGGTATCTGATCAAATATCCCCTTAGTAAGACGTTTCCCGACGACTCTTATTTTATAGAACATTTGATGTTCTGTATGATGCCATTGTGTCCCACCAACATTACCAGCTAAGAAAGAAGAAACACTGCCAACTGAACAGGCAGCAGTGTTAGGATTCCTGTGATTTGTGAGATATATAGTGATTCTAGCTTTGTCGAAATATGGTGTACTGGAAATAATTGATGAAATACTATAAAATAGCACTCTTCTCTGCTCCTATATTATGGTAATGGTTTGCTTGTCATCTCTCCTAAAATGCAGGCCTCTTGAAGAGATTTTTTTGTGTGTCCTACTGGTGCCCCAGTGCCTGGTGAATGATAGCAGGCACAACAAACAAATCTTAAATCTGCATTTTTTTTTTTTAATTTTATTTATTTGACAGAGAGAAATCACAAGTAGATGGAGAGGCAGGCAGAGAGAGAGAGAGAGGGAAGCAGGCTCCCCGCTGAGCAGAGAGCCCGATGCGGGACTCGATCCCAGGACCCTGAGATCATGACCTGAGCCGAAGGCAGCAGCTTAACCCACTGAGCCACCCAGGCGCCCTTAAATCTGCATTTTTAAAGAAATCAAATGAATAAATGAAAACATACTGCTTTGTAGACTTCTTTTTTCAATTAATATATTGCTTTTTTCCGGTGTCCTTGTATAATTTTCAGAAATTATGTTTGATGGCTGTGTACCCTTATCATGTGTGTATGATAGAATCTGGTGTGTCCCAGGATCTTAAACTTCGAACTTTCGGAAATAAAAGAGCCAGGGTGTGGACTTGGTTTATTACTGGAAGTATTCAACTTTTATTTCTACCTTTTTAATTCCTTGAGTGTAAAACACTGATCTGTAGAGAGAACAACAAACAGTACCTGGACTGGGGAGTCCTCCATGCCTTAATGGGTTAGAAGTACTTCCTTATTTTTCCCCATAAAGACTTGAATATGGCAAGAGAAGATTTTAGTATACCTTGCCTTCCCTAAGAAAGCAGGTTTCTGTTTAGTTATCTGTAAAGTGAGAGAGTGGCACCACATCTTTTTTCAGCTTTCTTGCTGTTATAAATTCTTAATTTCTTTATTTTTTAAATTTTTAAATAATAATATATACTTAAATAATTTAATTAAATAAATAAATTTAATAAATTTAATTTATTTAAATAATAAATAAACAAACATATATTTCTATCCCCAGGGGTACAGGTTTGTGAATTGCCAGGTTTACACACTTCATAGCACTCACACATACCCTCCCCAATGTCCATAACCCCACCCCCTTCTCCCAACCCCCCTCCCGCTAGCAACCCTCAGTTTGTTTTGTGAGATTAAGGGTCACTTATGGTTTGTTTCCCTCCCACTCCCATCTTGTTTCATTTATTCTTTTCCAACCCTCCAACCCCCCATGTTGCATCTCCACTTCCTCATATTAGGAAGATCATATGATAGTTGTCTTTCTTTGATTGACTTATTTCGCTAAGCATGATACCCTCTAGTTCCATCCACGTTGTCACAAATGGCAAGGTTTCATTTCTTTTGATGGTTGCATAGTATTCCATTGTGTATATATACCACATCTTCTTTATCCATTCGTCTGTTCATGGACATCTAGGTTCTTTCCATAGTTTGGCTATTGTAGACATTGCTGCTATAAACATTTGGGTGCATGTGCCCCTTCGGATCACTACGTTTGTATCTTTAGGGTAAATACCCAGTAGTGCAATTGCTGGGTCATAGGGTAGTTCTATTTTCAACATTTTGAGGAACCTCCATGCTGTTTTCCAGAATGGTTGCACCAGCTTGCATTCCCACCAACAGTGTAGGAGGGTTCCCCTTTCTCCGCATCCTCGCCAGCATCTGTCATTTTCTGACTTGTTAATTTTAGCCATTCTGACTGGTGTGAGGTGATATCTCATTGTGGTTTTGATTTGTATTTCCCTGATGCCGAGTGATATGGAGCACTTTTTCATGTGTCTGTTGGCCATCTGGATGTCTTCTTTGCAGAAATGTCTGTTCATGTCTTCTGCCCACTTCTTGATTGGATTATTTGTTCTTTGGGTGTTGAGTTTGCTAAGTTCTTTATAGATTTTGGACACTAGCCCTTTATCTGATAGTCGTTTGCAAATGTCTTCTCCTATTCTGTCAGTTGTCTTTTGGTTTTGTTAACTGTTTCCTTTGCTGTGCAAAAGCTTTTGATCTTGATAAAATCCCAATAATTCATTTTTGCCCTTGCTTCCCTTGCCTTTGGCAATGTTCCTAGGAAGATGTTGCTGTGGCTGAGGTCGAAGAGGTTGCTGCCTGTGTTCTTAAGGATTTTGATGGATTCCTTTCGCACATTGAGGTCCTTCATCTATTTTGAGTCTATTTTCGTGTGTGGTGTAAGGAAATGGTCCAATTTCATTTTTCTGCATGTGGCTGTCCAATTTTCCCAGCACCATTTATTGAAGAGGCTGTCTTTTTTCCATTGGACATTCTTTCCTGCTTTGTTGACAATTAGTTGACCATAGAGTTGAGGGTCTATTTCTGGGCTCTCTATTCTGTTCCATTGATCTGTGTTTGTTTTTGTGCCAGTACCATGCTGTCTTGATGATGACAGCTTTGTAATAGAGCTTGAAGTCTGAATTGTGATGCCACCAACTTTTTTTTTCAATATCCCTTTGGCTATTTGAGGTCTTTTCTGGTTCCATATAAATTTTAGGATTATTTGTTCCATTTCTTTGAAAAAAGTGGATGGTATTTTGATAGGAATTGCGGTAAATGTGTAGATTGCTTTAAGTAGCATAGACATTTTCACAATATTTATTCTTCCAATCCATGAGCATGCAACATTTTTCCATTTCTTTGTGTCTTCCTCAATTTCTTTCATCAGTACCTTATAGTTTTCTGAGTATAGATTCTTAGCCTCATTGGTTAGGTTTATTCCTAGGTATCTTATAGTTTTGGGTGCAATTGTAAATGGGATTGACTTCTTAATTTCTTTCTTCTGTCTTGTTGTTGGTGTAGAGAAATGCAACTGATTTCTTTGCATTTCATTTTATATCCTGACACTTCACTGAATTCCTCTATAAGTTCTAGCAGTTTTGGAGTGGAGTCTTTGGGTTTTCCTCATATAGTATCATATCATCTGCGAAGAGTGATGGTTTGACTTCTTCTTTGCCGATTTGGATGCGTTTAATTTCCTTTTGCAGCCTTGCAGCCCTGGAGTAAATCCCACTTGGTTGTGGTGAATAGTCCTTTTAATGTACTGTTGAATCCTATTGATGAGTATTTTGGTGAGAATATTCGCATCTGTGTTCTTCAAGGATATTGGTCTGTAGTTCTCTTTTTTGATGGGATCCTTGTCTAGTTTGGGGATCAAGGTGATGCTCGCCTCATAAAAAGAGTTTGGAAGTTTTCCTTCCATTTCTATTTTTTGGAATAGTTTCAGGAGAATAGGACTTAGTTCTTAAATGTTTGGTAGAATTCCCTTGGGAAGCCGTCTGGCCCTGGGCTTTTGTTTGTGGATTTTTGATGACTGTTTGAATCTCCTACTGGTTATGGGTCTGTTCAGGTTTTCTGTTTCTCCCTGGTTCAGTTGTGGTAGTTTATATGTCTCTAGGAATGCATCCATTTCTTCCAGATTGTCACATTTGTTGGTGTAGAGTTGCTCATAGTATGTTCTTATAATTGTCTGTATTTCTTTGGTGTTAGTTGTGATCTCTCTTCTTTCATTCATGATTTTACTTATTTGGGTCCTTTCTCTTTTCTTTTTGATAAGTCTGGCCAGGAGTTTATCAATCTTATTAATTCTTTCAAAGAACCAGCTTCTAGTTTCGTTGATTTGTTTTCTTGTTCTTTTTGGTTTCTATTTCGTTGATTTCTGCTCTGATCTCTATGATTTCTCTTCTCCTGCTGGGTTTAGGCTTTCTTTGTCATTCTCCAGCTCCTTTAGGTGTAGGCTTAGGTTGTGTACTTGAGACCTTTCTTGAGAAAGGCTTGTACTGCTATATATTTTTCTCTCAGGACTGCCTTTGCTGTGTCCCACAGATTTTGAACCGTTGTGTTTTCATTACCATTTGTTTCCATGCATTTTTTCAATTCTTCTTTAATATCCTGGTTGACCTATTCATTCTTTAGAAGGATGCTGTTTAGTCTCCTTCCAAATTTTCTCTTGTGATTGAGTTCTAGCTTTAGAGCATTGTGGTCTGAAAATATGCAGGGAATGATCCCAGTCTTTTGATACCGGTTGAGACCTGATTTAGGACCGAGGATGTGATCTATTCTGGGAATGTTCTATGTGCACTAGAGAAGAATGTGTATTCTGTTGCTTTGGGATGAAATGTTCTGAAGATATCTGTGATGCCCATCTGGTCCAGTGTGTCCTTTAAGGCCTTTATTTCCTTGTTGATCTTTTGCTTGGATGATCTGTCCATTTCAGTGAGGGGAGTGTTAAAGTACCCTACTATTATTGCATTATTTTTGATGTGTTTCTTTGATTTTGTTATTAATTGGTTTGTATAGTTGGCTGCTCCCACCTTAGGGCCATAGATATTTAAAATTGTTGCGTCTTGTTGGACAGACCCTTTGAGTATGATAAAGTGTCCTTCCTGATCTCTTATTATAGTCTTTGGCTGTAAATCTAATTGATCTGATATAAGGATTGCCACCCCTGCTTTCTTCTGATGTCCATTAGCATGGTAAATTGTTTTCAACCCCCTCACTTTAAATCTGGAGGTGTCTTCGGGTCTAAAATGAGTTTCTTGTAGGCAACATATAGATGGGTTTTGTTCTTTTATCCATTCTGGTACCCTGTGTCTTTTGATTGGGGCATTTAGCCCATTAACATTCAGGGTAACTATTGAGAGATATGAATTTAGTGCCATTGTATTGCCATGTAAGGTGACTGTTACTGTATATTGTCTGTGTTCCTTTCTGATCTACTACTTTTAGGCTCTCTTAGAGGACCCCTTTCAATATTTCCTGTAGAGCTGGTTTGGTGTTTGCAAATTCTTTCAGTTTTTGTTTTGTCCTGGAAGCTTTTAATCTCTCCTTCTATTTTCAATGATAGCCTAGCTGGGTATAGTATTCTTGGCTGTGTGTTTTTCTCGTTTTGTGCTCTGAATATATCATGCCAGATCTTTCTGGCCTGCCTTTTCTCTGTGAAGAAGTCTGCTGCCAATCTAATATTTTTACCATTGTATGTTACAGACTTCTTTTCCTGGGCTGCTTTCAGGATTTTCTCTTTGTCACTAAGACTTGTAAATTTTACTATTAGCTGACGGGGTGTGCACCTATTCTTGTTGAATTTGAGGGAGGTTCTCTGCACCTCCTGGATTTTGATGCTTGTTCCCTTTGCCATATTAGGGAGTTTCTCTATAATAATTCTCTCCAATATACCTTCTGCTCCCTTCGCTCTTTCTTCTTCTTCTGAATTCCCATTTATTCTAATGTTGTTTCGTTTATGGTGTCACTTATCTCTCGAATTCTTCCCTCGTGGTCCAGTAGCTGTTTGTCCCTCTTTTGCACAGCTTCTTTATTCTCTGTTCTTTGGTCTTCTATGTCACTAAATCTTTCTTCTGCCTTATTTATCCGAGCAGTGAGAGCTTCCATTTTTAATTGCACCTCATTAATAGCTTTTTTGATTTCATCTTGGTTAGATTTCAGTTCCTTTATTTCTCCAGAAAGGGCTTTTATATCTTCCGAGAGGGTTTCTCTAATATCTTCCATGCTTTTTTTGAGCCTGGCTAGAACCTTGAGAGTCATCATTCTGAACTCTAGATCTGATATATTACCAATGTCTATATTGATTAGGTCCCCAGCCTTCAGTACTGCCTCTTGTTCTTTTTTTGTGGTGAATTTTTCCGCCTTGTCATTTTGTCCAGATAAGAGTATATGAGGGGGCAAGTAAAATACTAAAAGGGTGGCAAAGACCCCAGGGAAATACCCTTTAACCAAATCAGAAAAGATCTCGAATCATGGAGGGAGAAAGGGGATAAAAAGAGGTTCAGAAAAAAAAAAAAAAACAATTAAAAAAAAAACACGAATAAATAAATATAAAATGAAAAAATATATATATATTAGTTAAAATTTCAGAAAGTGGTTCATTTTCTGTTTCTAGAATTGCTGTTCTTCTTCTCTTTGATCTCCTGTTGGATTTGTAGGTGTTAGCAGTCTTTAGATAAGCTATCTAGCTGATCTCCTGCTACCCGAAGTAGTCTCAGCCTGCTACTTCTTCGCCATCTTTACTCTTCCCTCATAAATTCTTAATTTCTTATGTTATTTTTTCCTGCTGTTCTTAAATTTATTTTTTGTTTAATGATGGGCATTTTAAAACATGGAATCATGATTTTTATGATACATGTGCATTTTTTTAAAAGATTTTATTTATTTATTTGACAAACAGAGATCACAAATAGGCAGAGAGGCAGGCAGAGAGAAGGAGGAAGCAGGCTCCCTGCTGAGCAGAGTGCCCGGTGTGGGGCTCGATCTCAAGACCCTGAGGTCATGACCTGAGCTGAAGGCAGAGGCCTGACCTCTGAGCCACCCAGGTGCTCCATGTGATATATGTCCATTTTTGCAGGCAGTTTTTTTTTTCCATACCTTTTAGGTGAACAAGAATCAAGTATGTTAATACTAACCTTACTAGCGTAGATTTTTAGTTCTATGAATACTTTACAAAATTTAAAATATGAAAAATTAAAAGAACTCTTAATTTTTTTTTAGAAGTCAATGAAAGGATTCTATTTTGCAAAGCTGTACTATGAAGTTAAAGAATATGATCTTGCTAAAAAGTAAGTACCAAACTATAAACATGCTTTAGTTTTCTAAAGTCATTCCCCACCTCCACCTGGGTATTCTTATTTGAAATTGGTGAAAATAATATGTTTTCTGTTTTAGCAGTTCTTCCTATGTATGTCCTGGAAATCAGTTATTATATCACTCCAGACTGATACAAAGGACTAGCCTTAATTCCATGGAATGAGCCTAGAATGAGTATTTTCTGCATGTATGCCGCTTATTTATACTTAGGGCAAGAAATCATTAGGCTTAAAACACTTCTAAGGAACAAAAGAGAGCCATGCTGTTTTAAATTTCTTCCTGGTTAGATATCTGGTACTTTAATCAGCTGGAAAAATACCAATGAATACAAAATGAAACTGTGATTTCTGGAGAGGAGAATAGCTTGTGTAAAAGATCTTTGACTCAGTAGGTAACAGTCTGAGGCTTTGTCTCACCTCCTAAGGCCAAGAAGTTCAGTGATCTAATTCCTGATTTAGAGTACCTTAAAGCAGGAAATTAGGAGGGAGGTGAGCAGATAGGTTAAAGACATTTATGGGAAGATGAAAATGCTGATAGGTAAGGAAAATAATAACACCTTTATTTAACTAGCAGCAATGGGACTGTCAACCTTGTTCCTTTTTAATGTGACCCTTTTTCCTCCAGTTTTGGTTTTTGGTGTATATATAGATATACTTATTGTTTATGTACATATTTATATATAATATTTATTGAGCCCAGAAGATGCTTATTTTTTAGCTGTTAACTTGAATTAAGAAATGGATATTACCTACGTTTGTTAGTTTATTTAGTAATTTTTCCTCTGCTCTGTTTTAGCTGGGAACAGTACTATTATTAGATATTACTTTCTTGTTTAAAAGGTGAATAGTACAATAAGAAAAGGTAAATATTTACTATAATCTTTTTCTAATTTCTCTGTAAAACTTTTTAGTGCTTTATTGAAATATAATTGGGGAAAAGCAATTTATGAGTTCATTCCTTATGTATGGGTAGCATTAGAAAAAACCATTTTGTAAATGTAGTATTTAATGGTAAAATAAGTATATGTTAATTTTGTATGTATGTGTTTATTCTTTTTATGGATACTTTTGAGTTTTTAGCATATTCTAGTTTAAGTAAATAGTGGTAGTCAATAATGAGAATAACTGTGGATTGGTTTAGTGTTTGCTTTGGTTTAAGATGTACTTTTCAGGTTGGAATTAAATATAGATCTGAATGTTATAATTTGAAGATTATTTTTGTATTATTATTTTTAAACAGATATATAACTGCATATATTAATGTGCAAGAAAGAGATCCCAAAGCTCACAGATTTCTTGGTCTTCTTCATGAAGTGGAGGAAAATATAGACAAAGCTGTTGAATGTTACAAGGTAAAGCATTTAAGATTAAAATATAGCCTTTATACAGTCAAACACATGATACCCAGAGTAATTTGTATAGTAAATAATTCAAATATATTTTATAGATGTTATGAAAATAAGCATTGGTATGATAATACTATTAACACAGATTAGAATAGATCTTAAGTTATTTGGCTCAAAGTACACTGTAATTTAATTATTAAGTTAGCACTTGTAAAAGAGGATTAACACCCAGAAATGCTGTTCTTATGAGTGTGGTTTTCTTTCTTTTTTGGGAGCACTTACCTGATAAAAACATAATTTTTATTTAATTCATCTGCAAAAAATTCCAGTACACTTTAAGTTTGACTTAAACAACTTTGAAATACCATGTTGTCATTGGGAAAAATTTTTAAGGAGGACAGTGATGAATTTTTAACTTTTATATGTGAGCGTAGGTACTTTAGGAATCCTAACTTATTATTTCTTTTCTGGTGGCAGCGTTCAGTGGAATTAAACCCAACACAAAAAGATCTTGTTTTGAAGATTGCAGAGTTGCTTTGCAAAAATGATGTTACTGATGGAAGAGCAAAATACTGGGTTGAAAGAGCAGCCAAACTTTTCCCAGGAAGTCCTGCAATTTATAAACTAAAGGTAAAAACAGAACAAAACATAGTAAAAACTGTTGGAGAAAACTCAAGACTCTGCCATTTCTAATATTTGGAATTTAAATCCCAGTTTGTGTGAGACTTGGTGGGAAATGGGTGAAGGTGGTAAAAAGGTACAGACTTCTGTGTATAAATTCTGTGGATATGTATAGTATAGTGACTATGGTTAACCATACTGTATTGTATATTTGAAAGCTGTGAAGAGAGCAGGTAGATCTTAAAAGTTCTCATCACAAGAAAAATAATTATTTTTTTAAAGATTTTATTTACTTGGGGGAGCCTGGGTGGCTTGGTGGGTTAAGGCCTCTGCTTTCAGTTCAGGTCAGGTCCTTTGATCGACCTCGCATTGGGCTCACTGCTCAGGGGGGAGCCTGCTTTCCCCCACTCTCTCTCTCTCTCTCTCTCTCTCTCTCCGCCTGCCTCGCCTACTTGTGATCTCTGTCAAATAAATAAAATATTTTTTTAAAAAAATAAAGATTTTATCTATTTCAGACAGAGAGAGCGCGCTGACTCACAAGCTGGGGGGAGGGGCAGAGGCAGAGGGACAAGCAGAGTCCTTGCCAAGCAGGGAACCTGACTTAGGGCTTGATCCCAGGACTCTGGGATCATGACCTGAGTTGAAGGCAGCCTCCCAGGTACATCCAGAAAAGAATAATTTATAACCACGTGAAGTGATAGATGTAACCTTATTGTGGAAATTATGTCACTATATATATGCCTTAAATTGTGGTACACCTTAAATAATACAATGTTATATGTTAATTATATCTATAAGAAATTGCAGAACAAAATTTTTTTCTTCAAAACCTTTCTGAGTATATGCTGCTTTATTAGGCACTATTATGTTTTATAAATGGCATCATTT
The DNA here is from genome assembly GCF_964662115.1 of Mustela nivalis. Lineage (NCBI taxonomy): Eukaryota > Metazoa > Chordata > Mammalia > Carnivora > Mustelidae > Mustela > Mustela nivalis. Next base: position 87,524,812 of record NC_139027.1, read on the forward strand.
ACCCTTATGAAATGATTAATATAGGGATTTTATATTTTTATAGCTAGATGGTAGGGTTAGGATTTAAATTGAGCTCTGACTGATACAAAATTTTTGCTTCATTGTGTGAAAGGGATGAGAATTTAGGGTTATTACACAGGTTTTTAAGAACTGTCATCTAAAAGTAGAGTCTGGGGCGCCTCGCTGGCTCAGTTGTAGAGTATGTTACTCTAGATTTTGAGGTTGTGAGTTTGAGTCCCACATTGGGTGTAGAGATTACTTAAAAATAAAATCTTTAAGGAAAAAAATGGAAAGGATTGTGTTAGGGAACAGTGAAGTTTTCAAGCAAAAGATAACAGTTTCTCCAGTATGTTATAGAGAATTACTAAAAATAATAGGTAGTTTTTACTAATGTATTGACCAATGACCAATTCTAATGGTTATTTTTTACTGAGTAAAATATAGTTTGCCTAAGTAACTCTTTTGTAGAAAGTCTTTCCAAATTTGTTAACAGAATTTTAAGTGTGTAGTTGACCATTGAATGATGTGGAGCTAGGTGCCGCGACTCCTTGTGCAGTTGAAAATAGCCATATAATTTTTTTAAAGAGATTTTGTTTGACAGAGAGAGATCGCAAGTAGGCAGAAAGGTAGGCAGAGAGTGGGGCAGAGGCTTAACCCACTGAGCCACCCAGGTGCCCCTCCCTATAATTTTTTTTAAAAGATTTTATTTTTTTAAGTAATCTCTACACTGAATGTGGGGCTCAAACTCAAAATCCCAAGATCAAGAGTCACATACTCTGGACTGAGTGCCAGGAGCTCCTGCATAGACGTTTTGACTCCCCAAAAACTTCATTAATAGTCTATTGTTGACTGGAAGCCTTACTGATAACATGAATAGTCATTTAACCCTTATTTTGTATGCTGTTATATTATATACTGTATTCTTACATTTAAAACTTTAGAGAAAAGAACATGTTAAAATTATGAGGAGAAAAAAATTAAAAAATTATGAGAAAATATATTTAGAGTACTGTATTTGTTGAAAAAAATCCACATGTAAACAGAATTGTACATTTCAAACCTATGTTCAAGGGTCAGCTGTATATTGTTTTTAATGGCTTCCCCACCCTTATTATATATTTTTGTATATGTAATGTATATAGGCATATACATATACATGTTAGAATTTATTTCATTTTACTTTATTTTAGATTTTATTTGAGATAGAGTGAGCATGAATGGGGGGTGAGGGGCAGAGGGAGAGGGACAAGCAGATTCCTGCTAAGTGCAGATCCTGACTTAGGGTTTGATCTCAGGACCCTGAGACCACGACCTCCGCTGAAGTCAGACATTTAACTTACTGAGCCATCAGTAGAATTTATTTTGAAATAATTATATTTTTCACAAGAAGTTGGAAAGATCTTACAGAGAGGTTCTGTGTATCTGTCACCTAGCTTTCCCCAGCGGCTACTTGTTATGTAACTGTAGTACAGTATCAAAATCAGGAATTTGACATTGATACAATGTGTGTGTAATTTTTCATTTTACCATGTATAGATTGGTGTAACCACCACTGCAGTTAAAGTACAAAGCTGTTTCATCATCACAGATATCTCCCTCATGCTACCTCTTTTATAGTCCTACCCACCCCCTTCTTCCCATCATTCCTTTTTTTTTTCCCAAAGATTTTATTTATTTATTGGACAACAGAGATCACAAGTAGGCAGAAAGGCAGGCAGAGAGAGGGGGCTTCCCCGATGTGGAGAGCCCGATGTAGGGCTCAATCCCAGGACCCTGAGATCATGACCTGAGCCGAAGGCAGAGGCTTAACCCACTGCGCCACCCAGGAGCCCCCTCTTCCCATCATTGTTAACTTCTAGGAACTACTAATTTGTTCTCCATATTTATAATTTTATAATTTCAAAATGTTATATAAGTGGAATCATGCAGTATGTGGCTTTTTGAGGTTAGCTTTTTTTCATTCAGCATAATGCCCCTGAGATCAGTCCAAGTTGGGTGTGTCAGTAGTTTGTTCCTTTTATTGCTGAGTAGTATTTTGTGTATGGATGTATTCCACAGTTTAACTATTTACTTTTGATGGATATTTTGGTTGTTCCCAGTTTTTTTCCATTATAAATCTCCTATGAACAAATGTTCGCAGATTTTAAAATCTGAAATATTTTTTTTTAAAGATTATTTATTTATTTATTTGACAGAGAGAGAGATCACAAGTAGACAGAGAGGCAGGCAGAGAGAGGAAGGGAAGCAAGCTCCCTGCTGAGCAGAGAGCCCGATGCGGGACTCGATCCCAGGACCCTGAGATCATGACCCGAGCCGAAGGCAGCGGCTTAACCCACTGAGCCACCCAGGCACCCAAAATCTGAAATATTTTTAAAAACCCTAGAGATTAAATACCAGTTACATCAAGTTTTCTTATTTCTATAATTAAGCAGCTGGGTTTTAGATATTAATCTAAAATGTTAAGTTTAAGTGTGTAGGTTTCTTTACTGTTGTGTTAGCCTCAAACATAATTTCCTTATTGGTCTTGATAGTCCAATTTATTTGATGACAGTGATGTTAAGGAACATATATATTGATAGGAGTTTATTTTTCTTGTACTGTAAAATAGCTGCTTCTGGAAGATGTTGATTTTCTCTAGTAACTTCATTATTTATTTATTTTTAAAGATTTCATTTATTTGAGAGAGAGAGCATGAGCAGAGGGGGAGTCTCAGAGGGTGGGGAGTAGCTAATCAGCAGGGAGCTGGATTCCGGGCTGGATCTTAGGACTCAAGGATCATGACCTGAGCTGAAGGCAGAGCTTAACTGACTGAGCCACCCAGGTTCCCCTCTTTAGTAACTTTAAAGACACTGGTATTGGGGCACCTGGGTGGCTCTGGTCATGATTTCAGGGTCCTGGGATTGAGCCCCACATTGGGCTCTGTTCAGCAGGGAGCCTGCTTCCCCCCCACTTCTGCCTGCCTCTCTGCCTTCTTATGATCTCTCTCTCTCACTCATTCAAATAAATAAAATCTTTAAAAAAAAATGTTAAAAAGAAAAAGACAATGGTGTCTAGGGGTGCCTAGCTGGATCATTTGGAGCCTGCAACTCTTGATTCTTGGGGTTGTGAGTTTGAACCCCATTTTAGGTGTAGAGATTACTTACATATGAACTTACAAAAATACACTGTTGTCTAAAGCCAAACCTTCCTTATATTAGGTCTTCCCCCATTTTTTGAAATTGAAATCATGAGACTTACAACTGTTTAGCAGAGTAATTCTATTTCTCCTAAAATTTTAGGCTTACTTAAGGTAAATATTTATTTGGTATTTGCTTTAATGAATGAAATTATTGGTGAAAGGGCTTTTTCTCTTGGATATAAGAGTTTTTGAAAAGCACCCATGAGGGTGTTGATCTTTTACTTACAAATTTTTTTTTTTTTTTTGACAGAGAGAAATCACAAGTAGATAGAGAAGCAGGCAGAGAGGGGGGGTGGGAAGCAGGCTCCCTGCTGAGCAGAGAGCCTGATGTGGGACTCGATCCCAGGACCCTGAGATCACGACCTGAGCCGAAGGCAGCAGCTTAACCCACTGAGCCACCCAGGCGCCCTACTTACAAAATTTTTTAAAAAGTTTTATTTATTTATTTTAGAGAAAGTGTGAGTGCATGAGTGGGGTAAGGGCAGAGGAAGAGGGAGAGACTCTCCAGCAGACCCTTTGCTGAGCATGGAGCCTGTCATGGACTTTGATTTCACAACTCTTGAGATCTTGATCTGATCTGAAACCAAGAGTCAGATGCTCAACCAACTGAGCCCCCCAGGCACCCCACAAATTTTTAAACTTACACATAAGTGAAGTCTAGGGTTTTGTTTTTTTTTTTTTTGAGATCTAGAAAGGCCAAGTGTAAGTTTATGGAACTGATGTGTAAGAAGGAGAGAGATTGGTGAAGGGAGAGGGCAATGAAACAGCACAATGGGGAGCTTGGTCTTTGCTATGTGGAGGGAACAGTGAAAAGGTGAGTACAGTTGGCAAGGAAAATGGAATGATAGCTTCAGTTTTCTCAGTGAAGGGTGAATTGTCATATGTTGAAAGTGTTGGTTGAAGGAAAGTGTGGGAAATGTGAAGAAAGTTGAGGAGTATGAAGTAACCTTTTCAGGAATCGAGAATTTGAATCTATTAGAGGTCACATATGATTTTGTTTTAGGCATTACCAGTTTGGAGACTTGAGATTATGAAAGTTAGTCAGTTAGACTGGTTGTGATCTCCCTAGATTCCCAAATGTCCCACCCCCTATTGCTCAACAGTTAATGTATAGATAGGCACAGAGAAAGCAGTTGGTAGGGTTTTTCTAAGGAAAGGTAGAGGGAATTAATTGAGGTAATCTGTAAGCAAGCAGTAATTATGGATATTAAGAATTAGGACATTTTAGCTTGACAGTGAAGGAAAATATGTGTTTTATGGAAAATTTAAAACCTAGTGATAACCAGTGTATTGACAGAAGCTTTCCTTCCATGTAGAGACAAAGATACGTGGCTGCGAGGGCACATGTGCCCCCAGTGAGGTGAAAGAATAAGAGAGGTATAGTGATCTAAATGGTATGACCAAAATACAGATTTTGAAGACCCAAGTCAGTGCTAAATGGATGGCTGACACTAGAGTATAGAGCAAAGCCATGAAGATACGGTAATTAACGAACTGAGTAGCCAGGCTATTTTTGTATCTATTCCAGTTGTATTAGCAAGTGAGAACTGTTAGGAATGGAGTATTTCCAGTTGCTCATGAGGAGTAGTGAATGAAAGAGCTGGATAGCATATCCTTTGGAAGACAGGATTATAAGCAGGTGTGTGTGTGGGGAGATGATTTGAAGGTGAGCAGTTTACTAAACCCACTTCCTCTACTTGTATATAGGCTAGCAGAGAAAAGGCCACCATGGCAGGGAAGTAATGGGGGTTGGAGTATCTTGAGATAATACTCCATTTATTTAAGGCTAGATGGTGAAGACTCTGAGAAGATAGCAAAACAGGAGAAGCTTTACAGTGAGAGCAGAGGAGGTAGGGGATTGAGTCAGATTTAGGGAGGTGCAGAACAGTTTGGAGATAAGGACTGTGGTCATGAGAGTTGACTGGGGAGGCTAGGCTTGTGGTGGTGGCTGGGGTGTACAGGGATGTGGGGCAATAGTCCTTGCAGTCTGTGAGGTGTGTATGGGCAGCTGTTGCTACTGTCATCTCGGATGTTTCTCTCCACATAAATTTCTTGAGGTTTAGTTTCTGGGCTAGGAGCTGCTCTCTCCCATGAGATTTGGGTTATATAGGATGGTACTTCTGGTGATAATTTACTAAAGCTAGACATGGTGGAATTGTGCTCATAGGAAGCATGATGTGCTTAAACTTGGACTGACTGGTCTTTCTCTAAATTAATGATGCTCTTTCAATAGGAACAGCTTTTAGATTGCAAAGGTGAAGATGGATGGAATAAACTTTTTGACTTGATTCAGTCAGAACTTTATGCAAGACCTGATGATGTCTATGTGAACATCCGACTAGTAGAACTGTATCGCTCAAATAAAAGATTGAAGGATGCTGTGGGCCACTGCCATGAGGCAGAGAAAAACATAGCTCTGCGTTCAAGTTTAGAATGGAATTCATGTGTTGTACAGACCCTTAAGGTAGGTAAAAACATTTGGGTCTCTACACTTCTGTGTTGACAGTTAATATATATCACTTTGTATTTAAGCACTGCTCTCTAAAACTTAAATTTCTTTCATTTGTGTATAGCAGCTGTGAAATAAACCTTTTACTAGGATGTTTTCAACTTTATGATGGGTAGATTAGAGAGATAAATAGAATTAAGGTACGTATTTTTGGTGTTTTCATAGGCTGATAAAAAATTAATTTAGTCTTACAAGTATAGGGATAGGCAAAGGAGTTTATAGGCATAAAATTAATTTGGTAGTGCTTGGTAAAGTTTTATAATTGAGTGTTTTTTTCTACAAAATAGGAATATCTGGAATCTTTACAGTGTTTGGAGTCTGATAAAAGTAACTGGCAAACTACTAATAAAGATTTACTTCTGGCCTATGCTAACCTTATGCATCTTACACTCTCCACTAGAGATGTGCAAGAAAGTAGAGAATTATTGGAAAGGTATGTTGACTTAAGGAAAGTATTTCAGTGTCAATCATAGATTTTCTTTTTTGTAGTGATTCAGTTCATCAGTGTAAACATCTTTACTGCATTGCTATTTCTCTAACATACCCAGGGGTAATAGTTAATACAATAAACCACTTGGAATCTTATTTCTTCTGTGGGGATATTAGAATTGGTTTTGTATGACTTTGATTTTTAGAAAACTGTGTTATCATTCAGACTTGATTAAATTATTATACTCCCGTATCCAGTTTTGGCATGCTTAATAAAGAGTCAGTCCTGAAAATGTTCTAACTGCTGTTTCATATTTTATTTCAAAAACGATATAATCTTGTGTGAAAATCAAAATAGACTTATATCTGTCAGATGTTGTAGTAGAAGCAGTTAGCATCACTAGTATTTCAGAGAACTCTTGTTGTTTTAGCTTAGAAACAAGATAACTAAAATACAATGTATGGTTTTTCTGTTTTCCTACATTTTGATTTTGAGGACCATATCTCTACTTTATTAAAATAAATTTCATTGAACAAAAACATCACTTGGATTTGTATAACAGTGTTAGTTTAGAGCAGGGGTTGACTAGGTCTTGTAGGCCAGATACAGCTCATTGCCCGATTTTGTAAATACATTTTCATTGGAACACAGCTGTGCCTCTTGTTATGTATTATCTTTAGCAGCTCATATACTACGATAGTGGAGTTGAGTAGCTGTCACAGATTGTATACGCTGTCACAGATTGTATGCTTGCATAGCCAGATTAGTATGTGGCCCTATAGAAATAGTTTGTCAGTCCCTGGTTTGGACTGTCCATTTGTTTGAAAAGTAATTCTTGTTCTCCATCTGATGTTAGGGGATAGGATAGTTTTCTTGAAGAATTTTCTTAAGTGTCATACGATGGTAAGGTAAGGGTAGTATCTAGAATGATTTTAACTTTCAGATTATTTTAGAAAATATTTAGGATATTTTCTTTTGTATAACTTACATACACAAACATTTTTGGTCACCTGAGCAAGTGAGGGTGGAAAAGACAATTTCTTAGGAGTACTATAAAAGTAATTTAAACTTCATGGATACCCTGAAGGGGTCTTGAGAAACTCTAGGAGTTCCTGCAACCCACCTCCTATAAACCTACTTAGAAATCATGCTTCCCATTTCTATTAAATGTTGGTTTTCTTACAAAATGAAGATTCTGAGTTCCATTTGGATTTAGAAGCATTAGTTAGTACATTTACAAATAATAGGAATACAATTTAGGCCTGTAGTTATCTATATAGTAAGAAGAACAGTTATGTTATTGATAACCTTAATATCTTATTAGTTATTTACTTATAATTTGAAAATGACTTGTCTAATTGGAGAAATTCCAACTTCAAATTAAATAATGAAACCATATGATCAAGAAGAAACTGGAAAATATTTTAGTTTTCCAGTTTTATTGTGGTCAGTTATGAGGAATTCACCATAGTCTGTAATCTTGATTTGTATCTTTTTTGTGATTGTGAAGAGTCTGAAGTAACTGGAATAAGACCTTCTAGAGTTTAAGCTTGAAGTATAAGAAGTATGTGGAATAAAAATAAACACTAGATGATTCATAATTGATGAAGTAGAGAATAAAGATTATTAGTTTGAATGTGGAAGATGAAGTTTGGAGTAAATTCCTGTGTTTTAATTAACTCATTATTTGCAATGCAATAGTTTTAATACCTGTTTAATAATTCAATATTGCAGTTTTGATAGTGCTCTTCAGTCTGTGAAATCTTGTGTGGGTGGAAATGATGAACTCTCAACTACCTTCTTAGAAGTAAAAGGACATTTCTACATGCATGCTGGTTCTCTGCTTCTGAAGATGGGTCAGCATAGTGAAGTGCAATGGCGAGCTGTCTCTGAGCTGGCTACATTGTGCTATCTCATAGCATTTCAGGTAAGCTTTTTCTGGTTTTGGGTGCCGTTGGCATTTCACTGAGATAGTTGTATTTCGCATGGAGGTGTGTCCTGATATATATTAAAAATATGAATAAATCTGTAGAATTGAAGTCAAAATGAAATAGTTAATTTGATAGCTGAAAAATAAGATTTATACAGTTTTGGTGAGGTGAAATAGATAATGTTGATGCATTGTGGGTGGCAGTCTGTATTGCTGTGACTTAGTAACTGGAAGACCGCTTTGAAGACTTTGATCTTTTTTACTCTGCTATTTCTGGAAATCTGTAATAAGATGTTCTCAAATATGGGTAAAATTTGATTAAAAAATATGGACATGCATAACTTGGACAGAAACCTAGTAAGTAAATTTTGTGAGATGGTTATGTAAGCTGTGATAGAAGAATGTGTTTACCATAAGCATTTATTTTTTTTATTTTTTTTTTAAGATTTAAAAATATTTATTTGACAGAGATCACAAGTAGGCAGAGAGGCAGGCAGAGAGAGGAGGAAGCAGGCTCCCTGCTGAGCAGAGAGCCTGATGCAGGGCTCGATCCCAGGACCCTGGGATCATGACCTGAGCTGAAGGCAGAGGCCTAACTCACTGAGCCACCCAGGTGCCCCTACCATAAGCATTTTAACATGTTAATTGAAAGATGTATATATGTTAATATATATATAACTTTAATAACATATATAATAGTATATTTATCTTTGAAAACATGATTCTATTCTTTATACATAGAACATGACCTGAAGGAAATATGCCAAAAGGTGAACCATTATTTTGAGATGATGAGATGCTTGGCTATTATCCCTTCCCAGTCCATTTTTGTAGTTTTTTTTTGTTTTGTTTTGTTTTCTTTAAACAGCTTGCTTTAATTCTGAAATGAGAAGAAATAAAAGTCTGCCAATACCCTGGCTTATAAAAATTATTAGTAGTTTTAGAGAACTGTCTTTTGATTGAGGGAGAGAAAAAAGGATTCATTGAGGGAAAGAAAAAAGGATTCCCTTTTTAGGGAAGGCTCCTCCTTCTAGTTCATATGATACTGATTTTTTAAAAAACCCATGACATTCAGCTCACAATGTTAAGTGTTCTTATTTGCTCAGCAGAAGCATTTATGTTCATGAAGAATATATGTATTAGTGAAAATTAGGAAAGTTAATGAAGTTTGCTAATTTATGTAGGTACTAAAAGGTTACTATTAATATTTTAAAGAATTTTCAAGTAGGTGACAGTTATCTTTAGTGGAAACTGGAATCTTAAATTTTTTAAATATATATCATTTTTAGAATTAATACAGTCAACTTTTTAAACTTTGACCCCTTTTAATAGTAAAAACTTAATTTCCTTTCTAAGCCATTCACTCATACCTTTTCTATAAGATAATGACTGTTACCAGTTTTTTTATTAGTTAGAAGTTTTTCTGCATATGCAAGCATAAAATATACCCTTTCTTTACTTTTAAAAACTCTTTTGCCTCAGTGGAGATATGCTTTATCTGCTGTTTAATATCATTTCAGCACATTAATATCTACCTCACTCTCTCTCTCTCACTAACCACACATTTCCATTGAATGGTTAAATAATGGAAACCTCCTGGATGCTTGAGTTTTATATTATCATGTTTTTGTAATTATCAAATGGTTATAAGCTTACAGGGGAAGCATGGACTGACACAGAAGTCCTTTAAAAAAAAAAAAAAAAACCAGATTAGGCCAGCTTCTTTAATGGTAGAATTTTCAGACTCTTGATCAAGGGAATGCTGTGGTATTAGTCTATTTGCATTTCAGCTAGGCATTAAAACCAAGTCTGTCTTTAAACCATTTAATTCTGATGAGGAAGAATTGAGTCCTTTTGCACTCTTGGCTGTCCCACTTTATCCCAGGGGTATCCCACATTAACCATACTCTTTGAAAATGTACTGTCTACAGTGCGGCATTTGAAGGTGCTTTTACAGTAATAAGTAATTTCTTCAGAAGTTAGTTTTTGTAGGCATCTTTTACATATTATCTAAATTCCTCAATTCCCAGTTTTTTCTACTTGGAATAGCGCAGCTCTAGCTAGGTTTAACCATTGGCTAACTGTTCGTCATTAGAAAAGCACAATGTAATAGAAAGGGACATCTTAACTATTAGATATATGGGTATCACTAAATTAAGACCTTTGATTCTAAAATTATCAGGTTCCAAGACCAAAGATTAAGTTAATAAAAGGAGAAGTTGGACAAAATCTGGTGGAAATGATGGCCTGCGATCGTCTAAGCCAATCAGGTAATAGTAATGTTTAATTTTATTTTAAAAAGAAAAAGGAAAATTTCTCTGTTAGAGCATTTATGATAATCTGTTTAGGAGATAATTTGTTATAATCACTTATTTCTCTTTACCATATTGGGTGAGGGCAAGAGATAAAGATAGAATTAGAAGAAATTTCTCCTTCAGAAGGTAACAAATGTTTGATACTTTTTGCTCCTGGATGGAGAGAAACTCTTTAACCCCTCCTTTATCTGGCTGCTAGAGCCTTCTTCTGAATATTTTAAAGCAGTTCCTGAACTAAGACTAATTAACTGATTTGCCAGCCATTTAGCATTGGTAATTTTATAAGATACTGCTATGGGGGATATAAAGGTGAAGAAGTCATGGATCCCTTAAGAATCTGACGACAAGTAAAGAAGATGGAAGATATATACTTAATTACTGGTAGGCTTTTGGAATTTGTAAATTTATTCCTGGTTTTGATTATTTGAGATGGATCCTAAAGGTCTAGAGCATATTATCTGGTTTTGCTAAAGCAGACCCTTCTTTCAGGATGTTTGTGTAGCTAGCGAATCAAACAGTGAACTGAAGAAACATAATGCTTCATGTAAGAAGCAGTTTTAATATAAAATTAAATGAACTTCTTATTGATCAAGTAGTAGTATTAAAGTTACTCTAACCTTTGTCTGTGGTTAGGTTACTGGTCAAGGCATATATTGCTCCTCTATCCCACAGCTTGGTTTTTTGTAGGAGGTGGACTTCCAGTCCTTGAAGAAATGACTGCATTTTTTTTTTTTTTTAAATATCTGTCATCTATCTTTGCAAGACTGACATAGATGTTTTTGCAGTGTCAGTTAGTAAAATGAACTGTGTTTTAATCTTTGATCTGGATGTTCCCGAACTTGTCTGCAAATTTTCGGAGAGCTAAGTCTGATCTGACTGACAAGCAGAATTATTCCAAAGAGTGGTGTTTTTTTTTTTTTTTGTTGTTGTTGTTGCTTTTTAATCTTAAAGAGCTTAATTGAGATGAAATTGACATTGTATATAATTCATATAAATGTACAACTCTGGTTTTTAGTGTGTTCACATAATTGTGCAAGCATCAGGGCAATTTATTTTAGAACATTTTCATCACCTTTTAATGAAACCTCATAACAATTAGTAGTCACTCTCCATTTTCCCCCAAACCCTCTAGTCATAGGCTACCACTGATATTCTATCTCTTTAGATTTCTTTATTCTGGACATTTTATATAAATTGAATTATACGACATGTGCATAGCGGTTTTCAAGGTTCCACCATGTTTAAGCATATACTAAAACTTCATCCAAGGGAGTGTTTTAAAAATATATTCCTCACCCCTCACCTGTGGAATCAATCTCTAGGAAGTACAGCCTGGAAATAATTACTTTTTTTTTTTTTTTTAAGATTTTATTTATTTGACAAACAGAGATCACAGGCAGAGAGAGGGGGAAGCAGGCTGCCTGCTGAGCAGAGAGCCCGATGTGGGGGCTCGATCCCAGGATCCTGGGATCTGACCCGAGCTAAAGGCAGAGGCTTTAACCCACTGAGCCACCCAGGTGCCCCTGGAAATAATTACTTTTTAAAAGCTTTTTCAAGGATGATTCTTAGCAGCTAGGTTTGAAAATCAGTGTATCAGATCAGAGAATTTGAGCTTGGCTGTACTCTCCTATGGCCACTTAAATGATATACTTTCCATCTAAAATGTAAATACTTTAAGTACTTTTGGCATTTTTCAGACATCCTATGGTCTCCTTCTTTTCACTCTAGCAGGTAAAGATAACTGTTAAACCTGTAATCTGTTTTCATTTTTTGCATAAGCACCCTTTTTGTTCAGTTGTAGTTGCTGGGTTGGAGGGTTAGCTCTGAGATAATCAAGTTTTTTTTCCATGGGGTATATTAATGAAACTGTTGAGAGATGTGAGTAAAAATAATCTGTTTTTTAAATAATGGAAATAATTTGTTTTTCAGGACACATGCTGCTAAACTTAAGTCGTGACAAGCAAGATTTTTTAAAAGAGGTTGTAGAATCCTTTGCCAATAAAAGTGGGCAGTCTGCGTTGTATGATGCTCTGTTTTCTAGTCAGTCACCTAAGGATAGATCTTTTCTTGGTAATGATGATATTGGAAACATTGATGTACAAGTGCCAGAGCCTGATGATTTGGCTAGATATGATGTTGGTAAGTTCTATCTTCTAAAGTAAATATTTTATATCTTAGTCCTTTTATTTTAGGAGAATAAGAGCAAAAAGAGAAATAATCTCATAATCTTACTACCCAGAAATAATGACTTAATATTTCCCTGTATTCCTTGAGGTATTTTTGGGTGGGGGGGTAGGATGGTGTGAGGGGTTGGTAGTGGTAGTGATGGAATGCTATTCTTCTAAATAGTTGTTTATACTGTACAGGTGGTTGTCTTCTATCATGAATTCTTTCCCTGTTTATCTGTTTCTGTAAATAACTACTTTATTGGCAATATAATTTGTTATATGAATTAGCCATAATATGTTTGCCACTTTTTGCTGTTTGAGTTCTCAGATGTTTTCGTTTTTTCACTGTGAAAAATACAGTATCTCTGTTTCAGATTTTTCCATAGAGTTTTCTAAAACCAGAATTATTGGAGTAAAGTTGATGAGTACCTTTAAGTCTCTTGCAAATTGTCATGTTACCAGAAAGGCTGTACCTCTTTATGCTTCTAAAAGCCCATAAATTTTTAGGTATTAATTTTCTTGTGGAAAAAAAGATCTCTTTACTACCCCAAGGGATTAATGTTGTGGAATCCCACTGTTGTAATGACTCTACTGAAAATCCGTTGTTTCAGGATTTCATACTGTGTGGCTTCTGTCACTACTGTGTTCTGTTGAGTTCTAGTGAGTACCTGTTTTTCTTAGATGGACTTGAAAGGAGCTTGTTTTTAAAATTCCCAAATATGAAGTGTGACTGCCATTAGTAGGAACATGAGGCTTTGGTTAGCATAGAATTTGATCCAGCTCTGATACAGAAAAGCAGTTATAAAATTCAGATGCATTTATTGTGAGTAATTGGCAAAACTGATGGCACAAGCAAGATTCCCAAAACCTCAAGCCAGTTTTTGCTCTTTATTTCAGGTGCCATTCGAGCACATAATGGTAGTCTTCAGCACCTTACCTGGCTTGGCTTACAATGGAATTCGTTGTCTGCCTTACCTGCAGTTCGGAAATGGCTAAAACAGCTGTTTCATCATTTGCCCCAGGAGACCTCAAGACTTGAAACAAATGCACCTGAGTCAATATGTATTTTAGATCTTGAAGTAAGCAAAGACTTTAACAAATTAAATTTTTGAATTTTGTTTAATTTTTTTCTAACCTAAATTGATTTTCTTTAAATAAAACAGGTATTTCTACTTGGAGTAATATATACCAGCCACCTACAATTAAAGGAGAAGTGTAGTTCTCACTGTAGCTTCTATCAGCCACTATGCTTGCCACTTCCTGTTTGTAAACAGCTTTGTACAGAAAGACAAAAATCTTGGTGGGATGCAGTTTGTAATCTAATTCACAGAAAAACAATGTAAGTAGTAAAATAAAAACATTTCTTTAATTTATAGCCTAAGTTTTTAACTTAAAAACCTATTTAAAAACTTAATGCCTAAGTATCTAATTCTCATGTGAAGATTGAGTTTAATTTTCATGTGATTAACACACATGTAAGTTTTGGACTGTGTGTTTATAAATCAGTTTTATGAAACTTTTTTAGACCCGGAACCACAGCAAAATTGCGACTTCTAGTTCAGCATGACATAAACACACTAAGGGGCCAGGAAAAGCATGGCCTTCAGCCTGCCTTGCTCGTGCATTGGGCAAAATGCCTTCAGAAAACGGTGAGTTCACTGAAGTGTAAGAATTTTTAAGAACATTATCTGGTTTTTAAAAATCAGACTTATCACTGAGTCTTAAATTCAGTTCAAGGAAATAGTATCAGCTTATTCACATTATGCCAGGTGAAATGTATTTTTTTTAAAGCTTTTATTTATTTATTTGACAGATCACAAGTAGGCAGAGAGGCAGGCAGAGAGAGAGGGAGAGGGAAGCAGGCTCCCCACTGAGCCGAGAGCCCGATGCGGGACTCGATCCCAGGACCTTGAGATCATGACCCGAGCTGAAGGCAGCAGCTTAACCCACTGAGCCACCCAGGCGCCCCTGAAATGTATTTTTTTAATTCTTGCCACAAAATGGTTAATATTTAATACATAAGTACCTAGAATAGTGCCTGGCACAGTAAACATGACATAAGTATTAGCTATTATTATTACTTAATAATTAAGTTATGATAATTATTATCCAGCCTCAAATTATTATTTTTTAAACTGTTAGTAACAGAAGGCCTTGTAGATTAAGGGTGTTAGAGATTTTATAAATATCTGAGGTCTGTTCTTTGGCAGGGTTAGGTGTGGATGTTAACACTGCTACCAAACTGTGACACTCTGACAAGTTTGGGCTATGTAAAATGACAACTTTTAAAAAACAGATGGGGTTGTTGCCTCATTAGGTAGTATCATTGAAAGTGTTTAAAGGGTGGGTCTAGAATGATCACTGGTATTGTGGTTGTTTATTCCAACATTTGGAAAGTGAGTTCTGTGACTTTTGAGATTCTGTTTTGCCTTGATTTGAAATTTTAATCAATTGTTCAGACCATTTATAAAGGAATTTTTAGATTCTATTATTTATGTTCCTTAGGTTGTGTGCTTCTAACTTTCTATTTTAGGGCAGCGGTCTTAATTCTTTTTATGATCAACGGGAATACATAGGCAGAAGTGTTCATTATTGGAAAAAAGTTTTGCCAATGTTGAAGACAATCAAAAAGAAGAGCAGTATTCCTGAGCCTACGGACCCTCTGTTTAAACATTTTCATAGTGCAGACATTCAGGTAATGGAGGATCCCTTTGTGAATGAACTGGAGATACGGATTTCCAGTTTATAAACAAAGAAATAGAGGTATAAACTGCTTAAATCAATTGCTGGCTCTTTGATCCTTGTCTTGTTCTCAAAATCCACTAGCTGTCACAAAACATGGCAGAAAAGAAGGCCGAGTTGTTAATTAGGTCCTGTAAAATCTTTGGGAAATGACTTGGGTTTGATATTCTGGGGAGAGAGGCAGCTGGACTAAAAATTACTTAATGTGTTTAGGCATCTGAAGTTGGCGAATATGAGGAAGA
The DNA here is from genome assembly GCF_964662115.1 of Mustela nivalis. Classification (NCBI taxonomy): domain Eukaryota; kingdom Metazoa; phylum Chordata; class Mammalia; order Carnivora; family Mustelidae; genus Mustela; species Mustela nivalis. The sequence goes on from NC_139027.1 coordinate 87,540,326, forward strand.
AGCACACATAACATTTGCTATATTGGATGTAGTTAATGGAAATATAGAAGATGCTATGACTGCTTTTGAATCTATAAAAAACGTTGTTTCTTACTGGAATCTTGCACTGGTAAGTAGATGTTGGTATGTGAATTAATAGTTTTGTTTTGTTTTGTTTTAAAAACCTAATTGTTTCATGAAAGCATTCTTTGTGTAGATTTTTCACAGAAAAGCAGAAGACATTGAAAATGATGCCCTTTCTCCTGAAGAACAAGAAGAGTGCAAAAATTACCTGAGAAAGGCCAGGGACTACCTAATAAAAATTTTAGATGACAGTGATTCCAATCTTTCAGTGGCCAAGAAGGTAAGCTGCAGGCTCTTTGTACTTTCTTACTATTGCTGAGTGGATGGTAAGTAGTTTTACTTTGGTTTATATTTTGATAATTTCAAAAGTAGTAATATTTATAATTAGTGCACAGAAATGGTGTGTAAATACTAGCATTGCTTTTGTGTCTTAGGTTTGATATTTCTTAAACTTGGGTATCTAACTTTTTGTTCTATAAAAATACTTGATAGAGAATTTAAAACGGTTTCTAATTTTTGTTATCTTGACAGTAATGAAAACAAATATTGCAGCCTAAGGACTAGTTGTTAATTAATTTGGCAGTTAAACATTTCACTGAAATTGAAAGTAGTTGCTGACACCTTCAGAGCATTTCTTCTCATCTTTTCCATTTGCTATGGATTACCTTTTTTCTGTCAGCAGTTTGAGACTGTCGTGTTGGTATTAAATTCATTTGTGTTCAACCTTCCAAGTATTTTGTTGATTAATTCATGCTGCTGCTCTTATGTTAAGATTGATACTGTCTGTCTTATCTTTTACACAAGATTGATATTGATACTGTCTTTAGTGTCTGTGTTTCTCTCTCCACTCAAAATTAATAAAAATCAGTAGGTTATTTTGTTCTTGTGCAAAAACTTCCCAAGTTAACATTCCTCTGCCATTATTATGGTTAACAGAAGAGATAGACTTTAGAGTCAGAAGACTTTAGGTTACACAGCGGTTTCATGTGTGTTCTTATGTTAAGTATAAATTGCTTATTACACAAAAGTGAACATAAAAGCAAATTAGTAAGATAAAGTTTTTCTATTTATTTCAGAGTTGCTAGTTTATTTTTGCAAACTAAAGCCTTTGATTTGGTGCCCTTTTTTTTTTTTTTTAGTTGCCTGTGCCACTGGAGTCTGTAAAAGAGATGCTTAATTCGGTCATGCAGGAACTTGATGACTATAGTGAAGGAGGTCCTTTTTATAAAAATGGTTCTTTGCGAAATGCAGACTCAGAAATAAAACATTCTACACCATCTCCCAGCATATATTCTCTATCACCAAGTAAAAGTTACAAGGTAAATAGAAAGAAATGAATCACTTGATTGCAGAATGTTTCTGTTCTAAATGTTTTAAATACTTTCTTGTTATTTTTTTTAGTATTCTCCCAAAACACCACCTCGATGGGCAGAAGATCAAAATTCTTTATTGAAAATGATCTGCCAACAAGTAGAGGCCATTAAGGTAAATCACTTAATATCTCTAAACTGTGCCTCTCTTAGGCCAAGATTTCTTCCTTGACCACTCCCTCACTCCCTTGTAAACCCGTCCAAAATGTCCCTTTGCTGTGCTACTAGAGTCAAACTATTTTGTATAATTTACCTTGACACTTAACCATATTATTTTTCTCATTTTTTAATTTTAGTTTTTTAAACTTTATTTTAATTCCGTGTAGTTAACATAGTATTAACATTAGTTTCAGGTTACAGTTTATTCACAGTATAGTGTCTCAGCAGTTCTGTATGTTGCTTGGTGCTTATGAAGATAAATGTATTCTTTTTAATTTTTTTCCAGTTTTTAAATTTAGATTCAATTAAGTTAACATATAATATATTATTAGTTTTAGGGGTAGAATTTAGTGATTTATCAGTTGCATATAACACCCAGTGCTCATCCTATATCAAGTGCCCTCCTTAATGTCCATCACTCAGTTATCCCTTCCCTCGACCCATCTCCCCTCCAGCAGCCCTCAGTTTGTTCCCTGTAGTTAAGAATCTCTTAAGTTTGGGGCGCCTGGGTGGCTCAGTGGGTTAAGCCGCTGCCTTCGGCTCAGGTCATGATCTCAGGGTCCTGGGATCAAGTCCCGCATCGGGCTCTCTGCTCAGCAGGGAGCCTGCTTCCTCCTCTCCTCTCTCTGCCTGCCTCTCTGCCTACTTGTGATCTCTCTCTCTGTCAAATAAATAAATAAAAAATCTTTAAAAAAAAAAAAAAAGAATTTCTTAAGTTTGCCTCCCTCTCTGTTTTTATCTTATTTTTTCCTTTCTTTCCCCTTTGTTCATCTGTTTTGTTTCTTAAATTCTACCTGTGAGTGAAATCATATGGTATTTGTCTTTGACTGACTTATTTCGTTAGCATAATACTCTCTGATTCCATCCATATCATTGTACATGGCAAGATTTCATTCTTTTTGATGGCTGAGTAATATTTTATTATATATATATATATATATATATATTATATATATATATATATATATATTATATACACATACACACACACACACACACACACCCCACATCTTTTTTATCTGTCCATCTCTTGATGGACGGGCTCTTTCCATAGTTTGACTATTGTGGACATTGTTGCTATAAACATTGGGGTACATGTGTTCCTTTGAATCATTATGTTTGTATCCTTTGGATAAATATCTAGTAGTGCAGTTGCTGGGTTGTAGAGTAGATCTATTTTTAACTTTTTGAGGAACCTCCATACTGTTTTCCAGAGTGTCTGGCTATACCAGTTTGCATTCCCACCAAGATAAATGTATTCCTAATCCCCATCACCTATTCCATCTGTTCCTTCGCCAACTACCCCTCTGATAGCCATCTCTCTGTTCTCTATAGTTGAGTCTGGTTTTTTCGGTTTGTTTCTTTCTCCCACCCTTCCTTTGTTTTTTTAAATTCCGCATACAAGTGAAGTCATGTGGTATTTATCGTTCTCTGGCTTATTTCGCTTAGCATTATATTCTCTAGATCCATCCGCATTATTGCAAATGGTAGGATTTCATTCTTTCTGTGACTGAATAATACTCCATTGTATATTTATATACCACATCTTTTTTAATCCATTTATCTATCATTGGACACTTGTGCTGCTTCCTTATCTTGGATGTTGTAAATAGTGCTGCAGTAAACATAGGGGTGCATATATCTCTTTGAATTAGTGTTTCCAGATTCTTTGGGTAAATACCCAGTAGTGTGATTACTGGTAGTTCTGTTTTTAATTTTTTGAGCAACCTCCAAACTGTGTTCCACAGTGGCCGCACCAGTTTGCATTCACACCAACAGTGTGCGAAGATTCCTTTTTTCCACATCCTTGCCAACACTTAACTGTTTCTTATGTTTTTGATTTCAGCCATTCTGACAGGTGTAAGGTGATACATCATTGTAGTTTTGAATTGCATTTCCGTGATGTTAAGCATCTTTTCATGTGTCCTTAGGCCTTAACCGTATTTTTGAAATTACTTTTTTCTGCTTCCTCCACCAGCTGTGAATCCTTCAAAGGGAAAGACTCTTTAATCCAAAACATAGCAGCATTCCTGATATAGAGGTGGTTCCCAAGTGACTGAATTGAACTAGTGAAATAAACTAATTATATGTTGGTCTAGGAGTTCATTTCTCAGACTGATTGGTGGTGTGTGTTGTATTTTATAGCTAGGTGTTGATATGTAGTCTGAATTTCCTATCTTTTTGGTACCTTTATAAGAATTTGACTTAATCATGTAAGGAAATGGTTATGTCTTCATGATTTTATAAATTCGCTGTATGAAAGTCATCTTAATTCTTAGGCTCAAAGGAGCTTTATTTACTTCTTTGGAATTGGGAGTACATATGTAGGTTGTTTCAAGCTTGTTGGGCAAGAACTAAAGCACTCATACTTTTGAAGTTATTTTAAAGGATATTGTGATTGTGTGCAGCTATTAAAGTGTTATCAGCAATGTGTAAGACTTAACAAAAGTGCTGTTGGGAGGGGAACAAAATTTTGAATTTGTGCAAATATTTTGTTTATTTTATGTAATCGTGGCCTATTATGATATTACATACCATCTTGGCTTACCTTATAGGTTTAGGCACCCAGCGTTGTATTCTGTGGAAGTATAGTGGAACATTATGTTCCTGAAAAGCTGAGGTTTAGTACTAACTCTGCTACTAATTAATGCTCTTGAGCCAGGGGCTGCTTTTCTTTTTGCTTGGTTTCTCATCTAAAATGTGGGAATTATTGAAATCAGTTCTCAGCACATTTTCTAGTTGTTTGAATTTTAAAATTATGATTATAGCATTAATTGCATGTTCAAAACTGTAGTGACTACAAAATTTTTCCAGGTGATTCCATTAGTTTCTTATTTTTTTTGGATGTGTAGCTTCTGGGCTAAATACAGTAGATGGATGAATGGGGAAAATCCATTTAATTTGAAAATTCAAGGTATCTTTGACCTCCATATTTATGGCTTTTAGGAAATATCTATTTGGAAGCACTGTTAGAAGAAGAAAGTAAGACATGCTGTGTCTGTGACCTCACTTACAGCTGGTTGGATACATAGACCAATATACAGATATTTGATACTATTTTTTAAAATGACTGCTAATTGATACCACTGTAGTTTCTTTGGAAAAAGAAATAGTTTCTTGATAAGTGCATGTTTTGTAAGGGACATTTTATAGTTTCTGTGGGTGGGGAGGGTGTTGTCATTTAGTTGTCTATAAAACAAATAGAGATCTGGTAAGTAGCCACATAGTTACCATTAGAAAGCAGTGTGTCTTCTGTACATGTAGGCAGCAGAGTGGTAATAAGAAAACATATTTGGGGTAAAATCTGGTTTGAATTCCAGCTGTGCTATTTCCTGCATCTTTTATTTTTCTCAAGATGTGAGTTGATACTGCTTATTTGTATAAGGATTAAGAATTTAAGTAAAATATCTGGACTCTATTATTATATACATAATATATTCTGAGCAGATACCAGTTATTTTCCCTTTCCTAGTGCATCATTAGAGCATCAGCTTTGAAAGATGTGTAGTGTTTTGTTACATCATTTGTGTGTAGGTCGAAAGCTAGTATTGGGAGGTAGTTTAGAACATTGAGTAGCCTAGGTGGACTGGAAGGGAAAGCAGCATGGAAAGGAGGTTCTGGAAGGGTGTTTGGAGCAATACTTCTGAGGACCAAGAATATCAGAAGAGTTTAATTTGTAGGCACTTGTGTTTTTGAACAGGGAAGTGTCTTATCTAGAGCTCAACTTTAGGGGCACCTGGGTGGCTTAGTTGGTTAAATGTCTGCCCTTGGCTCAGGTCAGAATCCCCAAGTGTCCTGGGATCGAGGCCCCCATTGAGATTCCTGCTCAGTGAGGAGTCTGCTTCTCCCTTTTCCTCTACCCCTCTGCCTACTTGTGCTGTCTCTTGCTCCTCCGCCTTCTCAGATAAGTAAATAAATAAATAAAATCTTAAAAAACAAACAAAACAAAACCTTCAACTTTGGAAAAATTAATTTGGGCACGTGTGGAATGAAATGGAGATAAAGCCATCTAGGAGGTTATCAGTTTAGGTGATAGCTAACTAATCTAGAATGAATTAGGTAATATGGTACTAAAGAATGAAAGAATGGGAGGAAATAAGTTTTAACTAATTAAGGATCATTTACTTAAATGAGCATGTGATACACAGATCTATTGGAAATACTGAATCTCTAAAAACACACCATCGAGTATTTAAAATATTTAAATTTAAAATATTTGTTTGCTCTATCACTATTTCTGAGATAATACAAGTGCTTACAGTTGTTTTCTTTCTTCCAACAGAAAGAAATGCAGGAGTTGAAACTACATAGTAGTAACTCAGGGTCCCCTCATCGTTGGCCTCCAGAGAATTATGGACCAGATTCAGTGCCTGATGGATATCAGGGATCACAGACTTTTCATGGGGCTCCACTAACAGGTTCGCAACTGGATAATCCCAGATTTTAGTAAAGTCACTGTACTTCTTCCTCTTTTACACAGATAACTTGTGAACTCACCTTGTCTATATACATTTGTTTATATACATGTTTATACATGTCTGCTTATATGTTTCTTAAGCCATGTTTGGTATTACTGAAATTTTTATAACTCCAAGCAGAAATAAAACAAGCTTTATCTGATCCTTTAATACATCTGTCAGAGAAGCTGAGACTATTCCTGACTTTGGAAAATGTTACGTGATATTATTTTGCATTAAGAGATGGCTAAATAAAACCTTCTCAGGATTTATTTTGGTGATATACTTAGAGGACATTCATAGGAAATCGTGTTTATTTTGAAATACCATGGTCATACAAAGAAGGAAGGAGTTGGAGCTGGGCCATATTGGAATTTGAAGTTGTGCTTTCTAGTACATAGTGACCTCTTGAGCCAGTTTGTGTGTTTGAAATGTGGAGATAAAACTTGCCTCACATTATTGTGAGCATTTGTGTATGTGTAGGTGTATATTAGAGTGTCTAGTAAACACTTAATGCACCAAGGGTGTCCTGTGGGTTGTCTGTGTGCAAAAGTGCTTTGTGCATGTAATTCCCTTTAATCGTGGTAACCAAGAATGGTAGATATCATTATTATTATTATGTTTTTAAAGATTTTTGTTTATTTGAGAGAGAGAGTGCATGAGCAGGGGGTTGGGGGGGGGGGGAGAGGGAGAAGCAGACTCCTTGCTAATCAGGGAGTCTGAACACAGGGCCCAGTCCCAGGACCCTGGGATCCTGATCTGAGCTGAAGGCAGATGGTTAACTGACTTTACTGCTAAGGCACCCCATGAATTCTGTTTTTATAGATGAGGAAGTGGGTTTAGAAAGGTAATGTAATTTATCCATTATTGTACAGCTAATTAATGGTAGAGTTGGGGTTCAGACTTCAGTGGTCTTAACTGGGAAGCCCCTTGCCAGTATGATATATTGCCCACAGATAGCCAAAAATGATGATAAAAGCAGATTTGTTGTTTGACATGAGATAGATTCCTGAAATGGTAGTAGTGTGCTTTTTTCTAATTGGTTTTAATCCAGGGAAGATTTAGAATAGTGTGTTCCAGTTTAGATGAGCACATTATGTGATGGTTCATAGGGCCGTACTGAAGGCAGCCTCACTATCCTCTTTTGACAGTGTCTTCTAATGTAGGCAAAATAATAGGAAATCCTGTAAAGTTAGTTATAAATCCTGTAATGTCACAAGTGATAGATAAATTTATGAGATGTGTCAGGAGTTCATACATTGCTCACTTAAAAACTCTGTGCACTATATAGTGTCTGGCATAGAGAAGTCAGTAAACTGGCTAGCCTTTTCTAGGGCTTTTTGAGTGCTGTTTGGAATTGATCGTTTGGCACCTTTTGAGTCACAATTTCCATTTCTTCTGTGTATAGACATAAAAGGTCTTCTGGTTGTTAAACATAACATTCACATTGTCTCATTTTATTCTTGCAATTACCCTATGAAATGTATAGAAGCAGCACATCCTCATTTTACAACTGAGAAATAGGGAGACCCTTAGTAGCTAATTGACAAGGTCGCAAAGCAGCTTTGTGGCCCCGCAAAGTGGAGAGCTCAAGTCCCCTGTTTTGCATTCCTATGCTCACAGATTTTGTTTTTTCTTAACGAAAGTAAAAATATACCAAAATGTTTCTTGTCTTTTTAAAATAAGATGATTAAAAACAATGATTCTTAAGTTTATAGGAAATAATCAGAAGTACTAGCAATATAAACTAAAAACTAACTATAGGAGTTAGAGTGCTATTAATTAACATTTTGGAGCATTTCCTTCTGATCCTTTCTCTTTGTATATGTAAAGAATTTTTAGTGAGATTTTTATCATTATGTTGTATGTAGATGAGTAGTCTATTTTTTAAATACTAGAATTCTGAGCATTTTCTTAAATATTTTGAAAATACTTTTAATGAATCCAGGTTTTCCCATCATGTCGAAGAACTGCAAATTGTATTCCCATATTATTTCCAGTTTGCTGTCATAAATAATGCTGTGGACACATTCTTAGGATTGTTAGGGTATATAAAAAATTCTTTTGTGTTGGATAATTGCTTTCCAGAAAAGCTATGCCAGTTTACACTTTTTTACCACCATTGTCTGATAGTGCCCATCTCATTGCATTCTTGCTTACTATTAGCGATTTATTGGTTTTGAAAAACCTTCACCAATTTTTAAAAACAAACATGGTATCAGTTTTTATTTTTTATACTGGACATGTTCAACAGTTTATAATCATTTTATATTTTCTGAGTTAGCGGTTTATTTGGTACTTTTTTCCTAATATTTTTAGTAGGTTTATAAAAACTTTTTTCCCCCCTCCATTGTTAAGAGTCACTAGTCACTGATAAAGTCACTAATTAAATTTTCAGACTTTATGATTCTTGGCTCATATCCATCAGCTTGTTCTGTGTTCTTTTCCTTTTTTCTCCCCAGAATGTTTAAAATAACCATCTTTACCAGGCAATTCCGTTAGTTTTCCAAATTCAAACTTGGGCTTCTTTAGCAATTTTTACTTTTGTAGTCACTGTGAAGAGAACATAAATAGACTGACTAGTCTTTTCTAGGTCTTTTTCAGGGCTTTCTAGAATCAATTGTTTAACGCCTCTTGGATCACAGTTTCCATTTCTTCCATGTCACGGCATAAATGGTCTTTTAAGTTGTTTTGTTTTCTGATAAAACTTTAATAAAAAATCCTAAGCAGTAATTGTTGGTAGCTTTGCCATGAACATGAGTGTCTTCCAGTTGTTGGTTTCCTGGTGGAACTCATACAAAACTGACTGAATAAATATTTGGACATCAACATGAGTGTCAGTCATGATGTGCCTTTTTTTTTTTTTTTTTTTGGTAAGTCAAGGAACACGTTTTGTGTTACCTGTGAGATTCTTTGCATGAATTTATCAGGTGATTTTTGACTGGAAATTTTCAGCTTGAGTTTATAAAATGCAACCTTTTCTTTCTGCAAATTTTTAAGGCTTGCTTTAAAAAATGGCCCTGAGGCCAATCAGATGCATTTTGGTTCCTTAAATCCTTCCTGTGACTAGTGTATTCCCAGTATTTCTGATGTTGACAATAGACTGTGCTTTCGTATCATACCAATCTTTCTTAGAAAATGGACCAAACACTTTCTTCTTGGCTCCTTTTTTGATGCTTGTTGTGAGGCGCTTGTTCTTGTTGACCACTGTGGTGCTGCTCTCTTAACCTCATGTGTCGTATTTAGGGGTTTTCCTAGTTTGTCATTTGATAATCTTCTTTATGGTATATTTTGATGTATAGAAATTTTAAAAAATCTGTAGTTAAATCTTTCTTTGATTTCTATTGTTTTTGTAATTTATAGTTCTTGCCTAGATAGTCTTAACTATAGTATAGACTTTTTTAACTGTTTTCTTTCTTTTCTTTTTTTTTCTTTTTTTTTTTTTTTAGTTGCAACTACTGGCCCTTCAGTATATTATAGTCAGTCACCAGCATATAATTCCCAGTATCTTCTCAGACCAGCAGCTAATGTTACTCCCACAAAGGTAACAAAGGAATAATTTATACATTTATAAATATCTCCTTTTTAATTGTTCAGGCTTCCTTCAAAGAAATTCAAGAAGTAGTTCAGCATTAAAACTTATATGTCCCATAAGATATAGCTATTTTAAATTTCTTTTCAGATACAGAAGTTATGCCTCTTACTCATCTTATTTTTATGTTACAGTAAGTGTGAACATTTAGAATATTTCCCAAAAGTGGGGGCGATGGTGGTGGTGATGGGTCCTTTATCATTTTGTTTTGGTGGAAACAGGACTAGAATGGCCTTGCTGAACCACTATGTGGTAAGTACTTCAGGCCTGAAGTGACTATGTAGGTGTCTGTTAACAACCAGTATTACAACTGTAGTTGAGTTAATGAAACTTTGAAGACAGATGGCTTGGGTGAATTTAGACCCTGGCTCTTCTGCTCACTGTGACCTTGGGCAAGTTTCTTAAATCTCTCTATGCATTAGTTGCCTCATATGTAAAATGAGGATAATAATCCCTTAATTCATAGGGTTTTTGAGGATATTAAAATGAGATATTATGTAAAGTGCTAAGAACAGTGCCCAGTTGGCACATTAGTAAATGCTCGATAAATGTTAGTCTCCATCATCATCATCATTATTGTTAACATCATTTAACACATTATTTAGGAATAAAGAAGAAATTTATTCTATACATTTATTGTAGAATTGGATTTTTAAGATTCTGTTATTAAAGCAATTTCCATTATATGCCAAGAAAGGAGTATAACTGTAAGTATCTTTGTAAGTAATGTCTTCTTTTAATGCTGTGGTATATACTTTAATGATATCTTTACCTTATAATGCTCATGTTTGTGGTTTGTGAGAATTGGTTTGTATCTAGTTATCTGTAGTTTTATAGACAACTTAACAAAAATCTTTAACTCTTTTTTTCTTTTAGGGTCCGGTTTATGGCATGAATAGGCTTCCACCTCAACAACATATATATGCCTATTCCCAACAGATGCACACACCACCAGTCCAAAGCTCATCTGCTTGTATGTTCTCTCAAGAGATGTATGGTCCTCCCTTGCGTTTTGAGTCTCCTGCAACAGGAATTCTATCACCCAGGGGTGATGATTACTTTAATTACAATGTTCAACAGACAAGCACAAATCCACCTTTGCCAGAGCCAGGTTATTTCACAAAACCCCCAGTTGCAGCTCATGCTTCAAGACCTGCAGAATCTAAGGTTATTGAATTTGGAAAATCTAATTTTGTTCAGCCTGTGCCAGGTGAAGGAATAAGACCATCTTTGACAGCACCTGCACATACAACACAGCCAACTCCTTTTAAATTTAACTCAAATTTCAAGTCAAATGATGGTGACTTTACCTTTTCTTCACCACAGGTTGTAACACAACCCCCTTCGACAGCTTACAATAATAATGAAAGCCTTTTAGGTCTCTTAACTTCAGATAAACCTTTGCAAGGAGATGGCTACAGTGGGCCAAAAGCTAGTCAAACCATTGGACCTCGAAATACGTTCAGTTTTGGAAGCAAAAATGTGCCTGGAATTTCATTTACTGAAAACATGGGTCCAAATCAGCAAAAGAATTCTGGTTTTCGTCGAAGTGATGACATGTTTACTTTCCATGGTCCAGGGAAATCAGTATTTGGAACACCTGCACCGGAGCTGGCCAACAAGAGTCATGAAACAGATGGAGGGAGTGCCCATGGTGATGATGATGATGATGGCCCTCACTTTGAGCCTGTGGTACCTCTTCCTGATAAGATTGAAGTGAAAACTGGTGAGGAAGATGAAGAAGAGTTCTTTTGCAATCGTGCAAAATTGTTTCGTTTTGATGCAGAATCCAAAGAATGGAAGGAACGTGGAATTGGTAATGTAAAAATCCTCAGGCATAAAACATCTGGCAAAATTCGCCTTCTCATGAGACGAGAGCAAGTATTGAAAATCTGTGCAAATCATTACATCAGTCCGGATATGAAACTCACACCAAACGCTGGCTCCGACAGATCTTTTGTATGGCATGCTCTTGATTACGCTGATGAGTTGCCCAAACCAGAACAACTGGCTATTAGATTCAAAACTCCCGAGGAGGCAGCACTTTTTAAGTGCAAGTTTGAAGAGGCCCAGAACATTTTAAAAGCCTTAGGAGCAAATGTAGCCACAACAACAAATCAGGCTATGAGAATTGTAAAAGAATCCACAAGTCATGATAACAAAGATATTTGCAAATCTGATGCTGGAAACATGAATTTTGAATTTCAGATTGCAAAGAAAGAAGGGTCTTGGTGGCATTGTAACAGCTGCTCTTTAAAGAATGCTGCAACTGCTAAGAAGTGTGTATCATGCCAGAATCTAAACCCAAACAAGAAAGAACTCCTTGGCCCACCATTAGTTGAAACTGTGTCTGCTCTTACAGCTGGCCTAGAAAATACACCAGATAGATTTGCATCAACGACTCCAAAGAAAGAAGGTCACTGGGATTGTAGTATTTGCTTAGTGAGAAACGAACCTACTGTATCTAGGTGCATTGCATGCCAGAATGCAAAGGCTGCTAACAAGAGTGGATCTTCATTTGTTCAGCAAGCTTCATTTAAATTTGGCCAGGGAGATCTTCCTAAGTCTGTTAACAGTGATTTCAGATCTGTTTGTTCTACGAAGGAAGGACAGTGGGATTGCAGTGTATGCCTCGTACAAAATGAAGGAAGTTCTACAAAGTGTGCTGCCTGTCAGAATCCAAGAAAACAGAATTTATCTACTTCTTCTGTTTCAGCTCCTGCTTCCTTTAAGTTTGGTACTTCAGAAATAAGTAAAACCCCAACGAGTGGATTTGAGGACATGTTTGCCAAGAAGGAAGGACAGTGGGATTGCAGTTGCTGCTCATTACGAAATGAAGCAAGTGCTACAGTATGTGTTGCTTGTCGGAATCCAGGTAAATTGAGTCTATCCACCTCTGTTCCAGCACCTGCCTCTTTTAAGTTTAGTACTTCAGAGACAAGCAAAGCTCCAAAGAGTGGATTTGAAGGCATGTTCACTAAGAAGGAAGGACAGTGGGATTGCAGTATTTGCTTAGTGCGAAATGAGGCAAGTGCTACCACCTGTGTTGCTTGCCAGAATCCAAGTAAACAAAATCAGCCTACTTCTGCTGTTCTAGCGCCTGCCTCATCAGATACATGCAAGGCTCCAAAGAGTGGATTTGAAGGCATGTTCACCAAGAAGGAAGGACAGTGGGATTGCAGTATTTGCTTAGTGCGAAATGAGGCAAGTGCTACCACCTGTGTTGCTTGCCAGAATCCAAGTAAACAAAATCAGCCTGCTTCTGCTGTTCTAGCTCCTGCCTCGTCAGATACATGCAAGCCTCCAAAGGGTGGATTTGAAGGAATGTTCACCAAGAAGGAAGGACAGTGGGATTGTAGCATTTGCTTTGTGCAAAATGAGAGTTCTTCCTTAAAATGTGTGGCTTGTGATGCCTCTAAACCAACGCATAAACCTATTGCAGAAGCTCCTTCCGCTTTCACTTTGGGCTCAAAAACTAAGTTAAATGACTCTTCTGGAAATCAAGTTGGAACAGGATTTAAAAGTAACTTTTCTGAAAAAGGTTTTAAATTTGGTACTGCAGAACAAGGATTTAAATTTGGGCATGTGGATCAAGAAAGTACACCTTCATTTACATTTCAGGGTTCTTCTAATACAGATTCTAAGTCAACAAAAGAAGGATTTAGTTTTTCTGTCCCTATGTCTGCTGATGGATTTAAATTTGGCATTCAGGAGTCTGGAATTCAAGAGAAGAAAAGTGAAAAGCCCCTTGAAAATGACACTAGTGTTCAGGCTCAGGATATCAGTAGTCAGAAGAATGGTAGTAGTGTAATTTTTGGTCAAACTGGTAGCACTTTTACCTTTGCAGATCTCGCAAAATCAACTTCAGGAGAAGGATTTCAGTTTGGCAAAAAAGACCCTAATTTCAAGGGATTTTCAGGTGCAGGAGAAAAATTATTCTCATCACAAAGTGGTAAAATGGCTGATAAAGCTGACACTTCTGCTGACCTTGAGAAAGATGATGATGCCTATCGGACCGAGGACAGTGATGACATCCATTTTGAACCAGTAGTTCAGATGCCTGAAAAAGTAGAACTTGTAACAGGAGAAGAAGATGAAAAAGTTCTTTATTCACAGCGGGTAAAATTATTTAGGTTTGATGCTGAGATAAGTCAGTGGAAAGAAAGGGGTCTGGGGAACTTAAAAATTCTCAAGAATGAAGTCAATGGCAAACTAAGAATGCTTATGCGAAGAGAACAGGTACTAAAAGTGTGTGCTAATCATTGGATAACAACTACGATGAACCTGAAGCCTCTCTCTGGGTCCGATAGAGCATGGATGTGGTTAGCGAGTGATTTTTCTGATGGTGATGCCAAACTAGAGCAGCTGGCAGCAAAATTTAAAACACCAGAGCTGGCTGAAGAATTCAAGCAGAAATTTGAGGAATGCCAGCGACTTCTATTAGATATACCACTTCAAACTCCTCATAAACTTGTAGACACTGGCAGAGCTGCTAAGTTAATCCAGAGAGCAGAAGAAATGAAGAGTGGATTAAAAGATTTCAAAACTTTTTTGACAAATGATCAAACAAAAGTCACTGATGGAGAGAGTGAATCCTCTGATGCAGGTGCTGCCAGTGCCTCTGATACAACCAGCAAGCCAAACCCTGAAAACACAGGGCCCACACTGGAGTGGGACAACTATGATTTAAGGGAAGATGCTTTGGATGATAGTGTGAGTAGTAGCTCAGTACATGCTTCTCCACTGGCAAGTAGCCCCGTGAGGAAAAATCTCTTTCGCTTTGGTGAGTCAACAACAGGATTTAACTTCAGTTTTAAGTCTGCTTTGAGTCCATCTAAGTCTCCTGCCAAATTGAACCAGAGTGGGACCTCAGTTGGCACTGATGAAGAATCTGATGTTACTCAGGAAGAAGAGAGAGATGGCCAGTACTTTGAACCTGTTGTACCTTTACCTGATCTAGTGGAAGTGTCCAGTGGTGAGGAAAATGAACAAATTGTTTTTAGTCACAGAGCAAAACTCTATAGATATGATAAAGATGTTGGTCAGTGGAAAGAAAGAGGCATTGGTGATATAAAGATTTTACAGAATTATGATAATAAGCAAGTTCGAATAGTGATGAGAAGGGACCAGGTGTTAAAACTTTGTGCCAATCACAGAATAACTCCAGATATGACTTTGCAAAATATGAAAGGGACAGAACGAGTGTGGGTGTGGACTGCTTGTGATTTTGCAGATGGGGAAAGAAAAGTAGAACATTTAGCTGTCCGTTTTAAACTACAGGATGTTGCAGATTCATTTAAGAAAATATTTGATGAAGCAAAAATAGCCCAAGAAAAAGATTCTTTGATAACACCTCAGGTTTCTCGTTCAACCACTCCTAGAGAGTCACCATGTGGCAAAATCGCTGTTGCTGTATTAGAAGAAACCACAAGAGAAAGGACAGATTTAATTCAGAGTGACGACACAGCAGATGCAACTTCAGAAGTTGGAGAAGCGTCTAGCACATCTGAAGCAACAACAAAAGCAGTGGTTTCTCCTCCAAAGTTTGTATTTGGTTCGGAGTCTGTTAAAAGTATTTTTAGTAGTGAAAAATCAAAACCATTTGCATTTGGCAACAGTTCAGCCACTGGGTCTTTGTTTGGATTTAGTTTTAATGCACCTTTGAAAAATAGTAGTGAAATTAGTTCAGTAGTCAAGAGTGGATCTGAAAGAAAAGTGGAACCTAATTGCAAAGAGTCGAAGAATTCAGATGGCAAACAGTCTTCAGATGGCAAAGTCAGAAATCTCTTTGCTTTTCCAAAGGAAGAGTCCTCAACTAATTACACCTTTAAAACACCAGAAAAGGGTAAGCACTTGGTCTTTAGTATAAGCACAATTTTTCATCCATTGTGTAAATATTTTGCTTAATGCATATACTCTTTGTAGGATACTAATGTTTTAGTAAAAGTTGGGTCATAAACATAGTGCGTTGTGAACAGCCAAAAAATAATTGTACAGATTGTTTTTTCTGCCTAAATCTGTTTCCCTGTGACTGTTTAAACAGCGGCAGAGAACGTGTGTGTAAGTTATTGAGGATATCTAACTGGAAGATATTTATGTTTAGTGCAGAGAACAAGAACCTAATACAGTACCAAAGTTTAGTGACTCATGTACTCATGAGTATTAGCTCGAGTTTGATTTTTTTTTAAGTGTTCATTCTTCAATGTATCATTCTCTTGTCACTCAAAAAACATGGTACTGAGATGTTTATATGTCATATAATGTAGTCTTATCACTATTTATTAAATGAGCAAAGAATGAAACTACCAGGATAAATGAATATCTGAGATGGCTAAATTGATATAAATTGAGGGACTCTGGCTTTTTATATTTTAAAATCACATTGACTTTTATTCTCAAGATATCCAAAAATGAAATACTCTTTATTTTCTAGGATTTAATTTTAGCCTTTTTAAATCTAATCCAATGGCTTTTTGGACCAGCATCCCTTCCTCACAGCCTGAGAATGAAGGTATAGAGCTAGTATTCTCAGTATGAGATGACATCAGTTTTTTTAAGCAGCTGGTAGTCCTTAGCGAAGTAACTGGCTGTATGAAATTAAGCACTTAACACTAAGGTGTGCATGTTAAAAGAATGTCTGTTTAAACAAGTACTTTTTTTGACTGGTGGTATATAACATCCTTTAATGCTGTTTTTGTTTTGTTTTGTTTTTAATGTACTTGGATGACATGTTTTTTCAGTATTGTACAGCATTACTTTGAGGTAGATCCATGTGGTCTTTATCTTTTGCTGCTTTATACTTTATTATTCTATTATTTTAAACTCTACTTAATGAAGACCTTTGTTTTTTCTAACATTTATCTTTAGCCAGGAATGTCTGCTAGCATGTATACACATGGAACAGAGTTGCCCTTTATTATTACCCTTTTGGATAGGGTTTAGAAAAATAACCTATTTGAAAGTAGATGTCATTTTTAACAGCCAACATTGTATACCTGGTATGTTATAAAAGTAAACATTGGTATTAGAGTGGAGTAATAGGAAGTTGGGGAATCTGTTAAAGACCTTTGAGAGCAAGCTTAGGGAAATGAAAGCTATTAGTATCTAACAAACAACATATCTTGAGCAACACAACTATGTTCAGTGATAAAATAATCCTTGATTCGGGGGCCCTTTACTCGATCACAATACTAGCTAAAGAACTTTGCTTTTAATTTTTAACCCTCATTCTTAACGATATATTCTTTGGGAATTTGTGAAAAGTGTGGACTTTTTCCTCTAAATGACATGTATTTGAATGCACACTCCAGGACTGTAGGTTAAGAATCCCTGGTCTAAGAGCAGATTTACCAGTATACTACTGTATGACAAAGAGCCTTATTCTCTTTCAAATCCCAAAGGACCTTAGAAATGGAGGTTCTAGACACTGAGGAAACTGAGGCTTGGCTGGGCTATATGAAATGCCCACACTGTCTCTACCAGCTAATAGCAGAATTGGAGTAAGAATCTATATATCTTACAGTATTGTAATTGATACTATGTTTTTCTAATTAAGGAGAGTAAAAGGCAAGTTTAGCATTGTAAAAGGTCTCTAGTTCTCTAGATCAGATCAAATATGATCTGTGTATGTAATTTAGGATTTTCTTTTTTTTTAAAACAGATTTTATTTATATATTTGACACACATAGAGAGTTATCACAAGTAGGCAGAGAGGCAGGAGAGAAAGAGGGGGAAGCAGACTCCTTGCTGACAGAGAGCCCAATGTGGGGCTCGGTCCCAGGATCCTGAGATATGACCTGAGCCAAAGGCAGAGATTTTTAAACCACTGAGCCACCCAGGCGGCCCTAGAGTTTTCTAATAGCCACATTAAAAAATAGAATAAAAAACAGGTGAAAAAAAGAAGCAGATGAATTTAATTTTAATCTAAGCAGTTACATTATATCTGAAATAACATTTCAGGTTCTAATCAGATTGTATAAAAATAAAGATATACTTCATATTCTGGGTTGTTTTGTTTTTTATACAAAGTCTTCAAAATCCAGTGTGTATTTTTATTTTTATTTTACTATCTTTTTTTTGAGGGAGAGCCAGTGAGGAGTGTGTGATCACAAATGGGAGGGACAGAGAGAGGTGGAGTGGGGAGGAGAGAGAATCTCAAGCAGACTCCATTCTGGTGTGGAACCTGACACAGGGCTCAGTCTCCTGATCCCAAGATCAAGACCTGAGCCGAAATCAAGAGTTCGGCAGTTAACCAAGTGAGCCATCCAGGTGCCCCTAGTGTGTATTTTTATACCTGAAGTAGGACTCAGTTTAGACTAGCCATGTTTAAAGTGCTTAATAGCCACATGTGGCTAAGATATGATTTTGGACAGCACCTGTTGGTACATGATTTGTTTTATCTGTTCCTTTTTTTTTTGTTTTTTAAGACTTTATTTGACAGAGATCACAAGTAGGAAGAGAGGCAGGCAGAGAGAGAGAGGAGAAAGCAGGCTCCTTGCTCAGCAGAGAGCCCGATGCGGGGCTCGATCTCAGGACCTTGGGTCATGAACCGAGCTGAAGGCAGAGGCTTTAACCCACTGAGCCACCCAGGCACCCCTTATCTTTTCCTTTTGCCAGATATTCCTCTTTATTTATTGGCCACAGTGTATTGTATGAAGAATCCCTTTTTTCTTTGTGTTTTGCTTTTTTTTGTTGTAGTTTTTCAGCTATAAAATTTGTCCTAAATTCTTACAGTATTATACCAAGGATAACAGTAATTTTAATTTAGTTTTATATGTTATCATGCTTGGAAGTGTGCAAAACTGGATATAACTCCATTCACCCACCGTCCTTGGCAATTGTTAACAATTCCAATTATACACCATCCTTGGCAATTGTTAACTTTTCTTGTAGGAACTAATCAAGGTTAGCTTTGCATTAGTTTCATATTTATACTAATCTTTGCTCATGATTTCTCTGAGTTTTTTCAGTTGTTGCAAATGCATGGATATTTTGCTAAACAATTGTTTAGTATGCCAGATATGGTTATGGCAGCACTATTTAAATGCCTTCTACAATTATAGCCATTAATAGTAGTTTTTAAAAAATGATCAGTGAGTAAATGCAGTAGTTTTTTGGTTTTAAATAGATTCTGTGTTCAGTAAGGGTTTTGACAGAACATTAATTTCTAATTCTTTACTGAGCCTTGTCCACATTAGAGTTTATGTGTTTTCATCACTATGCTATTTTAACCTAAAAATAAGTTCAATGGTTTTCTTTTCAGCTAGGATATTGGTGTTAATACAACTATTTAATATCTTGTCTTCGTAATTTTTTGGGCTTACTTTATAGCAAAAGAGAAGGTAAAACCTGAAGATCCTCCCTCAGATGATGATGTTCTCATTGTATATGAGTTAATACCCACCCCTGAGCAAAGAGATCTTGCAAGCAAACTTAAACTTCCTCCAACTTTCTTCTGCTATAAGAATAAACCAGATTATATTAGCGAAGAAGAGGATGGTAAATCTTCTGTTATTTAAAATGCATTCTTTTCATGCTAATCTTAGTAATGGGGGAGTATGGTTAAATTATTTAAAGCCTGCCTCTTAGAACCCAACACTGTTGTCCTCCTAGCTAAGATGTTTATCCTCAGTGTATGTATTGTAAATAGTCAATGGATGTAATGATTGAAACAACTGCATTTATTAAGTGAGGATTTTGTGGATGGCTACCATAAGTTGAGCAGGCATTTTGAGAATTGAAAGCAATCCTCATTTCCCTGTTAACTTAGAGGGATGGGGGTGTTTCATTATGAGGCAGATGGGTGTTTCATTATGGAAAACTCTGTGAGCCATACCAGAGTCTTTCAGCAGGGAAATTCCATGCTCAGGAAGTTTCAGTAGGACTGGTTGAGTTTGGTGTAGAGGATTGGGTTGTGGGACATGGAGATAGGAAGATGATAGAGTAGCTCAAACAAGAAGAGAGCCTAAGTAGAATTTCTATAATGACAGGAGAGGCATTAGGAATATAGAATTAGCAAAATTGGGTGTTCTTTCAATGTGGGGAGTAAGGGAAAGTATGAAGTTGAAGGATAGTTATTAGATTTCTGGCTAGAAAAATTCCTGAAACTTAATAGAAATTCCTTTTTTTTTAATAAAATCAATTATACTTAAGATGAAGATTTTGAAACAGCTGTCAAGAAACTTAATGGAAAACTATATCTGGATGACTCAGAAAAATGTAGACCATTAGAAGAAAAGCTAACAGGTATGTTAAATTAAAATTACTAATTATAATGCTCTTACAGATTTTATTAATTCATTCATTCATTTGAGGGGAAAGAGAGAAAGGGAGGGGGAGGAGCAGAGCGGAGAGAATATCTTAAGCAGGCTCCATGTCCAATGCGGAGCCAAATGTGGGCCTTGATCTCAGAACCCAGAGATCATGACCTGAGCAGAATCAAGAATCAAACACTTAACCAACTGAGCCACTCAGGTGCCCCACTAGTTAGAAAGTTTTTAAAAAATCTTCTATTTAAAAGGAATCATCTGATCATTTTTATAATTACCAGTTTTACTTATGTACTATTCCTCTCGTGTTTTAAAAGTTTAAAAATATTAAAACATTGTTTTCTTGGTGATCCTGTTCTCCATTACCACTCATAGCTATTGCTATCTGGGTCTATAATCTGTACATTATATTGAGAACCATTCTTGGAAAGGAGTTGGACTTTTTGTCACTTTCTTTTGCTTGTGTTCTGTGGAATTTTCAGATAATGAAAAAGAATGTGTTATTGTTTGGGAAAAGAAACCAACAGTTGAAGAGAAGGCAAAAGCAGATACATTAAAACTTCCACCTACATTTTTTTGTGGAGTCTGTAGTGATACTGATGAAGACAATGGAAATGGGGAAGACTTTCAGTCAGAATTTCAAAAAGTTCAGGACTCTCAAGTAAGAGCATCTCCATTATTTTCCTTCTGATTCAGTTGCCTTTGTTGATGCAGTAGACTAGAATGTTTTTTTTTACCCAATGGTGGTAATGTGTTGTGGGAAGAAAATGGATTAGACATCTACCAATCAGCATTGACCAGAGAAGAAGGAGTTTTGTTCTGCATAGAGGATTGTAAAGATTCACATCCTATGTATGTTGGGTTTTTGTGGGGATGGGAGAGGTGGACTGAGCAGAATATCCTTTGGAGTGTTTACCACTAAGAATGATACTAATAAGTTCATTTTCCATGCAAATTAGTTTATTCTCCGGTGGGCAGAGTGGATAGGAAGTAATATTGGAGACAGTTCCTTGGCCTATAACTTGTCAATTTCATGATTTGATTATTTTCTTAGCACAACTGTAGTGATAATTTTAATAGATATCAGCACCTTGGTTATCTTAATTTGTATTTCACAGAAAATAGAAGACAAGGTCCCTGTCTAGTAATTGTTTACAGTCTAATATTGGCATGTATTCAGAATGTTCCTGCCTCCTCAAGTAATACTGGCTTTTTTTGTTGTTTTATTTTTGTTTTTGTTAGATGGTTAAAATAGAGTCCTGGAATTAGTTACACATGTAGTGGTTTTTTTAAGGGACGTGTGGCTAGAGAGAGATGTGGTGGTCTGAGTCTAAGAAATTTATTGTTTTTCATAGTCTCTCTGACTCTGATGAGTCTTTGATGGTCACCTAGGATGTGTAGGTTTAAATTGAATTCATCAGTACACATATAATTAATGGTCATTAGTTGATGTAAAGATATCACTTTTTCATTTATAACCAGATAGATTTATTTGTTGAAATCCGAAGTTTTTGCAGCAGTGGTCTCATTATTTCAATCTAAAGTGTATTTCAAATCACTTAGCAGTTTCCATGGATTCATTGTATTTACATGTATTTCATTGTATTTACATTCACAATATTTAGTGACCGTTACTCTAATTCCTCACTGTTAGAGGCTTTATCATGTAGCTATTTATTCAACAAGTACAGTATAATCATATTAATAAAAACTTGGACTATACAGATTTATACAGTGATTTAAACATGGCCTCTTATGTGCAAAACTTCTAGTAAGTTACTACTTTAACATTTATTTTAAAATTGAAAAATAATTTCAGTACTGATGCACAGACTAAATTGTTGATCATTTATTCTTTTTCTACCTTGTGATGCATGCCACTTGAGCTGGCACACAAGTACTTGGTGTATTTTGTCGGTATTTTATAAACCACGCTGTTTATAGGAGTTGAAGTATCTTATTTGAGGTGACAGTTGTGTTATTTTAAAACATTTGTGATTGTTAGAAAATATCCTCTAACACTATCACACTGTTCATTAAATAGTAGTATTAGTGGCTATCCAAAAATACTTTTGGTACCAAAGTTAAATATGATAAATCTCTTCTATAAAGGTTGGGCAAAAATACTGTAATAAAATATATGTTTTGGAAGAGAGTAATTACCTTTTGATACACAGCTGAAATAGAAAACTAAAAACCATTTGAACTAAAATATGCTCTAAGAGATGTGGATTTACACTTTTTCAGAATGTGTTGTTCATGCTTTACACTCAGTTTAATTAATTTTGAATATGATATCTGTTGCTTAAAATGCCTAAGTGTACTCTCTTTATAAGCGTTTACTGTGAGCTAGCACTATGCTGACAATTGGGGATACAGTATTTTTTTTTTTAAGATGTATGTATGTATGTATGTATGTATGTATTTATTTATTTAACAGACAGAGGTCACAAGTAGGCAGAGAGGCAGGCAGAGACAGAGAGAGAGGGAAGCAGGCTCCCTGCTGAGCAGAGAGCCTGATGCGGGGCTTGATCCCAGGACCCTGTGATCATGACCTGAGCTGAAGGCAGAGGCTTTAACCCAGTGAGCCACCCAGGTGCCTCGGGGATACAGTATTGAACAAAACAGAAGTAATTTGGTTTGTCTGTAATGAGTTTTCCATTCAGGACCTCTAAGGGGAGGATGCATTAGGAGCTGAATTAAAACCCTTCCCCCCACCCAAGTAGTCTAGCCTATTTTTTTGGGGTAACATTTATTGTGATATAATTCACACACCATACAGTTCACCCATTTTAAAGTATATAATTCCGAGGTTTTTAGTATATTCGCCGGGTTCTGCAACCACTCACAGTCAGTTTTGAACAGTTTCATCAACCCAAGAAAAACCTCTAACCTCTATCAGTTACCACCCTTCCCCATTTCCCCCTAGTTCTTCCAGCCCTAGAAACCAGTGATGGACTATCTCTATAAGTTTGCCTATTGTGGACATTTCTTTCTTTCTTTCTTTTTTTTTTTTTTTAAGATTTTGTTTGTTTGTTTGACAGAGAGTGACCACAAGTAGGCAGAGAGACAGGCAGAGAGAAAGGAGGAAGCAGGCTCTCTGCTGAGCAGAGCCCGATGCGGGGCTCAATCCCAGGACCCTGGGCTCATGACCTGAGCTGAGGGCAGAGGCTTTAACCCACTGAGCCACCCAGGCGCCCCTATTGTGGACATTTCTTATAAATAACTTTTGTGTCTGGCTTCTTTCACTTAATATGTTTAAGTATATCTACACTGTAGCATATATATACATTTATTGATTTTTATGACTGAATAATATTCCATTGTATGGATATGCCAAATTTCATTTATCCATTCATCTGTTGATGGCCACTTGGGTTGGTTTTACTTTTTGGCTATTATAGTAATACTGCTATGATAGCATTAAACATTTGACACAAACAGAATGAATTTTCTTTGCCTTGTGCTTCAGGTATGTTAAGGACTTTTTTCATTTGTAGTAACTTCTTTTATTTACAGAAGTAAAATTCACTTTTGTGTATGTGTGTCTGTTTTCTCTGAGTTCTTACACATGCCTGAATTCTTATAATTCCCACCAAAGACAGGATAGAATAATTCCAACACACCCAGAATTCCTTTGTATCATCCTTTTGTAGTCAGATCCTCCCCTACCCACATCTTTTAGCAACTGCTGATCTGTTTTCTGTTTCTATATTTTTGCCTTTTCCAGACCAACATATGAATGAAATCCTATAGTATAGGATTTCATATGAATAAAATCCTACAGCATAGGCATTTGTCTATCCCTAAGTAGTATTTCATTTTGTGGCTATACCACAGTTTATTCATTGATCCATGGAAGGTCATTTCCAATTTATTTTGCTTTTTTTCTTGTTTCTCAAAGTGGAGCCATTCTTCATTTCTAGTATAGTTAATGTTCTAAGTTTCTTTCTAGGAACTGTTCAGCTCCATCCCAAAACTTTTACTATGTGGTATTTTCATTTTCTTTCAGTTTAAAATACTTACTTTCCTTGAGATATTCTTTTGGTACATGCATTAGGTAGTATGTTGCTCCCAAATATTTAGTGATATTCCACATATTTTGGTATTGATTTCTAGTTTAATTCCTTTATTGTCTGTGAATGTATTTTGAGTAATTTCAGTTCTTACAGGTTTATTGAAGGCTGTCTTGGTGATTGTTGTGCACTTGAGAGGAATGTGTAGTTTGCTCTTTTGGGGTAGTGTTTTATGTTAATTAGATCAAGCTAATTGATGCTGTGCTAAGTCTCAATATATTATCCTTGACTACTTTTTTGTTTCCTTATTCTTTTTGAGAAGACTGTTGCTAGGCATAATTGTAGATTTGTCTATTTCTCCCATTAATTTTTGCTTAATGTACTTAGAAAGTGTTCCTTTTGCTTCTGTTTTCTAGAAGACATTGTAGGAATTGCTAGTCTTTCTTTCTTTCTTAAATGTTTGATAGAACTTGGTACTGAAACCATTTGGTCCTGGAATGATATTAATTGATTTAGTAGATGTAGGCCTATTCAGATTATCTGTTTCTTCTTCTTGAGTTTTGGTAGGTTTTGTCTTTCAAGGAATTGGTCCATTTCATTTATGTTAATCAAATTTGTGGGTGTAATGGTGTCTGTGGTGTCTAAATTAAAATTGATTACCCTTTTAATAGCTATCAATTAAAAGTGAGTAGTGATGGCTCTTGTTTCATTTCTTTTCCTTTTTTAAAAATTATTTGAGAGAGAGAGCACAAACAGGGGGAAGGGCAGAGGGAAAAACAGACTCCCCACTGAGCAGAGATCTGCAGGAGGGGCTCAATCCCAGGACCCCAGGATCATGACTGGAACTGGAGCCAGATGCTTTGACTGAGCCACTCAAGCGCCCCTTGTTTCATTTCTTTTTTCTTTTTTCTTTTTTGTTTTAGAGAGTTTATTTATTTATTTGACAGAGATCACAAGTAGGCAAAGAGGCAGGCAGGGGGGCGGGGGGGAGGAAGCAGGCTCCCTGCCAAGTAGAGAGCCTGATATGGAACTCTATCCCAGGACCCTGAGATCATGACCTGAGCCGAAGGCAGAGTCTTAACCCACTTAACCACCCAGGTGCCCCCTTGTTTCATTTCTAATATTAATAACTTGCATCTTGTTTTCTTGGTTAACCTACTTTGGGTTTATATCAGTTTTTATTGACCTTTTCAAAAAACCACTTTTGATTTTGTTGTTTTCCTCTTTGGATTTCCTACTTTATTGATTTCTGCTATACTTTTCATTTTTTTCTAATCTTCTTGCTTTAATTTTATATTGCTCTTCTTTCTCTAGTTTCTTAAGGTAGGAGTTCATTGATTTTAGATTTTTTTCTTAAAGATTTTATTTATTTGAGAGAGAGAGGGAGGGAGAGAGCATAAGGCCAGGGGAGAGGCAGAAGGAGAGGGAGAAGCAGACTTCCCACTGAGCAGGGATCCTGATGCAGGGCTCAGTCTAGGAACCCTGTGATCATGACCTGAGCCAAAGTCACATGCTTTTAACTGACTGAACCACCCAGGCACCCCATTGATCTTCTTAATGTATGCATTCAGTACTATAAATTTTCCCTTCCTTGGTTTTGTTGCATTTTGTAAGTTTTGATAAGTTGTAGTTTCATATTTATTTAAAGATATTTTTAATTTATCTAGAGGCCTTTGTATATATTATTTTTTAAAAATGGGTTGTTTAATCTCTTAATATTTGGAATTTCTCCAGCTATATTTCTGGTAATGATTTCTACCTTAATTCTTTTGTTGACTGAGTATATATACTTTATGATTTCTGTTCTATTGAATTTGTTGAGGTGCACGAATGTGGGGTTTTTTTTGGGTAAATCATCTATGTTGCTTTCTGTTACTGTATTTTTTCATTTGTAAAATTCCCACTTGACTCTCTTTATACCTTAAAGTTTTTTTTGCTGAGAACTTGTTATCTTTTCATTTATTTTAAAGAATATTTGCCCTTATATCCTGGAGCATTGTTACAATAGCTTCTTTAAAGATTTTTTCTGCTCATTCAACACATGGATCATTTCATGACAACCCCGAACCCCTGGCCAAGGAGAGTTGGCTTTTCTTGGGAATTTTTTCCATCTCTGTCATTGCCGCTTCAGTTTTGGAGCTTCTCTAGCACCCAGGCTGGAATATGGGTTGGTAGGGAAGGAAATACCCTGGAAGGTTCTTACCACCGGATTATAACTCAAGTCTTGGGGTTCTTTTTTTTTTTTTTTTTTTTAATAATTTATTTGACAGACAGAAATCACAAGTAGGCAGAGAGGTAGGCAGAGAGAGGAGGATGTAGACTCCCTGTGGAACAGAGAGCTCGGCGTGGGGCTTGATCCCAGGACCCTGGGATCATGACCTGAGCCGAAGGCAGAGGCTATAGCCCACTGAGCCACCCAGGTGCCCCAAATCTTGGGGTTCTTAATCCCCCTGCTTTATCCACCTTTCAGAGGCTTTTTATACTTGCTTTATCTGTTTCAGTCCAGTTTAATAGTAAAGATAGGATGGAGTGTAGAATGGGAGAGATAAGGTGAAGTGTGTTTATTCCATTATGTCTAGAATTCTCAAGTACTCAATTTCTTTTAAAATAGGAATATGATCCTTTTTGTCAGTCAGTATTTAATGGCATAGTTATTTTTTTACTTTCTTTTTGCAGAAATCCCAGAGTGAAGAAATAGCTAACACGGCTGACAGTATGTATACACGTGGGAGTAAAGTGACTGCACCATTTTTATGTAAATCTGAAGAACCTGGTTTTATTACCAAATCTGCTAGTTCACCACCTGTTTCTTCTGGAACTGTGGATAAACCTGTAGATTTGTCTGCTAGAAAGGAAAATGATGCAGATTCTACAAGCCAAGGTAAAATTTAATACGTTTACAAAAATCTTTTAGGTGTACATTACCATTACATAACGTCACATAATGTCACCTAACTCTGTAT
Organism: Mustela nivalis; assembly: GCF_964662115.1. Taxonomy (NCBI): domain Eukaryota; kingdom Metazoa; phylum Chordata; class Mammalia; order Carnivora; family Mustelidae; genus Mustela; species Mustela nivalis. The sequence goes on from NC_139027.1 coordinate 87,567,214, forward strand.
TTGAGAAAATAGACTCAAATGTCAATTCTAAAAACTCCCTTCCCTTAAAACACATTTGAAACGTATAAAGGGGCATGAAATATTTGTAATAATAACCAGAAAATCATACTACCTTGTCAACAAAGATAATAAACATGTATTTTTATTGTTAGAGTTGTGGTTATTAACAAATATGAAGCACTGTGACTCTGACCTTTCTACTTGAGAATAAATAACAAATTTTGCCTAGTGGAGATTTTTCTTTGTGATAGGAATATTTGAATATTGTTTGAATTATCATTGAAGTATATTAAAATTCATATATGAAGTAATTGTGGATATTACAATAAGGTGGTTAAATTTTTATGGTACTACCTTAGTGTCTTTTTCTTTGTGTGCTTCATTAGATTAATCAGTTACAGTAATCAAACCTGATAGGCTTTCCTCTGTGTTTTTTCATTTCAGTTGATATTGGGGGTCGGAATCTTTTATAATATATTCCTTTAAAATTGCTTGTCTATTTTACCTAATTTGTTTCAGAAGTAGTCTTGAATAATGCACAATTACTATATTTATAGGCACTTGAGAGTCCTAATATGTTAGAAGAGGAAGTAATTTCAGACCTAAAAATCTCATGTTTTCAGAAAATAAAAGTAGGGCTTAGGAATCTAAGAGATCATGTAGCTACACATTGTCAGGATTAAGACCCCCAAACTCCTGGTGACCAAAGATGTGAAAGATTTTTTTTTTTTTTTTTTTTTTAAGCTTACTTAGAATAGAGAATAGAAAAATTCTTTATGCAGGTCTTTCCTGAAACCCACCTGTGAATGAAAGTTTTAGATTATAGAAAACTGTAAATTATCTGGCTCAGTATAGATCTACATCTCATTTTTATTTTTATTTTTTAAGATTCTATTTATTTATTTGACAGAGAGAGCAAGAGAGGGAGCACAAGCAGGGGGAGCAAGAAAGGGAGAAGCGGGCGCTCTGCCGAGGAGGGAACCTGATGCAGGGCTTGATTCCAGGACTTATGATCTGACCTGAGGGCAGATGCTTAATGACTGAGCCACCCAGGTGCCCTACACTTTTAAAAAAGATTTTTGGTGTGCAGTTGGTATAGTTTGTCATGAGAATAGTACCTGTACACATTACACTAAAGAAGTTCAAAATTGGTTGTATTTTGCAACTTTAGAGAATTTTGTATTTTGTCCTTGAGAGAAATAATCAGAAGACAAATGCTTCACACCACACACCCAAACACTTTGGTAGTATAGAACATCCCAACCCATTCTCTCTGGATCCTGGGTAAAAGCTTTGATGTTCAGTATATATTAAATGAAATGTTAAATTATTCTTTTCCTTTTGCCAGTGGAAAGCAAAACAGTTTCATTTGGATTTGGAAGTAGCGCGGGACTGTCATTTGCAGACTTGGCTTCCAGTAATTCTGGGGATTTTGCTTTTGGTTCTAAAGGTAAGATCAAGAGGAGAGATTTTAAAGATGTTACAGAATCAAACACAAATGAAAGAACTAGTCCTTTGCCACAGTGTTGTAACTAAGTTGGACATTTCTTCCCTCATCTCACCTTCCATTTTGTTTAAGGGTTTTAATGAGGAAGGACTTTTATATTTTACTATTATTTTTGACATTTATTAATATAAACCATAAGAATTTTCTCTTAATTCACTATAAATCCTGTTGGTAATCTTTTCCATCCTGAAATGTAGAACCATCTTTCCAGTTTTGGAATTACCTTGATTTTGGTGCATTGTTCTTTTAATTATACTTTTGGATTTGGTTTTAGTGAATATTTCAGATTTGTGCATCTATTTTTTAAGGAAATGACTTTATAGTTTTCTATTTTTCTAGTTTCCTTGATCAAGTTTGAATATAAGGCTTGTGCTGATTTATCACTATAAATTTATGGTTGATGAGGTTTCCCATCTTTTTCAGTGGTTTTCTGTTTTTAGTGCATTTTGTATCATTTGTAGAAAATAATATATTACTTGATTGTTTCAAGTTTATTGGTATATTACTTTCATTTTCTTATAATGACTTTCATATTTTTCTGATTATAGCACAACCTAAGTTGTTCCTATACAAGATGCTTGGTTTGTGGAATAAATGTTATTGAAAATATATACTTAATATTTATGTAATTCAGAATAGCATGCTTCCCACCCACATGCTCACACTTCTTTCACATCACCTGCCATTTATAGACGCACGTGTAAAACTTTCAGAAATTACCTTCAGGTATTGGTTTTTATGCTGGACTTCATATCCTCACCAATGTCAAGTTGCTATATATTTTTTTAATGTATGGTAGCCTGAAGTCAGAAGATAATGAGCCCTTATAGATATAGTTATCCATATACAAAAAACTTAACAAATAAAAGTTGATGAGTTAGGATGCTTGTTTTTCAGTGTAACCTTTTCAAAGTACTCTATCCATACTGTGCAGTTAAGTGTGAAATAGGCTAGACTCAAACCTCATGACATTTACTTCTCACCACCACTTGTCATTTTTTGCTGAGGTGATTTACCAAGTTCTTTGTCAACTACATTTCTTACTTTGTTTTCTTCTTCGATCTGGCAGGAATTTGTGCTGTCTTTTCAAAGAAGTACCTTTTGGTTTGGACAGTTCTCCTTTTGTTTATGCTTTTGATTAATCTCTAGATTTTTTCATTACTTTTCTTTTAAATTAGTTTTTTTTTTTAAGAGGTCATAAATTTCGCCAGAATGTGGGTATCCATCTTCCTTACTCCTTCCCTCTCTCTCTCTCTCCCTCCCACCCTCCCTCCCTTCCCTCCTTCCTTTTGTTCTTTCTTTTTTAAATATATAACTTGTTTCTGTCATTGCATGGACCTTTCTGATTTTAAACTTTCTGTTTTGGTTGGTTTTTAAGTTCAGAGGAATCTTTTTTTCCTCTTCTTACTGCATATTCTTTTCTATAATGATTCTTTTTTTTTTTAAATCTGCTCCTGTTCATTTTTTGTTGTGATTTTGTTGTTTTTTTTAAACTCATTTTCTTTGTAAGCTCTATTCACATAGGTATGTCAGTCATTCCACATCTGTTGTGTAATATTTAATACAGAAACTAAGAGAATAATAAGGGAGTTCCTATTTAAAGATCACCTGCCTTTGTCAATAATCACTATTTTATCATATTTCCTTCAGATTTTGTTATGTTTTTATAAACCTGTTCATATAGTGGAAGTCTCCTACGTGCTGTTGCCTAGACCTGTTACTGTGAAATTGTGATTATTGACATGTATAATTTTATATTTTTGCTATAAAATTCTTTCTCCTGGTTTTCAAAAAACCTTGGCTTCATATTAGAATTTCCTGGGAGGTTTTTCATTTTTTGTTTTTTTTTAAAAAACAAAACAAAACATTATATTGGACTCTCTGGGTGTGGTAGCCTAGGCATTGATATCTTAACAGTTCCTGTGTGATTCTTAAAATTCACCCAGCATTAAGAACCACTGAGATATTTTGGAATTTTTCTGCCATACCTCTCAAGGGTCTTATGGGGTAATTAAAATTTTTTTTTTGCTTGGGAGTTCCTGAACCAGCTTTGTTTTCTGTTTTTTTGTTTTTAAGAAAGAGAAAGAAGAGAGAGTGTGTGCATATATGCAAGAGCTTTGGTGGGGGGCAAAGTGATAGGGGAGAGAGAATATTAAGCAGGCTTCACGCCCAGCGCAGAGCCTTTGTGCATGATCTCACAACCCTGAGATCCTGACCTAAGCCAAAACCAAGAGTTGGTTGCTTGACCAACTGAGCCACCTAGGCACCCCTCTTTTGCAATATCTTCCTAAGGACTTTTGTCTTCTTTCTCTTTTTGAGGTTTTTTCTCTCTCTCTCTCTTTTTTCCCCCTCCCCACTAAATCTGGCATAGAGGGAGATACTCTTAATAGATACTCATTCTGTGCTTTCTTTAAGGTGCTGAGTTACTTTTTAAATGATCTGTGATATTTTTGCCCCTTAAGAGTTTTTAGCACTGGATATGGAATTTTCTAAGACAGTGATTCATCAACAAGTGATGAAAAGCTAAGAGATGTTTCTTTCCTCTGTAAGACAGTGAGGCTGAAATGGGGAGGAAGAAGTAACTAGTTTTCATCTTCTCCAAGGCCTAAGGGAGAGTAACAATCTTTGTTTCCCTGCGTGGGAATAGGGAGTCTACAGCACCAACAGCCTGGTATCCCTTGAGGATAGTTGGGAGTCAGTGAGCTTCTCCCTGTGCTACCTTCTACCACCTAGCTAAGAAATCTAAGCTGCAGCAGTAGTTACTTCAGGAAGAAGTTGAGGTAGAAAAGCTATAAATGTGTTTAGGCTGCTTTGACTGCTTTGGAAGTAGCAGGTGTGGCCTCTTTGAGAGGACATTTTTAGGTTCAAAAGTTATTTTTCTTATGTGATAAAATGTTTTATGAGGTAAATTACCTTTGGAGCTGAGCTAATTGTTCAAAATTCTGGGGTGTGTGTTAAGAATATGCTTCATTACTGAAAGTTCTTGCATAGTTCAGTATCATGAAATTTGCCTGAGGCTCAGATGATCTGATCTTTGTAGCTCAAAGCATAAACAGTACTCTGTACTGTGAGTAGTACTGTGTGCTCACTATATGAGTTAAACTTGTCAGAGTAATACAATTTTAAGCATTTTTACTAAAAGTATATGTCCTATCACTGGAAATTACAGGCCTCAAGAACGTAACAGGGGGATTAAAAGCATATAAAATTTGATACCACTGTTTAAATATCCTAATTTATTCATCAGATAAGAATTTCCAGTGGGCAAATACTGGAGCAGCTGTGTTTGGAGCACAGTCAACCAGTAAAGTTGGCGAAGATGAAGATGGTAGTGATGAAGAAGTTCACAATGAAGATATCCATTTTGAACCAATAGTGTCATTACCTGAGGTAAATATTAAAAGAATGGAACTAAACTTGACATAGGCTTGACTTGCAGGACTAACTTTGTTTGCATTTCTTTCAGAATATTTACCCTTTCCCAGTTTTATATATATATATATATAGACACATATATAAATATAAATTCTATAAATTCTACATGAAATTGTTGGGAAGAACTAAGTTTTTTTCATATATTTTTAGAATATCTTGTTTTCATAATATAATTCTGGAAGTAAAAAGTATCCAGTCTCATACTTGCCAAAATTCTTTTAATAAAAAGGACAAGAATGTTATTTTAGGCAAATTACTTTGTCAGTTTTCAACTACAGTCAGTAGTTGATATTTCTCTTCAAGAACACTTTTTGGAATCTCTTCTGTCCCGTAAAACAATGTATTTACTTTCCAAAAGTAGGAAGAATACTATATAAGAGAAATATTTCATGACAAATCAGGTCTTTACTGCTTCATCCAAATCAAATGTATTCCTAGCCCTTGGAATTTATCTTGATACTGTAGTTCAAATTTCATTAATGTCATTGCAAAGACAATATTGTGTGGAATTTGGTTCTTTGGAATTTGCATGTAATATGTTAAAAGCAGCAGCTTATAATTTTATTTGCTGTCATAGGTAGAAGTAAAATCTGGAGAAGAAGATGAAGAAATTTTATTTAAAGAGAGAGCCAAACTCTATAGATGGGATCGAGAGGTCAGTCAGTGGAAAGAGCGTGGTATAGGAGACATAAAGATTCTTTGGCATACAATGAAGAATTACTACCGGATCCTAATGAGAAGAGACCAGGTTTTTAAAGTGTGTGCAAACCATGTCATCACGAAAACAATGGAATTAAAACCCTTGAATGTTTCAAACAATGCTTTAGTTTGGACTGCCTCAGATTATGCTGGTGAGTTCTATATGCAAATGCTACTTTTTACTTTTTTGGTCTTTTCTAAAATCCATAACAAATACGTAAGATAGCTTATAACAATTATTTTAATATTAAGGTTGTCCCTATGTTGTTTTGTTTTGTTTAATAGATGGAGAAGCCAAAGTGGAGCAGCTTGCAGTAAGGTTTAAAACCAAAGAAATGGCTGATTGTTTTAAAAAAAAATTTGAAGAATGTCAACAGAATTTATTGAAACTCCAAAAAGGACAAGTATCACTAACAGCAGAGTTATCGAAGGAGACAAATCCTGTGGTGTTTTTTGATGTTTGCGCAGACGATGAACCTCTAGGACGTATAACCATGGAATTATTTTCAAACATTGTTCCTCAGACTGCAGAGAACTTCAGAGCACTCTGCACTGGAGAGAAAGGCTTTGGCTTCAAGAACTCCATTTTTCACAGAGTAATTCCAGATTTTGTTTGCCAAGTAAGTATTTAATTGTGTATCACAGTTGAAGTCTAGAAAGTGAACCACACGAACTTGGGAAATTTGAGTGTTTCTCTTCACCTGGAATTTTCTTAAGATTTCTTTAAGCTTTTCTGCATATTAGTTGGTGTCACATCCAACTTCCTATCCCTACAAAAACTTTCAACGTAAAATGGTTTAAATTTCTGATACCTTGAAACCTGCTAGAAATTGAGGGTAGGCAAAAGACCTTTTCACTTTTGTCTTTCAAAAATGGGTATTTCTTAATTTTCAAACCACATTCTCAAGGAAGTCGAGTTTTTAGGACTTAACATTGTAGTGGTAGATCTGTGGTATTTGCTATTTTCTTCAAAATTCTTAATAATTGAAATCTTCTTTCAGGGGGGAGATATCACCAAACATGATGGAACAGGAGGACGATCTATCTATGGAGATAAATTTGAAGATGAAAATTTTGATGTGAAACATACTGGTCCTGGCTTACTATCAATGGCCAATCGAGGCCGGGATACCAATAATTCTCAGTTTTTTATAACACTGAAAAAAGCAGAACATTTGGACTTTAAGCATGTAGTATTTGGGTTTGTTAAGGATGGCATGGATACTGTGAAAAAGATTGAATCATTTGGCTCTCCTAAAGGGTCTGTTAGTCGAAGAATTAGTATCACAGAATGTGGACAGATATAAAATCATTGTTTTTTCTAGTAAATTTTTCCTGTATAAACAGTTGAATTGAAGCTTAGCTGTTGTGACATATGGTAATAATTATGTTCAGCTTTTGAAAATGGACGTTTCCAATGTATAAATGTACAATTGCAGCTTATAGCTGTTGTCACTTTTTAATGTGTTATAATTGACCTTGCATGGTGTGAAATAAAAGTTTAAACACTGGTGTAAATCAGGTGTACTTGTGTTTATGTACTCCTGACATATCTGTATTAAAATGGAATAATACTAATCTTGTTAAAAGCAATAGACCTTCTCAAACTATTGAAGGAATATGATATATGCAATTTAATTTTACCTTTTAAGATACTGAATTTCCTGCATGGATAAATTTACCATTTGAATAAAGGGACCACAACTTGGATAATTTTTATTTTAGATTTGAAATATATTTGGTAATTTTAAATTTGGTGTGCTCATTTATGCATAGAGACTCACTTATGAATGGGTAGAGCCACAGAGGGTAGAGACTTAACCAAAGTGCTCTTCTATAATCCTTGCACCTCCTGTATAGTTAAATTAACTTTTAAGTAGAGTACCTTCTTTTCTTAAATGATATGTAGTTTCCTGTGCCCTTTCAAAGGTATTAAATTAATTTTTACATTTTAAACAAGTATTTCCTTAGTTTTTTTTTTTTTTTTTTTAAGTTTTGTTTTTTTTAACTTCTCTGTCATCTGTTTCTACTACCTCAAACTGCAGCTTGGTTCTGATAGAACTTGAATTTTTCCTTGCAGTTGTTGTGATAAAGTATGACTATTTTAAAAAGGTCTATACTATGTTCTTTGGTTAAAGATTTGCTTTATACTAGATTGTTGCAGTACCTTTTTCTGGTGAATTTTGTAGTAAAAATAAAGTGTCAATTGTTAACAGCCATGATATTTAAAAAACTTATTACTTGTGCATCTAGTTGTTTGTTCATCCTAGAGCCAAAGTGAAGAGGACAATTAAGTTCTGTAAATCAGACTACCACATAATTTCCAAGGCTCCCAAGAAAGTGACTTCAAGTTTGATACATACACACTAAAAATTTATTTGAAAATGATTAGTATCAAAAGGCAAACTGCGCTAAAAACGTGGTGGAGGGGGTTAGTGAGGGGGAGATGTTCTCATCAGCCTACTCAATATACAACTATAAAGAATCTAGAGCACAAAATACTGTGTATTCTGATTACCAACAGTGACTACCCTCCTGTGTTATTCCTAGTGAAATCATCTCTCTCTCTCTCTTTTTTTTTTTTCTAGTGAAAGACAGTGGCATTTATTCTGTTTGGGGATTTGGAAATGGGTTATCATATAATACCCACCAGACAGGAGGGGAGGGATATCATGTGTCTGTTGTGTGTGAGTAATGAATGATGGAAATGAATGATGGGGCATTAATGACAAAGACTTTGTGTCACATTTCAGGAGAGGACTTTGTGATTTCTTTTTGTTACTTAATTGCTAATGTATAAATCCACAACACGTATACCGCCCCCCCCCCCAAACTGGCTTGACTTTATATTATTGTCTCATTAGAAATCTGTTTAAAACAGAGTATAAAAAATTATTTGTGCATTGTAATTAATATTTGATGGCAAAGAGTATTGGTATAAATGATTTTCAGGTAACTACTTTTAAAAATGATCTTCTTAACCTTTGGCATTTGAAGAACTTGAAAGATACTCCCGAGAATCTAGGATTTGTTAGTCCAGACGTGCTGTTGAACATTCACGATTTAGAAAAGTAAAGGATCACACTAGTGTAATTGTATAAATGAGAAAAATTAAGTGGTTATTCAGTTATTCCTTTCAATTAGTCTCGGTTTAATAGAGGATTTGGGTTGGTATACCATCCCAATATATATTGAGCATGTACAAATGCCTGGTCCTGTTCTGGGTGTTGGGAAAAGCTGTTAAAAAAAAAAAGTACATGCTTTTACATTCATTACATTGATACAGGGAATTCACATTCTAATACTGCCTTTTTTTTTTTTTTAAGATTTCATTTATTTGACAGATCAGAAGTAGGCAGAGAGGCAGGCAGAGAAGGAAGCAGGCCCCCCGCTGAGCAGAGCGCCTGATGCGGGGCTATCTGATTTGAGGACCCTGGGATCATTACCTGAGCCAAGGCAGAGGCTTAATCCCCTGAGCCACCCAGGCACCCTCTCTAATACTGCTTTTTAAGATACATATGGAACCTAGGCCAATTGCAGGGCAAGTAAGGGAGTAATCCTTTTTAAGAATTCTGTGCTTTGGCGTACGATGTATTCTTGATTTTTGCCTTTTTACAGTTAGCAAAGGCCATCCTGATGAAAGAACACTACTTTCGTATGTCCAAACGCACCCTAAATACACGTAAGCTATATTAAGAGCCAAGAGAGGGTTGCCACCAAGTCAGATTTGGACCGTTCTGGTGACCACGTCGTCTGTGGACGTAGCGTGTACGCATTCCCACATGCACGCCAGGCGCACAGGTTGGGGAGCAAGTGGTGGCTACCCCAGAAGCCGTGGGGGTGCCTGAGGCTACGGCCAAGCGCCCTCCCGTGAGGGGCCACACCTGCTAAAGTGTAACTGCTGTGGACGACCGGACTTTTTGTTCGGTAGCAAGTAGCAAAAAATTGAAGTCAAAGATAAAATGCCACTTAGCCCAGTTAACACAGGAGTAAAGGAATTGGTCGTTAAATCATTCAGCAGGAAAAACGTTTGTAACACCCGGACATTTTTAACGTAGTATAGAGAGTGAGAGGGGGACTGCAGTTTGCGCTCCTCTCCCTCGCCTCCGGCTCCCGGGCTCAACTTTAAGTGGCCGCGCTCCTCTGGCCACGCCCGCCACCGCCCAGTCAGGCTGGGTCTTCTCGCGTTTCCGCGCCGCTCCCGACCATCCCCCCCGAGGGGCGGGGCGCACCGTGCGTCACGTCGCCGTTCCGTTGCGCGAGCTCCGCCCCTGCGCGCCCGGCAGCTCTGTGTTTGAAAGCTGTTCCCGGGGAGACAACGGCGAGCTCGGCGCAGTATGGAACCGAGGCTAGTGAAGCCGCCCGGGCAGGATTTGGTAGTGGAGCGTCTCAAAAGCCGCTACGGACTAGGGGGCAGCCGCTTCGCCGAGGTGAGGCCTAGCCGTTCACCTCGACCTTTCCCTGTGCCCGCGGGCGGGTTCCGGCAGGTGTGAAGCCTCGGGGCCGAGGTGCCGAAGGAAGGCTCCCGGGCGGGGGAGTGACTCTCCGGGCCTCGAGCCACTCTGCCGGAAACAGGGTTAGCGAAAGGAGGCGGGAAGAGCAGAAGTTTTCGTGGCCGCAGATGCTCCCGATGTGGGAAAAACAGATTTTCTACCAGAAAAATGCCTTCTCCATAAATTCTTGAAGGTTTATGATGTATCAGACATAGTGGTATGGCACGTTAATTTACAAGTGACTGGTGTGGAGTTCAAAAAGCAATTTTAATTCCTTTAAAACCCTTCCTATTTGGAAATAATTCCAAACTTAAAGTTGCAGGAATAATGCAAAGAACTCTTTTGGACACTTCGTTTGGATTCACCAGTTAACATTTTGCCACTTTTGCGTTACCATTATCTTCCTAGTTTTGACTTTACATACACCCTTGAAGGGTAGCTTGCAGGCACTGTGATACTTTTACCCCCAAATATGAATACTTAAGTGTATTTTCTAGGAATAAGGATATTCTCTTATATATCCACGGTAATAAATTAAGGAGACTTACCATTTACACAGTAATATGTAATGTATAGTGCGTATTCAAATTTCACCAATTATCTCAATAATGTCCTTTGTAAAATTTTCCTCCGGTGCAGATACAATCCACAAATGAGCATTGCATTTAGTTTTCTGTTGCCTTTATTCTGGAACAGGTTCTTAAGTCTTTGCCTTTCATAATGTTGATATTTTTGAAGAGCATAGGACAACTGAGTTTCTCTGAATACACCTCATGACTAGATAGATACCGGTTTTATGCATTTTTGGCAGGAGTGATGTATGTGTTGCTCCTGTTCATTAGGAGACATGTGATGTTGCTTTGTCCCATTATTGGTGATAAAAATTTTGACCACTTGGTTAAGGTAGTGTCTTACCAGTATGTCCACTCTAACCTTTGTAATTATCCCTTGTACTTAATACATAATTTGTGGGGAACTCTTGAGACTGTATATTGATTCTTAATATATAAATTAGATATGTCTTTTTTCTTTTAAGTATGATTTTTCAAGTTTTGATCAGGCTAAATGGAAGAGAAGATCTCTAACCTCCCCAGGTAAGCTGATGGAGTATTTTTTTATATTTGGGAGTTTTAACATTTAATCTGAGAGAAAACAGTAATCAGGATTTGGGGGGTTTAAATGTGTAAGATGTTTTTAACATCGAATGAATTCTTTTTGGTGTTTCAGTTACAGCAATTTTGCCTTTAAAATTGTTAAAAAATAAATAGTGTATTAGATAAAGAAAACTATTTGCTGTTTTTTTTAAAGCATAAACTTTTCCAAGTTACAGGGGTAATAATTGTTGCACTGGAAGAACTTACCAAATGTACTTGATAAAGATAATTATACTGTGAGATTGGGTGGATTGGAACATTATGTGGTCATTTGGAACTAACATATAGCTAATTAAAATTAGTCTTGATTTGCTGATACTTCTTCAGTGATGTTTTTACTAGTAAGTATAATCATTGAATTTTGAGATGATAGCAGAAACATTATCTTTAAAAGTTTATCAGATGGTAGATTAGAGAATTTCATTTTTTTCCAAGTTTATTTCATTTTGAAATTTTGTAAACACTCTTCCGAAACATTCCTTCAACATGAAAAAAAACCCAATTATTACTGAGTCTGGTATCTTAAAAATATCTTAAAATTGTATTTTAGTTTTGAAATTTCCCCTAAAATTTCCAGCTTTTTTTTTTTTTTAAAGATTTTATTTATTTATTTGACAGAGATCACATGTAGGCCAAGAGGCAGGCAGAGGAGGAAGTAGGACCCCCGCTGAGCAGAGAGCCCGAGGACTCTGGGATCATGACTGAGCTGAAGGCAGAGGCTTTAGCACACTGAGCCACCCAGGTGCCCCAAATTTCCAGCTTTTTATGTCTGCCTTCAGCTCACTTCATGATCCTAGGGTCCAGCCCTGCATGAGGCTCCCTGCTCTGGGAGAAGCCTGCTTCTCCCTCCCCCAACCCCCTGCTTGTGTTCTCTCTCTCACTGTCTCTCTGTCAAATAAATAAATAAAATCCTTAAAAAAATAAAATATATAACTAAAAAGTATAGCTCATTTAATTTCTGATGGGGAAAAATGTGCTAGACAAGGATACATAGATTTCAATGACATGGATGGAACTATAGCATAAGCTAAGTGCTAAGTGAAATAAGTCAGGAAAAAGACAAATACCATAGGATTTCACCCATAGGTGAAATTTAAGAAACAAAACAGATGAACATAGGGGAAAGAAAGGAAAAAGTAAGATAAAAACAGAGAGGGAGACAAACCACAAGAGACTCTTAACTATAGGGAACAAATTGAGTGTTGCTGGAAGAGAGGAGGGTAGGGGGGGAAGAGGTAATTGGATCATGGGCATTAAGGTGGGCACTTATGTAATGAGCACTGAGTGTTATACACAACTGATGAATCCCTAAATTCTGCCTCTGTTAAAAAATCAGATGATTCAAAAAAATTTTTTTTAATTTCTAAATTTATCAGAGAAGCTCTTTTGCCTTTTACTCAGTTTAGATAGAGGCTAATAGTCTGTTTTTTTAAAGATTTTATTTATTTATTTGACAGAGAGAAATCACAAGTAGATGGAGAGGCAGGCAGAGAGAGAGAGAGAGAGGAGGAAGCAGGCTCCCTGCTGAGCAGAGAGCCCCATGCGGGACTCGATCCCAGGACCCTGAGATCATGACCTGAGCCGAAGGCAGCAGCTTAACCCACTGAGCCACCCAGGTGCCCCATGGCTAATAGTCTGTTAAATGTTTAGTGTTTAGGGGTGCCTGGATGGTGCAGTCAGTTAAGTGTCTGACTCTTGGTTTTAGTTCAGGTCAGGATTTCAGGGTTGTGAGATCAAGCCCTGTGTTGGGCTCCATGCTCAGTGTAAAATCTGAGATTCTCTTTCTCTCTGCCCCTCCTACTTGTGCTCTCTGTCTAATAAAAAAATGTTTAATGTTTAAAATATATAAAATTATAAATGTTTAATATTTGAAGACTGATGACATATAATGATAGGTAGAAAGAAGACTGGATTCTAAATTTTAGTCTTTCCATTTGTTGGTTCTGTTACTTGGATAATTTCAGGTAACTTCTCTGGTCCTTAGACTTCACATCATTGGAATAGGGTTAAAGGCGCCTATTCTGCTAACTTCATAGTAAGCTAGTTGTTGCTAAGATCAAATAAGGTAATAAATGAAAGAGCATTTTGAAATCAGTAAAGTGCTATATAAGATTTGATGCCTATTTTCTGAAGTTTTCATTACAGAGACATACAGATAAGAAATCATTAGGTAATTTTGCTGCCTTACCTTTAGAAGCCTAGAATGAGATTAGTATCTGATTTTAGTAATCTCTACTATTTTATTTTTTTGTTAGCAGATGGTTTGGATATCTTCTCATCTGGAGATAAAGTGGGTTCATCATTAAGATGTTATTCTGATGAAGGAAAGCTTTGCACAACACCGCTTTGTAGTTCATTCAAACACTTAAATGTGAATTGGTAAAGTACCTTGAATCCTTAGTATTACTCTCCCTTTGGTATCTAAAAAAACTGAGATTAAAGGGAGGATTGTTTATGTCTTTGCTTTTTTTCTGAGAGGAAGTACAGGCAGTCTGAGCCTGCTGAATGGTTGAAGAGACTGATTTATTTTTACTGAGTGTTTCTGTGATAAAAGCATAAACCTAGCAGTATGTTTGGTGGTATAATGGAAAGTTATTTGCACAGTATGAAAGATGAACAATTATTTTTCTGGTTATTCATCCAGAACCCAAATGAAAACCTTGCTCTTTTTTTTTTTAAAGGACCTAGGATAAAAATGAATGCAGAGTTGTTAGACAGTGATATTTAACTCAGTATCCATTGTGTGTCTACTAGTGTGGTAAGCTATATTTTAGGTAGTTGAGAGAGAGATTGAAGAAATCAGTCTCAGGTGATGCTAACTACATGCAGAGTGCTGGGCTGTGAGTGGGTGAAACCAATATAAAAACAGTGGAATCTAAGGAGAAATGAAGTTTTGAATTAGATAAAATTAAATGCCATAAATATGTGGCAGAAGGAGGTGCTAAGTGCATCAAGAAGGGGTAAACATTTTGAAATAATGTTAAATCATAAAAGATGTATACGTATACAAAATGAAATGTTGAGATAATCACGGGGAGAAGAAAATGTAACTGCCAAAAATATATGTATATTATTAAGGTAATTGATATTTGGATGCTTGAATTTTTTATATAATTGCCTAATTTTCTTCATTCATTCATTCATGTAAAGCACATAGAACAGTGCTTAGTACATAGAAAAGCACTCAAATGTTTATTATTAATATTACAATTTCATTTGGCATTCATAATGTGGCTTTGTTGATGTGGTTTTAAGATTTGCACATGAGGTAGATTGAATATGGAGTAAGGAAAATAAAAATTGTTTTTGAGATAATTATGAGTTTCTGGAAATGATTTTCTTGTATTTAACTCATAGTTTTATCATTTTTGTTATCATAAATGGTCTGGGCGTAATTTCAAGTTATAACTTGAAGCTTTTGAGCTGTGAAAGTTTTTATAGCATTAAACATTTCTTTTCACAATCTCTAGTTATGATCTAATCTGGATTATAGTGCTGTTCAGCATAGTAGCCACAAGGCACAGGAAGCTACTGAGTACTTGAAATACAAGTACGAAATATACACCGGATTTTAAAGATGAATGAAAGAATGCAAAATACCTTAATAATTTTAAATACTGATTATGTATTAAAATAATCTTTTAGATATACTGTTGAAATTTTGTAGCTTTATGTTTTTAATATGGCTACTAGAGAATTTTAAATTGCCTTATGTGACTTGAATTATATTCCTCTTAGCAGCATTGCTCTAGAAATTTCAACTTTGAGATCATCTTTTTGGAGAGAACACCTGTTTTTACCTTTTACTAGTTAGGTCAGTTATTTAAATTCTTTAGGTTTCAGTTTCTTCCTGTTAAATGTTAGCTCTTTTAGCTAAAATTATAGCTAATAGTAGCTGGTATATCTATCTCACAGAAGTATTAGGAATCAAAAGAAAGCGTATGGAAGTCATAGAGCATTCTACAAGTATATGTCATTTTAAATTAAGCCCATTGGAATATATAGAAAGATACCTTTAGTGACTTTTTAGGATCAGTGGTTTACTTTTCACATTTTGTTTTCCATGTTTAAAAATGTTTGCTTGTTACATTTTTTCAGTTGTTACGCTGTTAATATTTGAAAAGCAGTTTTGTCTTTTTAAAATGCTGTAGAAAACTTGCAGAATGCTGTTAGATTTTTTTTTTTTTTAAAGCCTAGATGATGAACTGGATTCTTTTCAAGATTTGAAGCAACAAGAAACAAAAGAAGAGTTAATTGAGAATGATCATAGAATTAGTACCTCCAAAATAACCAAACAGTCTTTTAAAGACATTGAAAAAGGTAAAAGAGATAATAATTTTAGAATAGTTACTTAAAAAGATGCTTTGTCAGGGTATCTGGCTGGTTCAGTACATAGAGCATGTGACTCATCTCAGGGTTATAAATGTAAGCCCCACATTTAAAAATAAAATCTTTAAAAAAATAGCTTTGTCAAGTAGAGCACATAAAGCTTATCCCATAGTAATAACACTGGTCCTCAAGTGTATGTATATTTCTGTCTTCTGTATTTTTGTAAGCCATGAGATATTAACCTTGCTTATTGTTAACTAAAGGAGAAGAGAAAAGTAAACTTCATTATTTTCCAGAAGTATTCTTATGTTCTCAAAATTACCAAAATAAGTTAATAATCAGTTGAATATTTTTTATAATGTCTTCATATTTCTTCATATTAGTATTTGTTAGGAAGTCATTAAATACTGTGGTAGAGTTGAGTAATCCTTTAATATTTTAAGACAGTACTCCAGATTACTTAAGGTATAGCTTCATCAGGCACTTATTTAGTAACTCTCTATACATGTGGCTGCATGTCATAGTTTTGTCAGCATTTCAAGGCAGCAGCAACCAGAGTGTTTGCAGGACTTTGAGAACAGTGTTGTTGCCCCTTTGATAGCCTTTTTGCATCTCTTCTGGGCATATATTGTCTACATACAACATGCTCATTTCTCCCTTCCCACTCTTCATCATCCTCTTTCTATTCACCTCAGCATTTGAAAGTGAAAAGTAATTTGGCCTGGACTTGTGTTTCTTGCTACGAGGTGTATTTTCCCACTGAAAAACAATAGAAAATACAGGATAATGTAAAAGAAAAAAAGTTGAATGTATTTAAAAGTTGACATAATTAAGGAATATTTAAGCTATAGACTGTGAAATGGGAACCTAGAGAGGCAAGCAAAGCAGTGAAAGTGTCTTTCACTTTGGGGGCACATGGGTGGCTCATTCAATTGGGCATCTACCTCTTGATTTCAGCTAGGGTTGTGATCTCAGGGTCCTGGGATTGAGCCCAGTGTAGGGCTCTGTGCTGCACTGGAGTCTCCTGGGATTCTTTCTCCCTCTCCTTCTGCCTCTCTTCCCCCTCCTATACCCTAAATAAATAGATAAGTAAATAAAATCTTTAAAAAAATGGAACTTTCACTTTAGGGGCATTTGCTGAACTGAGTGAGGTGCAGTTTTTTTTTTTTTAAAGATTTATTTATTAGGGAGTGCGTCTGCTTACATGCACATGTGGAGGAGGCGGAACAGAGGGAGAGGGAGAAAGAATCCCAAGTGGACTCACTGAAGAGTACAGAGCCCCACATGGGGCTTGATCTCACTACTCTGAGATCATGATCTAAGCCGAACTCAAGAGATGGTGCTTAACAGACTGAGCCAGTCAGGCCCTCTAGAACATTTTTCTTTGTTAAAAATTTGTGTTATTTATTTTTTTTATTTTGGCTCCCTAAGGTCTGTCGAAGATGGGGAGTGCAATAGGAGATCCTTTCTTAAAGCTAGGGTTCTCAAGAAGGCTAATGCAAGTTAAAACCACTTTTAGTACTAACAGAAAATAAATTCTGGCAATATAGTGTTGGTAAAGAAGTGAAGCAAAAGGAACTTGTTCATCCATTGCTGTTGGGAGAGTAAATTAATATAACCACCTTGGCAAGCAGTTTGGCATCACTGGCATAGTTGAACCTGTATGTGTCCCTTATGATCCAACAATATTGCTGTTAATCATATACCCTAGAGAAACTCTTGAGCATGTGTACCAGCAGCCACATGCAAGACTGTAGAGCACCTGTATAGACAAAGAGCTCAAATATCCACCTGTAGCGGAATGTTGACATACAAAAATATAAAATAGGTTAAAGTAGTGAAGATTTGTGAACCTGATTCTGTCATTAATACAAGAACATATTTAAAGGAGGTAATAGAAATTACATAATTACATCATTATATAAATTAAAGACATTATATGTGGTTTAAAATCAGGCAAAACAAAGTCTTAATTTTTATTAAATTTTTACCGAGATCAGGGCGCCTGGGTGGCTCAGTGGGTTAAGCCGCTGCCTTTGGCTCAGGTCATGATCTCAGGGTGCTGGGATCGAGTCCCACATCGGGCTCTCTGCTCAGCAGGGAGCCTGCTTCCTCCTCTCTCTCTGCATGCCTCTCTGCCTACTTGTGATCTCTCTCTGTCAAATAAATAAATAAAATCTTAAAAAAAAATTTTTTTTTACCGAGATCATAAAAAATTTTAAAAAATAAAGCAATGATTAATGCTGTATTTGGGTTAGGTTAATTTGGTTTAGAGGAGAGAAGGGAATGTGATTAGGGGTTTCTGATGTAACTTCACATTTCTTGGCCTAGGCAGGTAATACCTGAGTGTTTCTATGCATTTTAAAGTCCACTTTGAAGTTATTTCAGACTTACAGAAAAATTGCAAAAAGAGCATAGAGAATTTCTGTAAGGCCTTCACCCAGATTTTCTAATTTTAACATTTACCACATTTGCTATATATAATTCTTTCTGCATGTAATACTGAAGACTTTAAAAATTTTTTTCATTTAAATTCAATTTAGGTAACATAGTGTATTATTAATTTCAGGGGTAGAATTTAGTGATTCATTGGTTGCCTGTAACACCTAGTGCTCATTACATCAAGTGCCCTCCTTAATGCCCATCACTCATTTATCCCTTCCCTCCACCTATGTTCCTCCAGACACCTTCAGTTTGTTCCCTATAGTTAAGAGTCTTTTATGGTTTGCCTCCCTCTCTGTTTTTATCTTATTTTATTTTTTCTTTCCTTCCCCTGTCTTCATCTGTTTTGTTTCTTAAATTC
This sequence comes from Mustela nivalis, assembly GCF_964662115.1. Classification (NCBI taxonomy): domain Eukaryota; kingdom Metazoa; phylum Chordata; class Mammalia; order Carnivora; family Mustelidae; genus Mustela; species Mustela nivalis. The sequence goes on from NC_139027.1 coordinate 87,585,634, forward strand.
CACCTATGAGTGAAATCATGCAGTATTTATCTTTGGCTTATTTCACTTAGTGTAATACCCTATAGTTCCATCCATGTCATTTTAATTGGCAAGATTTCATTCTTTTGATGGCTGAGTAATATTCTACTGTCTCTGTGTATGTGTGTGTATGTATATATGTGTACATGTATATATGTATGTGTATATGTATATATATGTATATATGTAACACACACACATATATCTTATATACATACCACATCTTTATCCGTTTATCTTTGATGGACATCTGAACTCTTTCCGCATTTTGGCTATTGTGGACATTGCTTCTATAAACATTGAGCTGTATGTGCCCCTTCGATTCACTATTTTTGTGTCCTTTGGATAAATATCTAGTAGTGGTTTCTGGGTCATAGGGTAGTTCTATTTTTAACTTTTTGAAGAACCTTCATACTGTTTTTAATACTGGACACTTTTTAACAATACTTCAATTCATATTTGAAATAACTCTTCCTGAAGAGTACTCTGAGAATACTTAAAACTATAAATCAATAAGCTTTATAATTAAATTTCTTTTTTAGCAGTTGCCCAGCCAACTAATGTGGCATCAAATTCAAGAAATTGGACTGAATATTGTAGTAGTGCAAATGACTCCCCTCTGAGACGTGTCAGCTGTTCAACATCTAAAGCACCAAACAAGCAAAGAATACTTCCACATCAGATTAATCAGATCTATGATGAATTATTTCAAATACATCAGAAACTGCAGGTAAGAACTAAAAAATGAATTGAGAATTGAGTTATATTTATGTTCTAAGCATGAGACATACATAAAATTTGAATACAGAGTATTTCATTTTAATTATTTTATATAAGTGTGTTGAGACAAAGTCAAAAGGGAGCAAAGGCAGATTTATCACAAAGAATAAACAAATTTATTACAGTATTGAAGGGAAAAATTCATAGCTGAGGGAAAAAATAAATATAGCTATATTTCTTAGATTCCAACTGTTTCCTGTTTTGTGTTTATTTCTTTATTTCCCTCCCACCCTTGCTTAAAAATAAAACAAAATCTTGGGACACCTGGGTGGCTCAGTCAGTTAAGCATCTGCCTTTGGCTCAGGTCATGATCTCAAGGTCCCGGAATTGAGTCTCACTTCGGGCTTCTTGCTCTGGCAGGGAGCCTGCTTTTGCCTCTGCCGGCTGTTCTCTTTGCTTGTGCTTTCTCTCTTGTGTGCACTATCTCTCTCTCTCTCTGACAAATGAATAAGATCTTTTTTTAACAAACAAACAAACAAACAAAAGAAATATAAGCTGGTTAAGTGTCCTTTTTTTCTTTAAAGTTTATTTTTTTTATTAATCTCTACACCCAACATGGGGCTTGAGCTCACAACCCGGAGTCACTTGGTCCTCCCAACTGACCAGCCAAGCGCCCCTAAAGTGTGCTTTTTGAAGTCGTGTCGTGATTCATTATTTTACATACGTATATGTAAGAAGTTCTCTTGACAGTTCTCACCAAAATTCGATGCAGAACATTGGTATTTATCGTCTTTGGGATTTTTTTCTTTCTAAAGGATGTACTTCATGTATTTATCAAGTGTCCACTAGGTGGGAGTACAGAAGGGAGGAAAAGTATGTGTAATACACAATTCCTGACCAAAATTGTTCTAGTTGGAATTCTGCTGTATTTGTATATAAGGAAATAAACATTTTTTTAAAAACCATTATCTAAAAAAATACTCCAATATCTCATTTTGTTTTCAGGTTATAATAGCATTTCAGAAAAATATTGTTTTGGCCTAAAATATTGTTTTGGCCTAAAATCACTGGTGAACAGTTCAGGAAGAGACATAACTTGGTACTTGACTGAGGTAAAATTTTAAAAAAGAGAGGGATGGGAAGGGCATTCCAGGTGGCAAGAGTTGGGGGTGGGAGGTTTTTGGAAAGGACTGATTTGTTAGATTGAACTTACCAGCCTGGGGAAGGAACACTCAGGTTGGCTACAGGTTTTTAAGCAAGTGAGTGACAGAGTTATAAATAGTGCATTGGGAAAATTCCTGTGCTAATACTTGAGAATAAAAAAAGATAAAAAAGAATAAGCAAAGTATTAAAGATATATTATTTATTGCAAACACAATTAAAGATAAGTATTTTTTTAAAACATGAAGTGCAGTGTATTAATCTTGTTTAATCTATAGTCAAATCTAACTTAATTTTTTTGGTCTTCTATTGTGTTGGTCATCGTTAAGTATACACATTTTGTCATATTTTGTGATTTTATTCAGCATTTGTTTGAATTCTTGTTAGTATGCCTTTGCGTGCTTAGTGTTGAATATATAGAAGTAGATAAAATATATAGTTCTTGCCACACATAGCTTTTTTAGAATCAGTTGTAAGTACCCATATAGTTAGTCTTATAAATTTAAGTGAATAGTTCAGATATAATATGAAACCCAATTAGGATAGATTGGTAAGGTTTTCTGAGAAAGTATCATTTAACTTATACCCTGGAGAAAGAGTAGGGGATTAGCCTACTAGACTGTGATAGTCTAATATGAGAAGACCCAGAAGCATGATGATATATTCATTCAAGGAAATGTAGTTGGTAACTGAGGATTTTTAGAGCAGGGGAGTTGCTTAATCTAATGTATAGTTAAATCAGGTGGTTGGAGGGACATAGGTATGGAAGTTGGGAGATTGGTAGAATATCCCACTGTAATACTGCAGGTGAGAGGTGATGGTAACTTGAACTGGGTGGTGGCAGAAAAATGGAATTGATAGATTAGAGATTGCTTTTGGAGGTAAAATGGGCTAGTATGATGAGTTCGATGTGCTATAGGGAGAATAGGTGTCTAGGATAATTTCCACATTTCTGGTTTGTACAACTTGGAGAAAGAATGAATATAGGTAGAAAGATCATGATTTTAGTTGGAGTGGATTAGGTTTGAGACTTTAATGGAGGCCTAATGTAAATAAATGTATCAGCTTGGCATTTAGAACATATGTCTTAGATGGGGGTCTAAATTGGTAGTAATTAAAAAAAATAAATTGGTAGTAATTTACATTTCTTTCTTTTTTAAAGGTTCTATTTATTTAATTGACAGAGAGAGATCTCAAGTAGGCAGAGAAGCAGGCAGAGGGAGAGGGGGAAAGAGGCCCCCTGCTGAGCAGAGAGCCCTGATGCGGGGCTCTATCCCAGGACCCTGAGATCATGACCTGAGCCAAAGCAGAGGCTTAACCCACTGAGCCAACCAGGCACCCCTACATATAGATAATTAAAGCTGTCACCAGTACGTGAGATCTAGACAGAGGGCAGAGTGTCAAGAGACGTAGATGTCTTGGTGGTGTCTTGGGTTGGATGAGTGCCTTTGAGATGGAGAGAAGTGGATGGATTCTTGACATTTTTTAAAAAAGATTTTTATTATTTATTTGACAGAGAGAGAGTCAGAGGTCACAAGTAGGCAGAGAGGCAGGCAGAGAGAGAGGGAGGAAGCAGGCTCCCCGCTGAGCAGAGAGCCCGATGCGGGCCTCAGTCCTGGGACCCTGAGAGCATGACCCAAGCCGAAGGCAGAGGCCCAACCCACTGAGCCACAGGTGCCCGGATTCTCAACATTTTTAAGAAATGGATCCAGTAGGTCTTGGAGATTGTTTTGATGTAGGAGGTGTGCAGTAGGGTTTTAGTCAAAGATGAAATGCAAGTTTATTCTTTTGGCTGTTGGATAAATGATTCTACTTTTGCTGAGATAGGGAACAAAACTGGAGGGAGAGAAGATTCTGTTTTTTTGAAACTTATAACTTTAATTTTTATGTAGGGAATAATTCCTTTATTATGAATATTATCTTTTCATTTGCTGTTTGGTTTTTTAAAAGTTTGTAAAATACTTAGGAGATACAGAAAAACCTATAGTATTATAATATCAACTGTGTACCCATTGCCCATATTGCATAATTAATGCATAATTAATTTTATTAGTAATTCTGTTTGATATTTTTAAAGAATATGAAATGTTTTGATTCGAGTTGAAACAGCCTTCCTCCATCCCATAACCTCTTCCTTTTCCCAAGGATTCAGCACTCTCTTGAAATTAGTGTGGATTCATTATGTCCTGTTTTAACACTTTTATGTATTCATATATATGTATTGCTTTGAATGTTTTAAAATACTACGTAAGTAATGACATATTGTAGATTTCTTTTTGCAACTTCCTTGCTTTGTTCATTGTTATATTTCTGAGATTTGTATGTTTGGAAAATGTAGCTCTATTTCATGCATTTTAACTGCCATGTAGCATTCTAGGCTCTTTAAAACACCATTACTTTTTTTTTTTTTTTTAAGATTTTATTTATTTATTTGAGAGAGAGAGAATACATAAGCAGGGGTGGGAGGGCAGAGGCAGTAGGAGGGGGATGGGGAGAAGCAGACTCCCCACTGAGCAGGGAGCCTGACACTGAGCATGATGGATCCCAGGACCCTGGGATCATGACCTGAGCTGAAGGCAGACTCTTAACTGATGGACATCATTGACAACATTTGTTATCTGTCTTTTTGATTCTGGCCATCCTAATGGGTATGGAGTGACACCTCATTATGGTTTTGATTTGCATTTCCCTGATGGCTAGTTGAATTCAATTTGGACATTTTTATTTGTCCTACCTGAGAGCATACAGGTGGGGATATTCGGTAGGAAGCTTGGAATTGAGATTCGAGCTTAGGAGAAAAAGCTGAGCAGTTGTAGGTTGGGGGAAGTTAGCATATACACAGTAATTTAGCCATTGAGTGGAGGGAAGTAAGTAGAGAGAATGAGAAGATGTGAAGGGAAGTGACTTAAGCCCAAATCCTGAGGAACATTAGTAATTAAATGACAGTAAAGAAAGCAGAACCCCCAAAGGAGGCTGAGAAGCCATGAGAGAGTGAGATAGAAAACCAGGAGAATGTGGTGTCATAGAATCCAATGAAAGAAATTATTTTAGGTTGAAAGAAAGGGCCTATCGTATAAAATGCTCTTGAGAGACTCAGTAAAATTAGAACTGAAAGTGACCTTCAGATGTAATAATGGGTAAGTCATTTCAGTAGGGGGATGCTGGCTGAGGCCAGATTGAAGTAAATGGAGGAGTGATTGGGAAATAGAGCTCAGCAGGTGTAGACAAAGTGTTAAAGAATTTTGTGAAAGAGAGGCAGTTTGTGGGTATGGTCAAGAGCAACCCCATTTCAGATGAGATGGAAGAGATTAAAATATTAGAGGGATTATTAGCACAGCAGTGTCCAAAGAAGGCAGAAGGCAGTGTGATCCTGAGTTTGCCTTTGTAATGGGAGGGAAGGAGAAACCTGTGTGTCTTGAGGGCAGGAGGCTGGTGTTTCCTTCTGCTGTCTTCTGTTTTCTCTGTGAATTAGGGATGAGGCTGTCTGCACAGAATCATGTAGGAGGTGAGATGTTCAAAGTAAAGAATGGAGAAGGTTTTGAAATAGGCACTGTGAAGAGTAGGAGAGAGAGAGCCAACCATGAAAATATAAAACGATTTCTGGACTGCATTGAGAATCCAGTTAGAGGTACCCAAAGTTTACAATAGTCCAACTGTGTTTGTGTGTGTGTGTGTGTGTGTGTGTGTGTGTTTTCTCCATTGGTATCGAGCAATGTGGCATTGAGATTAGTGCTATAATACAGGGCTGGGGTCTTTTAGCCCAAGTGAAGGACAAGAAGGGAAGGGGATGGAGAGTATAGGGAAAAGAATAGATGGTGAAGTTGAAGTAGAATGTGGAATTGAAGCTGGATAGGGGATTATTCTGCATAATACAGTTGCATTTTGGACCCCAAATTCTCTTGAGTCCTCAGAGTTGAATCTCACTACATTGTCACATCATTTTGCAACAAGATAGATTTTCTGTGCACTCTTATATGCTATGATGATAGTCTAGCTGTTACTGTAATCCATATTTTACTTGTACTCATGTAGTCCTAAACACCATTTGATTAAGATACAACCTCAGTAAATAAAACAATTTATAGAATTTGTGAATGTACTTTCTAAAAATACTTGAATCTGACATTTTAATACAGTGTGAAACTGCAGCACAACAGGAGTTTGCTGAAGAACTTCAAAAGCGGGAACGTTTTTTAGTTGAAAGAGAGCAACTACTTTTCAGACATGAAACTGCTTTGAGTAAAATTAAAGGTGTCGAAGAAGAAGTTCTTACAAGATTTCAGATTATAAAGGAGGTAACTATATAGAATTTGATTTCAGAGTAATGTAATTTCTGTTTTTCTTAGATTCACTAATTATTAGCATTTTGCAGCATATGCTTTATTTCTTCTCCACTCTCCCATCCCCCCATGTAGTTTTTCCTGGACCATTTGAAACTAACTTGTAAAAATCCTGACTCAGCACTCCTAAATACTTCCTTAGTATTATCAGTGCTTAATTTTAGGACTGTGTGTCTCCTAAGCATAAGGACATTTGCCACATCATTATCATATTAGGAAATTAATGCTAATAAAATAATTTAACTTCATATACAGTCTGCATTCACTTTCCCAGTTGGGTCTTAAGGTATTTTTTTTTTTTAAGATTTTATTCATTTATTTGAGAGAGAGAGAAAGTGTGCGTGCCAGTGTGATATGGAGAGGGAGAGGCAGAGATTCTCAAGCCACCTCCCGGCTAAACATGGAGCCCAACAAAGGGCTCAATCCCACAACTCCAAGATCATGACCTGAACTGAAGCTGAGTCAGATTCTTAACCAGCTGAGCCACCCAGGTGCCCCACGGTATTGAAATCTTTTATTGCTTGTTTTATTTTCTGATCAAGGAACTAGATTATAAGGAACTCCTTATAATTCATGCATTATACTTGATTTTTATACCTTTTTGGTTTCTTTGAATCTAGAGCAGTCAGCCATTCTTTTATGAGACTTTTCTTTGAAGATTCCAGGTCAGCAGTCATATGGAGTATGTCATATTCTGGATTTGCTTGATTGTTTCCTAAGGATTTTTTTTAGGTTGCATATTTCTATCAAGAACATTATCTAGGTGGTAGGGTATACTTTGTTTCATATCAACAGATACATTACTACATTTGTAACTTGTGTAGAATAAATTTCATTCTGTTTTGAAAAATGCATATGTCTTGTAATCACCACTATAATCCTAATAAGAAATAATTCTAGCACCCCAAAAGTTACCATATGCCCCTTTGTAGTTATCCTTCCCTGCCCCTTGTACTCCCTCCCCCTGCCAGTAACCACTGACCTATTTTCTGTCCCTGTACTTCTGCCTTTTCCCAGAATGTCATGTAAATAGAATCATGATTTTTCTTTATTTGTGTTTTTTAGCAGCCATTTAATTATGAGGTATCTCCATATGCTTTTCTTCAAGTTTATCCTGTTTGGGGTTCACTGAACATCTTGACTTTGTAAATTAATGTCTTTCACCAAATCTCAAAGTTTTCAACCAATTATTTCTTCACTTATTTTTTTATGTTCCAATTGCTTTCTCTTCCTTCTGTGTCTCCAGTGACTCATATGTTAGGTCTTTTGGTGTTACACCATAGACTGCTTTGCTCCTTTTTCCTCATCTGTTTCTTCTGTGTTCTTCAGATTTGATAATGTCTGTTATCTACCCTTACATTCATTGTTTCTTCTTTCATTCCCATGTTGCTACTGAGATCATCTAGGGAATTTTTTATTTCTGACATTTTAATGTCCTAAAATTGCTAATTATGTTCTTTTAAAAATTATGTTTAATTTTCCTTATGAGAATTTTTATCTTTCCATTTGTATTCATTTGTATTTACCTCAGGGAATGTCCCTAAATATTCAACACCTGGATCATGTAAGGATTGGCATTTCTCTTGAGAGTTAGCACATTTTCTGATTCAGTGACTTTTGGATTGTATTTGGGACCTTTTGGATATTGTACAGATTCTGGATCTTGTTCTGATCCTTTGTAGACTGTTCATTTTTCTAAGTAGTCAGCCCAGTTGAGTTCTTCGTTTATTTATACATTATAGTTGACATATATTTTGTTAGTTACAATGTACAATATCATGATTGACATTTATATGCATTATGAAATGCTCACCACGTAAAACTAGTTACCTTTTATCACTATATAATAACTATGACAATATTATTGACTGTATACTCTATGCTATACTTTACATCTCTGACTTATTTTGTAATTGGAAGTTTGTACCTTTTGACCACCTTCACCCATTTTGCCCACTCCTGCACACCTCCCTCCCCTGGTGGCAGCCATACCAGTTCTTTCTTTTATGAGTCTGTTTCTGTTTTGTTTTGTTTGTTCATTTGTTTTGTTTTTAGATTTCATGTAAAAGTGAAGTCAGCAGTGATCGTCTTGTACTGACTTATTTCACTTAGCTTAATACCCTCAGTGTTCCTTCATGTTGTCACAAATGGTAAAATTTCATTCTCTTTTATGTCTGAATAACATTCCACTGTGTATTTGTACCACATCTTTGTCCATTTATCAGTGGACATCTAGGTTCCTCCATATGTTGGCTGTTGTAAATAATGGCTACAGTGAACATAGGTGTGCATATATCTTTTGGAATTCATGTTTTCATTTTCTTTAGGTAAATACCCAGAAGTGGAATTGCAGGATCATATGGTAGTTTTATTTTTAGTTTTTTGAGAAATCTACATGTGTTTTCCAGAGTGGCTGCGCCAATTTATATTCCCACCAACAGTGCATGAGGTTTCACTTTCTCCACATCCCTGCCAACACTTGTTATTTCTTGTGTTTTTGATACAAGCCATTCTGACTGTCATAAGGTGGTATCTCATTTTGGTTTTGATTTGTATTTCCTTGATTATTAGTGAAGTTGATTTTTTCATGTACCTATTGACCATTGATATGTGTTCTTTGGAAAAATATTTGTTCAGGTCCACTTCCCATTTTTTAATTGGATTATTTTGTTGAGTTGTATGAGTTCTTTATATATTTTGAGTATTAGCCAGTATCCAAATATATTTTGGATGTTTCATTTGCAAATATTTTCTCCTTTTCAGTAGGCTGCTTTTTTGTTTTATTGATGGTTTCCTTCACTGTGCAAAAACTTTTTAGTTTGATGTAGATCAAATTGTGATATTTTTCTCCAGTTGTTTATTTTTGTTTTTGTTTCACTGGTCTGAAGAGACGAACAAAAATGTATTGCTAAGACTGATGTCCTGGAGTTTATTGCCATCATTTTATTTTAGGAGTTTTATGATTTCAGGTCTTACGTTTAGGTCTTTAATTCATTCTGAGTTTATTTTTGTATATGGTATGAGAAAGTGGTGCAGTTTCTTTTGTATGTAGCTGTTCAGTTTCCTCAGCACCATTTATTAAAGAGACTGTCTTTTCTCCATTGTATGTTCTTTCCTCCTTTGTAGTGGATTACTTTACCAAATAAGCATGAGTTTATTTCTGGGCTCTCTGTTCTGTTCCATTGATCTCCACATCATTTTTTGTGCCAGCACTATACTGTTTTGATAACTATAGCTTTGTAGTTAAGTTGGAAATCTGAGAGTATGATACCTCCAGGTTTGGCTATTTGGGGTCTTTGGTAGTCCAAACAGATTTTAGTATTATTTGTTCTAATTATGTGAAAAATGCTGTTGGCATTTTTTGTGAGGATTGCATTGAATCTGTAGATTACTTCAGGTAGTATAGAAATGTTAACAGTATTATTTGAACTAATCCATGAGCATGGTGTATCTTTCCATTTATTTGTAACATCTTCAATTTCTTTCATTAATGCCTTACAATTTTCAGAATGCAGGTCTTTTACCTCTTTGGTTAAATTAATTCCTAGGTATTTTTATTGGTTTCAGTGCAGTTGTAAATGGGATTGTTTTCTTAATTTTTCTTTCTGCTACTTTGATATTAGTATAGAAAGACAACTGATTGCTGTATATTACTTTGGTATCCTGCAACTTTACTGAATTCACATGTTAGTTCTAATAGTTTTTGGTGAATTCTTTAGGGTTGATTATATATAATATGTTGTCATTTGCAAATAGTGACAGTTTTACTTCTTCCTTCCCAATCTTGCTATGACTAGGTCTTCCAATACTATGTTGAATAAAAGTGGTGAAAGTAGGCATTCTAGTTTTGTTTCTAATTTTAGAATAAAAGCGTTCAGCATTTCATCATTGAGTATGATGTTAGCTATAGCTTTCTCATATATGAGAAATTATGTTTATTATGTTGAAGTATGTTCCCTCTATACTCACTTTGTTAATAGTTTTAACCATGAATGGATGTTGCCTTTTGGCAAATGTTTTTTCTGCATCTGTTAAGATGGTCATATGCTTTTTATCCTTCATTTTGTTAATATGGCATATCATATTGATTTGTGAATATTGAGCCGTTCTTGCATCCCTGGAATATATCAGGGTAATGCTGGCCTCACAGAATTAATTTATACTTCCTCTTAAATAATTTTTTAATGGTTGGGAAAAGGATAGATAGGAACTCTTCTTTGACTGTTTGGTAGAATTCACCTCTGAAGCCATCTGTTTGTTGGGCACTTTTTTTTTTTTTTAAGATTTTATTTATTTGACAGAGAGAGATCATAAGTAGGCAGAGAGGCAGGCAGAAGAGAGAGAGAAGGAAGCAGGCTCCCTGCTGAGCAGAGAGCCTGATGTGGGGCTCAATCCCAGGACCCTGGGATCATGACCCGAGCCAAAGGCAGAGGCCCTAACCCGCTGAGCCACCCAGGCACCCCTGTTGGGCATTTTTTGATTACGGATTCAGTTTTGGTTTTAGTAATTGGTCTGTTAAGGTTTTCTATTCCTTCCTGATTCAGTCTTGGAACATTGTATGTTTCTAGAATTTATCTAGTTCTTCTAGGCATACAAGTTTTTAGTGTATTATTTTGAATAATAGTCTCTTATGATTCTTTGTGGTATCAGTTATAACTTCTCTTTAATTTCAGATTTTATTTTTTTGAATCCTTTTTTTTTCGTGGTGCATCTGGCTGTAGATTTTTTTTTTTTTAAGTTTTATGGCTTTGCTTTTTTTTTTTTTTTAAAGATTTTATTTATTTATTTGTCAGAGAGAGAGAGAGAGCAAGCACAGGCAGACAGAGTGCAAGGCAGAGTCAGAGGGAGAAGCAGGCTCCCTGCGGAGCAAGGAGCCCGATGTGGGACTCGATCCCAGGACGCTGGGATCATGACCTGAGCCCAAGGCAGCTGCTTAACCAACTGAGCCACCCAGGCGTCCCTGGCTGTAGATTTTTGTTTATCTTTTTAAATAATCTTATAATTTTGTTCATTTTTTTCTATTCTATTTTCTACTAGTTTTTAAGGTCTGTTCATTTATTTGTTCTTTTCTTCTATGACCTTGGGCTTTGTTTTTCTAGTTCCCTTAGGTGTGAGGTTAGATTGTTTATTTGAGACTTTTCTTGTTTCTTGAAGTTGGCCTGTAATACTGTAAATCTCCCTCTTAAAACTTCTTTTGCTCTGTCCCCAAAATTTTAGAATGATGTGTTTCCATATTCATTTGTCTGTTATTTTTTGATTTCCTCTGTTTCTTTGTTGATCCATTGGTTATTTAGTAACGTGTTGTTTAACCTTCAAGTGTTTGTGTTTTTTCCATTTTCTTATAATCGATCTTCAGTTTCATGCCACTATGCTCATGTTTCCATGTATACCTGAAAATAATGTGTATTCTCCTGGTTTTGGATAGAGTGCTGTGTATATATCTGTTAAGTCCATCTGGTCTAATGTGTTGTTCAGAATCATGGTTTTCTTTTCTTTTCTTTTTTTTTTTTAAGATTTTATTTATTTATTTGACAGACAGAGATCACAAGTAGGCAGAGAGAGAGGAGGAAGCAGGCTCCCCGCTGAGCAGAGAGCCTGATGTGGGGCTCCATCCCAGGACCCTGGAATCATAACCTGAGCCGAAGGCAGAGGCTTTAACCCACTGAGCCACCCAGGCGCTCCTAGAATCATGATTTTCTTACTGGTGGTCCATCTGGATGATCCAACCATTGATATAAGTGGGGTAACAAAGTCCCCAGCTGTTACTATATTTCCGTCAGTTTCCCTTACTGTATTTAGGTAGTTCTATGTTGGGGACATAGGTATTTACAATTGTTATTTCCTCTAGTTGGATTGATCCCTTTATCACTATGCAGTGCCCTTCTTTGTCTTGTTACAGTCTTTGCTTTAAAGTCTTATATTGTCTCATGTAAGTACTAACTACCCCAGCTTTTTCATTTCCATTTATATAGAATATCTTTTTACATATCTTAACTTCATCTGTACGTGTCTTTAGAACTGAAGTTAGGGGGCGCCTGGGTGGCTCAGTGGGTTAAAGCCTCTGCCTTCAGCTCGGGTCATGATCCCGGGGTTCTGGGATCGAGCCCCGCATCGGGCTCTCTGCTCTGCGGGGAGCCTGCTTCCTCCCCCCTCTCTCTCTGCCTGCCTCTCTGCCTACTTGTGATTTCTCTCTCTCTGTCAAGTAAATAAAATCTTTAAAAAAAAAACCAAAGAACTGAAGTTAGTCTCTTGACTGGTTTTTGTTGTTGTTGTTTTTAAGATTTTATTTATTTATTTGATAGAGACACTGCAAGAGAGGGAATATAAGCAGGGGGAGTGGGAGAGGGAGAAGAAGACCCCTTGCTGAGCAGGGAGCCCAATGCGGGACTTGATCCCAGGACCCTGGAATCATGACTTGAGCCAAAGGCAGCCACCCAGGCACCCCATGGGTTTTATTTTTTAATCCATTCACTCACCTTATGTCTTTTTATTGGAGCCATTGAGTTCATTTACAGGTATGTACTTTTGCAGTTTTGTTGTTTTCTGTTTGTTTTTATAGTTGTTCTCTCTACCTTTCTTCTCTTCCTTTGTAGTTAGATAAATTTCCTTAGTTTTATGTTTGCCTTCCTTTATTTTTTGTTCTATCTATTATAGGTTTTTGGTTCGTGGTTATCATGAGGTTCAAATATAACACCCTATGTATATAGCACTCTATTTTAAATTGATAGTCACTTAGATTTAAATACATTCTAAAAGCAATACATTTTACTTCCACCCATCCACATTTGATGTATTTGATGTCATATTTACATCTTCTAATTTTGTGTTTTCTTTAACTATAAATATTATAACTGTAGTTGATTTTACTACCTTGTGTTTTTTACCTCCATACTAGCTTTATAACCAATATGCTACCTTTATTGTATGTTTACGTTTTCCAGTGAAATGTTTCAATGATTTTTTTTTTTTTTTTGACTTCTAGTTGTGGCTCATTTTTTTCCACTTAAGGAAATTTCTTTGACATTTCATCTGGGTTTTGTTCAGTGGTGAGGACTTTAACTTCTTTTGTTGTTGTTTTGGAAACCTTGTGTCATCTTCAGTTCTGAGTAATAGCCTTGTAATAATAACCTTGTGGGGTAAGGTATTCTTGTTTATAACCACAAAGGTTTTTTTTATTTAAGCAATTCAACTAAATCATGCCACTGCCTTCCAGCCTGTGAAAAATCAGCTGATAGTCATAATTAAATGTTCCCTTTCTTTCTTTCTTTCTTTCTTTAAGAGAGAATGCACGCACATGTGTGTTGGGGGAGGAACAGAGGGAGAGGAAAAGAGAATCTCAAACTGCACCTGGAACCCAACATGGGGCTTGATCCCACGACCCTGAGTTCATGACCTGGGCTAAAATCAAGAGTTGGATGCCCAACCCCCTGAGCCACCCAGGTTCCCCTAAGCATTCCCTTTCATATAATTGGTTAATTTTTTCTTGCTTCTTTTAAGATCATCTTTTTAAGTTTAATTTTTGATATTTTTATTATTATGATTCTTCCTATGGATCTCTTTGGGTTCATCTTGTTTGGGGCTCTCTCGCTTCCTGGACCTGGATGTCTTTCTTTCTCCAGATTAGGGTAGTTTTTAGCTATTCTTCAAATAATTTTCCACCCATTTCTTTCTCTCTTCTGTACCCCTATAATGCAGTTGTTAGTATGCTTGATATTGTTCTAGAGGTCCCTTAACCTATTTTCATCTTCTTCGCTGTTTAATTTGAGTGATTTCCTCTACCCTGTCTTCCAGATTGCTGATTTCTATTCTGCATCCTGTAATCTGCTGTTGATTATCTTTAGTATATTTTTTAGTTCAGTTATTATATTCTTCATCTCTGATTGGTTCTTTTTTATATTTTCTGTGTCTGTTTAGGTTCTCACTGAGTTCATCCATTTTTCTCCCCAAAGTAACGTAACTTTATGACCATGTTTGACTATCTGTTTTTGTGTATTAAGTAAGACAGCTACGTCTCCTGGCATTGAATATGGGCCTTCAACAGAAGGCAATATGTGGGGCTCAGAAGTATAATCCCCTGGTCACCAAAACCAGGTACTCCAGGGCTGTCCCTTGTGTGTGCCTTCCACTTGTGACTGGGGTATAATTCCTGCTGTTAGAGTTGAGGATGGGACTATTCCCTGGGCCTCTACCTGGCTATAGTGCCTGGCCATGACTACTGTAGGTGCATGCTGGCTGAGAGGCACATCTATGGCTGCTGTCTGTGTGGGTGACTGTGAAGCTGGCTCCCCCTCCCTGAGACAAGAGTTTCTTTGAATGGTTGCCCATCCTGACTAAGGATGCCCACTGGGTGTGTCAGGGTGGTTGCTGCTGAGATTGCCTGCCAGGTGTAGTGGATCAGGAGGGGTGCCTTTGGGAAGGGTGGGGCGGATTTGCAGGGGAATGCCAGAGTGAGGTGAACAGTGAACAGTGAACAGTGCTAGCAAGGTAGATGGAGAGTGTTAAAACTGTCACCCATAGGCAATGGAACAGCTAGGCTGAAAGAGGGCCCCCAAAATGACACCCCATGTTTTTTTCTCCCAGAGAAATTTCCTGCAGATTCTTGCTCATCTAGCATACATGCTAAAATTAGTAGATACCCCTTATATATGGTGCAGGTACTTTTCACACTGCTATCTCTGTGATGGGTCTTGAAGTGGGTAAGATTGTGTGCAGACCCTTTCTGTGCAGAGTCTTGGTTTCTTGCTAACTTGCAGCTCTCCAGAAGTTAGGGCATGCATGGCATGCTAATTTTTCAATACTCCTGTGTTTATGCCCTGCTGATTTTCAAAGCCAGATGTTGTGGGGACTAGTCTTCCTAGTGCAGATCCTCAGGGCAAGGGTGGGAGTATGCCTGATAAGGAGCTTGAACCCCAACACTCCTTCAGACCTCCAGATCGGTGCTATTTCTCCTGCTTGTATGTTGCACAAGGGTTTGTTTCTAACCGGATTGTATTTCTGCCTCTCCCATCCTTCCTGATGTTCCTATTTCTTTGTATCTTTTACTGTGGAAGAGTTGTTCTGATAGCCTTCAGGTTATTCTCAGAGGAGGTTGTTCTCCCATTAGTTGCAGCCTTGGTATGTTCACAGGAAGAGGTGAGCTAAGGATCTTCCTCCTCCATTTTCCATACTCCATTCTTATTAGGTATAGACCAAAATTCTTTCTCACCTTCTGTGGGAAGTGACCCAATCTCAGTTCAGTTTTTAAAGCTTTTGTAATGTTGCTTCAGAGTTGTCTTGTGCATGTGCCACTTAGGTTTAGTCTGATACTCAGGTAGTGACATAAATCTTAGTTCTCAAGACATTTATTAAGGTGCTCTGTGTCATTCCCGTGCTTACAGAATTGGGGGGTTAGTCTGAGACTTCCATAGTATTTTTTTTTTTAAAGATTTTATTTATTTGACAGAGAGAGACAGTGAGAGAGGGAACACAAGCAGAGGGAGTGGGAGAGAGAGAAGCAGGCTTCCCGCCGTGCAAGGAGTCCGATGTGGGGCTTGATCCCAGGACACTGGGACCATGACCTGAGCTGAAGGCAGACCTTAACAACTGAGCCACCAGGCGCCCTTCCGTAGTATTTTTAAGCGAGCTCTGATCTCTCCACTTTTTGGAGAGATCTGCTCTGCTGCGTTTGTCAGTGCTGTGCTTGGGCAGCTTAGGGTTTAGCCAGATTTCTAACAGTTTATGTACACCAAAATGAAAAGATGCTCTTTCTGAATCTCTTCTCTGATATTCCCCACATCCCTTGGCTCACAGTGGCCCTTTTCCTGGCATCCCTGGGTGGAAGGGTACAGTTTCTCTTAGAGTTTTAGCAGGCTATGCTGCAGGTGCACTTTAGTTGCCAGGGGCCTATGTTGGGGCAAGACTACTAGAGAAAAAGAGAAACAGAAATCCTGGAAACTTCATCCTCTTGAGGGTTGCTTCTTCATGTTTTCACTCCTTTTTACAATTCCCTGCTTCTGTTTACTTTTTTTTTTCTTTTTAAAGATTTTATTTATTTGATAGAAAAAGACACAGCAAGAGAGGGAACACAGCAGAGGGAGTGGGAAAGGGAGAAGCAAGATTCCTGCTGAGCAGGGAGCCCGATGTGGGGCTCGATCCCAGAACCCTGGGATCATGACCTGAGCCGAAGGCAGACGCTTAACGACTGAGCCACCCAGGCACCCCAGCTTCTGTTTACTTTTTACAGTCCTTACGGAAGTTACTTTTTTTGTGTTTTGTCTAAGATTTTTAATTGTAATCAGTAACAGAACTAGAGTGTAGTGGGCTTACCTTGCCATTCTGGAGATGGAACTCATATCCCATATTTTTAGTATCTTTTGGATTTGGAAAAATTTGGAGAATGAGAATATTAACCTAATGTTTGAAATAACTATTTGTGACTATATATACTAAGTTCTTTAAGGAATCAGTGTAATAATAAAATTACATAAAGCTAATGTTTTCAAATGATTGGATTTTAAACAGGGCAGGAAAATAAATGCTTGGATTCTCAAGAGGTTTCCATCCTAGATTTATTCTTGATTTTTTTTCTCTTTAGATTTGTCTGTCTGTTATTCTTACTAAGTGTAAAGATAACAGCTTTATTTTAATGGTACCTATATGATTACTTGGAAGAAAGTAATTAATTCCTTTTCTTGATTTCCTATGGAAACTTGTTTGTTTTCATATATTACAAATAAATTGAGAATAAAATGTGAAATAAAATGTACATATTTACACTTTAAATCAAAACATGTTATCTCATTTAAATATAATTACACGGTTAAATTATTTATAAAGCCGATTAAACAGAAAAGAGTTTGAGACTCAGAAATTTTGTGTTTTTAAATTTTTTGAGATGTAAACAATTTTAGCTACTTAATTAGAACAAGGAATTAGTTCTGCCTATGGATATTTCTTTTCAAGGGTAACTTAAATCTTAAATTTTAATTTATAAAGCTGTGAATAACTAGTCTCTCGAAGAAGATAAGAAATCTCTCATTGTTTCATCATTCCATGATGTGATAGAAATTATTTCAGTGTGATCCAGTGGATTTTTTTTGAGCAGAAACAAAATAGTTTTTTAATAGGAACTTAACAAATGCTTTTAATGCTTAGTTATTACATTGGTTGATGACATAGTTTTTATAAATTATTTGCAGTATTAGTCACATATGCTTAAATGTACTAATTAAAGTCCTGATTCAAGGAGTTATAATTTTTAATTGATTTGTGTTCAGTAGCTTTCATGACATGGCATCCTTACCTAATTTTGAGATCAGATTTTTTTCCCTTCTAGCAACATGACGCAGAAGTTGAGCACTTAACTGAAGTTCTTAAGGAAAGAAACAAAGAAAGCAAGAGGCTAAGGTCCTCTTTTGATGCACTGAAAGAACTGAATGATAACTTAAAAAAGCAGGTAAGACCTATTTTAATAAATACTGGATTATAAGATTTTTAAAACTTATATCATCTTATTTAACAAATTATCTATCAGTCTTAGAATATATTCTAGCTAGAGAAAGTTTTAATTAACTTTATTTGCTAACTTTATTTCCTATAATACTTGCAAATATAAATATGGTATTGTTAAGCTTTTGATTTCTCATCATCTGTTTTAGCATCCAGCTGAGATGTTTTTGCAGTTTGGCATTTTTGAAATATAAGAGCAATTAATAGATTTAAAACAAGCAAAATAAAATTAAAAAGACATGATAATCTGGGGAGTTTTAGGCATTGTGTTTAGCTAATACTTTTTTTAAAGATTTTATTCATTTATTTGACAGAGAGAGATCACAAGTAGGCAGAGAGGCAGAGAGAGAGAGGAGGAAACAGGCTCCCTGCTGAGCAGAGAGCCTGATGCGGGGCTCGATCCCAGGACCCTGAGATCATGACCTAAGCCAAAGGCAGCAGCTTAACCCACTGAGCCACCCAGGCGCCCCAGCTAATACTTCTTTTAACTGCTATTTTATACTACTGCTTATTTAACATTCATTTATTTTTTTGGACATCTATTATGTGCTAGGCCCTGTACTAGCATGAATACAAAGTTCTGTCATACAGAGGGCTGTCATATTGTACTATGATTATGTAAGTGATATGATCTAGGTTACTGCTTAATAAAACTGAAGTTGCAAAGCAAATATTTTTGTGGGTTGTATCTCTCTTTTTTTTTTTTTTTCTTAACTTTCACCAGTTTTTGACTAAAAGATGACAAAGAATACATTCGAGGGAGACAGGAGAATGATTATGTTTGCATTTGTGTAAAGAGGAGAAGTAGGTGAGCAGAAATTGGGGTAAACCCAGTCACTTCAAAAATGAAAACTTTGGGCTGGAAGACTTCATGGATTCTAAAATGTAACTAGGTCAGACTCTCAGGGATAATATGCATCCTGGAATTCCTTAGGTAGCTGTATGTTTTCAGTTTATGTTTTTGATGTCCTATAGTTACTGCTTGTTACAACCTTTCTCACTGGCAGTGACAACTAGATACATTTCTCATTTCATCTAAGTTCTTTGGCTTCCCTGAATTCATTTATGGCCTCCCACAGTAGAAGTAGGGATGGCCTTCACTTACTGTTGTTTGGAAGCCAGCTTTATCCCTGGAGAGATTACTTGTTTCCATCACACTCTCAATCTAGTGTGTTCTCTCTCTCTTTTTAAAAGATTCTATTTATTTGAGAGAGAGAGAGCAAGAGGAGAGAGCACAAGCCAGGGGGTGGGGCAGAGGGAGAGGGAAGAGCAGAGGGAGAGGGAGGAGAAAACTCCCCACTGAGCAGAGAGCCTGATGAGGAACTCAATCCCAGGACCCTGGGATCATACCCTGAGCTGAAGACAGCCGCTTAACCAACTGAGGCACCCGGGGACCCCCCTTCTCTCTTTTTAATTGAAGTATGGTTGTTGACAGAAGACATATTAGTTTCAGGTGTAAAACATAATGATTTGACAGTGTTTATGGTATGCTGTGCTCAACACAAGTGTTTCACTGTACAACTTTCTTTCACTATACAACTCTAGCACTCTTTTTTTTTTGAGAAGGGTGTCTTTGTTTCTTAATAATTTTGTATGTTTGTATGGGTGTGTGGTGAGTGAAGTGGATATGTGAATTGTTAAGTGATAGACCTATTGATAATTGGATTTTTGATCTAGTGTGACCAAACTGAAAGAGCTTGAGAGAAACCCTTTGGTACCAGCTGGCAGAATGCTTTTTTATGGTTACTCTGTTTAGTGTAAATGAGGAGTCAGCAATTTTATTCTTTAAGGATGAAATAGTAAATATTTTGGCCTTTGTGAGACATATAGTCTGTCATGCCTCAATTCTGACATAATGCAAAAGTAGCTAGAAGTAAAAAAAAAAAAGGTAGCTATAAGTAAAAAAAAAAAGTAGCTATAAGTAAAAAAAAAAGTAGCTATAAGGCAATAAGTAAGTGAATGAGCATGGCTGTAAGATGCTATTTATAACAATAAGCATTCAGATTTGATCCTTGGGCTATAGTTTGCTGGCTTTTGGTATGATGAATTATATATATATATACACATATATATGTGTATATATATATATACACACATACAGTTGACCATTGAATATCATGGGTTTGAACTGTGTTCCACTTACATGAAGTTTTTTTTTTTTTTGATAAATGCAGTACAATATTGTAAATATTTTCTCTTCCTTATGATTTTCTCTTTCTTTTTCATATTAGAGTCTACCATCTTACCTTTATTATATATATATTTTTCATTATATTCAGGAGAATTATTCTCCTTTAGTAATCCTGGATATGACAAAGATCAGGCCAGGAATTGCATTTTCCCACCGCTTCTCAAGAGTATGCTCTGCTGATCTGGGTCACTTTGTTCCCTTTCTCCTCCCCTCCTCGGCATCCACCCCCTTCATTTTTTTTCTTTTTTTAATATTCTTTTTTCTCTCTCTCTCTTTTTTTTAAATTTAAATTCCATTAATTCAAATAGTATTAGTTTCAGAAGTAGTGTTTAGTGATTCCTCAGTCTTACCTAATACCCAGTGCTCATTATATCACGTTCCTTAATGTCTATCACCCAGTTACCTCATTGCCCGATCCCCTTCCTCTCCAGTAACGCTTGGTTAGTTTCCTTTGATTAAGAGTCTCTCATTTGTCTCCCTCTCAGATTTTGTCTTGTTTTATTTTTCCCTCCTTCTGTTATAATCCTCTGTTTTGTTTCTTAAATTCTACATGTGTGAGATCATATAATTGTCTTTCTCTGATTAACTTATTCACTCAGCCCTCCAGTTCCATCATGTCACTATAAATGAAAAGATTTCATCCTTTCTGATGGTTAAGTATTACTGCATTGTGTATATATACCACATGGTCTCATGGGTCTTCATGGGTCTCGTGGTTTATCTTCCAATATATTGCCTAGGATTCACTTTGCCACACCTCCTACCTTGCAGAAAGTGGTTGCTTTTCTACTTGTAGAATTACAGCAATTCTTTTCTTAGAGCTCTTGTTCAGTTCACAGGTTCACAGGAGTTCCGAATGATTTGATAGCTCTCTAGCTGAATTCCTGGGACCAGACAAAACTAAGATCTCCTGCTCCTCCGCCATCTTGGAATGTCTCTCCTTATGATTTTTCTAATAACCTATTGTTTTCTCCAGCCTACTTCAATATAAGAACATTGTATATGATACATATAACATAAAAAGTGTGTGTTAATTGACTGTTTATGTTATCACTAAGGCTCCTTGTCAACAGTAAGCTACTAGTAAAGTGTTTTGGGGAGTGAAAAGTTCTATGTGAATTTTTTATTGCCCAGGGATCGATGACCATCAGCTCTGCATGGTTCAAAGCTTAACTGTATTTTAAAATTGCTAAATAAAAAGGTAAGTTATTTCCGTGACTGACTTGCATAGTAATTTATGTTAGCATTGGACATAAATAAGTCTGCAATAATAACAATAATGATAATAATATTAAAACAATTTCCATTAAGTCTTAACAAGCTGAGGAGTCAAGGATTAATATTCAGTACTCATCACGCTTTAGGGTCCTTGTGAATACCATAGGCTTTCATTTGAAAGGATCAGGGTTATATCCTAGGAAGAGGCAAATTATAGATATGGAACCCTCCTCAAGCTGAAACGTGGTCTTAACTGATCTTAGTTCCTGTTTAGAGTAAGGTAATCAGTCCCCATTTGGGGTATCTAGCAAAGAAAAAAATGAGCCCACTCTGAAAGAAAATTATTATGTATAAAATTTATAAATTTTTTTGTCATTCTATACAAAATTAATCATTACATTAAAAGAATCACATGAATCACTGTATTCTACTCATGAAACTGATATTGAACTGCATGTTAACTAACTAGAATTTACGAAAAATTATAAAAAGAATCACATAACTCAATATAAAGAGAACAAAAATGCCCAAAACAATATGAATATACCTAGCAATGATCAAGATATTGGACCTAGTAGGCAGTGACTTTAAAATAATGATTAATATGTTCAAGAAAGTAGAAAAAAAGATTGGGAACTTCATTAGAGAAGGAGAATTTATAAAAAGGAATTAAAATGAAATTCTGAAACTTAAAAATACACTAATTGAATTTCAGAACTCCAGCGAATGGGTTTAATAGCAGATGAGACCCAGCAGAAGATAGGATTAATGAACTAGAAGACCATTACCTATTGATCCTAAAAAGTTTTGAAGTAAAAACATTGAGTGGAGAAAGAATAAACACATTTATAAAAGAGATATGTTCAGTTAAAATTTTTAACATGGGAGTTCAAAAAGAGATCATAGGACAAAAGCAAAATATGTGAAGAGAAATGGCCATGTATTATCCAAAGCTTGTAAAAACAATAAATTATGTTAAGCCTAAGCAGGATAAATGTTGAGGAAAACAATACATAAGAACATTGATTTCAGACTGCTGAAAACATTAGATAAAGTTAAAAGATGGAGCAGAAAGACTTATTACTTTTAAGGAGCAAACATCACATACCTTAAATATAAATAGAAAAAGAGAAAAACCCTCCTTGTATGAGGCCAGGATAACCTTGAAACTCAATGTATCAAGATTATTACAGAAAAAGAAATAGTCAAGCTAGTTGCATGGGAATATAGATGCAAAAATTGTAAATATTAGTAAATTGAATCTAGCAATACATAAAAATAATATTTAAACTAAGTGGATTTAGTACAGGAAAACAAAGTTTATCATTTGAAAATTATGGTTTATTATTTCTATTGATAATAAAATTCAGTACTAACTCATGATACTAGTAATAAAAGAGAATTTAAATTTGATAAGGTAGCTGCAAAAAATCCCAACAACAAAATCATACTTAAGTTATTGTTTTCCCTCTAAAATCAGAAGGAAGCAAAGCGTTCTCACCGTTACTCTTTTTCTTTCTTTCTTTCTTTTTTTTTTTTTTTAAGATTTTTATTTATTTATTTGATTGACAGAGATCACAAGTAGGCAGAGAGGCAGGCAGAGAGAGAGAGCCTGATGCAGGGCTCAATCCCAGGACCCTGAAATCCTAACCTGGGCCGAAGGCAGAGGCTGTCTACTGAGCCTCTCAGGCGCCCCTCACTGTTACTGTTTCTATTGAACACTGTACTAGTCAGTGCAGTAGGGGAAAAAAATAGGAAATAAGGATTGTAAAGGAAGAAGTAAGAATTATCTACTGATAACATGATTATGTAACTGTATACACAGGTATCCAAATAAATATACAAACAATTTAGTAGAATAAAGCAAATGTAGGAGAAGCCCTTGGATGTGAATTCAATACACAAAAATCAAGTGTATTTTTATATGCCAACAGTAATCTAATAGTGTTGTTTATTGAAAGATACCACAGATGATAGCATCAAAAAGCATAGCTATCCAGGAATAAATTTAAAAGAAAGATTTATTAATTTATAACTAACACATATACTGAAAAGTACAAAACATTAAGAGAAAATAAATAAGACCTAGATAAATGGAATGCTGTTATGTTCATAAATATGAAAACTTAATGTTTGTAAACATGTCACTTCTTCCTAATTTTATATATTTAACCCAATTTCAGTAATTCATTACACTGCATACTTAATGATTTGTACATTTTTCTGTATATACATAAAAAGTTCAATTTAAAGACATTTCACATTAAAACATATACTTGTAAGATGTCAAGAGACGTGCAAATAGAATGAAGTTAAACTTAGATACTATTAGTACTTTAGGGACAAATGATGTCCCTAGGGACAAATGATTTTTGCTATTTTTTTAAATTAAAATTATTATTTTTTTATTAAAGTATAATTGTCATACTGTATCCTGTTTCAGGTGTATATCATAGTGATACACTATTTTTATACATTTCAGAATGATTTCCATAAGTCTAATTACTATGAGCAGTTACCTTCTTTAATTATGAATGCTGCCTCTGTTTTGTTACAGTGTTTGGTTATATTGACTAGATAAAATGTTTGTGAAACCTTTAGTATGAAATCAGCTTAAGCTTTATATTGAAGTATTTAATGTTTTCTCACTTTAGTTAAATGAAGTAAGTGAAGAAAACAAGAAGATGGAGATTCAGGCTAAGAGAGTTCAAGCTCGTTTAGATAATTTACAGGTAAGTTGTCTGCTCTTTGACACAAGTGAATTTTAAATGATTGTTTTTGGATTTTTCTCACCTTTATTACAATTGTATTTTAATTCATGGATATGTACTGTTGCAGAGGAAGTATGAGTTTATGACAATCCAGAGATTGAAAGGAAATTCACATGCTGCTAATGAAATGAAAAGTTTAAAACAAGATAAAGTACCAGTCTCAAAAACTCACAAGGTATGATATGACTGAAAATTTCTCCAATAGAAAACAAAGACATTTTCTCTTTGTTCTTGAATCTATTTTTGGCAAACATCGTTTTGGTATGAAAGAGTTTACCATAATAATTCCTTTACAGAGAAATTTCTGTATAATATTTTTAGTATGCTTTTATTTACAAAAGCAAAACAAGTGCTTCAGGCACAGACCTTAAGCCTAATAATTCATGGATATGTACTGTTGCAGAGGAAGTAAGAGTTTATGACAATCCAGA
The DNA here is from genome assembly GCF_964662115.1 of Mustela nivalis. Taxonomy (NCBI): domain Eukaryota; kingdom Metazoa; phylum Chordata; class Mammalia; order Carnivora; family Mustelidae; genus Mustela; species Mustela nivalis. Next base: position 87,609,971 of record NC_139027.1, read on the forward strand.
GATTGAAAGGAAATTCACATGCTGCTTTTCGTTTTTTCGTTGTGTTTTAAGATTCCACAAGCTTTCCATGTTTTCTCTCAAGACTGCAATCCATGCCTGAATGGGCTTTATTTACTAATTTTTTCTAAGGACTTTACTTTGAGGTATAAATTACATACAGTAATATAATGCAGAGACCGTTAAGTATATAGCTTAGTCAGTTTTGACAACTGCCTATATTCATGTAACCTGCAACTAGATATAGAACATTTCCATCACCGTAGAAAGTTCCCTTTATGTCCCTTCTCAGTTCTTCCCTGTGAGAGGTAGCTGTTAATCTGATTTCTATCACCATAAATTAGTTTTAGAACTATTTTAGAACTAATTTAGAACTATTTTGGAACTTCAGTCAGTGGGGTTGTATAGTATGCACTCATTTATGTAAGGCTTATTTTGCTCATCATGACATTGGGTATATCGGTAGTTTGTTCCTCTGTTGCTCGGTAGTATTCCACTATATGAACAGATCACAATTTGCTTATCCATTCTTCTTTTAATAGACACCTGGGTTATTCCTACCTTTTGACTATTATGAAAAAAGCCGCTAAGAATGTTTACATACAAAGCTTTTAGTGGACAGATGTTTTCATTCCCCTTAGAAATACAACCAAGACTGGAATTTCTGGGTCATAGATACTTGACTCTTTGTGAAACTGCCAGTTTTCCAAAGCAGTTATACCATTTTATACTCCTACTAGCAATGTTTGAATGTTAGTTACTCCACAACTATGCCAACATTTGGTATTTTCTCTCTTTTTCATTTTGACCTTTTCAGTGGGTGGCTAGTGATACCTCACTGTAGGCTGTTAATAATTTTGATAAGCCCTCTAGTTCTTTTCATAAAGTAGGAATACAGCATCATTTAAAGATAGTTGTAGAGGAATCTCAGTAACAAAATCAGGAGCCACCATTGGGCGGTGTGACTCTAAAGGTGTTAACTGTCTGGCTGGCCTATGATGAAGATACCGTGGCTCAGCAGGACCAAATTCAATAAAAGATTGCTGTGCAGAACCCTCTGTTCTTGGAGCTGTTGGAGCTGACATTCTGTACAGGGAGTACACTGAGGATGACATCTGTCAACAGAAGATTGAGCATCTTTACCAAAAGTTCTTGTACATCTATAAGACCAGGCTTTATGTGAACTGCTTCTCTTGCACTTCTGGATGCTTGCACGTGGAGGTGCTGCTGAATGTGAGCAAGGAGTTTTAGCAATTCAAGCCTGTGTCTGCCAAGATCAAAGAGAACCTCGTCTCCCAGGCCTTTACTGAGTTCACGGTTTAAACATTTCCACCCATGTTTTACAGACCTGATTGAGCAGATGGAGAAGCATACCTCAGTAGTCAATCTTTTGGCCTCCTTCAGCAGCTAGGGGACCTTGGACTTCCTGTTAGTCTCTCTGCAACTGCTCACCTCAGGCTACCTATAGTATGACATGTGTCCATTGAGAGTGGGCAGACTGTCAAGGAGTTCTGTCACCAGGAGGTAGAGGTCATGTAAAGGGACAATAACCACATCCACACCATCCTGCTGGCCCAGGCCCTCAGGGTTTCCATTTGGGTGGGTGGAGGGAACCATAGCAAAGGCATCAAGACCAACCTGCACATCTTTCCTGAGGGCTCCAAACCCAAGGTCTACCTTCTCTCCTGGCCTGGACCTATGATTTTGTGTACAAATAGGGCCAGCTTTGTCCTGCCACTGCCCTCTGCCAGGTAACAGATACGTATAGACATTTTTTTTGTGGTTGTAAATGAAAATATTTCACTATCCCTACCCTCACCTTCTTCCTGTCATACAACGTTCCATGTTTTATTAAAGGGGATGCCTTTATACTTAGTACTTAAGATGATTGAAATTATTATCTAAAGTTTCTATTTGAAGAAAACAGGTTAAAATTATCCCTGTTCAGAACAATCCTAAAATTTGTTTGGAAGCAGAAAAGACCCCAAATGGCCAAAGGAATGTTGAAAAAGAAAACCAAAGCGGGAGGCTTCACAATTCTGGACTTCAAGCTGTATTACAAAGCTTTAGTCATTAAGACTCTATGGTACTGGCAGAAAAACAGACACATAGATCAGTGGAACAGAATAGAGAACCCAGAAATGGATCCTCAACTCTATGGTCAACTAATCATCAATAAATAGGAAAAAAGACCATATCTTCAACAAATGGTGTTGGGAAAATTGGACAGCCACATGCAGAAGAATGAAACTGAACCACTTTCTTACACCATACACTAAAATAAACTCAAAATGGTTGAAAGACGTAAATGTGAGACAGGAATGCATCAAAATCCTAAAGGACAACACAGGCAGTAACCTCTTCGACCTTTGCTGCAATAACTTCTTGCTCGACATGTCTCCAAATGCAAGAGAAACAAAATCAAAACTGAACTATTGGGACTTTATCAAGATGGAAAGTTCTCCACTACAAAGGACACAGTCAGCAAAGCTTAAAAAGGCAGCCTACAGAATGGGAGAAGATATTTGTAAAAGGCTTATTAGATAAAGGGCTAGTATCCAAAATCTAGAAAGAATTTACCAAGCTCAATACCCAAAAAACTAAAAATCCAGTCAAGAAATGGGCAGAAGACATAAACAGACATTTTTCCAAAGAAAACATACAAATGGCCGTCAGACACATGAAAAAAGTGGCTCAACATCACTCAGCACCAGGGAAATAGAAATCAAAACCACAATGAGATACCACCTCATGTCAGTCAGAATGACTAAAATGAACAAGTTAGGATACAACAAATGTTGGCGAGGATACAGAGAAAGGAGAAGCCTCTTGCACTGTTGGTAGGAATGCAAGCTGGTGTAGCCACTCTGGAAAACAGTATGGAGATTCCTCAAAAAATTAAAAATAGAGCTGCCCTATGATCTGGCAAGGTATTGATCCAAAGGATGCAAAAATAGTGATTTGAAGGGGCATATGCACCCCAGTGTTCATAGCAGCAATGTCCACAATAGCGAAACTATGGAAGGAGTCTAGATGTCCATCAGCAGATGAATGGATAAAGCAGATGTGGTATGTATATACAATGGCATATTACTTAGGAGTCATTGAATTCTACCTCTGAAACTAATAATATTTGTCAGTTAAATTCAATATAAATTATAAATTAAAATATTATCTTTGTCCAGAATAATGCAACTCTGTTTTTAATAATCTGATTTTGATTTTATGGATTGCTGTCTGGTTAATGTTACCTTTTTGTTTATTTGCTTTTATAGTTCTATCTTTTCAGATTTCTTAAAAACTAAGTCTAGCATAGTTCCCTGTTTAAGGTTGATGTGTGATAAATGTAGAATGAAATTGACTAAAAGTTATTTGAAGGAATACTAAAATCAGTATAATTGAATTTATATATTTTTATGGAATTTTTTCTTATTCTTCACCTCACATTTTGATGGACTCTGAGAGAACAGGATTTCCAGGAGAAGTTTCATATTCTGTTTATAGAATGTTATAAAGAAAAAGAAAAAAAAAAAAAACTTCTTTAGGAAGAAGAAAATATGAAGTTCCATGGTAGAAATTGTTTAACTTTCTAAACCTTTAAACTTGTTAAAATCTTCGTTATGGTGGTTCATGCTCCTGAATTAAGGCCAATTTTACTTTTCTGTGTTTTAAACTTGGATAAAGAATTTTTACGAAAATTCTTTTTTTTTTTTTTTTTTTTGCAATAAGGCTTGGTTCTTTGAATTTTTTTTTTATTTTAAGATTTTATTTATTTTTTAGAGAGAGAGAGCACAAGCAGGGGCTGCAGCATTCAGAGGGAGAAGCAGGCTCTCCGCTGAGCAGGGAGCCTGACATGGGGCTTGATCCCAGGACTCTGAAGGCAGATGCTTAACGAACTAAGCCATCCAGGCATCCTTCAGTTTCCTTTCCCTTTTTTCGTCCTTCCTTCCTTCCTTCCTTCCTTCCTTCCTACCTACCTACCTACCTACCTACCTTCCTTCCTTCCAAGAAGGCTCCTCGCTCTTGATGGAGTCCAGTACAGGGCTTGAACTCAAAACCCTGATCAAGACCTGAGCTAAGATCGAGAGTCAGATGCCTAACCAACTGAGCCACTCAGTCAGTCCTCAATTTCCTTTTTAAGATGGGTTTTCTCTCCTTCTCTCAGCCATCCTTTAACATGTTTCTTATGTTAAGTGGGGATTTTGATTTGGAATTTCCTTTGTTCGGGGAAGCTTTTTCATTCGGTGCATATTTTAGTGACCATTAGGTAAATTATTCTGTGATCTCTAAATTTAAAACTTGCTCTTAAAATTTTGAGGTTATGGATGGAAATAAATGTTTGATTTACTTTTTTACCTATAGGTACCACTTAATGCACAAGTTTATGAACTTTTAACTGTCTTCATGGATTGGATTTCAGATCATCACCTTAGTAAAATAAAAAGTGAAGAATCTGGAATGGATGGTGAAAAGCCGCTACTCAGATTTGCTTCTCAGAGAAATGATATTCAGGAGAAGTGTATAAAGGTTTGTTTTTTGGTTTGATATATATGATTCATGAAGATTACTACTGGAAAGCCTGTTGTATGTTTTATAAGAGGAAAAAATATTGAAAGTCTTTTTGGTAGAAAATTGACCATACCAATAATTCTAAAAAGATTCATTCCAGACTTAATTAAAATTAATTCTTACTTTTATTTGAAATTTCTTTTTAAAAATAGAGACTAGAAGTTAAGAACTTAACTCTGAAAATAGCAACAATAATTTTATACTAGTTAGGCAGATGATCAGTGATAAAATTCCTAAAAACACATTATTTTAAGACTCAAATTCCACTAAAATAATTTTGTTTTTTTTTTTTTTTTTTTTTTTGTCATGAAGGGAGTATTTGCAAGGGGCTTCTCATTAACAAAAAGAAGTAACCATTTTCTTAAGTTACAGACATTAATTTGGATATTGGTACTCATGATTTCTAGTTAATATATGTGGTCATAGCAAGAAATATATTAAAACTTCTTAGAGTAGACATCTAACATTTGGTTTAATGTTTTCAGAAATAATTTTGTAGTTGCTAAATATTGGCCAGGGTTCCATTTTAGAAAATTATTTCCAGTTTCCACACTTACCTAAAATGTTTCTTTTAAATGCATTTTTTGATTGGCAGAATAATGGCCTTCAAGATGTTCATATCCTAATCCCCGTATCTTATGTTCTGTGGCAGAAGTGAGTTACAGCTCCTAATCAGCTGACCTTCCACTAGAGATTGACCAGAATGGTCCGGGTAGGCCCAGTAATCCTGTGAGCTTTTAACCAGACAAAAGAGCAGAAAAGCAGGTCACATGCTTGCTGGCTTTGAAGATGGAGTAAAAGGACCATATGCCAAGTAATGCTTCTAGAAATTACTTGGTTTTAGTTATATTTAAGTCTTTCCTTCATTTAGTTTTCAGTTTTTTGTCTCTGGTACAGGATAAGGGTCTAACTTCATTTTTCACATGTGGATATCTGGTTTTCCCCCATTGAGTAATTTTGGCACCCTTGACAAACATCATTTCACCATGTCTGTGAGGTCTTATTCCTGGGCTCTCTGTTCCATTGGTATGTATATTTTTCTTTATGCAAATACCAGACTCTTTTAATTACTTGTAGCTTTGTAGCAAGTTTGAAATTAAGAAGTGTGAGACCTTCAACTTTGTTCTTTTTCAAGATTATTTTTTTGTTCAACAAAAAAATTGTGCCTAGAGATTCCATAGTAGTATTCTATGTTATATAAAAGTTTTACATTTTTATGTAGTTAAACTCATACCATTTCTTTTATTTCTACCACTGTAACAGTGTTAAAGTAGACTTAGTTCTCTTGCCCCGACATTTGGAAAATCTTTGTATTTTTTGTTTCTAGGCTTTTTTTCATGGTTAACTTTGAAATATTTAATTTATCTATGATATATTTTGATGTAATAGTAGAGATACACTTTCATTTTTTAAATGGTAAGCAAGTTGTCCTTATGGAGTAACTCCTGTTTTTACCCATTGATTTGAAATGTATGTGAGATACATATTGTATATGAAATGTATTTATGAGGTTGGGTCTTTTTTTTTTAGTTACTATTCTGTTCCATTGATCTGTATGTTCCTGTACTACTACTGCAGTGTTCTGATTAATTCTGACTTTAATATATGCTTTTACATGGGCAGGGAAGTTTCTGGTTATTCTTAGAAGAAATTTTTAATTGTCTAAAATACTCATTTTAATATAATTTTAAAAAGGCTTTTTGTATTTTCTTGTTACTGCATTTAATTTTTGGATTAATTAAGAATTGGTATCTTTACAATAAATTTTCCCATCCCTCATTTTATATAGCTTTTCATGTTCTTAAATGAAGTGTATATTTTTATACTTGTGTATTTTGCATGTTTCCTTTTTCATTTAGTTTATTAGGTTTGGAAATTTTTTTGGTATTATGAATATGACTTTTTTCCCATCTCTAAAATCGGATAATATTAGTATTTGGAAGATTTTTATATTTTTAGCAACCGGACAATTCACTGAAATCATTAGTTCTGATAATTTAAGAAAATGTTTTTCTTATGTTTTCTAGTTAAGTGCACATTATTTAGAATTAATGAAAATATTGTCTGCTTTTTAATGTCACACATTTTATTCCATTTTCTCATCAATTTTACAAGTTCATATATATAAAAGACAGGGTTTTTCTATTGCTTTATGTAGTCAGTCCTTCTAGAAGAAGGTAAATAATAGAGGTGATAGTAGATAGCATCCCCGTCTTGGCCTGCCTTTAATGGCTCTAATTTGGAAGGGTTTCACAATAAAATACATTTGGTTTTTTAAAAATCAGGTTTTTTTTTTAAATACAGAATTAGACTGTTCTCTGTGTTTGTCTTTTTCCTCTTTCATAGGAAGCTGAAAGATTCTCAGAGACAGGGGATATTATCTTAACTCCCTCACTATGACCTCAGTTTTCCTTTGTAGGTTTTAGGAGCTCAAATAAATTTTTGTGAATTGAGCATTTATAGGAGATACCTGAAAATTCTGTATGTCTATTTTTGTGTCTTTATCATACTGTTAGGATTACTGTTATGATTACTACAACTTAATAGTATATCTTGACATCTGGGACTGTGATACCTCCAGTTTTGTTCTTTCTCAAGATTGTTTTTGCTATTTGGAGTCTTTTGTGGTTCCATACATATTTAAGGATTATTTGTTCTAGTTCAGTTCTGTTGGTATTTTTGATTGGGATTACGTTGAATGTTTAGACATTTTAACAGTATTTAATTCCAACAGTAAATGAGCACAGAATATCTTTCCATTTGTTTGTGTCATCTTCAGTTTCTTTCATTGTTGTTTTATAGTTTTCAGAGTATAGGTCTTTAGCGCCTTGGTTAAGTTTATTCCTAGGTATTTTATTCCTTTTGGTGCAGTTGTAAATGGGATTGTTTTCTTAATCTCTCCTACCACTTCTTTATTATTAGTTTATAGAAATGCAACAGATTTATATATATTAATTTTTTATTCTGCTACTTTACTGAATTCATTTATCAGTTATAATAGGTTTTGATGGAACTTCAGTGACAGTTTAACTTCTTCCTGACCAATGTGGATGCCTATTTTTTTTCTGATTTATTAACATATAATGTATTATTTGTTTCAGGGGTACAGGTCTGTGATTCATCAGTCTTATACAATTCACAGTGCTCACTGTAGCACATACCCACCCTGATGTCTGTCACCCAACTACCCTATCCCTCCCACGCCCCTCCACTCCAGCAACCCTCAGTTTGTTTCCTGAGATTAAGAGTGTCTTATGGTTTGTCTTCCACTCTGGTTTCATCTTGTTTTATTTTCCCCTCTCCTATGACCCTCTGCCTTGTTTCTCAAATTCTACATATCAGTGAGATCATATGATAATTGTCTTTCTTTGATTGACTTACTTCATTTAGCATAATACCCTCTAATAACATCCATGTCATTGCACATGGCAAGATTTATTTTTTTGATGACTGCATAGTATTCCATTGTGTGCACGTATGTGTATGTATAGTTCTAGTTTCAAAGCATTGTATACACACACACACACACACACACCCCACATTTGCTTTTATCCATTTGCCTATTGATGAACATCTAGGCTCTTCCCATAATTTGGCTATTGTGGACATTGCTGCTATAAACATTCAAGTTCAGGTGCCCCTTCAGATCACTACATTTGTATCTTTGGAGTAAATATCCACTAGTGCAACTGCTGGGTCAAAGGGTAGCTCTATTTCTAACTTTTTGAGGAACATCCATACTGTTTTCCAGAGTGGCTGTGCCAGCTTGCATTCCCATCAACAGTGTAGGAGGGTTCCCCTTTCTTTGCATCCTCGCCAACACCTGTCATTTCCTGACTTCTTAATTTTAGCCATCCTGACTGGTGTGAAGTGATATTTCATTATTGTTTTGATTTGTATTTCCCTGATGCCAAGTGATGTCGAGCCTTTTTTCATGTGTCTGTTGGCCATTTGGATGTCTTTTTTTGGAGAAATGTCTGTTCATGTCTTCTGCCCATTCTGGACTGGTTCTTTGGGTGTTTGAGTTTGATATATTCTAATATTTGTTCTTCGGGTGTTGAGTTTGAGCAGTTCTTTCTAGATTTTGGATACTAGCCCTTTATCTGATATTTTATTTGCAGATATCTTCTCCCATTCTGTCAGTTGTCTTTTGGTTTTGTTTACTTTTTCCTTTTGCTGTGCAAAACCTTTTAATCTTGATGAAGCCACAATAGTTTATTTTGTCTTTGCTTTCCTTTGGCGATATGTCTAGGAAGAAGTTGCTGTGGCTGACATTGACGAGGTTGCTGCCTGTGTCATCCTCTAGGATTTTGATGGATTCCTGTCTCACATTTAGGTCTTTCATCCATTTGACTTTGTTTTTGTATGTAGGGTAAGAAAGTGGTTTAGTTTAATTCCTCTGCATGTGGCTGTCCATTTTTCACAGCACCATTTGTTGAAGAGACTGTCTTTTTTCCATTGGACTTTCTTTCCTGTTTTGTCGAAGATTAGTCGACCAGAGGGTTGAGGGTACATTTCTGGGCTCTCTGTTCTGTTCCATTGATCTTTGTGTCTGTTTTTGTGCCAGTACCATACTGTCATGATGATTACAGCTTTGTAATAAAGCAGTTTTGGGGTGGAATCTTTTTGGTTTTCCACTAAAGTATCATATCATCTGCAAAGAGTGACAGTTTGACTTCTTTGCTGATTCAGAGGCCTTTTATTCTTTTTTGTTGTCTGATTGCTGAGGCTAGGACTTCTAGCACTATGTCGAATAGCAGTGGTGACACTGGACATCCCTGCTGTGTTCCTGACCTGAGCGGGGACGCTCTCAGTTTTTCCCCATTGAGAATAATATTGGTGGTGGGCATTTTGTGGATAGCATTTATGATACTGAGGTATGTAACTTCTATCTCTACACTGTGAAGAGTTTTGATCAAGAAAGGATGCTGTACTTTGTCAAATGCTTTTTCTGCATCTATTGAGAGGATCATATGGTTCTTGTTTTTTCTTTTATTAATGTATTGTATCACATTGATTGATTTGTGGATATTGAACCAGCCTTGCAGCCCAGGGATAAATCTCACTTGGTCATGGTGAATAATCCTTTTAATGTACTATTGGATCCAACTGGCTAGAATTTTGGTACGAATTTTGTCATCCATGTTCATCAGGGATATTGGTCTGTAATTCTCCCTTTGATGGGGTCTTTGTCTGGTTTTGGGATCAAGGTAATGCTGGCCTCACAAAATGAGTTTGGAAGTTTTCCTTCCATTTCTATTTTTGGAACAGTTTCAGGAGAATAGGTATTAATTTTTTAAATGTTGGGTAGAATTCCCTTGGGAAGCCATCTGGCCCCGGGCTCTTGTTTGTTGGGAGATGTTAATGACTGCTTCAATTTCCTTGCTGGTTATGGGTCTGTTCAGGTTTTCTATTTCTTCCTGGTTCAGTTTTGGTAGTTTGTATGTCTCTAGAAATGTATTCATTTCTTCCACATCCATTTCTTTCACATTCCATGCAACATTCGGTGGCATACAGCTGCTCATGCTATGTTCTTATAATTTTGTGTATTTCTTTGGTGTTGGTTGTGATCTCTCCCCTTTCATTCATGATTTTATTAATTTGGGTCCTTTCTCTTTTCTTTTTCATAAGTCTGGCTTGGGGTTTATCAGTCTTAATAATTCTTTCAAAGAACCAACTCCTAATTTCATTGATTTGTTCTACTGTTCTTTTGGTTTCTATTTCATTGATTTCTGCTCTGATCTTTACTATTTCTTTTATCCTGCTGGGGTTAGGCTTTCTTTGCTCTTCTTTCTCCAGTTCCTTTAGGTGCAGGGTTAGGTTGTGTCCTTGAGATCTTTCTTATTTCTTGAGAAAGGCTCATATTGCTATATACTTTCCTCTCAGGACCATCTTTGCTGCATCCCATAGATTTTGAACAGTCATGTTTTCATTTTCATTTGTTTCCATGAATTTTTTTTTTTAAATTTTTTGGTTCTTCTTTAATTTCCTGGTTAACCCAATCATTCTTTAGTAGGATGCTCTTTAGCCTCCATGTGTTTGAGTTCTTTCCAACTTTCCTCTTGTGATTGAGTTCTAACATTGTGGTCTGAAAATATGCAGAGAATGATCTTAGTCTTTTGGTACTGGTTGAGGCCTGATATGTGAATTAGGATGTGATCTATTCTGGAGGATGTTCCATGTGCCCTAAAGAAGCATGTGTATTCTGTTGCTTTGGGATGGAATGTTCTGGCTATATCTGTGATGTCCATCTGGTCCAGTGTGTCATTTAAAGCCTTATTTCCTTGGTGATCTTTTGCTTAGATTGTACATTTCAGTGGGGGGGGGGGTGTTAAAGTCTCCTACTATCATTATATTATTGTTGATGTGTTTCTTTGATTTTGTTACTAATTGGTTTATATTGGTTTCTCCCATGTTAGGAGCATAAATATTTAAAATTGTTAGATCTTCTTGCTGGATAAACCCTTTAGGTACAATATAGTGTTCTTCCTCACCTCTTATTATAGTCTTTGGCTTCAAATCTAATTTATCTGATACAGTGATTACTACCCCAGCTTTCTTTTGATATCCATTAGCATGGTAAATTGTTTTTCACCTCCTCACATTAAATCTGAAAGTGTCTTTGGGTCTAAAATGAGTCTCTTGCAGACAGTATTTATCGATGGGTCTTTTGTTGTTGTTGTTGTTGTTTTAATCCAGTCTGATACCCTGTGTCATTTGATTGGGGCATTTAGCCCATTTACATTCAGGGTGACTATTGAAAGATATGAATTTAGTGTCATTGTATTGCCTGTAAGGTGACTGTTACTGTATATTGTCTTTGTTCTTTTCTGGTCAGTTACTTTTAGGCTCTTTCTTTGCTTAGAGGACCCCTTTTAATATTTCCCTTAGCTAGATTGGCCAACTGAAGAGAGGCCAATCCAAGATTACTAAAATTGGGAATAAAAGTGGATATATTATCAGCCTATAGATAGGTTTATAAGGAAATACTACTAATAATTATAGACTAATAAAATAGATAAGTAACAAATTCCTAGAGAGACAGAAACTATCAAAAATGACTCAAGAAGAAACAGAAAAGTTAAGTTGGTCTGTAACAAGTAAGGAGATTAAATGAATCAAAAGCCTACCTTCAAAGAAAAAGCCTTCTTTTCTTTGGTGAAATTGCTTCACTGGTGAATTCTACCAGACATTTTAAAAATTAATAAAAATTCTTCATGAACTTTTTTCAAAAACAGAGAATTCATTTTATGAGGCCACACTTACCAATTCATTTTATGAGGCCAGCATTACCATGATAACAAAACTAAACAAATATATCACAAGAACACTAGAAACCAATCTCTCTTGATTACTGACTCAAAAATCCTCAATCCAATACAAGTAAATGGAATCCAGCCACATAAAAAAGAATTATATACCATAACTGAGTATATTTTTTCCTAGGAATCTAAGGTTGACTTAACCTTTAGAAATCAGCTCGTGGGGCGCCTGGGTGGCTCAGTGGGTTAAAGCCTCTGCCTTCGGCTCAGGTCATGATCCCAGGGTCCTGGGATAGAGCCCTGCATCGGGCTGTCTGCTCTGCGGAGAGCCTGCTTCCTCCTCTCTCTCTCTCTCTGCCTACTTGTGATATCTGTCTGTCAAATAAATAAATAAAATCTTAAAAAAAAAAAAAGAAATCAGTTCGTAATACATGATATCAGTAGAATAAAGACAAAAGTCACATGATTTTCTCAGTAGATACAGAAAAAATATTTGACAATCCAGCATACCTTTATGATAAAAGCAGTGAAATGCTAGAGGTAACCTGGAAAAGCATATCTACAGCACCTCCACAGCTAACATTATACTTAATGAAGAAAAACTGTATGCTTTCTCTCTAAAATTAGGAACAAGAGAATACTTAACTCTCACCTCTTCTATTCAACATTGTACTGGAGGTTGTAGCCAGGGTGGTTAGTTAAGAAAATGAAATAAAGACATCCAGAGTAGAAAGAAAGTAAAGCTATTTGCAGATGATACGATCTCATTTATATAAAAACCTAAGAAATTCACTAAAAAACTACTAAAACTCATACACAAATTAAGGTTAAAGGATACAAGTTCACTATTCAAAAAGTCAATTGTGTATATATACACTAGCAATGAACAGTTGAAAATGAATTTAAGAAAACAATTCCATTTTCAGTGACACCAAAAAGAATAAAATATTTAGGAACCAGGTTTTCAAAAGAGGTGTAAAACTCATGCTTTGAAACTGAAATATTGCTGAAAAATTAAAAAGATCTAGTTAAGATTGAATGACATTCTTATTCATGGTTTGGAATACTTAGTGTACTAATACTTCCTAAACTGATCTATGTATTCAGTGCAACTTTTATAAAATCCCAGCTGGCTTTTTGGCAGATATTAATAACCTCTCCTGAAATTCTTATGGAAATTCCAGAGACCTAGAATATCCAAAAGAAGGTTGAAAAAAGGACAGAGTTGGAGGACTAACTGATTTTAAGGACTTCCTGATTTTAAGTTTTCCTGCAAAGATACAGTAATGAATAGAATGTAATGTTGGCATGAGGATAGATATATATAGATCAAGGGGCTAGAATTGAGAATCCAGAAATGAACCCTCTCAGTGCATCCAAGGCCTACACATGAGAGGTAAAATGTACAAAACTCTTTGGCAAAAACATACAAGTAAATTGTGCCATTGGATTTGGTGGTGTTTTCTTAAATATGACAAAAGCACAAGGAACCAAAGAAAGAAGGTAAATTGAGTTTTATCAAAATTTAAAACTTAACTGATTAAAAAATGGATAAAAGACTTGGATAGACATTTTAAAAAAAGATTTATTTTAGAGAGAGCGCATGCACACTGCGGGGTGGGGAGGGGCAGAGGGAAAGAGAATCTCAAACTCCCCTGAGCATGGAGCCTCATGCGGGGCTTGATTCCATGACCCTGAGATCATGACCTGAGCCAAAATCAGGAGTTGGTGCTCAACTGACTGAGCCACCCAGGTGCCCCATGAATAGAAATTTTTCTAAAGAAGATACATACATAGCCAATAGGTATATGAAAAAATCAGTATCAGATAATCTGAGAAGTACAGATCAAAACAAAACTACAGTGAGAGCTCACCTAACACCTCAGAGGTCTTAAGTGTTCTTACTAACCCCCCCCAAAGGGAAAAAAAAGTAACTGTGGATATGTTAATTAGCTTGGTTGTGTAGTCATTTCACAGTGCACGCATATACTAGGATATCACATTATACACCTTAGATATATTCAGTTTGTCAGTCATTTTAGTAATGGGGAATGTGGAAATAACGTGAGAAAACATGGAATTGGGAAAAGAGCAATGTATCTTAATTGTTTACAAAAGGTCTGGATGGCTGGAGTACCAGGTGTGAACAGAGAAATGGGCAGACAGAAGAAAGCAGGGTTGAAGAATGGTGATCTTTGGGAGCCTTGCCAGCCAGTTTGACTTCTACATCTCTGCAGCCCTAGCCCCTTATAGTGCCTTGATAAAAACACATGTCCAATAAATGCTGACTGTTGTTGAGACCAAACAGAAGACAGACAAACCTCTATTGCTGAGAAAATTCTAACAAAAAAAAATCTGAGACAACCCTTTTTATTTTAACGTTTGTGCTTCAGAGGATCCATCATGGAAGTCAAAAGACAACCCTACTGATGAAGGAAATATTTTTAAAATCACATATCTGATAAGGGGCTTCTATCTGAAATATTTTTTAAAAAGCCTTGTAACTCGGTGATAAAAAGAAAGCCCAAATAAAAATGCAGTATGGATCTGATTAGACATTTCTCTAAAAATCATATACAAATAGTCAATTAGCACATGAAATTATGTTCGACATTACTAATTTGGGAAGTGCAAATCAAAACCACGTTGCTATATCCCACCCACTAGTATGGCTAAGATTAAAAAAGAATCATAATCTTAACTGTAGCCAAAATGTGAATGAAGAAATTGAAACTCATACACTGCTGGTGAAAATGTAAAACCATGTAGTACATTTGGAAAATGGTCTGGCATTTCCTGAAAAGATTTAACATTGATTTACTATATAAGTCAGCAGTTATACTCCTAAGTAGGAGAAATGAAGGCATATGTGCACAGAGAAATTTATACATGAATGTTCATAGCAGCATGATTCATAATAGCCAAAAGGCGGAAACAACCCAAATGTCCATCAGTGGACAAATGGATAAATAAGATGGTCTGTAAATACAATGGAGTAGCATTTGGTGGTAAAAAGGAATGATATATTTGATGCATACTACAGCATGAATGAATTTTGAAGATACTGGCAGTGAAAGAAGCAAGTCACAAGAGACCACATATTGTATGATGACATTTATATGAAAAATCCAGAAAAGGTAAACGTATATAGGAAGGCAGATTAGTGGTTGCCTCAGGCTGGAATAGTTGGGGAAAATATTGAGGTAACTGCTAATGTTAGGGGTTTGGGGGCGTAGATGATGAAAATGTTTTAAAACTAACTGTGATGATGATTTAACAATTGTGTGAATAAACTAAAAATCATTTAATTGTACACTTTAAATAGGGGAAGTTTATGGTGTGTGAATTATAAAATTATTAACATTAAATTCACCACAACAAAAATAAACTATAACCATCCCTTTGTGGTTCTCTTGGTCTTAATGTTTCCCAAGTCTCTTTAAACTTGGGATACTTTACTTCCTGCACCATCCTTCTTGCCTCCCATATTTTGTACAAATAACTTGTCGGAGAGTCAAGCTCAGTTGAGTATCTCACATTCTTAATTTTTTTGCACGCTTCCTTTTAGTGTTATATAACCAATATGACAAAGTTCTCATTCTCCTCTTTCTCCTTCTCCTCCTACTCCTTCCTTCTACCTTCTTTTTTCTTCTTCTTCCCCCTCTTCCCTCCTCCCAGCTAGGTACTTGAACTCACAATCCCAAGATCAAGGGCCATGTGCTCTACTGACTGAGCCAGATAGGCATCCTAAATCACTTTGATTCAGTTTTAAAGATTTTTATTTATTTGGTAGGGAGAGCGCCTGCACACAAGCAGGGGGAGCAGCAGGAAGAGGGAGAAGCAGGCTCCCTGCTGACCAGGGAGCCCAACTTAGGACTCAATTCCAAGACCCTGGGATCATGACCTGAGCTGGAGGGAGGCAGATGCTTAACTGAATCACCCAGGTGCACTCTTCCCCAGTTTGAAATCTCATATTAAAATATAGGGTGAGAGGGATTAAGTATATAAAGTTTTACTGGAGTTATGGCCTTAAGAGAGATTAAGTAGTTGCTAAATTCCATTCACCCACAAAAATACAGGTTTGACATTTTTCAACTTGAGGTATCCCTAATTTTTCAATTTTGCTTGAAATTTCATTCCAGAAAATGATAATTAAGTAGTAGGAAACCAGTGAAGACCTTTAAGGAGAAAATAGCATCAGGTTTATGCTTTAAAAGGATCCTGTTGGCTGCTACATGGAAATAGGTTTGAAGGTGCCAGAGCAGATGCTGAATATTTAGGAAACTCCTAAGTAGTTTGGGTGAAAGAAGATAGTAATTTTTGTTAGAATCGTGGTTATGGCATCAGGAGTAGACTGTTGAGGTAAAATAGATGAGACTTTGTAATGGATCTGGTATATAAATTTTTGTGTCCACTTTGGCTCCCAGGTTTCTTAACTTTTGTAAAACTGGGTGAATATAAGTAGCATTCATTTAAATACTGGAGTAGATCTGGGTTTGAGCCTCCTTCATCTGATAAATTCTGGACAAGCTCAGTTTGTGATACCAAAATCGATATGTTTACTAGGTTTTGATATAAGGGAGCAGAGCCAGGGAAGAGAGAGAGAGATATGTAAAGGGATGCATAACAATATGTAAATATGGGAATCAGTCTCTATGAGTTAATGCTAAATTTGAAGAATCCCAACATTTTATGACCAGGTGAGTGACAGTGAACCAACCATAGAGACAGATAGTGACTAGAGAAGTAGAAGGAAAAGTAGGAGAAATTGGTGTCAGAGAAGCCAGTATTTCTAAAGGTGGAAGTGGTCAGAAGTCCCTAGATGGTACGATGAAAGGTCAGATATATCCTTCCAAACTCGTGTGTTTATTTCCATACCTCCTGATCAAATTACATATGATTTTGTATCCTAGCTTTTATTGTTTTTGCTTAATTTATTATTAATATTTTTCTTGTTCACAATCTTTAGTTCCCTGAGTGGTTATATACATGACTTAACCATTTCCTTATTGCTAGGTAATTAAGTTTCCTCTGCATTTTTGTTTTTGCAAAGAATGTGACTTTAACTATTTTTGTACTTGTGCTTTTGGAGGTGGGGGGTATTTTAGGTGTTTTTCTTAGGCTAATATACCGGAAGTAGTAGTATTTCATCAAAGGCATAGAATATCTTTATGGTCTTAAAATCTTTTAGCAAAATGATATACTTTTGATGTGTTTTTTCATAGATATCTTTTTTAAACAGTTGATTATTTTTACCAATTGACTTTAATTATTGAGATATTTGTGCAAGACAGATATACTAAGAATAAACTATTATCTCAGTTTTAAAATTTTTATTATTAATATATTTATTTTTTATTCATTGTAGACAGTGCAAGTGCACCTACCTTTGTGAGCAGGGATAAGGGTGGGGAGGAGGTGCAGTGGGAGGGGAAGAGAGAATCTCAAGCAGACTTCAAGCTTAAGGCAGAGCTCTCAGAGTGTTTTTTAAAAACGTTCTTTCATATATCTCTTTCAATATAAATTTGTACAGATATTTTATATAAATGGGATCTCATTACATTTGCCCTTTGGTAACCTTTTATCACCTAAATACAGATTCTCTTACCAATTTTATGGTTATATATGTATTATAAATTTATTTGTCCATTTGAAGTCCAAGGAATGTCTATACAGCTTCATACTCTTAAAATCTTTGATGACTAATGTGCTGGGTTAAAGGATGTACATATTTAAAATTTCAAATATATATTTCTGTATTGTGTTGCATTTGGTTTCAAAGTGAGGATTTTTATTACAGAACTTTTTTCTTTTGAAAAAAGAAATTTTTGGGGAATTGTGGTAATTGACTTTCACCATCTAACATTACTGTGCATTTATAACTTCTGCCATTTTATCTTTAGCTTTTGCCTATGATGACAGAGCAGCTACAGTGGATGCCTTTTGTGAATACCAAACTTCATGAGCCTTTTGTAAAATTTATATATTGGTCTCTAAGACAGCTAGATGCGGGAACACAGGTAATTGATTAATAGTAGTCTATATTTTAGTATTAATACTGAATAGTATTATTTGTCTTGATCTTGTTCTTTTACAGGTTTATTTTCCTTTGTTCTGTTTATATTACAGGATTTTCTGTCTTTGCTTTATTCAGTACTTTCTCCTTTTATAAATATTATTTCTCAGAGCCCTAGGTTTGATTTAATATGCCACATTGTTTTTTGAGTTTCAGAATTGTAAAGTAAGTATCACTCTATTTGGTCATTTTTTATTTATTTATTTTTATTTATTTTATTATTTTTTGAAATTTTTTATTTTTAATTTTTTATAAACATAATATATTTTTATCCCCAGGGGTACAGGTCTGTGAATCACCAGGTTTACACACTTCACAGCATTCACCAAAGCACATACCCTCCCCAATGTCCATAACACCACCCCCCTTCACCCAATCCCTCTTCCCCCAGCAACCCTGTTTGTTTTTTGAGATTAAGAGTCAGTTATGGTTTGTCTCCCTCCCAATTCCATCTTGTTTCATTGATTCTTCTCCTACCCGCTTAAGCCCCCATGTTACATCACTACTTCCTCATATCAGGGAGATCATATGATAGTTGTCTTTCTCTGCTTGACTTATTTTGCTAAGCATGATACGCTCTAGTTCCATCCACATTGTCGCAAATGGCAAGATTTCATTTCTTTTGATGGCTGCATAGTATTCCATTGTGTATATATACCACATCTTCTTTATCCATTCATCTGTTGATGGACATCTAGGTTCTTTCCATAGTTTGGCTAGTGTGGACATTGCTGCTATAAACATTCGGGTGCACATGCCCCTTCACATCACTACGTTTGTATCTTTAAGGTAAATACCCAGTAGTGCAATTGCTGGGTCATAGGGCAGTTCTATTTTCAACATTTTGAGGAACCTCCATGCTGTTTTCCAGAGTGGTTGCACCAGCTTGCATTCCCACCAACAGTGTAGGAGGGTTCCCCTTTCTCCGCATCCTCACCAGCATCTGTCATTTCCTGACTTGTTGATTTTAGCCATTCTGACTGGTGTGAGGTGATATCTCATTGTGGTTTTGATTTGTATTTCCCTGTGATATGCCGAGTGATATGGAGCACTTTTTCATGTGTCTGTTGGCCATCTGGATGTCTTCTTTGCAGAAATGTCTGTTCATGTCTTCTGCCCACTTCTTGATTGGATTATTTGTTCTTTGGGTGTTGAGTTTGCTAAGTTCTTTATAGATTTTGGACACTAGCCCTTTATCTGATATGTCGTTTGTAAATATCTTCTCCCATTCTGTCAGTTGTCTTTTGGTTTTGTTAACTGTTTCCTTTGTTGTGCAAAAGCTTTTGATCTTGATAAAATCCCAATAGTTCATTTTTGCCCTTGCTTCCCTTGCTTTTGGTGATGTTCCTAGGAAGATGTTGCTGCGGCTGAGGTCAAAGAGGTTGCTGCCTGTGTTCTCCTCAAGGATTTTGATGGATTCCTTTCGCACATTGAGGTCCTTCATCCATTTTGAGTCTATTTTCGTGTGTGGTGTAAGGAAATGGTCCAATTTCATTTTTCTGCATGTGGCTGTCCAATTTTCCCAGCACCATTTATTGAAGAGGCTGTCTTTTTTCCATTGGACATTCTTTCCTGCTTTGTCAAAGATCAGTTGACCATAGAGTTGAGGGTCTATTTCTGGGCTCTCTATTCTGTTCCATTGATCTGGTGTCTGCTTTGTGCCCGTACCATGCTGTCTTGATGATGACAGCTTTGTAATAGAGCTTGAAGTCCGGAATTGTGATGCCACCAACGTTGGCTCTCTTTTTCAATATCCCTTTGGCTATTCGAGGACTTTTCTGGTTCCATATAAATTTTAGAATTATTTGTTCCATTTCTTTGAAAAAGATGGGTGGTACTTTGATAGGAATTGCATTAAATGTGTAGATTGCTTTAGGTAACATAGACATTTTCACAATATTTATTCTTCCAACCCAGGAGCATGGAACATTTTTCCATTTCTTTGTGTCTTCCTCAATTTCTTTCATGAGTACTTTATAGTTTTCTGAGTATAGATTCTGTGCCTCTTTGGTTAGGTTTATTCCTAGGTATCTTATGGTTTTGGGTGCAATTGTAAATGGGATTGACTCCTTAATTTCTCTTTCTTCTGTCTTGTTGGTGTAGAGAAAATGCAACTGATTTCTGTGCATTGATTTTATATCCTGACACTTTGCTGAATTCCTGTGCACGTTCTAGCAGTTTTGGAGTGGAGTCTTTTGGGTTTTCCACATATAGTATCATATCATCTGCGAAGAGTGATAGTTTGACTTCTTCTTTGCCAATGTGGATGCTTTTAATTTCCTTTTGTTGTCTGATTGCTGAGGCTAGGACTTCTAGTACTATGTTGAATAGCAGTGGTGATAATGGACATGCCTGCCGTGTTCCTGACCTTAGCAGAAAAGCTTTCAGTTTTTCTCCATTGAGAATCATATTTGCAGTGGGTTTTTCATAAATGGCTTTGATAATAGTGAGGTATGTGCCCTCTATCCCTTTACTTTGAAGAGTTTTGATCAGGAAGGGATGCTGTACTTTGTCAAATGCTTTTTCAGCATCTATTGAGAGTATCATATGGTTCTTGTTCTTTCTTTTATTGATGTGTTGTATCACATTGATTGATTTGCGGATTTGAACCAACCTTGCAGCCCTGGAATAAATCCCACTTGGTCGGAGTAAATAATCCTTTGAATGTACTGTTGAATCCTATTGGCTAGTATTTTGGTGAGAATTTTTGCATCTGTGTTCATCAATGATATTGGTCTATAGCTCTCTTTTTTAATGGGATCCTTGTCTGGTTTTGGGATCAAGGTGATGCTGGCCTCATAAAATGAGTTTGGAAGTTTTCCTTCCATATCTATTTTTTGGAACAGTTTCAGGAGAATCGGAATTAGTTCTTCTTTAAATGTTTGGTAGAATTCCCCCAGGAAGACATATGGCCCTGGGCTTTTGTTTGTTTGGAGATTTTTTTTTTTTAAGTTTTTATTTATTTATTTGACAGAGAGAAATCACAAGTAGTCGGAGAGGCAGGCAGAGAAAGAGAGGGAAGCAGGCTCCCCGCTGAGCAGAGAGCCCGATGCGGGACTCAATCCCAAGACCCTGAGATCATGACCTGAGCTGATGGCAGCGGCTTAACCCACTGAGCCACCCAGGTGCCCTGTTTGGAGATTTTTAATGACTGTTTCAGTCTGCTTACTGGTTATGGGTCTGTTCAGGCTTTTTATTTCTTCCTGGTTCAGTTGTGGCAGTTTATATGTTTCTAGGAATGCATCCATTTTTTCCAGATTGTCAAATTTGTTGGCGTAGAGTTGCTCATAGTATGTTCTTATAATAGTTTGTATTTCTTTGGTGTTAGTTGTGATCTCTCCTCTTTCATTCATGATTTTATTTATTTGGGTCCTTTCTCTTTTCTTTTGATAAGTCTGGCCAGGGGTTTATCAATTTTATTAATTCTTTCAAAGAACCAGCACCTAGTTTTGTTGATTTGTTCTATTGTTTTTTTGGTTTCTATTTCATTGATTTCTGCTCTGATCTTTATGATTTCTCTTCTCCTGCTGGGCTTAGGGTTTCTTTCTTGTTCTTTCTCCAGCTCCTTTCGGTGTAGGGTTAGGTTGTGTACATGAGAGCTTTCTTGTTTCTTGAGAAAGGCTTGTACCGCTATATATTTTCCTCTCAGGACTGCCTTTGCTGTGTCCCACAGATTTTGAACCGTTGTGTTTTCATTATCATTTGTTTGCATGATTTTTTTAAATTCTTCTTTAATTTCCCGGTTGATCCATTCATTCTTTAGAAGGATGCTGTTTAGTCTCCATGTATTTGGGTTCTTTCCAAACTTCCTCTTGTGGTTGAGTTCTATCGTCAGAGCGCTGTGGTCTGAAAATATGCAGGGAATGATCCCAATCTTTTGATACCGGTTGAGTCCTGATTTAGGACCGAGGATGTGATCTATTCTGGAGAATGTTCCATGTGCACTAGAGAAGAATGTGTATTCTGTTGCTTTGGGATGGAATGTTCTGAATATATTTGTGATGTCCGTCTGGTCCAGTGTGTCCTTTAAGGCCTTTATTTCCCTGTTGATCTTTTGCTTGGATGATCTGTCCATTTCAGTGAGGGGAGTGTTAAAGTCCCCTACTATTATTGTATTATTGTTGATGTGTTTCTTTGATTTTGTTATTAATCGGTTTATATAGTTGGCTGTTCCCACGTTGGGGGCATAGATATTTAAAATTGTCATATCTTCTTGTTGGAGAGACCCTTTGAGTATGATATAGTGTCCTTCCTCATCTCTTATTATAGTCTTTGGTTTAAAATCTAATTGATCTGATATAAGGATTGCCACTCCTGCTTTCTTCTGATGTCCATTAGCATGGTAAATTCTATCCACCCCCTCACTTTAAATCTGGAGGTGTCTTCAGGCTTACAATGAGTTTCTTGGAGGCAACATATAGATGGGTTTTTTTTTTTTTTTTATCCATTCTGATATCCTGTGTCTTTTGATTGGGGCATTTAGCCCATTAACATTCAGGGTAACTATTGAGAGATATGAATTTCGTGCCATTGTATTGCCTGTAGGGTGACTGTTACTGTATATTGTCTCTGTTCCTTACTGATCTACCACTTGTAGGCTCTCTCTTGGCTTAGAGGATGCCTTACAATATTTCTTGTAGAGCTGGTTTGGTGTTTGCAAATTCTTTCAGTTTTTGTTTGTCCTGGAAGCTTTTAATCTCTCCTTCTATTTTCAATGATAGCCTAGCTGGATATAGTATTCTTGGCTGCATGTTTTTCTCGTTTAGTGCTCTGAAAATATCATGCCAGCTCTTTCTGGCCTGCCAGGTCTCTGTGGAGAAGTCAGCTGCCAATCTAATATTTTTACCATTGTATGTTACAGACTTCTTTTCCCGGGCTTCTTTCAGGATTTTCTCTTTGTCACTAAGACTTGTAAATTTTACTATTAGGTGTTGGGGTGTGGGCCTATTCTTGATTGATTTTGAGGGGCGTTCTCTGAACCTCCTGAATTTTGATGCTCGTTCCCTTTGCCATATTGGGAAAATCTCCCCAATAATTCTCTCCAGTATACCTTCTGCTCCCCTCTCTCTTTCTTCTTCTTCTGGAATCCCAATTATTCTAATGTTGTTTCGTCTTATGGTGTCACTTATCTCTCGAATTCTCCCCTCGTGGTCCAGTAGCTGTTTGTCCCTCTTTTGCTCAGCTTCTTTATTCTCTGTCATTTGGTCTTCTATATCGCTAATTCTTTCTTCTGCCTCATTTATCCTAGTAGTGAGAGCCTCCGTTTTTGATTGCACCTCATTAATAGCTTTTTTGATTTCAACTTGGTTAGATTTTAGTTCTTTTATTTCTCCAGAAAGGGCTTTTATATCTCCCGAGAGGGTTTCTCTAATATCTTCCATGCCTTTTTCGAGCCCGGCTAGAACCTTGAGAATTGTCATTCTGAACTCTAGATGTGACATATTACCTATGTCTGTATTGATTAGGTCCCTAGCCTTCGGTACTGCCTCTTGTTCTTTTTTTTGGGGTGAATTTTTCCATCTTGTCATTTTGTCCAGATAAGAGTATATGAAGGAGCAAGTAAAATACTAAAAGGGCGGCAATAACCTCAGGAAAATATGCTTTAACCAAATCAGAAGAGATCCCAAATTGTGAGCTGCGAGAAAGGGGATAAAAAGAGTTTCAAAAAGGAAGAAAGAAAAAAAAAAAGAAAGATTTTAAAAAAGAAAACGAATAAAGAAAAATATAATAAGGAAAAATATATATGTTAGATAAACTAGTTAAAAAACGTTAAAAAATAAAAGGGTAAAAGTTAAAAAAAATTTTTAGCAGAAGAAGAGAAAAGAAAATGAAAAAGAAAATAATTAAATTAACTGCAAGACTAAAAAAATCACAGGGAGAAAGCCATGAGTTCCGTGCTTTGCTTTCTCCCCCTCTGGAATTCAGCTGCTCTCCTTGGTATTGAAACCGCACTCCTTGGTTGGTGAACTTGGTCTTGGCTGGGTTTCTTGTTGATCTTCTGGGGGAGCGGCCTGGTGTAGTGATTCTCAGGTGTCTTTGCCCCAGGCGGAATTGCACCGCCCTTACCAGGGGCTGAGTTATCCGCTAGGGTTTGCTTTCAGGAGCTTTTGTTCCCTGAGCGCTTTCCGTAGAGTTCCGGAGGACCGGAATACAAATGGCGGCCTCCTGGTCTCTGGCTGGAGGAGCCGAGAGCCCGGGGCCCCACTCCTCAGTGCGCCCTCAGAGAACAGGGCCCAGTTACTCCTGTCTGCCTGACCTCCGGCCGCGCTCTGAGCTCACCGAGCCTGCGACCGGTTCAAGGTAACCCCGAGCTGCGAGCTTACTGTCGGCTCTGTCTCTGTAGCCGGCTTTCCCGTTCCAATACCCGCAAGCACTGCGACACTCAGACACCCCCTATTCTTCTGTCACCCTGCGGGACCTGAGGCCACGCTCACCCCGCGTAGGCTTCGTCCCGGTTTAGCCTCTGGAGCGATGTCCCTCAGCAGAACAGACTTTTAAAAGTCCTGATTTTGTGCTCCGTTGTTCTGCTGCTTGCCGGGAGCTGGCCCCTCCCCCCGGGGTCTATCTTCCCATCGCTTTGGATTCACTTCTCCAGCAGTCCTTTCTTTCAGAAAGTGGTTTTTCTGTTTCTAGAATTGCTGTTCTTCCTTTCTTCAATCTGCGGATGGATTTGTAAGTGTTTGCAATCTTTAAATAAGCTATCTAGCTGATCTTCTGCTAGCTGAAGTAGTCTCAGCCTGCTACTTCTCCGCCATCTTGAATCCTTCCTCTATTTGGTCATTTTTAAAACTACTGCCCCCCCATATTACTTATAAATTTCCATATTTTACTGAGGGTAGAAGAAATTAAAGATTTCTTATTTTAATGCCAGTA
The DNA here is from genome assembly GCF_964662115.1 of Mustela nivalis. Classification (NCBI taxonomy): domain Eukaryota; kingdom Metazoa; phylum Chordata; class Mammalia; order Carnivora; family Mustelidae; genus Mustela; species Mustela nivalis. Next base: position 87,634,748 of record NC_139027.1, read on the forward strand.
AATGTACAGTAAGTAAATTGGACAGTGATTTATTTGCCTAATCAAAGCAGAAAAATTATTCCAGCATCTTATAAAATGAATCATGCACGTTACCTATTTATGTACAGTTCATTCAATTTAAATTTAATGTCATGTGTATGTAATCGTTTGTGCTTTGGGCTGTAATAGTTTTGTAAAATTTTATTTTCCTAGTTAAATCCTGTTACAGCTTTCATTTACTTAACTAAGACAAAAATTTATGCTTGGGTAGTGTAATCTTTGTTCTGTGGAATTGAGAAAGCACACAGCTAAATCTCTTAGTGCAGTACTGATGATTAAGTAGTGTTAATTGAGTCATGTTATCATTATGTAGTGTGATGGTTAAAGTTAAGGAAAAATATCTTTCTTTAGGTGGTGTCCCAAATATTTTGTGTTGCACAAGTAAGCACGTGAGCACGTATGCATACATGTGCATGTGCTCTCCGCCAAATATCATTTTGTATTTTTTGGTCTTAATACGTGTCTCACTAAACAAAGTCATATGGATTATCAGATCTTGTAATGTTGCTGTCTTCTTTTTACAATTTAATTTTGCTATTTGTATTATTGTTTCTGAAAATGGTTGGCTTACTCTCAGCCACAAAAGGCTAGCCTCAGAAACTGAGTGAACTTTCTGATAAAAACTTTCTTTTATCCTCCTTCCAAATACTCTTTTCATTTTCCTTTAGATAATTTATCACTTATTTTTACCTATAAATGTATACTCTCCATTCTACTCTGTATTTTATATTCTGTACTGCTAGCCTACATCTATGTTTCTAGTGAAAAGTAGCATTCTTGCCACTGTCCCACTTGTTTATTCAACATTTATTTATGGATTTCTTATATTTTAATTTTAGTGATTGATTGTATGTTTTTAAAACTAAGCTTTTTATTTTGACATAATTGTAGATTCACTTATAGTATTAAAACTAATACAGAGAAATCACTTGTCTCCCTAACCCACTTTACCCCCAGTGGTAACATCTTACAAAACTAGTACAATATCACAACCATAATATTAATATAATCAAAATAACAACAGTTCAATCATCAGATTCCTCATGTTGCTTTTTTTTAATGTATACTGACTTTCATTTTTTTTTTAAAGATTTTATTTATTTGACAGAGATCACAAGTAGGCAGAGAGGCAAGCAGAGAGAGAGGAAGGGAAGCAGGCTCCCTGCTGAGCAAAGAGCCCGACGTAGGGCTCGATCCCAGGACCCTGGGATCATGACCTGAGCCGAAGGCAGAGGCTTTAACCCACTGAGCCACCCAGGCGCCCCCAGACTTTCATTTTTTTGAGCAAATTTATATTCACAACTAAATTGAACACAGAGATATCCTGTATACTCTCTGAACCCACATATTTACTGACTCCCACACTTCAGCTTCTTCCACCAGAATTTAGTACAAATTGCTATAATTTGTTAGAATTGATGAACCTACATTGATCTGTCATTTCACTCCAAGTCCATAATTTACATACCTTAGGATTCACTCTTGGTGTTTTATATTCTATGAATTTAGACAAAAACGTAATGGTATATAACCACCAAATATAATATAATGCAGAATAATTTGTTATTAATAATAGTTTGCCCTAAAAACTTCTGTGTCTGCCTAGTCACACTTCCCTCCTAACTCCTGTAAACTACTAATCCTTTTATTCTTTGTCTTTTACATAATGTGATAGCTTTTCCTTGTACAGAGTGTCATATAGCTTAGAGTAACGCAATATATAACCTTTTCAGATTGGCTTCTTTCACTTAAAAATATGGATTTAAGATTCCTCCATGTCTTTTCATGGTTTGATAGCTCATTTCTTTTCAGTGCTGAATAATATTCCATCATCTAGATGTACCACAATTTATCCATTCACCTATTGAAGGACATCTTGATTGCTTCCAAGTTTTTGCAAGTATGAATAAAGATGCTGTAAACATTCATGTGCAGGTTTTTCTATGACATTAGTTTTTGACTCCTTTGGGTAAATACCAAGGAGCACAACTATTAGATAGATACGTTAAGATATGTTTAGTTCTTTGTAAAACTATAAGCTGCCTTCCAAGGTGGCTACACCATTTTATATTTCCAGGAGCAGTGAATGAGAATTTCTTTTGCTCCACATTCTCATCAGCATTTGGTGTTGTCAGTGTTTTGTGTTTTGGCTATTCTAATTGGTACATAGTCAAATCTGGTCGGTTAAATTTTCGGTTCCCTAATGACATACCATTGAGTATCTTTTCATATACTTATTTGTCATCTGTATATTTCTTTGGTGAGGTTTCTAGGTTCTTTGCCCATTTTTTAATTGGGTTGTTTTCTTACTGTTGGCTTTTTAGAATTCTTTCTGTATTTTGGGTAACAGTTCTTTGTCAGATGTGTCTTTGTAAATATTTTCTCCTCCCAATCTGTGGCTTTTTTCTCTTGCTTTGACAGAATAGTTTTTAATTTTAAAAAAGCCCAGCTTCTCAGTTATTTTTTTGTGGACCATGCCTTTGGTGTTGTATCCAAAAAGTATTTATTGTATCCAAGGTATTATGTATTCTTGAAGAATTGACTATCATTGTTTAGTGTTCTTTTTTCCTTGGTAACTTTCTTTCTCTGAAGTCTGTTTTGTCTGAAATTAATATAGTTATTTTAGCTTTCTTTTGGTTACTATTAGCATGGTATATATTTCTGTCCACTTACTTTTAATCTGTATTTATTTTATATTTAATAAGTGGGTTTCTTATGGACAATGTATAGTGGGTCTTTTATTTTGATTCATTCTAATAGTCTCAATTGGTATATTTTGACTATTGGTATTGAAAGTGATTATTGATATTATTGGATTAATACATACCATATTTTAACTATTTTTTATTCATTGATAATTGTTCTTTGTTCCTGTTTTGTTCTCTCTTCTTCTGCCTTTTGTGTTTTTATTTTATTTTTTTAAAGATTTCATTTATTTATTTGACAGAGAGAGAGATCACAAGCAGGCAGAGAGGCAGGCAGAGAGGGAGGGGGAAGCAGGCACCACCACAACCCCCCCTCCCCCGCCAAGCAGAGAGCCTGATGCGGGGCTTGATCCCAGGACCCTGGGATTATGACCTGAGCAGAAGGCAGAGGCTTAACCCACTGAGCCACCCAGACACCCCGCTTTTTTGGTTTTAATTGGACATTTTATATGCTTCTACTTTCCATTCTTTCTTAGCATATCAATTGTACTTCTTTTTTTATTTTTTTAGTTGTTGCCCTACAGCTTGCAATATACATTTACAACTATCTAAATCCATTTTGAAATTACACTATATAGCTTTACATGAAGTGTGAATGTCTTATAATACAGTAGACCTACTTTATCTGTGCTTGCATTTTCTGTGGTTTCAGTTAGCTGCAGTTAACCATAGTATAGAAGCAGATGATACTCCTTCCAGAGTATTGTCAGAATTGTTATTAGCCTAACGCGAAGTAAGGTCACAATGCCTGTCTCATTCACCTCACTTCATCTCATTCTGTAGACATTTTACCATCTTACATTGTAATCATAAGAAGGGTAAGCACAGTACAGTAAGACATTTTGAGAGAAACTGTAAGGTTTTTTCCGGCGAGATAAACACAACACCAGGCAAAGTGGGTGCAAGGCAAGATTTATTAAAAACACTCTCCGGCGAAGTTTCAGGGCTCAGGAGAAGGGGAGCCAGGAAAGTTGCGCCGGGAGGAGGTGGGCACCCTCGGGCGCGGTTCCGCCACTCTGGAAAGCAGAGTGGCGGAAGTCGCGCCCAAGGCAGGGAGGAGGGGGCTTTTAAGGGGTCTTGGGAAAAGCTCAAGGGTCTTTTGGCAAGTTTCCCTTATTTGGATATCCCGCCTGCTCATCGGGATCCCATTGGTCCACAGGAGCCCGGGGCGGGGGTCTCAGGTTCCTGCTTGGGCCTTTGTTCTCCTGTCCGAGCTCAGGTCTTGTGGCAGGAACTTTCGCCATCTTTGGTAGCCCTTCCTGCCAGCCCAACAGAAACCACATTCACAAAACTTTTATTATATTGTTATAATCTATTTTATTATTAGTTATTGTTGTTAATCTCTTACTGTGCCTAACTTATAAGTTAAACTTTATCATAGGTATGTATGTATGTATAGGAAAAGACATAGTGTGCCGCTTCCAGTCGGTGACGGCGATGAGAGAAGAATTAGGCACAAACAAGTCAGCTGCAAAAGACTGTGAGCAGGGGACAACAGTCGAAAAGGACTGCTGCCACGAGCAACTCCACAGTCTCACTTTTATTAGATAGAAAACAATAGCCAACAGAAGGATTGATGAAGGTCACACAGGTCAACAAGGCCTGAGGGTAATGTTTATAGTTAACCAAGCACATTCAAAGGACTCATCTAACTAACAACGAGCACTTCTGGGAAGAGAAAGGAGCGATCACGAAAAGGGGAAGCGGGCGGTTTTCGTTCCACCTGGAGCTGACCAGGCGTTCCCGGGGTGCTCGGCTTCCCTGAAGCAGGCGGCGTTCTGCCCTGAGTGAGCCAGGCATCCCCAGCTGCCCGCTTCTGTGAAGGGGCGGCATTCCGCCCTGAGCGAGCCGGGCATCCCCAGCTGCCCAGCTTCACGGTCGTACATCGTCCTCCTCAAAGACCTGTTGTCAGTATCAGTGTTTCTTAAGGCCATATCTGAATGTGCTTGGCAACTAGTAAAATCCTCCAGGGGTTACAGTTTAAGTAACAAATTGTTCCGAGGGGCAGCAGCAGTAGTGTATAAATGGTTTGGTAATGTCCATGGTTTCAGGTCCAGGGGTCTTGGAACTCATGCCCCCCAGATAAGGGGGACTACTATAACAACATACTGTGGATTTCTTCCTCCTGTCGTGTATTCCCTTGTATCATTCCTGTCATTCATTTCACTTACACATAAGCATATATAAGCATGCATATGTACACACATGAACACACAGAGGCATCCATATTCCAACATTCCTACTGTGTTTGAGTCTGATTCTGATGCTTATTCTGTCTTTTCAGCATGCCTTGTGAGTTTTTCTTGTTATCTGGACATGTTGTACCATGTAAAAGTGACTGCTGTAAGTATCCCGTTAATACATCCTAAGATTCAGGAAGGAGAAGTGTTACATAGCTGTATGATTCAATATCAGTCTTTTGGTGAGATTGTGTCCCTGGGCAGTGAACTTCATAGAGTGCTTCCCAGTTTTTCTCCCCCTGAGGTGGGGTAGAATTGCTAGAGCAGGCTGGATTTTGCTATTTCTTTTCCCCTAAGTCCCTAAATCCATTAGACTTTGATAAAACCCCGGTAGATGAAGCTCTGGTAAAGTAGTTTTCTTGAGGACTAATCCTGTTATAATAAGAACAAAATTTGTCATATTTCAGAATTGTCACTGTTTCACTCCCTTACCTGAAGCATGAGTGGATTTTTCTCTAGTCTTCACTGTGAGAGCTGTTAGAGCTCCTGGAGCTAAAACCAGTAAAATTTGGGAACTCCCTTGTGACTGGCCCCAGCTGGCATTTTTAACTCTCAAGCTTCTTCACACTGGTCCTCCAGCAGTTTTCAGTTATAGCTCAGATTTTCCTTTGTTGGTACCAGTTCCTGCAGAGATTTCAGCTCATGGTTTTCTTCCGTAGTAAGTTGCAATTCTTTGTATGCGCCTCTGTCTCCAAATTTTGGGTTTTGTCCTGGGATCTCACTTCTTTTGGATCTAAGAAAGCTGTCAGTTTTTCAGTTGTTTGGCTTTTTACTTGTTGTTAGGTTGGAGTGAAACTTCCAAGACCCTTATCCACCTGACCAGAAATCAGATATCCTCATGTTACCTTTTGTAACAATACCCACTTTCCTCTTGCCCCACCCCTTCTTTAATTCCTCCCACCACTAACTTCTTTTTCTCCATTTCTATAATTATGTCAAATCACAAATGCTATTTGAATGTAATATACAGTATGTAACCCTTTGAGATTTATTTATTTATTTATTTATTTTTACACTTAGCATAACTTGCTGGAGATCTGTTTAAGTTGTGGCATTCCTTTTTGTTGATTCCATGATAGGAATATACCACATTTTAATGATTCATTGGTTAAAGGAAACTTAACTTTTTTCTATTATAAATGCTGTAAACGTTGATGTGCAGGTTTTTGTGTATAAATAAGTTTTTATTCCTCTGGGATAAATGTCAAAGGATACAGTTGTTGTATGGTAGCTGCATGTTTAATTTTTTGGTGAACTGCCAAATTTTAAGAGTGATTTTATTAATTTACCCCCTCACTAGCAATATCTGAGTGATCTAGTTTCTCCTTGACCTCACCAGCATTTAGTGTTATTACTAGTTTTTATTTTCACCATTCTTTCTTTCTTTTCTTTTTTTTTTTTTTTAAGGTTTTTATTTAGGTATTTGACAGAGAGAGAAGGAATACAAGCATGAGCAGGGGAAGGGGGAGAAGCAGGCTCCCCGCTGAGCAGGGAGCCCGATGCAAGGCTCGATCCCGGGATCATGACCTGAGCAGAAGGCAGAGGTTCAATCCACTGAGCCACCCCAGGCGCCCCTATTTTCACCATTCTTGATAGTATTGTTTTCCCATTGGAGTTTTAATTTGCATCTCTCCAGTGGCTAAACATACCTTTTTATGTGTTTGCTTTCTACAGGTATATTCTCTTCAGTCTGTGTCTTTTGCCCATTCTTTAATGGACTCTCTGTTTTCTGTTGTTGAGTTTTGAGAGTTCTTTATATTTGGATACTAGTCCTTTGTTGGGTATGTCATTTGGAAATAAATTTTTTTCTTTCTTGTATTTTCATCATCTTAACAGGGTCTTTTGCAGACTTCTAAATTTTAATGATTTCTAGTTAATCAGTTTTCTTTTTGTGGATGTTGCTTTAGGGGTCAAGTATAAGAATTTGTTGCCTAACCCGAGATTGTAAAGATTTTCTCCTTTTTTTTTTCTTAAAGTTTATACTTTTACAGTTTGCATGTAAGTCCTTGTACAGTTTCAGTTAATTTTGTATGAGGTGTGAGATTTAGATCAAGATTAATAAATGCCCAGTTGCTCCAGCACCATTTATTGAAAAGTCTTTCCTTCCTCTGTACCTTTGTCGGTTGGGAATAATTTTGTGGGTCTCTTTCTGGGTTCTCTGTTACATTCCCTGTCTTTTCCTTTGCCAATTCCATACTGTTGATTCCTGTACCTTTATAATACATTTTGAAATTGGGTATTTTGATCTCCTCCCATTTTATTATTTTTTAAAAATGTTTTAACTAAAATAGTTCCCTTGCCTTTCCTTATGAATTTTAGAATAATCTTCTCTATCCACAAAATATCCTATAGGGATTTTGATAGGAATTGCATTAACCTATATATAAATTTGAGAAAAATTGACATCTTTACTGTGTTGTCTTCCAGTTCAGGAACATGATATGTTTCTCCATTTAATTTAGAAATTTGATTTCTTTCATCTATGTTACATTGTTTTTTTTTTTTTTTTTAAGATTTTATTTATTCATTTGACAGAGAGATCACAAGTAGGTGGAGCAGCAGGTGGGGGAGAGGGGGAAGCAGGCTCTGTTCTGAGCAGGGAGCCTGATGCGGGGCTCGATTCCAGGACCCTGAGATCATGACCTGAGCCAAAGGCAGAGGCTTAATCTACTGAACCAGTCAGGCGCCCCCATGTTACATAGTTTTAAGCATAAAATTCTTGTACATTATTTGTTAGATCATCAGCTGCGTATTTAGTGTTTTTGAGTGATTGCAGTTGGTATTTTTAAAATTTTGGTGTCTGTGTTGATACTCTGTTCATTCTGTATCATGTGACAATGATCTTACTAGTTTTAGGATTTGCCTTGAAGGTTCTTTGGAATTTTCTACATAGTCATGGATCTGCAAATAAGGAGAGTTTTTTGTTTTCCTTTTTTTACATGTATGCCTTTAATTTTTCTTTTGCATTAGCTACGGTATCTACAACTATGGTAAATATGAATGATAATGGATGTCATTGGCTTGTTCTTGATCTAAGGGGGGAACACAGTGAGTCCTTTAACTATTATATTAGCTATGGTTTTATGGAGTTTTAGTTCCCCTCTATTTCTGCTTTTCTGAGTTTTTTTTTTAATCATGAATGAGTGTTGAAACTTCTTTCAAATGCTTTTTTGCATTTATTGATATGATCATGTGATTTTTCTTTTCCTTTAACCTGACAATGTGATGCATTACTGATGGGCTTTCAAAAACTAAATTAGCCATGTATTCCTGAAATAAAGCCCACTTAGTCATGTTGTGTAGTTCTTTTTGTATTTGCCGCATTTTTTTGCTAATATTTTGTTAAAGAGTCTATATTCATTAGTTGTTGGTCTGCGGTTTTTATTCTTTTATACTATCTTTGTCTGTTTTTGTATCAAGGTAATACTATGTTCATAAAATTAATTGATAAGTGTTCCATCCTCTCTTTCTGAAAGAAGTTAGATTTAATGTTAATTCTTCTTTAAACTTTTGGTAGAATTCTTCTATGAAATTGTCAGCCTGGAGCTATCTTTTGGGGAGATTTTTAAAAAATTAATTGATTATTTATTTGACACAGAGAGAGAGCACATGTGCGTGCACAAGCGGGAAGAACAGCAGGCAGAGGGAGAAGCAGGCCTCCCGCTGAGCAGGGAGCCTGATGTGGGGCTTGATCCCAAGACCCTGGGATCATGACCTGAGCCAAAGGCAGACACTTAACTGACTGAGCCTTCTAGGCACCCTGAGAGTTTTAAAACTATGAATTCAATTTCCTTAATAGTTATATTAAGGGATGTTATGTAATTCATATAAGTGATTTGTAGAAATTTGTGCTTTTTAAGGAATTGAATGAACCATTTTGTCTAAGCTGTTCAATATACATGTGGAAAGTTTTTTATACTGTTCTCTATATATCCTTTTGATGGCCTCAGTATTTGTAGTAATACCTTCTGTTTCATTCCTAGTATTTTTTTAAATTTATTTTTTATTTATTTTCAGCATAACAGTATTCATTGTTTTTGTACCACACCCAGTGCTCCATGCAATCCGTGCCCTCTCTAATACCCACCACCTGGTTCCCCCAACATCCCACCCCCCCACCACTTAAAACCCCTCAGATTGTTTTTCAGAGTCCATAGTCTCTCATGGTTCACCTCCCCTTCCAATTTCCCCCAACTCCCTTCTCCTAACTCCCCATGTCCACCATGCTATTTGTTATACTCCACAAATAAGTGAAACCATATGATAATTGACTCTCTCTGCTTGACTTACTTCACTCAGCATAATCTCCTCCAGTCCCGTCCATGTTGCTATAAAAGTTGGGTATTCGTCCTTTCAGATGGAGGCATAATACTCCATAGTGTATATGGACCACATCTTCGTTATCCATTTGTCCGTTGAAGGGCATCTTGGTTCTTTCCACAGTTTGGCAACCATGGCCATTGCTGCTAAAAACATTGGGGTACAGATGGCTCTTCTTTTCACTACATCTGTATCTTTGGGGTAAATACCCAGTCATGCAATTGCAGGGTCATAGGGAAGCTCTATTTTTAATTTTTTGGGAATCTCCACACTGTTCTCCAAAGAGACTGCACCAACTTGCATTCCCACCAACAGTGTAAGAGGGTTCCCCTTTTTCCACATCCCCTCCAACACATGTTGTTTCCTGTCCTGCTAATTTTGGCCATTCTAACTGGTGTAAGGTGATATCTCAATGTGGTTTTAATTTGAATCTCCTTGATGGCTAGTGATGATGAGCATTTTTTCATGTGTTTGATAGCCATTTGTATGTCTTCATTGGAGAAGTGTCTGTTCATATCTTCTGCCCATTTTTTGATACGATTATCTGTTTTGTGTGTGTTGAGTTTGAGGAGTTCTTTATAGATCCTGAATATCAATCGTTTGTCTGTACTGTCATTTGCAAATATCTTCTCCCATTCCGTGGGTTGCCTCCTTGTTTTCTTGACTGTTTCCTTTGCTGTGCAGAAGCTTTTGATTTTGATAAAGTCCCAGAAGTTTATTTTGGCTTTTGTTTCCTTTGTCTTTGGAGACCTATCTTGAAAAAAGTTGCTGTGGCTGATATCTAAGAGATTACTGCCTATGTTCTCCTCTAGAATTCTGATGGATTCCTGTCTCACATTGAGGTCTTTTATCCATTTTGAGTTTATCTTTGTGTATGGTGTAAGAGAATGGCCGAGTTTCATTCTTCTACATAAAAGCTGTCCAGTTTTACCAGCACCATTTATTGAAGAGACTGGCTTTTTTCCACTGTATATTTTTTCCTGTTTTGTCAAAGATTATTTGACCATAGAATTGAGGGTCCATATCTGGGCTCTCTACTCTGTTCCACTGGTCTATGTGTCTGTTTCTATGCCAGTACCATGCTGTCTTGGTGATCACAGCTTTGTAGTAAAGGTTGAAATCAGGTAACGTGATGCCCCCAGTTTTATTTTTGTTTTTCAACATTTCCTTAGCAATTTGGGGTCTCTTCTGATTCCATACAAATTTTAGGATTATTTGCTCCAGCTCTTTGAAGAATACCGATGGAATTTTGATCAGAATGGCATTAAAAGTATAGATTGCTCTAGGCAGTACAGACATTTTAACAATGTTTATTCTTCCGATCCAAGAGCATGGAATGGTCTTCCATCTTTTTGTGTCTTCTTCAGTTTCTTTCATGAGTGTTCTGTAGTTCCTCCAGTACAGATCCTTTACATCTTTTGTTAGGTTTATTCCCAGGTATCTTATGGTTCTTGGTGCTATAGTAAATGGAATTGATTCTCTAATTTCCCTTTCTGTATTTTCATTGTTAGTGTATAAGAAAGCCACCGATTTCTGTACATTGACTTTGTATCCTGACACGTTACTGAATTGCTGTATGAGTTCTAGTAGTTTGGGAGGTGGAGTCTTTTGGGTTTTCCATATAAAGAATCATGTCATCTGCAAAGAGAGAGAGTTTGACTTCTTCACTGCCAATTGTAAATATCTATGCCCCCAATATGGGAGCAGCCAATTACATAAGAAAACTGTTAATCAAGATAAAGACTCATATTGATATGAATACACTAATAGTAGGAGATCTTAACACACCTCTCTCAGAAATAGATCATCAAAGCAGAAAATCAATAAAGAAACAAGAGCATTGAAAGATACATTGGACCAGATGGACCTCATATACAGAACATTCCACCCTAAAACAACAGCATACTCATTCTTCTCAAGTGCACACAGAACCTTCTCCAGAATAGACCACATACTGGGTCACAAATCAGGACTCGACCGATACCAAAAGACTGAGATTATTCCCTGCATATTCTCAGATGACAGTGCTTTGAAACTGGAGCTCAATCACAAGGAAAAGTTCCGAAGGAGCTCAAACACCTGGAAGTTAAAGACCACCTTGCTTAAGAATGCTTGGATCAACCAGGAGATCAAAGAAGAACTGAAACAATTCATGGAAACCAATGAGAATGAAGACACTTCAGTCCAAAACCTATGGGATACAGCAAAGGCGGTCCTAAGGGGGAAATACATAGCCATCCAAGCCTCCCTCAAAAAAATTGAAAAATCCAGAACACAGCAGCTGTCTCTACACCTTAAAGAACTGGAGAATCAACAACAAATCAAACCAACTCCACACATAAGAAGGAAAATAATTAAGATTGGAACAGAGATCAATGAGGTAGAAACCAGAGATACAGTAGAACGTATCAATGAAACTAGAAGCTGGTTTTTTGAAAGAATCAATAAGATCAACAAACCATTGGCCACACTAATCCAAAAGAAAAGAGAGAAAGCCCAAATTCATAAAATTATGAATGAAAAGTGAGAGATCACAAGTAACACCAAGGAAGTAGAAACAATCATCAGAAGTTTTTATCAACAGTTATATGCCAATAAGCTTAGCAATCTAGATGAAATCGACGCATTCCTGGAAAACTATAAACTCCCAAAATTGAACCAGGAAGAAATCGACAACCTGAATAGACCGTTATCTAGTAATGAGATTGAGGCGGTGATCAAAAACCTCCCAAAAAACAAGAGCCCAGGACCTGACAGATTCCCTGGGGAATTCTACCAAACTTTCAAAGAAGAAATAGCACCTATTCTCCTGAAGCTGTTTCAAACATTTGAAGCAGAAGGAAAACTTCCAGACTCTTTCTATGAAGTCAGCATTACCCTGATCCCCAAACCAGGCAAAGACCCTACCAAAAAGGAGAATTTCAGACCAATATCACTGATGAATATGGATGCTAAGATTCTCAACAAGACCCTAGCAAACAGGATCCAACAGCACATTAAAAAGATTATCCACCATGACCAGGTGGGATTCATCCCTGGGCTACAAGGATGGTTCAACATTCGCAAATCAATCAATATGATAGAACAAATTAATAAGAAAAGAAAGAAGAACCACATGGTTCTCTCAATTGAGGCAGAAAAAGCATTTGACAAAATCCAGCATTTGTTCCTGATTAAAATGCTTCAAAGTATGGGGATAGAGGGAACATTCCTGAACTTCATAAAATCTATCTATGAAAGACCCACAGCAAATATCATTCTCAATGGGAAAAAGCTTACAGCCTTCCCTTTGAGATCAAGAACACGACAAGGATGCCCACTCTCACCACTCTTCTTCAACATAGTATTAGAAGTCCTAGCAACAGCAATCAGACAACAAAGAGAAATAAAAAGTATTTTTTTTAAGATTTTATTTATTTGACAGGCAGAGATCACAAGTAGGCAGAGAGGATGAGGGGAAGCAGGCTCCCCGCTGAGCAGGGATCTCGAAGTGGGGCTCGATCCCAGGACCCTGAGATCATGACCTGAGCCAAAGGCAGAGGCTTAACCCATTGAGTCACCCAGGCGCCCCTCATTCCTAGTATTGATAATTCATGTCATTTTTTTGTCTTTCTTGGCGGAAGTTTATTTTGTTGATGTTTTAAAAAGGACCATTCTTTTATTTCATTATTTTATAGTTTTCATTTTTATTCCTTTATTAATTCTTTCCTTCTGTTTGCTTTGGATTTATTTTGGTCTTTTTTAAAATAAAAGCTTAGATTATTCATTTGAGACTTACTTTTTTTCTAATATAGTGCTATTTTTAGTGCTGTTTTTCTGTCAGCAGTGCTTTAACTGTGTCCCACAAATTTTGATAAGTTATGTTTTTATTTCTTCCAATTTAATGTATTTTAAAAATTTGCCTTGAGACTTCTTCTTCTCATGAGTGATTTAGAAGTTTGTTTTAGATCTTTCTTTTAGCTTTCTGTTTTTCTGGTTTGGTTGTATTGACATTCTGCTCTTGTTGTGTGGGTGCTCTATAAATGTGGATGCTTGTTGATGGCATTTTTTAGTTACTTTATATCCTTGTTAATATTCTATCTAATTGTATCTTGTGTTCAGAAAAGTCTTCAGATATTATTGTGAATTTATATATTTCTCCTGTTTATCATTTTTATCTCATATGTTCTGGAGCTCTGTTGCTTTGTGCCTATAAATATAGTAGGACTGTTATGTGTTCTTAGTGGATTAACTCTTTTATCATTATGTAATGTCTCTCACTGTACCTGGTAATTTTCTCTGTTCTGAGATCTGTTCTCTGATATTAATATAAGCACTCTACTCTTCTTAGATTGATGATGTCCTTCTTCATTCTTTTAATTTTTTCCTGTTTACATTGTTATATTTGAAATGCGATTTTTGTAGATAGCATGTAGCTAGATTTTTTTTAAGACTATTTATTTATTTGATAGAGAATGAGAAACAAGTAGGCAGAGAGAGAGGGGGAAGCAGGCTCCCTGGTGAGCAGAGAGCCCGATGCAGGGCTCAATCCCAGGACACTGAGATCATGACCTGAGCCAAAGACAGAGGCTTAACCCACTGAGCCCCCCCCCCCAGATTTTGTTTTTAAATTAACTTGATCAATTTCTGTATTTTAATTGGTATAGTTAGGCCATTTATATTTAATGTAGTTATTGATATGTTAGGTCTTAAGTTTGTTATTTTATCTTTTATTTACTGTTTGTTTTTGTGTATCTTTTTCATTTCTCTGGGTTTTCTTTTCCCTTGCTTTGCTGTGGGTCACTTGAACATTTTTTAAAACTCCATTTTGGTTTATTTATAGTTTTGAGTATTTCTCTTTTTGTAGTTTTTTTTATTAGTCCTTCTAGCTATCACATTGTATATAGATAACTTACCACAGTCTACGAGTGTTTTCATTTTGCTAATTGAGTAGAAGTATAGAAACCTTGCCTTTTGGGATACCTGGGTATCTCAGTTGTTGAAGTGGCTGCTTCAGCCCATGGTCCTGGGCTCTAAATCCCACATCAGGCTCCTTGCTCAGCAGGGAGCCTATTTCTCCTTTGTCTGCTGCTTCCCCTGCTTGTGCTATCTCTGTCTGTCTCCCTCTGACAAATAAATAAAATCTTAAGGAAAGAAAAAGAAACCTTGCTTTTTTATCCCTTCATTAATCTAACTTCTATAATAGTGTTTTGTTAATATATGTCTTCTGCATGTATTTAGAATCACATTAGACAGTGATATAATTTTTGCATAACTGTCAAACATAAAACTCAGAAGGAGAAGGGAAGTCTATTATATTTGCCCATATTTTGCTTATTCAGTCCTTCCTTTCCTTCCAGATACTCCAATGCTCCCCCCCCCCCCGTTTTTTTAAAGAATTTATTTATTTGACAGAGAAAGAGAGAGGGATCACAAGTAGGCAGGCAGAGAGAGGGGGAAGCAGGCTCTCTGCTAAGCAGAGAGCCTGATGTGGGACTTGATTCCAGGACCCTGAGATCATGACCTGAGCTGAAGGCAGAGGCTTAACCTGCTGAGCCACACAGGTGCCCCCAAGGTTCCTTCTTTTATTGTTTCATTTTATCCTAGAGAACTTCTCTTAAGCAGCCTTTCTGATGACAAATTCTTAGTTCCCTTCATCTTCAAGTGTCCTAGTTTCCTCTGTATTTCTGAAGGATAATTTCACTGGGTATAGGATTCTGAGATGAGAGTTCTTTTCTTATAATACTTGAAAAATGTACTGATTTCTTCTAGACAAATTCTGTGGCTTATGATAAATCCACTGTTGCTTGAATTGCTTCGTATATGTTAATTTCTCTGTTACTGCTTTCATTTTTTTTCTTTTCCTTTGGTTTCATAAATTGGTTATGATGTATCTTGTTGATAATTTTGGATTTATTCTTTCTGGGGTTTGGTTAGCTTCTTCAGTCTTTAGATTTATTTATTTAGCCAATCTGGGAAGTTTTTAGCCATTATTTCTTCAACTATTTTTTTCAGCCCTACCTCATGTTTCTTTTCCTTCCAGAATTCTAATGGACAAGGTTGCTAAATCTTTTTTTTTTTTAAGATTTTATTTATTTATTTGACAGAGAGAGATCACAAGTAGGCAGAGAGGCAGGCAGAGAGAGAGGGGGAAGCAGGCTCCCCACTGCTCCCTCCCGATGCAGGGCTCTATCCCAGGACCCTGAGATCATGACGACCGAGCTGAAGGCAGAGGCCCAACCCACTGAGCCACCCAGGCGCCCCTGGGTTGCTAAATCTTTTGTTATGGTTTCTCAGTTCCTGGAATCTCTTTTTTTCCCTCTAGTTTATGGTTTTTTTTTTTTTTTTTTAAGTTCAGTGTTCAGATTAGGTAAATTCTTTTGTTTTAAATTCCAGTTAAACAGTTATTTCCTTGTGTCGTACATTCTGCTGTTGAATCTATCCTTTTTTTTTTTTCCTTTGTGTATTTTTTCTTTTTTAATTTAAACTCAGGTTAGTAAACATATAAGTATAGTATTGGTGTCAGGCGTAGAATTTAGTGATTCATCACTTACATATCACACTGGTGCTCATCCAGCAAGTGTCCTCTTTAATACCTATTAGCCATTTAGCCCATCCCCCCCAAGTCCCCTCACCAACAACCCAAAGGTTCTCTTAACAGTCTCTTATGGTTTGCCTCTGTTTCTGTTTTTATCTTATTTTTCCTTCCTTTCCCCTATGTTCATCAGTTTTGCTTCTTAAATTACACAAATGAATGAAATCATATGAAATCTGTCTTTCTCTAACTTAGTTCACTTAGCGAAATACATTCTAGCTCCATCCATCTTGTTACAAGATTTCATTCTTTTTGATGGCTGAGTAATATTCCATTATATATATATATATATGCCACATCTTCTTTATCCATTCATCAATCATTCAACACTGGGGCTCTTTCCATAATTTGGCCATGGTCAATTAGGCTGCTCCATTTGAGCACTTCTGTATCCTTTGGATAAATACTTAGTGGTGCAATTGCTAGGTCATAGGGTAGTTATATTTTTAGCTTTTTGAGGATGTCCATACCGTTTTCCAGAGTGGCTGCACCAGCTTGCATTCCCACCAACAGTGTAAGAGGATTGACCTTTCTCTGCATCCTCACCAACATCTATTGTTTCCTGTGTTGTTTAGTTTAGCCTTTTTGATTGGTATAGGGTGGTATCTCATTGTGGTTTTGATTTGTGGTTCCTTGATGATGTTGACCATTTTTTCATGTATCTGTTGGCCATTTATATGTCTTCTTTGGAGAAACGTCTGTTCATATCTTATGGCCATTTCTTAACTGGATTATTTATATTCTGGGTGCTGATTTTGATGAATTCTTTATAGATGCTGGATACTATCCTTTTATCTAATATATCTTTTGCAAATATCCTCTCCCAGTCTATAGACTGCCTTTTAGTTTTGTTGGCTGTTTCCTTTGCCATGCAGAACTTTTTATTTTGATGAGATCCTAATAGTTCATTTTGGTTTTTGTTTCCCTTGTCTCCAATGATGTTAGTAATCTAGTTAGTGTCTAGTAGTAAGTTGTTGGGGCCAAGGTCAGAAAAGGTGCTGCTTATGTTCTCCTCTAGAATTTTGATGTTTTCCTGTCTCACATTTAGGTCTTTGATCCATTTTAAATTTATGTTTGTATATGGTATAAGAAAGTAGTCCAGTTTCATTTTTCTGAACATGGCTGTCCAGTTTTCTCAACACCATTGGTTAAAGAGACTGTCTTTTTTCCACTGGATGTTCTTTCCTGCAACGATTAATTTACCGTATAGTTGTGGGTCCATTTCTGGGTTCTTTATTCTGTTTCATTAAATGATGTGCCTGTTTCTGTGCCAGTACCATACTGCCCTGATGCTTTGTAATACAGCCTGAATGAAGTCTGGGACTGTGATGCTTCCCACTGTGATTTCTTTTTTCACAATTGCTTTGGCTATTCGGGGTCTTTTCTGGTTTTCTACAAATTTTAGGATTGTTTTTTCTAGGTCTATGAAAAATGCTGCTGTTATTTGATAGGGATTGCATTGTGAATGTGTAGATTGCTTTGGGTAGTATAGACATTTTAACAATATTCTTGCAATCTATGAGCGTGGAATGTTTTTCCATTTCTTTCTGTTGTCTTCAATTTCTTTCACTAGTGTTCTGTAGTTTTCAGAACACAGATCTTTTATGTCTCTGGTTAGGTTTATTCCTAGGTATCTTATGGTTTTGGGTACAGTTGTAAATGGGATCAATTCCTTCATTTTTCTTTCTGCTGCTTCATTATTGGTGTATAGAAATGCAACACATTTTTTTACATTGATTTTATATGCAGATTTGCTGAATTCATATATTAGTTGTAGCAATTTTGGGGTGGAGTCTTTGGGTTTACTACATAAAGTTCGTGTCATTTGTGAAGAATGAAAGTTTGATTTCTTCCTTGCTGACTTGGATGCCTTTTATTTCTTTTTGTTGTCTGACTGCTGAGGCTAGGATTTCCAGTACTATGTTGTACAATAGTGGTGAGCATCTCTGTCATGTTCCTGACCTTAGGGAAAAGGATCTCAGTTTTTTATTTTGGTTAATGTATTTTTAGTTATAAAATTTTCATTTGGTTCTTTATATTTTCTTTGGTAAAACTTTCTATTTCTTTGAAGAAATTTTCTATTTTACATTTTTTTAAAAAATGCATACTAACTAATTTTATCATGGCTGCTTTAAAATGGTTGTCAGATAATTCTAATGTGTTTGTGCTGTTAGTATTGGCAATTACCGATTTTCATTCAGTTTGAGATTTTCTGGGTTCTTTGTGTGATTAGTGATTTTTTTTTTTAATTGAAAACTAGACATTTTGATATTAGGCTCTGGGTCTTTATTTTATCTGGCTTTCTATTGACACTGCTTTCACAGAGGAAATAGAAGATGGCTTCTCTTTATGCCTGGTTAAGTAGGAGTCCAGGTTCCCCACTAGGCTTCTGTTAATATCTGGGGATCTGGGGGTGTTCTGGTTCCCCAATAGGTCTCCACTGATACCTCTTTAACTGGGAGAAATGGGAGTACCTCATTACTACCCCTCACATTACCTTTATTGACACTTTGTTACTGCCTTGTTGAGGGTAGAAGTGTAGGTTGTCCTTGGAATATTGCTCATCTAGATAGTTGTTGGACCACAGATCTTTCTATGGTGTTTGGTTGTATTGTAGTTTTGTCTAAAAGTTTTTTACCTTGGGACACCTCAGTGGCTTAGTTGGTTAAGTATCTGACTCTTGATTTTGGCTCAGGTCACGATCTCAGCTTTGTGAAATTGAGCCCCACATTAGGCTCTGTGCTATGCTTGAAGCCTGATTAAGATTCTCTTTCTCCCTCTGCCCCTCCCCGCTCTAAAAATAAAATTAAAAAATAAAAGCTTTTTGTCTTGCAAAGCCATTCTTTCCTAGCCTTTTGGCTTGAGAGCGCAGACTTATGTTAGGGCTTTTTTGTCTGTAGTTTCCAGGTTGCCAGCCTTTTCAGCTCCAAGTCTGAGAAATATGAGACATCAGGAAACTCCTAGAATTTCTAATATTTTCTCCTATTTTTATACCAGGGTTTTAAAACACATACATGTTATCTTTTCCTAACAAGATTAAAAATTTAAATTTTTTTTTCATTTGAGTATAGTTGACATACGGTGTTACATTAGTTTTGGGTATACAACATACTGATTCAACTTTTCTATACTTATGCTTTGCTCAGGTACCAAATGTCACCATATAGAATATTATAGTATTATTGACTATATTCCTTGTGCTGTGCTTTATTCCTGTGACTTATTCCTTCCATGACTGGAAGTTTGTATCTCCCTCTCACCTTCACCTATCTTGCCCTTCTTCTCACCCCTTTTCCCTCTGGCAGCCCGTCAGTTTGCTCTCTGTATTTAAAGGTTGATTCTGGTTTTTGTTTGTTTATTCGTTTTTTTAAGATTCCATATATGAATGAAATCATATGGTATTTGCCTTTTTCAGTCTGACTTATTTCACTTAACATAATACCCTCCAGGTTCATCCATGTTGTCACAAATGGCAAAATCTCATCTGGTTTTTTTGGCTGCATAATATTCCTGTGTGTGTGTGTGTGTGTGTGTGTGTGTGTGAATCTATGTATCTATCTAGCTCTGTCTCACACCTTATCCAGTCAGCTGTTGATGGACACTTCCATATCTTGCCTATTGTAAATAATGGTGCATTAAACATCGGAGTGTATGCATCTTTTCAAATTAATGTTTCTGTTTTCTTTGAGTAAATAACTAATAGTGGGATTACTGGATTGTATGGTATTTCTTTTACAATTTTTTGAGAAGCCTCTGTACTGTTTCCACAATGGTTATACCGATTTACATTCCTAGCAATAGTGTCTGAGACTTCCTTTTTTGGATTTAAGGTTTATTGACCATATATTTAAATTAGATTACATTTCTTATGCCGCTTACCACCCAATCATTGTGCCTTTTGATACCCATAAAATCTCAATGTATCTCTTATTTTATTTTCTTAATTAATATTTTTTTAGAGAGGAGTAGGGGAGGGGCATAGGATGAAAGAGAATCTCAAGCAGGCTCCACACTGGGTGTGGATCTCACAACCCTGAGATCATGACCTGGGCCAAGATCAAGAGTTGGACACTTAACTGACTGAAACACCCAGGCATCCCTATCTCTCTAATTTTAATATGATGAAATTCTAAAACAAATAGTTGTTACCCATATTTAAGTTTCCTCTAAGTCTGGCTCATGCACTCTCATCTGTAGCAGTGTAAAATGGTTTTCCTTTATTTAGTTCTTAAATTATATGTGAAATATCATGCAAGCCTATATAATTTTAGAAGTATTTATATGCCAGTATTCCTGTTTGTCCATTGTCTTGTTTTAGTCTATTCACTGTTAGAATAATCCATGATTTAAAATTTTTTTTTAAATTTTATTTGAGAGAGAGAGAGCACAAGCAGGACGGGGAAAAGAGAGAGGGAGAAGTAGACTCCCCACTGAGCAGGGAGCCCAAAATGGGGCTCGATCCCAGGACCCCAGAATTATGACATGAGCAGAAGGCAGACGCTTAACCAACTGAGCCATCCAGGTGCCCCAGAATTATCCATGATTCTAACCCAGTGTTTTCTTCTGCAGTTGTTGAAAGTTATTAAAATCACTGTGATGGTTATGATCATAGTAAGCTATAAAGCAGTGAGGCCATAGATAATCACTTTAGAAACTAACACTGTAAGTTAGGAATGAAGAACCTATAGTGTCTACTTTTCTGTTCCTTTAATTTCTCTGTGCCAGAAATATATCATGATCCTATGTTATTAAACATTTTCAACTTGAATCTTGTGTCAATTCTCCTATTTTTTTCTTAGAAAATTACATTTCCAATTTCTTAATTCTTGTAGACTGCTCATTTCTTTTAGAAAAAGTCATGAATAACTTTAAAAAAGTTGATTATAAAATTACTTCTTTTTAATCTTGTATATTTCTAACCCATTCTTTAATTAGAAAAAAAGTTGACTTATTTTTAGTTTCTATATTTGATTGTAGTATTTGAAATACATCATGGACATAAATATATATACTAAGATGGTACATATTTTTAACAGCATTCTACCATGACATCAACATTGAGGAGATTGGGTGAAGATATATTCAAAGGAGTAGTAACTAAGGGAATTCAAGATAATTCTTTAGAACATTCAGTGGAGAATAAACCAAAGACAGCTGCTTTCTTTAAGAGCTCCAATTTACCACTGAGATTTTTATCAACTTTAATTGTTCTTAGAACAGTCACCCAAGGTAAGCTTTCACTTGTGCTTATGCATAATTTTTCATAAAGAGAATAGAATACTACATAATGAAGTAATTCTTGCGTAGTCAAATATGTTTTCCATTTTTAGAATAAGATTTTATAATGGTGGCACATTACAATGAACTACTTTTATTTGCTGAATGTGAGAAAGAGGAGTAGTCCGTCGTATTGTTGCCTCCTCCCAGGAGACTTTATTGATTCTCTTAGATCATATTTCCACAGTAACCTATGGTTTCTATTATCATTGCATATACCATATAGTATTGAAATTCCTAGTTCATTATTTTTACTGGACCAGGTGTTGGCACCCTGTAGCCCATTGACCAGATCTGGCCCACAACCTATTTTATAAATAAAGTTTTATTTAAACACATGAATGCTTATTTTTTACCTATTGTCTAGAAACTGTTTTTGCCTTACAACAGAGCTGAGTAGTTGGCAACAGAGACTATATGGCCCCCTAGAAGCCTATATTGTTATGTGGCCTTTTATGAAAACTTTTATCAGTACCTACACTGGTTTGTAAGTTGACTAAAGAAAAATATTGCCTTGTTTACTATTGTATCCCCCTGCAACTAGCATAGTGCTTAATGTATAATAATAGTGAATAAGGAAATGAATGAATAAGAATAATGTTTCAATCAAAGTAGACCATTTTTAATACAGTTTTGGTATATAGCTATGAGTTCTGTTTTTGGATTACTAAATAGAATTTTTGTTAAAGTCATACCAATATAGTGAAACATTAAATTTGCCATCTTTTTAGCTTTTCAGTTTGTTAAGTTATATAACTCAGTCTGTTTGGAATTTTTTTAGTGGGAAATGGCAAAAATTTAATTTTACTACTTTCTCTGCAGTGTGTACTGTTTAGTTACACCTGATTATGGAATTTTACAACATCAATAACAAAAAATGAAAAATGAAACTGTAACTTGTCTTAGTTTTTCCTTACGTTTATGGTTCTCAAACAGATTGAGTGGTAACTGTTTGAAACATCATTTATGAGAAGGGTGTATTAGTCCAAAATAAAGTTGACCACATATCAGCATGCATCATAACATCATTTGATAAAATATAATTTGTGTTACTGATGAAACTAGTGCAATAGAGATATAAAATAAGAGAGGGAATTAGGTGCTCTCTGTCACCACTTTTGTGCAGTACAGTATTAGACATGCTGACCATCTTTAATAAGCCATTAATAAAAAGAAGATGAGTATTGGAAATACAGGAAACTCTTCATTGGATACTCTGTATAAAGTGAGGACATTTGGGGCGCCTGGGTGGCTCAATGAGCTGAGCCTCTGCCTTCGGCTCGGGTCATGATCTCGGGGTCCTGGGATCGAGCCCCGCATTGGACTTTCTGCTCAGCGAGGAGCCTGCTTCCTGCTCTCTCTCTGCCTGCCTGTCTACTTGTGATCTATGTCTGTCAAATAAATAAAATTTAAAAAAAAAATAAAATGAGGACATTTAATGAAACTAGCTCAGAAATTTATTTAATATAATGTGCTGTGTTCTAGATATTTGTGACCCCACAAGATTCATATGGTGAAATGCTAACCCCCAAAGATGATGATGTTAGTAATTGGGGCCTTTAGGAGGGCTTAGATCATGAGGGCAGAGCCCTCATGAATGGGAATAGTGCCCCTATAATAGAATCTCCACTGAGGTCTCTAGCCCTCATACTGTGTGAGGACACAGTGAGAATGAAGTTTCAGGTTGTGAACCAGGAAGTGGGTCTTCACCATGCTGGCGACCATACTTGGACTTCTCCACTTCCAGAACTGTGAGCCGAAAAATTCCTGTTGTGTATAAACTACACAATCTCTGGTATTTATTATAGCAGTCTGATAGAATTTGTGTTTCAGAAAACAAGCTTCAAAGGAAATTCACAAAGTCTGTTGACTTTCAATACTATCATTACCATCTAGACTACCTAACTCTGTATAGTATGCCTACTATGAATATCACTAACAAACAGCAATAACATATTTAAAAAAAAATCTTGTTAATATAAAAAAACAAAAAGTATAAAGTTTATATATAAATCTAATTTGGTGTTCGTAAACTTCATCTTTTGTGAAATATAATAGGTATAAATAAAGATATGGGTGGGGCACCTGGGTGGCTCAATCACTAGAGCATCTGACTCTTGGTTTCCGCTCAGGTCATGATCCCAGGGTTGTGGGATTGAGCCCTGAATTAGATTTCAAGCTTAGCGGGGAATCTGCTTGAGATCTCCCTCTCCCCCCCACACTTGCATGCCTGCACACATTCTCTCTCTCTTTCTCTCTCTAAAAATAAGTAAAATCTTTATAAAAAATATATGGGTTGGGGCGCCTGGGTGGCTCAGTGGGTTAAGCCGCTGCCTTGGGCTCAGGTCATGATCTCAGGGTCCTGGGATCGAGTCCCGCATCGGGCTCTCTGCTCAGCAGGGAGCCTGCTTCCTTCTCTCTCTCTCTCTGCCTGCCTCTCAGTGTACTTGTAATTTCTCTCTGTCAAATAAATAAATAAAATCTTTAAAAAAAAAATATGGGTAAGTAGTAGATGAGTGGACAGGGTAATAAAGATTATTGCTAGGTGCCTAGGTGGCTTAGTTGATTTAGTGTCTGCCTTCAGCTCAGGTCATGATCCCAGGATCCTGAGATTGAGCCCCAGATTGGACTCCCTGATCACTGGGGAGCCTGATTTCCCCTTCAGCCCTTCTCCCTGCTCATATTCTCTCTCTCTTGATCTCTGTCTCTCAAATGAATAAATAAAAAACCTTGAAAAAATTTTTTAAAAGATTATTGCTGACATTAAATGGCAGAAATAAAGGACTTTCTTTTAGGGTACGGAAGGGGTGGAAGGAAAGAGAGAGAATTTCAAGCAGGCTACACACCTAGCACAGAGCCTGATTCAAGGCTTGATCTACAACCCTGAGATCATGACCTGCCCAAACCTGGGGCAGGAAACACATCCAGGTCCAGGAAATACAGAGGACCCCAAATAAGATGAAACCAAAGAGGTCCACACTGAGAAGCATAATAATTAAAATGTCAAAAATTAGAGGATCTGGGGTGCCTGGGTGGCTCAGTGGGTTAAAAAACCTCTGCCTTCGGCTCGGGTCATGATCCTAGGGTCCTGGGATCGAGCCCCACATCGGGCTCCCTGCTCCAAGGGGAGCCTGCTTTCTTCTCTCTGCCTGCCTCTCTGCCTGCTTGTGATCTCTGTCAAAAAAAAAAAAAAAAAAAAAAATAGAGGATCTGCTAGGAAGATGGTAGAGGGAGTAAGCTTGCCTTGTTGCATGGATACAACTAGATATACTCAAGAGTAGCATAAATAACCCATGAAATGATCTGAAGACTGGCAGAACAAATTCCACGAACTAATGGTAAATAAGAGGCCACATCAAAGAAGGTAGGAAGGTCAAAGACAGGGTCTGGGAGTGAAACAGACTGTGGCTGTCCATGGTAGGGAAAGATCCAGTGGTGCAGGGAAGAGTGAAATCAGACTTTTACACTGGGGAACCCACAAATGGGAAGGATGGATTCCTATAAGAATGGGAATTCAGGAGAGGAGCCAAACTTCATGAGTTCTTACAACCAGTGAGAATGTGTGGAATTTTCAAAATTGGGGTTCTGGGGGAGCCCCGACCATGTTTGAAAGTGGAATCCCTACCCTTAAAGTGACAGCAGGACATACAGCATACATGCAGATACAGCAAAGAGCCATCAGTTTGAAAAACTCTGGGGGTAGATGGGAGGGAGAGTGATTTGCTCATCTTAGAGTATGGCTTGGAGAGACAGGGATCAGGGGGAGAGCTTTCTAGGAGCAAAGGAGCTGGCAGGCACCATTTATTTCCCTCTCCTGCATAAACAATGGCCAACATAGCACCGATACTCATTACTCAACTTGCTTACAGTGAAGCCCCACACCCTATGTTTTGGCAGATCTACCATTCCCAGTCACACTTGCCTTAGTTCTGACATTGCATGCCCTTTCCTCAAAAGACTAGGGCAAACCCTGCCAACACATCTCCCAACCTGCACATTTGCAGGACCTCAGTTCCAGTGGTGGCAGGGGCAAGTCTCATTTCTTGGGCAGACCCCTGCATACCTTGTTAAAACACTCCCCACCCCTGCTGGGACCAAACACTAGCCACAATTGACAGAGAACCTTTGCAGACAACTGGACTGAATTGGGAGCAGAGAAGAGGTTAACAACAACAGAGCACATGGCAGTACACATCGAAGACCCGCCCTAGTGCCAGGCCCTGGGGAGCAGGGGACATGGCCCTGCAGGGCATTGTAGGACCTCTTCTGTATAAGGCCATTATCATTAAGAGCAAGAGAAGTAGCTGACTGTCCTAACACAAAGAAATAGATGCAGAGAGTCAGACAAAATGCACAGACAGAGAATATATCTCAAATGAAAGAAGAGGACTAAGCCAAGTGAAATGGAAATAAGTAATATGCCTGACAGAGTATTTAAAGTAATGTTCATAAAGATACTCACTGAACTTGAGAAGAGAGTGGAGGTAAAAACAAACAAAAAGATGTAAGAGGGGAGGACATCATTGAGACTCTTAACAGAGATAAAAATGAACTAGTCAGAGGTCAAAAACACCATTTAGAGTCAGCGGAAGGTAAAGTTAAGAAAACAGTCCCATTTGTAATTGCACCAAAAACAATGAAATAACTAGGAATAAAGTTAAAGTGAAAGACCTGTACTCTGAAAAGATTGCAAACTCGACCACAAGTTTGTTATCAAAACGGAGTGGTATTGGCACAAAAATTGACACACAGATCAACAGAATAGAATACCGATCCCAGAAATAAACCCACCTTTACTTAATCTGTGACAAAGGAGGCAAGAATATACAATGGTGGAAAAGAGTCTCTTCAATGAATGGTACTGGGAAAACTGAATCACTTTACTATACCATATAAAAAAATAAATTTAGAATGTATTAAAGACCTAAATGTAAGACCTGAAGTCATAAAACTAAAAGAAAGCATAAAACTAAAAGAAAGAAAAAACTCCTGGACATTGGTGTGAGCAAAATGTTTTGGCGTCTGCCTCCTCAGGCTAGGGCAGCAAAAGCAAAAATGAACAATTGAGACTACATCAAACTGAAATGCCTTTGCATGGTGAAGGAAAACATCCACAGAATGAAAAGACAACATTCAGAATTGGAGAAGATATCTGCAAATGATATATCTGATATGGGATTAATTTCCAAAATATGTATAGGACTTAATACAACTCAACACCAAAAAGAAAATCGGATTAGAAAGTGGGCAGAGAATATGAACAGACATTTCTCCGAAGAAGACATATAGGTGGTCAACATAACTAATCATCAGGGAAATGCAAATCAAAACCACAGTGAGATAATACCTCATATCAGGTTATCAAAAAAACAAAAAATTCCACTACTAGATATTTACCTGAAAAAACAATAGTAGTTTGAAAATGTATATGCACCCCTGTTGTTTACTCACTGTAGCATTATTTACAATAACCAAGATAAGGAATGAAGTGTCCATTGTTATGTGAATAGATAAGGAGGATGTGATGCACACACACACACACACACACACACACACACACACACGAAGGAAGGAAGGAATATCACTCAGCCATTAAAAAAAAAAAGCAATGACATCTAGGACACCTGGGTCACTCAGTTAAGTATCAGACTCTTGATCTGAGGGTTATGAGTCAAAACACACACTAGGCCTGGATATGAAGCCTACTTGAATGAATGAATGAATGAATGAATGAAGTCAGATGTAAAGTATAGCATAGGAAGTATAGTCTGTAATATTGTAGTAACTATGTATCAAAATGTATTAGATGGTATCTAAATGTATTGTCAAGCATTTTGTAGTGTATTTAAATGTCAAATAACTATTTTGTACACCTAAAACTATTGGAACATAACATGTCAACTATATTTTAGTTTTTAAAAAAATAAAATTTTAAAGTTAAAATAAAACAATCATGATATATAATAATAATAATGGGTAATTTTAAAACACCAAAATAGGGCAATAGGAATAGTAGGTTTAGAAATGACAGTTTGCACTTTATATATGCATATTGAATTAGTGAATTTGGTTCCTTCCTTATGCAAGTCTTTTTTTTTTTTTTAAGATTTTAATTTATTTACTTGACAGAGATCACAAGTAGGCAGAGAAGCAGGCAGAGAGAGGGAGGAAGCAGGCTCCCTGCTGAGCAGAGAGCCCGATGTGGGGCTCAATCCCAGGACCGTGAGATCATGACCTGAGCCGAAGGCAGAGGCTTAACCCACTGAGCCACCCACGTACCCCTGCAAGTCACTTTTTTAAGAGAGTGGAAAGAATTATAAGATAGTACCTGCTTTCAAAGTCCTTAGAGTCTGGTGGGTAAGTAGATTGTAAATATTTCTTTCTGCTTCATCGTATAATTATCCACACAGAAGTTTAAATAATGTGTTTTTGGTTAGAGAGATAATAAGGGGCACCTGAGTGGCTTAGTTAAGTGTCTGCCTTCAACTCAGGTCATGATGCCAGGGTCCTGGAATCGAGACCCGTGTCAGGCTCCCTGCTCAGTGGAGAGCCTACTTCTCTCTCTCCCTCTGCCTGCCACTCTGCCTACTTGTGCTCTCTCTCTGTCAAATAAAGAAATTAAAAAAAAAAAAAAGAGGTGCTAAATTAGTTCTGATGGTATGATTTAGGGGATCAGGAGAGGATTTAGTATTAAAGAGTTAGCATTTGAGCTGGACTGTCAGGAATGTGTAGGATTTCATAGGCAGAAAATAAAGTCATTCCTGAGGAAACAGTATGAACTAATGTTTGGAATTGTGGAAGAGCATGGCATGCAAGAAGACCAGTGAGTTATTCAACAGGAAAACATGTGGTGGGATCACAGCTGCTCCTCAAATGGTGTTAATCAACTTCTCAAAGCGCAGCATTACTTTTGATTTATCTTCGTTTAAAAACATACAAATTATATCATAACATTTTTTTTCTAAAGATTATTTTATTTGAGGGAGAGCGCACGTGCGCAGGCTGGGGAGGCGGGTAGAGGAAGACTACCTGCTGAGATTGGGGCCTGAGCAGGGCTCCATCTCACCACCCAGAGATCATGACCTGAGCTGAAATCAAGAGTTGGGTGCTTAACTGACTGAGCCACCTAGGTGCCTCATCTTACCATGTTTTTCTTCAGCTTAACTGTTTTCAGTTGATAGTGTGTTTGCAGTTCATTTTATACTGAAAATATGTAGTGAATTTTTTAAGCTTTCGGTGATAATTGGTAATAAAATTTCTAACCAGAATTCACATTATGTTATCTCTTGCCTATCTTAGTCACTTCATAACCATCTTGTTTGATTTTTGTTCTGAAGTTTGTCCAATTTCAAAGCAAATAACTTCTGAAGTAAATAACTTCTGAGAAGTGTGTATATTTTTGAATATAGTCATAACTTTTGTATGTAAAATGGAAGTTGAAAAATTAGACTGGGTAGCTCAGTGGGTTAAAGCTTCTGCCTTCGGCTCAGGTCAGGATCCCAGGGTGCTGGGATCGAGCTCCGCATTGGGCTCTCTGCTTGGTGGGGACCCTGCTTCCTCCTCTCTCTCTGCCTACTTGTTATCTCTTTCTGTCAAATAAATAAATAAAAATCTTTTAAAAAAAGAAAAATTAGACTAAATTCCCCATTAATTTAAGAAACTCTAAAAAACCTGTAAGTTTATTATTTTTCATCTAAATACATGACCACACAATTGATACTCTTCCTGTAGTTTGAAAAATTATTTGTTTGGGTGTTTTTTCTCATTGTAAAATGGTTTTAGAAGTTTTTAAAAGAAATAAATGAGAAACTACTCAGAATTCATTTAGAAATATACCTTAAAACTATTTTTAAAAACCTTATAGGGGATTCCAGAGGTATTTGTATATAAATTGGATTGAAAAGAATCTCTTAGGTTTAGGGGTCCCTGGGTGGTTCATTTGGTTGAGTGTCTGACTCCTGGTTTTGGCTCAGGTCATAATCTCAGGATCATGGGATGGCGCCCTGTCAGGTGTCAGGTCTCAGCGGGTAGTCTGAGATTCTCCCTCTCTACCCCTCGCCCTGCTTTCTCACTCTCTCTCTCTAAAAATAAGTAAATAAATAAGTCTTAGAAAAGAAAAGACTCTGTTAGGTCTAATTTGGCCTCAGACAAACTTTGAGAGCTGGAGTCAAAATTTAAAAATTAGTTAAATCATTACCAAGCAGGCAGAATGAGTATGATTCACTGAAAATAAGTCAGGTATGTTCTTAAAAATCTAAACAATGCAGAGGTGAACCATGAGAGGCTACGGACTCCAAAAAACAATCTGAGGGGTTTGAAGTGGTGGGGGGGTGGGAGGTTGGGGTACCGGATAGTGGGTATTATGGAGGGCATGGATTGCATGGAGCACTGGGTGTGGTGAAAAAAATGAATACTGTTTTTCTGAGAATAAATAATTTATTTAAAAAAAAACAAAACTAAAATGTCTTTAAAATAAGCTACATATTGTCTTAAGTTATATAAAAATTACCACCCATGATTCTCTCCTAATTTTGGTTAACAAAGCACATAAAACAGTAATATGGTTCTCTAAAGTTATAAAACAATCTCTGGTTTTCCATTTATGACTAACACATCTGTGATTAGTTTTCATTCAGTTCACTGTTGTGGTCTTTAGTTAAAAATGTTTGAGAAATTTGGGAATAACTAAAGTTTAATAGCGCCATACTTTAATTGCATTACTAGTGGGCTTTATGAAACTATAGAATTAGAATACACTATATGCAACATTTCCCAAACTTAAACTTCCAGATCTTTTTAGCACTAATTTTCTGAGGGGAACAATTTGGGAAATGCTATCTTACGGTTTATGGAGCGCCATTGTAATACCTTATGAAGGTTCATATTACCCTGAGGAACACTTTCAGGGAGAGAAGATTAATGTTAGAAAAGGTGAGTGACTGAAAGGTGAAATTCACATTGGTATTCAGTTCTAGAGCTGATGAACTGATTCCTTCCGGACCTTGTGATTTCTGCCTTCACTGTAAGGTGCTCTAGAGGTTCAGTAGTTTGAAAGGCAGCTTGTGGATCTCAGTTTATATAATCTTGGGGTAGAGCAAAGTAAGCCAAGTAAAAGAACCAGAAAAGGAAAAAGACATCTATTAACTACAGTTAGGAAAAATGATTATAAGTATAGAGAAAAATAAAAGATACACTGTCTTATGTGCTGCAGCAAATTTGGGAGAACTAAAAATTTACACAAAAATCTTAAATCAGAGTAATAGACTTAACTCCGGTAACAAGATACTTCCTATTTATAAAAGAAAGTCATCCATTATAAGATTGATTAAATTTAGTATAAAAAGTAAAGAGAGAATAGTTAAATGTGTTTGGTAATATACATAATATTAAATACTTAATAACCCAAATATATATATAAGATAATACTTGGTTTCCTTTGAATAGATAGTGTAAATATGTTGTTCAAAAAGATAATATTTGGTGTGAATTTGACACTATAATGCTAAGCCCTTTATAGATTGTCTTCTGAATATTATTATTCCCATATTAGTGGTTATTAGTTTATAGAGGTTAGATATTTATGTCAAGGCCACACAACCAGTATTTGATAGAGTCTGGTTCAGCTCACCTCTATCCATTTCTAGATCCCACCGTCCTGACCTTATTTTGTGACTTCCTTAGCACATGTACTCCTGAGATAAAGAAAGAAATAGTAATAAACACTTACATAGCACTTCCTATGTTATGGGTTAAGCACTTTATGTGTACTAACTCATTTAATCATAGCAAGGTTATGAGATGTCAGTAATATTGACATCTTAATTTTATAAATGAGGAAATTGAGGCATGGAGAGGTTAAGTCTGCACTTAGTCACTGTGCTACACTGATTCTCTGAAGTAAAATTTAACTGTAAGATACAATTTTTTTTCATTATACTCAC
Organism: Mustela nivalis; assembly: GCF_964662115.1. Classification (NCBI taxonomy): domain Eukaryota; kingdom Metazoa; phylum Chordata; class Mammalia; order Carnivora; family Mustelidae; genus Mustela; species Mustela nivalis. The sequence continues at coordinate 87,665,844 of NC_139027.1, forward strand.
AAAAATAAATGACTGAATATAACATTAAAAGTCTTTATTGATAAAATGTATATATTTTCAAATTATAATGTTTCAATATGCAGTATTTCAAATTATAATAGTTCACTTATAAGATTAATATATTTACCAAATTTACCAAAACTGTCTTGAGAAATGTGGGTTATTTTAAGCTTTAACTTTAATTCTGTTAGTTAACATACAGTGTTATATTACTTTCAGATGTATAATAGAGTGATTCAGCACTTCCATACATCACCCAGTCCGCATCACAACAAGTGCCCTCCTTAATCCCCATCACTTATTTTACTCTATCCCCAGCCACCTCCCCTCTGGTAACCATCACTTTGTTCTCTGTAGTTAAGAGTTGAAACAGGTACAATTTTTTATTGTATTGTAGCTTACCATTTTTGACCTGTATTCTGCTTATGGGAGCCACCAAAATGTGTCATAATCTTTAATAAGATTTATTGTGCTGTCTAATAATGATAAAGGGATAAAGGGTAAATAATTGACAGAGCGGCAATTGGAATAGTGAAGGAAATAAGTTCTTGCAGTGTTGTTAGCATTTTTCTAATCATTGATTTGTTTTTTTCAAATTTATTCCCCACGGTAACCTTATAAGGTAGATGGTATTGTCATTTTTACAAAAGAGCAAACTGAGGGTCAAGCATTTGTAAGGGACTCAGATCTTTTCTTGACCCTAAATAACCAACCCTTTAACAGTATCAGCATGAGGACAGTGGAATGTTATATGTCATCAACAATTTTAAGTATGTAGATGTGTAGATCTATGTAGTAGGTACTAATATGTACATACTAGTTTGATTTATGTAAAGAAATGAGAACTGAAAGATAAGAATCTTACCTGATAGTATTGTTTTAGGGACAAATATCTTGTCTAATTAAATGTACTCTCTCTCCTTTTTAGTTGTGTGCATCAGAGCTAGTTCTGGTGTCCTGCCCATCTCAACTCTTGGCCCCCAACTTATGCAGATATATATTGCAGATACATGTTTTTGTAAATTATGTACTTATTTATACTTCAGGCCTAAAGAATTGTAGAGATTATTGCCATTCTCAGATAACAGGAACAATATATGATTAAGAACTTCAGTTTACAGTCAGATAACTAAGGATGAGTCTCATCCCCATCACTAGTCATGTGACATTGGGCAGGTCCCTTCTTTTTTGTGTTTCACCACAATTTTTAATTTTATTTTTAAGGTTAAAACCAATTTTTAAGGTTAAATGAGAATTAATGTGAAGGTTTAGCAAAGAGTGTAGCATATAGTAAGTGCTACCTGCTAGTATTATTATAAACATTATTATTTAGTATTATCTAACTTCTGAGTTGGTTTTACTTGAGATCGGAATTGAGGTCTGTTAGACTGCATTAGATTTGTATTGCTTCATAATACACCATCAAACACTTGTTGCTTAAACCAACAACCAGTTTTGGTATAATTGATAACTGAAATTTCTTAAAATACTCTTTTAGAAGTTAAATTGTTATTGATTTTAGAAAATCTTCACTATTAGGGAAATTAAAATAATGATAGAATTTTTTTACTTCTCCCTAAAAGGCAAGGCAACATAACAATAAAATCACCAAATACTATCCCCCCAAATTAATTAGGCACAATTTTTTAATTTCACAGATTTGCTGTATCATGTACCACTTAGCCTATTTAATCTCAGATGAAGTATTAATGAGAAGTGAAGTAATCTGTGCCAAAAACAGTAGGTGGCACTGTGATAAAAACTTTTGTTTCTGTGAAGACTTGAGTTCAGGGTTCATCTATACTCTTCTACTGTTTGCTAAATAAATATAGGTTTCTAAATAAGACATACTTGAACAGAATCTAGCAACTTTGCTTAACCTAAATACACATTTATTTGCAGTGTTTTGTTTTATTTAATTACCAAAATTAAATACAATAATGGCAGTGTTCTTTGAACTAAATTCTACCAAAAGTAAGAGTAGTGAAGGAATAGATTTAGATTTCAAATAGATTTATTGGAAGGAATAGAAAGAACTGATTGAGGTACAGATTTTAATTTCTCAAAATTATTTCATATGTATTTTAATATATATTTATGTATTTCAGTTCTCTCCTAGGTATTATACACAGATTATCCTCAGCTTTTCATTCTTTTTTTTTTTTTTTTAAGATTTTATTTATTTATTTGACGCAGAGAGAGAGAGAGAGATCACAAGTAGGCAGAGAAGCAGGCTTCCCGCTGAGCAGAGATCCTGATGTGGGGCTGGATCCCAGGACCCTGAGATCATTACCTGAGCTGAAGGCAGAGGCTTAACCCACTGAGCCACCCAAGTACCCCCAGCTTCTCATTCTTAGTAATTAAGCTTTTAAATCACTTCTTTAGTTTATGTAAACTAAAACAGCAAAGATGAAATGCAACACATCAGCCAGAAGATAGTAAATTTTAATGGGGGGTAGTTCTGTCATATTTTCAATGTATTTTAAAGTATCCTCGAGCCTTATTTAACCAGAAATCATCAGTAGAAAAATTAACTCACTAGTGTTTAAACAGCACAGTTTTTTTTTTTTTTTTAAATTCCTTTCAATAGTATATTGAAAGAGTTTAGGAAACTGGAATATTCTTGTACAATTAAAAGCACAATGTAAAATTGTTTTAAGAGTACTGATTTGGGTTGTTTGGTGTATTGAAGTATAACGATATAAGTATCTTAATATCTTGTTTGCATTGATTGTCGTTAAATTGGTGCTACTCAGTCCTGGCTCTACAGGTTTCCCAATCATCTGTGGAACGTCTTTACGAAAGTTCCAGGCAAAGATGCGGAGAAAAGGGAGTCTTCATGCACTATTGGTGGGAATGTAAATTGGTATAGCCACTATGCAAAACAGGATGGAGGTTCCTCCAAAAATTAAAAATAGAACTACCATATGGCAAAAAAAGAAAGAAAGGTCCAGGGTTTCTTTTAAAAAAAAAAATACACACACACACACACACACCACATTTTATTCATCCATTCGTCCATCAATATATACTTAACAGATGTATGTTTCCATGTCTTGGCTAATAAGGTAAACTATGGAAATGAAAATGGAACCACTATAGAAAACAGTATGAAGTTCAACAAAATTTAAAAATAAAACTATTAGATGATCCAGCAATTCCACTTCAGGGTATTATCCAAAAGAACCTAAAATAATAACTCAAAAAAGTTCAGGGATTCTGATCTAGTGGGTGCCATCATAACATTGGCCTTGGCAAAACCATGCTGTGCTAATGGCAGATAAATAACACACCAGAGCACATCTAGTCCTCTCGAGTTGTTTTTGAATGCTGTTTGATCTTTATTAAGAGACAGAAATCCTCAAAAGTTCGTGTAAAGTTACATTTTGAAATAAGTAAACACTGAGCAGCAACAAAAAAATATCTCAAATGCTGGGTAAAAGTAAAAACACTTTTGAAAGCATCTGGTGGTTATCAAATATGAAAAAATAAGCATCACTGTGGTCTTTACTATTAAAATCAACTGTTTTCTTGTAATAAAAACAATTTATTGTTATTTTGATGTTAAAATATGAATGAAATTTATACCCCATCATAGTATAATTTCTTGTTTCAAGCATTTGGGTGCTTTTTTTTTTTTAGATTTTATTTATTCTATTTATTTATTTATAGATTTTATTTATTTATTTGAGAGGGAGCACAAGCAGGGGGAGTGGGAGAGAGAGAAGCAGGCTTCCCATTGAGCAGGGAACCCCACATGGGGTTTCATGACTTGAACCAAAGGCAGACGCTTAACAACTGAGCCACCCAGGCACCCCTCAAGCATTTGAGTTCTAACAGATTGTAAATTTAGCCAGTGATCTCTGGTCATTTAATTTTTGTTTCCCTTTTAAATTTAAGTGATGGTATTTTCTTTCTTTCTTTCTTTCTATTGTTTTTGATTACCAGCTACAGTAATGATAATAATAATGACAGTTGATTTTATATACTGTTTTTTAGCTGACTACCTGGCTCAGGCATTTGATTCTCTCTGTTTGGACTTGAAGACAGATGAAGGAAAAGTCTTGTTTTTGGAATATCAAGCTGTTCCAGTAATACTAAATCATCTACGAATATCCAGCAAAGGACTACTTTCTAACGTCATTGATAGTTTGCTTCAGATGACAGTGGAATCTAGTAAGTTTTAAAGTTTTTAGATAAACAAAGAAATGACAGTCAATGATTTTGTGTTCTGAATGTATAACTATGTATCAGATATATTGTATTTTATAATAGAAATGGTTAAGGAGTATTTTTGACAGTTGTATAATTGTTATTAATAACATCTCTTAAAGTTATATGTCTAAATTTCCATTAACATTGCACAATTTCCAGTACTCACCTCATCTCATCTCAGTTATGTGCATATACTCTACATTGTTATTCATGTTTTCAAGCTTCCTTGTCTGTTCTTCCCTGTCTCATCATTCTGACAGATCTAATCCTGTATTCCATGCTTACTTAGAAGGAGATGTTCAAGTGTGTCCCCATCTAACGGGAGAATATGACAAAGCCATATTCCTGTTTCTTCTTCAACCTTACTGTTTTGTTGGAGGGTTGTGGTGGGGTGGGAGGAGCACTCAGGTGTATATGTGGCTCCTTTTTTTTCATGCATATTTGTAATATTTTGCTGTATGTGGCTTTATTTTTTCTTTTTGGCTTTTATATTGCTGTAGTAAGTTCTTTTAACTTACTATTGATGGTTCCTAATTTAGCCCAGATATGTATGGGGATGTTGAACATAAATATTTTCATTTGCTTTGGTTGGTATTGCTCTTGAACCTTAAGTAACCCCGTGACTTATAAGCAAACATTTTGCCTCACTAATTCTTTTTCACTTGTAACTTTTCCTCTTCCCTATTCTCCCTTCCTTCTACAGCTCTTCTAAAATGAAATGTGTATGCCTTCCAGAAGGTGGAAACTAAAATTGGAAAGTCATTGCTCATTGTGGTAGTAAGCAGTCTGTGGTACTTGGTGCTTGTGGGTGAATCCCTAACAGCTGGGTGTAAAGCATAGTTCTACTTCTTACTAGGTACCTTCAGCATATGACTTCACATTTTTAATTTATTTTATATACTTTCTCATTTTTCTTTTACAACATCCTTATGAGGGTTGAAAAACTGAGGCCTAGAAAAGTCAGGTAACTTGTCCATGGCTTCCATAGTTAGGTGGAGGTAGGACTTAGATTAGAAAAAAATGTTTCTGATTCTAGGTGTAACAAGATACATTCTACCGTTGCACTGTAATTAGGTTTTCTAGAAGCTTTTTTCCTGCCCCCAAATGTCAAATTTTCTCTGACATATTTTATTAATATTTTCTCTGACATATTTTATTAATATTTTTAGCCATTTGCAAATGCTAAGATTTTACACTTATAGTTGGGGATATAACTACCTAGTTAAATAATCTTGGGGTTTTATATCTTAACTTACTAATATATGCTATAGAGCAAAAAAGTGAAAAATTAGAAAACTGAGACACAGACACCCAAGATTACTTGTTTAAAGTGGGTAGACTTAAAATCAAGTTTCATAGGATTTTTCTTTCTTTTTAAATTTTTTATTATTTTTTAAAGATTTTATTTATCTATTTTTCAGAGAGAGAGAGAGTGCACACACAAGCAGGGTGAGTGTCAAGCAGAGGGAGATGCTGGCTCCCTCCTGAGCAAGGAGCCTGATTCAGGACTTGATCCCAGGACACTGGGATCATGAACTGAGCCAAAGACAGATGCTTAACTAACTGAGCCACCCAGGTGCTCCTCTTTCTTTCTTTTTAAAGACTTATCTATTTATTAGAGAGGGAGAGAGAGAGTGTGTTTGGGGATGGGGGAGGGAGAAAGAGAATCTCAAGCAGACTCCCTTGCTTAGTATGGAGCCCCACATGGGCCCAACACAGGGCTCGGTCTCACAACCCTGAGATCATGACCTGAGTGGAAATCAGGAGTTGGAGACTTAACTGACTGAAACACCCAGGATTTTTCTCAATGAGGAAAACAAAAATTTAACAGATGCAAATGTCTATTCATTAGAAACAAATCTGTCTGAATATTCCTGACGGAGGTGAAATCTTGTAGCCAAAGGAAAACGAAATATAATTTTATGAAATAGTGGACCTACTTGGCTGAAATGACTTTGTGGCACCATAACATTCACATATGGGGAAATAGTAGTAAAGTCAGCAGATGTTCAGTTCATTCACATGTGTTTACCTTGTTCAGATTATGCTCAAATCCAAGGTTATCTTTTCTTGTTCAAATTGAATAAATAAAGCAGTTTCTAATGTGGATTCCTAGAAAGCCGTATCATTTTTAGTGATGGAAAACTTTTGGAAGATTAGAAATGGGTGAATCTTTGATAATTTCTGACTGAAGTATATTTATTTGCTTAATATATTTTTCTTTCTTTTTTTTTTTTTTTAAAGAGTTTATTTATCTGACAGGCAGGTCACAACTAGGCAAAGAGCCACACAGAGAGAGAGAGAAGGAAGCACAGGCTTCCTGTTCAGAGAGCCCAATGCGGGGCTCGATCCCAGGACCATGAAATCATGACCTAAGCCAAAGGCAGAGGCTTAACCCACTCAGCCACCCAGGCACCCATATTTTTCTATTTTTAATATAAACCCATTAGGTACTGGAATATAAACCCATTAGGTACTGGGTTTATATTAACCAAAGAACTGTATTGAAGGGGTTAAACGAATAATAGATTAAAATGCAGCAAATACTTATCTAGCTATTTGTTTTATGTTCTGTTTTTTCTAGATTTGAGATGAGAAACTCATTTCACCATTTTTATAATTTACACATGCTTATTTATTTATTTATTTAAAGTTCAGAGGAAAAAGTTGTGGGAAGAGAAATCTTGATGGAATGGATTTGCAGGAGTGCCTGGGTGGCTCAGTGTGTTGAGCATCTGCTTTTGGCTCAGATCATGATTTCAGGGTCTTGGGATCAAGTCTGCATTGGGTTCCCTGCCCAGCAGGAAGCCTGCCTCTCCCTCTCCCACTCCCCCTGCTTGTGTTCCTTCTCTCTTTGTGTCTCTCTCTGTCAAATAAACAAATCTTTTTTTTTTTTTTTAAGATTTTATATATTTATTTGACAGAAATCACAGGTAGGCAGAGAGGTGGGCAGGGGAGGACAGGAGGCAGGCTCTCCGCTGAGCAGACAACCTGATGCGGGGCTCGATCCCAGGACCCTGAGATCATGACCTGAGCTGAAGGCAGAGGCTTAACCCACTGAGCTACCAGGTGTCCCTAAGTAAACAAAATCTTAAAAAAAATAAGAATTGATTTGCAGATGGCTTATGTCACACAATTAATGGGTCTTGGTGGCCAGCTATGCATGAGGTGGCATGTTTCAAGCATTGTGTTTGCAGTGGTTTGCTGAGCCTTGGGGCTTCCTCCAATGTCCATTCAGTGCTTTGGAGCAGGAGGCTGGAGGAAGGTGTCAGTGGGCCAGGCTCTTGCCCAGGAGTACTCAAAGTGCTTACTGGTCTCTAACACAAGTCAGTACAGAAACAGTGTTTAAAACTTGTGTAGTAGTTGTCAAATTACTAATTTTATCAAGGTCAATAATAATTTTAAAAATTTGGGCTTTTATGTTTTATTTAATTTCTAGTGTTTTTTAAATGGTATTGTAAAACAAATTCTGAAGAGTTTATTTGAGCAAACAGTGATTCCAGAGGGATAGCACCAAATCTGAAAATAGGTAGGGGTGTTCTGCAGGTAGTGCCAGAGGTTTCTATAGAAAAGATAGGGATGCAGAGCAAAGAAATTATTTAATTGGCTATAACACAAATGGTTGCCTTGTTGGGGGAAATATAGTTATTTGGCTGTTATGATAGATTTACTTGAGGTTCATGTTCTATAATGCAAAGAAATCTGGTTGGCATTGATGATTAGTTTTTCTTGAATTTTGTTTTCTTAGATTCAAGTGCACTGACTGCTTTAGAATTTGATTTGTTTATGTAGGGTACCCTGCCGAAGGTATGAGAGCCCTGCAGTCTAATAGCCTATTTGTTGACAGTATTTTGTTAAAGTCTTGCATTCTCTCTGCTGGATTGGAAATCGCAGACCAGTTCTTACTCACAGTAGTTTGAGGAGCAGTAGGGTACTCCATCTCCACTGGATACTTCATGTTAAGCTCTTATAGAGTGGTGGTTTTTCTCTTGTCCTGCTTGTGCTCTTCCCCCAGATTCATCTTTTCAGATATGAGAAATGATTTTAGCTGCATAGGTATTTACTGTTTTTTGAAAGCTGCTAAAATGTATTTCTTTATGATCTAGGTATATTTTACTTTAAAATGCATTTCTTTGAGTGTAAACTAAGATCTATACATTGATTTATCTCAATGTATATATCATGAGCATATTTTTTTTTTAGATTGAGGGTTTCTGGTAATACCTCTTTTGGGCATGAGTATATATCATATAATAACTTAGTAGTTTTGATTTTAGAAAATTATTTTGTGGTTTCTTTTTCTTTTTCCTGTCAGTGGTTAAAAGCTATTACTCACTTATCTGGGTTTAGCTGTGTAAGAACTTGAGTCTTATTTTATTTTTCAAAGAGTACTTTCCTTTTCTTGTCAGACTTAGTTTAAATAGGAGGACTTAAGTTTGTATTTGTATTATTTAGTTCATTCTGTTCTGCGGTCTAAAAACTGCCTGTCTAAGGTAATATGCTACCATTTAACACTTGAATGGCAACAATGTATTTGAGCACATTTTGAAGGCACTTTTTATTTGTATTATAAAAATAATAGAAATTTGGAAGGCTGAAAACTGGAAGGAAAGTCTTACTATCCGAAGATACGTACATTTACTTCATATGTACATTACTTTCTCTCTTTTAACCATGAATAATATTCATGATGTTGGGTATTTCTTTTCTTTTTCTTTGTTTAACAAGGTTGGATTCTAGTGTAGATTTAGTTGCATCAGTCTATGTTTATCTGCCTAAAATATCAAAATACAAGAAAATATTTGAGTATTTTGCAAAGAAATATACTTGAGTACTGTTTAAATTATGAATATGGGTAAAATGTATTATATATTATAATACAGTTATATATAGCAAAGAATTATCAAATACCTTATGCTACATGCATTAAATATGTTCTCTGGATCTTAAAGTTATTTGTGAATTTACTTGTATTTCTTAGTTTGGTGTCTTTTTCACTGGCAGTTGATTTTTCTTGATTTGAGCAGTATCACTTCTTCCCTTCCTGCTATTTAATTTATTCTCTCATTCTATTATGTTTTTATTATTAAGGAGATTAAAGCAAGGGTAATTTCAATGAAATGACAAATGCAATTTATTTTCAACAGTGTACCAACTTAGTATATACACACCCATGTTTCTTTTCTAGTCATGAATCCTACATACGTATAACCTGTTTTCTCAGTTAAAAGCTTTCAAATGAAAGAATGTTCTATAGGGAAACACAATGGGAAGATTTATTTTTAGTAATTGAAGCATATATAATAATATTTTTTTAAGTATAAGAAGTTGACACCCCTTTTAATTCTACCACCTTAATAAGACATAGTTTGCATATTGCCTGATAACATATATTTTTTACATAGTTGCGATCATAATATGCATACTTTGTTGTATAAGAAATGTGTATTCATTATAAAAAATTAGAAAATACAACTTTATTTTATTCAACAAATATCTGTCTATAGACGATGCACTTACCCTGGCACTCAGTGAGACACTAGGAGTACAGCAGAGTGCAAGATAATTAGGTCCCCTGTCAACATGAAGCTATGGTCTAGTTGACTTTTGTCAAATTATTGGTATAGTGAGGATGATAATAATACCAATATCATAGAATTATAAATGTGGTAAGAGAGTTAGCCATGCAGAGGTCTGGAAGACTGTTGTAGCGAGCAGGACCCACTAGAGCAAAAGTGTTAGGGCAGGTAAAATTGTTAGATACGGTATTTTCAAGACACACCAGGGAAGCCAGTGTAGCTGAAGCAGAGTGAGTGGTCAAAGTCGTAGAAGAATCAGAAAGTGGGGTCTGGCACTCACTCAGAAGGGCCTTGCTACCCAACAGTAAGACATGGGGACTTCTAGTCACTAAAATTCCTTGAGCTTTCCCTTTCTGTTCTGCTTTGTTGAATGTCATATTATGAGCTTTTTTTTTTTTTTTGCATATTTCTGCATAGCCCTTATTTTTAGTTGTTGCTTAATACTTAATATTTCATATATGCACATATGTTTATGTAATATTTATTATTACTATATATTTATGTAATATTTATTATTGTTACCATTTATTGAGACATTTCTTGTAGGAAGTGTGTATGAAACTTGATAAGAAAATCAATTCATTGGCCTTCCATCCCAGCATAAAAGAGCTTTCAAGTAGTTTGTGGTTAGCCCTTTGAGGGATATGGGGCACAGGGTACTAACCTAGCAATCCTTTGCATTACCTCTTGAAATCTACTTAAGAGTCATTTGATATGCACATGTAACTGTGCATTTGATAGTGGTCTCTGAATGCTGTCAAATTTATAGCATATTTTAAGTTGCATAATTGCTTTAATGATGCTTTCATTCCCTCATCTGATACTGTAACAGAGTCTTTTTTGCGATATAAGCCGGGCTTTTCTGGTGTAACACAAGATGATATGAACCCATTTTGGGTCAAGTTTTAGGTTTGTGTTATATAGCCTGTCTTGAAGAAACGTGCTTCAATATTTTTTGACAACAAAACAAACCATGGTGTATTTTAGAGAGTAAAATCTCACCTGCCAGTTAGTGTGAGAGAGAAAGCTGAGGAATCAAATAATTAAGTGTATAGATAATGAATATACTATTTTTTAAAAAATAAATCAGATAACATGATGCCCCCAGTTTTATTTTTGTTTTTCAACATTTCCTTAGCGATTCGGGGTCTCTTCTGATTCCATACAAATTTTAGGATTATTTGCTCCAGCTCTTTGAAAAATACCGGTGGAATTTTGATCGGAATGGCATTAAAAGTATAGATTGCTCTAGGCAGTATAGACATTTTAACAATGTTTATTCTTTTGATCCAAGAGCATGGAATGGTCTTCCATCTTTTTGTGTCTTTTTCAATTTCTTTCATGAGTGTTCTGTAGTTCCTCCAGTACAGATCCTTTACATCTTTGGTTAGGTTTATTTCCAGGTATCTGATGGTTCTTGTTGCTATAGTAAATGGAATCGATTCTCTAATTTCCCTTTCTGTATTTTCATTGTTGGTGTATAAGAAAGCCACTGATTTCTGCACATTGACTTTGTATCCTGCCACGTTACTGAATTGCTGTATGAATTCTAGTAGTTTGGGAGGTGGAGTCTTTTGGGTTTTCCATATAAAGAATCATGTCATCTGCAAAGAGAGAGAGTTTGACTTCTTCATTGCCAATTTGGATACCTTTTATTTCTCTTTGTTGTCTGATTGCTGTTGCTAGGACTTCTAATACTATGTTGAAGAAGAGTGGTGAGAGTGGGCATCCTTGTTGTGTTCCTGATCTCAGTGGGAAGGCTGCAAGCTTTTTCCCATTGAGGATGATATTTGCTGTGGGTCTTTCATAGATAGATTTTATGAAGTTCAGGAATGTTCCCTCTATCCCTATACTTTGAAGCGTTTTAATCAGGAACAGATACTGGATTTTGTCAAATGCTTTTCTGCCTCAATTGAGAGGACCATGGGGTTCTTCTCTCTTCTCTTATTGATTTGTTCTATCACATTGATTGATTTGCGAATGTTGAACCATCCTTGTAGCCCAGGGATGAATCCCACCTGGTCATGGTGGATAATCTTTTTAATGTGCTGTTGGATCCTGTTTGCTAGGATCTTGTTGAGAATCTTAGCATCCATATTCATCAGTGATATTGGTCTGAAATTCTCCTTTTTGGTAGGGTCTTTGCCTGGTTTGGGGATCAGGGTAAAATAAGAGTTCTCTGAATATTTAACACAAGGAAGGAATTTTTAAAATTGAGTATATTGTTTAAAAGATAACACATTCACATAGCTAATCGTTTCAAAGGTACAAAAGTGAATGAAGTTAAAAAAAAAAAAGTCTTCTTTCAGTCACTGTTTTCCCTTCCCTGGAGAAAGCAATTTCACTAGTTTTTTCTCATGTTCTTTTGTAGGTGTGCTATGTCTCTATACACATACACACATTCTTATTTTTTCATTTTTATCATAAGATTGTTAGCCTGCCATGTTATGAAAAATCGATCTTAGAGATCTTATATTGGTACATAAAGAGTTTCTTAAAAAATTTATTCATTTAAGATGACTGTTGATGGATATGTTAACCTTAAACAATAAAACTGCCAGGTACTCAACCAACAAAACTGGGTTTATTCAGTATAGCAGAGAATTGCCATCCAGGTCAAGCAAGCTACAGCAAAACCACAGACAAGACCAGAGAACAAAGGAGAGGAATGCTCTTTCATACAAAAGTGGTGGTGATGGTTGGGGGGTTGGGAGGGTAGATGGGTGGGAGGGCTGTTATAAACAGAAAGCCCATTGGAGTAAACTGGGAGTTGGAAGTATAGTGACTTTGCATTGGCAGGGTCACGACCATTTCTCATTGGCTGGACTTTTGATGTGGAAGGAGGAAAACTTTCTTCCTCCTGCTGGCTTAGTAAAGTAGTATCCATGTGCAAGGTGCATCACTTCCTGTTGGGTCTGCAATTGACCACAAGTGGTAGGCCATGAGCATCCCCCTGCTGGCCTTCTGACACCACTTTTTTTTAAAGATTTATTTATGCAATTTTATTTTATTTGTAAATTTATATTTTATTTAAATTCAGTTAATTAACATATAGTTTATTATTAGTTTCAGAGGTAGAGTTCAGTGATTCATCAGTTGTATATAACACCCAGTGCTCATTACATTCATGCCCTCCTTAATACCTATTTATTTTAGAGAGAGAGAATTGAGGAGAGAGAAAGAACAGCGAGAGGAGGGAAGGGAGAGGAAGAAGGAGAAAAGCAGACTCCCTGCTGAGCTTGGAGCCCTGCTTGGTGCCTGATCCCACCACCCTGAGATCACAACCCTAGCTGAAATCAAGAATTGAATACTCAACCAACTGAGCCATCCAGGCTCTCCTTCTTCTGACTCCATTCTAAATGAGATTTCCTTTTGTTAATTTTCACAGATATTTGGGTTGTTTCTAGTTTTTTGCTAAGGCAAACAATGCTTCTGTATACAAACTAACTCTCACAAAAGCAAATTTGCACATGTGGGAGGTTATTTGGTAGAATAGATACCTATAAGAAAGAATAGATACCTAGGAAGTGGAATTGTTGGATCAAAAGAAAATTTCTCAGATTGTGAGAATTATATGGAGAAAAAAGTAGGTAAATAACAAAAGGTAAAGAACACAGAGTTAAAGATTTACAAAATTAATTCTTTACCTTGTTTATGTGTTACAAAATTGTTTTTTCTGATAGCTCACAGTTCAGAGACTCAGGAATTGAGTTTAGTATAGACAGGTATGGTGATATGGGTAATTCAGGCAGGTAATTATGTTCCATACCCATTTCTGTATGTGACTACATCCTCCCTATCACGCTGCTCTTTGCTGTTCTTTTTCCCACTCCCCACTCCTAAATGTTGGTACTCAGTATACAGTATATTGAACAGGTAATGTTGCCCAGCTAAGACAGTAACACTGCTGACATGGAAACTTGGGCTGCCTGAGCTTCTTGCTGGTTTTTGCACAGCAGTCTAAGTACAGGAGGTGGTTCAGAGGCTTCCAGATACAATGTTTGGAGGTTGAAGACTGCCTGTGTAGACACCTTATTTGAAGTTTAATCGTGGACAGGTGAGAAGCATATTTTATTTTTAAAATCATTTTCAAAATGCCATTTACATATCAGTTTTAGTTTTTATTCATTTTCTTTGAAATAGTTTTTTTTTAATTGTGGTAAAAGACATACAACAAAATTTACCATGATAGCCAGTTTTTTAAGTGTACAGTTTATAGTGTTAAGTACATTCACATTGTTGTGCAGCCATCCATCTCCATCTATTTTCAGAATTGTTTCGTCTTCCTCAACTGATAATCTTTACCAGTTAAGCACTCTTCCCTCAATTAAGCACCTCTCCCCCCAGCTCTGGTCACCCACCATTTTACTTTCTGTCTGTATGAACTGGACTACTGTAGGTACCTCATGTAAATAGAGTCATACAGTATTCATCTCTTTGTGATTGACTTAATTTCACTTAAGCTTAATGTCCCCTTTGTGAGAATTTCCTTCCTTTTTAAAGGCTGAATTATATTCCATTGTATGATTACACTACATTTTGTTTATCAGTTTATCCATTGATGGTTCCACTTTTGGCTATTGTGAATAATGCTGCCATAAACATGGGTGTACAAAATATGTTTGAGCCCTTTTTAAATTTTTGGGGGGCTATCTTTAAAATAGTTTTTAGTCATCAAATGTCTTTCATCAGAGTGAACAACAGTGTTTGAAATTGTATGAGATTAAGAAAATATTTTAAGAAAAAAACAATCAAAACTTTGGTTTAGGTTATCCCCAAAACCAATTCAGCTACCAAAGCAATATGCAGGCTGTTTTCAACATCTGAATTTGTTACAGTTTAACATAATTGTGTACAAGCCTAACTTAAACCCAGAGAACATGATTTTATAGAAACTATGGTTTAGTTGCTTGAGGAGTTCAAAATGGTACTAGTAGCACCCCTTGTATCTTTGTCTGTCACTCCTCAGAGACCTGTTTATATCATCTTGATATTTGAATCTGCTGATCGTTGAGAAAAGGGTGATTAATTCTTGGGTATGCAAAACAGAAATAGCCATTTCAGTGTTTGTGCTAGTTGTTAGGAAATCAAAGTTGGAAATCGCCTTTGTATCTTTTAAGACAAATTATTAAGAAAGGAGGAAGGTTAGTCTTATTTTGAATCTTGATTAATCATGTCAGGTTTTCTCTTTTATAGATTTTGGCTAAGCCTTCTGTGTTCTCTAGTGGGAATGAATTCTTGTGTGTTTTTGCTTTTTTCTGGTACTTTTATGATTCTCACTACTATAACCAAAGCCAAACGTTCATATCTTATGTGTATTTTTGCAGTAGTCTTTTACTGGTTTCCTTGCTTCTTCCTGCTATATTCTCAGTGCCTTCACTGAAATGTGCCTCATTCGCTTGCCTAGAACTCCCCAAGTGGTTTCCTGTCACAGAGTGAAGGGTAGTATTTTTAGAATGGCCCACAAGGCCCTATAAGGTCTGGCCTCTGGCTTCCTTTTTCAGTTCACATCTTAGCATTTTCACCAAATGTCAGACTTGATCCTGCCTCATGGTCTTTGCACTTTATCCTTCCACCCATAATACTTTTCTCCCAGATAGTGGCAAGGCTTGCTTCCTCCATTCCTTTGGGTCCCTGCTCCAATATCACATCCTTAGAGAGTCCTTCTTTGTCCATCCTATGTAACTGAGCCCCATCGACTCTCCTTATCACCCTTACTCTGGTTATTTTATCCTCTAATGCTTACCTGATGCATATATATGTATACACACACATTGATCTCTGATTCATTTGCAGTTTATCATGGTGAAAGGTACGAGGTTGGATTATACTGTTTTTTATTTTTATTTTTTTAATATTTTATTATTTCGACAGAGTTCACAGGTAGG
The DNA here is from genome assembly GCF_964662115.1 of Mustela nivalis. Taxonomy (NCBI): domain Eukaryota; kingdom Metazoa; phylum Chordata; class Mammalia; order Carnivora; family Mustelidae; genus Mustela; species Mustela nivalis. The sequence continues at coordinate 87,681,526 of NC_139027.1, forward strand.
CAAAGAGGCAGGCAGAGAGGGAGGGGGGAAGTAGGCTTCCTGCCGAGCAGAGAGCCCTATGCGGGGCTAAATCCCAGGACTCTGGGATCATGACCTGAGCTGAAGGCAGAGGCTTTAACCCACTGAGCCACCCAGGTGCCCCTGGATTATACTGTTTTTCCAGATGGCTACCTATCCTTTATTCAATAAACTATCTTTCTCCCTTTGTTTAGAAATTCTTTTTTAGGGGTATTTAAAGTTTTTCTCTATTCTATTATTGATTGTAATGATTTTTCATTTCTTTTTCTTGGGGTTTCCAGATATATTTCCAGTCATATTATCTGTAAATATTATATCTTAACAATCTTTATAATTTTATTTTGGCTTGTCTCATTAAATTTGGGTGTCACCTTTAGTACAAAGCTAAATAATGGCCATGATAGTAAACATTATCATATAGTCCTCATTTTAAGGAGAATGCTTCTCGTGTTGTTTCATTAAACAAAGTGTTGCTGGCTTGGATTGAGATACATATGTCTTACCATTTTAAGAAAATATCCATCATTCCATTCAGTTATGTTTAAAGGTGGATGTTGAATTTTATCAATGAACTTTTTGTATCTATGGACCAAAAAAAGGATCATGTGATTAATATAGGTAATAAAAATGATAATCTTTAGATTATTAAAATAAACTACATTTGGTCATGGGATATTTTAAATTTAAATACAAATACCCAACATTTAGTACAACATTAGTTTCAGATGTAATACTTAATAATTTATCAGTTGCTTATAACACCCAGTGCTCATCACATCACATGCCTTTGCTTAGTGACCATCACCCAATTACCCCATTTCCTCTACGCACCTCTCCTCCAGCAGCCCTCAGTTTGTTTCCTATAGTTAAGAGTCTCTCATAGTTTTTCTCCCTGACTGATGACTTCCCATTCAGTTTTCCCTCCCTTCCCCCATGAGCCTTTGTGCTGTTTCTTATCTTCCACATATGAGTGAAACCATATGATAATTGTCCTTCTCAGATTATTTTGCTCAGTATACCACCCTCCAGTTCCATTCACGTCAATGTAAATAGTATTCATCCTTTCTGATGACTATACACACATCTTCTTTATCCTTTCATCTGTCAATGGTGTTGGTCTATTTTTACTGATTTTGGGGGAGGGGCTTGTACCTACCTTTTTTATTTAAATGTGTTTCCCTCCCCAGATTAGGGAAATTCTCAGCTATGATTTGTGCAAATTTACCTTCTGTCACTCTGTCTCTTTCTTCTTCCTCAGGGACCTCAGTAATTCTAATATTGTTTCACTTTATAGTACTGCTGATATCCCAAAGCCTCCCCTCAAGGTCCATTAGTTGTTTGTCTTTTCGTTAGCTTCCTTTTCCATCAAGTTGTCTTCTTTGTTACTTACTTTCTCTTCTGCCTCATTTTCCCAACCTTTTAGAGCATCCAATTTAAACTGCATCACAGTTAAAGCATTTATAATTTCAGCCTGATTAGATTTTATTTCTGCACTGAGATACTTTTTTTAAAGAAAGTTTTTATTATTTATTTATTTATTTATTTTTACTTTTTAATTTTTTATAAACATATATTTTTATCCACAGGGGTACAGGTCTGTGAATCACCAGGTTTACACACTTCACAGCACTCACCAAAGCACATACCCTCCCCAATGTCCATAACACCACCCCCTTCTCCCAACCCCCCTCCCCCCAGCAACCCTCAGTTTGTTTTGTGAGATTAAGAGTCACTTATGGTTTGTCTCCCTCCCAATCCATCTTGTTTCATTGATTCTTCTTCTACCCACTTAGGCCCCCATGTTGCATCACCACTTCCTCATATCAGGGAGATCATATGATAGTTGTCTTTCTCTGCGTGACTTATTTCCCTAAGCATGATACGGTCTAGTTCCATCCATGTTGTCGCAAATGGCAAGATTTCATTTCTTTTGATGGCTGCATAGTATTCCGTTGTGTATATATACCACATCTTCTTGATCCATTCATCTGTTGATGGACCTCTAGGTTCTTTCCATAGTTTGGCTATTGTGGACATTGCTGCTCTGAACATTCGGGTGCATATGCCCCTTTGGATCACTACGTTTGTATCTTTAGGGTAAATACCCAGTAGTGCAATTGCTGGGTCATAGGGCAGTTCTATTTTCAACATTTTGAGGAACTCCCATGCTGTTTTCCAGAGTGGCTGCACCAGCTTGCATTCCCACCAACAGTGTAGGAGGGTTCCCCTTTCTCCGCATCCTCGCCAGCATCTGTCATTTCCTGACTTGTTGATTTTAGCCATTCTGACTGGTGTGAGGTGATATCTCGTTGTGGTTTTGATTTGTATTTCCCTGATGCCGAGTGATATGGAGCACTTTTTCATGTGTCTGTTGGCCATCTGGATGTCTTCTTTGCAGAAATGTCTGTTCATGTCTTCTGCCCATTTCTTGATTGGATTATTTGTTCTTTGGGTGTTGAGTTTGCTAAGTTCTTTATAGATTTTGGACACTAGTCATTTATCTGATATGTCGTTTGCAAATATCTTCTCCCATTCTGTCAGTTGTCTTTTGGTTTTGTTAACTGTTTCCTTTGCTGTGCAAAAGCTTTTGATCTTGATAAAATCCCAAGAGTTAATTTTTGCCCTTGCTTCCCTTGCCTTAGGCGATCTTCCTAGGAAGACGTTGCTGCGGCTGAGGTCAAAGAGGTTGCTGCCTGTGTTCTCCTCAAGGATTTTGATGAATTTCTTTCTCACAGTGAGGTCCTTCATCCATTTTGAGTCTATTTTTGTGTGTGGTGTAAGGAAATGGTCCAATTTCATTTTTCTGCATGTGGCTGTCCAATTTTCCCAGCACCATTTATTGAAGAGGCTGTCTTTTTTCCATTGGACTTTCTTTCCTGCTTTGTCAAAGATTAGTTGACCATAGAGTTGAGGGTCTATTTCTGGGCTCTCTATTCTGTTCCATTGATCTATGTGTCTGCTTTGTGCCAGTACCATGCTGTCTTGATGATGACAGCTTTGTAATAGAGCTTGAAGTCCGGAATTGTGATGCCACCAACTTTGGCTTTCTTTTTCAATATCCCTTTGGCTATTTGAGGTCTTTTCTGGTTCCATAAAAATTTTAGAATTATTTGTTCCATTTCTTTGAAAAAGATGGATGGTACTTTGATAGGAATTGCATTAAATGTGTAGATTGCTTTAGGTAGCATAGACATTTTCACAATATTTATTCTTCCGACCCAGGAGCATGGAACATTTTTCCATTTCTTTGTGTCTTCCTCAATTTCTTTCATGAGTACTTTATAGTTTTCTGAGTATACATTCTGTGCCTCATTGGTTAGGTTTATTCCTAGGTATCTTATGGTTTTGGGTACAATTGTAAATGGGATTGACTCCTTAATTTCTCTTTCTTCTGTCTTGTTGTTGGTGTAGAGAAATGCAACTGATTTCTGTGCATTGATTTTATATCCTGACACTTTACTGAATTCCTGTACAAGTTCTAGCAGTTTTGGAGTGGAGCCTTTTGGGTTTTCCACATATAGTATCATATCATCTGCGAAGAGTGATAATTTGACTTCTTCTTTGCCGATTTGGATGCCTTTAATTTCCTTTTGTTGTCTGATTGCTGAGGCTAGGACCTCTAGTACTATGTTGAATAGCAGTGGTGATAACGGGCATCCCTGCCTTGTTCCTGACCTTAACGGAAAAGCTTTCAGTTTTCCTCCATTGAGAATGATATTTGCGGTGGGTTTTTCATAGATGGCTTTGATGATATTGAGGTATGTGCCCTCTATCCCTACACTTTGAAGAGTTTTGATCAGGAAGGGATGCTGTACTTTGTCAAATGCTTTTTCAGCATCTATTGAGAGTATCCTATGGTTCTTGTTCTTTCTTTTATTGATGTGTTGTATCACATGACTGATTTGCGGATGTTGAACCAACCTTGCAGCCCTGGAATAAATCCCACTTGGTCGTGGTGAATAATCCTTTGAATGTACTGTTGAATCCTATTGGCTAGTATTTTGGTGAGAATTTTTGCATCTGTGTTCATCAACGATATTGGTCTATAGCTCTCTTTTTTTATGGGAATCTTGTCTGGTTTTGGGATCAAGGTGATGCTGGCCTCATAAAATGAGTTTGGAAGTTTTCCTTCCATTTCTATTTTTTGGAACAGTTTCAGGAGAATAGGAATTAGTTCTTCTTTAAATGTTTGGTAGAATTCCCCCGGGAAGCCATCTGGCCCTGGGCTTTTGTTTGTTTGGAGATTTTTAATGACTGTTTCAATATCCTTACTGGTTATGTGTCTGTTCAGGCTTTCTATTTCTTCCTGGTTCAGTTGTGGTAGTTTATATGTTTCTAGGAATGCATCCATTTCTTCCAGATTGTCACATTTGTTGGCGTAGAGTTGCTCATAGTATGTTCTTATAATAGTTTGTATTTCTTTGGTGTTAGTTGTGATCTCTCCTCTTTCATTCATGATTTTATTTATTTGGGTCCTTTCTCTTTTCTTTTTGATAAGTTTGGCCAGGGGTTTATCAATCTTATTAATTCTTTCAAAGAACCAGCTCCTAGTTTCGTTGATTTGTTCTATTGTTTTTTTGGTTTCTATTTCATTGATTTCTGCTCTGATCTTTATGAGTTTTCTTCTCCTGCTGGGCTTAGGGTTTCTTTCTTGTTCTTTCTCCAGCTTCTTTAGGTGTAGGGTTAGGTTGTGTACCTGAGAGCTTTCTTGTTTCTTGAGAAAGGCTTGTACCACTATATATTTCCCTCTCAGGACTGCCTTGTTGTGTCCCACAGATTTTGAACCGTTGTATTTTCATTATTATTTGTTTCCTTGATTTTTTTCAATTCTTCTTTAATTTCCCGGTTGACCCATTCATTCTTTAGAAGGATGCTGTTTAGTCTCCATGTATTTGGGTTCTTTCCAAACTTCCTTTTGTGGTTGAGTTCTAGCTCTAGAGCATTGTGGTCTGAAAATATGCAGGGAATGATCCCAATCTTTTGATACTGGTTGAGTCCTGATTTAGGAACGAAGATGTGATCTATTCTGGAGAATGTTCCATGTGCACTAGAGAAGAATGTGTATTCTGTTGCTTTGGGATGGAATGTTCTGAATATATCTGTGATGTCCATCTGGTCCAGTGTGTCGTTTAAGGCCTTTATTTCCTTGCTGATCTTTTGCTTGGATGATCTGTCCATTTCAGTGAGGGGTGTGTTAAAGTCCCCTACTATTAAGTATTATTGTTGATGTGTTTCTTTGATTTTGTTATTAATTGGTTTATATAGTTGGCTGCTCCCACGTTGGGCGCATAGATATTTAAAATTGTCATATCTTCTTGTTAGAGAGACCCTTTGAGTATGATATAGTGTCCTTCCTCATCTCTTATTATAGTCTTTGGCTTAAACTCTAATTGATCTGATATAAGGATTGCCACTCCTGCTTTCTTCTGATGTCCATTAGCATGGTAAATTCTTTTCCACCCCCTCACTTTAAATCTGGAGGTGTCTTCGGGCTTAAAATGAGTTTCTTGGAGGCAACATATAGATGGGTTTTGTTTTTTTATCCATTCTGATATGTTGTGTCTTTTGACAGGGGCATTTAGCCCATTAACATTCAGGGTAACTATTGAGAGATATGAATTTAGTGCCGTTGTATTGCCTGTAAGGTGACGGTTACTGTATATGGTCTCTGTTCCTTTCTGATCTACCACTTGTAGGCTCTCTCTTTGCTTAGAGGACCCCTTTCAATATTTCCTGTAGAGCTGGTTTGGTGTTTGCAAATTCTTTCAGTTTTTGTTTGTCCTGGAAGCTTTTAATCTCTCCTTCTATTTTCAATGATAGCCTAGCTGGATATAGTATTCTGGGCTGCATGTTTTTCTCGTTTAGTGCTCTGAAAATATCATGCCAGCTCTTTCTGGCCTGCCAGGTCTCTGTGGATAAGTCAGCTGCCAATCTAATATTTTTACCATTGTATGTTACAGACTTCTTTTCCCGGGCTGCTTTCAGGATTTTCTCTTTGTCACTGAGACTTGTGACGGGTGTTGGCCTATTCTTATTGATTTTGAGGGGCGTTCTCTGAACCTCCTGAATTTTGATGCTCGTTCCCTTTGCCATATTGGGGAAATTCTCCCCAATAATTCTCTCCAGTATACCTTCTGCTCCCCTCTCTCTTTCTTCTTCTTCTGGAATCCCAATTATTCTAATGTTGTTTCGTCTTATGGTGTCACTTATCTCTCGAATTCTCCCCTCGTGGTCCAGTAGCTGTTTGTCCCTCTTTTGCTCAGCTTCTTTATTCTCTATCATTTGGTCTTCTATATCACTAATTCTTTCTTCTGCCTCATTTATCCTAGCAGTGAGAGCCTCCGTTTTTGATTGCACCTCATTAATAGCTTTTTTGATTTCAACTTGGTTAGATTTTAGTTCTTTTATTTCTCCAGAAAGGGCTTTTATATCTCCCGAGAGGGTTTCTCTAATATCGTCCATGCCTTTTTCGAGCCCGGCTAGAACCTTGAGAATTGTCATTCTGAAATCTAGATGTGACATATTACCTATGTCTGTATTGATTAGTTCCCTAGCCTTCGGTACTGCCTCTTGTTCTTTTTTTTGTGGTGAATTTTTTCGTCTTGTCATTTTTTCCAGATAAGGGTATATGAAGGAGCAAGTAAAATACTAAAAGGGTGGCAAAAACCCCAGGATCATATGCTTTAACCAAATCAGAAGAGATCCCAAATTGTGAACGGGGAGAAAAGGGATAAAAAGAGGTTCAAAAAGGAAGAAAGAAAAAAAAGAGAAAAAAAAAAAAGAAAAGAAAAGAATTAAAAAAAAGAAAATGAATAAAGAACAATATAAAAAAGAAAAAATATATATATTAGATAAACTCGTTAAAAAACGTTAAAAAAGAAAAGGGTATAAGTTAAAAAAAAGATTTTACCAGAGGCGAGAAAAAAAAAATGATAAAGAAAAAAATTAAATTAATTGTGAGACTAAAAAAGTTCACAGGGAGAAAGCCGTGAGTTCCGTGCTTTGCTTTCTCCTTCTCTGGAATTCTGCTGCTCTCCTTGGTATTGAAACTGCAGTCCTTGGTAGGTGAACTTGGTCTTGGCTGGATTTCTTGTTGATTTTCTGGGGGAGGGGCCTGGTGTAGTGATTCTCAAGTGTCTTTGCTTCAGGCGGAATTACACCGCCCTTACCAGGGGCCGGGCTGAGTAATCCGCTTGGGTTTGCTTTCAGGAGCTTTTGTTCCCTTAGCGCTTTCCATAGAGTTCTGGAGGACGGGAATACAAATGGCGGCCTCCTGGTCTCCGGCCTGTAGGAGCCGAGAGCCCAGGGCCCCACTCCTCAGTGCGCCCTCAGAGAACAGCGCCCAGTTACTCCTGTCTGCCTGACCTCCGGCCGCCCTCTGAGCTCACCGAGCCTGTGGCTGGTTCAAGGTAACCCCTAGCTGTGATCTTACTGTCGGCTCTGTCTCTGTAGCCGGCTTTCCTGTTCCAATACCCGCAAGCTCTGCGACACTCAGACACCCCTGATCCTTCTGTGACCTTGCGGGACCTGAGGCCATGCTGACCCTGCGTGGGCTTCGCCCCGGTTTAGCCTCTGGAGCGATGTCCCTCAGTGCAACAGACTTTTAAAAGTCCTGATTTTGTGCTCCGTTGCTCCACTGCTTGCCTGCAGTTGGCTTCCCCCCCCCCCCCCCCCCCCCCCGTCTGTCTTCCCGTCGCTTTGGATTCACTTCTCCGCCGGTCCTACCTTTCAGAAAGTGGTTGTTTTTCTGTTTCCAGAATTGCTGTTCTTCTTCTCTTCGATCTGCCAATGGATTTGCAGGTGTTTGCAATCTTTAGATAAGCTATCTAGCTGATCTCCGGCTAGCTGAAGTAGTCTCAGCCTGCTACTTCTCCGTCATCTTGACTCCTCCCCTGCACTGAGATTCTTTAGTGTGTCTTTTTTGCTTTTCTCAAGCCCAGCTAGTAACTTTTTAGTCATTATCCTGAATTCTAGCTCTGACATTTTACTTACATCCATGTTGATTACATCTGTGGCAGAGAGTATTACCTATAGTTCTTTCTTTTGGTGTGAATTCCTTTTTCTAGTCATTTTGCCCAGAGAAGAATGGATGAACGAGAGAAGAAAATAAAAAATAACTATGGCCCAAGTGAAATACACAATAGATAAATCTAAAGAGGTCAGAAAATAAAAAAAGAGAAAGAAAAAAAAGGGGGTGGAGGTGAGAAACTGTAGTCTCCCAGATGGACAAAACAGGGTGATGGCTTGGTCTTAGGTGTATTTTCGTCTGATTTTAGAAGACACTGAATCCAGTAGTGTAAAGAAAGTAAAACTTACATATATACAAAAGATGAATACAGTGAAAGAAGCCAGAAATGGAGAATGTATTTAAATATGTAAATGTAAGAAATGAAAGTTAGAAAAAGACTTAAAAACAGAGAATTGATAAAATAAAAAACTAGTTGAAAAGGAAAAAAGAAAAAATGTTAAACAAAGATAAATGAATCATGAGATAAAACCCTCAAATTCTATATACAATTTTCCCCTAGTGCTCCATAAACTTGGTGTTCACCTGTTGTTCCAGCTGGTGTTCTGAGGGCAGGGCCTGCTGCACTGTTTCTTAGGTGTTTTTGCCTGAGTGGAGTTAGTTGCATCACCCCTTGCCAGGTGCCTGGGCTCAGTGTAAGCTGCTACCCATTGCCCTGTGTGTCCTTTGCTCCCTGGAGGCTTTCTGTGCCTCCGTAGAGGATGAAAATAAAAATGACCAAGCCTCATCTCCAGCCCCAGAGCTGAAAGATCATGGTCCCTTTTCTTCAGTAAATCCTCAAGGATAAGCAGTCTTCAGTTTTGTGTGTGCCAAACTCTGCAGGCTCTTGTGGTACATGCCCATACCGATCCTCCCAGGAGAAGGCAGAGGGTCCCTGTGTTTTTGCCCTTTGCAGCCCCCTCTGCCCCCCTCTTTCCACAGAGAGGTTCAAGGTTTATGGCTAGCTGAGCTGAGAGCCCACTTCCAGGCTTGCTGACCATAACTGGTTTCCGTTCTCCAGTGCCTGGAAACTCTGCCTGCTCAGGCATCCCCTTTCTTTGACCCCAGGGATCCTAAGACCACACTGTTCCACCTAGGATTCTGCCCTGCTTCGCCATCTGAGCACCTTTCAGTTAGGGGCATCTCTCAGTAGAGCAGACTTCTGAAGGTTGTGATTTTGTGCTCTGGGCTTTAATCACTTTCTGGTAGTCAGCTTTTGGAGGCTCTCCCCTCCTGCCATTTATCTTCCCCTATATCCCCTTAGATTCACTTCTCCACACCTCCTACCTTGCAAAATATGGTTGCTTTTCTATTTGTAGAATTTCAGCAATTCTTTTCTTACATCTCAGGTTGAATTCACAGGTATTTAGAATGATTTGATAATCACCTAGCTAAATTCAAGGGACCGTATGAAATGAGGTCTCCTATGGTTTTGCCATCTTGCCTCCTCTCTGGAGATGTTTTTCATAGAATTTATTGCTGATTTTGTTTGTTTGCATCACAAAGGAAAATAATAAACCAGTCTCACTTATGATTACCCATTCAAATCCTAGACTGAGTATTAGCAACTAAAATATTAAGTTTTCTTCCTTTCCATTTTACTTTATGTGTGCCAATAACTTAACATCTTTCTTCTTGTTTCTGCTTTCCCCTGGGATGGGGACATGTTGCTTTTTATATCACTTTTCTGTGACTGCTGTAACAAATTACCAGAAAGCTGGTGCTTCAAACAATAGACATTTGTTCTTTTATAGTTCTGGAAGCCAGAAGTCTGACATCAGTTTCATGGCCAGAATCAAGGCACTAACAGGGCCACCCTTCTTCTAGAGCCTCTAGGGGAACATCTGTCCCTTGCCTCCTCCATCTTCTGATAGCTGCTGGCATTCCTTGGCTTGTGGCTATATTACTCTAATCTCTGCCTCTTAGGTCATTTTGAAAATGTAGGTTTTATTATTATTCAAGTATGGTGAGGCCAACAGATCAGGAGGTAACCATCATTAAAAAATCCCTTATTCAGGGGAACCCTCTTACACTGTTGGTGGGAATGCAAGTTGGTGCAGCCACTTTGGAAAACAGTGTGGAGATTCCTTAAGAGGTTAAAAATAGAGCTTCCCTGTGCCCCTGCAATTGCACTACTGGGTATTTACCCCACAGATACAGATGTAGTGAAAAGAAGGGAAAGAAGGGCCATCTGTACCCCCAATGTTCATAGCAGCAATGGCCACAGTTACCAAACTGTGGAAAGAACCAAGATGCCCTTCAACGGAAGAATGGATAAAGAAGATGTGGTCCATATATACTATGGAGTATTATGCCTCCATCAGAAAGGATGAATACCCAACATTTGTATCAAAATGGACTGGACTGGAAGAGATTATGCTGAGTGAAATAAATCAAGCAGAGAGAGTCAATTATCATATGGTTTTGCTTACTTGCGGAGCATAAGGAATAACATAACACGGAGGACATGGGGAGATGGAGAGGAAAAGGGAGTTGGGGGAAATTGGAGGGGGAGATGAACCATGAGAGACTGTGGATTCTGAGAAACAATCTGAGGGTTTTGGAAAGGCCAGGGCGGGTGGGGGTGGTGGTGAGAGGTTGGGTGAGCCTGGTGGCGGGTATTATAGAGGGCACATATTGCTTGGAGCATTGGGTGTGGTACATAAACAATGAATTCTGGAACACTGAAAAATTAAAAAGAAATCCTTTATTCTTACAGTTTGTAACTGCAGGGGGGCATTCCATGCTGCAGAGCCACATAGGGGGAAGCACCAGGGGAACTGAGAGCCGGAACCTTTCTTGTGGTTTTCATGGGAAGATATGGGAAAGGCAGAATAAACAGACTAATTTGAAACATTTCGGTGGGTATTAAGACACAGGGGCGGGTACCTGACCTGGGAGTGATTTAGTGATTTCCCCTGCTGTCTGAAATCTCCCTCTGCTTCCTTTTTATAAGGACACTTGTGATTGTGTTTAGGCCCAGCTGGGTGATCGACGGTAATCTCTCCATCTCAAGATTCTTACTTTAGTGACATCTGCAAAGTGTTTGTCATGAGATAACGTTCACAAGTGCTAGTGGTTAGTATGTAGACATTTTTTGAAGGGCTGCTATTTAGCCTACCATAGAATTCTTTCCTTCTTTCCATCATTAGTGTGAGACTTTTGTTGGTACCAGTTTGCATGTATACTTGTTTCATTCTTGCTGATTCATTGTACAGATACAAGCATCTGACTACTTTATTATGTTTTACAATACAGTTTCAAGCACTGATGTATTGAAATAGTACACTATCATAAGTTAGTTTTTCTTTTTTCTTTTCCTTTGTATTTTAAAGGAAATGTTAAAAATGTTTTATAAAGTGTTTTGTTGTAAAAAGATGGCATGAGTCACTGAGTTAGGAACTGCTCCTCTAGTTCAGCTGCTTATTTTGCATATATAGGCATACCTCTGGGAGATTATAGGTTGGCTTCCAGACTACTGCAAAAAAGTGAATATTGCAATAAATTGAGTCATATGAATTTTTTGCTTTCCCAGTGTTTACAATATACTGTTGTCTTTTAAGTGTGCAATAGCATTATATCTTTAAAACCTATGTACATACCTTAATTTTAAAAAATACTTTATTGCTAAAAACTGCTAACCATCATATAAGCTTTCAGTAGGTTGTAATTTTTTTTTTTTTTAGATTTTACTTATTTATTTGAGAGAGAGAGAGAGCATGAGAAGGGGGAGGGTCAGAGGGATAAGCAGACTCCCCGCCGAGCAGGGAGCCTGATGCGGGACTTGATCCCAGGACTCTAGGATCATGACCTGAGCCGAAGGCAGTCACTTAACCAACTGAGCCACCCTGGCGCCCTGGTTGTTATATATTTGCTGGTGGAGGGTCTTGCCACTGTCTTGATGGCTACTGAATGATCAGAGTGGTAGTTCCTGAAGATTGGGGTGGCTGAGGCAAATGTCTTAAGACAAGTTTGCCACATTAACTCTTCCCTTCATGAACAATTTCTTTGTAGAGTTTGATACTGTGTGATAGCATTTTTACCACAGTACAGCTTCTTTCAAAATTGTGGAGTCAATCCTCTCAAACCCTGCTGCTTTATCAACTAAGTTTTGTGATATTCTAAATCTTTTGTTGTCATTTCAACAATCTTTATAGCATCTTCACCAGGACTAGATTCCATCTCAAGAAACCACCTTCTTCACTCGTCCATAAGAAGCAATGCCTTATCTATTCAAGTTTTATCATGAGATTGCAATAATTCAGTCACATCTTCAGGCTCAACGTCTAATTGTAGTTCTCTTGCCATTTATACCACCTCTGCAGTTATATCATTCACTGAAATCCTGAACCTCTTCCCTGAAAGTCGTCCAAGAGGGTTGGAATCAACTTCTTCCAAATTCCTTTTGATATCGTATCTCTTGAATCATGAATGGCCTTAATGGTGTCTAGAATGGTGAATCCTTTCCAGGTGGTTTTCAGTTGACTTTGCTCAGGTGCATCAGAGGAATCATCATCTGTGGCAGCTATTACCTTACAAAATGTATTTCTTAAATAATAAGACCTGAAAGTCAAAATTACTTCTTGATTCATGGCCTGCTGAATGGTGGTTGTGTTAGCAGACATGAAAATAGCATTAATCTTCATATTCCCATCAGAGCTGTTGGGTGACCAGGTGCATTGTCAATGACCAGTAATATTTTGAAAGGAGTTTTCTGAGCAGTAGGTCTCAATAGTGGGCTTAAAATATTCAGTAAACCATGTTGTCAACAGATGTGCTGTCATCCATGCTTTGTTGTTCCACTGACAGAGCACAGGCTGAGTAGATTTAGCATGATTCTTAAAGGCCCTAGGATTTTCAGAATGTTAAATGAGCATTGGCTTCAACTTAAAGTCATCAGCTGCATCAGCCCCTAACAAGAGAGTCAGCATGTCCTTTGAAGCTTTGAAGCTGTGCATTGACTTCTCTCTAGCTATGATGTCCTGGATGGCATTTCTTCTAATAGAAGTTGTTTCATCTACATTGAAAATCTTTTATTTAGTGTAACCACCTTCATTATCTTACTTAGATCTTCTGGATAATTTGTTACAGCTTCTATATCAGCATTTGCTGCTTCACATTGCATTTCTATGATATGGAGATGGCTTCTTCCTTTAAATGTCATAAACCATCCTCTGCTAGCTTCAGACTTTTCTTCTACAGCTTCCTCACCTCTCTTAGTCTTCATACAGTTGAAAGGAGGTCCTTGCTGTGATTTAGACTTTGACTTAAGGGAATGTTGTGGCTGGTTTGATGATATATCCAGGCTTTTTTTCTATCTTAGCATTCATGTACTCACTGGAGTAACATTTTTAATCTCCTTCAAGAACTTTCCTTTTGTATTCACAGCTTGGCTAACTGTTTGGTGCAAGATGATTAGCTTTTGACATATCTTGGCTTTGGACATGCCTTTACAGCATGTTCTTCCTTTTACTTGGGCATGTAGAGACCACTGTAGGGTTATTAATTGGCCTAATTTCAGGAGTGTTGTGTGAGAGAGTAGGAAGGCCTGAGGAGACGGACACAGAGTGGGGGAATGGCTATTTGGTGGAGCAGTCAGAACACACAGAGCATTTATCAGTTAAGTTCACCATCTTATACATTGGTGTGGTTTGTGGCACCCCAAAACAATTAAAATAGTATCATCAAAGATCACTGATCACAGATCATATAACAAATATAGTAATAGTCAAAGATCACAATAAAATATTGAAAGAATTACCAAAATGTGACACAGACATATGAAGTGAACAGATGCTTTTGGAAAGATGTCACTGATAGACTTGCTTAAACGGGATTGCCACAGACCTTCAATTAGTAAAGCAAAAACAAAAACCCACAATACCAGTGAAATAAGTGAAGTGAATAAAACATGCTATGCTTGTAGATAAATGGCTACCTGACGCTCTGAGAAATTAAGTGACTGGTTTAATGTCACATGGCTATGGCCATGGTGGTGATTAGGAATAAATTAGTCTTTCAGAAAAAGAGAAGCTTCCCTTGGACTTAGGACCCTAGAATTGAGAGATTCCAGAGCAGAAAGTAGTGTCAGCACTCACTGTGTCCCAGGGATTAAAAAAGAAAGGAAAGTGGGGATAGTAGGGGGAAGCTTTAGAATTCTTTCAGGAATGAGCAAGTAGAGGAAAGAACAGGGATTTGAGCAGACTAGGAACTCTGTTTGGGTTTGTCCTACTCCAAAAAGAGCCTTTGTCTCTGGACTAACACTTCTCTCACCTCAGGCCCCTGACAAACTCCATCATCTTTCAAGAAGTAGGAAATCTTAAGTGTGTTTTATAGCCCACCTTGTTCCATAAGGGAGTGAAGGTAAACTTGGAAAAAACTAAGGAGGGGAATTTCTGTAGAGTTGGGTGTTTTCAAAAAATTACCTGTGGATATCCTTCTTACTTTTGTTTTTGTTTCCTTTTTAGGAATTTATTGACCTTTATTCAGTGAAAGGATGGGCAGCTGATGTTTTTTGGTTGACGTTGAATGTTGCCATATTATAACTTTTGAAGATTTATTTAATTTAGAGAGAGAGAGAAAGAGTACGTGAGCAGGAAGAGGAGTAGAGTGGGAGGAAAGAATCCCAAGCAAACTCCACACTGAGCATGGAGTCTGATGTAGGGCTCCATGACCTGAGATGAAATCAAGAGCTGGATGCTTAACCAACTGAGCCACCCAGGTGTCCCAGTCATGTTATAACTTTTGAACCATCAGAACTGGAAATTAAAAAGCCTTACTATGCAAAAGTTATATATTGTCCCATGTAATAACATGTTAATATGTATATCTGAGAGCTGAGAGTTTGCTTTTAAAATAATTTTATTCTGATTATCACTTTGTCTTAGAATTATGAAAAGATTAAAATAGCTGCTATTTGGAAAATAGGGACTTAGATTCTTAGCATAAAAACTACATAAAGTACTCTAGTAAGTTACCAACAGGTTGATGTTTAACATAGGCAAGATAATCATTACCAAAGATTGTACTGAATTGCTGATAGCATATACTTTTTAGAAACAAACAGCTGCTTTTGAAATATTGGCAGGTCTTAGATAGATAATTCTCTTGTGAGATTTAAGTGATTGACTTTTAATTAATAAGAATGTTTATTTTCTTATGTTGCTTGCTAATATAGTATTTTGTCAAATATTAGTATAATGTTGATACAGACAGTTCTTATGTCACTTTCCTCTTACTACTGAAAATAACCTATAACTGAGATTGATTGTGTCTTCGGGTAATCCTTTCAAATTGGAGATTTAAATACTTTCCACCAAGCTATAAACTACAATATTACATAAAATATTGTGACTCAAAAAAGCATTGAAAAAAATTGTTTTCAGGAGATAAGTTAGCCCCTTGTGGCAAACCTTATGGGCTCCCTCCCCCATCACCATTCCCATCCCTTTCTCTTTCACCTACTCAGTGCTCTCACTGACAGGAATGGCCATATGCGTGACACCTGTGTGGCCATTGAGGGGGATATTGGAATTCCACTGAGAGTTTCTAGGAAACTATATTTTGGCTTTCTGATAAGAGGGAACATATGATTGGCACTGTCCCTACACTACACCCTTCTTTTTACCTTGTCCTTTAGAGCCTTTTGACCATGAATTATAACGTGAAGAAACAGTCTGAAATGAAGAATTTGGGTTTCTGATGGCATTATTTTGCACCAGTCCTAGAACCAGTTCTAGGAAGTGCCTACCTCTTAAGAGAGAAACAATAATCTGTTTGATTAAGCCACTAAAAATTCTGCTTTCTTTAAAGTCTTTATTTGGAAGGTAGAGGTTTATTATTTTAAAATTCAAGTGGAGATAGATGTCAGCAAGGTGGTAGACTAGGATGCTCCAGCCTTCATTCCTTCACAGAAATATCAAATTAATAACTACAGACTGACTAAATTAACTTTATAGGAGCTCTGAAAACTAGTCAAAGATCTGTAGCAGTCAACCCAATGTATATTCAAAAAAAGCCGTATTCAAAAATATTAGGAAATTTTGTTCTCTTTTTTTTTTTTTTTAGGTTTTTTTTAAATTGATTTATTTGACAGAAATCACAAGTATGCAGAGAGGCAGGCAGGTGTTGGAGAGGAGGCTCCCCTCTGAGCAGAGAGCCGATTGTGGGGCTCGATCCCAGGACCCTGAGATCATGACCTGAGCCGAAGGCAGAAGCTTAACCCACTGAGCGACCCAGGCACCCCTTTTGTTACCTTTTTATTGCCTTTACGCCACCCCACTGCGGTACAGGGCAGATGGGAGGAAATAGTCAATTCATTACTCTTTCCCTCAAACAGAAAAGACAGAGTGAACTAGTTTGAAATATTCTGGCCTATCTGGGTGGTCCAAAGGATTGGGTTCTCTCTTTGCCTGACTCAGAGCATGGACTAGGACATTTATAAATAGATTGGATCTCAAACTGAAGGCTGAGAAGGGCAGTGGTAGGCACCAGGGCACTTGAAAGCTGCAGGGTACGGTAGACTGCAGATGCCTGGGACAAGAAATTATAGACAGACTAGTATAGTACAACATCTGAGGTGTGGAGAATAAGCTGGGGTGAGACTCTGGGAAATTAAAACATTTAAAAGCAGCCAGGGGAAATTGGAAAAAGAAAAAGCACACTCAGGGTGCCTGGGTGGCTCAGTCAGTTAAGCATCAGACTCTCAATTTCATCTCAGGTCATGATCTCATGATCCTGGGATTAAGCCCCACATTGGGCTCTGTGCGGAGCGTGGCATCTGCTTCTCCCTTTCCCTCTGCTCCTCCCCCCACTCATGCTCGCTCACTATCTCTTGTTCTCAAACAAATAAACTCTTTTAAAAAAAGAAAGAGAGAAAAGAAAAAGCACACTTATAGACCCTGATAGGACTTACACCTAAAAAAGACCTGAGAAGACCCTAGGCCTATACTTTGCATTATTCCCAAGGGCCCAGGGGACTGCTAATTAATGAAGAAGATCTTCCATACTAGTCTGCAAAGACTAGGAAAGGTGGTCATTTTTCAAATGATAAGTTTTCAGCAAAAAAATAAGGCATACAAAGAAACAGAGAACATGGCCTATTAAAAAATAAATAAATAACTAAATCTTGAGAAAATATCCCCAAAGAAGCATGCAAAGAAACTCACTCGGGAAAGACTTTAAAGCAACTATCTTAAATATACACAAGGGCTAAAAGAAAACACAAAGAACCAAAAGAAGTCAGGAAAACTGTGTATGAAAATATGAGAATTTCAACAAAGTGCTGGAGTTTAATAAAAAGGAACCAAATAGAAATTCTCGAGCTGAAAAATACAGTGACTGAACCAAAAAACACTAGAGAGTTTCAACAGCAGATTTAAACAAGCACAAGAAAGAATCAGTGAACTTAAAGACAGGCATTTTAAATTACAGGACTGAGGAGCAAAAAGAAGGAAAAATGAAGAAAAGGGAACAGAGCAGAGCCCACGGGACTTACAGGACATCACGAGGCTGGTCAATATGCATATCATGGTAGTCCCAGAAGAAGAGAGAGAAGGGGGGCGGAAAAATTTGCCCCTTCAATAATCTATTTGAAAAAATAATGGCTGAAAACTTATCAAGTGTGAAGACATAGTTTTACAAATCTTAAGCTCACCGAATTCCAAAGCTCAGTGAACTTCAGAAAAACCCAAAGAGCTCACAGTGAAGACACATGATAATAAAACTGTCAGAAGTCAAAGAAAGAATCTTGAAAGAAGCATGGAAAAATGTGGTATATACATAAAATTGAGTATCATTCAGCCTTAAAAAGGAAGGAAATTTTGACACCTGCTACGACTTGGATGAACCTGGAGGACATTATGCTAAGTGAAATTAGCCAGACACAAAAAGACAAGTTTTATATGATTCCACTTACACAAGATACTAAAATAGTCAAATCTATAAAGAGAGAAAGTAGAGTGTTGGTTGCCAGGAGCTGGGGGACAGATGGAAGTGGGTGTTAGTGTTTATTGGGTACAGTTCCTTTTAGAGAAGATGGAAAATTTCTAGAGATGGATGGTTGCACAACAATGTGAATGTACTTAATACTAACTGTAACTTAATAATGATTAAAATGTAAGTTTTTTGCATATTTAACCACAACTTAGAAATTAAATAAAAAAGCTTTTAGAACTTAAAAAAAGATGAGGCTAAGGATAAATGTAAAAGTGTGTTTTTTTTTTAAACATCACCAAACTATCATTTAGAAATGACCGTCATTGGGGTGCCTGGGTGGTTCAGTGAGTTATGCCTCTACCTTTGGCTCAGGTCATGAGTCCAGGGTCCTGGGATCAAGCCCTGCATGGGGCTCTCTGCTCAGCAGGGAGCCTGCTCCCCCCTCCCAGCCTGCTTCTCTGCCTACTTGTGATCTCTCTCTGTCAAATAAATTAAAAAAAAAAAAAAAAGAAAGAAAGAAAAGAAGCGACCATCATTAAATGTTATTTCAGATACCTTTCTGTAGTTGTGTACATATGAAAATATTGATGAATGGATAAACAGATGAAAATACTTTTACAGAAATGATATTGTTATACATGTACTTAATGAAATCTTTTTTCCCCAAGTTTTTATTAAAATTTCAGTTATCTTACTGAAATCTATTTAACAGGAAAAATGAAATGGATTTGAGTTATAAATATTTTATATCACAAATTCTTTCTGTTAAGAAAAGGTAAAAAGCATTCTTTTTATTTTTTCAATTGTAAAATAATATAACAAAATTTACCTTAGTAGTCATTTTTAAAAATTAATTAACTAGTTAATTAGTTAATTTAGAGAGAGAGAGTGAGCAAGCAGGGGGAGGGCCAGAGGGAGAGAGAGAGGCAGGAAATCCAGAGCAAACTCCGTGCTGAGCATGGAGCCTGATGCTGGTCTTGATCCCTGACCCAAGAGATCATGACTTGAGTCAAAACCACAAGTCAACCAGCTGAACCACCCAGGCGGCCCTACTGTATTAGTCATTTTAGTGTATCCTGACTTTTAAATACTGTTTTCAGTTTTAGACATTTATTGACTCCTAGCTAGGAAAGATGAAGACAGCAGCACTAGTGAACTTTCCATCTCCCCTTCCTTGACTTCCTGACATTTTAGTTGTTTTGGGTTTTTTTTTTTTTTTTAACATTATCACAGTTTATATTTTTCATTCTGTTCTGTGGCCATAATTTGCAATGTGCTTCATGTTGATTTTCTTACTACTTTGCTTTATATTAGTTTTACATCAGTTTATATTCAGTGCTCAGAAATAGCTCTTTTACCATAACATCCACATTTCTGTGTTCTTATTTTTGAATAATCTCTTAATTGTTCCTTCTCCCATGTGAGTCCCACACCCCTTCTCCCCAGTTAACGTAGTGCTGAGTATAGAGGTATAAAACTTGCTTTCTTTTGTTCAAAAATTTGCAATCTGTGCTTTTACTGTTACAGAGAAGTGAAAAGACAGTCTGATATTTTTCCCTGTTAGTGATAATTTATTCTTTTGCTTAGAGGGCTAATGACTATTTTATCTTTGAAGTTTAGGGTATTCCTTGCTATTTAATGTTCTGAGGCAAATTTTCCTGGGTCACTATTGTGCTTTTTCAATCCGCAGATCCACTTCTTTGTTCATTTACCATTTCATACATCAGTTGACCCCTTGAACAACACAGGTTTGAACTGTGCCTACATGGATTCTACATGGATTGTTTTTTCTTTCTGTAAATATATTATAGTACTGTGGATGTATTTTGTCTTCCTATGGTTTTCTTTCTTTCTTTTCAAATTTTTACTTGAACTCTAGTTAGTTAATATGTAGTGTAATATTGGTTTCAGGAGTAGATTTTAGTGATTTGTGACTTAAACAACACCCAGTACTCATCACAACAAGTGCCCTCCTTAATATCCATCACTGTTTGGCCTATTCTCCACCTGCCTCCCGTCCATCAACCCTCAGTTTGTTATTTTTCATTAAGAGTCTCTTATGGTTTGTGTCCCACCCTCTTTTCTCCCCCTTCCCATATATTCATCTGTTTTATCTCTTAAATTCTACATATAAGTGAAATCATATGATATTTGTCTTTCTCTGACTGACTTATTTCACTTAGCGTAATATATTCTAGGACTTTATAAAGATAAAAAGCTTTTGGACAGTGAAGGAAAAAACAAAACTAAAAGGCAGCCTAAGAATGGGAGAAAATATGTGCAAATGATATTATCAGGTGAAGGACTAGTACCCAAGACCTATTAAGAACTTCTCAAACTCAATACTCCAAACACAAATAATCCAGTTAAGAAATGGGCAGAGGACATGAACATTTTCCCAAAGAAGACATATATGGCTAACAGACACATGAAAAGATGCTCAACGTAACTCATCATCAGGGAAACATAAATCAAAACCACAAGGAGATACCTCATACCTGTCAGAATGGCTAAAAATCAACAACACAGGAAACAACAGATGTTGGTGAGGATATGGATAAAGGGGTACCCTCTTACACTATTGGTGGGAATGCAATCTGGTGCAGCCACTCTGGAAAGCAGTATCGAAGTTCCTCAACAAGTTAAAAAGAGACTACCTTACAACATAGCAATTGCACTACTAGGTATTTACCCAAAGGATACAAAAATACAGATTTGAGGGGTACATGCACCCCAATCTTCATAGCAGCATTATCAATAATAGCCCATATATCCATATAGGCTATATGTGCATATATAGATGCACCCACACAATGGAATATTGCTCAGCCATCAACAAGAACGAAGTCTTGCCATTTCCAACAATGTGGATGGAGCTAGAATGTATTGGAGTATGTATTAGAATGTAATGGAGACATGTCTTGAAAGATGTTGCTGTGGTTGATGTCGAAGAGATTACTGCCTATGTTCTCCTCTAGGATTTTGATAGATTCCTGTCTCACATTGAGGTCTTTTTTCCATTTTGAGTTTATCTTTGTGTATGATGTAAGAGAATGGTTGAGTTTCATTCTTCTACACATAGCTGTCCAATTTTCCCAGCACCATTTATTGAAGAGACTTTTTTCCACTGTATATTTTTTCCTGCTTTGTTGAAGATTATTTGACCATAGTATTGAGGGTCCATATCTGGGCTCTCTACTCTGTTCCACTGATCTATGTTTCTGTTTTTGTGCCAGTACCATGCTGTCTTGGTGATCCTTGCTTTGTAGTAAAGCTTGAAATCAGGCAACCTGATGCCCCCAGTTTTGTTTTTCTTTTTCAACATTTCCTTAGCAATTCGGGGTCTCTTCTGGTTCCATACAAATTTTAGGATTGTTTGTTCCAGCTCTTTGAAAAATGCCAATGGAATTTTGATTGGGATGGCATTAAAAGTATAGATTGCTCTAGGCAGTATAGACATTTCAACACTGTTTATTCTTCTGATCCATGAGTATAAAATGCCCTTCTTTTTGTGTATTCAATTTCTTTCATGAGTGTTCTGTAGTTCCTCGAGTACAGATCCTTTACCTCTTTGATTAGGTTTATTCCCAGGTATCTGATGGTTCTTGTTGCTATAGTAAATGGAATCGATTCTCTAATTTCCCCTTCTGTGTTTTCATTGTTAGTGTAAAAGAAGGCAACTGATTTCTGTACGTTGATTTTGTATCCTGCCACATTACTGAATTGCTGTAATGAATGCTAGTAACTGAATTGAATGAGTTTTAGTAGTTTGGGGGTGTAGTCTTTTGGATTTTCCCAAAAACCCAAATAAACCCAAAATAAAACTTTCCCATATAAAGTATCATGTCATCTGTGAAGAGAGAAAGTTTGACTTCTTCATTGCCAATTTGAATACCTTTTATTTCTCTTTGTTGTCTGATTGCTGTTGCTAGGACTTCTAATACTATGTTGAACAAGAGTGGTGAAAGTGGGCATCCTTGTTGTATTCCTGATCCCAAAGGGAAGGCTGTCAGCTTTTCCCCATTGAGGATGATATTTGCTGTGATATTTCTTGTATTGGGGTATTACATGTTTTTCTTACACTTGATGAAGTTGAGGAACGTTCCCTCTATTCCTATACTTTGAAGCGTTTTAATCAGGAACAGATGCTGTATCTTGTCAAATGCTTTTTCTGCATCATTTGAGAGAACCATGTGGTTCTTCTCTCTTCATTTATTGATTTGTTCTATCACATTCTTTGATTTGCAAATGTTGAACCACCCTGCATCCCATGGATAAATCCCACCTGGTCATGGTGGATAATCTTTTTAATGTACTGTTGGATCCTATTAGCTAGGATCTTGTTGAGAGTTTTAGCATCCATTTTCATCAGGGATCTTGGTCTGAAATTCTCCTTTTTGATGGGGTCTTGCTAGGTTTGGGGATCAGGGTAATGCTGGTTTCATAGAAAGAGTCTGGAAGTTTTCTTTCTGTTTCTGTTTTTTGAAACAGCTTCAGGAGAATAGGTATTATTTCTTCTTTGAGTGTTTGGTAGAATTCTCCAGGTCCTGGGCTCTTGTTTTTTGGGAGGCTTTTGATCACTGCTTCAATCTCTTAACTAGATACTGGCCTATTTGGGTTGCCAGTTTCTTCTTGGTTCAGTTTTGAAAGTTTATAGGTTCCAGGAATGCATCCATTTCATCTAGGTTGCTTAACTTATTGGCATATAACTATTGATAATAATTTCTTATGATTGTTTCTGTTTCCTTGGTGTTAGTCATAATCTCTTTCTTTTCATTCATAATTTTATTAATTTGGGTCCTCTCTCTTTTCTTTTGGATTAGTTTGGCCAGTGGCTTATCGATTTTATTGATTCTTTCAAAAAACCAGCTTCTAGTTTTGTTGATGTGTTCTTCTGTATCTCTAGTTCCTATCTCATTGACCTCTGCTCTAATCTTGATTATTTCCCTTCTTGTGTATGGGGTTGGCTTATTTTGTTGTTGATTTTCTGGTTCTTCAAGGTGTAAAGAGAGCAAGTGTATTCTGGATGTTTCAGTTTATTTTTTTTGAGGGAGGCTTGGATGGCTACGTATTTCCCCCATAGGTCCACCTTTGCTGTATCCCATAGGTTTTGGACCAATGTGTCTTCATTCTCATTGGTTTCCATGAATTGTTTACGTTCTTATTTGATTTCCTGGTTGATCCAAACATTCTTAAGCAGGGTGGCCTTTAGCTTCCAAGTATTCGAATTCCTTCCAAACTTTTTCTTGTGGCTGAGGTACAGTTTCAAAACATTGTGGTCTAAGAATATGTGGGGAATAATCTCTTTTGGTTTCAGTTGAGCCCTGATTTGTGACCCAGTATGTGGTCTGTTCTGGAGTAAGTTCCATGTACACTCGAGAAGAACTAGTATTCTGTTGTTTTAGGGTGGAATGTTCTGTATATATCTCTGAGGTCCATCTGGTCCAATGTGTCATTCAATGCTTTTATTTCTCTATTGATTTTCTGCTTGGATGATCTCTCTTTTACTTAGAGATGTTAAGATCCCCTACTATTAATGTATTAGTATCAGTATGACTATCTTAACAGTTGGCTTATGTAGTTGGCTGCTTCTGTATTGGGTGCATAAATACTTACAATTATTAGATTTTCTTGGTGGATAGATCCTTTAAGAATGATGTCATGTCCTTCTTTATCTCTGACTGCAGTCTTTGGTTTAAAATCTAATTTATCTGATGTGAGAATCACTACCCCAGCTTTCTTTTGAGGCCCATTGGCATGGAAGATAGTTCTCCATCCCTTCACTTTCAGTCTGGATGCATCTTTACATATGATGTCTCTTGTAGACATCATATGGACAGGTCCTATTATTTTATCTAGTCTGCAACCCTGTGCCATTTTATGAGAGCATGTAGGCCTTTCACGTTGGGAGTGATTATTGAAAGTAAGTTTTTATTGACATCATGTTGCCTGTAAAGCCCTTGTTTCTATACATTGTCTCTGTAAATTTCTGTTCTATGTCACTCTTGGGTTCTTTCTTCTTTTATAGAACCCCCCTTAATATTTCTTGTGGTGCTACCTTGGTGGTCACATACTCTTATAAACCTTGCCAGTCTTAGAAGCTCTTTATCTTTCCATTCATTTTGAGCGTCAGCCTTGCTGTATAAAGTATCCTTGGCTGCATGTTCTTCTCATTTAGTGCCCTGAATATGTCTTGCCAGCCCTTTCTGGCTTGCCAGATTTCTGTGGACAGGTCTGACTTTATTCTAATGGGCTTTCCTCTGTACCTAAGGAATTTCTTTGAGTGCTTTTAACGAGACTCCAAGTTAATGCTGGTCCCCAATCACAGGGCACTCTCATATTGGGGTATTACTTTCCAGTGGGTTGCTTCTGGTGGCTCCCTTCCCCTTCTGTTTATCTTCTGATATCAGTCCGAACATTCCCACTGTGTTTTACCTTTTCACTGGCGTCTTCCACCACCTTAGAGATCCAGAAGTGTATAATCCTACATCTCATGTGTATTCAGAGTGTTCTGGTAGATATTTAGCTCACTTTAGGGTGACTGGTTGAAACAGGATCTCCTATCTCTCCGCCATCCTGTCTCTCCCTCTGTACACAGATTTTTGACTGTGTAGGGTTGGGAGGGGTCAGCACCATAAACCCTATGTTGTTCAAGGGTAAACTGCAATATGTATTATTTTATTAACTTGATATCAAGAATACAAATTATCCTTTTTTGGATCTTTTTTTGATAGTCTTCCATATCTTGGTTTCTTTCTGATTATTTCTTTATAGCATTTTCATTGGTATGATTTAGGATTATCTCAAATTTTTATGATAGTAATCAAATTTTCAGCTATATTATTTCAGTTTTGTGATTTATCAGGGTTTTTTGTTTGTTTGTTTGTTTGCTTAAGTAGGCTCCATACCCAGCGTGGAGCCCAAGGTGGGGCTTGAACTCACAACCCTGAGGTCAAGTTAGATACTTAATCAACTGAACTAGGCACCCCTAAATATACATTTTTTAATGGTGGTTTTTAAATTCTGTCTTTTAAAAATCTTTTTGTTGATCATCTTTTCTTATTGTCTAGCCATGTTTTTATTAGGTTAATATATAATTCAAAAGTCTTATGGAAATCTGTTCTGTTTTTTGAGTTGTGTTTTCTTTTACATTTTATTGTCTTGTACATTGCCATAATCCTTTCTTATTGATTGATTGACTGATTGATTGATTTATGTAATATGTATGCCATGCTGTTTCTCCTCTTGTTTTCAGTTGGACCTCCATATCCATACTTTATGTGTGTCCTCATAGAAGGGATGGGGCTCTCTCTTCATACTACCATAGCCAAGTCCAGTTTTCATTTTCTCCCTTCCAAGCTACAGTTTAAAAGCCATTTTCCTTAATATATATGTTTTTTCAGTGCCCCATGGGTGTATTAATAACATGCTGTTAGATTCTCAGGACTGTTCTTACTTCTGAGATTTGACTAAATATCTTGTTTGGTTCATTTCACGTTAGGAAAGTGGGTGGTATGAGTATCCTGTTCTCACAGAGAAATTCTTTTGGCTTTAGACTGGCTTCTACACTATACTGCAGTCTGTACTCAGGAACATTATTTTCAGATAGACCCTGGAAGCCAGCCCCTTTCTCTCTTTTCCAGTCAGAAGATTGAAAAGGTAACAACAGCTGTTTAGTTTGTTCTTCTTCAGGTTTGGGGGCTGTGTTAGTAAGAATTCCCAAGGTTTTGTCAACCCCAGTATATGATATGGAAGATATTGTTAAGGAGGGGTGGACCCTGGCCATATTTCTAACTCTTCCCACTCTATAACTTTGTTTATATCCTAGAACATTTTTTAAGGTTTGTGACTTCAACTTCTGCCTCTTTTTTGGTTGTTGTTGGTGAGGGTTTGGGGGGGGGGTTTGGCTTTAAAGTTTTAATCCTTATGACTAAGTATTAGGGGAGAGAAATTTTATCAACCATTTTTATCTTCCCATTTTAATGTAGGAATCAGTGAATTAGTGAAGAATGTAGGAATCATGCTAAGTAATTTATCCTGTGTTACATGAATTTTAGAAGACAAGTCATCTGGCTTATTGGGCCTTCAATTCCCCCCCCCCCACTTTTGTACTAGCCACCTTTATTCAAATTAAAGTTCTTCTAAGCATAAAAGATGTATCTGAACATCGGATTAATGAAAAAATGTTAAAACTGCGGTGTTTCAGTCTTAGAGTTAAACCTAACACAATGCATATAAGAATATCAGAATTTTCTTTCTTTTTATGCCTTTCTCATAGATTTAAAAGTATGGTTGGAAATCAAACTAGTGAATCTACTTTACTTCTAAAAGACCTTTATAAGCTTCACATTTTAAATGTGCTGATATATTAAAGTTTTTGGATGGTCTTGGCTCTTTTCCATTATATAGGTCATACAAGGGAGTTCACTTTTTTTTTTTTTTTTAAGATTTTATTTGGGGCGTCTGGGTGGTTCAGCGGGTTAAAACCTCTGCCTTCGGCTCAGGTCATGATCCCAGGGTCCTGGGATTGAGCCCCGCATCGGGCTCTCAGCTCCATAGGGTGCGTGCTTCCTCTTCTCTCTCTCTGCCCCTCTGCCTACTTGTGATCTCTGTCTGTCAGATAAATAAATAAAATCTTGAGATCATTGTTGAGGCCTTTCTGATAACATGAACAGTATTAACACATATTTTTTATGTTATATGTATTATTTTATGTTACATATATTATTTTTATGTCATGTATTATATGCTATATTCTTATAACAAAGCTAAAGAACATCAGGTGAACATCATAAGGAAGAAAAAATTCATCTACAGTACTCTACTGTATTTATTGAGGAAAAAATTGTGTATACATAGGCCTATGTAGTTCAAACTCAAATTGTTCAAGGGTCAACTGTACAAAAAAAAATTGTAACTTTTTAATGTGGCTTTTAGGTTTTTAAATTGAGAACATATTGTAGATCAATATTATAGATTGTTGGTATATTAAGAACCCTCAGTGGACTTTCTGGTAGTGACTTACATGATTGTTCTTTATCCGCTGCTTTAAAATTAAAATCTGTTAGTCATGTAATATAGTTACCTTTCTTGTTCAGAGTTGACATAAATCATATGTGTCAGGATCTGAAAAAAGAAGACTGTCAGTTTTAATGAAGCAGCTTGAAATATCAGTTAGTCCATTTCTAATGATAGCTGGCTCCATTGGTTAAGCCTCTGATTCTTGATCTCGGGGTTGTTGGTCTCCATGCAAGGTGTGGAGCTTACTTTAAAAAAGTAGTAATAAATGTTCTTTGTAGATTATGTGTGCTATATTTGTAACCTACATTTTCATTCTCTAAGAAGATTCTGTAACTGAGATACATACATGTACATGCACGCACGTACACACACACACACACACACGACTTTTGGTGAACTAAGTGTAGTCCGTACTTGGGTTAGAGTGCTGTGGGGGTAGTATTACATTTTTTCCTCCTACTTTTTACTACTTGGTAAAATGCAGAGGACAGGTGACCATTGCTCTTGCATTCCACTGCTAGCATGCACCACCTTTCATTTTCTGTTACCACAACATTGCTCTGACTTTACTAGTGTGGATTTTGTTGGTTTCATTATTGAATAGTTTACTTTACTCAGTAAAGACAGCCTTTTAAGCTGTGCTTATAGATTCAAAAAGAATGATGAATACATAGCTATCATATTTTTATGTCCTTTGTCCTTTTTGTTATTGACTTATTTATCTGTGTGAAATAAAGTCCTGTATTCACTCCTCTGAATTTTACAGAGCCTTTTTACATAGGAATTTAACTACTGTAAAGGCCATAATTTATTATTTTTCTATGATTTTTGCTTCTTTTCAAGTTTCCTAATTACCATTATTAGTGATTTACACCTTACAAAGCATTTTTATGCATTATTGTATTCAACTCATAACCACTTTAACAGATCTTTTAGTTTTAACTATTGCAAACTTTACTGTGGCCCTTATTCTCAAACCTTTGCATACATTAGATTCAGACACAGTTTTAGAGGCAAAATTGCTGAATCAAAGAATATACCTGCTTATAAGCCTTTTGATACAAATCTGTCAATTCTAATTATTTTATTCCTACTGAGGTTGAATATTTTTTCTGTATTTATTCCATTGTGATTTTTTGCTTGTGCCCTTTGTTCATTACTAAAAATATTAGGTCCATCTTTTTCTTACTAATTTATAAGAGCTTCTTTTAACATTATCAGTCTTCTAGTAAATATATTACAAGGGGATTTCCTCTTAGTGTCTCTGCTTCAAGTTTGACATTTCCCTTTTGTTTTGCTTTTGTCTTTTAGAGCTTTTGCCTTTTAAATTTTGTAACTTTTTTTAATAGGCAATAAAATTTTATACTTTGTAAAATTCTTCAACCTTTTATGAATCTTTTCACCCTTTGGCTTTTGTCCTTAAAGAGTTATTTCCAGAGTCCACAGTCTCTCATGGTTCCTCTCCCCCTCCAATTTCCCCCAATTCACTTTTCCTTTCCTTCTCTTAATGTTCTCCATGTTATTCCTTATGTCCCACAAGTAAGTGAAACCATATGATAATTGACTTTCTCTGCTTGACTTATTTCACCAGCATAATCTCCAGTCCCTTCCATGTTGATACAAAAGTTGGGTATTCATCCTTTCTGATGGCTGAGTAATATCCCATTGTATATATGGACCACATCTTCTTAGAGGGGAGAGGGTGGGGGGATGGGTAACCCACTATTAAGGAGGGCATGTATTGCATGGAACGCTGGGTGTGGTACATAAACAATGAATCTTGGAATACCGAAAAAAATAAAATTTTAAAAAACTAAAAAATAAAATATTCTACAAAAATAAAAGTTATTCCCTAGTCATTGATTATGTAAATTGTCACTGACACTTAAATGAAAATCTTAAATGTAAGGTTTTTAAAAAGATTGCTATCCACAAATATTTCTTATTGCTAATTATTTAAACTCAGCCTACTGTTAGGAACTTTTTGAAGAAATGATCTTTCCCCATTCTTCCAAACATGGGATTTCTGCTAAATACTATCTAGTGGAAGTTGGATATTAGGGAAAATAGTCTTTGGTTTACATTGTTCAACAAAAGCCAATGGAGATTTTCATTTTTCAAATGAAGGTATTTTTGCTCAAAGTTTAAGTGTGAAAAGAATGAAAATCCAAATTAGTATTTATGAATACCTTACATAGTTCTGGTTTGTTATCAGTTTCCTTTTAGCTACACCCTAACAGCGAAGCACTGGTGATTTGTTTTGCAGAATCCTTGCAGCCTTTCCTGGAAGCCTGTAGCAACACTTTATTTTTTCGTACTTGCTCTGTGCTACTTCGAACCCCAAAACTTGATCTTCAAATACTAGAAAAGCTCAGTATTATTCTGCAGAAACTTTCCAAAATAAAGTAAGAATATTTTTGTTTCCTAAGATTTTTTTTTTTGGAAGATCTCTTATTGCAATCATTTAGGCCTTTCTGAATCCTATACTGACTCAACTTTGTTTATTAAGTTACAGGTTCCAGTAAATATAGAATCTTGAGATTCATGATATATTAATGCATGTCTAAGATACATTCGGAATGACAAATGAGAATTAGAGCATTATCTAGGAATGTCTTGTTTCTGTAATTCATTTCTGCTAAATGAACCTTATATCTAAGGTTATACCACAGAGTATGCAAAAACAAAGAGCAGTTTTTAGCATCCATGTGGCAGTATCAGAGTGAATTACTGCACACTGATACTCTGTAATACCACAGGTGAAAATTAAAAGAGATATTAAAAGTCTTGTCTATCTACAGATCCTATTGATGTACTGAACTGAATTTAGGGAATGAAAATGAAGCAAGCAGGAGAGATTTAAAATGATAACTGGTAACTGGTTTTATTTTAGGAAATAACCATGGGCTTGTTATGCCACTAATTGGATTTTATTATAATTCTTTTTGCATTTTTTCTTCTTTTCCTCTGATGCAAACATTGATATAACCAGTTACTAAATTATAAATAAAGAACATAGATTTTAAGCTTTATTTTCTTTATTTTCTTGGTAGAGTCTCATGTTTCTTTTGAGGCAAATTAAACACCTGTCTCATCTCATGTTTATAACAGTAAAATTTCGGTCTTGTTTAGCTCCTCTGCCCCTTCCCTTTCCCCTTACCTGTGATTTGCATGGCGTGAACTTTGGTGTTTTACCAGACCTCAGTATACTTGAATAGTAAATACAACACCTCTTAAAATTATTTGTAGATATGTGACAGTGGGTCCATATGTTCTCCTTGCTGCCTAGCATACAATATCACATCACAGTAAATTATTAATTGTCAAATTGTAATCTCATACTCAGCAAGTTTTGGACTGGCATCAGTTAAGCTTATCAGTTCATTGTCTTCCTTCATTTGCAGACTGACTGTATCATGGTTGTCTTGATTTGTATTTGGTAAATTCTCAGGAAGACCTGTTATAATTTACCTGTGGTGCCACGAAGCTGTAGTAACATTACTTAAGTTTAATTGGGTCTTAGCTCTTAATTTGTGGGATTTTTTTATGTAGTCTCAGAGTTGTTTTTTTTAATGTACTCCCTTGAGCCAAATCATTTTACTATTGATGTGTGTTATAGCTTACGTTCATTTCAGAAGGAGAGCTAGAGCAAAGCTCCAGCAAGAGGGTGGGGAATAATGCGCAAGAAGGTCTTAAAATAAAGCTTTAATAGCACAGAGATGTGAATCGTTTTGCATTAAGTGGGTGGTTACATAAGTTATTTGATAATCTCTTTCAAGACGTAAATACATGGAGACAAGGAAATAAGAAATATATTTCAGATATATTCTGATTGAAAATCAAATTACTGACTCATTATTGGAAGGAGGATAATTGAAAAAGTATGTTGGAGCTAAGCCAGAAAGTAACCCAGTACTCTGCTACTTACTTAAAATAAGATGACCAAGTATTTTTCTTTCTAACTGTGAGGGGAAAAAAATATTCTCAAACATTTTAATGGTGACTAAGGTGCAGTTTTCAGGATTATAAAGCATATTCTCTTCTTCTTTGAATACTTTGCGACTTTAAACTTATCTCCTAAAGTCTGTTTTGTTTGTCTTGGCGTATTAATCCTTTAGTTAACCTATGTTCTGCTCTATGTTGGAACCAGTTGCCATTTGCTCACGTTTACAAGTAAATGATCTCTCCTTGTCATTTCAGGTAAACTCCCCGAGAGTGTGCGCTAAGTTAATGTACTTATTCTCTTACAGGAGTAACAAGAAGCTCTTTGAACTTTTTACTATTCATCTGATGCTTCAAGAATTACAAAGGACAACACATCCAGAGCATGCCTTTCTCTGTATTAACCTAAATTCAACTCTGTTCAATTTGGGTTTGACAAAATGCAACTCCCTGGCCTCCAATGCAAGCCATTAGACTGGCTTATTATTATTTTATGTATATGGTATGTTGTTCCTTATTTGTAAGATTGTGAAAATTACCAAAGTAACTAAAAGTCTACCAAGTAAAGTTATCAGTAGCATCATTTATCATGAAAAGTAGATTTTTTTTTAACTTTTAAAATGAAATCTATAGAAGCTGTGGACTTTTTGGACTGATTCAGTACTTAGTACTTACTAAGTTGAACTGAATCAGTAGTAGTACTTAGTAAGTACTACTAATGTAGAAAATGGAATTTCCAGAATTAATGACAGTGGGGTTACTTTTTATAAGTGTTTTAGGAAAATTTTTAAATTATGTGATTATTTGGAATAAAATTGGTGTTTGTGTGGGAAAGAGGATTAGATCATGTTGTCATTCTTTCTTAACGTGTTAGCAATTTCCCCTTTCAGAAGCAAAAATCCATAACTTCTAACTTGCCATCTTCATATTATAACTTTTGTATAGAAACTAGATTCACAACAGTGATTTTTTTATTGTGCTGTTCAGAGTACTTTAAAAAAAGAATTTTTTCTATTTTTATTTTTTCCAAAACAATTATCACCAAAGTATATGCATACAACAGAAGTTAAAAAAAAAAAACTGAAAAATAAACAAAAAAATCTTAGTCCCAACACCCAGTGATATGTCTTGCTATAGCCAAAGAGGAGTGAAATAGCCACAAGTCTGGGTGAGGCAGAGGTTTGGTGAGACTTTGGGCAAAATACTGCAGAACAAAAAGAAGGAGCATGGTCCTAAACACTTATAAAATTATTATACTCTGTGACTATATAATTTCATTTCCAGAAACTGGGTGAAATTTTCAGGAAACTTTTGGTCTCTTCAAAAGACTATAAGAAAGTATGCTACTTGTGAAGCAAAAACAGAAAGCCATAAAGAGAGAACAGGCTAAGGTGAGCATGGTGACACTTATAGGAACTGAAGTATGCAGAAGCAAAAATGCACAGCAGACACTTCAGAAGATAGAATCAGTGTCACACACACACAAAAAGCAGCTCTCAGAATGCAGAGCACCTGGACATGGTACCGACAAGAGAGTGGATAGTCGAAGGTAGAACAAAGGTTGGCACTTTACCATGGGGTGTTTGATGTTTCTTAAAGAGAATAGAACAGGTAGAGCAGAAGCATTTCAAAGATAGAATGAATAAAGATTTGGGGGGACCAAAGAAAGATCTGCATGTAGAGATTGAAAGAACTCATCATGTTCCAGAAAAATCATTGAGAAAAGCATTCTATAATTAGACACATCCTGTAATTTAGACACAAATTATAATTTAAAGTATTAAATTATGAGGATAAAGGCAAGAACAAACAAAAGCCAGTAACCTGTAAGAGAAGAAAAACCAAGCCAGCCTTGTGCCGTGCCAGGTGTTGATAGGAAACTACCCCATCGCATTTTAGAGAAGGAAGTTTTTAATCCAAGAATTTATTCCTCATGAAGATGCCTTCACAGGTGAAGACAGTGAAAGAAAGACATTTTCAGATATGCAAGTGTTCAGAAATTATACCTTTTCTTGAGAAAAGAAGCTACTTAGATGATTCCAACCCATTTAGACACAAAAGAAAGTTGGGGTTATTAAATTCACCTCATACCAAAAGACTGTAGTGGAACTGAAACCATTTAAACATAAATAAATTTAAATAATTGTAAATCTCTTTATAAAATGGAGAGAAATGTTAAATTCTTCAAAAGGATAGATAGTGGGAACAGCAATCATTTAGCGGTATTTGGGTAAACTGTATTAACTGATGTTAAAAACTGAGAATTAACGTGGCCCTGAGATTGAGGTACAGATGGAGGAGCTCATGGGTAAAATTTTGTATATTTTCATCAGAAATGTTGAATGTTTTTAATGTTTTGTCCAAATGTTCCATTTCAGAAGTAACTTTGATAGAGAAATGAAGGATAAAGGAATGCTTTTGGAAAATGTTGAGGTAACTACTATTAAAATTAAAGGTAGGATAAATATTCTCAGAACACGAAGAAGAAAAATAAAATAGTCATAGCAAAAAATAGAAGCCGAGAAACATGTAAAGAACAAAAATATTTATTAGGATAAATAAAAATGTGTTTTTAAATTATAAATTCTGTATTATCCTCTGCTGAAAAATTGGAAAATCTAGATGAAATATTTTCTAGAAAACAACTTATCAAGAAATCTATAGTAGAAAATCATTGAAGTCTTTGATGAATTATGGATCTGTTCTTTTTAAAAGTAACATCAAGTCCAGGTGTTTGTTTTTGTTTTTTTTTTAAGATTTTATTTATTTATTTGACAGAGAGAGATCACAAGTAGGCAGAGAGGCAGGCAGAGAGAGAGAGAGGAGGAAGCAGACTCCCTGCTGAGCAGAGAGCCCGATGCAGGACTCGATCCCAGGACCCTGAGATCATGACCTGAGCCGAAGGCAGCGGCTTAACCCACTGAGCCA
This sequence comes from Mustela nivalis, assembly GCF_964662115.1. NCBI lineage: Eukaryota > Metazoa > Chordata > Mammalia > Carnivora > Mustelidae > Mustela > Mustela nivalis. The sequence continues at coordinate 87,715,376 of NC_139027.1, forward strand.
CCCAGGCACCCAAGTCCAGGTTTTTTATAGGCAAATTGTTTTATCATTTCAAGGAGGAAATATTTAAATCGTCCAAGAGTAAATTGTCCCAGAGTGCAGAAGCATCCTAATTCATTTTATACAGTTAGTGTGAACCCAGGACCAAAAATTGACAAAGGAATAGAAAAGAATTAAATCGATTGAAATGTCTAAAGAATTATGAGCAAATCAATACCAACCATTTATCACTAGAACATTCCATGACCATGTAGGCTAGTGTGCATTCTAGAAATACAAGTTTTGCTTTTTGTAGGAAAAATATGTGTTATTACTAAATTCTGCCTCTGAAACTAATAATACAGTATATGTTAATTAAATTAAATAATTTTTTTAAAAGAAAAGGATATTTTACCATATTTTTAGAGTAAAGGAAGAAAACCATTAATCATTGTCTTAATAAATGCCTAAAATTGTATAATTCAATTCATATCCCTGATAAAAATTATTACAGTGTACTTAAAGAATATGAAATCAGTAACAAATTTACTATTAAGCACTATATACATGCTTAAGTTATGAGGAATAAAGGAGTCCACTGAGGAAGTGTAACTTTGGGAAAGGAGGAAAAAAACATCATGTGCAGATGATGTGATTACCTAGGAACTGTAAGATTTTTACATAACTTCAGCAAGATAGCCATTTATAAAATAAACGTATAAAAAGCAAAAACTTTTACATATTCTGGCAATAACTAATCAGAAATTATTTTTATTTAAATTACATATTTAGTAGTATATATAACAAACTTAAACTTTTATAAAATAAGAAATATAACAAATGTTCAGGACCTAAGCAAGGGACTGTCAAACTTTGCTGAGGAATATTAAAGAAGACTTAATGGAGACATACGTTATGTTCCTGGCTAAAGAAGCTTGATTTTGTTGGGACGTCAGATCTCCCCAAATTACTTCATTGTTTCAAAGAAAATTAATTTCAGTCAGAATTCCAAAAGAATTCTCTTTAGAAATTGAAAAAATCTTTCTAAAGCTAATTTGGACAATTGACCAGCAAGATTAGAGAGAGAACCTTTTTGAAAATAACCATAGCTGGTATTTGTTAAGTGTTGTAAATATTGGACTCTGAGCTGAGTTTTTACATGTGATTTAATCCTTCTAAGAACTTTTTTTTAAATGCTTCTAAGAATTTTGAGAGGGGTTAAAATCATTGCCATTTAACAGATTTGAAAAGAAACGGGCTCAGGGAAACCTGAATAGCTGAACTAAGCCACTGTCACTACTGTTGACTGGAGCTTAATCTGCTACATGAAGGGAGATAAGAGTGAATTTTGCAATACTAGAATTTTACCCAATTTTGTGGCTCAAGTCCATGCATATTCCTTCTCACCCAACACCCAAATCTATTGGAATGAGAGAAGTAATACTTCTAAAGTAAAGTTAAATAGAAAATTTTTGTTTTCAATGATGTGTTGTAATACTTATCCACCAGGTGCAGTACAGCTAAGAGTGTGTGTACACACACACACACACACACACACACACACACACACCTCTGAGCAGTAGGCAAAATAAAAAAATTCTTTGGAGGCCAGAAATGATGATGAACATAAAATCAAAAGGGAAATTGAGGACTGGAGGGTAATTGAGGATCTCAGGTACCTGCTGATACCTAGTAGCCAGGGTAGCCATAGGGGGCAGAAGGAAAAGACTTGGAACAATCAAGATGGTAGACTGAACCATCTTTATGATACCTGCATAAAGTTAGGACTCCTACAAGGTGTTTGTGTGATAGAATGAGAGAAAACCCTGCTCTGCAGAGGGAGGTAGTGGGAATGCCTGTCCCAGCTTTGATTCTGGGGAGCAAATCTCTCCTCGAGTGCCTAACTACTGGTCCACATTTATATGGACATGGGGCTTGAATTCAGACCATGTTGGGAGTCAAAACAGTTAAGCAGAGAATCTGGTTGAAATGAGACCCAGACTGGTTATTCTCAGGTGCCTGATAGAAGCATCCCAGACCTTAGAAATTTCCTCAGATAAGGTGCCAAGGAACACGAATTCACAGTGAACACACACACACACACAAAGTGAGAGTGAAAATTGTAAAACAATAAAAGAGACTCCCAGTTGAAATACCATAATACAATATAAATTATCTTCAGTGGCTTTAAAGAAATAAGTGGTAATTAGAAATATAATGAAGCAGAAGACTAATAATTGACTAGAAAGTTTTGAAAAGTAACTTCTAGAAGTGAAAATATCAATATTAGAAACTCAAGATACAGTTTAAAAGAAAAATGGTTGTAGAAATTACATAGAATGCCCATAGAGAAACAAGAAAAATCTGAAAGATTATGTTACATGAAGGATAAAACATAAGGAGATCTAATATACATGTTAAATGGGTTCCAGGAGGCAACTGGGCAGGGATAACATGAAAAAAATAATGACTGAAAATAAATTATTGAGAACTGATGAAAAATAACCCCAGTTCAAGAATCCAAATAAATTAAAAGGAAGATTAAAAAAAATACCAGTATTGGGGTGCCTGGGTGGCTCAGTCAGTTAATCATCTGTCTTCAGCTCAGGTCATGATCCCGGGGTCCTGGATTGAGCCCTGAATCGGGCTCCCTGCTCAGCAGGGTAACTGCTTCTCCTCCCTCTGCTGCCACTCCCACTGCTTATAACCATTCTATGTCAAATGAATAAATAAAATCTTAAAAAAAGACACCCATATATAAAAATATCAAATTGATAGAAAATGAAAGAACACCAAAGACAGAGTAGAAATTTAAAAGCAACCAGAGATAAGACAGATTAATTTCAAAGGGGCAATATAGATTGAAAATGACTTTGACAACTGGTCCATTAAATGGTGGAATATTTTTAATGTACTGAAAAACAAGAGCTATCAAATTGGAGTTTTCCTACTCATCAAAATAACTTTGAAGACCAGTATGGCAAGATAAAGATATTTCAGAGAAAGCAAATTAAATATTTACTACCAGCAAACTACATTTAAGGGAATTTCCAAAGGATGTACTTTAAGAAGAAGCAAAATGGTCTCAGGAAATTGAAGAGGTGAGATGACATAGCAAAGAGAATGGTAAATATGTGAATAAAACAAATCTATGAAAGAGCCATATTTTTAAAAAGACCTAAACATAGGGGGCACCTGGGTGGCTCAGTGTTAAAGCCTCTGCCTTTGGCTCAAGTCATGATCCCAGGGTCCTGGGATTAAGTCCCCACATCCGGGCTCTCTGCTCTGCAGGGAGCCTGCTTCCCCCTCTCTCTCTCTCTGCCTGCCTCTCTGCCTATTTGTGATATCTCTCTGTTAAATAAATAAATAAAATCTTAAAAAAAAAAAAAGACCTAAACATAGTAAGTAAAAATTTTTTAAAGACTTGGTGTAAGACAAGTTCATTATCATAAGTGGAGATTTTCATATGTCTCTTTCAGGTAATCAATCATGTCATGAAAAGTACTAAGCATCTGAAAAATTTGAACAAGGCAATAAGCTTTATATAGCATGTTGACTGAACAATACACGTTCTTTACATGCACACAAAACATTTCCAACAGTTAACCATGAATACATGGGCATGAATCAAGTCAAGTTTCAATGAGATTAGTATCAAGAAAAGCACATTTTCTGACCACAGTACAATCACAAGAGGTCAATAACAAAAATATAGTAGGGGCACCTGGGTGGCTCAGTGTATTAAAGCCTCTGCCTTTGGCTCGGATCATGATCCCAGGGTTCCGGGATCGAGCCCCACGTGGGGCTCTCTGCTCAGCTGGGAGCCTGCTTCCCTCTCTCTCTCTCTCTGCCTGCCTCTCTGCCTACTTGTGATGTCTGTCAAATTAAAAAAAGATAGTATAAAAACTAGTACATTTACAGCATTTTTTTAAATAACAGAAGGATCAAAGACAAAACCATACCAGAAATTAGAAAATATGTTTAACAATTAATATATATGCTACTTAACCAAACCTTATGCAGCTAACTGAAGTAATTTTTACACAGGAATGTGGGATTGAATTATCAGAAAGGGAAAAAGCCTGAAAATATGTGAACCAAACATCTAGAGATAATGGAACAAGAACAAAAAGTGAATATAAATAAAGTGAAAAGAAAGAATATTAAAAAGATAAAAAAGCAATGTAACAAAGCAAGGATACAGGATCAACACTGAAAGCTGGTGTTTTGAAAGGCTAAAATAAATCTCTGACAAGATCGATAGTCAACAAGAAAGAGACAACACAAAGTCTCATATTAGTAGTGAAAAGTAGTAGAAGTTACTGGCCAGCTTGAATATTGTTTCTTTAGGAAATGGAAAAAAGTAGTACATGCATTTAAACCTAGAAATTTACTCATAGTGTATCCAGGGACCCTTTATTTTGTTTGAAATGTGGTAATTACTTAGATTTGTATCTTTCTTTACCTCGTTTTCTCAGAATACTTAATCATGTTGGACTATTTATTCTGTTCCAGTTTTTCTAGTTTGTTTTTGTTTTGAAATATTTATGTTTTAGGTCTTAGCTCTATTATTTCATAACTTTTTTTCCCCTCTCATCTTTTCCTCTATCCTTTTCTTCTCTGTACTTGGAGAGCTTTTTTTCTTCAGGGCTCATTCGGTGTTCCAGTGCATCAGTTCTTTTTAAAAAAGATTTTATTTATTTATTTGCGAGAGAGAGAGAGAGAGGGCAAGCGTGAGTGAGGGGAGGGGCAGAGGAGGGAAAGGGAGAGGAAGAATCTCAAGAGGACTGAGCACAGAGCCCAACGTGAAGATTGATCTCCTGACCCTGAGATCACAACCTGAACCAAAATCAAGAGTTGGCCACTTAACCAACTGAGCCACCCAGGTACCACCCAAGCAATCACGTTTCTGAGTCACAATTTGTGCGGTCGGGGAGAGGTTTGAGATTGGGGGCCTTCTGGGGCCTGGCGGTGTTAAATCTCATGACAGGGAGGCAGTTATGCAGACCCTCACTTGGTAAGGTATGAACTTGTGCATTTACATGGTGGGCACACCATGTGTGTTATATTCACACAAAAGTTTTGGTTTAAATAAAATGAGAGAAATGTATTTCACAGGATTGTTGTGAAAATTAAAGGCAAGGAAAGCCCTGGGTGGATAGGAAGCCATGCCATGCAGGTGGCACGATGCCTGAGAGTGAGCCCCTCACTGTCACCGCTGTACCTGGTGCAGAGACATCAGAGGACTACAGGATAGCAGTGGAATGTGTGCAAAATGCAGAGTTGGCATCCTGCTGATGAATGTACACTGGTCTCAGAGCCTTTCCTGTGCCAGTGAAGGGTTTTCAAGGTTGAGAATTCTTCAGAAGCAAAAACTCTTTTTTTAAATTTTATTTTATTTATTTATTTGACAGATCACAAGTAGGCAGAGAGGCAGGCAGAGAGAGAGGAGGAAGCAGGCTCCCTGCAGAGCAGAGACCGTGATGCGGTGCTCGATCCCAGGACCCTAAGACCATGTCCTGAGCCGAAGGCAGAGGCTTTAACCCACTGAGCCACCCAGGCACCCCAGAAGCAGAAACTCTTGAAAAGATGTTACTGGTCAAACCCATGGGCTTTATTTCTCTCTTGTCTTTACCTATTCAAACCTTCCACCCATTGTGGACCCAACTGCTGTCAGCACAGATGAAGCCCCCAAATCCTTCCACTAACCCCCTCTGTCCACTTCCATCCCCCATCTCATGCCGTCTTCCTCACCCCTCTGATGCCACACGCCTTTCACGTTCCTCTCTTCTTGGGCCTGCTCTCCTTCTCTTTCCGCTTCTTTCTAACTCTTTATTCCCTCAGTTCTTGAGTGCCTAAGCTGACCTGGCCAGGCACTGAAAGGTGAGCATCTAAAGGAACGTTAGTCCCCTGCAGTTGAAGAGTCATGCACAGACCTGGAGAGCTGAAAGATGTGAGGTTGGGGTTCCAGGGTGGTGCAGTTGGAGGTTGGCTAAGAAAAAGCCTTTTCCTTGTTTAATGATTCCCATCAAGCTAGAACTCATTACCAAATTCAGTAGTACACAGTTCCATTCCTATTTTAACCTGTTTTTTTTTTTTTAAGATTTTTTTGTTTATTTTCATAGAGGGCAGGGAGGGGGCAGATACAGAGAATCTCATGACCCTGAGATCAGGACCTCAGCCAAAACCAAGAGTTGGATCCTCAATCGACTGAGCCACCCAGGTGCCCCTAACCTGTATTTCGTTTCAGTGTGGATTCAACCCATCCCTTGCATTTCATGAATCTGAAGGCTTTAGACGTATCTAGAGGAAGTTAGGATATAGCTTTAAGTCCACAAAATTTGTCCAAGTAATTTCTATCACTAGGTCTACATGTATTTTTTCAAAGCTCTAGAAGTATCTCATAGCAAATCTGTAGCCCCCAGCTGAGAGGAGACTAAACTGGAAGAACTCCAGGGACTTCATAGGTCTGCGAGACGCGGTGCAGATGAGATCAGCCACCAGAACATCCACTGTTTACTGAGCCCTTACCTGGCACTGGGCCAAGTGCTTTTCAGCTATGACCTCTTCCAGTCTGAGTTCAGTACTTACACCATCCCTTCCACCTACATGAAGAGACCAAGATTTAGAGAGGTTAAATCTAACCTGGTCCCACAGCCAGTAAGTGGCAGGGGCTGGGATGGGCCCTGTGTGTGTCAGATTCCAGAGCCTGGTCGTGCTGGAATCTTCCATTGGCCCCTGCTAATCCACTCTCCTGGGCTGGGGAGACTGAGGGGTGTGGGCTTCCTGCTGAGTCAGGCCAGCAGGGAGCATCACTGGGAGGTGGGAGGGCATTCATTGGTTCCTTCCTGCTGAGTCCCTGAGGCCAGGGGAATCCCTTTACCCCAGGTCACAGCCCTATCAGGCTGCCCCTCTGCATGGTGCCCTCTGGCTCCCAGGTCTGAAACTGCTGCCTCCCCTGCTCCTTCTGGTTTCCTTAGACTCTATTCCTCTCTTTGTAAGGGAGTCATCAATCACCTGCCTTGAGTGGGCCATCTGTTTCCTGCCAGGAGCCTGACCAGTTCACCAGCTTCACTCTGGAATTATGTGAAGTTGCAAGGCACTTAAGCTCCCTGGGCCTGACTTTCTTTACCTGTCAAACAGGGATGATGATGCCTGGCCTCGCTTGCTGTGAATATTGAAGAAGATAACAGGTGGAAAGGCACTTTGGAAAACAGAAATGATGTGTGCTAGCAATGAAATTCTGTGCGGCACTTAACCTGACTTGAATTAGAACATCCTTTGTGAGAAAAAATGAGCCTCTGAGAATTTGAGTACATTTCTATTCTAAAGAGCAAAATAGAGGAAAGAATATTGTGGAAGAGAACAAGAGTAAAGGAGATCTTCGCTTTGTTTTTGTTTTGTTTTGGTGGCAGTGCTGTTGTATTTAAAAAGACTCTTTCCTTAGGACCCTGTGGACAAGCTACACATAATAAAAACGTCAGATAGTTGGGACTGGTTCTATCTAAGGTGATGATCTTGGCTGAGAAGCAAAGTAAACGCACAGCAGCTGTCCTAGCAGGTCCCTTCTCAGAGAGCACGTGCCAGAGGGCATCTCATGGCCCTGCCTGGCTAGAACTCGCCACAGCTGCCGTGGAGGTCTTCAAGCTGGAAAGGGCCACTTGGTCTTTTTCTTTCTCTTTCAAAAGCCAGGCAGCCGTGAGCCCAGGCATGCCACCCCTGGGTGCAGGCACAGGAATGGAAGATGTGTCTGCCAAGCCAAACTCCCTCATTTGAAAAACCTTTGCTCCGTGGCCAGGTGTTTCAGCACCTCCCCACTCCCTGTCAGCAGAGGCTTCTGGAATTTCCCTGTCTGTAGAATGAGAACAGCTATACCAACATTCCTTCCCAAGCAGCTAATCAGAATACTGCCAACAAAAACCTTTGCAGAGGGCGGATGCCGGAGAGACGCGGAATTACGATTTTGCGGGTGTAGTTTACTCCTCAGTGCGTCCTTCCTGGGGAATCTGATGGGAGCTCAGGCCTCCGGGCTTTCTCCCTGTTCACTCCGTTGGTGCTTGACTCCTGAAGATGAAGTTGGGCTCCAACATTTTATTGCTTAGGAACCGAATGCATTTTTAAAAATTATTGTTAAAAAATTGCTGTCGATGTGTTATAGATGTTTTAAACAAATAGGCTTTACATCTCATAAGCATTGTATAAAAATTAAAGAACCAAACTTGATAGGTCCTCAAGCAGTTTTTCTTTATTTAGGTGTGTTTTATTTACTAACTGAATAATGAATTGTGACTTGTACACACTGGAAATTTTGAACAGTTGTCTAGCTGCATTTTGCATGGAAGACTGTCCTGTCTTCCTGGGGAAAATGCTCTGAATGAGGATGATGACTCTGTGTCTAATGTAAACTATTCCTCATGAAGTTTTGTAAATTGAAGGGCTAAATGGAGATAGATTTCTGATGAATAACCAGCTCGGGGTACTGGAATGCAGTGAACACAGCAGACACTACCATTAGCCCATACCCACTCTTCCCTTCTGCTTCCCAAGAAAATTCCGAGTTAATTGAGGGTAATGGTTTACTGAAAAGACTCAACTTCCCAGATTGTCTTGCTGTTAGGGTTGCTGTCGACTCACCCTGGGGATGAAATGAAGTCGCTAGCGGCTTCCAGGACAGCTACTGGGACCACCACCTGCCCCTCACCCACCAACGTCCTGCCTGGGTCATTGTCTCTAAACTTGATGCAGGACATAAACACAGGGGGAGCCCATGTTGCTGCTGGCAACACTGGGCTGCTCCCTCTGGACTTCTGTCACAGGTGAGCATAAACCCAGGGTTCTGCCACCGTACTTGCCTCACTGCAGCAGGCAGCTGGGAACAATCCTAGCACACACCTAGGGTGCTAGGCCCTTTGAACACGAACCTCAGACTGCTCTACCTCTAGTCTCCTGGGAGATGAACTCCTCCTCGGAGTTCACGTTTAGTTTGACGAAATGAGAAATGTGCACAAGAAGTCCAGCTACCTTCCGCTCTCAGGTCTCTAGACTCATTTGGACAGATAACCAAGACTTCTATTAATACATTTTGCTTATTTAGACTTCAGAATACAAGAGGTCGTTTTTATCTCTAGTTTTAGATTCCCTCATAAAGTATTTAACTTTTTTCTTGTGTGACATCTTTTCAAGAAGTTGTTACCCTTTTGCTTTGGTGGTCACCATATTTGATTTTTAACTTAATTTTATCCATGTCATTTTGTTGAGATTATTTTTATTGAGATATGTTTGGCATAGTACACTAGTTTCAGGTATATGAAGTAATGATTTAATATGTGTATCTATTATGAAATGATCACCACGATATACCTAGTTAATGTCTATTATCACACATAATTACCTTTTTTTCTGGTGGTAAGAACTTTTGAGATTTACTCTCTTAGCAACTTTCAAATATGCAATACCGTCTTATTAACTACAGTCACCATGCTGTGCATTACATTCCCAGAACTATTTATTTTATAACTGGAAGTTTGCACCTTTGGATCCCCTCACCCATTTCACCCATCCCCGCATCCCATCTCTGACAATCTGTCCTCTGTATCTACGAGTTCTTTTTTTTAAAGATTCCTCAAAACGTAAGATTGTACAGTATTTGTCTTATTTGTCTTTCTCTGTCTGACTTAGTCACTTAGTATAACACCCTCAAAGTCCATCCATGTTGTTGCAAATGGCAAGATCTCCTTCTTTTTATAGCTGAGTAATATTTAAAATTATGTATATATATATATGTATACATATATATACCATATGTATGTATATACACCATAATCTCTTTATCTATTCATCCATCAATGGATACTTAGATTGTTTCCATGCCTTCTGTAAATAATGTTTCTCTGAACATGGGGGTGTAGTATTTTTGAGTTAGTATTTTCATGTCCTTTGAATTGATACCCAGAAGTAGAATTGTTGTATCATATGGTAATTCTATTGTAACTTTTTGAGGAACCTCCATACTATTTTTTTTATAGTGGCTGCACGATTTACATTCCCATTAACAGTCCACGAGGGTTCCCTTTTCTCCACATCCTTGTCAACATTTGTTACTTCTTGTCTTTTTGTTAATAGACATTCTAACAGGTGTGAGGTGGTATCTCATGGTGGCTTTGATTTGAATCTCCATGATGGCTTTGATTTGAATCTCCATGATGAAAGGTTGAGCACCTTTTCACATGAAAAGCCAATAAGATAGTTTGTTGGCTATCTGTGTGTCTTCTCTAGAAAAATATTTGTTCAGATCCTCTACTTTTTATTTTAATTTTAATTTTTTACTGAAGATGTTGATTTTGGGGGGTCTTAGACTTTTTTTCTGAAAGTAATCTCTATGCTGAATGTGGGGCTGGAACTCAAGACCCCAAGATCAAGAGTCACATACTCTACCGACTAAGCCAGCTAGGTACCTTCCTCTGCCTATTTTTTTTTTTTTAAACTAGATTGGTTTTTGTTTTGTTTTGCTTTGTTTTTTGGTATCTGGTTTGTGAAATTGTCTCTTTAATGTATATAGGCTTTGTAAAAAGTATATCTCACTTGACTTTCCAACTTGGAATTTTGGAATTAATGGTTCTAATACTTTCTAAGTACAACTTTAACCCTATCAGTCTGGTAATTTATATCTATAATCATTTTCCTTACAACAATGTCTCATCTGTCCACTTTATCCTTGAAATATACTAATGAAATGTATTAGAGTGAGTCCTCTAGACTGGAGATTTAGCCTAAATAACCAACTTCAAAGAAGAAAGATATGTTAAAAGTGTCTCTGGCAACATAATTTGTGATAGAAAAAAATCCCTAGAAATACGGTGTATATCTAAGTATAATAGAGCATAAAGTTTGATGGTTTACTTGAGGAAGTATTATGCAAACATTCACATAATAAATTCAACAACTGCTTATATGCATGGGAAAAGTTAAATGAAGTAGCATTAAGTGAAAAAACAAAAAACCAAAAAAATCAAAAAAACAAAACCCCAACCTATAGTATTGTATATTTCCTGTGGATCCAGCTCCATACAAATTTGCTACATTAAGAGAGGAGGCATGGGTCTCCATTTCTTGGTAAGCGCCTGCCAACAGCAGGGGCACAGACACTCAGCCGTGTTTCAGGGAGCCTGGCACTTAGAAGACCCACCATGGTGGGGAAAGTTCAGAGCTGAATCACACATTCTAATTACATACATGGGAGCTTGGATTTATAAAGGAAGAGTTAGTGAGAATTAAGTAAGCTTAGTTCGGCTCAGTTACACATCTGCATGTCTCTAAAACTGTGTACTCTGAAAGAAAGGGTCAGAGCTTTGGAATAATGCAGAAAAACAAAGATACTGAGTTAGGATCATGAGCTCCCTAGAATTTGTGAATTCTTACTGAAGAGGGAGCTCTGCAGCAGTGGTGTTTGAAACAGGACAGACTATGTCAAAACATGTGCAGGAAGCAGCAGGTCAGCTTCTGGTCCTCAGAGCCTCAGGTGGTGGTGCCAAGAGTAATTTCTATGATGGAGAGGGTGACAGAACAGCAAGGCAATGGTTCAGCATGCAGCCCCACGAAGGCTGGCATTTCCAGTCTTTCCCACTTCATTAAAGACAAGGAGCAGCAGCCACTGGCCAATGCCCTAAGTAAAACCCAAATAACCCTTAGATGACTGTATTTTAAGATGCGAGTGTGAAGAAGGCAAGCCAGCTTTACCTGTCCCCACAGGGTGTGCTCTCCCCTATGGGCACTGTCAAGTTTGAATGTGGATCATCCATGACTTCATGTCACATGTAAAGGGCAGGGCTTACTCCTAGCCTGTGTGAGTAAATGTAAGTGGTTGTGTAATTCTTCTTCCTGCTTTATTTGACACTAATAAGGACCACACGAGCTGTTAATAATATTACATAAATTCTTAACATGTGGTCCATTCTCCTGGAGATCAGTTCTACATAACTGGATCTGAGGCCACATAGACCTTGTGAGGAAGGGTTACATTTTAAACACCCCTACTAACACCAAGAGGGAGTTTGGGTAATTTTCTTAAACCAGTCCTGAACTGTTCCCTGAATTAAAGGCCTACAGGCACCGCTCATTTGAACTCTGGATGTAATGCAATCTTAGTGGTTTTTGATGTAGTGCGGTTTTTAAGTACTCTCTTTCATCTGTATTATACACTAAACTTTGAATTGCCGATGAATTGTAAGATATTTGCTTTGTTCTGAGATATCACCATCACTTGGCATTAGTTATCTAGGCTGCCCAGGCAGATTGCTTTCACAACCAATGCAGCTCTTCGTTTCACTGATCTTTTTTGGTCTTTTAATTTTTATTTCATTTATTTCTCTTCTGGTCTTGATATGTCTTTCCTTCCACCAACTGTGGACTTGACTCTTCTTTTTCTAGTTTCTTGAGCTATAAAATTGAGTTGTTTATTCGAGACTTGTTTCTTGACGTGGCATTGACTGCTATGAATTTCCCTTTTAGATCTGATTTTCCTGCATCCCATTAATTTGGGTATGTTCTATTTCTGTTTTCATTTGCTTCAAAGTGTGTTTTGATTTCCCTTTGGATTCTTTGATTCACTGGTTATTCAGTAGCTTGTTGTTTAATCTCTACTTATTTGTGAATTTTCCAGTTTTCTTTGTGTACTTATTTTCTAGTTTTATACCATTGTGTTCAGAGAAGATACTTGATATGACTTCAGTGTTCTTAAATTTATTAAAACTTGTTTTGTGGCCTAACATGGTCTATCTCAAAAAATGTTCCATATGCATGTGAGGAAAATATATGTTCTGTTGCTTTTGAGTGCTTCTGTTATATCTGTTAAGTCCATGTGGTCTCTCAATTAAGGCTGATGTGTCCTTGTTGATTTTCTGCCTTGATGATCCATTCATTGATATAGGTAGGCTGTTAAGATCCCCCGTTACTATGTTGCTGTCTATTTCTTCCTTTATATCTGTTAATATTTGCTTTATGTACTTAGGTGCTCCTTTGGGGCATAGGTATTTACAAATGTTGTATCCTCTTGTTAGAATGATCACTTCTTTGTCTCTTAGTATAGTGTTTGTTTTTCTTTTTAAGATTTTACTTATTTATTAGCGGGGGAGAGAACAAGAGTGAGGGAAGGGACAGAGGGAGAGAAAGAATCTCAAGGGGACTCCCACTGAGCACAGAGCCTCACGTGGGAATCAATCCCAGGACCTTGGGATCAGGATGTGAGCTGAAGTCAGATAGTTAACTGACTGTGCCATCCAACTGCCCCCAATACAATCTTTGTTTTAGAACAACATCTATTTTGTCTGATAAAAATATAGCTACCATACGCATGGAGTTTCTTTCTTCAACCCTTCACTTTCAGTCCATGTGTGTCCATATACCCAAAGTATGTCTCCTGTAGGCAGCATATAGATGGTTGTGTTTTTTTTTAATTAACTCAGCCATCTGTGTCTTTTGATTGGCAAATTGGTCCATTGACATTTCTGTTTAATTATTGATAAGTATGTGCTTATTGCCATTTGTTAATTGTTTTTCTAGCTGTTTTTGTAGCTCCTCTCTGTTCTTTTCTTCTTCTCTTGCTCTTTTCCTTTGTGATTTCATGACTTTCTTTAGTGGTATCTTTTGTGTATTTGGATTTTTGCTTTGTGGTTACCATGAGGCTTACATAATAAACCTTATATCTGTAATAGTCTATTTTGGGTTAATAAAACTTAAGTTTGATTTCATTCTAAAGTCAAACATTTTTAGTCTCCCCTCTTTCATTTAATGTATTTGATGTGACATTTTACATCTTTTTGCCTTGTGTATCTCTTAACTAATTATTTTAATCATAGTTATTTTTACTACTTTGTCTTTGAATCTTCATCCCAGGTTTATTTTCAATATTTATTTATTTGTTTATTTATGTATTGATAGAAAGAATGAGGGGGGAGGAGGGCCAGAGAGAGAGCGAGATTATCTCAAGCCTGACAGGGGACTCAGGCTCATGATCCTGAGACCATGGCCTGAGCTGAAATCAAGAGTCTGAGCTCTCAACTGAATGAGCCACCCAGGAGCCCCCATCCTAGCTTCATAAGGAATTAAGTCACTACCTTTACTATAAATTTACTTTTCTTGTGAGACTCATTCACTCATATGTGTTCTTGCTAATAATTAGTACCCTTTCTTCTTTCAGCTTGAAGAAATACCTTTAACATTTCTTATAAGATCAATTTAACAATAATGAACTTCTTCAGCTTTTGCTTCTCTGGAAAACTCTTTACCTCTCCTTCAGTTCTGAATGATAACTTGGCTGGGTAGAATACTCTTGGTTGGAAGGTTTCTCTTTAAGCACTATGAATATATCATGCCACTCTCTCTGGCCTGCAAAGTTTCTGCTGAACAATTTGCCATAATCTTATGGGGTTCTCCTGTATATAACAAGTTGGTTTACTCTTGCTTACTCTTTTAATATTCTCTCCTTGTTCTTAATTTGACATTTTAATTATAAAGTGTCTTGATGTGGGTCTCTTTGAGTTCCTCTTATTTGGAACTCTCTGGGATTCCTGGATCTGGATGTATGTTTCTTTCCCCAGGTTAGGGAGATTTTAAGCCATTATTTCTTCAAATAAGATTTCTGCCCCCTTTTTCTCTGCCTTCTCCTGCTAGACTGCCTATAATATGAATGGTCATCTGTTTGATGTTGTCCTATAAATTTCTTAAGCTATTTTCACATTTTTTTCTTTTTGCTGGTCTTATTGGGTTAGTTCCACTGCCTTGCCTTATAGGTGACTGATCCTTTCTTCTGCCTCATCTAAGCTGCAGTTGAACCCCCTCCAGTGTATTTTCCAGTTTAATTACTGTATTCTTCAGCTCTGTGACTCTAGTTCATTTCTTATAGTTCCCATCACTTTGTTGAATTCTCCCTTTGTTCCTCCATTCTTCTTCCCAGTCTGGTGAACTCAATTATGATCACTATTTTGAACTTTTTATAAGGCAAGTTATCTTCAATTCATTAAGTTTTTTTTTCTTTCTGAAATTTTATCTAGTTCTTTCAGTTGGAACATATCCCTCTGTTTTTCATTTTGCTTTATTGTCTGTGTTGGAAGAGACAGATATAGGTAGGAAGAGAGAGGAAACCACCTCTCCCGTCTCCTGTAAGAGATGAAATTTGTCATTCAACACTACTCCAGGACTTGGTTATCTCTCAAATCTGTGTTGGTCCAAGCGACCTATTTTTTAAAAGGTCCCTTTTTTTAAATAGCTCCCAGTAGCTGAAGATGTACCAAGAGCTGTCACTATCCCAAAGGGGAGAATCTCAGCACCTAGATTCAGGCTGACAGGAAACCAGATACCCAAGTAGAAGCTTTTAAAAGTATACAAATATATACAGTCCTAAGGGGCACAAGCATAAGTCCCCTGGTCTTCAGAGCCAGGCATCAAGAGGCATCTTTTAGGTGGAGCTACAAAAATTAGAGCAGCAGACATACATAAAGGTTCCTTTCCAGAAGATACTGGTGCTTTGGAGTATGGCAAAGGGAAAATGTGAATATGATGTCTTACAGTTCCATGCCTGGGGAGTGTTCCAGAAGACTCCAATGTGTGTTTTAAATTAGATGTCTGTCCCTCAGACTGAGGCTTTAGTACAAGCAGATGAGCTTGTAAGGCAAGGTACACACACACATTTAATGTATTTTCTTTATTTGTTTTCTTTATTTTTTAACTTTTTTTTCCTGGGCTTCTTTTTATCTCCTTTCTCCCTCCCATGATCTGGGGTGGGGTCTCTTCTGATTTGGTTAAAGCGCATTTTCCTGGGGTCTTTGCCAGCCCTTTAGTATTTTATTTGCTCATTCATATACTCTTATCTGGACAAAATGACAAGGCAAAGAAACTCACCACAAAAAAAAAGAACAAGAGGCAGTACAGAAGGCTAGGGACCTAATCAATATGGACATTGGTAATATGTCAGATCTAGAGTTCAGAATGACTATTCTCAAGGTTCTATCCAGGCTTGAAAAAGGCATGAAAGATATTAGAGAAACCTTCTTGGGAGATATAAAAACCCTTTCTGGAGAAATAAAAGAACTAAAATCTAACCAAGTTGAAATTTAAAAAGCTATTAATGAGGTGCAATAAAAAATAGAGGCTCTTACTGCCAGGATAAATGAGGCAGAAGAAAGAATTAGTGATATAGAAGACCAAAGGACAGAGAATAAAGAAGCTGAGCAAAAGAGAGACAAACAAATACTGGACCACGAGGAGAGAATTTGAGAGATAAGTGACACCATAAGATGGCACAACATTAGAATAATTGGGATTCCAGAAGAAGAAGAAAGAGAGGGGAACAGAAGGTATATTGGAGAGAATTATTGTAGAGAATTTCCCTAATATGTCAAAGGGAACAAGCATCAAAATCCAGGAGGCTCAGAGAACCCCCCCTTAAAATCAATAAGAATAGGTTCACACCCTGTCACCTGATAGTAAAATTTACAAGCCTTAGCGACAAAGAGAAAATCCTAAAAGAAGTCTGTAACATACAATGGTGAAAATATTAGATTGGCAGCAGACTTATCCACAGAGACCTGGAAGGCAAGAAAGAACTGGCATGATATATTCAGAGCACTAAACAAGAAAAACATGCAACCAAGAATACTATATCCAGCTAGGCTATCATTGAAAATAGAAGGAGAGATAAAAAGCTTCCATCCCATCTGATATTTCTGAAATCCCATTATTCAAGCTTGTTTGAATCATGAAGATTTTTCAGTTCTTTAAGAAACTTTTAAAATCTAATATTTTTCTTTATATGGTGTGACACCTTAAAACACTGAAATTAACGACTCTGCAATAAGAAATGAGGAACAATCAGAAATAACTGAGGAATAGAGGGTGAAACCCTATAGAATATTATCAGGCATCAGCCCCGGGGGTGGGGGTAAGCTGCCCTCTCTCCAGGTTGGACACCAAAGTGTCCAACCTGAGGGACCTTAATAATCAGTTTCTAGTTTCCAAATGCCCAAAAGGAAATTCCCTTCAGCCCACTTCTTCCAGGATACTTTCTATTGACAAGGCTGTTTTGGTTAGACTGTCAGAGTCAAGTTTTGTGGACAAACAGGTACACTGTTCACTAGGAAAGACAAACATTCTTGGTTTGCTTGTCCTAGAGTACAGGGCATTACAGCAGAAGACAACAATAGTCAGTAACACTCACCACCTGCCTCCTTGAGTCAAACAGGAGAACAGACATTAGAGCAGTCTGAAAATTAATAAGGGCTTTAAAAGCATTGGATTGGAATTATTGTAGAGAATTTTCCTAATATGGCAAAGGGAACAAGCATCAAAATCCAGGAAGTGCAGAGAATCCCCCTCAAAATCAGTAAGAATAGGTCCACCCCACCCCCGTCATCTAATAGTAAAACTTACAAGTCTTAGTGACAAAGAGAAAACCCTGAAAGCAGCTCAGGACAAGAAGTCTATAACATTACAATGGTAAAAATATTAGGTTGGCAGCAGACTTATCCACAGAGACTGGCAGGCCAGAAAGAGCTGGCATGATATATTCAGAGCACTAAGTGAGAAAAACATGCAGTCAGGAATACTATATCCAACTAGGTTATCATTGAAAACAAGAGAGAGAAAAAGCTACTAGGACAAACAAAGACTAAAAGAGTTTGTAAACACCAAACCAGCTCTACAGGAAACATTGAAGGGGGTCCTCTAAGCAAACAGAGAGCCTAAAAGTAGTAGATCAGAAAGGAACAGAGACAATATACAGTAACAATCACCTTACAGGCAATACAATGGCACTAAATTCATATCTTTTGATAGTTACCCTGAATGTAAATGGGTTAATGCCCCAATCAAAAGACACAGGGTATCAGAATGGATAAAAAACCAAAACCCATCAATATGCTGTCTACAAGAAACTCATATTAGTCCCAAAGACAATCCCAGATTTAAAGAGAGGGGGTGGAAAACAATTTACCATGCTTATGGACACCAAAAGAAAGCTGGGGTGGCAATCCTTATATCAGATCAATTAGATTTTAAGCCAAAGACTATAATAAGAGATGAGGAAGGACACTATATCATACTCAAAGGGTCTGTCCAACAAGAAGATCTAACACTTTTAAATATCTATGCCCCTAACATGGGAACAGCCAACTACATAATCAATTAATAACAAAATCAAAGAAACACATCAACAATAATACAATAATAGTAGGGGACTTTAACACTCCCCTCACTGAAATGGACAGATCAAGCAAAAGATCAACAAGGAAATAAAGACCTTAAAGGAAACACTGGACCAGATGGACATCACAGATATATTCAGAACATTCCATCCCAAAGCAACAGAATACACATTCTTCTCTAGTGCACATGGAACATTCTCCAGAACAGATCATATCCTGGGTCATAAATTGGGTCTCAACCGGTATCAAAAGATTGGGATCATTCCCTGCCTATTTTCAGACCACAATGCTCTGAAGCTAGAACTCAATCACAAGAGGAAATTTGGAAAGAACCCAAATACATGGAGACTAAACAGCATCCTTCTAAAGAATGAATGGGTCAACCAGGAAATTAAAGAAGAATTGAAAAAAATTTATGGAAACAAATGATAATGAAAACACATTGGTTCAAAATCTGTGAGACACAGCAAAGGCAGTCCCGAGGAAGAAAATATATAGCACTACAAGCTATACAAGCTATTCTTTCTCAAGAAACAAGAAAGGTCTCAGGTACACAACCTAACCCTACACCTAAAGAAGCTGGAGAAAGAACAAGAATGAAGCCCTAAACCCAGCAGGAGAAGAGAAATCATAAAGATCAGGGCAGAAATCAATGAAATAGAAACTAAAAAAACAAAAGAACAAATCAATGAAACTAGGAGCTGGTTCTTTGAAAGAATTAATAAGATTGATAAACCCCTGGCCAAACTTATCAAAAAGAAAAGAGAAAGGACCCAAATAAATAAAATCGTGGATGAAAGAGGAGAGATCACAACTAACACCAAAGAAATACAAACAATTATAAGAACATACTATGAGCAAACCTAGGCCAACAAATTCAACAATCTGGAAGAAATGGATACATTCCTAGAGACATATAAACTATACAAGTGAGCCAGGAAGAAATAGATAACCTGAATGGACCCATAACCAGTAAGGAGATTGAAACAGTCATCAAAAATCTCCAAACAAACAAGAGCCCAGGGCCAGACAGCTTCCCAGGGGAATTCTACCAAACATTTAAAGAGGAATTAATTCCTATTCTCCTGAAACTGTTCCAAAAAATAGAAATGGAAGGAAAACTTCCAAACTCATTTCATGAGGCCCGCATCACCTTGATCTTCAAACCAGACAAGGATCCCATCAAAAAAGAGAACTACAGACCAATATCCTTGATGAACACAGATGTGAAAATTCTCACCAAAATACTAGCCAATAGGATCCAACAGTACATTAAAAGGTTTATTCACCACAACAAAGTGGGATTTATTCCAGGGCTGCCAGTTTGGTTCAACATCTGCTAATCAATCAATGTGATACAATACATTAATAAAAGAAAGAATAAGAACCATATGATACTCTCAATAGATGCTGAAAAAGCATTTGACAAAGTACAGCATCCCTTCCTGATTACAAATCTTCAAAGTGTAGGGATAGAGGGCACATATCTCAATATTACCAAAGCCATCTATGAAAAACCCACTGCAAATATCATTCTCAATGGAGAAAAACTGAAAGCTTTTCCGTTAAGGTCAGGAACAAGGCAGGGATGCCCGTTATCACCACTGCTATTCAACATAGTACTAGAAGTCCTAGCCTCAGCAATCAGACAACAAAAAGAAATTAAAGGCATCCAAATTGGCAAAGAAGAAGTCAAAATATCACTCTTTGCGGATGATATGATACTATATGTGGAAAACCCAAAAGACTCCACCCCAAAACTGCTAAAACTTGTACAGGAATTCAGTAAAGTATCAGGATATAAAATCAATGCACAGAAATCAGTTGCATTTCTCTACACCAACAACAAGACAGAAGAAAGAGAAATTAAGGAGTCAATCCCATTTATAATTGCACCCAAAACCATAAGATACCTAGGAATAAACCTAATCAAAGAGGCAAAGAATCTATACTCAGAAAACTATAACGTACTCATGAATGAAATTGAGGAAGACACAAAGAAATGGAAAAATGTTCCATGCTCATGGGTTCGAAGAACAAACATTGTGAAAATGTCTATGCTACCTAAAGCAATCTACACATTTAATGCAATCTGTATCAAAATCCCATCCATTTTTTTCAAAGAAATGGAACAAATAATCCTAAAATTTATTTGGAACCAGAAAAGACCTCAAATAGCTGAAGGAATATTGAAAAAGAAAGCCAAAGTTGGTGTCATCACAATTCCAGACTTTAAGCTCTATTACAAAGCTGTCATCATCAGGACAGTATGGTACTGGCACAAAAACAGACACATAGATCAATGGAATAGAATAGAGAGCCCAGAAATAGACCTTCAACTCTATGGTCAACTAATCTTTGACAAAGCAGGAAGGAATGCCCAATGGAAAAAAACAGCCTCTTCAACAAATGGTGTTGGGAAAATTGGACAGCCACATGCAGAAAAATGAAATTGGACCATTTTCTTAAACCACACACGAAAATAGACTCAAAATGAATGCAGGACCTCAATGAAGAGGAGAGCACAGGCAGCAACCTCTTCGACCTCATCCACAGCAACTTTTTCCTAGGAACATCGCCAAAGGCAAGGGAAGCAAGGGCAAAAATGAACTATTGGGATTTCACCAAGATCAAAAGCTTTTGCACAGCAAAGGAAATAGATAACAAAACCAAAAGACAACTGACAGAATGGAAAAAAATATTTGCAAACGACATGTCAGATAAAGGGCTGGTATCCAAAATCTATAAAGGGCTCTGCAAACTCAACACCCAAAGAACAAAGAATCCAGTCAAGAAATGGGCAGAGGACATGAACAGACATTTCTGCTAGGAAGACATCCAGATGGCCAACAGACATATGAAAAAATGCTGCACATAACTTGGCATCAGGGAAATACAAATCAAAACCACAATGAGATAACACCTCACACCAGTCAGAATGACTAAAATTAACAAGTCAGGGAATGACAGATGCTGGTGAGGGTGCAGAGAAAGGGGAACCCTCCTATACTGTTGGTGGGAATGCAAGCTGGTGCAGCCACTATGGAAAACAGCATGGAGATTCCTCAAAAAGTTGAAAATAGAGCTACCCTATGACCCAGCAATTGCACTACTGGGTATTTACCTTAAAGATACAAATGTAGTGATCTGAAGGGGCATGTGCATCCGAATGTTTATAGCAGCAATGTCCACAATAGCCAAACTATGGAAAGAACCTAGATGTCCATCAAAAGATGAATGGATAAAGAAGATGTGAGATTATTCATATATATATATATATATATATATATATATATACAATCATATACTTCATATATAAAATATATATATTCATATATATTTCATATATTTCATATAATCATATAATTCATTTATATATGAATACTATGCAGCCATCAAAAGAAATGAAATCTTGTCATTTGTGATGACATGGATGGAACTAGAGGGTATTATGCTTAGGAAAATAAGTCAAGCTGAGAAAGACAACTATCATATGATCTCCCTGATATGAGGAAGTGAAGATGCAATGTGGGGGATTTGGGGGGTAGGAAAAGAATAAATGAAAGAAGATGGGATTTTGAGGGAGACAAACCACAAGAGACTCTTAATCTCACAATACAGACTGAGGGTTGCTGGGGGGAGGGGGGTCGGGAGAGGGTGGTGGGGTTATGGACATTGGGGAAGGTATGTGCTATGGTGAGTGCTGTGAAATGTGTAAACCTGGCAATTCACAGACCTGTACCCCTGGGGATAAAAATACATTATATGTTTATAAAAAGTTTAAAAATAAATTTAAAAAAAAAAGAAATACAAAGACGCCTAAGAGACTACAGCGAACAATTATATGCCAACAAATTGGACAGTCTAGAAGTGGAAGAATAACTAAATATGTAGCCTACCAAAAATGAATCATAACAAAATAGAAAATCTGAAATAGAAAGGAGATAGATTAATAGTTAAAAACCATTCAACAAGCAAAATTCAGGACCAGATGGCTTCACTGGAAAATCCTAGAATGCATTCAACGAAGAATGAATACCACTTCTTTTCAAAATCTTCAAAAAAAGTATAAGAGGGGAATATCTCCCAAACACATTTTATGAGGCCTTAGGCCAGCCCTAATACCAATACCAGACAAGGATATTACAAACAAAATTATAGGTCAATATCCCTAATGAGCAAAGATGAAAGAGTCTTCAACTAAATATTAGCAAACTGAGTTTCAACAGTGCATTAAGAGGATCTTACACCATGATCAAGTGGGATTTATTCCAGGGATGTAAGGATGGTTCAACATGTGCATATCAGTCAATGTAATACATCCCAAAGACAAAATTAAAGATAAAAGTCACATGATCATCTCAACAGATACAGAAAAAGCAGTTGAAAAATTCAACATCCATTTGTGATAAAAACTCTTAATAAAGTGGGTATAGGCAGAAATGTACCTCAGTGTAATAAAGGCCATATATGACAGGCCATGGCTAACCTCATTCTCAATAGTGAACAGCTGAAAGTTTTTCCTCTAATATCAGAAACAAGACAAAGATGTCCATTCTCACTACTTTTATTTACCATAGTATTGAAGTCCTAGCCAGAGAAATTTGATTAAAAATATAAATAAAGAGCATCCAAACCGGAAAAGAAACAAAATAGTCACTATTTGCCAATGACATGATATTATATGTAGAAAACCATAAATACCCCATTAAAAAACTGTGAGAACTAATAAACAAATTCAGTAAAGTTGTAGAAGACAAAAATCAATACACAAATCTATTGCATTCCTTAACACTAATAATGAAGTAGCAGAAAGAGAAATTAAGAAAATAATCTCTTTTACAGTTAAACCCAAAAGAATAAAATGCCTAGGAATAATTTTTTTTAAGTTTTTATTTAAATTCCAGTTAGTTAACATATAGTATAATATTAGTTTCAGGTATACAATATAGTGATTCAACACTTCCATACAACACTCAGTACTCATCAAAGTGTACTCCTTAATCCCCATCATCTATTTAACCCAACTCCACATCCACTTCCCCTCTGGTAACCATCAATTTGTTCCCTATCATCAAGAGTCTATTTTTTGGTTTGCCTCTCCCTCTCTCTCTTCTTTTCCCCCTTCACTCTTTTGTTTTGTTTCTTAAACTCCTCATATGAGTGAAATTATATGGTATTTGTCTTTCTCTAACTGACACATTTTCTTAGCATAATGTTCTATAGCTCCATCCATGTTGCTGCAAATGGCAAGATTTCATTCTTTTTTTAATGGCTAATATTCTATTTTGCATATATACCACATATTCCTTACCTATTCATCAGTTGATGGACATTCGGATTCTTTCCATTTTTTGGCTCTTTTAGATAATGCTGCTATAAGCATCAGGGTTCATGTATCCCTTCAAATTAATATTTGCATTTTGGGGGTAAATACCTAATAATGCAGTTGCTGGGTCATATGATATTTCTTATTTATTTATTTATTTGTATTTCTATTTTTAACTTTTTGAGGAACCTCCATATTGTTTTCCAGATGGCCATATCAGTTTGCATTCCCACCAACAGTGCAAGAGGGTGCCTTTTTCTCCACATCCTTGCCAACACCTGTTGTTTCTTGTGTTGTTGATTTTAGCCATTCTGATGTGAGGGTGTGAGGTAATAGTTCATTGTAGTTTTTATTTGAATTTCTCTGATAATCTGTGATGTTAAGCATTTTTTCTTGTGTCTGTTGGCCATCTGTATGTCTGATTTGGGAAAACATCTATTCATATCTTCTGTCCATTTTTTATGGGATTATATTTTTCTGGGTGTTGAGTTTGATAAGTTCTCTATAGATTTTTGGATACTAACCCTTTATCAAATATGCCATTTGCAAATATCTTCTTCTATTCCATAAGTTTCCTTTTAGTTCTGTTGTTTCCTTCACTGTACAGCAGCTTTTTATTTTGACATAGTCCCAATAGTTTATGTTTACTTTTGTTTCCCTTGCCTCAGGAGACATATCTAAAAAGAAATTGCTATAGCCAATGTCAAATAAGTTACTGCCTGTGTTCTCTAGGATTTTAATGATTTCCTATCTCACATTTAGGGCTTTCATCCATTTTGATTTTATTTTTGTGTATAGTGTAAGAAAGTAGTCCAGTTTCATTCTTTTCCATGTTCCTCTCCAGTTTTCCCAACACCATTTGTTGAAGAGACTATCTTTTTCCCATTGAAAATGATTTCCTGCATTGTTGAAGATCAATTGGCCATACAGTTGTGGCTTCATTTCTGGTTTTTCTGTTGTGTTCTATTCGTATGTTTATTTTTGTGCTAATGCCATACTGTTTTGGTTACTATAGCTTTGCAATATAACTAGAAGTCCAGAATTGTGGTGCTTCAGCTTTCCTTTTCTTCCTTCCTCCCTTCCTCCCTCCCTCCCTCCATCCTTCCTTCCCTCCCTTCCCCGCTCCTTCCTTCCTTCCTTCCTTTCTCTTTTCCTTTTTTCCTCCCTTCCTTCCTTCCTTCCTTCCTTCCTTCCTTCCTTCCTTCCTTCCTTCCTTCCTTCCTTCCTTCCTCCCTTCTTTCCTTCCTCCCTTTCTTCCTTTCCTAAGATTTATTTGCTCATTTAAGGGAGAGGGAGAGAGTGTGGTGGGGGTAGGGGAAGAGGGAGATGGAGAGAGAATCCCAAGCAGACTCCAAGCTGAGCAAGGAGCCCAACATGGGGCTTGATTCAACAACCCCAAGATCACGACCTAAGCTGAAACTAAGAGTCAGACACCCAAATGACTATGCTACTCAGGCACCGTCCAGCTTTGCTGTTATTTTTGAAGATTGCTTTGGCTGTTTGGAATGTTTTGTGGTTCCACACAAATTTTAGGATTGTTTGTTCTAGCTCTGTGAAAAATGCTGGTGCTATTTTGATAGAGATATCAAAATATTTGTTTGGGGTAGTATAGATATTTTAACAATGTTTCTTCTTCCAATGCATGAGCATGGAATGTTTTTCCATTTTTTTTTTTGTCATCTTCAACATATTTCACAAGCATTCTATAGTTTTCAGAGTACAGTTCTTTTCCTTCTTTGGTTATTCCTAGGTATCTTACAGTTTTTGGTGCAGTTGTAAATGGGATTGATTCCTGGATTTCTCTTTCTGTTGCCTTGTTATTGACATATAGAAATAGAATAGATTTCTGTATATTGATCTTGGATCTTACCACCTTTAAAAAAATTGTTATTTACTTAAGTCATCTCTACACCAAGTGTAGGGCTCAAACTCCTGACCCTGTGATCAAGTCCCATGCCCTTCCAACTGAGCCAGCCAGGTGCCCCTGTCTCGTGGGACTTTACTGATCTTGAGTATCAGTTCTAGCAGCTTTTTGGTGAAATCTTTCACGTTTTCTATCTGGAGTATCATGTCATCTGCAAATAGTTAAAGTTTGACTTCTTCCTTGCTGATTTGGATGCCTTTTATTCCTTTTTGTAGTCTGATTGCTGAGGCTAGGACTTCCAATACTATGTAAAATAAAAGTGGTGATAGTGGACATCCCTGTCTTGTTCCTGACCATGGTGGAAAAGCTCTCAGTCTTCCCCATTAGCATGATATTAGCTGTTGGTTTTTCATATATTTACTATAGGTTGAGTACCTAGGAATAAATTTAACAAAAGAAGTGAAAGACTTGTATATTGAAAAATACAAGATATTAGTGAAAGAAATTGAAGGAGACTCAAATAAGTGTAAAGATATTCTTTACTCAGAGATTAGAAGAATTAATATTATTAAAATTGTCATACTACCTAAAGCAATGTACAGATTCAATGCAATCCCTATCAGTATTACAATGATATTTTTCAGAGAAATAGAACAAAAAGTCTAAACTTTGTATGGAACCACAAAAGACCTTGAATGCCCAAAGAACTGTACAAGCGTACTGTATGATCTCACTTTACCTGGACTCTAAAAAAGCACCCAACCCAACAAGCTCATAAACACAGAGAACAGATCGGTGGTTCTGAGAATTGAGGGTGGGAGTGGGAGGAATGGATGAGTTAACTGTTTTTTGTCTCTTTGTTTTTTTAATTTAAATAAACTGAAGGGAAATTAAAAAAAAAAAATCCAACCATTGGCAGAACCAATGGTTCCTCAAAAACATTTACTCTTGATTTGAATTTCATAATGTAGGCTAAAGTCCATCAACCCTATGTCTTGGGACGATGTGACCTCACATGCACTTCATAGAAGTGATTAAGCTTGAGATGGAGAAATGATTCCAGATTACCTGGGTGGCCCCATGTGATCACAAGGGAAAGGAGAGGGAAGCAGGAGGGTGACTGGGAAGGATATGTGACAAAGGAAGCAGAGGTTGGAGAGACAGGATTGCTGGCCTGGAAGATGGAAAGGAACCATGAGCCAACAAATATGGACAGAGGCTAGAAGTTAGAACAGGCAACATTTTCTTCTATAGCCTCCACAAGGAACGCAACTCCATTCAACCTTTGACTTGAGGACTTCTGACCTCCAGAACTGTAAGACCATAAATTCTGTTGCTTTAAACCACTAAGTTTGTGGTTTAAAAACAGTCCTATGACTGTTACTGCAGTCATAGGAAACAAACATACCTGTGGGTATTTGCATTGTCTGGCCTAATATTTTACCTTTTGTGATTTGACTTTGTTCTTCATAGAGTTAGGGTTATGACTTGCTTTGGCCAAAAGAATGAGCTAGAAGGGATGATGTGCCAGTTCTGGGTATAAGCCTGACGAAACTTGGTATGTCTGCGCACTATTGCTCTTCTTTCATTGTCGTCATGGAGGCAGGCCTAACCTAAATGACCGTCTGAGGCCTAGGATGGGGGAGACAGAACAGAGCAACCGCGCGGTGAGAGTATCCCAACAGACAGTGGCCCCCACTGAGCCATATCCAACTGAGACCACCTTATATCAGCTGAGATCCTTATCGACCTCTGAACTATAGTGATAAATTGTCACTTTAAGCCACTGAATTCTGGGCATTTTAGCATTACACAGCAGGAGCTAAGTGATACAGTGATGGCAACTTGGAAAGCAATGCTCCAGGAGTTTATTTACACAATCTCATTGTAATGTTTGCTTCTGTCGAACACATGACCTAGACCATAAAAAATGTAGGCAATTCATTTAGGCTGGTCACAATCCTACAGTCTCATCATACACGGGCAATAACCAGGACCAGAGAAATCAAAGGCTTCTCCACTCACCCACCTCCTCCTTCCATCCACCCCCGGAAAGAACTCACTTTGTAGCAATCTGTTGATCTCCTTTTTATTAGTTTATTGAAATTGTAAAATATAATAAGTTATATATACAAAATTAGAGAAAACTATTGAAAATTAAGACTTCACTGGCTAGACCCATAGCTCTTAGCCTCGGGTGTTCCCTAAATGTTTTTCAGGATAGCAAAACCATGCCTGTCCCCATACAGAATGGCAAGGTGAAGTTCCTGGCTCTGGTCAGTGATAATCACTGTGGTCTCATTGATTTGAATTTCATAACGTAGGCTAAAGTCCATCAAAATAGACTTTTCTTGGATTTGTTTCCAAATAAGTGAATGACAAAGGAATGTTTAACTCTGTAAGGACGAGCTCCCTAAAAATGGCAAGTTTAGAGTCACCAAAACGTGGTGTGATGCTGGCTGGACATCTGGCCCCATGAAATGAGGCCAAGCTCCGGGCCTGGGAACAGCACCCCCTGCTCCTTCACTGAGAATGTTGTTCTTGGGAAACTGCAGGCTGTCTCCCTGGAATGGTACGCTCATCACATGTGACATTTGCTGCCTGATTCAGGGGGAGCCTCTCATCATCATCATCACAAAGCATGAGAAAAGGGTGCCATAGAATTTCAAAGAGGAATTAAAAGGATAATTAAGTTTTGCCATGGACTATTTAGCTTGCAAGGATATACCAGATAGGTTCTGAAAAACAGCAGCAAACAGACACAGCAAATGATGATATTAAATACTCAGGACCTAATTATGATCCTATCACAGTATGTTCTACATTCATTGGTGGGAAATTGCTTGTTGGCTCTGAACATATGACTGATTTCCTCCCCCCAAAGCATTTGCTCAGTCATGCGACTTGTAATTTTAAAAACATCGCTTTGTAAGCCAGAGACTGGTTTTAATTTAGTAATAACCCATAGATCTGTCATTAGGAAGCTCAGCATGAACTCTAAATTAACCCCCTGGTATGATTAGTACACTGGCTCCCACGCTCTTGGCAACAGCATGTGTGGTAAGAGAATCTTCCAAGAACAATGCCAGTTTATTTATCTGTAAACATATGTCAAACAACTATAGGTTACTCTGAGTTCTTCTGCTTCTAGTCTCATCTTACTTGATGACTCCCGGTATTCACTTGGATGTACACCTTGAAGGCCTGGGATTTCCTACAGCCCTTTCCCTGTTGCCCACCTGCACCTTACTTCCCCTGATTGCAGAGCCACAGGCTAACCTCTCCTTATCAGAAGAGACACTGAAGCCTGGGAGGGAGAAGAAAATGGTCCAAGTTGACACAACTAGAACCAGGTCCCTGATTCCAAGCCCAGGCCGTACCTGTGCTGTGAGGCCCCACTTTCCTTGACTGGTTCAGAAGCTTTCATGCCTCAAGTCTCATCCACAAGTCTTGGATGCTCAGATTCTACAATTGTGCTTGGCTGAACTCTTAGAAAGTCACCATTTCTCTTTATACATACAGCAGACCACTCCTTTCTGTTTGAAGCTAAAACAGGCTGACACATCATGGATAATGTTCTTGAGCATTGCTTCCCACAAAGGGTCAAACCTGACTAGGATGAGAGTGGAAAGCAATTCATGTGTAATACAAAATCACCCGGTCCCAGGCCCGGGATGCATGCAGTAGAAACTGGCCACATATTGGACACAGGTCTACCTGACTGAGCAAACACACACCTTGTATATCAGTGACAGAAGGCAGACCACAGAGTGAACTCTTCCATCAGTGACTGGAAGGGCTGTAGGAATACGGATGGCCTCAAGAACAGGCAAAGTTATCCCAATGAAGCCATAGACAAGTACCGAACCTGACACACTAGATGGAGTGGGTGTCTGCCTTTTGTAGATATGTCACCAGTCTTTCAAGCTGCTTTCCTCATGAGGCTGCCCTCCTTCATCATGCTTGGGGAGTCATCTCCTCCCTCAGAACTTATCTCACGTTTTCTTAGCGTCCCCTTACCCAGACTCTTTGATGTCTTCTAGCAAGGTGGTTTGTAAACACATCTTCTATCTCTCCCTAGGTTGTAAACTCCTTAAAGACAGGAATAGATTCTTCACCTCTGTCATCCCCACATTGTTTGGTTCATCTGAGCACCCAGCAATGTCCCTTGAATGAGTTCATGAATAAATACTCATCATGCCTGGTGAGGTACAGGTGGGGAGCTGGGAACATCCCAGCTTTAATATTTTATCTTTGATTAGATTAGAAGATGGGCTTCATTTCCTCTTGTTCCTGGGAACAGCCTAGGGCAAAGCCTGTGACAGCAGAAAAAGCCTCAATTCTTAGCAGTCTGTTGGCAGCACTCACAACTCCAGAGCCCTTCTTGGATCCTTGGTGCCTCCCAGGGAGGACAGCCCACAGGCCGGTTCCTCAGGATGTCGTGGGTGGTTGGGAGGCCGGGGGTACAAGCCCGGCCCACTCGAGTATGTCCGCACATAAGGACTCCACAGCATCTAGCCGCTCGATCTGCACCAGTTTTGTGAGCAGCTCTGGGATGCTGTAGCCTGCTGTGCTGATGCGGTCAAAGAGCTGCATGCCATCTGTCATGCCCCCAATCTCATCCCTCTTCAGTCCAAAGCTCTCGGCCAGGTGGCGCCATGTTTTCACAATGGCCTTCTCGGAGTTGTACGTGGAGCTGAGCATTCGGCTTGTCTTTTCAAGGCAGTCAAATGGCAGCTCTGTGGGGCTGAGACCTGCAGAGACAAAGGGCCACCATCAGACATTGTGAATGGCAATTAACAGAAGTACAACACAATTAAAAATTATTTTAAAAACTTAAAAAAAATTTTTAAAATAAAACACAGATGCAGAAAACCACACAAAATAAGTGCATAGTTTGAGGTTAACTACACCCAGGACTTTGGCAGCCCCAAGAGAAGCCCAAGTATCCTAACCTCAGTAATAGCCCCCTCTCCTCCTAGGAAAATAGCCACCACAGTGTTAGAGTAATCCCCTCAATACCACTGTCAACAGTCACCAAAGTCTTGAGTATGGGCTACCTTTGGTTGGGTGACCCTGTTTCCTCTGGAGCTGTGCTGAGGAGGGAGTCAAAGGAACAGTATCACATTCCTTTATGGGGATAGCAATCACCTTTATGAAGGTACTTTCAAAGATAGCCTGAAGTTGGTGCTACCTGAGCCAAGTCACCACCATCTGATGGTTCTCAGCCTTCCCTGCACATTAGGCTTACCTGGGATATTGGTCGGGGGGAGTGATGTATTTTCACTTTTGGATGATGGAGTAAATACGTTTTTCCCTTTTCCACCTGGTAAGTACAGCTAAAAACCCTGAATGGTATGTACAAAGCAATCATAAAGAGACTCTATGGAGAAAAAAGACAGACTTGTGGGGGTCTTGGGAGTAGAGCAATGATGTGTGACATAGTGCTGAGTTCCTTGGTTTCCTTTTGCCTCATTATCACAGACGTAGAGCTGAAGAGTCCAGAAACCCAGAAATACCAATAACAATCAAAAATAACCCCAACAGAGGCCTGCTTTCTCAGCCAAAGCATTAGGAAAAGAGAAGCTCATCAAGAAGAAAACATTTATAGACGATACCCACTTGTTACAGCTGAACACCACAGAGAAAACTGTGGCCCAGTCCCTACTAAGGCCAGTAAAGGCTGTAAGGTCTGGAGGTCCACCTTCAGAAGGCTGTAACACTGTACCAGTTGTTAGGGAAGGCCAAGTTGAGAGCCTGCCCACTCCAGTGTCTTAGTGGAGACCACATAGAGAAACAGATTCCCACCCCACCCCCCTGCCAGGAACAAAAAGAAGCCCCTACTTGGGTGTCAATGAAGGGTGAATGGGAACCTAGACATCTACCGCCATAGAGATATCAGAAAAAACAAGCTATATCAGAAAGCTTAAATAAAATCCAGAGTCTCATAATGTGACATAAATTTTCTAGTTTCAATAGAAACCCACTCATCACATCAAGAACTAGGCAGATCTCAAATGTTCTTAATTTTATTTAAAAAAATATTTTCAAAAAGGGGTAAAGAATGTGAGGCAAGTCAGCCAAATCCTCTATTGTTGTTGATGGCTAGGAAGATCTCAAATGAACGAAAAAAGACAAATCCAGAGATAACAGAAGTATTAGAATTATCTGATACATATTTTGAAGAAGTCATGATAAAAATGTTTCAACAAATAATTACATGCATGCTTGAAAAAAATGAAAAAATGAAAGCCTCACAAAAGACAAAATATAAAGAAGAACCAAGTGGCAATGTTAGAACTGCAAAAAGACAATAATTGAGATCAAAAGCTGAGTAGATAAGCTCATTGGCAGAATATAGACAGAGGAAAGAATTAGTTAACTGGATAATAGAATTGAAATTATTTATCTGAACAACAGATATAAACTAAAAAACAGTGTCCCAAGGACCTGTGGGGCTGAAACAAAAGATCTCACATTTGTACCATGGAGACCTAGAAGAGGAGAGAGAGATAATATGGATGAAAAAGGAAATAATGGCTGAAAACTTCCCAAACTTGGAAAGTGACATAAACCTACAGATTCAAGAAGCTGAAAAAACTCCAAACAGGGGGCGCCTGGGTGGCTCAGTGGTTAAGCCGCTGCCTTCGGCTCAGGTCATGATCTCAGGGTCCTGGGATCGAGTCCCGCATCGGGCTCTCTGCTCGGCAGGGAGCCTGCTTCCTCCTCTCTCTCTGCCTGCCTCTCTACCTACTTGTGATTTCTCTCTGTCAAATAAATAAATAAAATCTTAAAAACAAAACAAAACAAAAACAAAAACAAAAAACTCCAAACAGGGTACACCCAAAGAAATTCACATCAAGACACATCATAAACTCTTGAAAGCTAAAGACAAAGAAGTCTTGAAGACAGAAGAAAAAAAAGAATCAACACCTTACCTACAGTAGAAAAGAATTAGAAGGTCAGTGGATTTCTCATCAAAAACCTGGAGACCAGAGGAACATGGCACAGTATTTTCAACTACCAAAAGGAAAGAACTGTCAACATAGTGTCCCATACCCAGTGAAAATAGCCTCCAGGAATGAAGGGGAAATCAAGGCAATCTCAGGATTAAGGGAAAACTAAGAATTTGTCACCAACGGAACTACCTTAAAAGAATGACTAAAAGAAGTTTCTCAACAGAAAGGAAAGCATGAAAGAAGGAAACTTGGAACATCAGAAAAGAGCATGGTAAGCAAAAATATTGGTAAACATAATAGCTTTCCTTTTCCTTTTAGGTTTTCTGAATTATGTTTGCTAGTTGAAACAACCGATGTGGTTCTGAATATATGTAGAGGAAATATTTAAGACAACTTTAAACAGGAAAGGACATAAAGGGAAGTTTTTTATATTTCATTCAAACTAGTAAAGGGATGGCCCCAATCATCCTAAAATAACTACAGAAAAGGCTATGTACTCAGAACTTATAAAATGCATCACTCAAAACAACACCAAAATGGATTTCTAAAATATGTTCAAGTGACCCAAAGGAAAGCAGGAAAAAGAAAATAGAGTAAATGAAAAACAGAAACAAAAAAGAGTAAACAAAAAATAAAGTAGCAATCTTAAATGATAAACTAGACCCACACAAATATGCCCAAGCTGATTTTTGACAAAGGCACAAAAGCAATTCAACAGACAAAATATAGTTTTTCCCAAAAAATGGTGCTGGAGCTACTGGACATCTACAGGCAAAAACAACAAATGAACAAACAGCAAAACAAAACAAAACAAAAACTCACCTCAGTCTAAGTCTCACATCTTTTTATAAAAATTAACTCCAACTGATCATGGACTCAAAGGCAAAGCAAAATGATAAAGCTTTTTAGAAAACAATCACAGGAAAATATCTATGTGATCTAGGACTAGGCAAAGAGATCTTAGCCTGGATACAAAAAACCCAATCTATAAAAAATACAATCTTATCAAAATTTCACCTTTCTGTGAAAGACCCTATTAAGAGAATGGAAAGACAACCTACAGAGTGGAGAAAATAACTGCAAATCACATATCCAATAAAGGCTACAGCAACCCCCCTCAATCCATTTGGAAAATGGGCAAAAGACAGAGTGAAACATTTTACTGAAGAGGACATACAGAGGGCAATGACCTCATGAAAAGATGCTGCATTAGGGAAATGTAAATTCAGACCACCATGAGATAAGAAAACACAACTATCTGAGTGACTAAAATAAAAAACAGCACCACTACCGAATGCTGGCAAGAAAGTAAAGAAACAGGATGACTCACACATTGCTGGTGGGGATGCACACAGTACAGGCACTTCAGAAAACCATTTGGAGGGTTTTTTTTTTTTTAAAGATTTATTTATTTCTTTGAGATAGAGAGAGACAGAGAGAGCATGAGTGGGAGGGGCAGAAAGAGAGAAAATCACAGGCAGACTCTGTGCTGTGCCAAGCTTGGAACCCAAGGCTGGACTCGACCCTGAGATCACGACCTGAGTCAAAACCAAGAGTAGGACGCTCAACCGACCAGGCCACTCAGGCGCCCCAGCAGTTTTTTTTTTTTTTTTTTTTTTAAAGATTTTATTTATTTATTTGACAGAGAGAGAGATCACAAGTAGGCAGAGAGGCAGGCAGAGAGAGAGAGGAGGAAGCAGGCTCCCTGCTGAGCAGAGAGCCCGATGCGGGACTCGATCCCAGGACCCTGAGATCATGACCTGAGCCGAAGGCAGCGGCTTAACCACTGAGCCACTCAGGCGCCCGCCCCAGCAGTTTTTAAAAACATAAAACATACAACTATCATACAATCCAACAACTGTACTCCTGGCATTTATCCAGTGAAACGATGACTTATGTTCACATAAAAATCTATTCATGGCTCTTTATAGTGACTTTATTCATAATAGCCCCAAACCAGCAACAACCAAGATGTTCTTAAATGGATGAATGCTTTGACGAGTTGTGATTCGTCCATGATGTGGGCAGGCACTAGGGGTATGAGGAAAAATCCACAACACACAACAATCTGCATGAGTCTCCTGGGAATTAGGTGGAGGAAAAGGGCCTTTGGCAAGAGGCTATATGGTGCCTGAGTCCACTTAATGTTCACAAAATGACAAATCTGTAGAAATGAACAGATTAGCGGTAGTCTGTGGCTAAGGAGAGGTCGGGGAGTGGGGGAAAGAGTGAGGCTAAAAAGGGTATCCAGAGGGATCCTTGTGGTGAAAGAAATGGGCTCTGCCTTTGGGTATCAATGTCAATGTTCTGATTGTGACTTTCAGAGATGGTTCAGGTGGGTGGTCTCATTGGGGAACACTGTGGAAAGGGTCCACGAGAACTCTCTGTATAGTGTCCTACCACCACATGTGAATCTGCTGTGATCTCAGAATTACAAGTTTAATTAAAAACAAACAAAAGAGGGGTGCCTGGGTGGCTCAGTGGGTTAAGCCTCTGCCTTCAGCTCAGGTCATGATCCCAGGGTCCTGGGATCGAGCCCCGCATCAGGCTTTCTGCTCTGCAGGGAGCCTGCTTCCTCCTCTCTCTGCCTGCCTCTCTGCCTACTTGTGATCTCTGTCTGTCAAATAAATAAATAAAATCTTTAAAAAAACAAACAAACAAACAAACAAACAAAAGAAATGGATGCCGGAGACTCACCCCAGCCAAATTAGATCAGGATCTTGGGGCATTTGGGGGCTGGGCTGGGCAGAGGGCAGATAGTGGAAAACTCTGGGTGAATGTCTGGATGAATATACTATTTCCCCAAGACTGGGCACTGGTCTAAGGTTTTCTGCCTTGGTGATGTGAGGGTGCCTAAGGGTTGATAAGCATACCACACACCCCAGGCTGAGAGAGGGTGGTCAGGCACATGGGGCTCACACACTTCATCCTCCCAGTCTCACTGGAAAGTCTCCTCTTTTCTGTGGGGTTCCCGAAATTAATTTGAAAACCACTGTCCCAGGGGTGGGTGCTAAAAGCCAAGACATCTTTTGGAACAGAGAAGAACTTTCCAGGGTGATGGAATGCAAACCTCAGACCATCCATCATAGGGCAGCCATGCCAGGCTTATCAGACATGGGGATTGTTCATTTGGAGAGATGCTGTGTTTCAACAGGCAGGCAAGTTGAGGTCTTGGCCCCTGGAAGTTACTTCTGGCTAACGGAGCACTCAGCCAGCAAAGCTTCCCTGGGTTTGGTGTGCTGGGCTCCACTTCTGCGGAGAAATGAGAGGCCCCCTGGCTCCACTCCTCCTGCCTGGGCCAGACCCAGAAGTCCAAGGAGGGATGCCTGTGAGACCAGGATCAAGGGGCCTGGTGAGGCTGGGGAGCATTCCCTCACCTCAGCGATAAGGGGTTTTGGGAAGACAAAGGTAATTTAGAGCTTAGATTTGGAAGAAATGGGAACTGTGGATTCTGATTTTAGGTTGAAATGCTTATATTTCTAGTCCTGCTGCCCAGACACAACATGTAGTTGTTGTGAAACAGCCTGATTCTGCTGGCTCGGGAAGCATCTTTGAGGAGGGAAGCAGGTACCCAAGGAAAAGGCCTGCTAATGACTGGGTAAGTGACTGAAAAGACCAGTGCAGGGCAGCGTCTGACGGACACTGGAGGACGCCGGCTCCTTCCACTACTGTTCTCTCCTGACTCCATGGTCTGTTCCCCAGGGATGCTGTGTCCCAGGGCTGGCTGGGTGTCATCTCCTGGTCCTGAGAGGAAAAGGGGCTTGGGGAGTGCCACGGAAAAGGCCTTAAATAGTTTGATGCCAAATTCCATGTCCCTCCACACGTGACATGGGTTTGCCAGCCACTGGAATGAGGAACGTGACATTTTGGGATGGGTGGCCTTTCTGGTCCCCATGGGACCTTGGGACTCCTGCCAGAGCCACCTCCTCCACGCTGACGGTTGGGACAAGATTCTTGGGAGATCTGGCATACAGATCCCCAAACAGCATGTCCATGCTTACCTTCAACAACTCCACACACATTGGCGTACACATCCAATATCTTTTTCCTTCGACTCTGAATCTATGGGAAAAGTTAAGGGAATGTTAATTTTCAGAATAAGAGAAAGTGGAAGCCCACAAAAATGCCCGTTCTCCAGTGCAGTGCTGGCAGCTGCTCTCCCGACTGAGTCAGAAATGCTGACTGGCGCCCTCACATGACCGTCTCATCAGGAAATTCAAGCATCTTCCGTGTTCACAGAGGTGGAGCTGCTCTGTAGAGTGCCCTGGACGTTCAGGCTCACAGGACACCTGGCATCAGTCTGTGTGGGAGGGTGAGTGGTGGGGACCCCAGCTGGCCAGTGGGGGCCTGAGACGCCATGGCTGTGTCTGCAGCCATCCACAGATTCTTCTCCCAGAGCCCACGGCTCCGGATAAGGACATGAGGCCAAGCTGGATCGGCACAGGAGGGGTCCTGGCTGAAAGTTCCCATGCCCCACAGGAGCTGGTACCTCTCAGAACAACTCCATAGACCTCCAGGGTCCCTGCAAGTGATGGCTGTCATGACAGATGTCCCCGGACTGAGAGCAGCACAGTGTGGAATCCCTGTCCAGACCAGCTTCCCAGGTGGGGACATGTTCACCACTAACAACATTACCTAGGCACACACTGACCTATGCTTAGATCAGGCTGCCAGTGAACCACGTGCTACACACTCAGGCAGCCTGGGCAGCGCTGTGCCCTCTGCCCGTGCACCCTGCCATAGCTCCTTCTCGGTGCCCTGCTTTGGGCGACAAGCTCTTTGGACCATTTCAC
This sequence comes from Mustela nivalis, assembly GCF_964662115.1. Lineage (NCBI taxonomy): Eukaryota > Metazoa > Chordata > Mammalia > Carnivora > Mustelidae > Mustela > Mustela nivalis. Next base: position 87,752,491 of record NC_139027.1, read on the forward strand.
ATGCAAAATGCATATTATGTATGCATGAGTGTGTACACTCAGCAGTGTCTGTGTATGTGTGAGTGCGTACACTCTGGGTGTGTGTATGTGTGTGTGAGTGTGAATACTCTGGGTGTGTGTGTGTATGTGTACACTCGGTGTGAATGTGTGTACACTCTGTGGGTGTATATGTATGTGTGAGTGTGCACACTGGGTATATGTGTGTATGTGAGAGTGTGTGTGTGAGTGTTTTGTGGTTTTCTTTGGTCTGCTTAGACACATGCCCATACATTTACAAAGGTTTTTTTTGTCCTAGAGTATTCCAAGCAATTTTAACATTTCTCCCTTTGCTTACTAGCTTCCATTTTCTTCTATAAAGCTAGATGATACAAGGACAAGTTACCTATTTTTTTGCTTTCAGCCCCCCACCCTATCTAGGTTCCTGTGGCCGACCTGCCTCATGCCTCTGTCTCCCTGGGCGACAATGAGTGTGCAAGGAACAGCACTAGGGCCTCACCCCGGCTGACTTGGTGGCCGCCGACTTCTCCCGGGCCAGGTGGACCAGCGACAAGAGGCACAGCTCTGGGGAGCCCTGCTTGTCAGAGGCTGGCTCCTCGTCACTGTCTAGGCTCCGGCTCAGCAGCTGCTCATTCTCCGATGATGCGTCGTTCTCGCTGCGGGAACAGGAGGGTGCTTGTTAGCAGTGTCCCTGACACGTTCTCCCAGTGGGAAGACGATCGATTGGGGTGCAGGGACCAGCAGCTCCTGGGCACCGGTGAGAGAGACACGCCGTACCCGCTACTCCTCGTCCTCTGCTCTCCTCCCAACTAGTGACCTGGCTGCAGGGTGGCTGCGGGGTCCGCTACACGGCTGGGGTTTATCAGGGAGGGGGACAGCCTCCGCTTATCTGTCCCCCTGACCTGGCTCAGTTAAGCCTTCCTGAATAGGTCCCAGCTTCCTGTTTCAATGCAGGCCTGCTCCAAGTTCAGCCATGGGTCCAGAGGCAAACAGGTTTATGTGGCTGGCGCTGAATCTGGGCAAGTTCTCCAGAACAACCCAAAACAAAGCTGAATGAGCCTTCCTGGGGAGCCCCCCTGTTAACAGGGGGTGACCTGCTGAAACATGTGCACTGTGGGTGGGGTCACAGCAAGCTGCGACAGGGGCCTCAGGAGCTCCCCCAGGAAGCCAGGTGGGCCCATGTCCCACCATGGTCCACCGTCCACAGCCCTAGGCACATGTGGGTTGGAGCTGAAACACTCAAAAACATTCCAAATATCTGAAAAACAACATTCTTTTTTTTAAGGCATCCTGTTTGCTTCCTGTGGTCTGGCTGACAAATTACAAAGAATTCTTCTTTTCTAGCCACAGGGTTACGGTAACGACGCCCACAGTCAAATGCAACCCTAGAGGGGGATGCCGGTGAGGCCCAGTAAGTTCAGGGCTCTCTCGGAGCTGGCTGGCCTGCCGCTGTCCCCACCCGACAGCAGGCTAGGAACAAAAGCACAGTTGTCCCCAGAGACTACTGACAGCCCCAGGTCCTTCTGCTAAGGCCCGAGAGCAAACAGAGAGGACAGGATCTCTGTGCCTTGTCTTTTACAGAGTGACTGTCCTGTTTTCATTTTTATTTGATATTTACATATGCAACAAGTATTATTTTTCCAAACGTTCTTCCAAGTCCCCCTTTTCCCCAGTCCTTAGACGACACTTAAGACCTAGGGATACATCTCTGCCCTTTGGGTACTCTTCTCTCCTACTTTTGAGAATGAGCAAAAGCTGGAACCCAGAAGGGGAGAGGCTGCCACAACACGAGGCTGGGCAGACGGGAGGGTGGAGGAGAGCCTCGTCCCGGGGAGGCACACTGCAGAGCCATCCCCTGCAGTCTGGCCCAGCCTGGCCCAGCCTGGGGCTCGGAAACGGAGTTGGTGGGAACAGAAACACTCACAGGAAGTGACCCCACCTAAGGGATTGCCCAGGGGGATCCACACTTTCTTTTTTGTTTTCTTTTCTTTCCCAGCATGCCCAGATTTCATGATTTAAGTCTGCTTCCTGCCCTTGCGTCAGGGGTCTTGAGAGATGCTGGAGTTTTCTAAATGAGGTAACAACTTTGGAAGTGCTCAGTGAATGCCAAAGCTCTCCACGAACCCTGGATTCAGGACCCTTCCTACAAACGAAAGGCTTTGCAGGAGTCCACCCACCTCGGGAAGGTCCCAGGCCAGAGGCCAGGCCAGGAGACAGTGCTCCTCTGCTCTTTCTGTAATTAGTTTGGGGCTCCGCATGGCCTCTGGGCAAGAGGTGAGACAGGGGACCAACACCATGGGGTGGATTTATGGAACCTAAGCAGGACAGAGTCAAAATGACCATCTAAGGGGGCAAAGGAAAAGTTGACTTTCCTCTATCCTGGATATTAAAGCCAGCGCTGATTCTACATCCTAATGTGTGGTAAATATGGAAAAAATCTCACATGTCCCAGTTCTTCCTTAAGAGGCCTTACTTCACAAGTGTTAATGGTTGGTCTGGAGTGTGAACAATATGGGATGTGGGGCCAGACGGCCTGGACTGGTTCCCCAGCCCTGCTGCTCCTGGATGTGCTCAGAAACATGACAGCTTCTAAACTTCAGCTTCCCACAGATCAGGGTAATAAGAAGACCTTGCACGTGCGGCGCTCCCAGACTTAGCGTGGCACCCAGTGGGCAATCAGTCCCGGATGTCCATTAGCCATCATCATCACCAGCGCTGATCAGGGTTTAGGGACACCAGTTCTGGCTTTAGCACTAGTGACACCAGTGTTTTTGTTGGCCATGGTGGGCTGCTGGAGAAGAAGGGGGCACTCTCTAGCTTTGGGTCAGAAAATGGGTGTTGAAGAGGAAGGCCGGAGCAGGGGGTGGCAGGCAGCTGGCCCCGAAGCAAGGTGTTGACCAACTGCCCCTCACACTGCCTGGCCCCTGCTGCAGGTCAGAGGCGGCCCTGAGGCCTGGTTTTCTCCTGCCTTGCTGGTCCCAGGGCCCTGCTCCCTCTGGAGCCTCCAGGCCAGTGGCCGGGCTTCTTGGGATGCTCCCCATCTGGCATGCCTACTCCTCTTTCTGCCCAGGACCCCAGGAGGATCCCTGACCTGACCTGGGGGTGGAGGCTGACCCACCCCATGATGAGGGGCTGCTTTGGCTTGACTTACCTCTTGGCAGTCTTTACTGGAGCTGTCGTCAGCTTCTCAAATTCGTCCTTCTCGGAGAAAATCACCACACTGTCTGCAGGCAAATGAGAAGATTGGGGGGTGGGGGTGGGAACTGGAGTCAGCCCCTGGCTCTGAGCTCATCCTTCCCTGCTCCCCTTCACTTCCTCCTTAGCAGGCCTTCCCAGTGACTAAGCCACACCATCCCCAGGGCTAAGCGTGACGTGGGGGCCCCGACGCCTCTCCCTGTAGCCGTGTTCTAGGTGGCATGAGAGTGCCAGCAGCTGGGAGGCCAGGCTTCTCTGGGGGGGGAAGGGGGGCACACAACCTCCACCCTAGATGGACACCCGTGCTTTGGAGGTTCGGTTTGCAGACCTTGGGCCTCTTTCTTCTCCTCTTCCTTGCTCACTTGGGCTTCCACGCTCTTCACTGGGTGGCTGGTGCAGCAGGCTGGTTGGAGAAAGGGAAGGTGTGAGGAGTCTGGCTTGTGGACTGGGTAAGCTGGCAAAACCATCAGAGAGCAAGGGTGTGCGGGGAGGGAGTGGGGACATCGGGGACCAGTCACCTGGAGCAGAAGGCTTCGTCTTCATGATGTAGAACATGATGATGAGCACAATGGCTATGGCCATGATGAAGATGGTGGACATGGCAATAATCAGGGCGGTGGCCAGGTGTCCTTGTCCTGAGAGCTCTGCTGGAGGCAGGGAGAGAGGGCAACACAGAGCTCAGGACTCCCTACAGGCACCCCTGAGGCCCACAGAGTCCACCCTCCAAGAAGACTGCAGTGCCTAAGGCAGGGGACGCGTCTGGGAGACCCTCAGAATCCCAAATGCTTGCTCAGCCTCAGGTTTGCCTTGGCTACCGTTTCCGGAACCCTGGCTGGTCTTAACTGAGGCTGATGATGACGCATCTGGAACGCCGGGCTTCGGGTTTGCTCGGTTGTTCCTGAGGTGCTTACTCTTGGTGCTACTACTTTGGGAGCCCGGGGTGGGTTGGGATGTAGAGAGGAAGCAGCCCATGAGCACGTGTCCTGAAGACAGTTAGTCCCATCCAAGCAGAAGTCGCCTCTGAGGGCCAGAGATTCGAATCTTGGCTTGATGCTGTCCCATGTCTCATGCAATTTCAGCCTAAGTGTCAATAATCAGCCTCCCAGGGCAAAGGTGGGGCAGGCGCTGCCGCAGCTCTTCCCCTGTTCTGTCACCCCCACCACTGGGTGCCCTTCCCCAGGGGGCTCTCATCGGTTTCCCCCATAATCCCTGCTGTCAACACGTGCAATACCCTGACACTCATTCTCTGAAATAAACAGGATTCTGGTCCTCATGAGGCAGGACCCAGGTGACCCACCATTTCCACAGGGAAGGGACAAGATCTAAAGCACCTGGGACTCCCTGAAGGAGGCAGCGGCTGTTTTGTAAAGAGGTGCCAGGGCTCATAGGCCCGGCGCTGCTGGTTTCTGTGCCTGTCTTCCCGGGCTGGTGTGCCTGCAAGAATTCACTGTTTGGACCCCAGGAATGGATGCTATAAATGATTTAATATTTGCTGTGTTGTGTGCTGTTCCCTGCCCCCAACCAGGGGCCTGGTGGAAATAAGAGTCCTATATCCTGGCCAAGTCTTCTTGCTCTGATGCTCTGCGAATGTGCAGGAAGGCCAGGTTCGGGTGGGCGAACCTCACGGCGACCTGGGCCTTAAATAGGCTTAAATAATGGACGGCACTGAAACTGCCAGATGGTAGAAAGGAGTAGCGTGAGACAGCAGGAGGGACCAGCCTCAGGGGCCTCCTCCCTCCTCAAAGCCTTTCCATCCCTAAGGGATTGGAGAGCAAAATGTAGTTCTTGGTAACGAATGTGCAAGTGCTGGGCTCTGCAGGTTGATCTGAAAGCCAGCAACAGAATGGCTGCTGCCATCAGGCCCAGCCACAGCCAGGAAGCTCGTTCTTTGCCGCCCAGGCGCCCTTCCCCGGAGCGCCACCCCGCCCCTCTAGGTGTGCCTTTCTTGCCAGTGTGTTCTAAGGGGCCCAGGGCGCCCACGGAGAGACGGATTTCCGTCCTTGCAGAGATCTTGACCGACTTCCCACTCCTGGGGGCACCGAGGAGCCCCAGTGTTGTGGCAGGCTCCCACTTTGCGTTCATTTTAGCCCCTTATTTGCAGCTGGCTACCTGAAGAAGCACTATCCGTACCTTTGTGGGCATGCTGGAAAGGAGACAGGGTGCTGCTGCCGGAGGTGCTGGGGAAGTTGGCCGAGACTCCGGGGCTGGCGCCTGCACCTGCAAGGGAAACCCAGTCACTGCGTGTTCCCCAGGATGACCTGGACAGACCCCACCTTCGAGGATTGAAGCAAGGTGTGGCCGCAGATCCGGGAGATCTAGAATTCTAGATTACATGGGTGTTGCAGCGGGGTCGGCGGACAGGGAACGTGTTCATTTCTTAGCGTGTGTCATAATCTTTAATGAGCACTTTGACCTCCCAAGGGTTGTTCTTCAGGAAGAAGACACATAAGTAAATCTGCTAAGACTAAACAGTGGTGTCTCACCAACTTCACTTTTCTATGAATGAAAGTAAAATATATGCCATCTACAGAGATGAGAAGAGTCCGTATATATACAAAAGGGTAGGAGGAAAATAATACTTGAGAAATTTCTTCAGCTATGTAAAACAGGAGTGCATTTTTAATCCCCTTTCTAGTTATAAAAGTAATATGTGTCATCATTAAAACTCAGGAGAAAATAGGAATCACTGACAGCGTTACCACCTGAGATTACAATTTGGTATGTTTTCCTTTAGGATTTTCCTGTGATTAATTTTTGTAAAGACTTGTGACCAAACAGTTTAAGAGCAGAGGCGTCTCCTCTTTGCTGCTTCCGGAGCCCAGGGACCCAGCTCATCTGAAGGTCCTGGCCTTGGGTCCTTCACCGGGTCTCTCTTCCTGCGGGGCTGCCTCAGGTGTAGATGCTGGCGGGCACAGACCACTGCCCAGTGAACGGGGTGGTCTCTGCCTCCTGCAGGGCACCACGAGTTCTGTGGCTCCTGCTTCTTTCCTTCTTTCTCAGCTACTGGTCTCTGGGCTCACTTCTTAGCCCTCCCACCATAAGAGAGGCATGCTGAGGGGTGCAAGGGGTTTGGAAGCAGCAGGCCTGCCCGCGGGACAAGAGTGCTCACCAGCACGGGCAGCCCTTGAATGAACGCAGATTGCAGAGCTGACCTGCTCAGAACAGAGGCCGCCCATCCTAGCCCAGGCCCCCCACAAGCTCTCGGGCCCATGGCCACACCCCTTGTTCCTTTAGTGGCTGCCCTCTGAGGCCATGGGAAGCCGGACAATGGGACATGGGAGTGGGAGGATGTCTGAAGCAGGAACACTGCTGATGACAGTTGGAAGGGACTATTCTGCTTCCTCTACTGGGCCTTCCTGTGCCTGCGGTTCCCTGGGAGTGGCCTTGCTGGTGTCCAGAGCTTAGAGATGTTCCTTTGCCTTTCTGGAGGACAGATCAAAGCTTTCTCCTGCCCCCCAATCCCTAAAGTCATGACAGCTCTCAGTGCAGACCACGAGGCTCCCCTCCAGTGTGGGACAGGAGGTTTCAATGGCATCCAGTCAAGTGCTAGAAGCGACATGGGGCATGGCTTCAAGCAGAACCTGCTTTCCTTTTTAAAAGAAAACATGACACTGAAAACAAAGCTAATCTATCGGTTTGGTAAGGGACTGAAGGGAGCTTAAGCTATTCCTCAGGGGAAAAAAAATACCCATGGGCTCTCTTTGTGGATTTGTCATCTTTGTCTCTTCTTGTCCCTTTCTGCCAGGGCTTGCTGGCCAAGGCTGGGTGACAGGGGCTGGGCTTGGGGACACACATGTGCCCAGGCCTGTGGTCCAGGGAGGAACAATGAGAACAGCCGGGCTGCACGCAGACTTTGAGAGATGCCTTTGCGCCGGCTGGCAGGGCTGCTCCCATGGCAGCAAACACCGCATACAGGCCGGAGCACGTCCACAGGTGTACTAGACGTTCCCCTAATTGAGCTCCAGCCAGGGTCAACTGAACAGCCCTGGGCTGCAGGTGCTGGGTGGGGTGTGCGCGGCTGTTCCATGATCCCTGAGCCGACCAGGAGAACGTTCTGTTCTGAGCACATCCCAGAGGGAGGGGGAGGATGGGCGGGAAGACAGAGGTCTATCAATCTGGGCAGGTGCCTCCAGGACAGCATGCCACAGCCACCAGGTCCCTGCATGGCAAGTTCCCCCGCTCTAGTCTAATGAGTTTTTGGTGTCTGGACATTCCTCTCCCCCTGCACTCTGATATGTGCTGTGCTTTGGGTTCATTTGGTCTCCTTGGAACAGAGCATTAGATGGAAGTGTTCTTCAGTTGTTGTTTCCCTTGGGTGGTGCACTCCCGATCCATTTTTCCCTGCATAATGCTCCCACTGGAGCCTAGCTTTGAGCAAGCAGAGGGAAGACCCTTTAGGAGAGGAGTGAGGGAGGGGTGATGGAAACTGTGGTCCCGGAAAATCGGCATGGATTTCCACACCAGGCTACCTTAAAACCAAAGTCAGTGGGGCCTGACTCCACCCGGCTCACTGGTGTCCTCGGGCGAGCACTGACTTGGGACAGTCGGTGCAGGAGCTGGCGCCCCGGGCAGTGTTCATCCACCTTCCTCAAGAGGACTTTGAGAGCTATAAGCATGTGGCTTAACGCAGTAATGCTTGCATTCAGTGCGATGACAGGATTTACGGGGCCTTTGAGGTTTGTTAATCCACACAATTTATAAATATGTTGTACGTCTTAAAAACTGCTGGGATTCTCTGCAGGGGGCAAGCCGACTGGATTTTCAGGAGTGATTTATTGATTCTTAAGAGTCGTTGGCGAGGGTGTCCCCCGGCTGCTGCGGCGGCCTAGCGCCCCCCAGTGGCGGATCCTGGAACAATGGGCAGAGCTGTTGGAACCTGGCTGCTCCAAGTGAGATTTCACTGCAGTTTACTGGAAATACAGCCTGGGAATCCACCCCAGACCTGCTGTGTCAGGATCTTTTTTTTTTTTTTTTTTTTTTTTTTAACAGGACCCTGGTGACAGGTGTATGCACTCAAGTTAGAGAAACAGTGTGTTAGAAACAGCTGGCCGCTGGTCTTCGGGGACATGAAGGCTTCACATTTGAGTGGCATTGCTGTTGGGCATTGCACGATGGCATCTGCTTTCCTGAGCAGACTTTTCCAAAAGGTGAGTCCATCTTGGGCCTGGCACACGGCTTAGTGTCAAAATAAAAATTAAGAGGAGTGTTCATAAAAATGATGACGATGGGACAAGTGAACTGCCGTGCTGGTCCCTACAACACTCTGTGAGGGAGGGCTTCTGCCAGTGGGGTCCCAGGAGAGCAGATGGAGGACAGGATGTGTGGCCTGAGGGGGCCTGGGAGGCCTGGGCTGGAGCCATGCCCACCCACCGGGCTGGGGACCTGCCTCCTGCTCCCTAAGTGCCATGTGTGGCACTGTGGCAGCAGGTGACGTGCCATCCCAGGATGCGGAAACTGAGGCACAAAATTAAGTAACTTTCCCAAGAGCTACGACATCCAAATCTGAAGCACACCATCTCCTCCTTGCTATGACCCCAGGCCATTCCTGTGTCATCACAACACGGATCCCTTCCATGCCAGCTCTCTGGCATGAGTTCTCATGACTTCATTTCTCAGGAAAGAAAGAAAGCCAGACAGTGCTGTTTCACCAAGGGGATGTCGCTCTTCGACTTCACTGAAAAAATAACCGAAGGGCTTCTTCTCTTTCTTCCATCTGGTGCTGATTTGCCAGGACACACAGTGGTGTGATGGAAGTGGCTGCGGTCACTGCGGTGTGTGGAAGGAAGCCCTACGCTCTCCTGATGGGCAAGTCACAAGCAAGGGAGATGGGGAAGCCTTTCTCTCAAGGCTCTTCAGCACTCTGGGGGTGCCCCAGGCATCTGGGGGCCTTGCTGTTGGGCTCTGGTGGTTTAGAGAAGAGTCCTCCTTTACATGTGCTTTGTGGTATCAATACTCTAAGCATTTGGGGCATGGCTGTGTCAGCCCTATTGGTATTTTCTCAATGGTCCAGGAGAGGAAATAGACAGAGGGATTGTGGCTTGCAAGGTGTTTTAGAGTCCCCTGAGTACCAGGCTCTGGAGCAACTTCCAATAACTTCTGTTTCCATCAGGTATGACCACGGGTCCAAAGTTCGTAACCAATGGCCCCATGGCCTGACACTTTACAGAGCCATGTGCTGAACCTGCTCTTACTCCAAGATGGGAGAGCACTTGCCACACAGAGAAAGAGGGGAGCAGCCCTCCAGGAAGCAGCACCTGGCCAGCTGTCTGTGCTGAGGAGCTCCCGACCAGGGCATCCGGGGTTCCCCCTGCACAGGTGTCTTCTTGGGAGCTGCCTGTTGTCCCTGGCTGCTCCAGATGTAATACACGCAGCGCACGCTTTCCCCAGGTCTGTGCCAGCTTCTCTGACCACGGGTTTGCACAGTCCAGTACTCACTGACTCAACGTAGCTTCGTGCAGCAAGGGCCCAGGGACATCACATCAAAACCAGGGGAAGTGTCTCAGGTTGGAGGCCAAGGCGCTCTTGGCCACTGACTGCAGGCTCAAGAAGGACAGTGCCTGGTGGGGCTCGGGCAGCCAGCTGACGACATCAGGGTCTGATGCATGAGGTTTCCCTGAGTTCCTGGTTTTCCTGGGGTGATCTTGTCAGGGGCAGGCCTGGGAGTTTGAGTCCCAAGGTTTTCATGGAGGCTATAGTCACAACCAGATTTTCTGGTTCCATCTGCTGCTCCTGAGCAGGGGTTTGGGGTCAAAAGGTCCCTGGACTGAGGATGGGGCAGAGGGGTGCAGAGCCCAGAGCTGGAGAGGATAACCCTCATGTCCACACTTGAGGCCCTGACCCAGATGGGGCTCCGTGCACCAAGTCATCTGTCAAGACCTAGCCCGTTGCCTCTCCCCATATCCCACACGGACACACAGAGGTCTGGTTGGTTGCACCCTGACTCTAGGTTTCAGTGGTTTTGCTGGCCCCTTTCGGGGATGATTGCTACAAACCTGCTGTGAGGCCTTACTGGGAGCTGGTTTTCAGTTACGCAATTCAAGGGTGAAGTTAGGGCAGGGATGCACTCCTTGAAGTGTCCAGGGCTCAGGGGCTTAGCTCTCTCTCCATGTGATGGACCCCACTGTCAGATGGCGTGAGGAGGGAGGTGACCTTCCAGCTGGCCAGGTGGTTATGGAAGTCTCGCATAGGGACAAAACCCGCGTGTGAGCTGTGTTCCAGGTTCCACAGGCCGAGGGCCTTTTCAACATGGGTGGGCAGTGCCTGACATCTTGGTGAGGGCTCCATTCATCCCAGAACTATCTGGTATTGAATTGGTCAGGATTCCTTAGCAGGAGACCGTGGTGTGGCAGCTGACTTCAACACAGGATCTGCTGGCAGCCTGGAGCCCTTGGGCCTCCTCTAATCTGTGAATTAATGAGCATGTGGCTGGGTATAAAGCTCCACTTTAAAGACACACAAATCCATGACTGCTGGGGCGTCTGCTGAAGCAACCTAGGAAAGAGGGGGTGCACCCCTGACAGTGAGGGTGGGGCTGGAGGAGAGCAAGGAAGGGCTCCTGCGGCCAGGGACAGCTGTCCACCCACCCACCTCCATGGTGTCTCTCCAGATCACAGCTCCAAGCGGCCACACACTACATTCTCTGGAGCAGAACTCCCTTCCTCACAGAGACATGCAGTGAGGACTAACCAGAAGGAAAACAGGAAAGCATCAGCCCACAGCTGGCCTCAGAACTCGTGAGCCTCACTGCTCATGCGGGCTTCGTGGAATCTGGTTCATTCACTGTGACCACTCCTCACCTTTCCCTTGGCCTTACCTGCTTTGAAAATACATGTATGAGAACTTAGGATCATCTAGTGCTTTGCAGGACGTGGCAAAACACCTCAGCAACTGTGATCTCATTGGTTTTTCCAATAATTGCATGAGAGGGGGGTTCAGATTTTTGTGTCCCCGTGTCACAGATGAGAAAACTCTTTCCAGGTGGCAGGTGACTGACTGACCTAAGTCTCATGCTATAGCAAACCTCCCTTCAGGGACCTGCACCCAGCTGACCAGTCCACGGAGCATTCCTGGTCTTGCCCTCACTGTAGTTCATCTGTCCAGGTGCTGGGACTGGTTTTCTTCTCCCTCCCTGGGTAATGAGAGATACAGTGTAGAAGCAGTACAGTTCTGATGGCAGGATAAAAGCACTCACATTCCTTGGTGTTGGGGGGTGCCAAGAGGCAGGAGTAGCAGACCATGCCATAGATGTTCCTGGGTCTGTTTTCCAACATGTAGTAGCTGCAGGAAGGGGGAGACAAGACAAAGCAGACAGCTGAGCCTGGTGTCACTATAGGCAATCACTGACCACTTGGCATGCTCATGATTCAGGCATGATCCTAGCATCACCAAAGTCAGAAATGAGACATACACCTTGGGAATCAGGAGCCCTCAGAGCCAGCAGCCCATTTTTACCACTGAGTTTCCTCAGGAGTTTTTGGTATGACTTGAAATGGAACATTCTTTTTCCAATATTGGGCCACGTTGGGCCTTTCCGTCTCCTCTCCTGTTTGGCTCTTTTCACTGATGGATTTGCTCAGAGTGTGAGTGATCATCCTGTCCCCACCATTGGTCACTGGGGTATCTGCCAGTAGACCCCAATTAGCTCTCTGGGTGTCCCAGACAGCGAACCAGAACCCCCTGTAGGAGGAGGACGCTCAATCCAGCAAGTGCCCATCTCATAGCCTTTAGCCTGGTGGGATTACTGGTGAATGCATCTCTGAGCCCCTCAGACACGGGCACTTTCCAGAACTCCTGCAGGCCTGCTGAGTTTGGACAGAGGGGGTCCGCAGTGGACAGAAGGACAGCAGCAGCATCTAGAGAGGTCAGCACAGAAGGCCTTCGGAGTGGCCTGGCTTACAACCAGGTCATGACTGACATTCCTTTGATTGAGGGCAAGCGCTCACACCGGGGCTGGAGTGTGAAGGAAGGAAGGAAAGGAAGGAAGAGGACAAATCATTCCCAGTAAGACAGGAAGTCCTTTCCCCCCATTGACACTGGGAAACTTGAAAGATGTGGCATCAGTGTGGCAGCTGCAGTGACCGTGCTCACCCTCAGGATGCCCTCCCTGCCGGGCTCTGCACCCTGGGTCAGAGCTCCCTATGGGACCTGCGACCCTGTCGACCCAGCCATCCTCGCTTCTGGCGCTCACAGCTCTGGCTCCTTTCCACCCTCAGACTTTGGCACTTCTCTTGGCACGTGCCTGCTTTCCATAAACACACATTCGGCGATGATCATGGAGCCATTTATCACATCATGAGAGGTCGATTAAGTAACATGAGCTGGTGCCAAAGTTTTCCCTCATTACAATTCAAGAGATGAAAAATCCCTCTGCACTACTGGATTTTTCCATGGTTGGTTTTTAATCTCTTTTATACTAGCCGTGCACACTCAGGCCCCCGCTGATGGCGGGGGAGGTGTCAGCGTGACAGGGGTGCGGGACGGGGGGCTGTCTTTGGACTCCAGCCGCCATAAGCTGGACCATTACCAATAGCATTATGATCATAATTGCCTGCCCTTCCTCAGGGCCTTTTATCCTCAGATCCCTGTGTATCTCGTAAACATTAATTAACCAATCTCAAAACACCCCTCAGAGAAGCCACAACAGCCAGTTTTCCAGTTAAACCTTCTGGAAAAAGCCTCTCTCAAACACACATGCTGCCACCCTCCAGAAGCCATCTGGGCCTGGGACGCAGGAAGCAACCATGGGGCCTTGGCACATCTGCTCCTAGGAGGCGGCCTCTGTCTGTGTGTGGCCTCACAAGGGTGACAGGATCCAGGTCAGCTGCCAGATGTCTGACATCCAGACCCACTGCTGGCACTGGGGGACCCTGAGCCACATGCCCCCACCTCCAGTACAGTCTGCTGCCAGGTCAGGACTGTCTCTGTGCCTGACCAGGGAGTCCCTCAGGGCCAGACTCATTCATCGCTGTCCTCCTGGCCTCTGTGCTGGGTACTGAGGAGGGACAGTTTCAGGCCAACATCGGTTGGAAAAATAAATGAATGAGACGAAATTCTTCTCCATGGAAGTTCAAAGTTCACAGACTGACAAGAGCCCTGAGGGAGTTCTGTGCCTCTTTCCTCCCTTTTTAAAAACCAGAACCTCAGAATCCTGAGCCCCAGGGGCTGAGCTCAGTCTTAGATGAAGAGCCATAGCCCCCCAGTGGGTGGGGCATAGCCGGCTCAGGACAGCTCCCCTTGGGCTCCAGGGAGGCCTTGGTCCACCCTTGCTGGGGGGTCCGGTCTGCTGCCCCTTGTCAGCACAGGGCTCCTTCTCGCTCCCAAGTGGCTCTGCCTGACTCCCACGGGGCCTCTCAACAGCAGGCCTCCCGTCCTGACTGTGTGTCCGGACGAAGCTGTGTGGTGTATTAAATAACTTGGCCAAGAAACAAAATACTGGGACTATCCATTTAAAAAAAAGTAAGTCGGCTCCGGGCTGCCATTGTGGGATCGCACTGCTGGAGTTGGGGTGTTGACTACCTCACACACTTTCTGGCATGGTCTGCTGTGCTGTGAGTGCTTCCTTTTCAGGAAGAGCCTCAGCAACTCTTGCTGCAACTTACTCCCGAATCTCTCATCCTAGCTGCGCGGACGTGTAGAATAATTGTTTGGGGGCCTCCTTCTGACCCATTCCCAACAGCTTGAAGCTGGGCGTTCATTCAGGGTCTGTGGCCCTGACAAAGAGTATTGGGTCCCCCCGTCCTTTTGTAGAGGCTTAATTTCCTATACTTCCATCTATGTTTAGACTTTTCTTAGTTTTTTTTTCCTTTTCTTTCTCTTTCTTGTTTTTTTCCTTGAAGGTTGATTAAGGTAAGTAGACGAAGATAATATCCAGTTTAAATGGGGCCTTTAGGGGCACCTGGGTGGCTCAGTTAAGCAGTTGCCTTTGGCTCAGGTCATGATCCTGGGGTCCTTGGCTCGAGCCTCATGTTGGGCTTCCTGCTCAGCAGGGAGTCTGCTTCGTCTTCTCCCTCTGCCCCTGCCCTGCTCATTCTCTCTCTCTCTCAAATAAATAAATAAAATCTTAAAAAAAGATAAATGGGACCTCTATAATCTTCTATGAAGGGACTGACTTCCTCCATGTCAATAGATATATAGATTTCCTCCAAAGACTTCCTTTCCTAAGCTTGTCGTGGATGCCACTGAGCCATCAGATGCTCTGTCTTCCCATACAATGTGGTATGTAGACCCGTGTCTTTGCTTGGTCCTCCAATTGCCCCACAATGCCTCATCTGATGGGAGTAGACCTGAGATGGAAGCTGGCCAGCAGAAGGTGAGATGGGCCATAGCCAGCCTGGGTAAGCTGATGCCCAGGTAGGGGGCAGAGGCAGGCTATGAAATCCAGCCTTAGCTGTCTTCCTCTTCTCCTGTTTTTGTTCCTGGTCCTCCCACGCAGCCTTCTCCACAGGAAAGCTCATTGTTCTGCCAGCCTCTGAGCCACACAATGGTGCACAGCACAGAGGGCAAAGGAGAGGGAGAGCGTGCCTGCCAAACCACAAGGGGGCCAGGGCCAAGGCAACCTGTGGCGTTAGGAAGGCAGCTCTGAGGAGGCCTGCGCTGCAGCCTGGCAGGCACGCGGACTAGGAATGAAAACAGCCTTTCACCGGGCCACCAACACCAGCTTACTAAAACTCCTTTACTCCTCCCCTGTAACACGGCATGAGAGCTTTACTTGTTCCCTAGACCTAGGGCAGGTACCAGGAGGTGGGAGGCCCTGCGGCCCTCCCCTGACATGCACCGAACTCCACAGAGCCTGTAGGAGGTGGCAGTGGCCTCGGGGGCTGGGGGTGACAAGGTCAAACCGGAAGCCAGCTACACCTTCACGTCCGTGGAGCAATGTGAGGACACACTGCTATGCAAGTCCAGATGTGTCTCCTCACCTACTCTGCGAGGGTGCTGGGGGCCGAGACAAGGTGTGGAAGAAGCGGGTCGCTCTTCTTATGGAGCAGGGAGGGAGTTACTCAAGACTTCAGAGCTGGGAACACCCATTTAAGAGTAGAGTATAGATGTCAGCTTCCCCACTAATTCTACACAGTTATCTTTTGAAGCCTTCTAGAGGCAGGGCACGCACAACCACTGGCAATCCTCTTTCTGGGAAATGTACGAGGGCCAAAGAAATTGTATTCACCGCCACAGAACAGCCCTTCTCGTGACAGCGCTGGCACCTGCACTGGTCCCAGGGCTGTGCTTTCTGGCAAGAAAGTATCTGTGGATCGAGGTAAGGATGAAACAGGTTGCTCCAAGTTCATAATGGCTGCCCCTTTTAGATCACCTGGAATAGTATCATGGCTGTATCTACCAGACCACTGTGGGATGTATGCGTGGTCTGGGCTGCAGCTGTGCGGCTGGGTCAGAGCTGGCAAGGTTGAGGATGAGCCTCTGTTCAGTACCTACCCATGCTCCCCCTCTGTGAGGCTGCCTCACTGGAGGAACCTGTCTGGACCAGTGGCTCCCACGCCATTAATGCAGAGATGACTTCCAGATCTGACCTGAGCTTCATACCTGTTTATCCATCTATGTGTCAGAGTCCTTGGTCTGGAGGCTACAACCACCTCAAATGCACATATGCATCCTCCATCTTCCCTCCCCCTTCTCTCCACTAATCCTAATCCTCCTGTATCCCACCTCCCAGCAGATGGCATCAATGTCCTCACAGGGGGCCAAGGCTGCCATCTGAGATTCCTCTTCAAGATTTCCTCCTCCGAAACCCCAATGCCCTGGGTCTGCAACTCCAATCTGTGCTATCTATCTTCTAGTGAACTCTCAAATTTTTCCTCTCCCTCTGACTTCCAAGGCTCCCATCTGGCCCCAGTTCTCACAATGCCTCTGGGCTCCATGTCTTCCTTATGTGGCACATTTTTCCTCACTGCTGCCAAGAAGATTGTTCCAAGGTACTGCCCAATCGTGTCCTATCCCAGTTTAAAGTCTGCATGGTGGCCCGCTTCAGCATCGAGCTAAAGACCAGTGTCTTCCACATCATTTTCCAGAGCCATTTTCTCTCTGGCCCCGACCTCCCCTCACTGGTTTCTCCATACCTCCATGGCTGCACCTTCCATGTCACCACAGGGACCCTCATCTTCACATCCCACCAGGTTGCTTGCCCCTTTGAGCTTTGTCCTGAATCTCTTGGAGAGCTCTGTCCTAGTTCTTAGCCTGACCAACTCCACCGTCCCAACGTCACCCTAAGAAGTCTTCGGAGACCCCTCCTGACCCACCTACCTAACCATTAAGGGAGGGGTCCTTCCTGGACTTCTAGAACACCATGTGCATCCACCGCACGATGCTGGGGTCACTGATTTCCTTGTCTCACTCTCTCACAGAAATGAGGAACTATGTCTTTCCTCTTGGCCTTACAAGCGCTGGCCTGATAGGCTCTTAGCTCACGAGTTTACTAAAGCAGATGCAGGAGCAGTTAGGCTAGGCTGTGATGGTCAGGTCAGCTCCTCACACTGAGGGGCTCTCAAATAAGTGAGAATTTTTAAAAGAGGATTATTTGCTTTCCAAGGTGAGCATGGCAATGTGTGCACGCTTTTCCTTGGCATACCTATAGTTACTCCATGAAACTCTGCCTTTCTTTCCTGAATTATGCATCTGCACCAATAAGAATAAGTGATGATGAAGTTTCAGGAAGCACACGGGTTCTCAGTACCCACTTAATGGGAAGACAACACTGAATTTCTCTCCTTTAAGCACAGCACCTGTGCACCAGAGTCTCTCAATGGATGTTTGTACCATTCATTGGGTGGGAATGCCTAGCTTCTGCTTCTTTTAACATGTTCCTTTTGGTGAAGCCTGCACTAATGCAATAACGTCAACAACCAAATTAAAGACTTTCAGCTACAGAACTTTTATTTTTATCATATTCTTTAAGAGAACCATCTAATATCTTCCCTAGGTATAGCTATCTGCTTTTTTTTTTTTTTTTTTGCATATTGAAAAATAAGGCTCCACAACAAGGTTCCCTGCTTTGTTTATTCATTTTACCGATGTGTTTGAATCACATGCTGTGTCAGGGACACGGACATGGGGTTGTCACGCAGATATCTGGAAATGCAGGTCTGTAGCTTTGGAGGAAGCTCTGAACTGAAGATCGAACACTGGAGAAGGTAGGGGTGGGGGATGGTCACCAGCAGAAAGAAGCCATGGGAATCAATGCTTCTCGGTAACAAATCTGAACTAAGATTTGTAAGATCTCATTTTAAAGAGTTATTCACTTTCAATCTATTCTTAGGTTGGTGGGTCTTTCTGCCTTCTTCGTATTTCTTTTTTCTTACAGACTAATGCCTCGTGTTCTTATTTGAATATATCCTTCTTACATTCTTTCTTTTCTTAATTCAGTACAGTGATCTGGAAAGATATGGTACACAAAATGGGTTTTTTCAAAGTATAGTGTGCTATTCAAAATGCCACTACTACCATGACCACCACCACTTCTATTATCACCACTGCCATCATCACCACCACTGCCTCCATCATCAGCACCTCCATCATTACTACTACTGCTTCCATCATCACCACCACCACCTCCATCATCAGCACCATTTCCTCCCTCATCACCATCACTGCCTCCATCATCAGCACCTCTATCATCACCACAACCACCTCCATCATCAGCACCATCACCTCCATCATCACCACTGCCGCCTCCATGTCACCACATCACCTCCATCATCGCCACCACTGCCTCCATTGTCAGTACCTCCATCATCACCATCACCACCTTGATCATCACCACCACTGCCTCCATCGTCACCACCACCACCCCCATCATCACTACCATCACCTCCATCATCACCACCATCACCTCCATCATCACCACCTCCATCATCACCATCACCACTTCCATCATCAACACCTCCACTGTTTCCATCATCACCAGTCTCCAACACCACCATCACCTCCATCACCACTATCACCACCTCCATCATCATCACCACTGCCTCCATCATCAGCACCTCTATTATCACATCACCACCTTGATCATCACCACCACTGCCTCCATCGTTACCATCACCTCCATCACCTCCATCACCACCACCGCTACCTCCATCATCACCACCTCCATCATCACCATCACCACTTCCATCATCAACACCTCCACTGCTTCCATCATCACCATTGTCTCCAGCACCACCACCACCTCTATCACCACCATCACTACCTTCATCATTGATACCACCACCACCACCTCTACCACATCTACCACCTCTACTACCACACTGTAGCCTTTGCCACGTTTTTTTCTGTAGCCCTTGCAAGCACTGCGCTGTGTGGCCACTAGAGGGAGGCAGCAGCAAGAAGAGCCGAGGCTTGGTAGATCCTTGGTGTCAAGCCTGTGCTTCCCTCTTCCAGGCGTAACTTGGTAATGTGTCCCGCCTGTCAGAAGGAAGAGTTTATCTTTCTTTCAAGCTAGCTACATTTTCATTTTGCTTTTTTTGAGAAAACTTTTGATACATAACAGAATTGTGGTGGAATTATAGCTACCAAACAATTCACATATTCCTATTAATAGCTTTTACCCTCAGATTTTTCCAGAATACCAAAAAACACTGGATTTATACAGTGTATTATACAGTTTATTAATTTTCTTTTCTTCAAAGCATTCCACATGTGTTATCTTAAGGTATTTAACATATTTGTTTGATTTGGGTTGTTGGGAAGATCTTATTGTGATTCTGACTAACATCCACTTATGAGACATGGAAGCTGTCCCTCTAGGTGGCGGGACTGGCCATCCCAGACCCCATGCTTCCTGACTCCAGACAGGTGCCTCTCCCTATGGACCCGCCCCCTGTAGAGCCAGTGGGAGTGATACTACACTGTGGTCAGAGGTGTTCATATTCCCTGGGGCCTCGCCAATGGGACATTCGGGCCTTTCTGCAGGACGCATCCTGGGAGGAGGCCTAGCAGTGGCCATGCTTACCCAGGGAGACACGGCCCGCACTCAGCATCATTCTCCATGTCCCCCGGCGTCAGCACGGTCGCCCGGAAGAATCCCTCACAGTCCTTGTGGCGCCTGCATATCTGGTAGCCTCCTTTGGAGAACTTCTCTGCTGGGCAGGGGACGCAGCCATAGTCCTCATCTTTGGTGCCGTAGCCGCAGGACTGGCCAAGGAACAGGACAGGGGAACACAGGTGAGTATGCCAGCCACACCTGCTGTGACTGGACCTACGGTCTTTGGGGTCACTGGCATACCAGGCACTCCGGGCACACTGGTTGCTTCCAGAAGCTTCTCTTGCTGGGCTTTGGTTTCCTGACCTGTCCTAACTGCAAGCCCCCCGTGCTCCAACTCTGAGCTCCTTTCCCCAGTGCTCCTGGGCTTCAGATGTTGCTGCGCTTCCCGGGGTCCCTGAATAGATTCCCTGAATAGATTCAGGCCAGGTTTGCCCTGCCAGTGACACAGCCCATGGCTTCTGACATTCTCAGCTCTCCATGACAACCCTGAACGCTGAAGCTGGGGGCCTTTCTCTAGGCTGAACACCAAGCTGAGCCTCTCCCACAGGAGAGGGAGACGCCGCGCTCAGGAGTCAGTGTGCCGCTACTGCGGGACATCAGTCATGCCTCCTTTTCAGACGCCCTGAAACCCATCTGATCCAGGTACAATAGGCAAGTGATTGTCCTCTAAAATAAATGGACACAGTCCTGAGAAATCTGTCACAATGGCCAGCTTTCTCTGTCACTCTGTCACTCTGTGTCTCTTTCGCGTCAGGGATGCGCCATTCCTGGGCTCACTACTGCTCAAACCCTTTAACCGGGATGCCTGAGGCCCATAGGCAACCAGCCTGATTTAGCTTGGGGACCACACATAGAGCCATACACACGCGCCAGTGACATCCGCCATGTGATGGAGGACAGCTGCCCGGGCCCCAGGGTGGCTGGCAGGGGCCTTACCAGGTAGGGCTCCTCCCCTGGGCCACACTGCGGACACTCATGGCACAGCCCCGTGGTCTGGTTGTAGTACTCGTTCTCGCCGCAGTTGGAGTACTCTGCTTTGGCCGAGCACAGCAGTGACACCTGCCATGAGAAAGGGTGTCTTTCCGGCCTCTGTGCCTCCTTGGAGACACGCACACTTCCTCGGGGGAGCACCCTGAGCAGGTACTGCAGGGGAAGGAGCCTGGGTGGGGTCCCCTGGGGCTCGGGTCCCTCTAACAGCAGCCACTACACTGGGCAGGCTACCCTGCTTCCTGCCAGCTGGCCTCACTGCGGGTTCCCCTCACCCCTCCATCAAAACTCCATCTCATCTTCAAGGCCTGTTCTAAACTCCTTTCACCCACCAACTCTTGCTTCCACCCTCCCCAAGGTCATGGAGGAGGTGGCCCTCTTCCCAGACCCTCTGGAACAGTGGATTTCTGTCACATGCAGCCCCTTCTCTGCAAGAAGCCTGGGTCCCTCCTGGCGGTGGAGCCACAGGCGTGGTGCCCACCAACAGGCGTTGGGTTGCGTATGCTGCAACACAAAGAAGCATTTAAGGACCTTTCTCTACGTGGAACCCTAGAAAGGGAGCGACCAAGCAGTCTAATCTGAAGGGGGTCTTGCTCAGGGTTCTGTACGCTCAGCAGAGCGCAGCGAAGGGGCTGCTAGCAGGTTCCATCACACTGCACAGCTGGGCAGACTGACACAGAAGAGGCCGAGAAACCGGCCTCCAGTAGGCTGGCAGGCCGAGGAGCTCCCCAACCCCCCCCCCCAACCCGGGCCTCCTCCGGGTTGCTGTGGGTGCTCACAGAGGGAGGGTGCACTTACCACCAGCATGGGGAGCCACGGCACACGCTTGCAGCCTCCCACGCAGGCCATCTGCTCCCACTGCTTTGCCTGTAAGACACACTTCATAGCACCCAGGGGCCTCCATGGCCTGGCCACAGCCTAGCCCCCATCCTCAGTCCGGTGGCCGCCACCATGTCCCACCGGGGATGAGGGGTCTCCCCAAAAGCGGGGCAGGAAGCAAATACAACATAAAAGCAAAGGTGGATTTTAAGCTGAGGCCAGGCCCCTTGGGCTGACTTCATCAGTGGCCCTGACAAGATCACACCCATCCCAGAGAGAAAAGACCAGAGACCATGGAGGGCCCATCATGGAAGACAGGGCAGTGACCAAATGTTCACCCATGCACTGAGTCTGAAGAAGCCTGGTCTTACACGGAGCGTAAAGGTGGGGGTCCCAGCAGGCCCCAGTCCTCCTGCTCCGGGGGACGGTGCCAGGACTCAGAGTCTGGCCTGGCCCCATTGCACTCCACTGCCAGCCCTGCTTCCAGGTTCTTCCTCTCTCTGTTGAGAAGAGGCTGTAGTCAAAGTGGTTAAGAGTGCACTAGTCCGACCACTTAATTTTATAGCCAAGACAATGGAAGACCATTGGGTGTAGTGACCTGTCTAAGGCCACACAGCCACTTAGGGACAGAGGGTGATTATGGCCCAGGTGTTCAGGTGCTTGATTTGAAGGAGGAGGTATTGTTTGTCACCTCTCCATCGTGAGGATGGGAGGCCTATGTTTCTAACCAAAAGCAGTCTTACCTGGGAGCCTGCCTGTACAAAGACAAGAGATGGGCTCATGGAAGGGCTTACGTCCTTCAGTGGCCACTGCTGATTCACTGCTGTCTTGCTTTGACAATTTCAGACAAAACAACATGCCCTCTTCTCATGGCTGGGTTGTGTGAGGAAACTTCCAGAATAAACTATGGACTCAGACAGGAGTCAGACTTCCCAAGAACATTTACCCTCTAAGCCCTCTATCTGGGTGAGCCGTGTCTGCTCATGGAAACTTATAATTCCCAAATCCACACAAAAAAGACTGTGGAGGATAGTTCAAAGCAGGAGACCTGACGAATGGGGA
This sequence comes from Mustela nivalis, assembly GCF_964662115.1. Taxonomy (NCBI): domain Eukaryota; kingdom Metazoa; phylum Chordata; class Mammalia; order Carnivora; family Mustelidae; genus Mustela; species Mustela nivalis. Next base: position 87,774,542 of record NC_139027.1, read on the forward strand.
AATTCACTCTTGTTTCTGGAGAAAAGTCCTGACCTTTGTTCTTCAATACAGTATCTTTTTTTTTTTTTTAAAGCATTTTATTTATTTATTTATTTTAATTTATGAAAGGCATAGAGAGAGAAGGGGCAGAGGGAGAGAATATCCAAGCAGATTCCTGTGAAATGTGGAGACTCAGGGCTCCTTCCCATAAGCCATGAGACCATGACCTGAGCTGAATCCAGGAATCACACCCTTACCTGACTGAGCCATCCAGGCCTCCTCCCTTGGAGTGATATCCACTGAATTTTCAACGAAGATTTTTTTGGCAGGGGTGAAACAGAGTTGGGGTGACTACGAACCGAGGAGGGTTATGGGGAAGTCTCCCTTTCCATAAGGTTCTTAGCTTCAGAATGATGTACAAGCGAATGGGTGAACTTTGTGATCAGAAAAAAAAGGTAGTAAAGACATTTCGCTTTGGGAGGAAGCATCTGATTGCTCTGAGAATAGGCAGAGAAGGATGTCCGGAGCCTGATTCCAGAGACAGAGGACCTACTGGAGACACTGGGGAATGGGCAGTGCCCTGGGGGCCTGGATCTTTCCCCTGCTTACCTTGAAGATGTTCTCACCAGTGAGAGTAACATCAGGGGGCCTTTGGAAGGGTTAGGTTTCCAATAACTCTTGAAGAGATACAAAAGCTGCTTTTTCTCCCCTGCTAGCATGCTTGCTATTTTGCAATTCAGTGCTACATTTACGTTTGAAACACACTAAATGGACTGAGGCAAGATTAAAGCACCCAGCCACCCCAGCGGTGAACTTCTGGGTGTTTTCCTTCTAGCAATGGAGCAAGCTGGGGCAGGCAGGGAGGGAGGAAGAGGGAGGCCTGACCTGCAGTCCCGCCAGGGGGAAAGGAACCTTACAAATAAAAGAACCTGCTCTCTGCCCAACTGACAGCCTGGCCCTTGTTTCGGAATGGGGGGTAGCAGAAAGGAGTGCAGGCAGCGGGGCCAGAAGCCCTCCCCAGGAGAGCTGCAGCCCTGGAGGCCTTCCAAGAACAATACTAAGGGTTTCTAATTTAATTGACTTCTAATTATAGCTGAGTCTGGGAGGGCTTCCCTGTAAACATAGAGAAAGGGCTGGGCTGGGTGCACCTCAGTGTCAACCTGGAGCATTTATTGAGAGGCTCGTTAAGGAGGTTTCCAGGTGAACCCAAGAAGACAGGAAAGAAAAAAAAATACACAAGGGGAAACGAAGTCTGTGGGGTCCGGTGCATTTCTGGCATGTCTACCAGGTCTCCACGAAGGTGATTGGGCTGGGGGAGGAAAGCGGGGGAGGCCTCTGGTTAGGGTTTCATTTCCAAGGCCTGACTTCACCTGGAGATGCAGCTCTGCCCTCGGGAGCCAGCCTGGCCTGGGAGCAGGGGGGCCCAAGCTGCTCCCAGAATTCACCTCTTGCTTGTCTTTCCTTGGGGGATTCCCAGTGCCCTGAGGAGGGCAGTATCTTAGCCTGCGGGCTGTCAGAGGTACCAACGGAAGTAGCTGAGCGTAGACTCCCACAGTGATGGAGACACGCAGGTGGCAGGGAGACAAGGCTCTGGCTTCCCCGCACAGTTGTCCAGCTGCCGGGCGCCCTGTTCAGGGGGCTGCAGGGGGGTCCACCACCGCCCCCCAGTCTGGGAAGGACACTTGCCTTGTCTCATGGCCAAGTCTTTGCAGCCTCGTACCTGTGGCCATTTTTGTGACAGCACAGAGACCCGGGACCAGGTGAGCCGTTTGCAGGAATGCATGGCCCACCCGGCTCTTGTTCACGGCTTCCCCTGCCTCCCACAGACTGTACCATTCCTTCCTCAGTACTATTTCCTCCTAGAACAACAACACAACCATGAAAACGACAGCTGGTGACTGTGGACCTCTGACTCCTGACCAGGCACCACTCTGGCTTAATCCTCACCACACCCCCACCCTCACCGCATGAGCTCTCAATCAGGGTCAGGGGAGAACAGGCTGGAACCGTGGGCCCACATGGAGGGACGAGTGCTGCTGGGATTACTGGCATGTTTCATTTCCTCTCCCTCTGGGACCTCAGCCTGCAGCCTCAGACCTGCCGCTAACCAAAGAGGACAAAATAAGGGTGGTGATTCAGAGCAAGGGCTGAATCACATCTTGACATGCTGGGTAGCCACTCAGTGCCTCAGTTATATAGAACTTATTCATGAAATGGGCATAAGACGAATGCCTACCTCATGTGGGAGAGGAAGGCAGGCCTGACTATTCCTGAGCTTGAACTTGGCTTCTCTTGCTGTGACTACCACCTCAGCTTCAGCTGGACATTTACCGCACAGGTCTTTCCTATAACATCCTCACTTTGTGGCAAGACTTGGGCTGACACCAAGGAGGCTGACTCTGGAGACCCGGGGCTGGGACGAGTGCGGTTGGGCACCTGGTTCGAAGTGCTCCAGGGAGAGCTTGGGGCTTAACACAAAACCAGAAGGTTCCGGGTAGTTGGCAGAGGTGCGGGCCTCAGGAAGCTTATGGTCTGTTAACCTGGAGGGTTGGATGCAGCTGAGACATCAACTCTGAGGTGCCATTCTCATAGCATTCCAAACTACAAAGCCTTTCCAATCGGGGCCAATTCTGGGCTGTAGGGGGAGGACTCACACAATGAGGCCCACCTCCTGGCCTCCAGGTGACTGGGGAGTGAGGGGGCCAGACGGTCACCCATAGCTTCAGGCCTGGAAGTCCAAGAAGCTCGGGGGCAGCCTGTGGTATGCAGGACAGGAAGGGCCTGATTTGTCCTGTTGGGCTATTTCAGCGATCCTCACCTGTGGCCATTTCAGACTCTGACTGAAGTTACCCACAGAGGCCACTGACTAGGAAGAAGCTATGGTGGGCAGGTGGCCTGCTCCTTTGGAAGCACCTGACCCATTCTTGGAGAGATCAGGGCAGCCAAAGTCTCACAAAGGTCTTGAAGGGCAGGTAAGAGTTTTCATGGAAAGAGGTAGGAAAAAGGTCTCCCAGAAAGTAGGAGGAAGGGGCCCCACGTGGCTGGAGGCAAAGCCACAGCTGGACCAGAGGGGTAAGCATAAGGTCAGAGGAAGTCCAGGGGCTGTCATGGGCCTTGTGCACAGGCTGGGCAAGGCAGTGACAGAGTGGCAAGCTTACCTTCCCACTGCAGTGCCAGAAGGAGCCAGTCTGGCAAGAAGTATGTGTCACAGTGCCACCCAACATACATAGACACACACACACACACACACACACACACACGTATCACTAAGTCACGTGAAACAACGGTATCCTTAGTGCACACTGTTGGGTCGGCGGGCTCCGGGAGTGCAGGAGAAACAACAGAAATGACCGCTGGGGCCACCATCTTCCAGCCCCCTACCTGCCCCCTTCCTTAACCCTTGACTCTCCCGCCAAAAGGATGTATGCCCAGGTCACATCTCCATAGGTAACCCGATACCTATGCAGGAAACAGAAGTATCAGGACCCCCTACCCCATATCCTCCGATCACCAAATACCCTACCTATATGGATGTGAGCCCAAGCCCTGCCTTCGCCCCCCACGAACTCCCTCCCAGTGCGACTTCCCCACTCCCCTTTCTGGAGTTGAGGAACCTCGCCCGAGGGTGCCCACTTCCTCCTGCTCGACTTTCCTGGCTCCCCTTCTCCTGAGCCCTGAAACTTCGCCGGAGAGTGCCTTTAATAAATCTTGCCTTGTGCCTACCTCGCCTGGTGTCGTGTTTATCTCGCCTATAAAACCTTACACACACAGAGGACTATGATCTAGTCCATCCTGTTGTTCTCCTTCCATGGGAACAACGGCGGTAGCGGCAGCCCACGAAAATGACTGGGGAAACCACCACGTGTGATCCGAAAACCACTGGTCTAGATGAAGACAAGGCAGGAGGGAGGAAGCCTGCAAGGAGCGGATGGTGTCCCGATCAGGGCAGCCAGAGAGTGGAAAGGAGGGTGTGGAGGGTCCAGGACTTAAAGAGACAGATTGTCAGAGGGGACAGAGCATCGAGGCTGGCCCACACCTCTGCTCAGCTCCTGGGTGCGCAGGAGGTGTGTGAGGCTCCTACTGAACAAAAATGGGGGCAGACGGGAGGTGTTACAAATGTGAACACATTGAAAAGCCTGGAGGGCCTCCAAGAGGAGGCAGCCTCTGGCAGCTCACATATAAGTTGAGCTTGGGAGAAAGATCTGAGCAAGGGAGAGTTTATATGGCTGTTGCAGTGTCAGTTTTAATAGGCTGTCCCACGCTGTCATGTGGCCAAGGACCTGTTCATGAGAAAAGGCCCTGGTCTGGGCCTTGGGGAGGGTGGAGAGTGAAACAGAGGAGCCCCTGTCCTCAGGAGCCTTCTTTTCTCTGGATATAAAAGCTCCAGGCTGGAGACCACTGATCACTCCCTCCACTCCAGGAGCCTTTCTGGAACTCCGGAGAAAGCCCAGGTTCCCACAGATGAGGAGGCATAACCCTCTGTGCCTATGGAGAGGGAAACCAGGGACGAACAGACACCGCAGCTGGCAAAACTTGCAACTTTCAGTAAGTTGGAAATGATTTCAAGATAAAAAGGAAAGAAAGGATGCCACATGCCAGCACCTAGCTTCACCTTGACTGCAATTAACAGAGAGCTGAAGAAAAGTCTTGATTGTTTGGAGATAAATTGCTCCATGGCCAGTCTTCCAGAGAAGACAAGAAATGAGGCCTGTGCCTGTAGTTGCACGTGAAGCAGGATGTTGTGAAGAGAGAGGCCGTGGGGATTCGTGGAGCTGCAGGCTCCCTGGGAGTTCCTCACTGGCCCCTGCAGCCCAAGAACCCCGGTGCTGGATTCCCATCTGGGCAGAGGGTGCAGGAGTTGTACAAGCCGGATGGTGCCAACCTGCTGCCTAGGGCCTCTCCAGTAGCACACCCTGTGCTCACTCACTCCCTGAGGCCAGGGGTGCTTGCTGGTGGTGTCAGCACACAGCATCCACCGTCCTCCTTGCTAACACCTCCTGAGCGCTAGGTACCTTCCGGACAGTAGGCTGGGCACTTTAGCCTGTATTAGCCACCTAATCCCCACCGCTGCGGAGCCAGTAGGAACTTCTATAACTCCGTTTGCTCAGCCAGAAACCAAGGTGCAGAGAGGCTGTGTAACTTGTCCAAGGTTGCACAGCAGTGGGGCAGAGCCAGGATTTGAACCCGCATAGTCTGTCCCCACAACCTGCTCCCACTGCTTGCTACTGCCCCCCCTGGATGTAAGCAAACACAGTCCAGGCTACCCGTGATGTAGACAAATATATTTTTATTCTATAAAGATTTTATTTATTTATTTGACAGAGAGAGAGATCACAAGTAGGCAGAGGCAGGCAGAGAGAGAAGGAAGCAGGCTCCCCACTGAGTGGAGAGCCAGATGTGGGGCTTGATCCCAGGAACTTGAGATCATGACCTGAGCTGAAGGCAGAGGCTTAACCCACTGAGCCACCCAGGTCCCCCAAATATCTTTTTATTCTAAGGGAATGACAAGGTCCACAAGACTGTGGGCTCCCATGGGGGCCAGTCTCAGGTTTTGTTTTCTTGGTCTCTTGGTAGTCCTATGACCCCAAGGGGCAGCACACATTCTCCTCCATGAAAATGGAGAAATTTGGCTCCCTTTCCAACTGAGGGATTGCTATGAGGAATGCAGGAGACCCCAAGTGTGGCAGGGCTTAGTGACTTGGAAACACCACTAAGGGAAAAGCTGATGATGTTCTTAGCATTGACTGTTGTGTGGCTGCATCTCAGACTGTGGGAGGGGATTTGACCTTCTCAGGTCTGAGTTACTGAGGGCAAGGCTGGGAGTTACTGCCCTCTGCACAAGTGGCTTAGAAAGAACAAGAATGACTTTTTCTTTCACAGCATTCAGCCGTTTCACTCTCTCCCACACTGGCTCCTAGAAGGGTCCTTAGACAGTTGGTTCCCGTGTTCCAAGGGCAGCAGGTCAGGACGGTTATGTGGGTGGTCTTTTCAGGAGAGGACATCCTACCTTTCTTTCTCAGAAGCTCCCTGTGGTATTCCTGCCCATTGGTAAGGCCACATGGCTAGCAGAAGGATTCTGCGTGCTTGTGTGGAAGGATTATGGGCACCTGTCTTGCCTTGGGGACTGGATAACCGGCAGGACATGTGAGGTATGGGGAAACACGGTCTTTGAAAGCCTTCAGGGGTGGAAGAGGCTGCCCATGGACCTCAGGCCATGGCCATCTCACCCTTGGACATGAGCTGAGTGGAAATGGCTTTCCCTTCACACAGCCACATGCAGACTAGATCTTTCCTCTGAGTCTCAAGCTGAACTGGATAGTCAGGTAAGGCAGAAATAAGGTAAAATACACCAAAAATCGTATCCATCCAGCCTTGCTGCCTCCCCGGGGGGTGGGGGCAGTCTCTGGAGCCGCAGGAGCAGCATCACCTGTGAGCTGGGTGGAAATGCCATCTCAGGCCCCTGGAGGACCTGCTGCTTTAGGATCTGCTTTCCAGCCTCATCTAGGGGAGTGGGAGGGTAGGGGGGTGGGGAGGTGAGGGTGGGAGTGGGGGTGGGTCTGTATGCACCTGAAAGCTTGAGGAGTGCAGCTCTAAGGACCTCCACTAACTTTTTACTCAGTCCTTGTTTGATTTGTCCTTGCAGACCCAGGCAAGGGCTTCTTCTGGGTTTCTCTCTCCTTCAATTCTGATGTTTTCCCAAGGAACAAATGCTGTCTTTGGTCTCACCCAACCCTGTACTATGCACTAGACATGGGGACTCCTTGTGTGCTTTCTTAGTCATATTCATTTATTGTTTATGCAACAACAGCTGTGAGCTGCTCCTGTGTGACAGACACCCTGGGGACTGTGACAGACAGATAAGGGCTGTGGCCCAGGACATCTTCGTCTGCCCAGGAGACAGACATAGGACACACAATTACATATAGAATGTCAGGCCACTTCTTACATTTCTTAGGGCCACTCTATCAGTTCATTCAGGGCTATAATGGGGTTCAGGGTGGGCCACCCCCACATATGCCATGTCGACATATTATTTTGAATTTAAGTCACTCAAGGAACAGCTGGTATAAGAAGGGCACTTTGACCCTCCTTTGTGCCCCTGAAAGCAGAGGCAAAGCTCCCCAGTGAAAGGTGCCCTCCCTGTACAGGTGGAGACATCCTTATTGCCAGAGGTGGGAATTCAGGGCCCAGAAGGCAGAATAAACAAATCCTTTACTTGTTTACCAGCCCAAGTCCAAAACTTCCTTGTCTTGTCCATTCCTCCCTCATTTACATTTCCGTCTAAAAGGTAGAAAGTTGCTTGCTTTGGCCACTTGAGTCTCCTGTTTTTATGGGCTCCTATAGGTACAAAATTAAATTTATTTTCCCCCAGTTCGTCTGTCTTTTGTCAACTTAATGATCAGACCAGCCAAAGAACCGAGAAAGGAGGAGAGTAAAAATTCTCCTCCCCTACAGCAGTTTGCCCTTGGGATGACCTTCACCTTCAGAAGGCTAACTCTGCCTCAGCAGACACTTGTCATCACAGCTACCTTCAGGTCGCTGGTAGTCACCATGGCAGAAAGGAGGCCATGCTCCATATTAGCTATCACCTTTGGAATAGACAGTCACGGCTGTCTTTGAAAGGGCCACTTTTTTCCCTCCCATGGGCTCACCTACCAGAGAATTCTCAGAAGGTGGTGCTAGCGGATTATGCCCCCTCATCCTCATCCAGCAGCAGTGACTGGGGACAGAGGTCCCACTAGGGTCCCAGGGTGCAGTGCTGTCCTTTCGGACCACATTGCAGCGTGGGGGATGGGAGACAGAGACGGCAGGGTCTGTGGCCGGCCCACCCTGGTGCTCTGCACAAGTGCTTTGTGGAGAGGCGGGGTGCTGGCAGCCGCCTGTGATCTGGGGAGGCTGTTCCCTGCTCCCTGCCCACCCAACACTACCCTCTCCTCCCCGGCCTCCCATACTCTCTCCTCCCACAGAAGGCTGCCCTGGGGGGAAGGCTGCTGGTGGCCTCCTCCCCACACATCCACAGGATTCCTTTGCTCCCCAGACTCCCCAGAAGGCCTCCACTTCCCACCAACAGAGACAGACCTTCGCTCACCCTCCAGGAGCCTGTGGAGGTCATTATCAGAGCAGCTGAAAACATTTCCATTTGATGTGATTTATTGCTCTCAGGAAGCACCCCACCTCCCGCCTCAGTTGGATAGTGCTAATTAGTGCTGGATTGTGAAGCACTTAACTCATTGTCTTTCACTTCTGTTTCAGTCAGGTCTGTCTCACTGGAAGTGCCTGGAAGATGTCCTGGGACAGGCCATCCCATTGCAACAGGGGACTGGGGCCTTGCAGGCACACCGCCCATAGGGCAGACCCCGAGCTTGCTGTCCTGAACTTCTAAGTGATTTTTTTTTTTTTAAAGATTTTATTTATTTATTTGACAGAGAGAAATTACAAGTACACTGAGAGGCAGGCAGAGAGAGAGAGAAGGAAGCAGGCTCCCTGCTGAGCAGAGAGCCCGATGCGGGACTCGATCCCAGGAACCTGAGATCATGACCTGAGCCGAAGGCAGCAGCTTAACCCACTGAGCCACCCAGGCGCCCCCTAAGTGATTTTTAAAGGTGGGGCACCCCATTTCCATTTTGCACGGCCCTGCAAGTTCAATGGCCTCTCCTGCTCTTGGCCTCTCTGGCCCGGCAGGCAAGGCTGTCACACAGGGCCTGCTGCTGGACACTCTCCTGCCCCAGGAAAGTGCAGCCAGGGATCAGGAAGAGCACAAGAAAAGGAGCAGAGGTGCTAAAGCCTTGCCAAGGCCTACAGGCCCCTCACTGCCTCTAGGGACTCAGGAATGCAATCCCAGAGGAGCCGAGAAGGAAGGCTCAGAGAAATTCCTGCAGTGCAGTTTGTCAGGGTATCTTAGAGCTTTAAATCACACCACAAGAGGATTTTAAAGGGCAGCCTCCATTCTTTTTTTTTTTTTTTTTTAAGATTTTATTTACTTGAGAGAGAAAGAGCATGAGCAGCAGGGGAAGGGTTGGAGGGAGAGGGAGAAGCAGACTTCCCTGCTGAGCAGGGAGCCTGATGCTGGGCTCGACCCCAGGACCCTGGAATCATGATCTGAATCGAAAGCAGACGCTAAACCCATTGAGCCTCCCAGGCGTCCCAAGGCCAGTCTCCATGCTTGTCCACTGCAGTGAGAAGCTTCTATCCAGAGCTCCTTGGTAGAAGTTTCAGGATCATGGCAGGTTAACTGAGCTTTAACAACATCTCTGGGGTAGGGACAGTGTCCATGCGTTGTCTCAAGGATATAATTCCGATTGAAAATATAAACACATCATATATGTGTATATACATGTACATGTACATACGTATCCATACATGTGTGTATATACATAACAATATTTTTACTAAGATCAAAGATCTTTCCATGTCTGTTGGAGGCACTGTGCTCTGGTGCCAGCCAGCTGCACCCACTAGAATTTACTCTTGGGATAATTCTAGGGCTCCAGCTCTTGCCTCTCGTGTCAGCCTGTGGGATCTTGGAGTGGGGCCGTTGGGGGCTTTCATCATAAGATGATCATTTCATGCCTTTTGTACTCTAAAAAGATTAATAGGGCACAGGGTTGATGGGTTCTCAAGGAGAAGCAGGACGAGTTACCCTGTTTTCCCCAGAGTTCTGGGGGCAGGTGGGGTGATACACAGGAAGGGCAGGACGAGAGTGGAAAGGGGCAAGGGGCCGGCTGAGCAGCCACTGGGCAGGAAGGCCAGAGGAAGTCTACCTACTCTGCTGGCAAGCCACAGACAGGGCCCCCCCACAGAAGACCCGGCAGCTGGGATAACCCGCTGGGCTAAACCCCTTGGGAGGCGCTTTCCCACAGGATATTGGCAAAGGCTCTGGTGCTCTGAGCTGAAGGTTGAAAATGAGAGCCCCTACGTTTTATTCTTCAGTTTTAATCAAAATAATACTCAGAAAATAGACACTCTTGCACAGATAGGATGGATGTAATACACGAAACATTTTTTATTTTGGACTACTTTTAGCTTTTCCCTTTGAAGGATCACTACTAATACAAATAAGCAAGTCAAACTATTTCAGATTCTATGGGGATCATTAGCTCTTCAGCAGCAGAATCCGGGAAGGCAGCAAAGAGCAAGGAAAACCAGCATTTCAGGCATTTCTGTTCACATCACATCTTTCTGTGTGACTCACCCGTTCCTGTCAGTTTTCATTTTCCTACAGAAAAACCAGCGCTGATGGTAATTGTTTATGAAGTACTCTAGACAGCCATGGCCCGAGAACGCTCCCTAAACACCAAAATTATTATTGTTGTTTGTCAGACAAGGCCCCGGCTTCTCTGAATACTAATTACATCATTCAGCAGGTGCATCTGCGTTTGTGCAGGGAGAGCTGGGGCTGGAGCCCAAAGAGGAGGGGAGCTCTCTCCTGCATTTGGGACAGGATGTGGTGCCTGGATGCTTCCACAGTCCTGATGGCTCGCTCATGAAGATAATGTGGCCAGCAAATATCCATCGGGAAAGTTCAGAGGGAGAGCAATTATCCTTACCCGGAGCTCCTGCTGTAAAGATATGTGCTCACAATTTCATTTCTATTTCATTTTGTGCCTCAGAGCTGAACGGATCTTGTAGAAGAGATAAAGCCAGGTGAAGCTTTAAAAGAGTGCCTCTTTTATTGCCTTATCAAAATCAGCAAAAGGCATTTTGAGGGTGAAATCAAGGAGGTTATTGTAACTCCAGTCCATTGCTTTAAATGACACAACCAAGATTTTCTAGGGCTCTTATATAAATGTATAAATAAAATTTTGCTGGGACGTAATAACAGCCACTCTCCAGCGCCTCAATAGGCATGCCATCCATCCTTCCATCTGTCCATCTGTCCTTCCATTCGTCCATCTATCCATCCATCTCCCCATCCTTCTGTACATGCAATAGTTATTGGACACCTACTCCAGACCAGGCTGAACAAACAAACTAGCCTAGTCCCCATGCCAAGGGTGCCACAGAAAGGAGGCACAGTGGGGTGGACACGGGTGGAGGTGAGGGATGGGGGCAGCGGGAGCAGTGGGGGAGTCAGGAAGCCTGCATAGACCGGGGAAGGGCTGTTGGGCCGAGGGGGTAGTCTGGCATCACAACAGCCAGGGACAGGGAAAGGAGGGAGGATGGGCGTGGCCTGAGGCCTGGGCAGGGTGTGCCCCACTGGGGCCACTGAGAGCTGCAGAGCACTCCCTCCAGGTCACCGCTCTGTCCCCTTCTCTAAGCAACAGGGAGTTGAGTTATTTCCTAACCTGAGTTCTGGAGAAATCAAGAGCTCCTTCTCCTTTTCTGGCAAGAGGTTACTATGCTCGGTTCTCTCTCAGCTCAGTGGCTTTGTTTCTTTGCTCCCAGCAGCTCAGTGATATCTGGAAAGCAATCCTTTCAGGCCACCCTGTCAGTCCTGAATCCAGCCATTCTTCCTGGGCCTGGGTCCACTAGAGAACAGGACTCTGGCTGGGTTAGGGAGGTGAGGCCTGATGCGTAGACTCATCGGGAGCACCCGATTTTACCCAACAGCACAGGAAAGATGAGAACATAAAAAAACAATCACCGGAAGACGCACTGCAAGAATCCTAAGCCATGTCAGCCAAGTAAGAGACATTAATTTGACGGTGAAGATATCCTTTAAGTAAAGGAAGTTGAAGGAGATAAACCACTTATTGGCACTGGGATCAATAGATCTTAAATTAGCTACAAAGCTGTGGCAAGCAATGAGGCAAGAAAGATCCAAAAATTGTTGCTATTATTATTTGCCCCCGAGGGGCCCTCAGACAGCCTGCTACTCTCTGAGGATGGTTATTGTGGGTAATTGAGACGGCTCCCACTTGGGTGGCAGAGGCCTGGGCAGGGGGGCCTCCCAGACGGCTGTCTGAGAGGAAAGGTGAGCTGAGGGTGTGCAGAAGGCAGGTGAAGGGCAGGCGCTCATCAGTGCCTACACCCCGCCCCCCCGCACCCCCAATGGGTCTATGCTTCATGCCTCTCTTTGAAGTCTGTGCCCAGAGAGAAAAGATGGCCCCCTGGCGCGGAGGCCTTTGCACTCTGGGCTCTCAGGAGGCCCTGAGCCTCAGACAGACGCTGGAGGTGGTCAGGGCTTCTAGTCTCTTCATTGTCTATAGCCAAAGCCCAACAGCATCGTCATGCAACATGCGTGTGGAGTGAGGCTCAGGGCGAGAGAAGGGCAGCTTCTGAGACAGTGAGCCCTATCACCGCACGTGAGCAGTGTGCCACACGCTTATGGCCACCTGTGGGTGGGCACATCCAAGGGGGAACAGTTCAGCGTGACTGAAGCCATGTCTCAGAGTCCACGAGTTTCCTAAGAGCCGCTGGCTTACTGTTTTGGTTATGGGTACATACTTCTAGGTTCTTATCACTAAGACTGTGTTTTAAAAAACAATCAGCTTTACTGACGTGTAATTAACTCACAGTAAAACCCACAGGTTTCCCGTGTGCAGGGCGGTGGCTCTGAGGCCGTGAATGCCGTGTACGCCATGTAACCACCACCCAGTTGTGACACGGACGGTTCCATCGCTTCTAGAAGGTCTTGGTGCAGCCTGTTGTCATCCGCCCACCCCGCTGGGCCAGTTTCGAAAGGAAGGATTGATTCTGCTTGTTTGAGCTGTCATGGGAGTGCAGCCATGCCACGCGCATTCTCTGTATCTGGCTCCTTCCACTGAATGTAATTCCTTGCTTCCTCCAGGTGTGGGAGTCCCTAGTTTGTTCCTTCGCTGGGAAATAGTCTAGGTACTGATATACCACCACGTTTATTCATTCACTTGTCTGATTTCTTTTTGCTCAGCGTACATCTTAGAAGTCGTTTTCGGTTGTCTCCTGGACGGCGCATCTGCAGTGAGTGACCTAAATATGAGGCAATTTCCCAGCATGGATGCTCCAGGGCTTGGTCTAAGTCTGTTCTAGACGCTCCCAGAAGAGGACTCTCAGTTGCCTCTAGTCACAGAGCCGTCCGGAAGGAACCACCCCAGAGCTTCCAAACTGCTTCTACTGACCTGCTCCCTTCGAAGGGCTCCCCTCCACCCCTTGCCCTGGCCACCCACAGCCCCACTGATGGCTGCCACAGAAAGGCAGCACGCCGGAGGTGAGGGTCCACAGATGAGACCTGCAGGCCCCTCCTGCACCAGCTTGAGTGTGGCCAAAAGCGAAGGAGAAGAAAAATGATAGCATTTGCCCAGAGCTAATTTAGTGATGCTTTCCAGTCACTTCGGAAAGATTGCTGGTGTAGTACTGAAGACAATGGCCTGTTGGCCACCATAAATAGTCATCCTCAACAACATTCTTCTGTCCTGTGATGCTTTTATGGTCACACATGGAACCAGCTCAGAGAAGAAGCAAACACGGCGTGTGCATGTGGTCCTCACTTCTGAGTACGCTGTGGTCCTGGGGACCTTAGAGGCTGGGAGCGTGTGTGTCCAGGAAGGTGGAAGCAGGGCTACATGCTAAGTGTGGGGAAATCAGCGGGCACAACTCCAACTCTGCTGCGAGGCAAGTTCCCCCCTCGAAGGTTCCTTTCCAGCTGGAGAAAGCAGGGGCCTTTTCTGTGACCTTTGTCTGATGAAAGCCCGGGGAGCTCCTGAGTGGAGGGTTTCTTCAGGCATCGCGTTTGGGGAATGGAGCTCTCAGGTCTGTTTGTTGCAGGCAGATGTCCTCTCAGCCTATTGGGAGTATTTATGGAGAGCGTACCCAGCACCAGGCCCTGTTCATACACACACTCTTGTTTAATCCTCTGAACACTGCAAGGTAGGTCCTCACTATTCCCCGTTTAACTCGGGAGCCAACAGAGGCTCAGAGAGGTTGAGTCACTCGCCTGAGGCCACACAGACCGAGGTTGGAGAGCTGGGCACAAACCCAGACTTGCTCTACTTCCCACCATTCTGCTCATCCTGGGATCAGGGGAGCCACAGAGAGAGCCGCAGAGAGAGCAGGGAGGGGACAGGGTGAGAGGGACAAGTCAGGACAGGAGCCCAGTGTCAGTGCAACGTGAATGGAGACCCGTGAGAGCTGGACAGTCCTCCGGGAGGCGCTGCCCCTGCAGCATCGTTGAGTGGGTCTGTTGTTCGGAGCGGGGCTCTGTACCCCCTCCCACAGGGGGCCTTTGAAGACTCCTGCAGCCTCCGGCTTCCAGCGATGGCTTCCCGTTATCTCCTCTCCCCTTTCAACACCGCGCCAGCACCGCGGCTGCTTCACTCCCGGGCACACATGCCGTGGACTCCCATGAAGAGTCTGTGCCCTGAGAACCTGGGGAGGCCGGCTCTAACACAACCCACGGGCAGCAACACAGACATTCTCACGTGCCTGGGCTTTGAAGTCAGAGTTTGTTTGTTTGTTCCTGAGCCCATGGATCTCTCCCTGCTCTTAGTACTGGGACCAGCTGCACCTCCCGCCTTAGTCTCCTGACGTGGAAACGGCCCAGCGCAGGTGGCATTTCCGCCGGCGGCTGACCTGGGTGCGGGGCCAGGAACTTGCTCTCGGTGCCCCTCCGAGAGGCCCTTTCGCCTGCATTGGAATCCCAGCACGAAGAAAGCAACTTGTACACTTGGATCCTTCCTGTCAAACTCAAGGTCTTGTTCTACCGGTTTGAGAGAGGATTCTTTTTTTTTTTTTTTTTTAATGTTCTGTGTTCAAGCACAGTAACGGGCAAGCCTTGGGGAGGGCGAGCTAAGGAAGGCGTCCTGTGGGTTCATCGGAGCCCCCCAGAGATGGATCCGCTCTGACAAGCCTTAGGGGGGACCGAGGAGTCCCTGGGGCGGAGACTGAAACCCCTTCTCCATGGCTTCCTTCACTCTTCGCACGGCTAGGGTATACATAAATGTGACACAGACTGTGCTGTCACCACCTCCTCATCTTGCTCCCACCCTGCGCCTCTCTTCAAAGAGGAGGAGCTGGAGTCACCGTATCCTTTTTAGAAAGTGACTGAAGGTAGTGCGTTGCCCTCGCCCAGACAGGTAGTGACTAGTCTGGATGACCCAGGACGCACGTGAGGAGAGCCACCACAGGCTGGGAGTGCTTGCTTTTGGAAGGATATCTTCCCAGCCTAGATTGTGGCGTGTTTTCCTTGGCTGGGGTGTGGAAGGAGAGTGGCAGGAGTCGGCCCTTGCTCTGAGTGTCCTGGCTGCTGCTGTCCGCTCTCCACGCCTGGGAGAAGGGCTAGTGGGCTCCCTTCTGCGCATGTGCATGGAGTGTGCCCCGCACTGTGCCCCAGGCCCTGTGGGACAAGGGTGACCACCAGCCAGCTCTGCAGCCCCAGACCTGGGCTGAGCAGGGTGTCCTGGCTGGATCCGCCACAGGCAGCGCTATTTCCCATGAGCCATAGCCCTGTGCCCTTGACGGAGGCTAAACTCCCTGCGCCTCAGTCACTTTACGTCTCAAATGGTGGGGACACAGCACTGCCTGCCTGCCTGCTTCTCTGATGAGAGGATGAGAGTAATACTCTTATGCAGAAGCGTCCTGATGTGAAGGCTCCATGCAGGTACTTACTCAGGAGTGTGCACAAGCAAGCACCGCCCAGCTACAGAGGGGAAAGTCCTCCTCTGTTCCGTGGGAATGGTATTTTCTTCGAGAAAAGTAAAATAGACCGACCAAGCCTGAAAGATGTTGGCCATGGAGCCCACACTGTTGCCTTTAATCTGAGGCAGCTGTTTTGCTCACAGTGGGTGAAGCAGGGTCTCCTGCTGGGGAGGACGACAGGCTGGCACTCACACACTCAGTAGACCTCAATGAAGACATGCTGAGCTCAGTGCTGGGTTAGGATGGGTGCAGACGCCCACACCCCTGGGGCGCTGCCCAGAGCAGGCACTGGTCCAGTTGCCACATCAGCCCATGAGGTGGTCCTGCCGGGGTTCCCACTGTGTAGATGAGGCAACTCTAGCACCGCGCACGAGTGGACCTTCCTGAAGTCACACGGTTGGGCTGAGTGGCCGAGCCAGACATCTGGCTGCAGAGGCCACACTCTTACCCCACAGACCAGGGTTATGGACCCAACCTTGAGGAGCTGACATCTGGGGAAGCACAGGGCCTGTGGTGGCTCTGTTTATTTATAAGTTCTGACATTTCCCCTCGTAGGAAGAAGTGAGGGTTTCCAGGATCACCGTGGCATATGAATTTGGTGATTTCAAGAAATTGCACCCTGCCTTCTAAACCAGAACGTGCATGAGTGCAGTTCATAGCTTTCTGACCTGGGGAAAGCCTCAGAAGCTGTGACTGCATCCCAAGCTGCCTCACTGTCTGTGCTGAGGGGACAGGAGTCCTCATGGAGGATAAATGGCTGTGTGGCCATCAGCCAAACCAAGGCAGTGTGTGTGGCTGAGCCCCTCCCGAGCCCACTCCCCATTCTTGCTCTAGTGGAGCTCTCTGTTTATTCCAGGGGCTGATAAGGAATGTTATGCCAACGAATCCAAGTACACAACAGTTAAAGACACCTTTTATTAGGTGTTTCATTACATATTTCACTACTTTGGCAGTCTGAATGCTATTTATTCCCATGCCAACAGCCCTAAGATGATGCCAAAGGATTTGGAATTAGAATATACTGGTATTAAAATGTAAAAAAACATGTTTAAAGCCTGGAAACCTGGTAATTAGAAAGAAATATTAAATTCTTAAATAGTGAAAATGTCTCTTGAGTTTTTAGGGGAGCTAATTAGAGGTCGGGGTAGAAAGAATATAACTTGGTTTATTTGGACCACCAATGTTTTACATGTCAGCCAGCAAGAGTGCCAGGAAAAAGAATCTTGAATGATTTAAAAATAAAAATACAGCTAATAAAAATGATCTATATATATTTTAAAATGGCGTGTATCCCAAAGGGAGAAACCAAATATGGTAGACACATGCAATGGAATACTAGTTTGCCTTATAAAAGGAGGAAACGGACGTGTGCCACACAGCTGAAGGATACCACGCCAAGCTAGCCACCAAAGACCAAACACCAGGTGACTCCACTGATGTGAGGTCTCTCAAGTTGCCATTTGGAGACAGACCGAAGGTTGCTGGGGGCTGGACCAGTGGGGATGGGGAGCTGGCGGGTCATGGGGACAGAGTTTCCGGTGGGGAAGATGGAAGAGTTCCAGAGATGGATGGTGGTGATGGCTGCTTTGTAGAACTTTTGCAACCCTCCAGAGCTTTGCAAAACAGAGTTTTGGAGATGCTGGCTCAGGCCGGTGTGTGGGCCTATGAGTCTGCCTAGTTGTGAAGGTCTGTGAGGACAGTTGCTCTCCTGCATGGCCACCTGTGTCCCCTCTGAGGGCAGCAGGCCATACCCTCATGTAAGTACAGCTGTATGGGTAAGCCCCCGGGAAGAGTGAGCAGAGAGAAAGGGAAGAGAAGTGCAATCTAAAAGGCCTTGTCTGCCTGGCTTCATGGGGCAGGTAAGATGAGTATGATGTGAGAAGGTTTTAAAGTGGAGAGGGGTGGGAATAGAGAATAAAAGCAAAGGCAGGGCATCTGTGTGGCTCAGTAGGTTAAGCATCTGCCTTTGGCTCAGGGCATGATCCCAGGGTGGTATCATGGAGCCCTGCATCTGTCTTCCTGCTCACTGGAGAGCTTGCTTCTCCCTCTCCCTATGCCTGCTGCTCTGCCTACTTGTGCCCTCTCTCACCCTCTATCTCTCTCTCTGTAAAATACAGAAATAAAAGCTTTTAAAAAATAAAAATCAAAAAGAAAGCTGAAAAGGCAGGGCAAGGAAGACTTTCCAGGAGGAGCAGAGAGCATGGGTTTGCATACAAGCTCCTATCACAGATTCTGGGCTTACTGAGCCTCAGGTCCAAGGGGAAGGAAGTGAGGGGCCGGGAGATCAGCGGGAGCTAAAGTGCATCTGAGTGCAGACCATGGGAGAGAACAGTCAGATTGCAAAGGCTACCAGCTTCACAGAATTTTTTCGTAATGTGTATGTTGACCCTCCACCCCGTCCTCCCATCTGACCTCTCTTCTATCTATCTAACTCACAATCAGCCAGAATGATGTCTCCTGGCCTGTGTGTGCATTTCCTCCATTTCTCTGCATTGTTACCAGAAGCATCCACCCCTTGGGCATGAATGAGTCAGCTGTTTGGGAGGACCTCCAAATGCTGTGTCTTTGAGGACACGCCAGCCTCCTCCTCCTCCAGGCAGTCCTCTACAGGACTTGGAAAATGTACTTGGGGAGCATTCCAGATGTAAGGGGCCGTCAGGGTACAAGATTAACCTGGGTGCACTACCAGATATTCTGAGGCCTCGGAATCCGCCCCTTTCCATTTCTCCCTATACTTCACGGAGGCTTTTCAGACATTCATTTCAGTACCTACAGGGCAGGGTGGCTCCATGTGGTGTGATGGGAGGCAGATCCCGGGACCCAAACACCTGAGCACACTCAGCATCCCTCTGAGGCTCACGCACAGTAAGGGGCTTAGGGGGGTATGTTGAGCCCAACTCTGTGTAACTGTAACCCGCCGGGCACTGATGGCAGGACTATCCTGAGCACTGAGCAGTTCGTACAGGGCTTATTCTCTGTCCAGAGCCTATATGCTAAAAACTCTTATACACTTAAAAAGTTTTTATGTATCATAAAGTAAAATTGTGGCACCTGGGTGGCTCAGTGGGTTAAGCTGTTGCCTTTAGCTCAGGTCATGGTCTCAGGGTCCTGGGATCGAGCCCCGCATCAGGCTCTTTGCTCAGTGGGGAGCCTGCTTCTCTCTCTCTCTTCCTGCCTCTTTGCCTACTTGTGATCTTTCTCTGTCAGATAAATAAATAAAATCTTAATAAAAAAAAGTAAAAATGGTGGGGATGTATATTGATGCAGCCATCATGGGAAACGATACGGAGGTTCCTCAAAAAATTAAAAATGGCACTACCGTATGATACCATCTGATGCAGCAATTCCACTTCTGGGTATTTACCCAAAGCGAACAGAAACAGTAAGTTGAAAAGATATCTGCCCTCCTCCCATGTCTACTGCACCATTCTTTGCAATAGCCAAGATAGGGAAGCGACCTAAATGTCCATCAAGAGATGAATGGATAAAGAAGATGTGACACACATGCAGATACACACACACACATGAACACACACAAAATACTATTTGACCACAGAAAAGAACAAAGTCTTGCCCTTTGTGACAACATGGATGTCGAGGGCATTAGGCTAAGTGAACTAAGGCAGAGAAGACAGAGAAAGATGGATACCATGTGATTTCACTTCTAGAGGGCATCTAAAAACAAACCAAAACCCCACCTCAAACTCCAGATAGAAGGAAGAGCTGGGCAGTTAACCAGACAGAGGTGGGGGCTTTGAGGGAGAGGCGTGAAGGAGGTTATAAGGTACAAACTTCCAGTTATAAAATAATTAGTCCTGGGGCGCCTGGGTGGCTCAGCCTTCGGCTCAGGTCATGATCTCAGTGTCCTGGGATCGAGCCCCGCATCGGGCTCTTTGCTCAGCGGGAGCCTGCTTCCTCCTCTCTCTCTGCCTGACTCTCCACCTACTTGTGATCTTTCTCTCTGTCAAATAAATTAATAAAAAAAAAAATTTAAAAAAAAATAAAATAAAATAATTAGTCCTGGGGATGTAATTACAGCATGGCGACTACAGTAATAATATTGTCACTATATATTCGAAAGTTAAAACAGCAGATCTTAAGAGTTCTTATCACAAGAAAATAATTGACCTGTGTGATGATGGGTATGAACGAAATGTATTGTGGTAGAGATCACTTTGCAATATATACATACATGTATTGGATCATCCTGCCGTGTACTTGAAACTAATAGAAGGGTATGTGTCAATTACATGTCAATTAAAAAAACCTTAAAAAAAAAGTAAAATGGTCTTGGAGTGAATTATTTTCCAAAGAGACTATTTTTAAAATAGAGGTCTTCATATTTCTTTCATGTACTATGGATTCCTTTATTTTCACCAGTGTAAGAAGCAAAAGTATTGAAGATACCCCTAGGACTTCACATACACACACACACACACACACACACACACGCATACAAACACACATATGCATACACTTGGAATGTCTATTTAATGTTGGTAATGGTTGTTTCTGGGTGGGAGAATTGGGAATATTTTTCTTACTTTCCTTTTTACATTGTTCTATATTGCTTGATTTTTTTCTATGAGCATACACTATTTTGAATAAAAACAATAAATAATTATTCTAAGGGAAAAAGCAAAGGCACAAGAAGTGTCTGGCGATTTTGCTCTCTAGTTACCAGAAGAACATGGGTGGCCTGAGCCCATCCATCCTTTCCTTACAAATAGTCATGTGTGGCTGGGGCCTAGGACCCATCACTTTGGAATGACATTGCCTAGTGCATCCCACTCTAAGTGAATATCGTCTTCCTGCTGCCATAGCTCCTCAGAGAAGAGGACACAACTTGTGATTAGCTTTATCATGAAAACAGTTTTTCCCTAACAATTCTTTCTCCATCGTAAACAAGAATCATCTGGGGTTGAGGACTGATGTGGAGTCAGAGAGCCCACTTGGGTGACAGCCCTCCCCACCCACCCCAGCCCCGTATGCCATATGGAAAACGGATGTTCTCATTTCTTCCTGAACACCAAAGAGTGACTCACTTGAAATAATGACGTACGCTGCTTATGATTTATCATGGGCTAGGTCTTCATGCTGCCTTCGAAGCAGATGTGACTGGAAAATGACCTAAGAATAATATGTCCCATCTAAATTGAAGAGTCTATGAGCTCACTGAGGCTAATGCCCTCATTTCCTTCAGTTTTTGAAGAAGCTAGTGTGTCTGGGAGGAGGTGGAATGCATCCCTCTAAGAGCTGTGAGGATTGGCTGCAGCAAAATGGACAAGTCAATGACCAGATGGTTGTGTTCACTGAGCTCTGCCTGGGTCAGTGGGGAGGTAGGCCCGATGGCGCAATTTCTGATCACAGGAAGGAGCTTCCCAGCTGGGGAACTGAATGCTACAGCCATTGCGAAATACCCAACCCTGCAAGGCAAAACAGACAATAATACCCTCTGAGATGTGTATTTCTTTCATAAAGGCTGAAGGTGTTAAGAGCAGGTGAGCTTGGCCAGGGCCAGAGTAATCAGGGAAGTGCAAGGGACTATTTATTCCTTCACATTGCAGTGTGACATGACTCCCCACAGCATGTCAACAGGGCTCTGAATGGTGCTTCTGAAGTACCAAATGGCCTTTAGGCTTCACCTCTGCTCTTCTGGAACTTTCCCCTGCCTTATCTCCCTTCTCAGGTCATGTTTTCCAAAAAGCTCCCTGAACTGGAGACTGAAGTACACATCATTTATCAGAGAGGGCTTCGGGGATCAACACTTGTGGATGGGAGAAGTTGGGCTGCAAAGGCAATCCCAAGAAAGACCTCAAGGGAGCCAGGCAGGACCTACAGAATTTTCTTGACTTGGAACAGTGGGACCAGGCCTTTACACCCCCATATCAGCCACGCACTGGATGTGGGATGCACCCAGGAGAAGGGGGTGACCATGGTGAGGCAGCCTTCTACCTCCAAGGACAGTTGCCAGGTTAGGGGACCCAGCTGTGAGCCATCTTCCAGGCATTGTCCCAGCCTCAGGGAGGCACCTGTTTCTTGTGCTTGCTCACCAGGCTGAGACCCATCTATCTGGGGGTTTCTCAGCATCCTGAAGGAATTCTGTATAGCTTGGTGCTCTTCCTCAGTGGACTCTTATCATGCAGAGGCCCCTCTTTCCCATTCCCTGGTCACCCCACAGGTGAGTAAGAATCATGTCAACATCCATCTTGCAGATATGTCCTGGAAAGTGGACCTTAATTCCAGTGGCCACAGCATAGTACCATAGTAGAGGAACCCTAACCTTAGAAGATGATCACAAAGAAGTAATCTGTCAGTTATTTCTGTTATCTGGGCAGCACTGTGTCTGGGGTCAGACAAAAGCTCAACCAGAAAGGGTATGATGATTACTTTTCTACCAGATCGTGAAAGTTAGAATCAAAAGGAATTCCAATGTCAAGCGTATCTTGATGGGAAGGGTAGTCTTACCAGAATTTAAACTGAAATTCTTTGTTTCAAATCCTATACATAATCCTGTTTATAGACACAGCACACAGATGGAGGTAACATGGTTTTAGAGGAAGGAGCACTGGACTAGGATGGTTTTTCCTTTCCAGAGGCCTCAATTTCGTTAACTGTAAAGTGGGGATACTATATTAGATCACAGCTAAATGTTCCTCCATCTCTACTAGTCCATGAGGTTCTCTTAGATCTATGATATGCAGTGAAAACCTTTGGCAACACTATTACCAGAACAAATACCCGTGTTGTGGACTGCTTTATCATGTCCTGATTAATTCAACAAACATCATCATCCTCCCAGGGGCTGCTGGGATACCAAAAGGAACATAAGGATGAGTAAGATGTAGACTGGCCCTTGAGGCTCTTCCAGTCTAACGAGAAGGCTTAGATAGCAGGCAAATGACCTTGAAAGTAGGATCAAGAATATTTCCATTAGGGAGCACAAACATCGTTTTTTTTTTTTTTTTCTTGTTGTTGTTTGCTTTGCTTTGTTGTTTGCTTTTTTGGGAGGAGATCAAAAGAGAAAAATTACATTGCTGGTTGGGCAGAATGAAGAAAATTTCATTTACGAAGTGGCATTTGATATAGTCTTAAGAATCTGAGGTGGGGAAAAGAATTTGAGGTGTCGGGATGACATGTGGAAGGGGCTAGGGTGGGGAGGTTACAAGGTGGTGCTGGGGCAGTTTGTTTGCTGCTCTGGTTGAAATGGTGTGTTCACATGAAAGGTATTAGCAGATTAGGTTGGAGGGTAGTTTGGAGATTGATTGCAAAGGGCCTTAAATAATAGGATTTACTTTTCATTAACTAGACAAGGGTTTTCTGAACAACAGGAAAACAGGATGTGTTTTCTAAATCTCTCTTCTTCAGATTTGATTATTTCAGTTGATCTGAATTCAATTCACTGCCTCTTTCTTCTACAATCTCCAACATGTTGTTAAGCCCTCTGGTGAATATATTTCAGATATTGTACTTTCCAATTCTAGAGTTCCCTTTTTATTGTTTTATTTTTTAAAAGATTTTATTTATTTATTTGACACAGAGAGAGATCACAGGTAGGCAGAGAGGCAAGCAGAGAGAGAGGAGGAAGCAGGTTCCCCACCAAGGAGAGAGCCTGATGCAGGGCTCGATCCCAGGACCCTGAGATCATGACCTGAGCTGAAGGCAGAGGCTTTAACCCACTGAGCTACCCAGGTGCCCTAGAGTTCCCTTTTTTAAAAAAATAATTTCACTTTCCCTGCTGAGAATTGTTGTCTGTTCACTCATTACATCCAACTTCTTCTTTAAATCACTGAACATGTGGATATTAAATGTCCTAAAGTCTTTGTTAATTCCAACACTTTTGTTGTCTTTGGATCTGTTTCTATTGACTACTTTTCCCTGAATTGTGGGTCACATTATCCTTCTTCTTATGTCTGGTAGTGGTTTTACTGTATGCTGGACATTATAATGATTTGTTGTAGAGCATCTACTTCAGAAGAGTGTTGGGTTTCACTACAGAAGGTGTATATTACTGGCATATTCTTTTGGAACCGTCAGGCTGGACTTCATTCTTTATTAGGGCACATCTATTTAGCTTTTTCTCTTTAGTCCTAATGCATGATCCTTACACCTAAGGCATGGACTTTGGGAATGCCATTTGATGGCCTAAAGTTCTCAGTGAGGCTTTTCCACCCTCGTTGTGCCAACACTCCAAACTTTCCCAGCTTTGTGAAACTTCTGAGCTCTGTTCAGCTCATAACCCTGTAGGAGCTGCTCTCTGCTGTGTTGTGTTGAGTCTTAGCCAAGGACCCTTGGGGAACCCTCATGCCATTTTATGGGGTTCCCTTCAGTGTAGCTCTTTCCTATATGGTGTCTTGTCCAACAGATTCTAGATACATTATCAGCCCCAAATTCCCATATCATCTGCCTTTTCATCTCAGTGAGATGACCTCTCTGCTTGGTCTCACTGTGGTATAGAAAGTGCCTCCCAGCAGAAAGCTGGGTAATGAATATGTCTCTCTTCTCTTAAGGATCAAAAGACAAACTGTGTTGTTTGTTGCCCAATGCCTGAAAACAGTTGAAGTTGGCTCCTATATCTGTCCAGTTCTGAAGTTCTTTTTGATGTGCCAGGACACAGGAAAATTAGTTTGATGGTGTCCTTGCAGGACAGCTCTGAGTGATGAGACACTGGAGGTGGGTATATGAAAATAAGGTCCTAAAGTAGGGTGGTGGCAATGGAAACAAAAAAGAAGCATCTAAAAAACTTGACGGAGGGGGCAAGTTGGACAGAAGGAAATGGTTCAGAGTTTCCGAGTCTTTTCTCTGCTCTTTTACCGTCATCTGTTTGTCCAAGAATCAACTGAAGTTGAACCAGACTGGTAGGTAGAAGGGACCAAGAACATGGTTATTCTTTGAAATAATGTTTTCCTACAAACTACGAATGGGACACAAAAGATTGCCAAGATCCTTGCACTTCTCAGCTCTCTCCTGAAAAGGATGATGAAAATTCTAGGGTCAGAAAAACAGAATTCAAGGAGCCTCTCTGTGTAGGAGACTGTCATGTCCAAGACTTCTAACTATTATCACTCAGGAAAGTTGATGAAGAAATGTAACACTTGTGACCAACCAATTCCTTCACCACATCCTTATAAGATCCTTCAGTTACAGCCACACAAAGAGCACAGGAAGTATTTAAAGGCATGAATTCTGCGTCTTGGAGCATGTTCTCTTCAGAACAAGAAACCCATTCCAGAACCAGCAGGATGAATGTAGCAGATGGTTATGGATGGAAACAAAGGATATATGGCCTGAAATTTCTTTTTATCATTTAAATGGTTAATGACTTGATGGAATTTCACAGATTTTCTGAAGTCAACCTGTCTTCTCTCTTCCAAATTGGAGACCCTGATAGGTTTGGGTAAGTGTGGCTTCTACCCCATCCATACAACTACCCACCCAGAAACTATACTTGGAAAAAGATTCCCTACCAACTCCTCTTGGCAAACTTGTGAAACATATGCTTTGTCTTTCCATTCCAGTCAGTGCCTTTCTCACTTAGACCTGTGCCTTGTATGGTGTTTTGTCAGGTCCCTGAATTCTCTGTTTTTACCTGCTTTCCTCTACCCATTCCCTCCGTGATTTAGATTCGGCCAACTGTCCCTAAGAAAATAATTTTATGCAGAAATTCATACAAGGCTGCAAGTGACTGTGGCATCTTTCCCAGGAAGGCACGCACAAACTGATTGGAATAATAGCATTAGAGGGTGATGACTATATCTTTAGGACCCTTAAGTCAGATTTCTTAGGTTCAAAATCTGGGTTGATCATTTACTAGCTATGTGACTTTGGGCAAATCATTTAATTTTCTCTGTGTCTAAGGTGTCTCATTAGTAAAATTATATCATTAGGTCCTGTCTCAGAATGCAAGAATTAAGAGAGAAGAGATGTATAAAGTGATAACAGTGGTTGGTGCATAGTAAGTTTAATGAACACAAGCTATTTTCCAATTTTGGAAATTTTCTGCAATGAAAAAACTGATAAATAAAAGAAAAATAGAAGAAATAAAAATCACAAACCATCCATGATGCATTTTCTTTCAGTCTTCTATTTGCACATAGATCTCCCTAAGAACTAGATTAGGATAGCAGTATACATGCTCCTCAGCATTTGCCTTTTTTCCCCTTATAGCTTTAATTATTCATAAACTGCATTCTTTTTAATGGGTCCGAACTTTTCCTCTATATGGATGGACCATAATTCAATCAACAAATCCCCTAATATCTGATCTTCAGGTCGTTTTCCAATGTTTACTATTACAAATACTGAACAATAAGCATCTTTAAGGCTGTCTGATGATAGTCAATGATGACACTGATCCATAAAAGGGCAATTACAAAGTTAAAGGCATGATGTCTGAGGATGGTTCCTATATAGGCATCCTTTATGACCCAGACAAGACCTCTGGTTTAGTTTCGGGTAAGAACACAGTTTGGTTTTGAACATTGGGTGTTTCTGATGCCACTGAAAACGTTTCAGGTCCTCCACCTACTGCTCACGAGCTGTGCACCAAGTCCTTCAGATAGGAAGCTTCTGACATTTGTCAGTCCCTCCAGGTAGCCTCTGCCCGTGGCATCATGCGAGGGGTCCCACAGGGGGCTTTTCTGGTTAGAGGGTTATAACCTGGCTGATGGACTGACCTTTCCTTTGTAGATACCCAGTTATGGGCAGCTCCTTCCACCTGCTCAGCCATCATCCTGCATCACTGGAATTTGCTGAAAATCTTTGGCTGATGGTTTGTTTTGCATTTTCTTCCTTGTTCTGGACTTTTGCAGTTAGGATCCCAGCTGAGGAATTGATGACTCCAACTGGCTGACTTTGCACTATCTTCTCCAATTTCCCCAGTCCTATGTCCCGAGCTTGGGGGAAAGGGTCTGTCATGGCTGCCACTAACATCCAGTCCCAGCCCCTCCAGGTCTCCACAAAGTACCGCTGTGGGCTCCCAGGCCACTGGCTTCTTGCAGCAGATGAAAGCCCAGGTTGTTTAGAGGCGGAGGCGATCCCTCTTACGCTCTGGTTTGGAGACCACAGGTCTTAGTCACCAGGTCAGGAAGTCACAGGCGGGGCGGGGCTGCTGATGTTGCTCTTGGGAGCAACCTCGTCGGTTCTGTTCAGGCTTTCCCAATAACGGTCCCTCAAACAGAGGCTCTAAGTGAAGTGGTCTGGCTGTGTTTCGTGTTTCCCATGGGCTAGATGGTTCTGCCAGGTTCTACCTGCCGTCCCAGTTTCCTCACAACCTCCTCCATGAGGACATTCTCAGACCACAGCCACACACCTGGATGCATTTCAGCTAAGTGAAGAGAGACGTGCGGTTCCTCCAACTGCCTTTAAAGCGTAATTGATGGGGTATCACCCACCATTTGATATCCAAACCCCGTCTTTCACCAGGCCTACCTGGGAAGGCTGGCGGAGGGAGGATACCTCGGGATCCTTGCTTTTTAATGTATCGGAGGTACTCCAAAGGAAAGGATATTTGTTTTCCCTTTTGCTCCTCTAATTGATGCAGCTGTTGCCCAGCCTCATATGCATTAAGCTAAATATTATGTCTTTGTAACGTTTTTGATCTTCATTAATTATAGCTCAGGAAAGCTGACAAAGGCAACCTGTCTCTTTAATATAAACAAGATTAATTGCACGGTTCCTGCAGAAAATGAACTACCAGCAGTTTAACAAAAAATGTTTGTCTTTAAGCAGTCTTTGGATAAAAAAAAAAAATTAAAACTGTTACAGGAAGTGCCAAAGCTGCCAAATTACCATGCCCGTGAGCCTCGCCCTCATTATCAGACTAAACGAACGAATGCACACACCCCTGCACTTTCATCCTCCTCCAGGCCCAAGGAAAAGAAAGGCGGGGGGTGGGGGGAGCACCTTTATACAAAGAAGTGTCTCTGAAGTCTGGAATGCACCCTGGCTGTTTGAAGACAAGATTTATACCTGACACCTTTCCTTAAGCTCATTGTTGAGACTCGTCTGTTTTCAAATCAACCGCAGACTGACTGCTTGAGGTACTTCATCTTATAACGACCACATAATCTAAGATAAATACACAAGGGATTGCTATCACTTTCATTAATAACCATGAAATATTCCTTCCTTCAGCAGGTTAAAAAAAAAAAAAAGAAAAGAAAACAGGCAAATACACTCAATGGGCTGAGGTTGAAGGCTTGTGGGGAAGGGCTTCCTTAGGGCAGGGGCCAGAGGGCAGAGGGTGGGGGCAGGGGTCAAAGGGTGAGGGTAGGGGTCAGAGGGTGAGAGCATGGGGCAGAGGAGAATAGGCAAAGAGCAGAGGACGGAGTGAAGTGTTCAGAAGGACTCAGACACAGCACAGGACCCAGAGGATAGGAAAGGAAGCTGGGGGGCACTCTACAGCCCCTCCAATGCTTCAGGACCCTCACTTAAAATGGCAAAGCCAAGAGTCAAGACTCGTTGCCACTCTTGCCACTCACCCCTGGAGTCAGGGGCTGGAGTGTGGTTCTTGAGCCTTTGCAGCAGACCTAACAACCTGAGAGATCAGGTCCTTCAGGAAACCTAAAAGCCCAAGAGCGAGCCCTTTGATTATTTGGGACACTGTGACCTTGAGGCCAATCTGAAAGACCAGTCTGGCGAGTGGGCTCTCCAGGCTCATGGCTGGCTGAGAAAAGGCACCAGACTTGGGACAGGATGACAACAGAGCCATGAAAGAATCTGGGAGCTACGGCCCCCTCATGACAAACCACCCTCCTCTGGCCAGTCCGCACAAAGCGGCCTCTGGCTGGGGGCTGACGCAATTCAAATTGGCACCCACAGAGAATGGAACACGGTGCTCTCCAGGTCATGCTTAGAAAATGGGCCAGAGCCAGAGAATCCTTTGTGTCAACATCTAGCTCTCTGTGGCTTCCCTGGAATTCCTGACTCTGAGAACATGTTGGAATCGTGCCTAATAAAGCCAGCATATATAGATGTGGAGATGACTCAGGTGAAGCCAAAGGAAGGCATTGCAAGGCCAAGTGTGGGCAGGGCCAACCAAGCTCCACGGACGCCTGTGGCCCGGGGTCGGGGGCTCACATAGCCTAGCAGGTAGAGGAGAAGGGGATATGAGGTTGGCAATCAGCTTTCCCAGTGAGCAAGCGGATGCAAAGGAAATGTGTTTCCTGGTGTCTGTGATACTGTCTGAGGATGTAGGGAGCCAGACGCCTGGAGGTGAGTCTAAAAAATGGGAACCAAACTACTGTTTAGCTGGTGTTGAGAAAGTCCCAGGAAGGTGTGGCCTGGAGGGAAGAAGCAAGCCAACCTTGGTATGCAGAAGCTCAAGTGTCATGTTGCCAGGCCTGTCTCATGGAGTTCCCCCTGCTCTGGTCCAATCTGGGGTCCTTCTGGTTTTTCATGACCAGAACACTGCCTCTTTCAATGCTTGCTTTTCTGTGACATTCAAACCTAGGGTGAAATGACTCAAGTCTCAGGTGTTCTAGGAGCCCTGTTGCAGCCATTGTCCCTGGGCGGAGGGGGAGCTGGGGCCTCACACTCTGGGGCACCCAGCCAGGCCAGCACCTAGGTGTGGGGTGTACCCTGAGCACTCAGCTCCGTGTGCCCAGTGAATGGCTGCCCCTCCAGTGGCACAGTCATGGTGGGACACTGGCCTCACAGAGGTGACAGAGGCCAAGGCTTTCCTCAGTGCATGTCTACACCTTTTCTGCAGCTTGGCACAAAATGCTGCATGAAAATGAAGAAGATGTGTCTTCTGAGATGCTAACTTTTCCAAGGGTCTGTCCCCATGAGCGTATTTTGAACATGTGTACACAGAGGCACATACACATATAACTGGAATAAAAGATTTACAAACCACACTTTCTACCTGATATTTCCCACTATGTGATACAATGCTATACTACGTATTCCGTTCCAGCAAAACGAATAAACATGAGTCTTGACCCACTATATCAATCTCATGATGCACTAAGGAGAGGTACCTGGCAGTTTGACAAAATGCTGCTGACAAAATGCTCTTGATTAGCAATGAGGACAGAAGGCTGTGCATGGGAGGGACTTACAGGTCTGACACAGTGCCAAGGAGACTGGGAGTGGGGAGGGTGGGCCCTAATCCTGGCCAGGCTGGCTGCCTTAGGCAACCATCAGTTTCTCTGGGCTCATTTCTCCATTGGTGGACATTGTTGCATTGGACCCCCGA
The DNA here is from genome assembly GCF_964662115.1 of Mustela nivalis. Classification (NCBI taxonomy): domain Eukaryota; kingdom Metazoa; phylum Chordata; class Mammalia; order Carnivora; family Mustelidae; genus Mustela; species Mustela nivalis. The sequence goes on from NC_139027.1 coordinate 87,804,273, forward strand.
AGTTCTAACTCTCTGTTGGGACCTGACTTGGTGCTTTCCTGGGAGACTGAACAAAGAACAGGTGATTGGGATGGAATATTATGCAGCCATCAGAAAAGGAAATCTTGCCATTTGCAATGACATAGGATAGAACTAGAGGGTATTATGCTGAGCGAAATAAGTCAATCAGAAAAAGACAATCATCATATTGTTTCACTGATGTGAGGAATTTGAGAAACAAGACAGAGGATCATAGGAGAAGGAGGGGAAAACAAAACAAGATGAAACCAGAGAGGGAGACAAATCATATAAGACTCACTTCAGGAAACAAACTGAAGCTTGCTGGAGGGGAGAGGTGTGGGGGGATGGGGCGGCTGGGTGATGGACACTGGGGAGGGCATGTGCTATGGTGAGGGCTGGGAATTGTACAAGACTGATGATTCACAGCAAATAATACATTATACCTTAATTTTAAAAAAGAGAACAGAACAGGTGATCGATACCTTAGAATTTTTAGTGGAAGATGGGTTGAGCTCATGAGGTGATGCTGTTGGTGAATTTCTTTACAGATCATGGTTAAGCTCCTCCAAAATACTTGATACCTGACTTTCTTAAAACCAGATCATCAGGGTGATGATCTGAGCTGGGTAGCTCAGTGGATTAAAGCCTCTGCCTTCAGCTCAGGTCATGATCCCAGGGTCCTGGGATCAAGCCCTGCATCAGGCTCTCTGCTCAGCAGGGAGCCTGCTTTCCCCTCTCTTTTCTGCCTGTCTGTCTGCCTACTTGTGATCTCTGTCAAATAAATAAAAAAAGCTTAAAAAAAAAAAACAGATCATCAAGCGTATCTCCTAGAATGTCTGTAAGGAGCTTGAGGAAGCAGGTGGGGTTCACACTTCTGTCTCCACTGCCCTCCCAGCAAACAGAACAATGGATCATGATCTCATTCATCACATCATCAGCCTCGCTGACAGTTTTTCATAATTCTCTGGATGTAATAACAATACTTACTAGTCGTAGGAAGCCTTCAAATATGTAAAACTATAAAGAAGAAAACTAGAAAGCACCTATAAGTCCTAACATCCAGGATTATTGAGATTTTGATGTTTCTCAATATCATCTTCTACCTTATCTTATCTTATCTCATCATCTTATCTATTCAGCTATATGTCTAATCAAGAATCATTTTGTACATAGAGTTTTGTATTCTTTTTGCTTACTGATTTAACGCACCTCTCCTTTTGTCATGAAATGTTCTCCAGGAGCATAGCTGCACAGTGTTCCACAACAGGGATCACCCACGAGTAGCTGACCCATCTTCTAAACCCTTTCACTGTTACAATCAACATTACAATATACGTAACTCACACAGTAAGAGGAACTCTAATCCTTTCCTTGGGATAAATTTCCAGGGAAAGAATTGTTGGGTCAAAGATCCACAGATGGAGGCTACCTCAGCCACCTTACCGTCCCTCCCTCAGAGCCTCTCCCAGCAGGCAGGGAGCAGCAGGAAGGCTACCACCAAGGACTTCTGGCGGTGCTTGACTAGATTTTGGAGTTGCAGAGGGAAGAAGAAAAGGGAGCATGGTCTGTAATGACAGAAACAAAGAATCAGATAGAAGCAAGGGGGCACCATCCAGCTCTCTCCCTTCTAGATAAGCTGAAGGGAAATCCTCATGGAAGGAGGCTAGGGCCTAAGGTCACACCTCTGCCTGCTTGAGCCACCAGCCCTGGGCTGGCCTAGCTGTGGTCACGCAGATGGGGGCTCCTGTGTGGCAAAGCAGAGTTGGAGGACAGCACCCCTGGAGGCCAGCCACTCCATCACAGCCTGGCCTCTCGCAGAAGATCTGCTGTAGCTGCCTCTCTTCATATGGGCTCAGCTGCTCTGGGACTCACTCAGGAGAGCTGCTGCCAGGCGCTCATCTGGAATCTTTCCAAGAACTCTTTCTCTGGTGGACTTGGGCAAGGCAGATGCCTGGAGCAGAGGGGACCCAAGAGAGACAAACCAAGTTCTTGTGGAGCAAACATTAGATTTATGTGTCATAGGTGGGGCTGCCTTTTTGGTTGTGGAGATGCTAAAAAGAAGAGATATTTATATTAAATGAGCATTCATAGGCAGGTGTTAACAACTGTTTTCTTTTCTGAAGCTCTGGGATCAAAATGAACTGGTTCTCATGCAAGGGGTTCTGGGCCCAGCTCTGCAGCCCGAGTGTGCTGGGCTCGCTGCCTCATGAGTGGTTGCCAGGCTGGGAAAGCGCACAGGCTGTGTGTCCATGCTACACATGGCCAGGCCAACTCTCATTTTTCTAAGCTTATATTTGTATGAAAAGCCCCAGCTGTGTTCAGGGAAACCAAGGAAGGGATATGCAGCTGTAAGATGAGTCATGAGCTATTTCTCCCAACACTCGGTCTCAGAATATAACAGTTTGGATAAAATCCTAGAGAGATTTTTCTCCTGCTTGGACTTTGCCTGTAAAACACAGAAGGGAAATCTACAAAAACATCTAAGTGGGAATATGAACCCCATCTGGGGCCAGTGCATGGGACGCCTTCAAGGCACCCCTGTCCTGGCCTTTCCTTGTTGTTCTGTGAACCCACAAACCACACTCCCCACTGCAGAGCCGCACTCATTCCTTCAAGTACTTTGCACATTTTTTTAAAAAATATTTTATTTATTTCTATGGCAGAGACAAATCACAAATAGGCAGAGAGGCAGGCAGAGAGAGAGAGGAGGAAGCAGGCTCCCTGCCGACCAGAGAGCCTGGAGCGGGGCTCAATCCCAGGACCCTAAGATCATGACCTGAGCCAAAGGCAGAGGCTTTAACCCACTGAGCCACCCGGGTGCCCCCACTTCGCACATATTAACCGAAGTTACATCTCATGACAATCCCATGAAATAGGTGGGTTTTGCTGTGCCCGTCTCGCAGATAAAGAAATGGAGGATTAGAGAGGTTATCTAGGTTCACACAACCAATACTAAGTGATGAAAAAGGAAGTCCAACCAAGACTTCCCACTCGAGGCCCACATTCTTGCCAGTGGCCACCGCACCACTTTTCCACTTGCCAGCATGACAATTGTGCACACGCTTCTGAAGGCCAAATATATCACCCTTTTATCCAGCACCCCGAGCATAAATTCAAAGATCCTCACTCTGCTATGGTTGTGTTAAAGTCCACAAACAATCCCAGTATTTTCTGGGAGAACTGAAGGCAGCAGAGATACGGAGGAAAGGGATTTGCCGAGGATGGTTGCCGTCTCCCATCTCCTGCCAGTCCTGTTGGCAGCAACACTCAATGGAACCGAACAAAATTGCATGGCTCTGCGTGCCAGTCAAGATCAGTCACTGCCACGTGCAGGTCCCACGTCCTTGTGCCTTCCCTCACCTCGCTCACTGGTGTCGTGTGCATGAGCCCCATCATAGAGATGCTTTAGTTTTAGAAAACTGCACTGGGAAGCTTTATGCTATGTATTCTTACTTGAAATTCTGTGTCAATGCAAAATGGCTGCTGTAAGTGAAATATCATCCTGAAATCTAAATTCAGTAAAACCAAGGTCCTTAGGAGCTAGGAGAAGAAAATTCTCTTCGCATTTAGGGGCTGTCCACAATCTGTTTCTAGGGTGTTTAAGAATGCAGACGTTCTTAAATTGAAAAAGACGTGAATTGTAAGAGCTGCAAAAGGACTTTTTAAGAAATCAAACTTTTGGGGGGCGCCCGGGTGGCTTAGTCAGTTAAGTATCTGCTTTCGGCTCAGGTCATGATCCTAGGGTCCTGGGATAGAGACCCAAAATGGGCTCCCTGATCAGCGGGAAGCCTGCTTCTCCTTCTCCCACTCCCCTTGCTCCTGTTCCCTCTCTCGCTGTGTCTCTCTGTCAAATAAATAAATAAAATCCTTTAAAAAATTAACTTTTTGTGTTGAGATAACTATAGCTTCACAGGCAGTCATGAGAAATACTGCAGAGATCCGGTGTCCTCTCGACCCCAATGGTGTAATCTTGCAAAATTACAGTGTAATTTGCCCTCACAGCGGCCGCTGACCTTCATGCCGTCAGGATGCAGATAAGTTATGAGACTTTCTAGAGGCTCTTTTGTAAAACTCTATCATCTGCAAGAACAGGTTGCTCTTTTGACAGAAGAATGAACCGGGGCTCTTCAGGACATTGTGACAACTTTAGGGCAATGCCCAGGCTGCAGGTCTCATAGAAGTGCCCACCCCTGATCTGCAAACTACAAATGAGGGACCCCTTCTTTCTGTAAGTCTACCTTCTTGTGAAAAGATGTAGGCAGAGGGAGGACAGTGGGAGCTGGCTGGAGGGATGGCCACACCCTCTGTACTAACAGTGAACCAGACAGAGATCAGCCCTGGCTCCAGCACTGGCCGTCCTGCACTCTCTTCTCAGATCCTCTTCTTTGGCCATAAGATGGGGCCACTGAGCTGGAGCTGCCCAGTAAGATGGCCATTTTACACGTGTGGCTGCTGAGTGCTTGAAACGTGGCGAGTATGACTTTGGACCTGAATTTTTAATGCCTATTAGCTTTAATCAATTAAATGTAAAGCCATATGGGGTTAGTGGCTATACCACCAGGCAGGACAGGAGAAACTCTTTCAGATTCCTCCCTCTTCTCAAATGTTTTCTAATTACAATATCTAAGCTTATCCAGATTGCCCCCCCCACCCCGCCCCACTGCTATGGTGTCCTTCTGAGATGGGGTGAGCTTTAACCCTTAGGAAGCTGAGATTCAGAGAGTTCTAGAAATTTTCTGAGGTCCCACTGGTGAATTGTGCTAGAGCGTGCAGCACACCACAGTCATGTGAGTTCTAGACCACATCACCCCCCCTTCTTTGTATTACATGATGAGTCAGTGCAACCCCACCAACATTTTACTGTGATTAAAAAAAGGGACTCCTGCAACTGTCCAACCTCCCCCTACATTGAATATGAAACCCAAAATATGGGCAATAAAAGTTCATATTCTAACTAAGAGAAAGACAGGCACTTTTGGGAGGAAAAAAAAGGCAAAACGTGGTAACCAAAGACTGAAATAAGGATAAGACTTTGACAACTTAGACACTCCTATTTAAAGAACCAGGTTTCTGTAAGCAAAACGGAACAGTAAATAGCAAAGAACTCTAGAAAGAAAAACACTGAAGATAAAGCCACACAAAAGCTCAAAAAATAAGAGATTTTCGCTGTTGCCCTTGGGCTGAGCTCTTGGCTCATTCAGGGTTGACACCAGCCCCCTGGGTAGGCTTCCCCCAGGAGACTCATCCTTCATCATGAGCTTTCAGAGGGTGGCAGATACAGCACGTGGGGTAGAAATTCTCCAAGCCATGTAGTACAATAGAAACATACTTAACAGCATTTTGAGAATAAGGAATAATTTATTCACTCTAATTAAATCCTATAAGGTTCAGCTTAATACTCTATGTATGTTGAATATTGTTTCTTCACCTTGAGTAACACAACCAGCTTGTTTTACACTAATTCCCTAAAAACTTACTCCTTATTTCATATTACCCCCCTCTAAATATTATCCCACAGACCAGAAAATGTGTGTGTGTGTGTGTGTGTGTGTGTGTGTGTGTGTGTGTGTAGGTGTTCTATCTTTTAATGATCCTAAATGTCCCAGTTGTCCCCCGATACGGGTCTTCTAGTGACAGAAAGAGAAGGCACACACAGGAGGATCCTCCGAAGGCTTTCGCCCCCTAAGGATGGTCTCCTCCTGAGCTCCACAGGCTTTAGAGGGATTTGGGTATTTTCCTCGTACCTTTGGGCGTTTGTGCACTTCTATCATTTCCCTTCCAGTGACTGCCACAGTGGAAAGTCTCCTTCGCCCTTCCTTGGGGTTTATGGTAATTGAATGTTTGATGTAGGATAGGTGGGGCTCTCTGTGCACATTGGCAGGTGAAGAGAGGGAGGCCTGAGGTTTTATCACATCACAGGTGAAATCCAATATCGAGGCCTTTCAAGTCTCGCAGCCCAGCCCCCTCCAGCCTCCCCGAACTCGCCCTCCCTCAGCACCCCATCACCCCCAGGCCAAGATATATTTCCTGAAAACTGGAAAAACTGGGTACCAGCCACCTCAGATCAGTGCTAATTAAATTAGGTTCTAGAGTTTGGGCCAGTTCCCTTATCTGCAAGTGACGCCTTGCCCTCTCCCGCTGGGCTCCGAGTGTGCGCAGGTAAATCATCTGACATCACGTATCCTTGGGTCTGATGTACTTGGTAGCATCTGTACACCAAGGGTTTAGATCAGACTAACTTGGATGTAATCCCTCTCCTCCTGGTCTTTTTCGCCCCTGCTTTCTTCTCACCAGTTACGCTCCAAGTATTCACCGGTGTATCTGTGGCAGCCCTTGACTAGTTTTCCAACTTCCATCTTTGTCATGTCTGTTACAAACGTCTACCCCTGGGTCATCTTTACAAGGAACGCACGGGCTGTGGTGAAGGGTCTAAGAGATCACCCCGAGAATTTAAGATGTGCAGTGGCACTGGAGGCCCACTGAGGCTTGAGTCCCCTGGGACAGTGTTCCTCGTGGGGACAGGAAGTCCCACTGTGTGATGTCTCACTGGTCCTGTGGGGCCATAGCATGGAGCCTGTGACCTCAGCCACACATCACATGCCTTCCTCGAGAAGATGCCAAGTGCCTCTGAGGGAGATTCTGTCTTTCATCTGGCTAGCAGTGATAACAGAGCTCTACCTCTCTAGTTCCTCGTAATAGAAAGAGAACCCATCTGTTTTCAGGAGCACCAAGCTACGGCTTTTTGTTATAACACTGGCCACACAGGACAGACAAATCCGCAAACATGGTACTCAAAGGCAAAGTGCATAGAGAAGCAGGGGGCAGAGAGCGGGATCTCCTTCACCAGGATCTCCCCCACCGGCACTGGCCCATCATGTGTTTTTGAGATCAAGTCCCTGGGATAATCAGCGGTGGGTTCATATTTCACAGAGAAAACCAGAAAAAAAACATTAAGAATATCAAAGGCTAGAATTTTCTTTTACTCCAGTACTTCATGTTTCCCTGAGGCTGCAGTGACTGCTGTGGAAAATATGGTTGGGGGTTTGCAGGTGAGAAAGGGAGCAGAGGAAAGGTGAGGCCCACTACTTTCGGGTTTTAAAATGAGTGTTTACTGGTTTCTTCCTTGCTTTTCATCCTTCTTAAAAAATTATTATTATCAAAAAGGCTTATAACAGTCCTATGTGCAGCAAGTGACTTCCTGATTTTTCTGCCCAAATGAGGTGGCTATAAAACTTGAAGAGAACTGAGTGCTCTCCGTACATGGAGAAGTGGGTCTCTGTAGAAAAAGTTAAGATGAGCTTGATCTTTTATGAGACTGACGCGCTACCTACTGCACTAACGAGGCACCTGAGCTTGATCTTTTAATTGGTTCACTTTTACTTCATAAATAATTTTCTTTCCTCTTCTCCCTCAGAGCTCCAGATAATACCATCTATCAAATAAAAGTAGACCATGGATTTCTGTTTGTTTGAGGGCTTCATGTGTGGATTTTTTAAAAAAGGAAAATAAGAGCCAATTAAGATAAATTTCTCCTGGTGTCACAATGTTACCGAGAGCAGCAACTTCAGGGACAGACTGTGGAAACCCCTAGAGATTAGAAAGCCTAAAATGTGTCAGAGAGAGCTCTGGGTGATGGAGCCCCCTGGCCCAGCAGCCCCAGCTTTGAGAACAGCCAGTGTTCTGGCAGGAGCAGAGCCTGTGCTCTCTCCCATGACTGCAACACCCAAGAATGGAGCCGCGGAGCCTGGACGACGGAGACAGCATACAGATGCGCTGCTGAGCACTGACTATGTGACCAAGCATCCTGCTGTCCTGGGTTCAAAACAGAATCCTGCATCCCGGAAGCCCGTACCCTGCACACCCCGGAAACCGTATCATTGGATTTTCACAGAACAACCTGAGGGAGGTGCTGTTATTGATCTCACTTTGCAGAGGAGGAAACTGGGGCTCAGAGAGGCTAAATAACTTATTTAAGGTGATGATAACCAGCGAGTGATAGATTAGGAATATTGCCCCATGCTTGGTAACCCTAGCGCAGCCACTGTTCCCATCTCTTGAAAGCAGGTGGGCTGGGGAGCACTTCATTCTGCTCTGGTGTCTGGGTGCACACCGCCCCTGTGGGGGGACACTGAATCAGCAACTTTCTATGGATTAGGAGCCAGAACATGCTGTCTCCTCAAAGTGTGGCCTGTAGACCAGCTACATCAGCATCACCTGGGAGCTCATGAGAAGTGCGGAGAGTTTCTGCCCTCCTAGACCTATAAGAATTAAAATATGCGTTTTAAAAAAATTTAAAAAAAATTTTTTTGGTTGTTTTTATTTATTCATTTGAAAGAGAGAGACAAAGGGAGCATAAGCAGGGGGAGAGGCAGAGGGAGGAGGAAGAAGCAGACTCCTCACTCAGCTGGAAGCCTGACCTGGGGCTCGATCCCAGGACCTGGAGATCGGGACCTGAGCCGAAGGCAGATGCCCAACCATCTGGACCACCCAGGCGCTCCTAAAATCTGCATTTCAACAAGATTCCAGGTGATTCAGAAATGCTGAACTACCTGAGGAGGAATGGCTTTGCACACAGGTCTCCAAGCTTTTTTGGCATCTGGATGGAGTAAGCATCCTCTATATGGGATATCTTATTAAACTAAGATACTATGTACATTGTATGTAGAGATACAGAAAGTAAAAGCATGAGGTTAAGATGAAAAAAAAAGCAATTATTTATTTGCTAATGGTGCAAAACTCCTATGGTTGTTAAACTTTGAAAACCAGGGTTGTAGCTTTCCATGTTAGTAACTGGCAGGTTTTTCTGAGCTGCCCTTGTGGCTCCTGGGGAGCTGAAGCAGAAGATGCAGGAAGGACCTTCGTGTCACCAGCCCGCTGGGTTGTGCCCAGCGCCCCCCCCCCCACCCGCTCCTTGGAGGGCAGGCTGGAGGGAGGAGCTTTTGGAGAGCAGCACCATGGGCTGCATTCTGGCCCCAGGGAGGCCTGACTATCCATAGTCCCCTGGTAATAGCCAAGGTAATTTCTTTTCTTCTTGGGGCTTATTCCCTTTATCCCTCTGGGTCACCCTGGCCTAAAGCTTGAGCCTGATCAAAGAACCAACACTTGCAAATAAAGCAACCTGGAAGGGCGGTGCAGGCCATCATGACCTAGGACCGCCCACGATGACGTCACTCTCCAGGTGAGGGTACCCGGTGGGGGCTTTGCTAGCCACTGTCTGGAGGCCACAGCACTGTGAAGTTACATGTCAGCTTGCAGATTTGGGCCTCGTAGAAAAGGTAACCCCAAAGATTACAGTTTCATTGCTCTGTAGAACCCTAAGCAGTTTTGTTACCTCAACATTCTTCTTAAAAATGCCTCTAAAAGGGGCGCCTGGGTGGCTCAGTAGGTTAAAGCCTCTGCCTTTGGCTTGGGTCATGATCTCAGGGTCCTGGGATCGAGCCCCACATCGGGCTCTCTGCTCAGCAGGGAGCCTGCTTCCCCCTCTCTCTCTGCCTGCTTGTGATCTCTCTCTGGCAAATGAATAAATAAAATCTTTTTAAAAAAATGCCTCTAAACATCCAGCTCCTCAGATGCTTCTGGAAGCGGCTTTGTTACCTCCCGGACCCCGTCACTAATGAGCAGAAGTCCCTGACACATGCTGTTTCTGTGTAAAAGCCCCGGTTTTAGCTCCTTCACAATGAGATTCCACAAGACCCAATGAAGAACACACATCTGCTCTTAGGGCTTCTCTTCCTCTCAGTTATCTGGCACTGGTTTTGAGAAACGAGCCTAAAGGACAACGTCCCCTCTGGTTTGACGTGCCAAAGAGAATGTGCGAGGTTGAACTTGACTTGCCCTACGCCCTTCCTTTACTTCTGTTCTTCTCTATGTCTGGGTCCCAAGGTACCTCCACTAACATTTTTTTTTTAAAGATTTCATTTATTTATTTGACAGAGAGAGACAGCAAGAGAGGGAACATAAGCAGGGGGAGTGGGAGAGGGAGAAGCAGGCTTCCTATTGAGCCAGGAGCCCAATATGGGGCTTGAACCCAGGACACTGGGATCATGATCTGAGCAGACACTTAACAACAGAGCCACCCAGGCACCCCTTCCCCCACCTTTTAAAAAGATAGACAGATTCTGTCTTTCTAAGATCTCTTTTGAAATTACCCATTTTCCTCTTGGACTTGTTTTTGCTGCTATTGATTTGTACGACTCATAAATGTGACAGCAGAAGACAAATTGACTTAAACCTCCAGCAAGAAGAGAAGAGTCAGCAAACTCAAGAACCCTCCATTTGCCAAATGTTTGCCGGGCCAGGAACCCTGCTAGGCCTCCGACAATAGGCGGGTCACACTCTGGGGATCCAGTAGGGGAATGTCCACAGACAACTACACAATTCAGGGACGGCTATAAAGTAGGGTGATTCTGTTTCAATTTAGCTGTTTATTCCATTTCTCAGACTAATTTTTGACTAAGTGCAGGAATTTTACCTTGAGTCATTTAAAGAAATCTATTAAGTGCCCAATAAATGCACAACACCATTTCCGTGCTGAAAGAAATACAAAGAAGTGAAAGATGAGTAAGTCCCAGTCCCTGGGGCTTCACCATCCAGTTAGAAAGACAGTCAGAAACATGTAAAAATCTGAAATAACAATGCCTGGCAGAGTGTGATTAAGAGGAAAAGAACAGCCAAGAACAAGTTGTGAGGGAGCCAAGAGGGTAAAAGAAACGACAGCCAGGGAGGCTTCAAGGGGATGTGAGCATTTGACGCGGGTCACAGAGATGACACAGATTTAAACATGGGAGGAACAAAGCGGGAGAGCTGCTCATGGAGGGGACAGCGGTGCAAAGGCTCGGGACAAAGTGGATCCTGGGCTTCAGGGCGATGTGCAGAGCCCTGTGCTTCCCTGTGGGATGGGCGGGATTCGGCCAGAGGGTGGTGAACCCTGGATGGTCCACCCTCGGGAGTGCACCCTGGGGGAGCTTGCGGCTCAGACCCAGCCCCAGCATGGGGAGCAGCAGGGAGCCGGTCAGCACTGCAAGCTCAGTCCCCACCTCCACTGAGTCCCCAGGTGGTGCACCTCAGGATCTGAGAAGCACTGATAGAAACCTCCAGATATAAAATCAGTAAGTCAAGGAGGTGAAAAGTCCAGCTCAGGGGGTGTAGTCAGTAATATTGTAATAATGTTGCAAGGTGATGGACAGTAGCTACTCTTACTGAGGAGAGCACTGCATAATGAGTAGAAATGTTGGATCACCACGTTGCACACCCGAAACCAATATGACACTGAATGTCAACTATACTGCACTTAAAAAAAATCTGAGAAGTACTTCGTTGGGATGTGAGGAGCCAGGAGTGTGTGTAATCAGGAACAGGGCAAAGGAACTGTTTCAGGACAATGAGTCTGTTAATGGAAGAGAACCTGGAAGACAGAGTTCAACTAGGAGTCTGTTTGCGGGGCTTAGGAGGGCCCGAGGTCATTCCAGATGTCATGCGGTCTGACAGAGAGCATGGCACCACGTGGACACGGCTGGACCGGCCCTCAGGAGCCACGCCGGGGCCTGAGTGAGTGTGGTCAGCTCACACACAGCAGTGAACCCGAGTCAGGACTAGTTCTGAGGGAAGAGAGTAACCAAGGAGGAGCAGGTCTTCTGCTAAGAACTGAGGTTCTGAGAATCTTTCAGTTTCTTCCTATGCAGAGCACCAGGAGACAACCCAGCAGACCAGATAGAAAAGCCATGATAGAGAAAGAAGAAAAACTAGGACAATGGTTACTTGCAGCTTTCATGAAAAGTAATTTTACTAGAATTTCCATAAACCTAGAATTTCATGCCATTAACATAAGTTCAGAAAACTCATTTTAATTTGTTAGTGGCGCCAATAAAAGCAGGCTTACTAAACAATAAAATTGTCTTGGGAATACACTACAAGACTGAACAAATACAAATAATTGATTTGCTAATTTTTTCCTTTCCCTGTGGAAAGAACTACCGTTCACTTAAACTAACTTGTGAAAGACTTTCGTAGCTTACAGAAGGACCTGGGCTTTCTGTCCACCTTCCGTGTTGCTGATGGAGGAACGGGGGTTGGGGGGGTGTTGAGAACGATGTCATGTCCGTGACAGTCCAGGCAGGAGTCAACAGGTCACCTGGGATGCTCTTCACCACCTCAAACACAATTCCTGGTACATCCTATCTGGACCAGATATGGGGTATTGAGGTCTTGGGGTGCTGTTTACATTGTCATGCTATGTCTTCCCCTCGAGCTAGATTCTTTGCTCTTTGGGATGGGAACTATCCTTGCACTTCTTCACCTTTCCCCAGCAACTGCAAACTTGCTATTCAAAGCATAGTCCTTGGAATGTACTGTGTTACCTACAAATTTGTTAGAAATGCAGAATATGAGGCCTCACTCCAGACCCACAGTATCAAAATCTGCATTTTAACCAGATCCCCAGGTGATTCATGATGTTAAAAGTTATGAGTCTAGAACAACAGTTCTCAATCCTTCCTGGACAATGGCATCCTTGGGAGAGATCTGGGCTCCACTCCGGAAAAATTAAAGCTGGGTTTTTTGGGTGGGTTCTAGGCACCAGCATTTTTTAGAAGTTCTCCAGCTATTCTAGCATGAGGATGGGAATTGCAAAGAGAGCTAGACACAGAGGAAGAACTGGGTAAATGTTTAGTTAACAAATACATAGAATGAATGAACAATGGGGCATGAGGGCCAAGGGGAGGCTCTGAGGCACCTAGTCAGCTCTCTGATTTTATAGAAGAAACTGAAGCCTCCAGATTTGAAGTGATTTGGCCAAGGTCACATAGTAGTCAGGGACAAGCTAGTGTTAGAAATCAGGTGTGCTGGTTGCAAATGTGTACACAAACTCTGACCCTGCCTTCAGAAGCCTATGTCCTCCCCCATGACTACGGGCTGATCTTAGTGAGTCACCTGCAACCACCCGAAAAAGCAGAAGTTGCTCTGTGCTGCCTCAGAGACTGGGTCATAAAAGGCACTGCAGCTTCCTGCTTGCTCTGTCTTGGACGGTGTGGCTGCCATGTTGTGGGGATGCTCAAGCAACCCGTGGAGCAGCCCATGGAGAGGCTCCAGCTAGCAGCCATGCTGGCCAGCCTCTGTAGACATGGCTCCCCAGCCTCCATCAAGTCTTCAGGCGGTGTGGCCCAGACGACTGCAACCTCGTGAGACTCTGAGCCACACCTGAGCCTGACCCTCCAGAATGGCGTGAGATGGCAAAGGCCTGTGGTCTGAAGTTGCTAAGTGTTGGGGTCTTCCTGTGAGTCCGTTCTGTGGGCTGCGCCCTGGAGAGACATCGTGTGGCATCAGGCTCTATTCTACAAAACTTAAATAGACAAGCTGACCCCAGTTCTTTAGAAGCTTTGGTTTAAAGCAGACAATGACATTGAAATCTAAACTCAGAGAAAGGCAAGGCCCGGCACAGTGTGGTCGCCCAGCCCCAGCCCACGCAATCGTGCTATGGTTCCCACTCCTTTCTGGAAGCCCTTCAGGCATCTGCCCTGCCCTTCTGGCTGGCTCGGTGGCAACCTCCGAGCCACTGCCCCTTCTTGCCCTGCCAGGCTGCGGGAGTGCTGGGGGCAGGGCTGGGGCAGGTGCCAGCAGCGTCGGAGAACAGAGATGCAACCTAGGTTCGGAGCGGGATGTCTGCCCTGCCTGCCAAGTGTTGGCAGGACCAGCGTCTGAGCAGGGTGGAAGGATTTTCCCCTACTTTGCCTGTCTCCCAGCCATGGCTGTGATTGCACCGGAGTGGGAATTTGTCTGGCTAATTTGAAAAGCAAACAAACAACACCCAGCTGATCTGTTCATGGCCACCCAATGGCCGGTGGCCCAGAAACTAGATGCTGAGACTCAGAAAGGGTATGAGAAAAGGTGGTGGCCACCAGGCTGCCTGCTGCTGCTGGCTCTATACCTCTTCCTGCTCCCATTCTCCACCACCTCCCCTGGCTAGCGAGATTCTCTCTGTGCCTTCATGAACTTTCTAAGCTGGGCTTTCACATTTCCTAGGAGGGCCTTCATGAGGTATTCATAATGCTACGTACCTGCCCTGCGTGAAAATAGGCCACTGGAAGTGGGATGGCTCCTCCCAGCGGTGGCCAGAGGAGGAGGGCAGTGGGGTGTGAACAGCAGCTGGCCAGCTGTCCCAGCAGTAGCACAGGTGGGTATGCCCAGAGACTTCTGGTGCCCAAGGACATCTTGGGCCCGAAACCTGGCACTGAGCAAAGCCCCTGACTCTCTACTTTGTGCTAGAACAGTCACAGCCCACAAGCAGTGGCTCTGGGAACCACTTGCCTTTCCTCCTCTACCTGCCAACGTACTAGCTTTCTCTGGGAGGGAAGAAACGAGGAATGCATTTTCCAGAGAGCCAGTCGGGGAGCCCAGACTGCACTCATAACTTGTTCACCATAGACTCCGAACGCAGCGAAGTGCCTGGCATCTGGCCACAAGCTTGGCTTTCCATCTCCTGGTAAGAAAAACATGAGGATTCTCAAAGGCCCCTTAACACAGGGCTCTTTTGGACACCCCACTGGCCACTGCTTTTATGAAAATAACTTAATAACTTTTCCTGGGGTTTAAGATCAGCTCCCCAGGATATGTTCAGCACAAAGTCCTTACCCATCATCAACGAAGTATGGACCTATAAGCCTCAGCTTTGTTCACAAAAGGCTCCACATTCCGCTTCTAGGAGACCTTAGCCCTTTCCGTCCATTTATTCTCCAAATAGGAATAAGAAAAATGAAAGATGCCAGGCGTGCCTGGGTGGCTCAGTCAGGTAAGCACCTGCCTTCAGTTCAGGTCGTGACCTCGGGGTCCTGGGATCACAACCGGAGTACAGCTACCTGCTCAGCGGGGAGTCTGCTTCTCCCTCTGCCCGTTCCCCTGCTTGTGCTCTCTCTCTCTCTTTTTTTTTCTCTCTCTCAAATTAACAAATAAGATCCTTAAAAAAGAAACAACCAGGTGCCACATATTGATGGTGGATTATCGGTTAGAATCAGAGGTACCCTCTTTATAAGCATTATTTCAATTCTTAAACCATGGAAAGTAGACATTATTCTCATCTCACTGACAGATTCATAGAGGAGAAGGAATTTAATGTAAGTGGCAAAGGTGGAATTCTAGCTCGTGTCACCACCTGCATTGGGGCAGGCACAGAACACGTGCAGCCTGCAGGAGTCTGCTGGAGCTGCAGCAGCCCTTGGAGGCAGGAACTCAGTTGTCCCCTAGACCTTGCAGGCAGCCATTGGTAGCCTCCTGCCCAAGGACTGACTGCCTTTACAGCTGGCTTGGAGAACCAGAACCTGTCCTTGAATTTGCTTTTCCTCTGAGTCCACACCTAAGTGCAAGGACACTGCCTACAGGGCTCAGGCAGTGTTCAGGGGGCATGAGATGGGGCAGTACCCTGGGCCAGGATCCCAGGAGCTGGAATGTTCCCAAAGCCAGAGGGGCAAGGTGGGCTCTGGGTCTGAACCCAGAGATGGGCCTGACTAGTCCATGATACGTAGCTAACATCCATACTTTATTCAGCTGTCTCTAGTTTTCCCGTCATGTTTTTTTCTGTCCAGGATGCCATCCCGGACAGCATATTCCAGCACATTTTATCTCCACATCGTCTCCAGCTATGACAGTTTTCTCAGACTCTCTTTGCTTTGATGACCTTGACAGTCTGGTCGAGGACAGTGTCAAGGTGTTTTGCAGAAAATCCCTCAACTGAGGGGTTCATTCGGTTTTTCTTATGGTCAGGCTGGGTTTATGGGCTTGGGGGAGGGAGACCACAGGGGTAAAGCACCCTTTTCATCATGTCCTGTCAGATGCACATCCTGTCAGCCTCCTGTGTCACTGCTGATACTGACCTGGAGCACGTGCCAGGCCCTCCCACTCTCCAGTTACGTTTCTCCATCCTGTACTGTCCTTTGTACCCTCTTAGTGATGACTGTGAGCTGCTACTCTTAAGGGCTGGGGAGTTATGCTCCACCTCCTTGAGACGGGTGTGTCCACATAATCTATTTCAGTCTTCTGCACCGGTGATTTGTATCTTGTCCTCTATTCATGCAATCATTTATGATTATTAATTTTGGATGCAGGGATATGTACATCAAATTTTGGATTATAATCCAATAGTACCTTATTGCGCCATTATTCCGGCTCTGGTGACTGGGAGCTCTTTCACTTGATTCCTATGTCTCTCAGACTTAACCCCATGTTTTTTGTTTTTGTTTTTATTTTTGTTTGTTTTTTGCCCTTCTCTGCTTTCTGGCACTAGAGGATGCTGCAGGCTTTTCTTTATTTCCCTGCCGCAACCCTGTGATGAGCCCTCTCTCTCTAAGGAATTCTGATACCACTTGCAAATGGCCTTAGAAATGTGGGTCTGGGTGTGGGGCAAAGTGGGGAGATATCTGAGGGTGCCCGTTACCTCCCAAGGCAGGAAAGAACCAGCTTTCCACTACGCAGGTGACGGTGTTGTGACAGCAAGTCAGTGATTGTGCCCTGACGATGCTGGCAGCCTGCCAGTGGCTGGCCCCTGCATGTTTCCAGATCCTGGACTGCTTACCATGAGCTCTGCCTTCACAGCTCATTAGTGCTGCCCTCAGAGGTCCATGGCCTCTTGCCATTGGCTCTTTGAGGATCTTGCCCTCTCTGAGTAGTCTTTAAGTAAAAAGTGATTCCAGGTGTTATTGAAGGACCCAGCATGCCTGCAAGTCCCCTGTCCTAATACCTGCTTCCTTGACTTCAAGGCACTTTCTCATTGAGTCTTTGTTGTTTTCATTGCTGAAAAAGCCAGCAAGACTCTAATTAACATAAGACTTCAGAGCCCACTGTGGCAGCTTCAGGGGGCTTCAGTATCTGTGAAAGGCCAGTAGGCTTTTCTGGGCCTTAGCACAACTGCTGAGAGGGAAAAATCATCATTTGTGTTTTCTTTTCTCACTCAGTCTCTTATTCATACACACAAACTAATCACTGAGCCCTCGCTAAATCCAAGACATGATACTGTAGGATGGACTGGAGTCCTATAGCACATGCATATTCTTACTCATAGACAGGACTCATGGCATCAATGGAAATGGACGAGATCCCTCAAGGAGTCTCTTTCCAATAGAAGACCTCCAACCAACCTCCTCCAACAGAACTGGGCTGCAGGCAATCTTCCTTTTGATAAAGGGCGTCCACACAGGGAAGTGCCAGGGCCCGAAGACGGCCAGCTCTGGACCTGCGTGGGGCATGCCTGCTGGGGTGCTGCCTTCACCCAGAATCTCTTTTAGAAACCCATCTTTGGTCTTTGAAGTACAAAAGGACTCAGGCAAAGTACAGGAATAGTGTTTCAAGGGATAAAGTATACCCCGTGGGCCTAGAACACCCCATTGTATCTCTTTCTCTGGCTCCCAATAACCACCATCTTGTTAGGTGGACAGGCCTCTTCTCAAGTCAAATAAAATGCAAGAAGTTCATTTAAGAAAAATTCACCAAAAATATTGAAATTGAAAAAAATTTTTAAAAAATTAAAATTGGCAAGTTCTGGGTGTCTTTACCAATCGGCATGTTTAAAATATTTTTTCAAGACTCAGACTTTCACAATGTATTTCTAAAAAGTAGGCCCCCAGGGGGTCTTCATGATTATGGAACACACAGATCCCTCTAGGAGTTGCTGAGGCTGTCTCCACTAAGAGGAACATTTTTTGTGTTGTTTCTTTGTGTTTAACAGTGATTATTATAAAAATTTTAACCATTAATATATTAAAACTAACCTGTTAGCCTCTGAGATGAGAAGTATGGTCAGAGGAAATGGGTTTCGAAGCAAGAGGAGCACCAAACAATGCCCCACACGGCGTGTTCAGTATGGACACAGTCTATTAGTAAAGCCAGAGAAAAGACTCAGAAAAATCCATTCTGCAAGCAGGAGGGCATCAATGAATTTGTTAGCACAGCTGAGAATCTGGTTAAATTAAACCCAGCAGGAGAATACTCCACACACAGAACAGAAGGGAGCAGCTAATGTAAACTCAGATGAATACAATTTGAAAGTTTTCCAAAAGGAAACCATTAACCCTCAAGAGTTTTCAGTTGGGGGAGGGGAGTGGTGCATAAGGAGCAGATGGTCCACTTCCAGTGAGGGATCAGGTGTCTACTTGGAAACCAGAGAAGTGCCAGATTGAAAGATGTTCAGGGTTGTAGAAAAGGAGATTCACCTGAAACTCAGACACCAAACCACCCGAGGAAGCCGACACACTCTTACCTACGCACCCACCCGCCCTCTGCCTTTCTTCGTCATGCCTCTCAAGTATTTAACTCACACTTAAGGAACAGACCTTTCTTGCAGTTAGTTAAGCTCCCTTCACTGTAGCTTAGACCCCAGAGGTGCAGGAAGTAAAGGTATCATCCAGTCGGAGAAACTGTGAGCCAGGTTTGCTGCCTCCATAGGGGGGACCTCGGCTCCTCCAACAAGCTCCTTTGCCAGTGCCAACGCCAGGCTGCTTCTGCCCCTCACTCCTCCACAACCCCAGCCCCGTCCCGGCCTCATCCTGAGCTCTTCTGGTTGATGCACTGCGCACACACACACACACGCCCCACGTGCAACTCCGGAGCCGCTGAGGACGGTGCCAGGGACTGGGGAGCAGAGATGGTAAAGCCTGCCCACCTGGTCATTTGGATGCAGGGACCGCACACTGCGGTAGAGCTGTTTAGCCAAAGCAGGATGAATGAGGAACAAGAGAAGGAAAGGATGGAAAGAAGGCCCAGGAGATGGGGAGAGTTCCAGTAGCAAGGCTGCCGAGGGCCGGACGCCGCCACGCCACCAGGCTGCCGAGGGCCGGACGCCGCCACGCCACCCAGGCATTAGGGCAGGAACTGAAGACAGGTGGAGGGCCCCGGCGGATTTCAGACGGTGGCTGCCAACAGGTGAAAGGACAGTTCGGGGTGTACGGGGAGGCAAAGCTGTCGACCCTTCTGCACGGCTCTCAGAGGATGACTGGCCCCTTGAGTGAAGTGTTTTCACCTTGACCTTCTGTGTTTCCTAATGGGCCCCTGACTACGCACTTAGGGAGGCAGGCGGGGGTGGGGGTGGGGGTGGGGAGGAGACTGAAGCCCCCCAACCTGTAACAGAGTGTGGTAACTCGCCCCCCACGCCTGCTCTGTGTGTGCGTGACCGTGCCCACCCCTGTGCAGAGCTGCGCCAGCCACTGTAGGTTGCGTGGGGACAGGGGTGTGGGTGGGGCATGGGACACTCGCTGCTTTAGGAATTCCTCATGGGAAGGAAACTCAACAGTGGCCAAGCCTCCTAGTAGATCTTCCACCTCCGCTTGGTCCATCCTTTCCTCTACTTGCTTCACTGATTCCATACGGAGCTGCAGTGAGAGGCTCCCAGGAAGTCTCCCGAGAGTCCCATCCTGAAACCGCAGCAGGGACGGGCATAGTGAAACCTGCCTTGGGAGGCTGTCAGGAGCCGGGGAGGAAATTCCCATCCCCAGGTTGGCAGGCACGCCTGTCTGGTCTCAGCAGCCACGCGGGTTTCTAAATGAGACTCTAAACTTGATTGCCCACCAAGTCCTAGGCTCACATCCATATGATGATCCCTAGGTTACACTGTGTGTATAAGGAGTCCTCTAGCGACCAACGCTAAGAAACAGGAGTTTGGAGGTGGGAGCCACTTTTTGATTCTGAGTGGGGCTGGGGAGGGTTTCTGGGATCAGGTGCCTTGTTAGCAGAGACCGGAAGGGGATGTACAGGACACAAAGATCCTGGGTAAGAACATTCTGGGCAGAAGCAACAGCAATGCAGCACCTTGTGGCATGTGTGAGGAGCAGCAGGGAGGCTGCAGTGGCCCCAGTGCCGTCAGGGGGACCAACCAGATACCATGCTCCACGGGGTCATAGACTCTTCCCTGTCCTCTGTGTAGCTGCACCTAAGCTGCAGGTCCCAGGGCTATTCTGGATCCTGGCCAAACTGATAGATTATTCCAGGGAAAGATGGACATCTCAGATGGCCTTGACCTTCCCCAAACCACTGTGAGTGACCAATAAAGTCAAGGTCTAGCTGACGTATTAAGTTCAGCCCATGAGAGCATGCAGACTATCGGCAGGACTTAACAGGTGTCCTGTCCTGTTCTCAGAGCTTTGCCTGCCTCACCTCACTTAAATCCGCACAGAGATTGCATGAGCTGGGTATTGTTATCCTTCTCAGGGTAACCGGTAGGCCATAGTTCCCCGACGACCAGTCCCATCTCATCATTAGCCCATGGAGAAGCCAGGACTTGGGCCCATGTCTCCCTCTCACTCTGACCCACACTTCCACATAGCCCCTGGCCTCGGCATCCTTTCTTGAGTCATGCCACCTCCTGTGGCTATGTCCATCTCCCATGGTGTGCCCACTGCTGTCTGACCCCAACAGGACATGTCCAGCCCAACATCAGGGAAGAAAGGCCTCTGAAGTTGATGTGGATCTGACTTGTCTTGGGTCTTGTGCAGTTCTAACATTGCCATTGTGAGGACATTGGCTGCCTTGTTTACTCTTGCTCTTGGGGGATGGAAAGAGAGGTTCTGTTTTCTGCTCAGTTCCCAGCATCCTACTGCCCTAAATAACATATACACAGGGCTACTGCAAAGGATTTGGGGAGGGGCACCTGGGTGGCTCAGTCATTGAGTGACTGACCCTCTTTTTTTTTTTTTTTAAGATTTTATTTATTTATTTGACAGACAGAGACCACAAGTAGGCAGAGAGGCAGAGAGAGAGGGGAAAGCAGGCTCCCTGCTGAGCAGAGAGCCCGATGTGGGGCTCAATCCCAGAACCCTGAGATCATGACCTGAGCCAAAGGCAGAGGCTTAATCCACTGAGCCACCCAGGCGCCCCCTGAGTGACTGACTCTTGATTTCAACTCAAGTCATGATCTCAGGGTCATGAGATCGAGCCCTGGCTCAGGCTCCATGCTAGGCGTGAAGCCTGCTTGGGATTCTCTCTCTCTCTCTCTCTCTGTCCCTCCCCACCACTCTCTCTCTCTCCCCTGCCAAAAAAGAGATCTGGGGAACTCAGAGATGTCTAGGGTTCTAGACATCTAGACAAAGAAAAATCATGCCCCACCCCTGAAAGGATTATGATATAAAGTTAAATTTCAATCTAATTTGCAGCAACCTACCCCAGACCTGATCTCTGAAGGAACCCATGGAAAAGACACTAAGTTGATGTCTGTGAACCTCAGCTGAAATGCTGCCACTTCCCAGGAGGGAGCTCCAGGGCAAGTCACCTCACCTCTCCTACACATTTGTGACACCTTGATGATAATTTCGAACTTCCAGGATTGTTACACAGATTAAATAAAATGCAAATGTGAAAGTAGTAAGTGTTCATAAAGGCTGGTTTATATCAACATTAACTGAGTGTCTACGATGTGTGAGGCAGGTACATCCCCGGTGCCACAGGCTCTGGGATGCTCCCCACGGCGCGGTGCTCCAGGCTCTGGGATGCTCCCCACGGCGCGGTGCTCCTGCCTCAGAGAGCAGCACGCAGCCCAACACCAGAGACCTACACTGAACGATGCAAGGCAGCGTGGTCAGTGCTGTTTTTTTTCTATTTCTTACATCAATCTGTCTTTCTGTTTGTGTGAATAGGCTGTTTGTCCTACTTCTTCCTTTCGGTACCGTGTGCCCTAAGAACAGGGGCCAGGTCTTCCATTTCTTTTAGCTCTTCTTACAAAAACTCTAGGAAAATCTGCAGCCTGGTATTCTATGGCAAATGCAGTGGCCGCTCTAATTTCACAAGGAAAACCTCCAGGGAGACCCTGGAGAAGTGTTGTTCAGGCCACCGGGGTGAACAGGACAGATGTCCCCTAAACCCATCAGCCACTGCACCTGCAGAGAGCCTGCATCCTCCTGACTGAAGCCCCGTGGGGTGGGCAGAAGGATGCTCAGCCCGACAGATACCTGCTTTTCCAGAGGCCCCTGCTTTTATTTCATTTTTTTTATAAGCAGGAGGCAAATAGCTGGGTCCTCCGAGAACAGGGGACATAGCATTTGTCGGTGTCTCAGTTCTGTTTATTCTGTAAACATAAGGAGGAGCCCCACATTCTACTATTCTTAGTTTTGCAATCTTCACAAAATAAATATTTGCCTTCAAAAGCAACAACTGTGATAATCATCAGGGTAATAATATTCTGAAGCGCCTCTTCCCTCACACACGCCAATTGTAGAAGTCAAGTCAGAGAGCTGTGTGTGGTCTGTTTGGATAATGAATTTCATGTGGAAAACTCACGTTGGAAACCGACTGGCAGCGATGGTGGCGGAAACTGGGTCTCTTGGTTTGCAGACTTGACTCAAAACCAAGCGTCCCAAGTCACTCGCATGTCCCTGTCTTGGTTTCTTCTGTCCATAAAATGAGGAGCGAAATTGCTTAAATGAGTGCTGGAGGGGGACCAAGGCAATTGCTCACATCACAGTGGTCGTAGGAACAGAGCTGGTCTCTGCCAGAGGCCACCGGGATAGATCAGACGTCTGCTGCGTGGATGGGTCTCTCTCCCCCAGTCTCTGCAAGGATGAGCTAAACCCTGAAAGGGGTTCTGCCGGAATTGCTTTAAAGTCTTCTAACTTAAATGATACTTACTGAAGACTTTATCACCCAGGGAGGAATCCATCAAGCAGAAGACCACTCCGCAGATCCCCTCATGCCTACTCGCCCTGTACCATGTACCAGTGCCACCCAGCCAGCTGCCCAGCCCCTCCTCTGTAGAGATGCCGGCTTTCTGTGGGGGCGGCGGGGGGTGGGGGGAGCATCGAACAGCCACATCCCCAAAGTGTCCATTCTCAAGGATTTTCTTCATTACGGACAGGAGGGTTTAGGAACAGCCATTTCTAGCCGTTATTAAGGACTAAGTCTTAAAGAAAATGAACCTTGAAAGTCCTCTGAGGTGCTTTTAAGCAAGTGTGGTGCATTCCAGGATTTTTAAGGATTACAGTTTTTCTGGGCCAGAGGTAATATTTGTTATGCAAGAACAAAAAACCTCAATCAAAATATTAAGCCATAAAACCATATTTGCCGGGTAAACAAAATCAGCCAAAGCAGCAGACGTGTGCATCCCATCCGACCGTCCTCTGCGGTCTAGGCCCCCCACCCCCTGCCCCGTACATAGTTTCAGGAGCTTGGCCAAATGCCACACCCCTGAGGCCACCCCGACCTCTTCCCTCATGACCCATGCATGTGCCCTCAGTGCTCTGGGCTTCCCTGCAATGCGATCTCTTTCCTCTAGGCTGACCTCTCACCCTCATCCTTCTCCACAGCCCTATTACTTGGAAGGAACTCAAATTTGCCAGGTGCTGGCGAGCCACCTGCTGCTGCATGGGGCCGAGCAGCTAGGGTTCTCCCCAACTCCTAGGGCTGTGTGCAATGGACAAGAATAGCTCTGGCATGCCAAACTGGCTGTGAAATTGATCTCTCAATTAGTTCCTCCACAGCATCCTGGGAGAGGAGGCTTCCTAACTGGATGTCAGGGCACTGGGCTTCGCTATGAGAGCTGCTCTGCCCGTCCAACTCCATCTTTCCCAGTGCTGGGAAGTGTCTCTTCATCTCTCCAAGTGAGAAATGGGTGAGTGGAACTGACCTGGGGCTGGCTGCACCAGGATCAGGGAGGGTGCGAAAGGGTAGGAGGCAATGTGGGACTCTATGGGAATGTTCAGTGTTTTTCGGTGTTTTCTTTTCTTCTTCCTCTTCTTTTTATTTTTTTTAAAGATTATTTATTTATTTATTTGACAGAGAGAGAGAGAGAGAGAGATCACAAGTAGATGGAGAGGCAGGCAGAGAGAGAGAGAGAGAGAGGGAAGCAGGCTCCCTGCTGAGCAGAGAGCCCGATGCGGGACTCGATCCCAGGACCCTGAGATCATGACCTGAGCCGAAGGCAGCGGCTTAACCCACTGAGCCACTCAGGCACCCATGTTCAGTGTTTTCTTTCGAGTTTGAGATTGTAAAGAAAAGTAAGCACGTGTTTCAAGTTGGTATCTTTAAAAATTTCTCAGGAAGGGCCCCTCTGTCCTTTGTTAATTGCAAAGGGAGCAGATGTTGGGTTGAAAGGGATCTGTCCTACCTCGGTCTATACATGAGCCAGACCAGCCCTCTCGAGAAGAGCACAGCTGGAGACCAGACTCATGGCACGTGGGCGTGGGTTTCACAATGTCCCACCTAGGGTGCTGTGGGCACTGATGGTCCCCGAATGGCATGGGGTGTGAATACTTCAGCCCGAATTAATACATGGTTTTCTTTGCCTTCCCACCTCCCTCAGTGAAAGCCCCGACTTCTTACCACAGCCTCTAGCCTGACATCCTCTGACTCCTGGCTCTCTTCTCTCATCTCCTGTTCTTCCCACCTTTTCCTCTGCTGTCATCACATTGACTTCCTGCTGGTGCTGGCACGTCTTGAGTTCATCCCCAGCGCCTCCCCTTGGTTCTCTCCCTCACTTCACTTAGGGTTTCACCCAGATAACATC
Organism: Mustela nivalis; assembly: GCF_964662115.1. Lineage (NCBI taxonomy): Eukaryota > Metazoa > Chordata > Mammalia > Carnivora > Mustelidae > Mustela > Mustela nivalis. The sequence goes on from NC_139027.1 coordinate 87,828,736, forward strand.
TTGTTAAGGGGTCCCCTTCCCCAGGGCCTTCTCTCTGCTCCCCTGTTTACTTGTTTCTTCATGGCCCTGGATTTACCCAAAACTCCATCCATATTAATGTATTATGGCTTCTTTTTCCACGTTAGAATGTAAGTTCCACAAAACAGAACATCTGCTGTCCTCACCCAGGCACAGTAACACTGCATCACTGTGTACCTATCAAGTGCCTGCCATGAAGCAGGTGCTCAGAAAAGATTCGCTGAAAGAATGTATATATTAAAACCAACATGAAATTCTATCTTCTTCTCTCTTCTGTGCCTGGCATTTAAGAAATACGGAACTAGAACTATGGCAGGATGGAAACTTCAACAGAAAAGATTTGTAATGGTCTGACAGTTGTCAAAACTCTGACACTGCCCCCTGCCCCACTGCCTGCCATTTCTCATCTGTAGTCTAGATCTGCATGTCTTTCTTCATCTCCTAAGAAAGCACCTTTTGTCAGGATTACCGTGTTGTTGGCAGAATTATCTCCCTATTATTTTCAAGAGACTAATATCTTATTTCAGTATTTGGGCTCACCTTTTAATTGCTTGTACACAGCTACTGGATGGTATCATTTAACAGTGTCATTCTTAAAGGATCTAGAAACACCACAGCTAAGCTTGGTGCACCTTAGGTCCTGCTACTATGAGTAATGACAACACCACTGTGGCTGTTCTGGCTCTGTCTGCTGATTCTGTAGGGACTCACACACCAGGGCACCTTCCAACCACGTGCAGAGCACAGTCTGATTTCCCATCTTGGGAAGTAACTGGCTTGGTGGGTGGTACAGCTGTGGATATCAACATAAGGGCCTTTCCCTATGTAAAGCTCATTACCACCCATCTGCTTTGCACAGTGATTTGATTTGTCAGAATGGAAAACAAAGGCCTCCAGGTTATGTGGGAAACTGTGCATACAGACTCCTGGGCCTTTCTGGGGGAGGCCTGGGCAGAACCTGGAGATAGGTCCTCCAGCCTTGCCAGCTTGTGTCTGTTTCACCTTGTAGCCAAACAGTGTGTTTGACACCTGGGGCCCCTACCCTTTGAGAAATAACACGCATTTCTGTACCCAGAGAGGGTAGCTCTGCCTACTGGTAATGGTTTGCTTGTTGACTTGGGGTACACTTTGACGTTAGGCACCCCTTGCTCCCCATTGTGTGATTGGAGCAACTGGTGGCCTTTCTTGGAAGGATCTTATTCATTCATTCATGGACATACAGCTGACCCTTGAACAATGTGGGTGTTAGGAAGGCCAACCCTTGAGCCATCAAAATTCCATGGAGAACTTTCAACTCACCAAAAATTAACTACTAATGGTTGACCAGAAGCTTTACCAGTAACATAAACAGTTGATTAATGCACATTTTTTATGTTATATGTATTATACATCATAGTCTTATAGTAAAGTAAGCTAGAGAAAAGGAAATATTATTAAGAAAATCCTACGGAAGAAAAAAACACACTTACTGTATAAATACTGTGTTGTATTTATAAAAAAGAAAAGTCTGCATATAAGTGGGCCTGCACAATTCAAACCTTCATTGTTCAAAGGTCAACAGCACTTTTGCTGAGTGCCCACTATGTCCTATGGAAGGACTGAAGACACCTTGGGTTGTAGGATCCCTTATTTACCAGCAAATGAGTGGCCCACTCTGATGCTAAGACCCAGGGCAAAGTTTTTTCCTTGGTTTTAATTATGCAGGTTACCCACATTGGGCACTTCTCTCTGATGACCTCACGACAGACAACAGTGAAAAACTAGAGTCCAGTCTCATTTGTACTAACAGAGGCCAAGAAATCATTGGGATGCCTGAACCCTAAAAGCCATTTGCAATTTCTCTTAGTTCCTGGACGGAGTCACCTTATTCGACACTGTTTGCACTATATACAAAGAGCAACTTGGTATTTCCCACACCAGGATCTCCTCTACTACTGAGCCTTCATGGGGACAGCCCAAGAGAATGGAGCCTAGACTACTTCCTCCTTGGTCCTGCCTCTGATAATGATGGGAGGCCAGCCAACAGTGTGGTGTGAGGGCTGAGCTCCAAAAAGAGCAGAAGTTTGCTCTTGCTACCCTCAGTTTTATCAGGTTTTATCTGGGAAGGTTGTCCCAGAACCTTTGCCACATGTCCTTACAGAGGCAAGTGTGTCCACCACAGACTCAGGGGACAGAGGTTCTAGTCCCGCCCCTCCAAATTACAAGTTACACAACATTATGCCCTGGGTTAGTGTTGGCATCACAGTCATTATCTACCATATGCGGTTGGGCAGGCTACTTAACTTTTCTAAGGCTCCATTTCCTTGTTTGGAAAATAGGGAAGAAATGCATGGAAACACTTTTGCAAATGGTCTAGAAATGTAGGGCAGAAGTGAAGCGATGGAAAATTAGCATATCGTCCCTTCTTCACTCTTTTGGCAAATAATAATTGGAGATTGCATCAAAGTCCTTCCCTGGTACGTGACTTCAGGATGGATTGCGTGACCCGCTGGGATGGGCAGCCCTCTCTGAGACAGGCCTGGGGCCTCAGTTTCCTAATTGACCTAATGTGCTAAGTGAGCTTAATGTAAGTTAATTAATGATACTATGGGGGGGGGTGTGGAATCACCTAGGCAGAGCCTCACACAGCATCAAAGAGGAGAGTAGGCAGGTGTCCTCTGGGATAATTGGGCAAACCAGGCCCTGGAGGAAAGTTGCTGGGAGGCGTGCAGGCAGGATGTTCAGCAGGCCTGGGGAAGGAAGGCGATGGGAGAGGCTGAGCCACGGAAGCACCAGGCTGGCTTCACACATGCCATCCTGTTTATAGCTCCTGTGTTTGAATTTCAGATCTGCTTGAGTCTTTGCAGCTGGGCTCCTGGGCAATTCCTCGAGAATGAATTTCATTTTTTTAGAGACCACAATACTTACTCAGCCGGACACAGAGAGGAGACTCGAATGACCTGGCTTCTAACTGTGGTCTTCTGGGATCTAAGGAGCTTTGATAAGAGGATGCTCCCCAGTGAAAAGAGTCAATCTGGTTTGTAAGGTGTGAAATAGGAGGTAAGGCCAGGTCTGTCTTCACTTCCTCGAGCCAACATGGGGCTGCTTCCTGTGGCAGGTGCTCTGCTGGGTATGGGGACATGCTGATGCTTAAGACAGACACTTCTGAGCTTTGCAAATATGTATCTTCAACAAAATGAAAATCCTGTTTACTTTTAGAAATCAAGTAGTGGCCAGAGAGTGAAAACCAAACATTTCAGGGAGATTCTATTTACTTTTTCCTCCCCAAGGCATGTGCTTCCAGGATTACCCTTCCACTGTGCCATCACAAATTAATATTCCTGTGTACAGCCTGGCTCATGGAAGGATGGGGAGAAAGCTGACCCAGCCCAGAGCAGGGCCCCCAGTCTTCTCCTCCACTGGGGAAGTGGACACATGGGCAATCACCAGGCCAAATGGGAACATCCCAACTTGGATGAGTAACTCTCTTTTTGGTGGGCTTTGTCAAAAAGTAACTTTAAATGGCTTTACCTTTGAAATGTCAGAGCACCAAGTCAGGCAAGGAATAGTCTCTATTTAGCTATATGAATTGATTCCTTTCTCCTTAGTCCATTATGTCTTTGACCCTGTTAATATTCTGAATTAGCTGCCGTTTCATTCTTAGGGAGTGTCTCAGATATGCAACCTCAGAACAGAGTAGTGGCTAGCTGGACCTCTGCTGTCTGTCCTTCCCGCCAGCCTTCTTGTACCCTGCGTCCCACCAACTCTGGAATGCCCCTGCTGATGGGCTTCTGCTCTGCTATCCCATCACTTATTGTTTTAACTGTCCCTCTTGGATCGCCATCAGCCACCCTCCCACTCAGTGATCCCCTTCTGCTCGGCCCTAACCCCTCCCGCCCCCGCAGCTCAGGAGCGGTTGCTAAAGGATGCCAGGGAATCAGAGCAGGCTCCTGTGTAGGACCCAAACTCCTCCTTGGTGTGTCAGAGCACCCAGGAGAGCCTCTTGACCGTAAATAAATGCCTCAGTCATCAGAAATACATACATCTCCCACTGTGCACCCCAAACAGAGACATCTGAGACATTGGGTCTCAGATTTGATACAAAATTGCACCGGGAAGGTCTCTTAGCGCACTGCAGGTAACTCAGGGGAGACGCAGGTATGCAGCTAAATCCCAGCAGCTGCCTGTGTTCCCCGTGAGAAAGGCTCGGGGCAAACCTCGGAAACATACTGTTCATGTTCTCCGGAGACCCCTGTGGACTTGGTAGCCAAAATCTTAAAGCCAGCTAAACACGCAGAGAATTCGACTCACTAACCAAATGTGCAACCAGGAGCAAAGTGGGGTTTCTAATGTTTTCCTGAAAACAAAGGAACAATCTCAGGTCTTAGAACTGGTAGTGCAGATGCACAGTAATTGGTAAAGCTTGTTCAAACGCAACCCAAAAATGACGTGCATTTCAAAAATGCACTCAGGCCGTTTCTCAGCCCATGACACCTCTGTCTCCAACAGCTAAAGAGTTTAGGAAACCCAAAGAGAAGGACCGAGACTTACCTGGACCTGCTGGTGGGTCAGTTTCTAATCCCAGCAGAAGACGGTCTGTGGAGAAAGGCAGGCAGAACCTGTGTGGGGCCACCAGGTTTCCCAGATGGCCGTCAGGCAGCGCTCTGAGCAGCAGGTGGCCAAGCGTCGCAGGAGGACCGCAGAGCTGCCTGAGGCGAGGCACTGCTCTTTGGCCGGCCCCACTTTCCTTCTACTCCAAAGGGCTGTCCGGGAACTCTTCCTTGACTGCTCCGTCCCGTCTGCGAGTGTGCGAACTGGGTCCCTGAAGAGGGGCTTTCCCTCACTGCGGACTCACCTGCACCATCTAGAGGCCTCTCCCAGCACTGAGATGTCGGCGCTGCGCTGCGCAGGTTAACCCCCTCTGCAGCCTGCCCCGACACACACACCTGGCTTTTGACTTCCTACCCTGAGAAACACCAGCTGGAATCTGTAAAATCATCGTTTTCTCTTTTTTAGAGAAGGAAACTTGCTTCTATTAGAACAACCAAGGCCTTTGGCAACTGGAGCGCCAAAAAACTAAATTAGCATTAAAATTCCATTAATCAAGTCTTGTTCACCCAAGGACCCCCTACTGAGTTGGCCACAGGCATGGATACTCCTGCCTCATTCCGACACATGTTCACATGTCTATGCACATTCCTGCCCTCCTCTCCCTCTCCCCCTACACCTACAGCAGGCTTTGAGTCCCCAGATCTGTTTTCTCTCCTTTCTCCTGACACCCCACCACCATATACCCCACAAAGCCCCAGACGGTCACATATAACCCATTAAACCCCAGGCAGCCATATATATGCCATTAAACTCCAGATAGCCACGTATACCCCATTAAACTCCAAATAGCCAAATATATGCAATTAAATTCCAGATAGTCACCTACACCCCATTAAATTCCAGATACCATGTATACTCCATTAAATTCCAAATAGCCATATCTACCCCATTAAATGCCAGACAGCCATATATATTGCATGTAACTCCACATATCTCTTACATATAAATATAAAAGAAGACCTCAGTTTCCTCCATATTGACCTCAGTCTGTACTTCCTAATTGATTAACTTCTTCTTTCTAGCTTATCTCTTAACTCAGGCAAAAGACCCTGTGGGTAAAGCCCCCTCTATGGGAACTGAAACTATTCCCTCAAGTGGTAAAGACTTCCCTGAGCCAGGAAGACCCCCATGACCAACCCCGTGACAATGACCAAACTGACCTTTATTTTCCACCTACACGTACCACCAGCCTTTGTTCCATGTTTTCCTTATGTAAACCTGGATGTGTTTTCAGCACTTTGGAGATGGTCTTGAGATGTTAGTCTACAGTCCTCCCAGTGTTGGCCTCACTGAAATAAATGCCTTCTTATTTCGCCGCTACTCCTCTTTCTGCCTTTGGCTTTTGTCAGCAGTGAGTGGCCGAGCCTGGTCTGTTTGTGACTCCCTCACCAAGGGCTCTTCCATCCCTCTACCCTAGTTACAGCTGACAATCAGGAAGCTATCTGAAGCACAAACATTTTGAAAGGACATTGCCTTTCAGTGTTTGCCCATTCTTTCTCACAAATTAAATCATGAGGAACCCCCCACCCCACCCCCACCCCCAAGCCCACCAACACACAGAGGAACAGAGCAGCAACTTGGGCTGAACTTCTATATTCTCCCTTTCCATCTTGTCCTCTCTGTCCTGGATACATGCAAGTTAATTCACACATGAGAAAATGAAGAGCCTAAGGAAGACACAGAGACAGAAATGTCTGGGACTGGGGCAGAGAGGTGGGGCAGAATGGTATTTACCCAATTTACTTGAGCAATGTCAATGGTTAATCCAGTTAACGTAGGTTCCCAAATAAGAATTTTAACCTGAACTTTCAGGTTCAGTCTTTTATATGCCCACATGGAGCTCAAGCTGAGGGTCTGTGATAAACTGAAAACACCAAAAATTATTAAGCTAAGAACCTACAAAATGAAAAGGAAGTAAGTATTCTGAGCTAATTTTTTTAAAAAGATTTTATTTATTTATTTGACAGACAGAGATTACAAGTAGGCAGAGAGGCAGGCAGAGTGGAGGAAGCAGGCTCCCTGATGAGCAGAGAGCCCGATGCGGGGCTTGATCCCAGGACCCTGGGATCATGACCTGAGCAAAAGGCAGAGGCTTTAACCCACTGAGCCACCCAAATGCCCCCTGGGCTAATGTTTTCTATTGTGTATAATTTTGACTCTTTAGCACATTCATTTTGATAAATGTGTTTGAGGATAAAGATTATCTTAGATGCAACATTTTTTGGTGACTTTAAATTCACTAAAAAGAGAGGACACTGATATTTCCAAAAGACAAGAAGAAAGGAGGAAGAATCAGAATAGGTGCTGAATATGAATGATGTAAAAGAAGCCCACCAAAGTTTTTTCTCTTTTGAAAAATCCCAAACATTATGCTATTAAGAAGGGTTGAAGATGGTTACACTTGCAATGCTCATGACCATCATGCCCAAATGAAAAGGAGTATTCAAATTAATTCAGCCGATTAAGAATGGAACAAGAGAGATTATTGCTTATCTCCATCACTTAAGGCCCCAGAGCTTTGAAGATATGTGATTTTCTGTTTTGTACATTTTCTAGAAGACTGAGGCAGAAATAGCAAAAGCTTATCAATAGAATTTCTTTAAATAAAAACTTGAATCAAGAGTGCAGACCATGGTTGGGTGACTGGGGTCTCTTGGGGCTGTGGAGAATGGAGTGTAATTTAGAACTCATGCTTGGAGGAGTCAAGATGGCGGAGAAGTAGCAGGCCGAGACTACTTCAGCTAGCCGGAGATCAGCTAGATAGCTTATCTAAAGATTGCAAACACCTGCAAATCCATCAGCAGATCGAAGAGAAGAAGAACAGCAATTCTGGAAACAGAAAAACAACCACTTTCTGAAAGGTAGGACCGGCGGAGAAGTGAATCCAAAGCGACGGGAAGATAGACCCTGGGGGGAGGGGCCGGCTCCCGGCAAGCGGCCGAGCAACCGCGCACAAAATCAGGACTTTTAAAAGTCTGTTCCGCTGAGGGACATCGCTCCAGAGGCTACCCGGGGCAAAGCCCACACGGGGTCAGCGTGGCCTCAGGTCCCGCAGGGTCACAGAAGGATCGGGGATGTCTGAGTGTCGCAGAGCTTGCGGGTATTGGAACGGGAAAGCCGGCTGCAGAGACAGAGCCGACAGTAAGCTCGCAGCTCGGGGTGACCTTGAACCGGTCGCAGGCTCGGTGAGCTCGGAGCGCGGCCGGAGGTCAGGCAGACGGGAGTAACTGAGTGCGGTTCTCTGGGCGCGCACTGAGGAGTGCGGCCGTGGGCTCTCGGCTCCTCCGGGCCGGAGACCAGGAGGCCGCCATTTGTATTCCCGTCCTCCGGAACGCTACGGAAAGCGCTCAGGGAACAAAAGCTCCTGAAAGCAAACCCAAGCGGATTACTCACCCCGGCCCCGGGTAAAAGCTGTGCAATTCCGCCTGGAGCAAAGACACTTGAGAATCACTACAACAGGCCCCTCCCCCAGAAGATCAACAATAAATCCAGCCGAGACCAAGTTCACCTACCAAAGAGTGCGGTTTCAATACCAAGGAGAGCAGCAGAATTCTAGAGGAGGAGAAAGCAAAGCACGGAACTCATGGCTTTTTACCTGTGATTTTTTTTAGTCTTGCGGTTAATTTAATTTAATTTTTTTCTTTTTTTTTTGCCTTCGGGTAAAAAAATTTTTTTTTTAACTGTTACCTTTTTCTTTTTTAACGATTTTTTACTAGTTTATCTAATACATATATATTTTTTCTTATTATATTTTTCTTAGGTGTTTTCTTTTTTTAAAAAATTCTTTATTTTTCTCTCTTTTCTTTTTTTTTTTATTGTTTCCTTTTTGAACCACTTTTTATCCCCTTTCTCCCCCCTCACGATTTTGGATCTCTTCTAATTTGGTTAAAGCATATTTTCCTGGGGTTGTTGCCACCCATTTAGTATTTTACTTGCCCCTTCATATACTCTTATCTGGACAAAATGACAAGACGGAAAAATTCAACACAAAAAAAAGAACAAGAGGCAGTACCGAAGGCTAGGGACCTAATCAATACAGACATTGGTAATATGTCAGATCTAGAGTTCAGAATGACAATTCTCAAGGTTCTAGCCGGGCTCGAAAAAGGCATGGAAGATATTAGAGAAACCCTCTCGAGAGATATAAAAGCCCTTTCTGGAGAAATGAAAGAACTAAAATCTAACCAAGTTGAAATCAAAAAAGCTATTAATGAGGTGCAATCAAAATGGAGGCTCTCACTGCTAGGATAAATGAGGCAGAAGAAAGAATTAGTGATATAGAAGACCAAATGACAGAGAATAAAGAAGCTGAGCAAAAGAGGGACAAACAGCTACTGGACCACGAGGGGAGAATTCGAGAGATAAGTGACACCATAAGACGAAACAACATTAGAATAATTGGGATTCCAGAAGAAGAAGAAAGAGAGAGGGGAGCAGAAGGTATACTAGAGAGAATTATTGGGGAGAATTTCCCCAATATGGCAAAGGGAACAAGCATCAAAATTCAGGAGGTTCAGAGAACGCCCCTCAAAATCAATAAGAATAGGCCCACACCCCATCACCTAATAGTAAAATTTACAAGTCTCAGTGACAAAGAGAAAATCCTGAAAGCAGCCCAAGAAAAGAAGTCTGTAACATACAATGGTAAAAATATTAGATTGGCAGCTGACTTATCCACAGAGACCTGGCAGGCCAGAAAGAGCTGGCATGATATTTTCAGAGCACTAAATGAGAAAAACATGCAGCCCAGAATACTATATCCAGCTAGGCTATCATTGAAAATAGAAGGAGAGATTAAAAGCTTCCAGGACAAACAACAACTGAAAGAATTTGCAAACACCAAACCAGCTCTACAGGAAATCTTGAAAGGGGTCCTCTAAACGAAGAGAGATCCTACAAGTGGTAGATCAGAAAGGAACAGAGACCATATACAGTAACAGTCACCTTACAGGCAATACAATGGCCCTAAATTCATATCTCTCAATAGTTACCCTGAATGTTAATGGGCTAAATGCCCCTGTCAAAAGACACAGGGTATCAGAATGGATAAAAAAACAAAACCCATCTATATGTTGCCTCCAAGAAACACATTTTAAGCCCGAAGACACCTCCAGATTTAAAGTGAGGGGGTGGAAAAGAATTTACCATGCTAATGGACATCAGAAGAAAGCAGGAGTGGCAATCCTTATATCAGATCAATTAGATTTTAAGCCAAAAACTATAATAAGAGATGAGGAAGGACACTATATCATACTCAAAGGGTCTGTCCAACAAGAAGATTTAACAATTTTAAATATCTATGCCCCCAACGTGGGAGCAGCCAACTATATAAACCAATTAATAACAAAATCAAAGAAACACATCAACAATAATACAATAATAGTAGGGGACTTTAACACTCCCCTCACTGAAATGGACAGATCATCCAAGCAAAAGATCAGCAAGGAAATAAAGGCCTTAAACGACACACTGGACCAGATGGACATCACAGATATATTCAGAACATTTCATCCCAAAGCAACAGAATACACATTCTTCTCTAGTGCACATGGAACATTCTCCAGAATAGATCACATCCTCGGTCCTGAATCAGGACTCAACCGGTATCAAAAGATTGGGATCATTCCCTGCATATTTTCAGACCACAATGCTCTAAAGCTAGAACTCAACCACAAAAGGAAGTTTGAAAAGAACCAAAATACATGGAGACTAAACAGCATCCTTCTAAAGAATGAATGGGTCAACCGGGAAATAAAAGAAGAATTGAAAAAAATCATGGAAACAAATGATAATGAAAATACAACGGTTCAAAATCTGTGGGACACAACAAAGGCAGTCCTGAGAGGAAAATATATAGCGGTACAAGCCTTTCTCAAGAAACAAGAAAGGTCTCAGGTACACAATCTAACCCTACACCTAAAGGAGCTGGAAAAAGAACAAGAAAGAAACCCTAAGCCTAGCAGGAGAAGAGAAATCATAAAGATCAGAGCAGAAATCAATGAAATAGAAACCAAAAAAACAATAGAACAAATCAACGAAAGTAGGAGCTGGTTCTTTGAAAGAATTAATAAAATTGATAAACCCCTGGCCCGCCTTATCAAAAAGAAAAGAGAAAGGACCCAAATAAATAAAATCATGAATGAAAGAGGAGAGATCACAACTAACACCAAAGAAATACAAACAGTTATCAGAACATACTATGAGCAACTCTATGGCAATAAATTTGACAATCTGGAAGAAATGGATGCATTCCTAGAAACATATAAACTACCACAACTGAACCAGGAAGAAATAGAAAGCCTGAACAGACCCATAACCAGTAAGGAGATTGAAACAGTCATTAAAAATCTCCAAACAAATAAAATCCCAGGGCCAGACGGCTTCCCGGGGGAATTCTACCAAACATTTAAAGACGAACTAATTCCTATTCTCCTGAAACTGTTCCAAAAAATAGAAATGGAAGGAAAACTTCCAAACTCATTTTATGAGGCCAGCATCACCTTGATCCCAAAACCAGGCAAGGATCCCACCAAAAAAGAGAGCCATAGACCAATATCCTTGATGAACACAGATGCGAAAATACTCAACAAAATACTAGCCAATAGGATTCAACAGTACATTAAAAAGATTATTCACCACGACCAAGTGGGATTTATTCCAGGGCTGCAAGGTTGGTTCAACATCCGCAAATCAGTCAATGTGATACAACACATCAATAAAAGTAAGAACAAGAACCATATTATACTCTCAATAGATGCTGAAAAAGCATTTGACAAAGTACAGCATCCCTTCCTGATCAAAACTCTTCAAAGTGTAGGGATAGAGGGCACATACCTCAATATCATCAAAGCCATCTATGAAAAACCCACCGCAAATATCATTCTCAATGGAGAAAAACTGAAAGCTTTTCCGCTAAGGTCAGGAACACGGCAGGCATGTCCATTATCACCACTGCTATTCAACATAGTACTAGAGGTCCTAGCCTCAGCAATCAGACAACAAAAGGAAATTAAAGGCATCCAAATCGGCAAAGAAGAAGTCAAATTATCACTCTTCGCAGATGATATGATACTATATGTGGAAAACCCAAAAGACTCCACTCCAAAACTGCTAGAACTTATACAGGAATTCAGTAAAGTGTCAGGATATAAAATCAATGCACAGAAATCAGTTGCATTTCTCTACACCAACAACAAGACAGAAGAAAGAGAAATTAAGGAGTCAATCCCATTTACAATTGCACCCAAAACCATAAGATACCTAGGAATAAACCTAACCAAAGAGACACAGAATCTATACTCAGAAAACTATAAAGTACTCATGAAAGAAATTGAGGAAGACACAAAGAAATGGAAAAATGTTCCATGCTCATGGATTGGAAGAATAAATATTGTGAAAATGTCTATGTTACCTAAAGCAATCTACACATTTAATGCAATTCCTATCAAAGTACCATCCATCTTTTTCAAAGAAATGGAACAAATAATTCTAAAATTTATATGGAACCAGAAAAGACCTCGAATAGCTAAAGGGATATTGAAAAAGAAAGCCATCGTTGGTGGCATCACAATCCCGGACTTCAAGCTCTATTACAAAGCTGTCATCATCAAGGCAGCATGGTACTGGCACAAAAACAGATTAATGGAACAGAATAGAGAGCCCAGAAATAGATCCTCAAATCTATGGTCAACTAATCTTCGACAAAGCAGGAAAGAATGTCCAATGGAAAAAAGACAGCCTCTTCAATAAATGGTGCTGGGAAAATTGGACAGCCACATGCAGAAAAATGAAATTGGACCATTTCCTTACACCACACACGAAAATAGACTCAAAATGGATGAAGGACCTCAATGTGCGAAAGGAATCCATCAAAATCCTTGAGGAGAACACAGGCAGCAACCTCTTCGACCTCAGCCGCAGCAACATCTTCCTAGGAACAACGCAAAAGGCAAGCGAAGCAAGGGCAAAAATGAACTATTGGGATTTCATCAAGATCAAAAGCTTTTGCACAGCAAAGGAAACAGTTAACAAAATCAAAAGACAACTGACAGAATGGGAGAAGATATTTGCAAACGACATATCAGATAAAGGACTAGTGTCCAGAATCTATAAAGAACTTAGCAAACTCAACACCCAAAGAACAAATAATCCAATCAAGAAATGGGCAGAGGACATGAACGGACATTTCTGCAAAGAAGACATCCAGATGGCCAACAGACACATGAAAAAGTGCTCCATATCACTCGCCATCAGGGAAATACAAATCAAAACCACAATGAGATATCACCTCACACCAGTCAGAATGGCTAAAATCAACAAGTCAGGAAATGACAGATGCTGGCGAGGATGTGGAGAAAGTGGAACCCTCCTCCACTGTTGGTGGGAATGTAAGCTGGTGCAACCTCTCTGGAAAACAGCATGGAGGTTCCTCAAAATGTTGAAAATAGAACTGCCCTATGACCCAGCAATTGCACTATTGGGTATTTACCCTAAAGATACAAACATAGTGATCCAAAGGGGCACGTGTACTCGAATGTTTATAGCAGCAATGTCCACAATAGCCAAACTATGGAAAGAACCTAGATGTCCATCAACAGATGAATGGATCAAGAAGATGTGGTATATATACAGAATGGAATACTATGCAGCCATCAAAAGAAATGAAATCTTGCCATTTGCGACAACATGGATGGAACTAGAGCGTATCATGCTTAGCGAAATAAGTCAAGCGGAAAAAGACAACTATCATATGATCTCCCTGATATGAGGAAGTGGTGATGCAACATGGGGGCTTAAGTGGGTACGAGAAGAATAAATGAAAGAAGATGGGATTGGGAGGGAGACAAACCATAAGTGACTCTTAATCTCACAAAACAAACTGAGGGTTGCTGGGGGGAGGGGGTTTGGGAGAAGGGGGTGGTATTATGGACATTGGGGAGGGTATGTGTTTTGGTGAGTGCTGTGAAGTGTGTAAACCTGGTGACTGCAGAGAAGGAAGAATTTGAACACCAGCAGAAAGAGTTGGAGAAAGTCTGCAACCCCATCATCACCAAGCTGTACCAGAGTGCAGGGGAATGCCAGGAGGAATGCCTGGAGGCTTCCCTGGTGGTGGAGCTCCTCCCTCTGGTGGTGCCTCCTCTGGGCCCACCATTGAAGAGGTTGACTAAACCAATCTGAGAATAAATAGGTTGAGCATTGTTCCACATACAATATTCAAAGGACCCAAATTTGTAGCAAATTCCATGGCAGTTATAATGTTGAGCTGCTATAGCAAAAAAACTGGGCATTCTTGATACTTGAATATGGAATATGTGCACAGGGAAAGGAAATAAACATTGCACTTTATAAGCACTGTAAAAAAAAAATAAAAATAAATAGTCAATTCAAAAAAAAAAAAAAAAAAAAGAACTCATGCTTGATATACATAGCGGGACCCTGCCCAGCCTGCTGTGTCCCTTCCCCGAGCAAGCGAGCACAGATGCAGCTGGGAGCCCAGAGCACCCCCTAGGCTCGCTGCCTGTGGCAGGTGCCAGCTCCCAGCACCGCAGAACCTTGGCTCACAGAGATTCAGTAGGACTCTCCAGCCTGTAGAAAACATTCATGCGTTGGTGGGAATGATCTAGCAGATCAGATAATTAACCAGTGAGCAACACTGAGCTGTATTCTGGTCATCACTGGGTCATGACCATTGAGTGAGCTGGAGAGAAGGTTCCTGATGTCCGCTCCTGCTATCAGAATAGCATTCTTGGGCATTGGGCACCATTTACTCATTCAGCAAGTGCATGGTTCACCTCTTGGAGCTGGGATACTATGAGAGAGACAAACTCTGGCCTTGAGAAAGCGCCATGGAGGCATAGAATCACCAAGTTCTGAAATAATCATAATATATCGTTCCTGGAAGTGATAAGTGGGCAAGGGGGTGCAGGATGCTTGGCCTGTGTGGGCTGCAGTGTGATTGTCTGCTAGTGACAGTTTCCTGCCATCTGATTACTGTCTGGGAAAGCGATCCCCCAGGCAGGGATGCTACTTTTCGGCAGTGCACCCCAAACTCTGAACTGCCTTGACCTATGACAAGTGGCCACAGCAAGTAAACTTCTGGTTACCTACAAAGTTTCCTTCAGAGTGTCTTCCAGGCAATTATTTTCCTCAACTCACAGGAAGCATATGAGGGTTTTGTGAAACTTTGTATGCCCATAGGGGGTGCTCAGTAACACTCACAGAGGTTTTCAGAAGAAGATGACCATAGCTCTGTCTGTGGCATGGAATTTGCAGATTTGAATCTGTCTTAGAACTAGAGTGGAATTGGAATTCTTTTCCTGGGGAACCTGCCCTTGTGATGATGAGGACACCAGAGTCCTCATGCCTGCCCTGGCCCAGTGTCTCCCATTTCTCTAGGAAAGGCAAGACCCCAGCTCTGCTAGCTGTCAGAACTTCAATTCTGCCATCCTGAGAGCATGGGCTAGCTAGTTTTCAAAGCTCCTTGCTGCCCATGTTTATTACAGCTCCATAGGCAGAAGAAGCAGGAATATAAATACTGGTGATTTAAACCCTTACAATGTTTTCCCCAAAGTACAAACCCTGTAGAGGGTCTTGGTTTGCAAACAGGTGTTAAAAATGCCAGAATGGAGTTCAGTGCTACAAATGGAGGTCAGTGGCAAGCCAGCAGTTGAGGTGGTGAGGGAGCACGTGTGAGGATGAGGCTTTGGCTGATAAAAGGGTCAGGACTGGTTGTTTGGAGAGGAAGGAGGGAGTCTTGCCTACTAAGGGAGGAAAGTTGTTTTGGGTGGAAAGAATAGCTTGTGCAAAAACCCTGGGAAAGAGCCAAGCATACCAAGGTACCCAAGAGAGGAGCCATGTGGACAAAAGCAGTGAGGGAGCTGGTCCGAGTAGGCTGAGCTGGACTTGGGAAGGGCCGTAGAGAACACAGCCCAGTAAAGGGGTTTGGATTTTATTCCAAGTATATCATGATTTGAAGATAATGCAATTATATTTCAGAATACGCATCTATCCCTAGCGTCAAAAAGAAAAGCACGGCTCTAAATGGAGTTACTTATGCTAAGCCTTGTCACCCAGCTGAGGGTCCAATCAATACCCAACCTAACTGCAGTTTCAACCTCCACCAGACAAACAGTCTTATCTGGTCAGACAGGAATTTTCTGGTCAGCACCAATGAGATGCTCTGTCACATGCATGATAAGAGAAAGTGACCTTTCCTGGAACAGTCCTTTCTTTTCTTTTCCTGATACCATCTTGCCCCACCCTCCTTCCTATAAAAACCTGCCATTTGGTGCACCTCCTGGGGTTCTCTCTCTACCTGCTAGGTGGGATGCTACCCTTCATGAATTGCTTAATAAAGCCATTAGATCTGAGAATTTACTCCACTGATTTTTGTCACTGTTGTTTTAACACCAGCAAAGGAAGGAAGGAGAGAGACGAAGTCTGGGGACCCTGGGGTGGGCACATGTACATGCTGGGCCCTGGGTCTTCTGCACACCAGTCCCCAGGGCTGAGTGAGTGGTTAGCAAAAGCATGGGTGATCTGTCTTCTCCCAGCGCAAAATAAGAGGGGACAACTCCAGGTCAGAGGCAGAATAAACAAGCCGGACTTCTCTCTTGGAAGAATGAGATTCTGCATTGAGTTATTTAACTAAATTTGCCATACTCAACACTCCACTGCTAATTAAAGAAATAAAAGTCTGGCTTTCCTTTACCCTGGACACTGTTTAAGAAAAAGGTCACCTGGATTTGGAACTCTCAGCTGTCAGTAATGAGTCTGGTCATGGAGAGTACTATCATGAACCCTCTGCTGAGCCCTTGGCCTTCCCTGTTCCCCCCTCCCCCACCCCAGCCCCCTCCTTCACTCTGCCCCACCCTGGTTACATAAGCAGTGAAAGTATAATTGAAATTGATCCTCACCAAGAATGACTTTGGGAACTTGAATGGTGCAAAGGTTCAAAATACTAAATCTTTTTTATGACCCTTGATATTGTCATTTAGCTCAACAGTACAGATCAGTATATTTTTCTAATAAAAGAAAACCACAAGAGTATTATAAAACCCATTTGCACCGTACCAGCCAGAAAAATCAAAGGTGGTTGGGACTGAATTTGGAAATATGGACTATTGATGTCTTCATTTAAAAATCAACACATTCATTCTTCCAATAGAAGAGTTCATATTTCTAACATAATTCATGGCTCTGGGTTAGTGAGTGGTTCATGAACTTATCATTCTAATACCAGTGAATGCTCACAGTAGGGGAATAGGAGCCCATAATATAAACGCACAAAATTATCTGTTCATTGGTTTATATTTAATACAATTTATTAATGGAACTTCATTACATTTACAGGCAGAAGAATAATTACTTTATAAGTGCCAATGTGTTCCTAGGGGACATGTGATTCTACAGAGTACTTAGTATATCTGTACTTGTCACCTACCACTGACAGGAGATCACTTTTCTCAAAAGCTGTGGTTATTGAGAGAAGAGCAGAATGGGGACAAAAATGTTTTTCAATGGGAATTCAACCTGGCTGGCAGGTCTGTCCCTGCCACCTGCTGCCCTTTCCGATCTCACTCGTACCTTCCTGGTTCTGCTCAGGGCAACATGGCTGGCTCAGTGGCTGCAGTCCCCAGCTCGCCACGGGGCAGGTGTGCCCACTGCTTCAAGACCATCCACGGAGCCATTGCAGAGGTGCGAGACTTCCAAAAAGCCCGAGTAAGGGGATTTCTCCTCTTGGAAGAGAGTGGTTGTGCCACCTTCCACTTCACTCCTGGCTGTCACTCAGTGAATGTGACAACTGGTATAAGAGGTCAGAGCAAGAGCACGGAAGGAGCTCTGGCCCCTCGGCGGAGTGGTCATGTCAGCCTTGAATTACCTACCTCACTGAGGGAAGGAGTAGTCCTTGTGTCTTTTAGCCATTGTGCTCTGGCCTCTGTCAGTAAAAGCCTAAATAATGTGCATGGTGTCCCTCTCTCTCCTTGTGATAAATCAGGATATGCAAGTCATTTTTTTCTAGATATCCAAGGTCTAAGAATGTCTGTTCTATGACAATCTTCGCTTTCATACAGAGAAAGTCATTCTTGGTGAGGATCAATTTCAATTACACTTTCACTGCTTATGTAACTAGGTTGTACTGGGTATCACTCAGAGTACAAAATGACTCTCCAAGGAACCGAATGCTGGTTAACTGAAAAGGTTCTGAAGAATGAGAGCCCCCTGCTGTCTGACTGTGGTTCTCTGGGGGCCAGAAACTCTAGCTCAGAGAGTAGCCAGAGCTGCCTAGCTGCAGCTTCTGACCCAGTCTGAACCCCAGTAGGGTGTGGGCAAGGGCTAGTCCCATTCTAAGCCACACACTCTAGGTATCTTTACACCCTAGATGCAGAGGTATGGGTGTAAGTTCAACATGGTTTCTTACAATCCCGATGGGACTAGACAACAAGTCTCTCCTTGGTCCACTCCTTCAAGGGGCTCAACAATTTCCAACCATGCTCACTGGGCAGCTTGAAGTATAAGAAAGATTCTGGATGGGTGGCCAACTTTTAGGATACTGTCCTTGTTAACTGAGTACGCGGGCTCTCCAAAGTGGAAATAGACACCATAAGGTGATCGAGGTAATTCACTGGGTGGGGCCAGAACATTAAAACTTCCACTTACATTGATAGCCAGTGTCTGAAATACAAGAAACAGTGTATTATTCATATCAAATCTAGGGACGTGTTTCTCCTGCTATAATTTCTTTTACATGGCAAATACAGGGTTAATCAAACCACATGAGAAGGCTGCCAAAATGTTTTGACGTTTTTAAGAAGAGTTTCTGAAGACGAGTTAACTTTCAGTGTTAACCATCTTCATTTGCTCTCTAAGCATGGACCTGTCTTAGTCATCTTCCCTTCCAGAAACAGTCCATGGAGGCCAGGTGATGCTGATGGAAATCTTGGTGGCAAAATGCAGTGACAACTTACTTCTTGCTCACATCCCATTCTGATGGGGGTCACGTGGCTCTTCTGGATGGTTCTCCTGTAAGAAGTGACTCAGAAATCCAAGGTCCTTCCATCCTGTGGCCCCACCATCCTGGAGTCCTGTACCCCAGGACAGACAGGGGAAAGAAAGTGTGTATGAACACACTTTGGGGTGAGGCCTGGCAGTGGGGCATATCATTTCAAAAGGCTAAAATCCCTCCACACGTGCCCAGGCTGACTGCAACTGAAGGAAATGCAGTGTTCTTATGTGTCCAGGGAGAGAAAATGGGATCTGTGCATGCATGACATTTCTCTGTTGCAAGACAGCTTCTCACACTGTCTCACCAAAATGCATCCAACTTCTGTCTGTTCCTCTAGATCCACTTCTAATTAGCTCGTCTGAAAAATAGGTGGCCTAATATGAAAATAAAGGATTATGGTTGCTAATGGTTTAGAAACAACCAGAGAACAGATTGCATGTTCGTCAAGGTTTGTCCAACACCGATGTGAAGAGGCTGGGCGGCTGGCTGGAGGCTCTGGCTCTGGAGTCTGAAGATCCTGTTTTTGAGAGGCTGCTCTCCCTCACTGTCCACCCACCCTCAGCAGGTCTCAGAGCACACACCTGATGACGGTTGCCTCTCACGAGGTTATATGGAATTTCACAACAAAGGGGTTGTACTTGGACTTTGCCAGAACTTGGTGCCCTCTCTACATTCTGAAACTGTTCTTGCCTATGTCACCAGGGACCTCCTAACTGCCAAAGCCAGTAGATGCCTTTTAGTCTTTATTCCCCCGGAGCTTCTTACCACATTACAATCAAGACCATCGATCCCTTCTTTCCATATGAAACCCAACTCCTTTGCATTCTGAAACCCTTGGGGTTCCTATATCTGTCTCTGATGAGTGATTCTTGGTCTTTTGTGGACAGTTCATCCTCCCCTGCCCAAACCTGCTCCTATACCTCATTCCCTAGCTCAGCTGGGACCAACACTAAGTCTCCTAAGGGGAGCATGTCTTCTTTCTTAGACCTCAAATCTTGCCAGTTCCACCTCCTGGATATGTTTCACATCTACTCCCTCTATCCCATTCCAACTGTTTTTGCCCTAGTTCAGGTTCTCATGATGTCCTCTCAGGATTATAACATCCCTCTGTTTTTCCAGTCTCTGACTTGGTCTTCCCAATTCAGCCTCCATCTGACTTAAGAACTCAAATCCTGAGCCCCAGGCTACAATCCTTAGTAAAGGGATGGGGAGGGCACCCACTCATTAACTTTTTCTGCCAACTGTTGCAGAAATGCAGAAATGTAGGTCCACAGAGTTCCACAAGAAGCTCAAAAAAAAAAAAAAAAAAAAAAAGAACACAAAAGGAACAGACTCCTAATTGTTGGCTGCCAGAGCCGGGAGGTTGGGGGAAGCTTAGGAGGGGGGCGAGATAACTGACTGGAATTAAGAGCTAAAAACTTCTTATAAAATTATAAAATAAATAGGTGACAAGGATGAATATGTAACACAGTCAATAATATTGTAATAGCTTCATAAGGTGACATATGATAACTAGACTTATGGGGATCATTTCGTAATATATAAAAATATCAAATCAGTATGATGTACAAAAAAATATGATATTGAATATATCAATGAAAGAAAGAAACTAAAAAAAATATGGACTTTAAAAAAACATGAAATCTTCTCATTTTTATATACTGGCTACTAATCTGTGTGGCCCGAATAAACATACACAGAAATCTCTAAACTAGATTAGGTCCCCAGGCTGCCAGGTGGTGGCTCTCTGAACTGAAGGCTGAGGGCAGAACTTGTGCCCTCTGCTACCAGACCTTGGTTCCACATTAGTCTCATGGCTCCCCAAGTCTGCTGTGAACCTCAGACTCTCCTAGCAACCAAAGGCTTACAGTCTCAGGCCATTCTGTTTTTCTGAAATGATTTTTGCAACTAAGTTCACCCATTTCATGTTCTTACTGTTCAGATGACCAAAGAATTTAAAATTTTTATTAGCATAAAAATGGAATTGTCTGGAGAGGACTTCATGCTCCACAGTTTTCCTTTTCCCAGCACAGAGTCTAAATTACTTACCCTCTGTAAACCTTGGTTTCCTCATCTGTAATTAGTGATAATAATAGTGTCTACTCCATAGGGTTATTGTGAGTGCTCTAATATACACACAGACTGAGCCTGGAAGTTGGCATAGCTGTCAAGTGACATTACCTCCTATTCCCATTAATTAGAATTTAACCATCTTTTCAAACTACCCAATTCATTCTGTAAAATTACCTTTGGCTATAACTAAGGTGACTTATGGATTCAGCCACTCCCCGCAGTTCAGGACGAAAGGAACTAAGACAGCTTTCCACATTGTTCACTGAGCAGGGAGACCCTGTTCTTGATCAAATATTAAATACTTGCTTCATTTTGAGTGAGGCCACTAACTATGACTTTTTAATCTTTTAGTACAGAAGCTTGCCAGTCTTTGATATGGCTGTGACATACAGAGATTCTTGATAGGGCTGGTGGCAAAAAGCACAAACTGTGAAGTGTGCACTTTTCCATTCTTCCGTTTTGTGAAAGCTTGTGAAATCTCTGTGGTTAAAGGTTTTAGGCCTTCTAAAAGGTACATATTGAATAATTTTTTAAAAATTCCCATTTTACTTTCACACAAATATGGTAGAGATCATGGAGAGAAATGAAGACACTTTGGATGTGTGACCGTCCATCAGTGGCAGATGTCACAGGCTTGTTTGAGGTTGGGGCTATAAGAGGTGCAGGTTTCATCAACGTTTCTAACCTGCCCACTCTGTCTCATCTTATGCTCCTGCGTCTGGGCCGCTGCCTTACGCATGTCCTAGTTAAGTAACTGCCCACACCCGAAGGCAACCTATAGGTTTTAGACAAACTGATGTGGTTCCTGTACCCAAACCGGGAACAGGAACAACTTCTGGGAGGATGAAGCTATCAGGCAGAAGTTTAGCAAAGCAGTGGCAGGGCCAGAGCATCTGTCCAGCAAAAAATTCTGATCTATCCCAGATTGTCAGGGTCAGGGCAGAAAATAGCGTGTGAGACAAGGAGGTGAGCAAGCGAACCACACATTTTATGTAGAAAGCTCACAAGCCAAAGGAGGGATGCAAATAGAGTCCTATGAAGGCACAAGGCAGGACAGGTTTCTCCCACTTGGGAACTGGTGATGGTTTCATGGAGAAGGAGTCATGTTTCAAGGGGACATGGTATCATGATGATGGTGGTGATGGAGCTAACAATGTGTCCAGCATTACCGAGCACTCCCTGAATCCAGGCACTAAATGCTTTGCAGAGCTAAGTAATCCTCATAATGGATGCCTGTCATCCCATTTTACAGTTGAGAAAAATGAGGCCTGCAGACAGGGCATAACCCGCTCCAACTCAGTTCTCAGCCCCTGGCAACCAGACCTGACGATCGGAGCTCTAACACCTTCAGTGTGCTGCTGCAACGCCCAGCAGAAGGGGCTGTGCTCTATTTGCCGTGTGTCTCTGCGGACAGTGAACTTTTGCCACTGGAGGAGGAATGTGTAATCGGGAGAATGCTCAGTATAGTTGGTTTTCTGTCTGGTTTGCATGAATTTCTTGTTCCCAGCAGAGGTGCTCGGCATCTGTGTGAGAGAATGCACAGAGGAGCTGGTTGTGCCCTGAGTGTGTGAGTGCAAGTGCTCCCGGCCAGCCCAGGAACCAGTCTCAGCAACCGAGTCCCCAGGGCACCGTCTCTTGCACCAGGGGACCATTGCAGAAGGAACCAGTGCTTGGGCCGGAAACACTCTTTCCGGCCCTGCGTGCTCAGTGCTGTGGAGAGGGCTTGTTTGAGACTGAGCTGGGGTGAGAGGAGGGGCAGGGAAGCCTGACGCACCAGGAGGCAAGTCCAGGCCTGCCTCTCAGGAAGCTGGAAGCAGCCTGTCTTAGGGGGTGCTGGTCCAGCCTCCTGTCTGCCCTGGATGCCTCGCTTCCATAAGGCTACTGGGGAAGGGATGCTCAGGAAGGATGGGAAAGGAGGGACAGGCGACCCTCCCATGGAACCTGTGAAGGTGAACATACCGGGCCCTGCTGTATCTGGCCTGACATGCTGCCTGTGGCCCCTGTCTCAAGGAGCCCACCTGTCCCCTGGGCTCCCTCTTGGAAAGGAGACACACTGAAGGAGCCCTAAATTCTGTATCAGTTTCTTGATTCCTGGGCTCTTAAGGGTTAAAGCAACCGGCCCGTGATGCCTTTCTCTGTCTGACCCATGTCCCCTGTCCCTGGGACCTCCGCAGTTAAGAACTTCAGTGGCTTCTGACTGTCCATGGGATCACATCCCAAGTCACTGCTTTAGTTATGAAGCCTCAATACATGACGCCCTCACAGCTTGGCCCAGCAGTTCTCTCTAACCTCACTCAGAGCCATGCTGCTCCTTGTCACCCTTCACTGGACAGAGGCCACCAAAGCTCAAGAATGGACATTGATCATGTTCTAAATACACTTGGGTTTTTTGGTGGAATAAATAAAAATCTTTCATTCTGGTCATACTAACACACTCACAGTTTGGAGAAATTGGTGTCAGGCTGTGCCCCAATACTGTCTCTTCTGCTCTGAATGCCCTCACCCACTTTCACCCACGAAGCCCATCCTCCATGATGTCCCTTTATTGAAGGCTTTCCAGATGCCAGGAAATGTATTCACTTGCCTGTCTTCCTCACCAGCTGTTGGCTCCGTCAGGGCAAAGAACAAATCTTTTTGAACTTAGCATAGAACCTGGCACATGGTAGCAATTTTTCAGTAAACTGCCAGAAGTATGAATGAGTGTGATCATCTCCTTTAATGCTCTCATTTTGAGCGAGAGTAGACTCAAGCAGCTCTATTCCGCATGTGGGAATAAAATTATGCATGCAAAGGATATTGGAAGATAGCTTTCCGGGCACGGTCACAGCAGAGGAAAATAAAGCACCCGCAGAGCTGTTTAGTTGGCTCTTGGTTTGCCTGAACTGGAATGGTCATTTCTTACTGCCTCACAGAGCCAAGAGGTCTCCCAGGTTCTCGGAGTGGCAGACATTCTAGTCTTGGTTGGTTGACATCAAAGACAGCTGGCAGTCATGAGGGAAATGAGACGGCTGACAAAAAACAAACAGGAGATAAGTTTTCCTTATCTTGCTTATTCTGAAAATAATGTCTGCACATTTTTGTAAAGAAATGGTAGAAAGGCTGCAAGCCCAGGAGACTTGGTCTTTTATGGGAACAGCCTGAGGGACTCTCTTTGTAAACCAAGTTCCCCAAGTTGTGGGAATGACATTGAAACTCCCATAGACCTCTGTCACCTGCCCTGAGTCTCAGGATGGGACGTGAGCTCAAAGACGCTGTTCCTTCTTTCCCATAGTTCAGAGTGGTCCCAGAGCATGAGCATCACCAAGTGTTAGAAACACACATTGTCAAGTTCTTCTCTACCTCTGGAAGAAGAGACTCTGAGGTGAGCCCAGTAAGTTGAGTTTTAATGAATGTTCCAAATGACTTCCATGCTTTCTCAGGTTTGGGAAGTACTTTCATAGTCCAAACCTCTCTGGAATTGGCTCTGGCTTCCATTCCTGGGGAAGGCACAGTGGAGAGTGAGGAAATGGTGAATGAAGGGTTCTTCCTGGGCTTCTTCTCTCTCTCCAGTCTCTCCCTTGGGTTAATCCACAACCTGTTTCCACGTCCGAACTCCTCAGAGAGAACCTCTCATCTCTAATTTTTTTCCTTACTTCTTTCTTGAGTGTTTTTTCTCCCTACTAGTCATTTCAATCTGCAGAGTCTACTGCAACTTCAAATCTGGAACATCTGAAAACTCACCATTTTCTCCCAGTTTAAGTAATTTCACTTTGGTTTGCCATTATTCCCTCCCTCCCTCTCACAGTTATTTACCAAAGGCCTCTGGTGGCCAAGCCTTGTGCTGGGAAAGCCTCTGGTTTACAAGCAACCATGGATTCTCACCTTCTTCCACAGACCCCTATGTGATAGGTTGAATATAATTTCTTGCTCCTTGTTTTCCCAGCTTCAACTCCTCTCAAGACCCTCTTATTCCCAATCCAATTCGGGAAATATTTATTAGGTACTTAGAACCTGAAATGCACTGTGCCAGCCCCCACTGGGACAAAAAGCAGAATCAACACAGGCCTTGCCCTTGAATAATTGGTTTTCTGAATTATTAGAGGATTAACAATCAATTCCTTCTCCTCCAGGTCTTCTTCTCAGTAATCCAGATTAGATTAATCTCCCCAAACTGATCATTTCAACCCACGACTCTTAAGTTTTTCACGTGTTTCCTGTGTTGTCCAGAGGATCAGGTCCAAATTCCCTAGCTTCCCATGCAGACCTTCTACAGCTAGGAGTCAGTTTTCCAGTCCTCTGCAAACTGTCCCTCCAAACTCTCATGGGCATTGCCACAACTGTTCTATGATCGCCCCATCCTCCTGCCCGGTATACTCTATTTCCCCACCCGGCCTGCAGAAGCACCTTCTATTTCATCACCTCTCTGAAACTTCTTGGACAGTCACAGCCTGAAATGCTTCCTTCCCCCTTTTTTGGCCCTGGACACATACTGACCTCTGGCATAAATTACCACTTTACATGTACTCATGTCCCTGAAATTAAACCACAGGGCTCACAAGCAGCTCTTACACCAGAGTTCGTTGCGCCCCCCAGAACCCAGGTTCCAGCCTGAGCACCAGGTCACCCGCTGTGTGCCTCCGCTTACTCCATGCTCACTCGCAGCCAGTATCACGGTTTTCCACTGAAGGCAGCTGCACTGACCCCAAGTGTTAACAGCTGACACTTTCTCGTCACCACCCAATAGATGGGCGCCGTGCTGCTCTTGGTCATGCTGGACGCAGGCTCATTCTGACGACGTGTCCCCCTGCAGCGGCTTCAGAGCACTGGGCTGCCCACACCATCTAGCTCAGCGCGGAGGAGAACCGGCGGAGGTCACGTGAGCAGGTCCTGGGCGGATCCACCGCAGGCCGGAGTGTCTGCCTTGCTTCCACCGACGCCATTGGCCAGCGCCAGTCACGTGGTACCACTGAAGGCCCACGTGCCGAAGGTGCAGCTAGGCGCAAGGGTCTATGCTGGGAGTGTGGCCCGCCATGGTGAACGCTAAAAGGCCGAGCAAACACAAGGTAATTTTGCTGATCAGAATGCGTGCATGAGTGTCTTTGGAGCCGAGGGATGACCGCAGTTGAGGGCGGCTTTTGCTTTTGTCCTTGCTATCTGTTCTCAGGGCAAAGTCCGAAGGACAAAGCTTGGTGGCCGTGGGTCACAACCAAAAGTAGAAGCTCGTTGGCCGACCTCCACTCCACTGGCTGGAGCGGTGTGTCCCACTTCTCTGCAAAACTAACCGGGTCAGGCAGGGCGCTGACCTCCCCTGCTGTGGCAGCGTTCAGGGACAGCAGGTCAGGTGCAGGTACAGGGCAAAAGCTCCTCCGGGGGCTTGCATGCTTACCAAGCTTTAAGTGGGGTGGTTCCTAAATCTTTTAAGTTATGCGTGCGATGTCAATTACTTAAATCTTTCAATTTAATTGATGTCACATAAATTGTTGAGTAAAATGGAAATATGAGTGAAAAAACTTTATTATTTTTTAAAAATTCCAGTATAATTAACATACGGTGGTATGTTAGTTTTGGGTGTGCCATATAGTGATTTAATAATTGTATCTATTACTCAGTGCTCATCACCCTAAGTATACTCTTAATCCTTGAAAAAAATATTTTTTAAAGAAAAGTTTAACTACTTTGGAAAACTTGAACTGAATGAAAAATGATTGTCAAATATGGTGCTTGTGAGACAACTTTGGGGAAAGCGGGTGAGGGTTATAAAAATATAGGGGTCTCTGTACTCTGATTGCTTCAGGGTGTCTCTTAGCTCTAATTGTGCTTTGAAGAAACCCAAACTGGAAGTCGTATTTGATGCATTACATATGTGGCTTTTGTGAAAAGGACCACCGAGACTCAAGGGAAGCCCTTGGCCTGAATTCAGAAGCTTGACAAATAAATGTACTGTTTGAGTTTTAAGTTAAAATGGCTATGTTTATATATATATTTAATGGATTCACCCACTTTAATTGGCTTTTTTGATCAACCACCCCGTAGTGGTTGTATCAGGTAAGATACATGGCTATTGTTCTTGGAACACCGCTCCAGAGGGAGTACACTGTAGTCACACTGTATGAGGCTGACTAATTTAGCATTCTGATTTTCTGGAAGCCTCTTCTGGCTATACAATACGTGTCTATAGCTTTTAGTTCCTCAGAGTGAGGCTGCAGCTACTCTCAGTCTAACTCACCCTGTATTTGTTGCCACCTTTATTCAACAAAGGCACCTTACTGTCTTTGGGGTCTAAGGGCCGCCCTTTAAGGGCTGTGGGGGCTTCCCTCTGACTCCCACTTCCTCCCACAAAGCGCAGTGTAGGTGTGGCAATCAGGACAAGTCAGGGAAGGAGATAAATCTGCAGTGTGGACCTTTTGCCTGCTGCTTGTGGGTGGAAAGAGAAAGCTCCATTATTAACAGGCCTTTTATTGGGATGGTTGTGGCTAGAAATGGACATCTCATCTGTGTTGTCTTAGAAAACAGAGATCAGTTCTCTTGTCTAATGGAAATGGTGAAAAGCAGCCTTCTTGCACACTTATATAATCAAGAAACTAAGAGAAGAAATCTAAACCTGTCAGCAGCATTACTGACCAGAGAACAGCAGGCAGGCAAGAGCTGACATTACAGCGTGAGCTGACCACCTCAGGGTGACTTGTTCTTTGTCTCAAAGTATGCTTTTAAAGAATGACTTTTTGTGAAATGAGAAGTCATGCAGGGAATGAGCAACACAATACTATTTTACAGACCTGGTGCCACACTTACTCACAAAGAGTTGAGAGTATTTTTCACACTCCATTCCTTCAGAAACTCTTTGTACCGTTCTCATGGCCCTTAACAAATTAGATCCTATATCATAGTCATTTGTGTGCACGTATGTTTCCATTGCTGGAGAGCAGGCTTCTTGAGGTCAGGATCCAACTCTGAGTCCCCACATGGAACATAGCTGAGAAGGTAAGCACAAGGTAGATGCACAATTCACGCTTATGGAATGAATGAATGGATGAATGAATGAGGTGGAATAACCCAGATGAAGGAGACTGGACTATCATTAACTTCCCAGTTGCACCCACTAAACAGCGAATTACAGAAATAAATTCAGTATTTTAACCAAGCAGTATTTTAACAGAACCAGTACTTTGGTGCCTTCTGGTAACCCATGCCAGTCATGAGAAGCTGGGACCGGGCCCTGGGGAGTTGGTGCTCATCCTGTCTCCCATTGTCCGAATGTGGTGCCAGAGGGTGATTGGCAACTGCTAAGAAGTGAATAAGAGAAAAATTCCATATACAGTGACCTCCCTTTTGTACCTGATACTATTTACATTTTATATACTGAGGTAAAAAGGTAGCCTGATTAATTTCTGTAGGGAATTTTTGTTATATGAGAGCTTAAAAATAATTTTTCTTATTTTTTCCTTTCACTTGTAAGAGGAGTTTGGGCTTGTTGAAGATAATTTGGACGATACAGCATAATCTAGGGAGTTTATAATCTTACCACCCAAGATCTTGATATTAATTTTTTCAACCATTTTTAATTTCATAATTGGGATCACAAGGTACATGCAACTTTATAGATTGCCCTCTTTATCGAAACTTTATTTTGAAAAGATAGTTTCAGTAGCTACTGAAGGTTCTGTCTCCTGGAAACACTGTAATGTATTTAACAATCCTTCTAAGCCAGGACATTGTGAATGGATACTTCCATTCAAAACATTTTTAAAAATGTGTACATTTACACAGTTTACAGAGTTTTTAAAATCTTCTTATGAAAGCAGCAGTTCCTTGTGCTCTGCCTTTGGATCCTTTGAGGCAATCACTTTCTTTTAGCTGATTTTTTAGGAATTTACCTCCATATTTTCCAGTAATGTACTTATATGAATGCATTTTTGTGTCTTCAGTTTTAGGCACTAATAGCTTTCTGCACAGAAGGTAAACATTTAGCTGTGTTTCACCACTCCCCTCCCCCAACCCAGCTCGGCCCTACCGCACGTACATACTGTTCATCGCTGTATCCCTCAGCTCGTCTTTCCTATAACTCTGGTGATATTAGCGTTTAGTATCATTTATATTACATTGTTACGTGCATGCAAATGCTAGTTATTACTAAGCCACCAAGGAATTACTAAGCCACCAATGATTACTTTTCCCTTCTGGCACATCTCTCTGTTTCTCTGGAGTTAAAATTTGTCCAGGATTCAGAGAAGCCAAAGGAGGAGACCGAGAAACAGCTGAGGTTACTGTCTGCCTGGCTGCCACAGGTGAGCCAGCAGATGAGTCACAATGTGTGTGAGCTGTTACAGTTCCTGGAGCTCTGTACTCACCTTCTTAACATGTAAGAAAAGGGCTGCTGCCCACCTTTTCACTTTCCAAATCGCATGCAAAATGTCACTTTGGTCAAGGCTAATCCAGAATCATTTAAGAAGAGAATTCTGGGCTCAGCAATGTTAACCCAATTCAAATACCAACCCAATCTACTTGAAGGAGTCCAGCCTGTTGCAGTCAGGACTGGTCATGCTCTGTAGCTGGTGCAGTGTTTCATCCTGAGATCCCCTTCATCATCCAGGAGAGTCCTCTTACCTCTTTTGTCTTAGCCCTCCTATTCCCTAGATGTCATGATTTCCCCTTTATTGGTTTATATTCTCATTTCTGTTGATCACATCATCAGGAACACTTAAGACAGGAATTCATCAACGGTGAATGTTTCGGGTCTTCAATGTCTGACAGTGTCTCCAGTGTACTCCTACTCTTAATTCTGGGTTAGAAATGTTCTTTAAGCATCCAGTGTTGAAGTTGAGGAGCTCAAAGCCATTCTGATTTCTGGGCTTTGTATGTAATAATACTTCTTTTTGTTCGTTTTCCTCTCTGAAAGCTCACAGGATCTTCTTTGTTCCTAAAGCTCTGAAATTTTGTGATGATGTGTGATTTGGCTTTTCATCCAGTGTGCTGGGCATTCAGTGGGCTGCAATTTTATTATCAAGTTTCTTACCTTAATTTTCTCTGTTGTCTCTTCGTGGAATTCCTACCACATAGGTATTGGAATGTTCTGGAATTGAGTCTTCTATTTTTCCTCCTTTTCCGTTTCTGTTTTCCATCTGTTTGGTTGGTTGGGTTTTGCCCTTTTTCCCTTCAACCTCTCAGCAAATTTCCTCAGTTTTACTTTCAAATGCATCTATTTAGTTTTTAATTTTTACTATCATTTTTTAATTTCCACAAACTTTTCTTGTACTCTAATTGTCCCTTTAAAAATCATGTACTTGTGAATGATTCTTTTTTTTTTCTTCTTAAATTCTATGCCTTCTCTTATCCTTCTGAAGATATTAATACTGGTGTCTTTTCAAGTTACTTTCTTGTGTTTTTTTGTCTTCTCTCTGTATGTTTCACATCTCAGGCTGACTTAGATAACTGGCTATCTTTGTATTCCCTCATATTTGAGCTTAGGAGATTAAAAATATGACTGGAAGCTTGGAGATTTGTCAACATAAGGCTTTATCTTGTGATGGCACAGCAGAACCATTTTATGGGACCTTGACTCATCAGTATCCTGGGGATTTTTCCTTTTCCTGAGAAGAATCTTGTCTTTCTCCTGGAGGACATGAGCTTGAATGCCAGTGTGCAAGGACTGCCTGGTGTGTCAGCATTCCTACAGTCCTGATTCTTTACAGACTCACCTACCTGGCATCCCACAGTCCAGAAACCTCCACAGATCCAACCTGGGGTTTTCTGTCACCTTCCCCAGCTCCCTCCTCACCTCCTAGCCCTGCCTTGGGTTGCAGAGCAGCAGGAATGAAGGAGAAGGTGAGGGCTCTGTTTCCGCGGTATTTTCTCCAACACTGCACAGAATTGAAACAACACATCCTCAAATCCTGTTTTCAGCCCCACCTTCACCCTGCTTTTCCGGTCACCTGCACTGTCACCTTCCAAGTCATGTGACAGTCATCATGCAGGGCAGAGGAGCAGTGCCCAGCTTTTCCTGCCACTGAAGCTGTGACTTTGGGTCTGCAAGCTCCCACCTGCTCTGCAGCCTCTGCTGTTCTTACTGTTTTCAAATCTCTCATCCTCTCGGTCCTCCAGGGCTTGTGTTCTTTTAGAAGTTCCTTTTTCTGTCCATTTTGGTGAGGTTTGGGAGGTAGCAAAGGTAATGTTTCAAGTCAGTATCTTAATAGGTATCACCTTTTCCAGGAATTTAAGGTGTCTTCATTCCCAGGTAATTCACAAACAGGTCACATCAAGGTACTGACTTAGCTTGAAGAGGCATTTGTGCTGATCCAGGATTAACAGAGGAGTCTGATTCTTTTGTGCCTGAGTAAAAAAGAGGCAACCCTGTCCTTCTCTTAAAAAAATTTTTTTTTAAACTTCAGAAGAGAGGAACGTTTATACTTGGGGAGTGGGGCAGTTTCTATAAACAATGCCAACAAACCTTGAAGAAGGGTCTAGTGGCTCCTTGCGCACAACAGGGGTAAAAAGTTTGCTAGTACCTGCCTAACCCCTTTGTGTCATTCCTTTGGAATAACACCTTTGGAATAACACCTTTGTGTCATTCCAACCAAGGAGTGCATCTCTGACTTGTTCTTGTCTACTGACTGATTCACACACTTTCTCTATCTCTCACGCCATTAGTTTCTGGCTCCTTCCTTGGGCAAGCGACTCAATAAGGATATTCATTTTCTTCCCTACTCAGTGTCAACTAGGGGATTCATCTCTGTAGACATGTCCTGTCAGTCATCCGCTTCCAAGTTCACAGCAGATTTACCCCAAAAGACCTTTTTATCATCAACATGAAAAGCAATTTCCTTCCTTCCTTCTCTTCTTTCCTTCTTTCTTTCTTACTTACTTTTTAGTTTAGATTTTTTTTCATACATAAGCTATCACTATGGTAACCATAGATTATTTTGGTGATCAACTTTTAACTTTACAACTGACTTTTCTCATTCTCAAGGAGCAAGTGGCTGGGAGTTTTGTTTGCTTCCTTTTAGAAAACTTTAATGGAAGCTTGACAAAAAGGTAATTATACTAGCTTATGAGGTTATATGCGTCATTTTCAGTGTAATGATTTACCGTCCTGAAGAGACCACTTTTCTTCCATGTAGAATAGAGACACACCTGACCAGTATGAGAAGATAATGGGATGCGTCAGAAGACTTGGGTCACAGATGATTTAATAATGCACAAACACATCATTAGAAAAACAGAGGAGAGTGTGCTTCTGGCAATCTAGTGGTAAAGCAATTCTTTGACACACACAGATGTCTATTTAAACATGTTTATATTGTAAAGTGTAGGATAATCTCTTCTTAATCATTCTTAATGGCTTTTGCCTACTCCCATTTATAGCTTGTTACTAGGTAAGGTCTGATGTTCAAAAGTCAGTAATAGTTATTTTGCTCCCCACTCTTGAACAACAGTGGAACTATTCCAATTCTGGTCTTACTGGACAGTGTGACAAACCAACCAGAATGCAGGTGTCTTAAGGACAATGATTTGTTTATGGACAAGCCAGACTTGCAGCTTTATGTTAAATTAAAAAATTGTAAATATTTATTTATTTATTTGAGAGAGAGAGAGAAAACAAAGAGGGGTTAGGGTCAGAGGGAGAGAGAGTCCTAAGCAGACTCTGTGCTAAGCATAGGGCCCCATGGGGGACTCAATCTCATGACCTCGATCTCATGATCTCTTGATCACAACCTGAGCTGAGACCAAGAGTCAGATGCTTAACTAACTGTAGCATACTGGTGTCCCAATAAAGTAATTTTTAAAATAAGCCATTGGAATCAATTATATTTTCTCCTGCCAGACAATAAAGATATTCTACCCATGAAAATGCAGCCTTTCTTTTCAATGTGGCTGCCCACACAGTCATTGCTTAAACAATTGAAGATTGAGAGATAGATACAAAGGTCCTGAATGGAAACACAGTGAGACACTCAGGCTGTGTCGAAGGCCGTGTGGTAATAACTCAAGTCAAACCCCTGGTATGAATGTGCTCTGGGCCTGTGCCCCCTGGGCAAGGCCTCCCTGTGGTTTGGAATCTTTTTCCATAGAGTCTGGGGCTCCTTTCTCAGCATCTATAGTCTGTATCAATGAACAAGAGAGAAAGCATTCATTGTCCAATAAATGCTGGCATGATTTTCTGAAATAGAAATGTGTCCCTGAGCCAATTTCTATTTTAGAAACAACCAGTGACTCACTGGCAACCTTGTGCAAGGAAGAGGTGACTTTTATCCCTTGCACAAGTTGCCGGGACTCAGAACGAAGTTATAAGGAATGCTGTTTCTGACAATGTTCTCTAGAGTGCAGAATGTAAGTGAGCAGCACCCCCCACGCCCACATTCTCAGAGACTTTCTGTTAGAGCATCCAGGATGGCTTGGGAGTGAAGGGTGCAGGGTACAGAGCCAGACCAGGCGTCCAAACCCCAGCTCCAACAAGGTGTGTGGTACGGACTTGACCAAGTTCCTTAGTGTCTGTTCTCCTCCCTCTCCTCCTCCACAAATACGAATAGAACTCGGGGTATGGTGGGGAACAAATATGTTAATATACAGGAAGTGCACATACCAGCAAGTGGAGAGTGCTTAGAAAGGATCATCATTGTTGTGATTGTTGTTATTTTCTAAACAGGTGTAGTAGGGGAGTTATTGTTGCCAATATTATATCCTCTGTTTCCCACGTGCCTTTGGAGTTCCTCCTCTAGAAGTGGAATGCCCTTCCTCACCCTTTGACTTTAGGCTTGACCACATGACTTTCTTCAGCCAACAGTGTCTGGATAGAGTGACAGCATGCCAGTCTCCCTAAGCCTTAAGAGGTATTACATACTCCCACTTGTAGCTCTTAAGCTTCAGCCATCAGTCATGAGAGTGGCAAGTCCCAACCACCCCTCTCTGATATGGGGAGGATGAGATACATGTGGAGCAGACCCGGCCCCAACTCACTTCTCAGAGCCAAAGCCAGCTTGTTGCCCAGACAGTCTGAACACGCATGAATGAGAATAAGTGAGGATATTAAACCAGGGAGTTTGGGGGTGGCTCTTCATTCAGCATAATTGTGGCGATCACTGGCAGTTAGAACAGGAACGTTAATTAATTGTTAACTCAAAGTGAGTTAACTGTTATGGAAAGGTTACATGAAGTATGGGATGATATGATCTGACTGATATGAGGAATTTGAGAAACAAGACAAAGGATCATAGGGGAAGGGAGGAGAAAATGAAACAAGATGAAACCAGAGAGGGAGACAAACTAAAAGAGACTTAATCTCAAGAAACTGAGGGTTGCTGGAAGGGAGAGGTGTGGGGGGATGGGGCAGCTGGGTGATGGACATTGGGAGGGTATGTGTTGTGGTGAGTGCTGTGTATTGTGTAAGACTGAGGAATCACAGACATGTACCCCTGAAACAACTATTACATTTTATGTTAATTAAGAAAAAAAAAAAAAGAATGGCATGGAAGCTAAAGTGTGAAGGGTGGTTTAGAGGCAGACCTAGGAAGGAAATCTGCTCTCAGAATCTCACTGCAAAGCGTGATGCATGAAGATCGGTTGTTCTGAACCTGCAGAGGCCAGTTTTTTTTCCCTCAGCATGTATCTATACTGACCACATTCTCTCTCTCTCTCTTTCTCTCACAGCCCCTCTCTTTTTAAAAATCAACAGAGAAAGGCTCTACTTCTGATTCACATCCAGGGGAAGCCCTGCCTTTCTCTGGTTGCCAAAGGTTCTTACTATGAAGGACAGGTGAGAATTCAGATTCTGGAAATGCTGTCTCTTCACCTGTGCCCAGAATATGTCACTATTTTTCTAATGCTGCAGAAGTAGCTGAGTGATGTAACCCGTTTGGTGTAATCCCGTGGCTCCATGGAATCAATGGCTTGACATTTTAGCATTCTTGATCCCTCCTGTCAGCTTCTTAAAGGGGAGAGAGAGAGCAAGAGAGAGAGAGAGCATGCATGCAGCGGGAGCAACAGACCCTGGAAATCCCAGGACAGTGGAGGCAGTGGTATCTTATCCTGCTGTTGACTGGCCTGGCTTCTTTGACTTCCTGCTTTTCAGACATTCCTGGGCAGACTCAGAGAAACATTTATATGAACTGAAAGAAGGCCTTTGAAATGTTACCTCACCCAGTTGAGTTAGAGTGACTTTTCTAACTGCTTGTTTTTTCCATTCCTTTTTTATAGTGATTTATTTATTTTATTGGACAAAACTGGCACGTGAGGTCAGTGGATATTTTATAATGGAAAGGTGACCCTCGGATGTGTGATGTACTCAGCCTGCCATGAGCTGTGGTGACCAAACTCATAGTGCATCAACAGAGACCCCTCAGTCCAAAAGGGGGCAAGACATCTGTCTGAAACCACGCCTTGCTGGGCCTGAGCTCGGCAGCCCCATCATTATATACTGTCTTTGCTTTTAAGATAATCATGCTGCATTTTGCCTGAGGGTAGTGGAAATGGTCGTTGGGGTGAGGAACATTCTAGTTAAAACGGTAGGGAGATCTGTCCCTGACGTCCACATCTCATGGGTGCCTCATCAGTGAAGCAAAGGTAATGATGCCTGTTGTTTAAAAAAGAACATTTGCACTGGTAACCATTTTCTTAAAATCAGACCACTGCCTCGGGATTAGAATCAACAAAAGGTCAGAACTGGGCAGATTAGGCTTATCCAATTATATCTTAAAGTGAAATGTTGCCAAGTATAAATTTAACATGAAGATTTCTATTACAGGGATAAATAACTATCTTATTATCCTATTAATTACCTTCTCTCCACAAGTAGAAAGTAACTTTCACTGGCAGACCCAGGAATGGAGATTCTTAGAGCAGGATAGAAGGAATTAGGAGCAAAATTGCAAAATCACTTGAGTGAGGCCTTCCCCACTCAGAATAGCCTACCACCTGCTAACTGGCCTGCCACGTGCTCTGTGGCACTTCATTGAGAGTGGTCTTCTTCCAAGACAGACAGGCTCATGTCATCCTTCTAGCCCCATCTAGACTCTTGAATAACTCCTTCCAAAGGCTCCCTGTCACCCTGGGAGCCAGTGGTTCCCTCTGCTTCAGAAGTTCAGCCAGACCTGGCCCCTTCCTGTGCACCATGACTATGCACTGTTTTCCCATGGCAGCCTTAGCCTCCTGCATTGCTTTCCTTCTGTCTGGACTGCCCCTCTCCATGCTGCAGTCATTAGCTGCAGCTTAGCCCCTTCAGGCACTGGCTCAGCGATGACATCACTTCCTTAGAGGAACTACCCCGACCCTCTAGTCAAGCTCCCCTGTTACAAACATGTACACCACTTACCACATATGGAGTATTTGCTTATTTGATTAAGTTTCTCTCCCAATACATTCTTTTTTTTTTTTTTTTTAAAGATATTATTTATTTATTTGAAAGACGGAGATCACAAGTAGGCAGAGAGGCAGGCAGAGAGAGAGAGAGAGAGGGAAGCAGGCTTCCTGCGGAGCAGGGAGCCCGATGCGGGGCTCGATCCCAGGACCCTGAGATCATGACCCGAGCCAAAGGCAGCAGCCCAAACCACTGAGCCACCCAGGTGCCCCTCTCCCAATACATTCTTTAACTGTCTGTAAGGATAGCAGGTTTTTGCTCACCATTGGCTGGGACCCAGCACTGGAATGGTGTTGATACATAGCATGTACTCAATGTCTGTTGAACAAACGGAAAGGGCATTTAGTTTAAAATGCACTTAGAACTTGTGACTGTTGTCCAGAAACATACATTCTAGACCAGATCTTTCCTCAGGGAAAGGACAGAGGATCCAGGTTATCTTGGAAAAGTCTCAAGCCGATAGTGCTTGGTTTGGTTCAGCAATTTGATGTGCTAGTTTGATTTTTGCCTCACTGGTTTTTGCCAGTATGCAATTTCTATTTAGGTTCATACTGGCTTAAAAAGAATCAACCTTTCTACTCATTTATCTATCCATCCATCTCCCTCTTACCTGTCTGCTGAGTAAACTGAATGTTTGAAGCCATTGGCTTATTTGGTCCACATGATATAAAAATCTGGGGTTCTGTGTTTTGTTAGTGAGCTACCAAGTGGTTCTTTCTAATCAATACAGCTCTGAAATCCTCTCCATTGGCATGGAACATGTATGTATCTCCAGCGACAGAGCTCTAGGGTCATCCGCTCTAAACGAGCAGTTATAAAGCCCAGGGAACACAGTGGCTGAGGAGACAAAAGGGGGTCATTCTGGGGCTGTGTGTTCCACAGAGCAACGTTGTTTGAACAGGGAACCTTTTGGGACATGTTTTTACACTACTTTTCTTGTGATTTGTTCATTTCCTTTCATGACTTCCTCACGGTGAGTACGGGGAAGGGGCTTCTGAAGGGAGGCAGGGCGTGCTAGGATGATGTGGGAGCAAAGGGAGCACCGTTTGCACAACAACAAAGGCAGCCCTAGGCAGTGAGCACAGGCAGAGTAAACAGCACAGATGCTGCCAGCATACTGTTCAAAGCTTGGCCATTCAGGGGAACATCAGAGACAAGCCACCACAAGAAGCCTGTAATCACCTTTCCCCCAGTTTATGAAACAGGCCAAGATCAAACGAAGGAGGTTAGAATTCCCGATAACAGCCTCCTGTTTGAACAGCCTGCAGGAGAGGAGGTCAGCGGACAGTTCCAGAGATGAGGGCTATTTTCAGTGAGAGCAAAGAAGGAAAACCCTCCAGAGTCATAGATCCCAGGGCAAAAGACACAGTTGTTTGGTGAGCTCTGCTGCGCATGCCCAGAGAGTATATCACTGCTGAGCAGCTGCCCTGGACCGTGCCGGGGAGAAGCAGCTCAGTGATGACATTGACTGTCATCTCCCCGTGGGGAGTGGTAAATGGAGACACCACCGGCAGGCCAGTGAGGGAGACTGGCTGAGAGACAAACAGGTTTGCTTGACCAGGGGACTATGGCTCAGACCCACCCACAATAGGGAGTGGTTTTAGTTTTAACAGTTAAAGTATTATCAAAAACCTAGCCTGCTGGAAACAACTCACAAGTCTGGGCATTGAGAGGGTGAACTGTTTGTCTGGGGGGACATGGTGGCAGAAACGTTCAGTGAGAGACCCGAAGACCTGATTGTTGAGGTGGGAAAAACTAGAGGGAGCATCACCCCTAGGCTGTCCCCTAGTCTCACAGGGCATTGGTAAAGCCAGGTGGGCCACGCTTCCTGGCTCTGAAAGCAGGAGACGCTTCAAATCATTTCAAATTCCTTTTCAGGCAAAAGGGACAGGGAAATGGTAGAGAGGGATCTCCGGCAGAGGTACAGGGTCCTGGAGAAGACAGTCTGAGGAGCTGCGTGAGTTGTTTCTGGATGGGGGCAGTTTGCTCAGTGCTAATCAAGCAATAAGCTACGGTCCTGTTTTTGCGTGAGAAATGATGGCAAAGAAGGGCTCTGCCTAGCGAATGCTGAATGCTGGCACCAGAGCGAGATTTATGGGCCTGAGGACGTGGAGGAGAAGACAGATGGAAGGAGGTGCATCAGGAGGATGTTAGGGAACGGAGGAAGAGAAAGCTGCTATGAGCACAGCTGGCCTATCCAGCAGCCTCTCTTTCATCAGCAATGGCCCAGGCAACACAGGCGTGTGAGCAAAGGACCTGGGAGGCTTTACCTCGTTGTTGAGCAGCAGGACAGCACCCCAAGGTTCAGCAAAAAGGGGACTGCAGAAGCAGCCACGTGAGTGTTTGGAAATCCAAATGAAGTCCCTTTAAGACAATTCCTCCTTCCTAATGAGAAGGGGCTCTGTAAGGACATGACTTTCACTCTCCAGGGATTAAGAATTGCTCTGGATGTCGAAATGGACCCTGGGGCCAAGCAGGAGTTTGCCTGCGGATCGACCATGGCATGTGGCTCTTACACAAGCCTCTGACTGGCCTGCACAGAAACTTGCAGGTTTCGAAAGCTTTCTGGAAACAGTGGCACAGAGTTGTGGGTCCCAGCTTGCCCTCGTGTTGGGCACTGATTGGCACCGTGCTCAGGTCAGGAGGCCAGTACTCCAGCAACCGCTCCTGCTGACATCACCACCTGCACCCCTTCACCTCCACCCCTCTGCCCTTCAGCCTTGCTGCTGGGGATGGGGACGAGGACCGGCGTCCTGCTGCAGTGTCTTGAGCTGACCCAGAGAGTTTCAGGTTGCCCCTGGGGATCAGCAACACTATGGTCAGAAGTGAGCTTTCAGTTCTGCCTGTTTCCTATTTCCAAACTAAACACCAGAATACTCGGCAAATTCCATTCCTCCCCACCACTGCTTTACGGACCAACTTTTTGTTTGTCAGGTATGAATCAATGGTTTAAAACAGAGGTGTGTGTTGGGGCACCACCTTGTCTGTGAGCATTTTCTGGGGTAAAGCTGTGACTCCACTGGGGCTCAGACTTCCCGCGTCCACGCTGCTCACCTGTGCATGGCCTCACCCTGGCCAGGTGTTCCTGCAGAGCATGCGCTCACAAAGGTGCATTTTCCGGATCATTGGTCGTTCAAACTTTTGCAGTGTCAAAACTTTAAAAAGTCACCTTTTCTCATGAGCACCTTGATGACATGTACAAATACTTCTGGTCTTTCCTAAGTAGAAAGTACATAATGTAAGTCATCTTTTCATGATGACTCAGGAATATCATTATAACATTATAATCACCAATTGCAGGGCTGTCCTAAGTTATCAGCAGAGCCCCAGGATGGACAGAGCTTCTAGCACTGTTGCCTTCTACAGTGAGCAATTCCAACCTTAGTGACCAAATAACAACAACAACAACAAAATTAAATTTTAAAAAAACCTGAAAATCTAGGAAACAGGACAACTAGACAGCAATTTTAAAAAACTGCTCTTTTAATTACAATAGTAGTACATGTTCATTGCAGAAAACTGTTATGTATGAAACAATAAAAGGAAAAGTCACTAAAAGGAGATTTAAAACAGCTTTTTGCTGCCAGGCATTCCTGCCACAATTTTGCTGATGTCTGTGGGTACTACTGTTAGAGCTCTCTGTTTCTACCTAGTGAGTCTCATTTCTTCTTCAAGATAAGGTGCCTATGCTTTGTGATCACTGCTTTTACTTCTGGGTAAAACAGTTTCGTGGTTTCAAGAAGAGAAGATAAATGTTATCATGACTGTATAAAAAATTCTCTATACCCTTACTCAGGAAAAAGATAAAATTGGGGCAGTTTATAAACACTATCTTACAAACAATGTCAGTTTAAGTATATAGGAAGCAGGTCACATCAGCAAACAGTCCTTCATCTTTTTGCATTTTTGCATAGCTACTCTCAAAAACTTCAAAATTTTGCAGGAAGATTTTAGAGTAGAAGGTATCAGGGTATTTTGCTATAACAAAATACCATTGGCTGGGTGGCTTAAGCAACAAAAATTAATTTCTCACAATCTAAGATCAAGATGCTGGCTAATTCATTTCCTGGTGAGATCCTTTCTCCTGGTGGCAGTTGGCCTTCTTCTCCTTATGTCCTCATGTGGCAGAGAGAGGAGGCAAGCTCTTCCATGTCTCTTCTTATCAGGGCACTACTTCTCTGAGGTCCCATCACACTGGGAACTAGGTTTCCACAAGTGCACTTTGCAGGGACCCAAGCATTCAGCTTGCAGCGTTCTCGGAATATGCTTTGGCATCATTATAAGAAAATTTGAAAGTCCCCTCGTTAGAGCTTTATGCTGAGATTCTGGTGACCACATGGTTAATTCCCAGATTTCTGACTTCCCATGGTGGGACTGGGACAGTCCCAGGGGATACCTCCTTTTGAGGCATGACTGTTCATAGTGCCCCTTCCACCCTTCCAAAGGCCCTGACAATGACGTCCCAGCCTCAGACCCCATTCCTGCCTGGTGGGGCGGCTCCCAAGTGTGTCCATCCAGAGCTGATCAGAAGAGAGAGGCAGCTGAGTGCACACCAGGTCCTTCCCAGGCCTGGAAAAATAGTTCAGGAGGATTCAGCACAGGCAAGAAAGTGTATTTTTCTCAATGGTCAATTTTTGCACATCTGAGGTACCGACTGTTCCCTTCTTAACTTTCAAGCAAGGGGAAAGAAGACTGACCAGCAGTCCTGATCTCCTGGGGAGGACACACTGGATAAATCCTGCAATTAAGTGAAGGAAAGCAGCCTATTTTCTTTACATCCTTAAAGCTCAGAGCCCTTTAGGCTGGGAGAAAGGTCAGAATGGCTCCTCATTCATATTTCATGATGGTTGCTAGTTCAGAGTTGCCAATTACTTAAAAAATCATTGAAAATTTAATGTCAAGAAAAACCAGAACCAACACCAGTCATGTCAAACCACATGTATTTCTGTTTTTACATTTATGTTTGTCTTCATGCATGCTTTGTGTATGCTTTTCTATAGTTAATATTTTCACTTAACACCTGTTTTGGCATAGTTTCTTAACTGTCCCCTGTGTGCTCCCCACGCTGCTGGACATGCTCCCCTTTGGGCATTGCAGGACACTCCTTGACCCCACCCAGAGTCTGGGCATTCTGTTTCTTTGCAGGAGCTTCCAGGTAGAGCTGTTGAAGACATAAGGAAAGGTTGAATCTTGAAGACAAATATCATTTTCTTCCTTTGAAGGCAGCATGAAACTGAGGAAGCCCAAGGCACCTAAAACCAGGAGGTTGGGGCTCCAACCCTGCACCTACCTCCTACTTCCGTGACCTTGGGAGGGACTGAACCTTCCTGAGCCTCAGCTGCCAGGAATGGTGGGTAAACCTCACGGCATTATTGAGGATTGGTGCCAGGAATGGTGGATAAACCTCACGGCATTATTGAGGGACTAATGTGGATGGAGCATTGATGTGCTGTGCAAATGTTGTTTGTTATTCTGTCAGGGAATCCGAAGCAGAACTTAGGCCAGGAATGAGGTCTTGGGCTAATGAGGGCCCCTGACCCTGGGAAAGGGGTAACTTAGGTGAGGCAGGCCCTCCCAGCATGCATGGTAACCTCCCTTCCATTTGTCTTCTTTCTCCCCCCAGAGGCCACTTCCTTGCCTGTCTCCCAATTGCCCCGCTTCCTCTAGAGCTGCCACTCATGGAGCACTCCTCCAACGGAGCATCGACTTGTGTGCTCAAGGTTAAAACACATGTCCTGTAGATGTAAGGAGGAGCAAACTCTCTCAGCTCAAGGATTTCCTGGTGACATTAAAAAATGTGCTGCTGAATTTTGATTGATAACTGATACCTGATGCTCATGGCTAATTGAAAGTATGAAGACAACATGGAGCCATAGTTGACTGTATGGTGATTGAGCTCTGCTAAAGAGATGCTGGCCCTTCTAGCCCTTGTACCAAACAGAAGGGTGTTCCCACCACCCCCTGCCCTCCCAGTGGGGAATGGCGTGTCTCCATCTCCACGCTCCATGCTCTGTCCTCCTGCACGGCAACTCCCTTGTGACTGGCACATCATAGCGAAAGGGTGGGGGCCAGTGAGTCAACATTTGCACACTTCTGAGCCCCTTCACCTTTGTGCTCTTCCATATCCCAAGCATCTTGATCCCAATATCCACGGTAGAAAGCTCTCTTAATTTTTTATTCCACAGCCTTTGAAGAGTATCAGGCATTGGCAGTCGATGATGCTTTCAAATGAGTAGGTAAAGTTAAGGAAAAAAAAATGCAATTCTGATCTCTCTTCTGTATGCAAATACACAGAATCTTTGACCTTGAGCCTAGAGCATTGGGAACGATGTTAGAGATCATCCACTCAACCTTCACTTCTATCAGCCAAAGGGTCTCAGGGTCCTTGACATTTATGTGCAGCTCCTGGGTGTGGAGGGTAAACAGGGTAAAGATGTGAAATCATTTGGTTGTTACTGCTTTAGCTATAATTGCTTTATTTATTCCAGAAGGAAGATTTAAGGCAATATTATAGCTATTACTATTAATAGGACATCTGGGCCCCCATTTTTATGGAGCTATAACTGACATTTAACATTGTATTAGTTTTAGGTGTACAAAGGACACTTCAGCCCTTAGTATTAAGACCTAATCCCATGAAGGCCCTGCCTGCTACCACTTCCACGTGGGTGCAGGTGCTGGGGGCCCGGACATTCACTGTTGCCAGTTCTCTTCATGCCTGCAGGTTGCTTCATAAAGTTAGGAAGGCCTCCAGAGAGGAACAACAGGAGATAATACTGTGTAAGAGGGTGACACTTAGTCAGAATGATGAAATGGGGGTGAGTTCCAGCAGGAAAACATGAAGGGGAAGCTGAGGAAGAGTGATGTAGCTCCTTCCCTGGCAGGTTCTTAAGGGGGTCTTCGAACTCTCCCACAAAGTATGTGACCCTCCTTTCGCACAAGAAGAATGGGTCCTTCCAGACCATCTAAAGAAGAGATGCTGCAGCAGGTCGAGCCCTGTAGACATAATTCGTGGCACCAATTCCACATGCAGAACCGGGGTGACCACGGCAGGCACCGGGGAGCAGATCGCCCCAGGTACCCTGTCCCCTCATGTCTCTGCCCTCCTCTCCTTGCTGAAGTTGCGGTGAGGGGCTCCAAGACCACTGAGAGTTTCCGTCATCACTACCCTTCCCTCTGTAGGCTTGTCTCCAGTGGCGTCCATGGCTTCACTGTGACCATCACGTGCTGAGAAGCTGTGTTCCTTCAGATGAATGTGGTGTGTCACAGCCTTTGTGGGCAGCATCTGTCTGCTGTAGAGACACTAACCCTCTCCTGACGAGGGTCCTGGTTGCCACCTCTATAATCACTGATTCATTCAATCCTTTGTTTCATTCATTCAAGAGACATTGTTGAATGCCTCTTTGAGTGTGCCCAGGGGTCTTAGATTTCCTGCCCTCCTAGACATCTTTCTTCAAAAAACAATTATACCACCTCTGCCTTTTTTTGCTACTTTAGAATGTCCTGCCTGTGCAAATAGTTGCAAATCAGCCTGGATTCATGGGCTCCTCAACCTGCGTGTCCAGCCTTATTCTCAAACCCACACATCCACAGCAAATGGTTCAGGGCTCCCCGCTCAACAGTGGGCCCTGTATTTTAGTGCTTTTGCTTCAACAAAGCAAAAGTAGGAAGCTCTACCCCCTCTCTACCCAAATTATGCTACACTACTTAAAATTCCTCAAATTTCTTTCTTTTTTTATTCTTAAATTTCTATCTTAAGTGGATTTCACATAAATGAAGCAGATCTTTTTATGTCATCTGAAAGCTCATTTCTAAGTTTGGAGGCAGGTTTGCCACCTGTCAGATGTGGCAATGGCGTCCAACCCAGTGCCTAGTGCGTGGGAAGTAAGCAATAATCGTGAACTGAGTGAATGAGTGAGGGTGTCATAGGCCCACCTGCAGAAGGAAGGGGTCCCTGAGGAGTAGAGGAGTGGCTAGCGACAGCACAGCTGGGGCAGGACAAGGCTCCTATAAGGAGGATTTTCCATGAGTATGGAGGACGATCCTGAAGCCTTGTGTGCTCAAATTCCTGGACCATTTTGGTTTCTGTAACCAGGGTGTTAACCACATTCTGCCTCTTGATGGTTTTGAAACTTTCCCAAGACTTGATTTTCTTCTTTTTAGAACAGTTTAACAAGAGGATGCATACTACTAACTAGTATGTGCACTAATAGGCATGCTAATATGATAGGTGTATATACTATAATTAGTATGATCTGAGGCCTTTGTCTTGAAAGACCCGCGGATCCCCTTACCCAAGAATTCAACTCTGCCACAGGATGCAAACAGCAAGAGGTTCTTTATTGTATTGCAGGCGCCTGCGGGTGGTCAGCGCGCGCCTGCCGGTGGTCAGCAGCGCCTGCTAGCTGAGCACACCA
Organism: Mustela nivalis; assembly: GCF_964662115.1. Classification (NCBI taxonomy): domain Eukaryota; kingdom Metazoa; phylum Chordata; class Mammalia; order Carnivora; family Mustelidae; genus Mustela; species Mustela nivalis. Next base: position 87,873,164 of record NC_139027.1, read on the forward strand.
GGCTGGGGTGGTGCAGGATTTTTATAGACTGGTACAAACAAGTTTTGGGTGGGGCGGAGCTGATTGGCTGACAATTTGAACATTTGAAAAAGGCATACTTGGTGTTAGCGGATTGGCTTCGGAGGACCCGCGCGCTCGAAGAAAAAGGCGGGAAGGGGAAATGAGGAGGGGGAGTTGGACCTCATTACTCAGCAGAGAAGTATCCTGCCAACGTGACTATACGATAGGCTGCACCCTCTGACTCAGCTATTAGCAGAAGGTATCTTGCTCAAACAGGAGACAAGTGTCATACTCTAAAGGCCAAGTGGTTACAGAAAGGCAAAAGAGCAGTTAATTAGTTAACAACTGGGGGAAGGGTCTTTCAGTCTCACTGGGTCACTGAGGCCCCAGAGAGCTAAACTGTGTGAATTCTTTTTGCGAGGATGTCCAAGTCTAAATTGTCATTGTGATTACTCAACCACAATAAGTGATTGTTGTGGGTCCCAGTACTTCTGCCTCAGTTGGCCTGGCTCTGAGTGGAAGGGGCAGATTTCATCTGTGCTCACTTGACTAGTTCTAAGATCTGACCTGCTCTGGCACTCAGTAAACATGGAGGAGGGATGCACAGCCTTAGGCCATCGTGTTCTTCTGGTAGTTTCCTCCGTAGACTCATATCCGGCTCAGCTGAGTGGTACCAGGTGGTTGAAAAGGAGCATTGCCTCAGTGTTGTTGGCATGGTGCCTGGGCTCCAGGCCCTTGGGGTAGACGCCCGGAAACGTGGGGCAAAGCCACCCTTCATGCCCCAGTCAACAGAAACCTCCTCCCTCTGTGCGTTTTCCTCAGCAACCAAGCTTTTATTTTTGCTAACTTTCTTTCAACATGAAAGCTGTGCTATCCCCCGGTTCCCTCCCTCTCCCCCAGCCCCACCACATCCGTTCACTGTCTTTGACCTTCTGCCAAAAACTCTATTTCTTAATGCTCAGCCACCCTCCATCTCATTTGTTCACAGTGTTTCAGGCACTGTGAGTTCTTGGTGTTCAAACCCCCTGAGGTTACGTAAACAGTACTTGGAGCTGATCTTCTTTCTCCTCCTTTAGAGCTTTGTTTTCAGCTTCATTAGGGACTTCCTTCTACGATTAATTACCACCATTCCGTTTTGAGTGCTGCCCACCTTCCCCTTATTTTGTTAAAAAGTCAAAGATCTTCTGAGATTGCTTTACTTTTAAAGTTGTTAACTGCCTGCACATCAATCTTGCTGATCCTCTTTCAAGAAATTTTCCAAAGTGAGTTTCTGCATGGCTATTTTTCTGACTTCAACCCCCTTTTGTAGGGCAGAAGGAAAGGATTAGAACGCAAAGACCCAACCTCAGCTCCTTCAAGCACTGTGCCTGCAAACCAATTGCTGTGCCTGCCGGCCGCAGCTCCTTAGCTTACAAAACTTACATGCAGTGAAATCAGCTATATGCATAAGGGGCTCTTCTGTGGGGACCCTGGCTTTTATCCCATACCATCACTCTTGTCTTTCCCTGTTCCCTCCGTTAAGGAGGTTGCCTCCCCTCTGTGATGCCAGTTCCTCCCACTGAGACCAGAGGCCTGGCAGCAAACAGGACCTGTCTTCTGGACTGTCGTCCTTTGGCCACTTCCTACCTCTGGCTCACGCTGGTGGTTTAAACAAAACTTGAATTGTGATCATCAAGCATTTGATTAAAGGTAACACTGATTAGAAATCACAGGTCAGAATGGAAAATTAATTTCCCTCAAGTTGCAGGTATAAATGCTAATGTGTATTCACTTCATTCCATGATGGAACCTCTTAATTCTGTGGGTTTCAGAGGGAACTCTACACATGCCATTAGGAACTGACAACTGTGCCGTATGTGTGGCCTGGACCTGCTTTTCCCTGGATCCCAAAAGAGGCTTCATATTTGACCCCGTCATGAAAGGATGAGATAGAAATCCTCTCTGAGTTCTTAGAAGCTGATTGTGTGACATTGGCCAGGGATATACATTTCCTTTAGATTGGCCATTAGGCCTCGGTTTCATTTGTTCACTGAGTACAACGGTGACCTGCCATGTTTAGCCAGTCATCAACCAGGCACTCTCTTCCCTAGGATAGAATAATTGCAAACACTCTAGGCTATGGATGGGACCTGTCCCCTTTAATTTTTTTTTTTAACTCAGCCTAACTCATTTCTGTGAGCTGAGATTTTGATTATTCCAAGACTCTCCTTGCAAAACAGAATGACTGAAATGAATTGGGTGCTGTGGCCCAACCACTCTGGTTCAGGCCTGCCCCAGAAAGCAGGTGATGTGAGGACCCAGGGCTATGCACCTTGAGAGCTGTTTCCTGTTCTATCTCTGGAGGGGGCAAGTTGCAGAGAAGGATATTAGAACCAGGGGAAAAGGACACAGGGAACTGGGGAGCTGGAATATTGAGGCCAAGCAGAGGACTCATGAAAAAGGGCCTGGAGGAAGATGGGCAAAAACCTCTCTGTCTCTCTCATAGAGAATAGATAGATGATAGTTCGATCGCTCGATCGATCGCCTATTGATCTGTTTCTCTGGAGAAGCCTAAGAGATCGACCAGCTTTTCATATGTTTATTAGCTATCTTGATTTCCTCTTTTGTTAAATGCCAGTCAAGTATTTTCCCTATTTTTTCTATTAGTATATCTATCATTTTGTTAATAATTTTAAGGCATTTGAAAATATGTTCTGAGTATGAGCCCTCAGCAGTAGTGTGTGTTACAAATGTCGTCTTCTATAACTTGCCTTTTCACTCTAATGGCATCATTTAATAAATAGAAATTCATAATTTCAGTGTAGTCCAGTGTGTCAGTCTTTTCCTTAAGTTAGTACTTTTTGTATTCCCAACACAATTTTCCCTAGCCTCAAAACATGAAGTTCTCTTTTGATATTATTTTGCCAAAACTTTACTATCTGTTCTTTCACAGTTAGATCTGTAATACACCTGGAATCAGTTCCAGTGTGTGGCATGACGTAGGGGTCGGGTTTTAGTTTTTGCCCATATGGATATCTAATTGTCCCAGTACAATTTATTAGAAAGACCATCTTTGACCCCTTTTTCTACATCGTTGTCTTAAATCAAGTGTTCATATATGTTTGATGTGTGTCTGGGGTCTCCATTCTGTCTCACTGGCTTTTTTCTTTGTATCCTTGGGCTAATAGCACACTGTCTTAATGATCTTCAGCTTTATAATGAGTCTTGATATCCAACAGAGTGAACTTGCCCACCTGGTTCATTTTTTTTTTTTTAAGATTTTATTTATTTACTTGACAGACAGAGATCACAAGTAGGCAGAGAGGCAGGCAGAGAGAGAGAGAGAGAGAAGGAAGCAGGCTCCCTGCAGAGCAGAGAGCCCGATGTGGGGCTTGATTCCAGGACCCTGGTATCATGACCTGAGCCGAAGGCAGAGGCTTTAACCCACTGAGCCACCCAGGCGCCCCTCATTTTTCTTTTTTAAAGAGTGTCTTCATTCTTCTAGACTATTTGTATTTTTATATAAATTTTAGAATCTGCTTGTAAAACTACACATACACGAAGCCCCTTGAAATTTTTGTTGGGACTGCACTGAATCTTTATCAAGTGGAGGAGAATTGTTACCTTTATTGAATTTTCCATCCATGAACATATAGACATGGTATGTTTTTCCATTTACTTAGATCTTGAATTCCCTTACTAATGACTTTTAATTTTCTGTCTGGAGGTGTTGCACATTTCTTGTTAGATTCTTTTCCCATTTTTTGATGCTATTATATATCTCAGGACTCTTGCTATTATATCTGATATTTTGTATCTCATTATTTGATCTCACGTATGAAATGCAATTGATTTTTAAAGTACTGATTTGTGTACACCCAGGAATCTTGCTAAACTCAGTTATTGATCCTAATAGCTTATCTATATTTTTGGGGGCACTTTTTATTTATACAATTGTATCACCCATAGATAATGGTAGTCCTCTTCCTCCTTCCTTCCCTTTCCCCTTTCCCTCCTTTGTTTTTTCTCTTTTTCTTTTAGCCTTATTGATCTGACTGAGACATCCAGAAAAATGTTGAAAAGAAACACTGATAGAAGATATCCTTGTCCTAATCCCGAAAAAAGAAAACTTCTTACATTTCATTCTTATGTATGATGTTCACTAGACACTGTTGGGTCGGTGGCCCCGGGAATGCAGGAGGAACAATAGAAATGACAGCCGGGGCCGCCATCTTCCAGCCCCCTACCCCCCCTTGACTCTCCCGCCAAAAGGATGTATGCCCAGGTCACATCTCCATAGGTAACCTGACACCTATGCAGGAAACAGAAGTATCAGGACCCCCTACCCCATACCCTCTGATCACCAAATATCCTACCGTATATGGATATGAGCCCATGCCCTGCGTTGGCCCGATAAAAGACCCCCGCCGACTCCCTCTCAGTGCGACGTCCCCAACTCCACTTTCCAGAGTTGTAGAACCTTGCCCAAGGGTGCCCACCTCCTCCCGGCGCGACTTTCCTGGCTCCCCTTCTTTTGAGCCCTAAAACTTCGCTGGAGAGTGCCTTTAATAAATCTTGCCTTGTACCTACCTCACCTGGTGTTGTGTTTATTTCGCCTGTAAAACCTTACATACACTTTCATGTAGTTACCCCTTATTTGATTGGAATGTTCTGTTTCTAGCTGTTTTTATTTTAAAATTTTTAGAAGTATTTTTTAAAGATTTTATTTATTTGAGAGAGAGTGAGAGAGAGCATGAGATGGGAGAAGGTCAGAGGGAGAAGCAGACTCCCTATGGAGCTGGGAGCCTGATGCGGGACTTAGTCCCAGGACTCCAGGATCATGACCTGAGCCGAAGGCAGTTGCTTAGCCAACTGTGCCACCCAGGCACCCTGTTTTTGTTTTTAGAAAGGGGGAGGGCAGAGGGAGAGAGAGAATCCCAAGCAGGTTCTACAGCCAGGGCAGATCACCACATGGGTGGGTCTTGATCTCATAACCCCAAGATCATGACCTTAGCTGAAATCAACAGTTGGTCACTTAACTGACTGAACCTACCCAGGCTCCCCAAGAGTTGTTTTTTTTTTTTTCTTTTGTTTTGTTTTGTTTGTTTGTTTTTTTAACGCATCATTTCTTGATGTTGAATTTTATCAAATACTTCTTCCATGTATTGAGCTATTATTGTTTGTCCTCCTTTATTCTGTTAATGTTCTGAATTATTATTGTTGTTCTAATGTTAAACAAATCCTGCATTGTTGGAATAAATGCAAATTGTTTGTGATCTTATGGGGTTGGTTGGTTGGCTTCTGAGAGAGAGAGAGAGAGAGAGCGCAGAGAGGGAGAGAGAAAATCTTAAGCAGGCTCTTCACTGGTTGGGACTGAATTTCACAACGCTAAGATCATGACCTGATTCAAAAGCAAGAGTCAGACGTTTAACTGACGGAGCGACCCAAGTACCCTACCCCGTGATACTACAGCTAGAATCGCTTGACAGTATTTTGTTTCAGGTTTCTTCAAGTTCCTGAGAGAAATCAGCTCTTTTACTTTCTTGCAATGTCCTTGTCTAGTTTTAAAATCAAGTGGAAACGTTCTTCATTAAACAAGTTCCTTCTTTGTCTAGTCCCTGAGGATAGTGCTCTGGGGAAACTGTTACTTTATTCCAGTACACTCAAGATATCATTTTGTTTTATTTTGGACCTCACAGTTTCTGTTGGGAAGTCTTCTGGTTATAAGTAATTGAATGGAATCTGTTTTGTATCTCTGGCTGCTTTAAAATTTTTCTCTTTGACTTTGTTTTCTGCAGTCTTATTGTTATTTGCATTCTTTTTCACATTTGTCTGGCTTCTTGAATATGTAGTATTGGCACTTTTCATCAGTTTTAACACATTCTCAGTCATTACCTCTTCAAGTATTGCTTCCATTCCATTTTTTTCTCTCCCAGAAGAAATTTTGGAGTCTATATCTTCTTTATCTTTTATGACATTTTCTGTTTTGACCGTTTGTTCCATATCCTTTTCTTTGGATCTCTGCTTCTTTTTGGACAATTACTTCTAATCTGTCTCCTGTTAACCACTTCTCTTCTCTGTAGTGTCACTTTTTGGGTTAAACTCATTCACTACATTTTAGTTTTATATTTAAGATATTTACATTGACTTCAGTTACTTTACTTTCAGTTCTAGGGTCCCAATTTCATGTTTATTTTAAAGTCTTATTTTAATATTTCAATGCAGAGTCTCTATGTGTCTACTTCTATTTTCTCTTGTTTTTTATGCCATACCCCCTCCTGTGCCTGTTATTTTTGATTTTGTGATGAATGTTTTATTTGAAACAATTTCAGTCTTGAGCTTATCTTCTTCCAGAGAGCTTTTATTTTTCTTTCTTTTGTCGAGTTTCTGGGACACTACCAATCCAAGATTTCCTTAATCCAACTGCATAGACTGAGTTGTTTCTGAGCCACTCAGAGAATATGAAGCTCTGGTTTGGTTTTTATGAAAGCTGGGTTATTTTCAGTCTTCTTATAGCTTGGTCCCATACCAAAACTGAGGGGGCTTGCCGGATCCCAACCCTTGGAAAGTACTGGTCTTTCCTGTTTGTCTCCCCAAACCTAGGGGTCTGTCACCAACCTCCATGTTAGCCAGCAATACCAGGCTCTTAACAATCTCCATTTTAGCCAACAGAACTAGGGCAAGGGGCTGGACTGATTTCAGGGGCCGGGCTCCTTGATCTGGATTTCAGTATTTCTCCTGGATATGTTCTTATACTTCTTGTCTATGTTGTTAGCTTTCCCATGCCCACAAATAGATTTTTTTAAAAAACATGATGTCGCTTTTATAAGAGTCCCAGGAAGGAAGATTGATCCTAGTCTACTAAAAATGGAACTTCTAATGACTACTTTCTTAGTCAATAAATTTACATTACTTTTAGAATTCATGACTATACCAAATGATCACATTCTCTTATGTTTAATGAACTTTAAAAATGAATTTTATTTTATAATTTGTATGTAATAATTAAAAGTAGCAAGGGCAGTCACAACATTCAGCTGTGTCTAGTGCTCAATCCTCAAGGGCTTTTGGCAAAGCGTATGGGTGGGAACTGGCATTTAGACCAGGCTCTGCTGGCCAAACTCATCCATATGGGTTTCTCCATCCAGAGTGGTCACCCTTTTCTAATCTGAATGAAAACTAAAGGTGACCCTCACTAGGAATTGCCACGACAAAGGTATATAAGGGGAAGTTTGTCCATAGGATTTGCAGAAGGCCTGGAAATAGGTAGCCTAACCAGAGGGTGAGTGTGGGAGGCTTTCTGAATTAATGAATAGCCAAGAATGGTTTACAATTAGTGAGTCATTTGTATGTAAATTTAGGTTTCTGAATTACTTCATGGCATTTATTCATTTAAGAGATTATTTCTTGAAGTTTACATTGTTCACTCGCTTTGCCAAGTTTAAAATTTTTTAAACAATAGTTAATACAAGAGTAAACTTTACTATAGATTACCTTTGAATTACTGTAAAATCCCATGTTTGCATTAGAGCATGTCTGGAGAGATGATGGTTTTATGACATGAAAGCTCTTTGTAAGCATCCACAAGCATAGTTATTTAAATGTTACCCAGAGCCCAGCATTGGAAGACAGACATTGGAAGATGAAAATGATGAATTCTTGATATAGTTGGAAGACTACCAAGAGACCAAGACACCATGCTAAAGAAGTTGGATGTCATCCTATAGTGAATACTTACCTGAGTTTAACCCCAGGAATATTCTGGATAGGCCACTGGGTCGGGGCCAGCCTGGAGCCCATGGGGTTGATGGTGGTATAGCCCAACCAGTGGGGCCACTGTAAGGAAAGGCACACCCAGAGTGAAGACAGGGTGGATTCATTTTTGGAGTAGAATGCTCACATAGCTTGTCACCTAATCAGTGAGAAGAATAATCAAGAAGGAGAAATCAAAAGTGGTTTTTAGTTCTGGAATGAAAACTTGAATTGTGCTTTGAAGACCTGTATATCATTATAGATGGTATTAAAAAATAAAATAATTTTATCCCCAAATAAATTATGAAGGAGAGAAAACCCCTTGTGTTATTTCTCATTATTGTTTAATTAGGATATAGTTTTTAAAAATAAAATTAATAAGATAAATCACCAATTTCAATTAAAACAGTACTAAGAAATTGTCTTTGACTCATTCTATTAAAATAAAATTTTGCAACATCACAAAACTATAAAGTGGAAGAATCTAAACATACGAGGGCTTCTCATATCGTTCTTTTCCATTCCAAGTCCTGCTATAAACTCTCTGGGGCACTTGGGGGATGGTAAGGCAGGCGCTGGTGAAAGAAGCTGATCAGACCCAGCTGAACAGCTGTTCAACTCAGGTTTGGAATTAAAAAAAAAAAAAAAGAAGTTTGGGACACCTGGGTGGCTCAGTTGGTGAGGCAGCTGCCTTCAGCTCAGGTCATGATCCTAGCGTACTGGGATCGAGTCCCACATCGGGCTCTTTGCTCAGCGGGGAGCCTGCTTCTCCCTCTGCCTCTGCCTGCCTGTGCTCGCTCTCTTCCCCTCTCTCTCTCTGATAAATAAATAAAAATTAAAAAAAAAAGTTTTATTTATTTATTTAATAGAGACACAGCAAGAGAGGGAACATAAGCAGGGGGAGTGGGAGAGGGAGAAGCAGGCTTCCCGCTGAGCAGGGAGCCCAAGGAGGAGCTTGATCCCAGGACCCTGGGATCTGGACCTGAGCGGAAAGCAGAAGTTTAACTGAGCCACCCAGGTGCCCCACCTTTGGAAATTTTTAGTGCAATTAAAGCACAGTCTACATCTGCAAAGCAAGCTGTTCATGTTTCAATGAAAAACACCCCCAGAATATTTCTGTCATCTGAAAGGGTGTTTTCTTTTGTACAAATACCTGACACTACTACAGTTTTCCCACAAAAAAAGTTTTACTGTATTAAATATAGTAAAGCAGTAAACCATGAGTGACCTGTTTGGGTAGTTTTAACTCAAGTTTTTATTCCAAAAATGTCTCTGTTCTGTGACCAGCTAATATGCTTGAAGGTGTGAGCGCAGGGGAGCTGGAGTTCCCCTTGCATGAATCTGCAAAACTATCATCTTGTTCTAAGTGCAGGGATCCCTGAGGAGTCCCAGTGGGGCAAGGAGGCGCGCACTGACAAATATCGGGAAAGTGTCAGGTGTGAAGAAGGAACAAAGAGGGTCGTCAGGAATGGAGCTGAAAGGACAGGTCAGAGGATGTCGGTGGAGAGCTGTCTCTTGGTGAGGTTCACTGTGTATTGTCAACATAAAGGTTATCAAACAGTGGGTTTCATTTCCAACCAGAATGATATTTTGAAAACATTAAATCAATTTATGTTCATTGTTTTTCTACAACCATTTTCCCTAGGGCTAAGCTGGGAGGGTTGTGACCCCATGGAGGGAGAGCTTCTGTGGGCCAGAATCCAAGTTTGGGGGCTGAACAGAGAATCTTCCCGCAAGAATGGGCTCCATTCTGGAAGAGGCAGGGCCACCTGAACACCCAGAGGCTGTGGTCGCAGGGGAGTGGGATGCTCCCTTTTGGGGACAAGGTACAATTCCCTTTGGAAAGGAGGTTCAGGAGAATGGGGACTGATAGGAGCTGGTAAGTGAGAGGGAGACCTGGAACGCTGGGGTCATGTGGTCTGGGCCTTCCCCTCTTGACAGATGGTGTAGGCTTCTGCTGGCCGCATGCCCAACCATAGGGCGTGTTTATGGTTAACTTGTAGCTCTCTACTCTCTTGGTCTAGAAACGGAGGAGGGGGGAGAAACCCACAAACACAGAATGCACAACTACTTCCAAAGAGACAGAGGTAACCTGAAAGACACTGTTTCCCACTGAAGTGAGTTTATTCTCTTGAATGGGAATTCTCAGATGTCCTCCTCCTATGATACCTTCATGCCCATTTGCACTGACAGGATGAGTACAGTTACAGGGAATATAAGAGCCAAGCATCTTGTATCCTCAGTCGGTAAATATGTGTGTATTCATTTATGTGAAAGAAAATCCAAAATGGTGTTTGATTTTGGCAATGAGATCATGGGTGATTTTTTTTTTTAATTAAAAAAAAATTTTTTTTTACCAGTTTTCTTTGATTTTGAATTGGGTGAAAATTTTATGATCATGTATAGCTATTTATTTTCCAAAGCAAAACAAAACAAGGTAAACCCTAAGGCTGTGTCCACTTAAATGAGAAAGAGACAACAGGCATTCCCTTTATCCCTTTGTCCCTGAGCAAGTGGCAGTCTCTCTGGGCTATGGTTGCAGAGCTCTGTCTGGACTGTTATGGGGATGGGGTCAGGATGGGGCGTTTTGGGGTCTGGGTGCAACAATGAGGCTGCCGGCAGGTTGCAGGTAAGAGAGAAGCAGGAGGAAGGAAGCCCCTGGGAGGAGGAAGCCTCCCTGATTCTTCAGTGCCGCATTTCCCCTCCAGCTCTCCCTGGGCCTCCACAGGCCTCAGGATCCCTGTTCTCTGTCCAGAGCCTTCTTACACTCCTCCTGTGGCTCTGCCCAGCGCTGACACCCTGAGGCAGCACCCTCTGCTCCAACACAGCCCCGCTCCATTGCCCCCACCCATGCTTGGCCAAGGAACCTGATTCCCCACGGCTGTGCCCGTTCTGAAGAATGAATTAATGCTTACGGCCAATAAGCAGGGATTAGTTAATACACAACCTCTCTGTGACCTTCTGAGGGTCCAGAGGGCCCTTTCTTTTGTATTTTAGTGGGGGCACTCCTGATGATCCAATAGATAAAATGCATGCTGTATGCTCTGCCACTGAATTTCCACAAGGATCTGCCCCCGGATTACAAACAAAAAGAAAGTGAGGCTTAGCAGACCCAGTGAACGAGCAACAAGAACAAGCAAAATCCTCATCCCAAATCACAGAGTTAACTCAGGGCAGGGCGGCAACCAGAATCTCCCCCACAGCTAAAGTGAGCCTCCCAGAGGCTTGCTTGCAAGCTCACTGGGCTGGCTGCTGTCCACTCTGTCCACCCAGAGTCTAGTCCCAACAATAGGTGTATGGGTGCAACCCCAGGCATGGCCACCTCTGCTGTCATTACTTCTGAGGACACAGTGTCATCCTCATCAACGGTCAACACCCACAGACGTGCGACAGAGATGTAGAGCTCTCTGAATGCTGAGTAAGTCACATGGAGAAAAAAATAATTGATAAAAAAGACTTAGAAATTCTGTATAATCTATTTTTTCTAAACATTTGAGCCATTAATTTTGTCTGTAAATATAATAGCTATAGCTGAAAAATTTTGCTCTTTCGTGCTAGGCATGATTTATTTATTTACTTCTCAGTGTTTATTCATATTCTTGGTATTAAATATTAGACTCAGACTCCTTCCCAAAAGACATAACTTATAATATCATGGGGACATTAAATATAATCATTGTTGGCAATTATTTGATACCATCCTGGAAAATCAGCTTATAGCAGCTGCAGACACATGGGGCCCCAGACCTCCGTGTATAGGGTATCTGTGATGAAACAGCCTCTGAGACCCTGGCAGGGCAGCCTAGTGACCTGCCCTCCCATGATAACAATACACCCTGCACCAGGGCTCATCGTGGTGATTGAATTGCGGGGAATTCAAGTGCAGCCTCCAGTGTCTGCTCTTCGGGGATCACTTATTTGCCTTTTCCATTTTCCTTTTAATTACTAAAAAAGTGAAACCAGTATTTTTTGGAGTGTGACTCCTTGGAGACCGCTGTTCTAGATTCCGTAGACATCTCTGTAGTCTCCGGTAGCCTCCCCCTGAATAATCCCATACTTTTCTTGTGGGTTGGAGACAAAATAAAGAGGTTGACATTTTTAGAGCAGGAGCAGAAGGTCCATCTCATGCATAATATATTCCTGTATCTGGACCATGAAAACACTGCTAAAGGGAGTTAATGAACCTAAAAAATGAGCATTTCCACCCCCCCTCATTTTAAAAGAACTCTCAATAGCAGATTGGTATGATGTTTCTCATTTTTGGATCATTCAGTTTTCCCTCTGTCTCCTTTTTATTTTATTTACTTATTCCCCTCCCCACCCCCGCCGCCCCCATCTTCTTTTTAAAGGCTCATTGAGTTTACGGTATTAAATGAGCTCTTTGCAAATAAGACAAAGAAGGAAAAAAAAAACAACCCAGCTTTTCCTAAAGTACCCACAAGGCAAGAATTTCAAGCAAAGGCGTTTTTAACTAAAGATATCCTAGGTGACTGTGTTGGGAGCAGGCGTATCTTTCCTTGCTGAGCTCATATTGGACGGTCCTGGAGTGCCTGGGACTCAGGAGCTCCTTGCAGGCTGCAGAGACTCCCGGAATTCATGGAAGGCTAAATACAGATGCCATCTTTCTCTGGGGTTGGAGTCTCGCTTTCTCTCTGTGCATCCTGTCATTCCTTCCTCTCTCACCTATTCTCTCCCTAGCATTGTTTTGCTGACTGTGTCTCTGGGGGGAGAGGGGACCTTGGGGTATTTTCAGTGTCTTTTTTTTCTTATAGCCGATTGTCTCATTCGGGTCCCTAGATCACCCATGGTGAGCTGTTCTCTGCTTGTCCTCTCCAAGAGACGACCTTCTCGCCCTGTGTGAAGCACCCCTCTTGGCTTTAACACACTTGCAAGCCAGGTTTATTTTAGACGGGTACTTCTCTTAGTATCTGAGAACAGAGGTGTGGCAATCTCTTCCTTTTTGATTTAATAAGCCTTGTGATCTGTGTGCAAGGGCCATGCTAATCTTCTCTGCATCCTTCCATTTTAGTATATGTGCTGCCGAAGTGAGCACAAAAAGCAGTATGATCTGTTTAAATTGCTTTTCATAATTACCTCTATCAACGGGACATGGGACACACATTATGCAAGCACTCAAGTTAGCCCCTCACTTTTGAGAAATTGCTTCCCTTTTTGGTTAAGCTCTTATGGAATGTGGAGATTTATGGAGCTTTAAATAAAATCTATGGATCACACTAGTGCAAAATGTTGCCAGAAACGCATCATCAGAAATTTAGCTTTTTCCTCTCTGGAGCTGCTCTTCATTTGCTCAGAATAAACAACAAAAGCAACCAACATTAGTGCTGACAAAACACTTTGGTCATGGAGTTCTGCCTCCCCATTGCTCTGTGCAATGCGGGCATGTGCGTACGCGTGTGCTATATGCCTGGTGATCTGATCTGCAGCCACTAGCCACCAGCCACTGTGGCTCTTGGAACCTGGTAGGTCAGCTAGTCTAAACCAAGATGTGCTGTCAGTAGAAAATATTCACTGGGTTTCAGACTGAATATAAGAAATTGTAAAAGATCTCATTATTTTTATGATTGATTACATGTTGAAATAATAATTGGGATATATTGAGTTAAATAAAATGTACTAAAATTAATTTTACCTATTTCTGTTTACCTTTTAAATTTTACCTCTTTTTTTGTTGTTGTTATTTCCCTTTTTTACCTTGTTAATAATCACACGTGGCTCACGCCATATTTTTCTTGGACAGCACTGGAATGGGTGGGACACCCACTGCTTAACAGCCAAGATTTTAAAATTTTAAGGGGTTGTGTATCTGATAGTCTCTGTCTAGGCACCTAATGCTTGCTTATAATTACCACTTGGGTCCATTGATTCTTTTGGACTCAATGTGTCTTTTTACAATACTAGAAGATATTCAGTGTTCACACTTTTTTTTTTTTAACAGGTGGAAGTATTAACTATAAAGGATTGAATCCACACTGCAAAAGGAGACAATGTACAGTTTACTGCACAGTTAGGATGTGTAGGTGTGTATAAACATATAATTTCTACAAATGAGGTATGACTTAGTTTTGGCATTAACTTCCCATTGCTCCTCATTAGACAGCATACAATTAATCATTTGGCCAGGTATGAGTAAATCACACTTTCTCTGCCCTGGTTTTCCCGTTGTCTGTCTCCTGTGTACCCCACGCTGTTTTTATCCCATACCATCTGCTGTGAGATTCCTGCTTTGTTGTATCAGGACTTGCCATACCAATCGTAGAGATAAATTTCAATCTCTCTATCTGTAGTTGCTCCCTAGGAGGACTTAAAATAGAACATCTTCAACAAATTTCTGCAACTATCTATTTCCAACAGCACAAGCTCTAAGGAGATTAACTCTGTCTATGCTATTCTCTGCAGAAGGCCTGCTGGGGTCCCAGTTCTGCCTGCTCTGGAACCTCTGATTGGACGACAGCTGGATGCAGCATCTGTTTTGCAACGTCCTTGTCTGCCCTGAGCTGCTGTTGTACAAGAAGTCTCATTCTGGGTTTTGGTAAGAGAACAACTTCAATATTGATTCCAAAATGACAGTAGCTCCTGTTTGTTCGCAGAAGACTTGAGCTCTGCATGCCTCCTGTTTCCCTACTGAATACCCATCCCTTTCCCCATCAAGGGCCCAAACGGCTGGGCAAAATATTTACCTGATACAAACAGTGCTTGTCCCGGAGGGGAAATTCTCCACGTCCCTGGGCTCGCATTAGAGGTATCAAAACCCATTCTGGTATTCAGGCAATACTAGAGAGCTCCACAGAGTGCCGAAAAAGTGTGCAGTAGGTTTGTTTCAGGTGGGGCACCTGGGTGGCTGACTTGATTAAGCATCTGCCTTCGGCTTGGGTCATGATCCCAAGGTCTGTCCTGGGATCAAGCTCCACATCTGGCTCCCTGCTCTGTGGGAGGCTTGCTTTTCCCTCTCCCTCTTGCTCTGCTTGTGTTCCCTCTCTGACTGTCTCTCTCTGTGTCAAATAAATAAATGAAGTCTTTTTAAAAAATAAAATATTTCCTCAGGTCAAACCAGTATTTGTCATATTAACCTTAGAAACAGTAACCTAAAAGAGAGAAGTTTAGGGGCACCTGGGTGGCTTGGTGGGTTAAAGCCTCTGCCTTCCACTCAGGTCATGATCCCAGGGTCCTGGGATTGAGCCCCGCATCGGGCTCTCTGCTTGGCGGGGAGCCTACTTCCTCCTCTCTCTCTGCCTGCCTCTCTGCCTACTTCTGATCTCTCTCTTTAAAAAAAAAAAAAAAAAAAAAAAGAGAGAGAGAGAGAGAGAGAGAGAAGTTTAAGTTATATGAAAGAATGTGTATTTTAACACACAAAAAAAGACCTCAGCTGACTGACTGAGTCACCAACGTCCTTGGCTTTCATTATTGTTGCTCAAGAAAACTCTATGATTTTCTAAATGCTTATTTTAAAAAAACTAAAATTTCTGTACTGTTTCTGGACAGCTCGAGAAATAAGAGACAGACTTCAGGTTGAAATCCTTTGTGGATTGCTCTCGCTGGACCAAGCTGGCCGATGGGAGGCCTAGGTACTGCCCAGCCTGGTTATTCTTTAACATTTTAGAGTCCCAAGGTGGTGGTCCTCAGGGTCAGGATTCTGTTGCTGGTTAAAATATTTATAGTTTTGGGGAATCACAAGTTTTCTGTTTTGAAGTAAGCTTTGACTCAACAAGTCTGATTTTCTAAAGCAGCAAGCAAATTTAAAAAAATTCTTAATTCTAAGTGTTTCTGGGGGCAAAAATGCTAAAGCTCAAATATTCCAACTTTTCAAAAGGTGTTTTGACGTGCCAGGCTGGAGGTCTGGCTGGTCACCTGGCCTGGGTGCTTGGGGCTAACTGAAGGATGCACCTTTGTTCATGTCTTACACTGTCTGTCAGCTGACGGCCCCAGAGCTGATGGTCCTGCCAGGATTTTTCCTGCAAGGAGCAAATGGGTTCTTGGTGAAACATCTCACTTCATGCTCACTCTAAGCCCAGAAAACTAACAGGAATGAGCTCATTTCAGTTTTCTCAACCAGAACGTGCTGGTAATTAAGGCTCTGCTCATTCCTCTGCTGTAGACCCTGACCATCAGTGGGCACAACCCAGGTGACCTCAAAAGGCACCCTGTCATCAGGGTGTGGGGACATCCCTGGGCAGTCTGGCAGTTTCTGCTGTGTCAAGAGTTACCTTGGCCTGGTCCCGGTTGCTGGGTGCCGGGGTCCTGGTTGCTGCTGTGCCTCATTAAGGGGCCACCTCACAACGTGGCCTGCTGCTCATGAACTGGACCAAAAATAGTTGCTCAGAAGCTGCTGTCTGCTTTAGAAGCAGTGATGGAAATTCTGGGTTGTGGGGGAGGGTCCCGACACTTGTCTGTCCCATCCATGCTGAGTGCCAGCTGCCGTTACTGGTAAGGGACTTGCATAAAGGGCTGGAGAAGAGCCATGTCCTCATCATCTGCTGCTCTTGGGGGAATGGCTTGTTGCTGACTGGCAGGTGGAAGGTAAAATTTCCCAAAGTGAGAAGAGCTCTACCTTCCTGTTGTCTGCTGTTGAAACAGCGGGAGGAACACACCTTCCTGTGTTGGGTCTACTTGCTCCTCGGGTCAGAACCTTCCCATGGCTCCCACCACTCTTAGCATCAGCCCCTTTGCCTGGCCAACTGTGCTGCCCTTTTCCGTCCTGCTCGACCCATCAGTCACTTCAAACAACCTGCACACATTCATCCCATCCTGGTGTATTTGCTCCACACGGTCTTATAAGAAGCTCTCCCTGCCCAGCTTCATCCCACAGACCCCTCCTCTGCACTGTGGTCCATGGTCCTCTTCTTTTCCCTTTTGCTTTGCTTTCTGCCCCATGTCTCCAACTAATTTCTTGGATACTTTCTCTCCTAGCGTGAGTACAAGGACTTACCTATTATGCTCACTGTAGGCTCTCAGTGCCCAGCACAGAGCCTGGCACGTGGTAAATGCTAAATCTATTTCAATCATAATTCAATAAATAATAAGTGTGGTATGCAAGAATCCACTTGGAAAGCATGGGTGTATTGGTCAAGGCTATTACTAGATTATATTTGATTAACTTCTAAATTGCACAAAACATTACTTTTCTCATGGAGTCAACCTTCATTCTATTTCAAAGCCAACTTCAGGTGGGCGTTTGGGAGCTCATGCTTTTGTTGGGTCCCCCAATGACCCCTGCTTCTTCTCCTTGTTCCAGAGAAGAGCCCCAGCAGGGATCTCAGCACATCTGGCTTGGCAGACCCTCATTTCACTCTGTGTCCACAGGTCAAACCTTTGTGCCCTGCCCCAAATCGGCCAATCCTCCCATCCGAGTGTGGGGTTATGCCAGATCACCGGGCCAGACACCCTATTTCCTCACTGGAGGCCCCTTGCCTCTTCTGCTGCCACTGCTCTTAATTGAGACGATCTGTTAGAATGTCTACTCAAGCTGAAACTTCAAAAAGAAGATGCCCATCCCTCCTCTCCCCAGGGGATCCCAGGCTCCTATGCAGATTGGCCCCCTTCCTGTCTAACAGCTTCCTTTTTTTAATTGACTGTAATTTACATAAAATGAAACACATAGATCTTAAGAGTTCAGCTGGATGAGTTTGGATAAATACACACACCTGTGAAACCTCCACTCCGGTTAGGACATGGACTGCTTCCATCACCCAGTGTGGTCCCTTTTGCCCCATACCCCAACCCTCCCCAACCCCTGCAACACCTGCCGCTCCAGCTTCTCTCACTGAAGCTAGAATGTCACACACATGGAATATATAGTTGGGTGTCAATAGTTCTTGTCATTGCCAGGGAGTCTTTAGTTGAATGGACATCCGCCAGTATGCTTGTCCACTCACCTGTTGATGGACTTCTGCGTTAGTTCCAGATTTTTGCTGTTGTGAGTAAAGCTGCTACGTAGGAACACTCTTGTATTAGTTTTTGAGGAGACAGATGCTTTCATTTCTATTGGATAAATAGGAAAATTGCTTGTTTATAGAAGAGATACATATTTCATTGACTCCAGTACTGCTTAACTCTTTTTCAAAGTGTTTGCCCCATTTTGCTTTTTCCCTGGAGACATAGGACACTTGGTATGGTCAGTCTTTTTAGTATTAGCCTCATCGGTGAATGTGAAATGGTATCTCAATATGTTTTTTTTTTTTAAGATTTTATTTATTTATTTGACAGAGATCACAAGCAGACAAGAGAGACAGGCAGAGAGAGAGAGGGGGAAGCAGGCTCCCTGCTGAGCAGAGAGCCCGATGCAGGGCTCGATCCCAGGACCCTGAGATCATGACCTGAGCTGAAGGCAGAGGCTTAACCCACTGAGTCACCCAGGTGCCCCTTTCAGTATGGTTTTAATCTACATTTCTGCAGTGACTAAGGAGACTGAGCATCTTTTTATGTGCTTATGAACTATTCAGATATGTTCTCCTATAAAGTATCTGTTCAAGTCTTTTGCCCATTGTTAAGAATTGGATTGCTTATTTTATTACTATTGAAACGAGGACAGTTCTTCTGGTTTGTCTCTTGCTTTTTCCTTTTCTTTAGAGTCCTCCGAGTCTTCCTCGTGCCTTTGCAGTAACGCCTGTGACTATTCTAGTACCATCGGTAGCGATTATTTCATTCTTATGGTTTTGCTTCCAAGTTGCTCCATGGTAGAGTCCTTGAAAATGGGGTCTTGGATTCTATTCCGTGTATTTCTTCTTCCCACCCCAAAGTCTGAGCGCAAAGCATTCCCCGGAGTCAGAGCATTTGTGGCCCAACTTCCACAATGACTCTGCAGCGAGGTTAACTCTGTGCAGCTTCCTGCTGAACCTGCCGAATTCCAAGTTAGGGCACTTCGGTGTTACGTGCAGTTTTCTAAAGATAGCTGGTTCTCAGAATAATTTGTTCTTTCGGTCCCCAAGCCCCATGAAGGCAAGGGTCCTGTTGAACAGCAGTGTCCTGCAGCCCTCTACCTTGACAAACACAGTACCTGACACACAGTGGGCGCTTGTTAAATACCTCTTGGCCAAAACAAGTGACAATGCCCGAGAAGCACTTGGGTGGCCCTCCAGGGTCCAAAGGAAGGACTCACAGTCAGGCCGTTCATGGTTAACAGAGGTCAGTAGTATCCCTGAAAGTCATCTATGGGAGGGAAGAGTCTGAGAAGAAGGAGAAAATTGCTGCATTCCTGTCTTTCAGTCTCTTGGGTTTAATCTCTTGCTCATCTTTGATTAAGAATCAAGCATTTCCTCATGCATCTTTGCTATTACCCAGTTATCTTCTGAAATGAGTTTTTGAATACCTAGGGTCTCTCATTCCTAGGGTATTTCAGGAAATTCATTCACAGATGTCAGTTTCTGTTCCTACCATGTTCATCTGACAGAACACGATTATGCATGTGATGACCTAATTAGGTCTCTTAAATCAATCGTCCGTGTCCCATAAATCTACGCTTTAATACTTTAAACTAGAGCCATTTATTTTTCAAGAAAGAGGTCAGCGTGCGTATTAATTTGATCTATGTGGTGTATGAATTATGCAAGGAGAAACTGGATTTCTGTGTTTTCAGCGATGTAAATGATCGTATGATATCTCATATTGTTTCTAATGGGTCTTAGTGCTTAGTGACGGATGACAGTCCTGACCTTGGCTCTGACGTTTGCAGTGGGAGAATTGCCATCAAATAGCTATGGTGTACCTGATAGCCAGCAGATGGCTGAGTTGACAGCAAGGCCACCTTCAGATCTGTTTGGGGCCTATCTCTTCTGGACTTTGAGGAAAAGGCCTCTTCAGCGGTGGGCCTCTGTTTTCTGTGGCTTGTCCACCCTGAGGTGAGTCGAGGTCCCTTCAGAGCCCCACTTCTCAGCCCCCACTGGCTCTTGAGGACAGATACTTCCCTCTCTCTGTGCTAGCCTTGGGCAGTTACTGCATCCTCTATGTGCCCTTGTGCCTGGGTCTGTCTAGCCAGCTAGAGGGTTACTGGGTGGTTGTCTGGGAATCATGGTTTGTCTGGGAGCTGGTGGCAAAGGGCAAGAGGGTTGTCCCGCCCACAGCTCTGCCTTGCAGGTAGGAATGTGGGGGGCGGTGGGGAACTCAGCCTCAAGGAGCCCCGTGAGCCCTCCTGGGTTTGACTTGCGTTCAGTGCCAGCCTGCTGGCCCAGCCCTCCCTCTCCTTGTCTCTCACCAGGGCAGTGAATTTACCCCGGGGAACTGTGCCCTGCAACCCTAAGGAAAGCAGCATCAGGAAGCTTCATGTCCTTGTCTCATTTTCCTGAGATATTTATAGACCCTCAAAAAGCAAAGAGGAGATTATGCAGCTGGCTTGAGATATTTGCATAAATGTGGCGCTTATTTAAGGATTCCATCCCAGCCTGCGCCCCATGCCCTGCTCTCTCCCAGGGCCTCCATTATTCTGCTCTTATCTCACCATTTCTGTAATGTGGTTCATTAGCCACAGACAATTCTCACTCGGGGGTTGTGCCAGGATGCTGGTGCTTATGGCCTGTCAGAACGGGGAGCATCCTATCAGGACGTGGGGTCGATCATTTTTACAGCCTAGGTAATTATGATAAATACTTCAGGCTCCTGTTGAGTTAGAAGGGTGGAACTGATGGGGGGAGGGGAGGGAAGGTAGAGCACGGTCCATCGCTAAGGCAGGGCTAGGGGAGGTGGAAGGGGTGACATCTTGGGACACCAAGGGGCAGTTAGTTGGGGCAGGACCCAGAGAAAGCATGGTCTCATTTAGGGCCACTTCTGCTTCTGCTGCCAGAGCAGTGACCACATAGAGTTAGGGCAGAAAGCTGCTTGCACGGCCCGGGGTGGAGGAGGGAGACAATGGAACACAGAGGTGTGCAAGCAGCCAGAGGCCTGGGGCACATGGTCTCAAGTGGAGGGGAGAACATGGTGAGGAGATGGACACTGCGGGACAAAGGAGGAGCGGTCTTCCTTATCCCGAAGGGTGGGAAGGGAGTCAGTGGACCCTCATCCCCAGCTTGGACCTGTGAGCAGGTTTCAGGCAAGGTGGAGTTCAGGAAACAGAAGCCAATCTGTTGTTCTAAGGAATTAGGGGTCTGCAAAATCACTGGATGGCCTAGAGACAGGAATGCTAGAGATGCCCCAGCTGTGGGTTAAGGTCAGTCAGTAGGGCTGCTCTGTAGGGGATCAGGAAGCACTGTGCTCCTGCCAACCATGGCTGTGACCTTGTGTCCTTGGCACTAGCATGTAAGACCCAGCACCGTGAACCCCTTCTCTGCCAGGCTTGCCCATCGACCCCCATGCCCCAGGATGAGGACCTCTGTCCCGGCGCAGCCCACCCGTGATGGCAGTATGTCCTGTTGGCAGAATCAGAATAGCACAGAGGGCCCTTAGGAAATGCATTTATGCCTTGGAGCCTGAAATGTAGGGAAGGGGAGGGGGCCAAGAACACTTGCACCTCTGAGGGGTAGGGGACAACAGGGAGGCATTCTGCTACCGCACATGCCTGATGTCAGAGCTGACCCTGGTCCCATGGGCTCCCAGGTGCGGCCTTCCCAGACCCACTCTGCCTCATCGAATGAGAAACTCCATTGCCACCCTAGAGCTAAACATCTTGATAACAAGTCTTCTGGAGGCACGTTGAGCCCATCCTTAGAATATCTTGCTGTCACAGGCGGTTAAAAATGGAGAATGTGATACACATATCTAGAAGCTGAAGACGTAGAATGGTAAGGAACTGAGTTGTCAGTAACTGAATACACCGTCACCTTGGCTGGTCTCCTGGAGACATGTGTCTAGCTCCCCCTTGACTTGGTTATGCGGTGAATAAACACGCCCTTAAAATAAGCGGCATCAGAACTGAATGCCGATCCAGCTTCTACATGCCATGGTCTCCTCATTTTCCTCGGTGAGGAGCTTCTGCAGGAGAGAACTGGGACAGACACAGTCTATGTGGACAAGCTCGCTTTGCTCTTACCCTTACTTGCATTTGAGAACTTTGTGACTCTTCCAGACTCCATTTTCTAAATTATAAAGATCCAGTGAAATTAGTCTTTGTGCCAGGAAGTGGGAGAGTTGGACTCTTCTCCTGTGTGCAAGCTGTTCTCCTTGAGTTGGCTTTGTTGAGCAAACGTGCAGAGACCAAGGACAAGATACCCGTGCCAAGATGACCCACCTGCCACTCCGGACCTCAATTTCCCCCATGTGTCACTAGAGGATGGTTTTTCTTTGGGGCCTTTAGTGACTGTCTTATACTTTAAGAATTTTTCTGAGATTAAAAGTTTAATTGTAAATGTAACATATGTACCTCTTGTTAACTCACCTGCTCATTGTACAAAATTTGGAAGAAGCCAAAAGGTGGGGAAAAAACATTCATGGTTTTACCACCCTAAAGCAGTCAATACTGATTGTTTCTAGGTTAGAGGGCATCCTTCCAGCAGACTGTTTTTCAAACTTGCTCCATTTCTATGAGAAGCTTGGTGTAATGAAACCTATTTTTCTCCTTCTTTTATGTATGTGTATTTATGTATGTGCACACACACATAAAAAAAAGTTGCTTCATTTACATATAGATGTATTTTGAGGGTAGGCTTCCATTTTGGCTGTGATGTGGACGGTCCTTGTTGACATCTTCAGGTTCTCACAGATGTTTTGGGGCTTTGCCCTGGCCCACGGCTCTCTGCCCCTTCCCACCACCCCGGGAGCTGAGGGCCCCAGAGTCTGCCTCGCTGTAGCGTACAACCTGAAATTAAGGGGAAGTTGCTCACATTGCATTCTGCCTGATCTCTGATCTTATTTCTAGGATGTTTCCTTCATTTTCTTGGAGTTCTAGGAACATTAGTGAGATTCTTTTTATCTGCTTTGAGATAGTAAAAACAGAGCACCGCAGCTGTGACCTTAGAGACTGCTAGTTCTATAGCCTCCTGTCACAGAGTGACTCATTCAGCGCAGGGAAGATTAGCTTTACATCACTTGTCACTGCTGGTTTCCCCTCCCTTCCTGTTGTTTTTCTCATCTCTGTCAGGTGGACTTAGCCCCCAGTGGACTGGGAGAGCTGGGAGGTGGATAAACATAGGTGGATATTGTCATAGCTTCTAAGTGCAAAAGAATTTAAAAATATTCCTCAATTATAGTAACTTTGGATATTATGAATTTTCTACTAAGGATACAACTCCTCTTATGTTCGGGGGCAGACAATTGGGTGTTAAAAAGTAGTTAACCCACATTCCCAAAAATATGGGCACCTGGCTTCTCCTTGGAGCTCACAGGTTGAAGTTTGGTGAGCTCTTGGGCTAGCTTCCCCTAGGCTGAATCAAACAGGGGGCATATCGG
The DNA here is from genome assembly GCF_964662115.1 of Mustela nivalis. Classification (NCBI taxonomy): domain Eukaryota; kingdom Metazoa; phylum Chordata; class Mammalia; order Carnivora; family Mustelidae; genus Mustela; species Mustela nivalis. The sequence goes on from NC_139027.1 coordinate 87,896,222, forward strand.
ACTGGAGCTATGTACACACCCAGCAGCAGGGACCAGCTGGCCATGCAGCTGTCCCTGAGCCTGTCCCCTCCCTTATTAGTGTCCCAGGACCCCTTACTGTCATCCTCTCAGCCTGCACTCAGTCCACTGATGTCCTGACCTACTGGGGGCCAGGCAGGTGGCTTGCATCTTCATCTGTTCCTTTCTTTCTCCCAGAGGGAGGAACAAAGCTCTTCAGAGTCTGCTTTGGGCAAAGTGTATATTCATTCAGCCCTCTTTCTCTACCCCATCTGCCCGGGGAGGTGGGGATAAGGAAACAGGTCACTCCTGCTGCTGTATGGATTCAAGACAGAGCTTTAAGCCAAAGGCGATCGTTTGTAACAGTAGAGTTTCTAGCACCAGTGAGAGAGGGAATGGGGTGGAGTGAAATGTCTTTGGAGGACATTTGCCCTGGGCCACTTAGACCAGGCCACGCCAGGGGCAGCCTGCCCCACTACTTTCTAGGGGAGGCAGGGCCTTATTTGAACGTGTAGTGAAGCCCAGAATCTTACGTGTCACCTGGATGAATTCCTATGTATCTTTATACCCAGGTAAAAAACACCCACATCAAAACAAGAAGTTTCCCACATGCTGGAAGGTTCCATGAGGTCCCCCACTCCCACTCACAACCTCTTCATTGGGAGGTATTTGACCCACTTGCGGATGGGATAACTGAAGCTGGGAGTAAGCCCTCACTTACACTGCCCTCTCTCGTGTAACTGAACAAGCGCAAGGCTGCTCTCACTTCCCGGAGGCAAAAATCTAGACGCTTTCAGATCCTGGGTGCTGGGATGGCATGGGGGAGGGTGTGGGCAGCATCTTGCATTTGTCTGCCTCAGGGTGACCACCTGTGCAGACAGAGCCCCTGCCAATATACCACCCCTCCCCCTGCACTGGCCCGGCAGCAACACACCCCCACTCCCCGCCAATGTCCCTGTGCCAGGCTGTGCTGGGAGAGGGATTGGTATGTGGATGGGCCAGAGCTCTGTGTCCTGCCATCTCCCATCTCAGGACAGGACGGGAGCTGCTTCCCCATCACCCTGCCCTTCTTGATTGGCAGCCCTTTTCCCACCTTGTCCACCTGCCAGAGTGTGCAGCTCCCACCACCCTCCAAGCCAGCCTTCGAGCCAGCTGTACCTTTCCCCTGGGGCCACACTGCCATGTCCCTCCCTTCTGCTGTTCTTGTTGGGTCCCCAGGTTTTGAGTGAGACCTGGAGGTTTTCCAACTGTGCTTGTATATCCCGAGGGGCTGGGGAAGGCAAGGGAGCCACCCACTCCCCTGGCTTTTGATCCTGCTTCAAATTACAGGTCGAATCTTTGAGTATTTCCTGGCTCCCTCCCTCCCCAACTGCCCTGTACCTGGGTTTGCCTTTCCTTTTTTGTGTGCCCCCAGGGTATCTTGACAAAGGAGGGCCCACACCTGCAACACTGGCCTTTGCTGTGGCCTTTCCTTCAGCCAGCAAGAAACTTCCTTTCAGGTTAGGAAATGAGCATGTGGAAGGCCCCCACCTCATAACTGTCCCGCCAGAAACACCTGCTGCTTGCTACCTCCATATGCAAAGGAGAAGACACTAGGAGTGATCTTGCCCAGTAATGAGGCATAGAATTGGCTCGTGAACAAACGGCTTGAATTTTCCTGCAGGCACCTGAGTATACACACACACACACACACACACACACACACACACACACACACACACATGGGACGTCTGTTCCCCACAGATGCACTACAAACTTCCGACCTTCTTTCTTAAGTGAAGATGTAACTGAAGACAAATCATATCTAGTTAGTGGCTTGAGTCATTGCAGGCTGGCTTAAAAGTGTAAGTGTAAGTGGCAGAAAAACTGGTTTAGTTTCTTTTACAAACCTTTTTTTTTTTTTTTTCTCACATAACATTAAGCTGTGGTTTGATTCAGGGGTTCCGTGACAACTGTTGATTGTAATTCTTTTGGTTTTATCCTCATGCTTGTTGCTGTATGGCTACAAAATGGCTGCCTCAGTTCCAGCCATCATATCCATTCAAAGTGGCTAGATTGTTTCTGGGTGCCACACCGAGCTTATAAGAGCAGAGACAGCATGAGTGCTAACAAGCTTTATCTCATTTAATCCTATGGTAATTCTACAAAATAGGTACTAATGGTATTTCCATTTTAGGCAGGAAGAGACTGAAGCTTACAGAGACCAGGAACTGGTAAGTGGCAGAGTTTGGACTTTAACCCAGTACTTCAATGCAGTCTTCCTTTAAACGTGACCTGAGCTTTCAACACAAGGTAGAGAGTTCACTATACTCTAATAGAAATACAGAGAACATGTTATGAAAGTTCTCTAAGGTTCCTTCTGGCTGGAGAAATAAGTGAGGGGTGGTGAGTGAGCAGGGTCTTGTGGGACAGGTGTGACAAGGACACATAGGGGAGGAGGGATGAGCACCCCCCCCCCCATTGGCCTCCTTTTTCTCTAGTTCAGGAGAACAACCTGAAGCTGTTCATTTCTCCAGCCAGAGTCTCTCACTCCTCTGTGATTTCGTCCCCATGGGGGAGGGGCTTCTGCACTCACCATGGCTCCTTTGTTCTAGAGCTCCTGCCTGAAAACAGGACTTCAGGGGCGCCCTCCTAGCAGGGGGTCTGTGCTAGCAGATGGGGCCTGGAGGACTGGATCAGTTTTCCATAAGAGGAGAAAGAGAAATTAAAGAAAGTAAACACCTCTCAAGTCAGTTTTGGAGTAGACTTTTATTTATTATTATTATTATTATTATCATTATTTTTAAAGAATTTACTTTACTGTGTAAAGAATTTACACAGCGAGAGAGGGAAAACAAGCAGGGGGAGTGGGAGAAGGAGAAGTAGGCTTACTGCTGAGCAGGAAGCCCAGTGCAGGGCTCCATCCCAGAACTCTGGGATCATGACCTTGTCAAAGGCAGACGCTTAACCACTGAGCCACCGAGGTGCTCCAGGAGTAGATTTTTAAACAGATAAATCTAGCAAAAAATAAACTAATTTTCCTTTCTGAGTACAGCCTTCTGGGGGTCTTAGACCTTGTATGGGTTGTAGTTGATGGATAAATGTACCCACAGAACCAGGGTTATTCGAATGGAAGCCTTGCGTGATGTGCCTGGGGCTCTGTATTGATCCAGTCCTGCTTGACAACTTTTAATCAATAATTTTAAGGAAGACATAGGCAGAATGCTTTAGAAATTATAGAAAACAGAAATCTGGGAGGGATAGCCTCTGAGCTGGATAGTAAAATAAAAACTTCAGAAGAATTTGAAAGATAGGAGCCTTGGGTCTTACATAAATAAAACGGAATGCAGTGGGATTCATACAATGTCTGGCCTTTAGATTCAATACATGGGTTAGGGAGTGCTTGTCTACCACTAGGCCCTACAGAAGAGCAGAGTAGACCATATGCAAACACTAGCACGTATGGTTGGCCTGGCTTCCAGCAAAGCCAGTGTGAGGAGCCATCCTGATTCAGGACTGTGCTCCTTGTACAGGGTCTCAGAGGTCTCTGGTCCCTTCACTTATGGCCAGCTTGCATTTGGCAGAGATTTCCATAATGCTCTAAGTCAGTTTTTTTCTTGACTCTTTTCCAGAATTCTAACAAAGTTGATTCTGAGTATTGCCTGATTTTTCCTGGGTGTTTGTGGAGGGATGGGCCCTTGGGGCTGCCTGTCTGAGGTTTTTGCTGCAGATTCTCCCACTCTTGCAATGTCTCACTTAGATTGTGGATGTCAGCCCCCGGCCAGCCCCAGAGCCTGTGTCACCCACAGCCCCAGGTGCCGGGGAATAACCAGAGGTGAGCAGCTGGTGAAGGTCAGAAACTGGTACTTGACCTGGAAAAGTGGAGATCTAATGGGGATACAGTGGCTGTTCAAAAACCATGATGGTCCAACAAGTGTGGATTTGAGTGGGAAGTGGCAGAGATCTGGGGGCCTTGAGCAGAAAGGGAAGTGCCTGTCCGTGCCATGGCCTCTGCATGGTGGGAGGGGTTTGGGCAAGCTGCCTGGCTTCTATATGAGTGCTGCCCAGGGACATGCCTGCATGCTGAGGTGGCCCAGGGTCTTCTCCATCCTGAGGTGTTACCCTTCTGATCTACTCTAGTCTTCTCCCTTCAGCTCTTGCTGATGCTTCTTTGTAAGGGCCTGCCCGGTTCCAGCCCTGCTGCTCGCCCTCATGGGATCCAGTCGACCCTCGCCAGCTCCCATATGGACCCCGGATCTGTGCCTATAACTGTCCTCCCCACCTCCTGACCCCACCCCCTGAAACAGACATCTAATCTGAAAACATGTGCTTGGTTTCTGCTGCCCCACGGGATCAGCTCTGACTCCTCAGGGGAAAGCTGTCTACATGGGTACAGCCACCTTTCCAGACCTGGGTCCCAAGTGTCCCATTCCCCCCACCTCTGTTGCTGCTCAGCCTCTGGGGACTGGACCATGACACCAGGTGGTGGATGTATGGACTGGCGTGGACGGGGATGGGAGGCTGTGGCCAAGACTGCCTGAGTTGCATGAGTAAGTGATACTAGAGGTAAGCCTGAATGGGAGGAGGGTCACCAGATGATGAGGGAAGAGAGAGCACTCTTCTATTGGTCTCCAAATCCAAGAGCTGACCAGGGCGCTCAGACAACTGTGGAGTTCTACATGGGATCACTCCAGTAATTTCCTTTCCTTTCAACACAGTGATACCCCAGCCTCTCCAAAGCGGGGGCTCCAGACAAAGACTAAGGAACCTGATGCTTCATCCTGGCATAGCCTTGGAACTTTCTCTCTGCAGAGAGCAACATAGAGCAGAGATGAAAAATAAAAAGGAGTGCAGGAAGAAAACAATAAATTAAACCTGGTATTACAAAGAAAGGATCAAAGAAAGGATGCAGAGGCCACAGAAAGGGGTTCAGCAAGGGATGCACAGGGAGGACAGTGCTTGGACTGGGCTGGGCCCTGGTTGGGCTTTCCTGGGAGAAGCCACTGCACAAGGGTTAGGGGGACTCAGCTGGTCTTGCGCCCCCTGCCCCCCCATTCAGCTTTGGAGAATTACAGCAGTTACTCATCCTAAAATACACCATGGACAGCAACACCTCCAGCGATCAGCTACCTTGGGGCCCCTTGGCTTTTGTGCTGGGAGTGGTCCTCGGGGAGGGCACGGGAACTGTGTGGTTGATCATCGCCACCACCTGCCAGGCATGTTTCCAGTTCTAGGTGCCCTGAACAAGTCACTGCGCCACTGTCTTTGCTAAGAGGGCATGAAATGGCATCCATCTCCTGGGGTGTGGAGAAGCCAGTCTCTATGTCCACATGTGCAAAACACTGCAAATGTGTCACAGAGACTACCAGCTTCCTGGGAAAGCAAACTGAGCTCCTCTTCCCCCCAGACCTCTCCTGGCCTGCAATCCTTCAGTGACTGAGGCCAAAATTCTCTGAAACCTCATTGATTCCCTTCTTCCTCCTATGGCCCATAGCCAGTATGTCACCAAATTCTGTTGGCATCAGCTCTGAATTGTACCCAGAAGCTGCCCTTCTCTTGACCTCCCTTCCTGTGACCCATTGCCTCTGCCAGCAGTCTCCCTGCTCCCCCCTGGTCCCCACAGTGCTTTCAGAGCCTGTCCTTGTTTTGCCCAGGCCCCGCAGTGCTGTCCATGTCACCTGCCAGAGAGGCAGAGGGCCCCCTCTCTGCTCCAGCCACACGGCCTGCTTCTTGAGAAGGTCCAAGGTCGCTGCTGCTTTCAGGCTTCTGCCTGGAATGCTGTGGCCCCAGACACCTGCCTGCTTACGCTCTCCACCTGCCAGATGTGCTCCAGAGTCACCCTCTGGGTAAGGCCTCACTTGATGACTGCCACCCATGCCACCCACTCTGGTGTCCCTCCAGCTGGTTCACTTCTATCTGGGGTATAGAATTATCCATTGTGTACATTAACCTCTAACACCCCATGTCATTCACTTACCCATATTTTTTTTTTGACAGACCCATTTTCCCCTCTACAAGTGCAGTTCTCAACCGCAGGACATTTATCAATGTCTGGAGGCATTTTGGGTTGTCATAACTGGGAGTGGGGTGTTACTGGTCCCTGCAAGGTGGGAGCGGGGATGCACAGTAGAGTTCCCTGCATATCTCTCCCACAAAGAAATATCTACTGAAGATGTGAGTCACCCCCACGCTGAGAAACCCTGATCTAGAACTCAAGGTCTACGAGAACAAGGGTTACTTTCCCCTGTTTTGGTCACTGTTCTCTCTCTAGCACCCGGAACAGGGCTTGATCCTCAGTAATTGTTGGGTGGACAGAGAGAGACAGGCACATACTCATACTAGATAGATAATAGTTTTGATTATTATCATTTCTTATGGGTTTGTAGTTTCTGTGCCTCAGGTTTTCAGAAAAGTGTCTGCCCTTCTCCTTGGCAGTGTGACAAAGGGGCAAAGGGCACTGGACTCTGAGTCAAAGAGCCCTGTGTAAGCCTCAGCTCAGCCATTATGAGCTACATGTCTGTGGGCAAGTGGCTTAGCCCCTCCAAGATTTCATTTCTTCATCCAGTAGGTTGGAATAAAATTTGTTTTTCTTTTTATCTGGCAAACTGATGGGATGGGCAAATAGGGTAATATGTCAAAGTGCTTATAAGCACTAAATACCTTCAAATGATCGCCATTATGTGGTGTCTACTGCAAAATGGAAAAAAAACAATTGATTTTATCACGGCTGACGATCTTATATTGGTTATGAGAAGCTTATTATTCAGAGCCCATTTTTCATCATTTGAGAGAGTTTCCATTTCCGCCCATATGGCACTCCTTCTTTAGGTATCTCAAGAGAAAGAAAGGAAGAGACAGCCCTTTAAAATACAACGCACAGATCACATATATTTTACTGAACAGCTTTAGCATTTAAAATTCAGACAATGTGCTCAAAATAGTACTAATAAATTTTCTGTCTTGAGTAATGTTTCTCAGACCTACACCAAGGGAAAATAATTAAATAAAGACCCAATAAAACAGAGATTAGAAAATAAAAGGAGGGGATTATAAATCAAGGGCCTGGTCTTCTAGCTGTTACCAAGGCTGCCTATGAGGGCAGGGACCCCAGATGTCTGATTTGGACACATACGTTCTTGCAATAGGATCACATTCTTATGAATGAAACATCAAAAGGCACAAGGCCATAGATGTCAGCATGCAATAATGTTGGCAAATGTGTCTTGGAGGCCAGAAATAGCCAGCTCACAGCTTCCTTCATCCTTCATGGAGTTATTAGGAGCAAGCCCTAGGGAGCGCATTCCGCCCTGCTGCCAATGAACGGCCACTCGTGACAGATCACCTGAAGCCTTTGGCTAAAGCTCCACCGCATCAAAGGGCTAGCAGCATTGTCTGTCCAGAGACAACGTGCTTCCTTCCAGAGCCTGGATCAGAGTCTCACCTTCCTGCCTCCGCGGGGATTAACCCTGAAAGCGCCGTTAGAAAATCTGATATAAAATAAAATGAGTGTAAATATTATTTACCTAGCAACAAAATTCACATCTTTACTACTTCTTCTTCTTCTTCTTCTTTTTTTTTTTTTTTTTTTTGGCTCCTTCAAGGAGTCATTATTTCCTTGAATCACCAGTTCACTTCTTCATCCAACAGTTTCTGATTTTTTTTTCCAGTTTTACTGAGATATAATTTTCATACAGCCCATATATATAAGGTACACAAATAAGCCCGTTGTATAAGGTTTACAACATAATGCATGTATTTACCTACATTGTGGAACGAGATCCATCATCTCCTATAGATATAAAAAAAAAAAGGGAAAAGGAAAAAATATTTTTTCCCTGTGATCAGAACTGTCTTACCCTTCATAAATATCATACAGTGGTGTTATAGTCACCAAGCTCTACTTTACACCCCTAATACTTACTTATCTTATAGCTTGAAGTTTGTAACTTTTAACAACATTCATCCTCTGCCAGCCTCCCCCACAATCAGATCTCTTTTTCAATGAATTTGTTTTTAAGATTCTACATGTTAACGTGAGATTATACAGTTTTTGTCTTTCTCTGTCTGACTTATTTCACTTAACACAATGCCCTCAAAACCCACCCATGTTACCACAAATGGCAGGATTTCCTTCCTTTTTATAGTTGATTAATATTCAATTGTATGTGTGTACCGCATTTTCCCTATCCATTTATCTATCAGTAGACACTGGTTATTTCCATGTCGCGGCTATTGTAAATAATGCTGCAGTGGATATGGGGGTGCACATATCTCTTCACCAAAGTATTTTTATTTCTTTTAGTTATATTCTCAGAAGTAGACTTGCTGGGTCATAAGGTAGTTATATTTTAACTTTTGAGGAACCTCCAATACTGTTTTCCAAGGCAGCTGCACCAATTTGCATTTCCACCAGCAGTGTGAGAGGGTTCCCCTTTCTCCACATCCTTGCCAGCATTTGTTATCATTTGCCTTTTCAGTGATGGCCATTCCAACACCTGTGAGATGGTATCTCATTGTGGGTTATTTTTTATTTTTTATTTATTTTTATTTTTTATAAACATATATTTTTAGCCCCAGGGGTACAGGTCTGTGAATCACCAGGTTTACACACTTCACAGCACTCACCAAAGCACATATCCTCCCCAATGTCCATAATCCCACCCCCTTCTCCCAACCTCCCTCCCCCCAGCAACCCTCAGTTTGTTTTGTGAGATTAAGAGTCACTTATGGTTTGTCTCCCTCCCAATTCCATCTTGTTTCATTGATTCTTCTTCTACCCACTTAAGCCCCCATGTTGCATCACCACTTCCTCATATCAGGGAGATCATATGATAGTTGTCTTTCTCCGCTTGACTTATTTCACTAAGCATGATACGCTCTAGTTCCATCCATGTTGTCGCAAATGGCAAGATTTCATTTCTTTTGATGGCTGCATAGTATTCCATTGTGTATATATACCACATCTTCTTTTTTTTTTTTTACATTTTTTAAATATCCAATTTATTTTATATTTTTAATGAAGATTAGATAAAATACCTGAATAATACAATATGGAATTGAAAATCTAAATACTTTGTTGATTCTTCTTTTCCTCACAGAAACAATATGTAAGAAGCTCAGATATTCATGGGGGTGATTTTATTAAAATTCAGGAACAGTTAGAGCTGCAGGGCTTCCAAATGTATCTTTAGTAAATAAGAAAAATTGTATGTCATTTCATTAGAACACTACAACTTTGACAGCTAATGAAATGATGTAAATTAAATAAATGCATAAATCAACTTCACATGGAAAGATTTACCACATCCAACTATGAAGGAAAAAAATGAAATAGTATTAAAAACTGAAATTCCAACTTTAAAATTCAACACTCTTTTTTATGACTGAGTAATATTCCACTGTGTGTATATACCACATCTTCTTTGTCCATGAATCAATCAATGGACATTTGGTATACCACATCTTCTTGATCCATTCATCTGTTGATGGACATCTAGGTTCTTTCCATAGTTTGGCTATTGTGGACATTGCTGCTATAAACATTTGGGTACACATGCCCCTTTGGATCACTACGTTTGTATCTTTAGGGTAAATACCCAGTAGTGCGATTGCTGGGTCATAGGGCAGTTCTATTTTCAACATTTTGAGGAACCTCCATGCTGTTTTCCAGAGTGGCTGCACCAGCTTGCGTTCCCACCAACAGTGTAGGAGGGTTCCCCTTTCTCCACATCCTCGCCAGCATCTGTCATTTCCTGACTTGTTGATTTTAGCCATTCTGACTGGTGTGAGGTGATATCTCATTGTAGTTTTGATTTGTATTTCCCTGATGGCGAGTGATATGGAGCACTTTTTCATGTGTCTGTTGGCCATCTGGATGTATTCTTTGCAGAAATGTCCATTCATGTCCTCTGCCCATTTCTTGATTGGATTATTTGTTCTTTGGGTGTTGAGTTTGCTAAGTTCTTTATAGATTTTGGACACTAGTCCTTTATCTGATATGTCGTTTGCAAATATCTTCTCCCATTCTGTCAGTTGTCTTTTGATTTTGTTAACTGTTTGCTGTGCAAAAGCTTTTGATCTTGATGAAATCCCAATAGTTCATTTTTGCCCTTGCTTCCCTTGCCTTTGGCGATGTTCCTAGGAAGATGTTGCTGTGGTTGAGGTTGAAGAGGTTGCTGCCTGTGTTCTCCTCAAGGATTTTGATGGATTCCTTTCTCACATTGAGGTCCTTCATCCATTTTGAGTCTATTTTTGTATGTGGTGTAAGGAAATGGTCCAATTTCATTTTTCTGCATGTGGCTGTCCAATTTTCCCAACACCATTTATTGAAGAGGCTGTCTTTTTTCCATTGGATATTCTTTCCTGCTTTGTCGAAGATTAGTTGACCATAGAGTTGAGGGTCTATTTCTGAGCTCTCTATTCTGTTCCATTGATCTATGTGTCTGTATTTGTGCCAGTACCATGCTGTCTTGATGATGACAGCTTTGTAATAGAGCTTGAAGTCCGGAATTGTGATGCCACCAACTTTGGCTTTCTTTTTCAATATCCCTTTGTCTATTCGAGGACTTTTCTGGTTCCATATAAATTTTAGAATTATTTGTTCCATTTCTTTGAAAAAGATGGATGGTACTTTGATAGGAATTGCATTAAAGGTGTAGATTGCTTTAGGTAGCATAGACATTTTCACAATATTTATTCTTCCAATCCATGAGCATGGAACATTTTTCCATTTCTTTGTGTCTTCCTCAATTTCTTTCATGAGTACTTTATAGTTTTCTGAGTATAGATTCTGTGCCTCTTTGGTTAGGTTTATTCCTAGGTATCTTATGGTTTGGGGTGCAATTATAAATGGGATTGACTCCTTAATTTCTCTTTCTTCTGTCTTGTTGTTGGTGTAGAGAAATGCAACTGATTTCTGTGCATTGATTTTATATCCTGACACTTTGCTGAATTCCTGTGCACGTTCTAGCAGTTTTGGAGTGGAGTCTTTTTGGTTTTCCACATATAGTATCATATAATCTGTGAAGAGTGATAATTTGACTTCTTCTTTGCCAATTTGGATGCCTTTAATTTCCTTTTGTTGTCTGATTGCTAAGGTTAGGACCTCTAGTACTATGTTGAATAGCAGTGGTGATAATGGACATGCCTGCCGTGTTCCTGACCTTAGCGGAAAAGCTTTCAGTTTTTCTCCATTGAGAATGATATTTGCGGTGGGTTTTTCATAGATGGCTTTGATGATATTGAGGTATATGCCCTCTATCCCTACTCTTTGAAGAGTTTTGATCAGGAAGGGATGCTGTACTTTGTCAAATGCTTTTTCAGCATCTATTGAGAGTATCATATGGTTCTTGTTCTTTCTTTTATTGATGTGTTGTATCACATTGACTGATTTGCGGATGTTGAACCAACCTTGCAGCCCTGGAATAAATCCCAATTAGTCGTGGTGAATAATCCTTTTAATGTACTGTTGAATCCTATTGGCTAGTATTTTGGTGAGAATTTTCGTATCTGTGTTCATCAAGGATATTGGTCTATAGCTCTCTTTTTTGATGGGATCCTTGTCTGGCTTTAGGATCAAGGTGATGCTGGCCTCATAAAATGAGTTTGAAGTTTTCCTTCCATTTCTATTTTTTGGAACAGTTTCAGGAGAATAGGAATTAGTTCGTCTTTAAATGTTTGGTAGAATTCCCCTGGGAAGCCGTCTGGCCTTGGGCTTTTGTTTGTTTGGAGATTTTTAATGACTGTTTCAATCTCCTTACTGGTTATGGGTCTGTTCAGGCTTTCTATTTCTTCCTGGTTCAGTTGTGGTAGTTTATATGTTTCTAGGAATGCATCCCTTTCTTCCAGATTGTCAAATTTGTTGGCGTAGAGTTGCTCATAGTATGTTCTTATAATAGTTTGTATTTCTTTGGTGTTAGTTGTGATCTCTCCTCTTTCATTCATGATTTTATTTATTTGGGTTCTTTCTCTTTTCTTTTTGATAAGTCTGGCCAGGGATTTATCAATTTTATTAATTCTTTCAAAGAACCAGCTCCTAGTTTCTTGATTTGTTCTATTTTTTTTTTTTTTTGGTTTTTATTTCATTGATTTCTGCTCTGATCTTTATGATTTCTCTTCTCCTGCTGGGCTTAGGGTTTCTTTCTTGTTCTTTCTCCAGCTCCTTTAGGTGTAGGGTTAGGTTGTATACCTGAGACCTTTCTTGTTTCTTGAGAAAGGTTTGTACTGCTATATATTTTCCTCTCAGGACTGCCTTTGTTGTGTCCCACAGATTTTGAACCATTGTATTTTCATTATCATTTGTTTCCATGATTTTTTTCAATTTTTCTTTAATTTCCTGGTTGACCCATTCATTCTTTAGACGGATGCTGTTTAGTCTCCATGTATTTGGGTTCTTTCCAAACTTTCTTTTGTGTTTGAGTTCTAGCTTCAGAGCATTGTGGTCTGGAAATATGCAGGGAATGATCCCAATCTTTTGATACCGATTGAGTCCTGATTCAGGCCCGAGGATGTGATCTATTCTGGAGAATGTTCCATGTGCACTAGAGAAGAATGTGTATTCTGTTGCTTTGGGATGAAATGTTCTGAATATATCTGTGATGTCCATCTGGTCCAGTGTGTCGTTTAAGGCCTTTATTTCCTTGCTGATCTTTTGCTTGGATGATCTGTCCATTTCAGTGAGGGGAGTGTTAAAGTCCCCTACTATTATTGTATTATTGTTGATGTGTTTCTTTGATTTTGTTATTAATTGGTTTATATGGTTGGCTGCTCCCACGTTGGGGGCATAGATATTTAAAATTGTCATATCTTCTTGTTGGAGAGACCCTTTGAGTATGATATAGTGTCCTTCCTCATCTCTTATTATAGTCTTTGGCTTAAAATCTAATTGATCTGATATAAGGATTGCCACTCCTGCTTTTTTTTGATGTCCATTAGCATGGTAAATTCTTTTCCACCCCCTCACTTTAAATCTGGAGGTGTCTTCGGGCTTAAAATGAGTTTCTTGGAGGCGACATATAGATCGGTTTTGTGTTTTTATCCATTCTGATACCCTGTGTCTTTTGACAGGGGCATTTAGCCCATTAACATTCAGGGTAACTATTGAGAGATATGAATTTAGTGCCATTGTATTGCCTGTAAGGTGACTGTTACTGGATATTGTCTCTGTTCCTTTCTGATCTACCACTTGTAGGCTCTCTCTTTGCTTAGAGGACCCCTTTCAGTATTTCCTGTAGAGCTGGTTTGGTGTTTACAAATTCTTTCAGTTTTTGTTTGTCCTGGAAGCTTTTAATCTCTCCTTCTATTTTCAATGATAGCCTAGCTGGATATAGTATTCTTGGCTGCAAGAATACTAGTATTTGAGTATGATATAGTGTCCTTCCTCATCTCTTGTATTTGGAGGTGATATAGTGTCCTTCCTCATCTCTCTTTCTTCTTCTTCTGGAATCCCAATTATTCTAATGTTGTTTTGTCTTATGGTGTCACTTATCTCTCGAATTCTCCCCTCGTGGTCCAGTAGCTGTTTGTCCCTCTTTTCTCAGCTTCTTTATTCTCTGTCATTGGTCTTGTATATCACTAATTCTATCTTCTGCCTCCTTTATCCTAGCAGTGAGAGCCTCCATTTTTGATTGCACCTCATTAATAGCTTTTTTGATTTCAGCTTGGTTAGATTTTAGTTCTTTTATTTCTCCAGAAAGGGCTTTTATATCTCCTGAGAGGGTTTCTCTAATATCTTCCATGCCTTTTTCGAGCCCGGCTAGAACCTTGAGAATTGTCATTCTGAACTCTAGATCTGACATATTACCTATGTCTGTATTGATTAGTTCCCTAGCCTTCAGTACTGCCTCTTGTTCTTTTTTTTGGGGTGAATTTTTTCCGTCTTGTCATTTTGTCCAGATAAGGGTATATGAAGGAGCACGTACAATACTAAAAGTGTGGCAACAACCCCAGGAAAATATGCTTTAACCAAATCAGAAGAGATCCCTAATCGTGAGGGGGGAGAAAGGGGATAATAAGAGGTTCAAAAAGGAAGAAAGAAAAAAAAAGGAAAAAAAAAAAGAAAAGAAAAGAATTAAAAAAAGGAAAACGAATAAAGAAAAATATAAAAAAGAAAAAATATATGTATTAGATAAACTAGTTAAAAAACGTTAAAAAATTAAAGGGTAAAAATTAAAAAAAAAATTTTACCCAAAGGCTCGAAAAAAGAAAACAAATATGAAAAGGAAAAAAATTAACTGCAAGACTAATAACAAATTACAGGGAGAAAGCCATGAGTTTTGTGCTTTGCTTTCTCCTCCTCTGGAATTCTGCTGCTCTCCTTGGTATTGAAACCGCACTCCTTGGTAGGTGAACTTGGTCTTGGCTGGATTCCTTGTTGCTCTTCTGGGGGAGGGTCCTAGTGTAGTGATTCTCAAGTGTCTTTGCCCCAGGTGGAATTGCACCGCCCTTACCGGGGGCTGGGCTGAGTAATCTGCTCGGGTTTGCTTTCAGGAGCTTTTGTTCCCTGAGCGCTTTCCATAGAGTTTCGGAGGACAGGAATACAAATGGCAGCCTCCTGGTCTCCGGCTCGGAGGAGCCGAGAGCCCAGGGCCCTACTCCTCAGTGGGCACTCAGAGAACAGCGCCCAGTTACTCCCGTCTGCCTGACCTCCGGCCACGCTCCAAGCTCACCGAGCCTGTGGCTGGTTCAAGGTAACACGAGCTGTGAGCTTACTGTCGGCTCTGTCTCTGTAGCCGGTTTTCCTGTTCCAATACCCGCAAGCTCTGCGACACTCAGACACCCCCGATCCTTCTGTAACCCTGCAGGACCTGAGACCATGCTGACCCCACGTGGGCTTTGCCCCGGTTTAGCCTCTGGAGTGATGTCCCTCAGTGGAACAGACTTTTAAAAGTCCTGATTTTGTGCTCCGTTGCTCCGCCGCTTGCTGGGAGCCAGCCCCTCCCCCTGGGGGTCTATCTTCCCGTCGCTTTGGATTCACGTCTCTGCCAGTCCTACCTTTCAGAAAGTGGTTGTTTTTCTGTTTCCAGAATTGCTGTTCTTCTCTTTGATCTGCCGATGGATTTGTAGGTGTTTGCAGTCTTTAGATAAGCTATCTAGCTGATCTCCTGCTAGCTGAAATAGTCTCAGCCTGTTACTTCTCCGCCATCTTGACTCCTCCCCTCATTGTGATTTTGATTTGCATTCCCCTGATGATTACTGATATCAAGCATCCTTCCCTGTACCTGTTAGCCATACATATATCTTCTTCAAAAAATGTCTATTCAGAGGGGCTCCTGGATGGCTCAGTTGATAGGGCGACTGCCTTCAGCTTGGATTGTGATCTCGGAGACCTGGGATGGAGTCCTGCATCGGCTCCCGGCTCCATGGGGAGTCTGCTTCTCCCTCTGACCTTCTCCCCTCTTGTGCTCTCTCATTCTCTCTCTCTCAAATAAATAAATAAATAAAATCTTAAAGAATATGTTTATGCAGGTCCTTTGCCCGTTCTTATATTAGATTATCTGTTGTTTTGCATTGACTTGTATGAGTTTCTTTTTAACAAATTTTTGATATTAACCTTATCAGATATATAGTTGGCAAATATTGTTTCCCATTCTATAGGTCTTTTCATTTTATTGATTACTTCTTTGCTATGCAGATGCTTTTTAGGTTTATGCTATCCTGCTTGATTTTGTTGCCTTGTGCCTTAGGTGCCATATCCAAAAAGATTTTCCCAAATCCCATGTCAAGCAGCTTTTTTTGTTATGTTTTCTTCTAGGAATTTTATGGTTTCTGGTCTTAAATTTAACTCTTTAATCCATTTCAAATTAATTTTTGTGAGTGGTATATTATAAAGGTCTAAGTTTATTCTTTTGCATGTCAATATCCACTTTCCCCAGCACCATTTATTAAAGAGACTGTCTTTTCTCCACTAAGTATTCTTGGTCCCTTGTTAGATATCAGTTGACTATCTATGCATAGGTTATTTCTAGGCTTTCAGTTCTGGTCCATTGGTCTGTGTCTTTTTAATTCCAGTGCTATACTGTTTTGATCACGACAGCTTTGTAACATAGTTTGAAATCAGGAAGTATGTGCCTGCCTCTTGCTTTGTTCTTTTTCCTCAGGATTTCTTTTGCTATTTGGAGTCTTTTGTGATTCCATATAAATTTTAAGATTTTTTAAAACTTCTTTAAAAATTGCTGTTGGAAACTTGATATAGATTTCACTGACTCTATGGATGGCTTTGGGTAATATGAACATTTTATCAGAATTAACTTTTCCAGTTCACGAATATAGGATCTCTTTCCATTCATCTATGTCTTCTCTGATTTCTTTCATCAGTGTCTTATAGTTTTCAGTTTAGAGAAATTTTACTTCCTTGATTAAATTTATTCCTAAGTATTTTATTTTATTAAGACTTTATTTATTTATTTGACAGAGAGAAATCACAAGTAGACTGAGAGGCAGGCAGAGAGAGAGAGAGGGAAGCAGGCTACCCGCTGAGCAGAGAGCCCAATGCGGGACTCGATCCCAGGACCCTGAGATCATGACCCGAGCTGAAGGCAGCAGCTTAAGCCACTAAGCCACCCAGGTGCCCCAGTATTTTATTTTTTGATGCTATTATAAATGGTATTGTCTTCTTAATTTTTTTGTTCAAATAATTTGTTGCTAGTGTATAGAAACTATTTTGATTCTTATATGTTAATTTTGTATCCTGTAACTTTACTGAATTTATTGATTTAGATCTAACAAGTTTTTTTTTGTGTGTGGAATCTTTAGGATTTCTACATATAAAATCATGTCATCTGCAAATAAAAACACTTTTACTTATTCCTTTCCCATTCTGATGCCTTTTATTTCTTTTTCTTGCCTGATGGTTGTGTCTAGGATTTCCAGCCCCAGGTCACTGATTCTTTCTTCTGGCCCATTGCATCTCCGTATTTTTGAAGCTCTCTGTTGAATTCTTCAGTTTACTCATTGTATTTTTCAGCTCTAGGATTTCTGTTTGTTTGTTCTGATCATTTCAATTTCTATTTTGAACTTCTCATTTTGTTCATGCATTGTTTACCTCATTTTGTTTAGTTCTCTGTTTTTCTTATAGTTCATTAAATTTCTTTAAGAGGATTATTGTGAATTATTTGACAGTTTATAAATCTCCACTTCTTTAGGGTCAGTTATTAGGGCTTTATTAGTTTCCTTTGATGCTGTCATGTTTGCCAGATTTTCTGTGATCCTTGATTCCTTATGTCGGTATCTGTGCATTTGAGGAAGTGGTCCCCTCTTCCACACTTTGCAGGCTCTCTTCAGCAGAGATGGTTCTCTACCAGTTAGCCCAGTTTGGGTTTCCATTCTGTCAGCTGATAACATCCTTGGGAAAGCAGGGCCTGCTATCAGGGTCTCCTTTTGGGCAAGACCACTGCCCAAGCTCTAATGTTGCAGGTAGGGAGGTTGCTGCTGCTGGCTGAGAACACCTGCATAGGACCGCTGGCTGGTTCCCTGCCTGTCTGTGAGTAGGATGGGCTCTGCAGTTGCCTGGGTTCTCTGCTCAGGTTTACTAGCTAGTCAGCCCGGATACTATACTCAGCAATAAGTGGGGCTATGAATTAGCTTCTCTGCTCTGGTGGAGCAGCAGAATAGTCTCTGGGGCAAGACTGTGCACTGAATTCCCTAGCCAGGTGGGGCTCCCAGTTTTACTCTGCAAGTAAAGAAAGCCTTGGGCTGCACTCTCTGTTCAAGAGGCTCTGTAAGCAGGGCTATCATCTGGGCAGTGTGCTCTGCTTAGATTCCCTAGTCGTGTGGACTGAAGTCTATGTTCAGCAGCCGGTGGGGCTCTGAATTTGTTTCTCTGTATGGGACCAGTGGGAGAACTGGCACCAGCAAGGCTTTTTGTTTGTGGTCTTGGTTCAAGTTGACTTGCACCCCAAGTTCCCTGGCCAAATGGGGCCACTGACTGTTCTGCAAACACTCAGCTCTGCCTGCTAGACTATCTCTCCAAGCGTTGTTGGGCTACATGGATGCCAGGTGTTTTAGCTAGGCTTTGTGGTTGGATGGGTTTGGGAGCCACACTTGACAACGAGCTGGGCCATGACTCAGCTCCCTTTCCTGGCAGTGTGTGTGTGTGTGGAGGGGTGGGGGGTCAGACCAGCTCTGGAGATAGCCAGACTTTTCAATTGAGAACCTGAGCACACAGACCTGTATCCTGCCGAGTTCCCTGGTCAGACTGAGCCACGATCTTGGCTTGGCAAAACCTCTGGTTGGACTACTCCGTGGATGTTGAAGATAGGACTTTGGTCTTCCAAGTTCTGGGTGCTGGTCGTTGTGTGCCCTTCTCCCTTCTCCATCACAGTCGGGTTCCCAGGGGTCAAAGTCCACAGATTCCCCTGCAATCCTCATAGGGTAACTTCAGAGTGAGGGCCCTCAAATAACAAACTATAGCACTGGGGAACCTGAATGTCTACTCTGGTGGCACTGGAGGTTCAGGGGATCTCTCTGCATGAAGTTGCACTGGCCTGGGGAGGGGAAATGTGGTCAGTGTGTAGCAACTTCTTTTACCCTCCTAATGTGGTCTGCCTTGGTTTCTGTGGTGTTGGGGGGGGGCTCAGCATTACGTTCATGTATTAAAGTTCTTCTAGCCCTGTCCTATCCATGCATAGTTGTTAGCTGTTCTTGTAAGGGGAGCAAAGTCAGTGAAGACCTCCTCATCTTGGGGACGTTACTCCTCCTACTGAATTCCTTCTTGCACTGGGCAGTGTTCTAAGTCCCAGGAATCTTGTGGAAAGCAAGACAGACAAGTACCCTACCCCGTGAAGCTTACAGTCCAGAAACAGCTAAATAACTGATAAACAAATGAACAAAGCACCCAACTCCAGAATGTAGTAAATATTCTGAAGAAAAAGAGCAGTCCAGAAAGGTGACATTTGCTGGATGTGCGGTGTGAAGAGGGAAGGCTGCCAGCCTGCAACAGCCGGTGCTCAGGGAGACTGGACGGTACTACAGAGGGTGTGAAGCAGGAGCCAGTCAGCAGAAACTGAGTGAGGAGAGAGAAGGAAGGGAGTGGCTGAAGAGATAGGCATTTAATACCATGCCAAGGTGAAAAACCCACATGCTTTTAAAGGGAAAAGGGGTTTTTGAAGTATGTTAAGTAGAGGAATGAGATGCTCTGACTTACCTCATGAAAAGAGCTCTGTGGCTTTTAATAGGATGGTTTATGGAGATGGAGGGGGAGGCAGGGAGACTATCAGACTAGAGCCAGCAAGAGGGATGGGTTCAGGCCAGGTGGTGGCTGGGCGAAGGGACCAAGGTTTGGAGACATGCGCTGAAGTGGACAGCGGGCCTCATTGATGGAACAGTCAGTCTGGCACAGAAATACGGGGAACCAGGAAGGTGGTGGTTTTGAGGTATTTATATGTGCAAGTAATGATTCTGTCCTGGATGTGTGAAATTTATTTATTTATTTTTTAAGATTTTATTTATTTTACAGAAAGAGAGAGAGACAAGAGAGGGAACACAAGCAGGGGGAGTGAGAGAGGGAGAAGCAAGCTTCTTGCTGAGCAGGGGGCCTGATGCTGGGCTCCATCCCAGGACCCTGGGATCACGACCTGAGCCAATGTGTGCTGGCTACAAACACTCGGTTGTGGATCTTCAGGGCACCTGGTCAGTCGCACACATAGGGTAGAGAGAGCACCCAAAAGATCCTGATTCTGGCTCCGGGTGATACAACCAGGTGGAACAGCTGGCCCCATCATGTCCCAGCCACCAGAGGGGACTCGGGAAATTTTGAGGAAGCTACTCCGAAGTGCAGGGTCTGGGGTAGGGGTCAGCTTGCCTGGGTTTAAGGTCAGTGCCAACTGAGGCTTGGGATGCTGAAGAAAGAACCACGGAAGAGACGAGGGGACGGCACAGCCATCCTTTGCCATCTTTGAGCACTCTCGCTTCATTCGGAGTCCTGCCTTCCCAAGGCAGAAGCCAGAAGTCTAACAACTGCAGACCCTCCTGCATGGGGCATGGGGCAGTGGCTAACAAGGTTCTGATCATGAGACATAGACTCTGACTTGGACTTGGACTCAAACTGAGCCACATGAGGAGGAGCCTGCAGGCAGGGAAACCTGCCTTCTGGAGGGAGGAAGCCTGGGGCTGGAGTGAGTGACCATGGGCGGTTTACCTTACCGCTCCATGACTCAGTTTCTCCTTTCATGGAATGGGGATGATAATAGCACTACCTCATGGAAATTACCAGCTACTACAGGGAAGGCATTTATAGGCGTGCTTGATGCAGGGTAAGAGCTGCAGAAGCACTGTCCACTCTTACGGTTTCCCGTGCCCTCGAGCTGAACGGGCAGAGCCCCTCTAATGACACCCCAAGTCCCAGAGGTGTTGTGAGGTATTGGCAGCAGGGGTTTACTTGTTTGCTTATTTTTGTTTTGCTGGAGAAGGAAGCAGGTGTGCTTGATACACCCTTGGCTGTGCAACTTTACGGTCTGTCTGTCTAGCCCTCCTGAGATTTGTTAGCAGCCCGAAACCCTTTATGAATTACTTTTCTGCTTAGACTCCCCAGAGTGGATTCTTCTGTTTGGACTAAAAGTTCTGATTGAAAGAATGAGTTGTGAACTGAGCCTTGAGGATATTTGCCTTACCAAATAGGGGAACGGTGAATGAGGTGGGAGGGCCTCACCCAGAGGTAAGGCACCAAGGCACAAAGCTTCATGGTGTGTACGTAAGGTGACCATGTAATCTGTCATCTAAGCTAGGACCCTTCTGGGAGTGAAGGTGGTGCTATTAGCAGATAGCAGGGAGCAACCCGCTAAAACTTGACTGTCTTGGGTAAACAGGAGTGAATGGTCTTCCTAAAAATACTATAAACATATAACCCAGAGGTCAGCTGATCCAATCACACCACAGGCATTAGCAAGCATTGGAGGATTTAGTGATAATATCATAAGGAAGAGGGAACAGATCTGCCTCTCATATCATACATCCCACATGGAGGGAGGGGGGGGGGAGAAAGAAACAAAAAGAGGTGCAAAGGGCTCAACAAGACTTCTCATCTATTTATAACTTCATTGTTCATTGCTGTGTTTTGTGCCAAGCATACAAAGATGCATAAGGCCCTGTGCCTGAATTCCTGCAAGGGGAGACAAACACACCCCAAACTTGCAAGTGTAGACACAGCCTAGACGTCAATGGGGCCCATGTGGGCTGAAAGGGGAGGCTTGTTGGAGAAGGGGATTATAAAGGACTGGGAATTGTCTACATGGCAGGCAGGAATCCCAGGCAGAGGGGAGAGCACGAGCAAGGCAGAGACAAGGAAAGCTGGAATGTCCTGGGGGCTTTCTCAGCCACCAGAGCATCACCTGTGAAGCAGGCCCCAGCGGAGGAAGGAGTCGTGGAGGGCCGCTGCACCTGCCAAGGGGCACAGACCTTCTGACTTCTCACGGAATAGATCTACACCAAGTTGATGACTTCAAACCTTAGTCAGCTGCCAGTGTTCCACACCTTTCCTTTTAAAAATTATTTTTCTTTTGATAAAGTTTACCATTTTCATCATTTTTAAGAGTACAGTTCACTTCAGATCACAGTGCTATGCAATCACCATGTGTCCAGAACTGATTTTCATCATGCAACCAGAAACTCTACTCATCACATCCCAACTCCCCACCCTTCCTCCCCTGGCTACCACCGCTCTACCGTCTGTTTGTATGAATGTACCAAGTTTAGGGACCTCATACAAGTGGAATCATGCAGTGTTTGTCCTTTTGTGTCTGGTTCATTTATCTCAGCATAACGTCCTGCAGGTTCATCATGTTGTAGCACATGGCAGAAATTCCTCCCTTCTCAAGGCTGAATAGTACTCCATTGTGTTCACATGTCACGCTGTGTTTATCCACTCAATGGACACTTGACCTGCTTCCAGCTTTTGGCTATTGTGAATAGTGCTGGTATGAACATGAGTGTAGAATTAAATTTTCAAGAACATGTCTGTTCTTATGGATATATATCCGGAGTATATATGGTATGGATATAGACCCTGAGTGCCACAGTAATTTACGTTGAATGTTTTGAAGAACCGCTATACTAATTTCCTTTGTGGCTGCACATTTTACTCTCCCACCAACCTGCTCACCCTGGCATTCCTTTTCACTAGCCACATTGCCTCCCTTCCTCAGCAGCTTTCCCAAAATCTTTTAAAATTTTGTCAGTCTTCTCTCTTTCTTACCTACAATTATGTCCTCCAAAAAACCAAAACCAAAGCCACAACCCCACCCTTGTCCGGAAGAAAATTGAGCCTCACAGCAAAAGTACTGGCAAGATTAGTGGTTTGTGGTGACATCATGTTTTACCTTTTTCTGCACTGATCATAAGGCTTTGTGCTACCTTTCCCCTCCAGGTGTCCTAGAACTACCACAAACTGATTGCAAAGTGGATTTTTGCAGACCTTTGGTACCAGTCAAATTCCCGGTACTGCTTTGCTCCCCAGCAAGCTCCCATCTGTGGCTTTGTCTGTTGCCTTCAAAAACCCTCCTTCCTCTGCTGGAGGACAACCCACAATGAAAGAATCCCAAAGGGCAAATGAACTAGCTAAGAGCCAGTGTGCTCTTACTTCTTTAGAGTGCTAGTTAACTTCAGGTTGATGTCAACCAAACTCATCTGAGAGGCTGATGCCTTAAAAACGTCTAGGAAAAACATCCAGGAAATTCTTCACATTGGTCAGAAGGCTGGTGAAAATGTGACAACTAACAAGCTAAGAAGATTTCCTTTCAAATGACAAATGCACCAGCAAAGCCAGTGACACTCATTGAGTTGACGGATAGATAGCAGCTGTGAATCTCCCGGGAAAACACGAGGCAAATGTTGTTGCTTTAGGCGAGGGGTGATATTGATATAAAAAAATCCAGACAAAGCGGAGTTCCTAGTCCTTCAAATTCCTAGAGCTTTCTACAAGAGTTGGCCTGAGACCAAGCTGAGGTTGTGTGTGATATTGCCATCCCTGTAGGATTCCAAAAAGAGTGTGGCCTATCATTTCTGCCTCCCGCAGAGGTTAGGGGTGGTGGAGTGACCCAGAATTTGTCAGAATCATGCCAGAGAGATTCGAGGTTAGAATTAACCGAGGCTTGTGGAACTGTTGAGGAAAATACAAGGGCTCTCCTCATCCTTAGGGCAAGGAGGAGTGCGTAGGGCCCACTGCTCAGGATCAGAAGACAACGGTGTGAATGCAGCGGCGCTCTGCCCATGTTTTGTCTGCTTGCTTATCCAGGAGCTTGATAGCCAAATGATGAGGGACAAAAGGGTCACTGTTAGAGAGGAAATTGAAGCCAGAAGCAGAAGAGAAGATAGTCGCAGAGCGAGCTGACCTCTACGGATCTTGGCAAGTCAGAGAGTTCAGAATTCTAGGAGATATTGGTGGTGGAGATACCTGAACTAGAGCCGGCCAGCCTCAGGCAATAAAAGGGCAGCTATTCTCACTTGGGGGGCATAAAAGAACCACCTGGTCTTGTCCAACAACACAAACCTGCCTCCTGCCAGGTGGGTAAAGACACTCAAAAAGAATAAAAGAATCCACAAAGCTAAGGCCAAAAAATATCCTCAATTTCCAAAGGGGGAAGCATAGATTCAGGGAATTTCCAAACGTTTCCCACCCAGAAGAAGCCAGGTCTGGGTCTGTGTCTGTCCTTTGAACTGTGGCAGCAGCCATCAGCCAAGATCGTGCGTGGGAGCATTTGAACCCCAGTGAACTCGGGCGTGACCGTGGGTGGGAGAATGTGGGCGTCTGCAACCAGGCGTCTTGCCAGCTCGGGTGGTCCCAGTTCAGCTAAGAGCTAAGCCACGCTTCCAGTCCAGGGCCTGAACAGCTCTGCTCCAGGCTGTGCCCTCCCCGTGTAGGTTTGTCAGTGATTGGGTCCTTCGGTTGTCGTTGTTGTTGTTGTTGTTGTTGTTGTGGGTAAACACACACAAAACAGAGTTTACCATTTTTAACCGATTCTTGTGTGCAGTCCAGTGGCGTGAAGCACATTCACAGCATCCGTCTCTGGAACTTTCTCAGCATCCCAAACTGAAACTCCATACCCATTGCACTCAGTGCCTCCATTCCTTCCTCCCCTCACCCCTGGTAGGCAGTCTGTATGAATTTGACTACCCAGCTACCTAGTACAAGGGGAAATCAGACAGTGTTTGTCCTTTTGTGTCTGGCTTATTTCATTCACCATATGTCCTCAAGTCTCCTCCCTGTTGGAGCAGGTATGAGAATTTCCTCCCTTTTTAAGGCTGAATAATATTCCGTTGTGTGTATACATCACATTTTATTTATCCATTCATCTGTCAATGGATCCTTGGGTGTGTCACTTCATTGTGAATAACATTCACAAACACAGCTGTGCAAGTGGTTTGAGCCTGTACGGTCTCATTTTAAATGTGGTTATTCATTCCTACTGTCCACAGGGTTCCTGGAACTCTCAGAAGCAGGAAGAAGCTGTGCAAAGTGCCTTTAAATATGTGATCTTGTGTAATTCTCCAGACACCCCGGAAGGCCGGCTGTCATTCCATTTCACAGACAAAGCTCAGGTTGGAAACTTGCCAGAGGCCCTGCGGTGGAAGGTTATGGCCTCCAGGGTCCAAAAATCCAGGATGAGCTGAGGCCAGTCTAGGGCTTCTCAGCCTTCTGGGAACACTAAGCGGGTGTGATGGAACCAAGGTAAAGTGCAGGATCTATTCCAGTGTGACCCAGGTTCAAGACTCTTCATTTTATTAGGTTCTTGCAAGGTGATATCAGTGTTGCTTTTTTGCTGTGAGCAAAAAAGATTTAAGTGGCAGGTCCTGCACTGCTCCACAGCTCCTGGCAATGCCTTCTTTCCTTGCCACTTTGACTGCACACTTGATGGGGTTGGTCATATCTTTCTTTTCCGTTGAATTGCCTTTGCTCTTTTGTCTAAGATCAGCTGCAGAAAGGGAGGTGGGTGAGAGGATGGTGTACTGGGGGATGTGATGAGCGCTGGGTGTTATGGACAACTGATGAATCATTGAACATTATATCAAAAACTAATAATGTGCTATACATTGGCCAACTGAATTTAAATTAAAAAAAAAAAGAAAAAAACCATTTGACCATATATCCAAGGAAAAAAGATCAGGTGACTATATATCATTTGGGTCTATTTCTGGGCTGTCTCTTCTCTTCTCTTCTGGGTGATCTATTTATCTATTCTTTCACCAGTATCATCCTGTCTTGATTACTGCAGCTTTATAGTGAGTCTTGAAGTGAGATAGTTTAATCTATGCTTTTGGGGATTTTCTAGTGATCCTTCTGTTATTGATTTCTGGTTTACCTCATTGTGCTGTGAAAACAAGATATTGTATGATTTCTATTCTGTTAAATTTGTCAAGGTGTATTTCATGGCCCAGAACAGGATCCGTCTTGGCGAATGTTTCATGTGAGCCTGAGAAGACTGTGTATATTGCTGTTACTGGATGAAGTAGTCTTTGGATGTCCATTATATCCCACTGGTTGATTGTTGAATTCAGTTGTGTCATTACTGGTCAGAGCTGTGCACCCAAGGGTCCAACTATAACAGTAGATTCATCTATTTCTCCTTGCAGTTCTATCAGTTTTATCGTATGTATTTTGGTGCTGTTATTAGGTGCATACACATTAAGGATTGTTATGTCTTTTTAGAGGATTGACCCTCTAGCAATATGTCTGATCTTGTTTGTCTGCAATTAGTATTGCTACTCCTGCTTTTTTATTAGTGTTAGCATGGTATATTTTTTCTATTTATTTACTTTGAACCTATATATGTCTTTGTATTAAAAGTGGGTTTCTTGTGGACAAAATATAGTTGGATCCTATTTTTTGATCCACTCTGATAATCTCTGTCTAATGGTGCATTTAGACCAAAGTGATTATTAATATAGTTCAATTAATCTCTACTGTATTTGTTATTGTTTTCTATTTGTTACCCTTGGTTTTTGGTTACCTTGTTTTTTGTTCCTGTTTTCATCTTCCACTCTTTTTATACCTTTTGTGGTTTTAATCAACAATTTATATGATTCAATGTACTCTACTTAGTATTTCAGTTATATTTTTTCTTTTTACCTTTTTTGAGTGATTGTCCTAAAGTTTGCAATACCCATTTACAACTAATTCAAGTCTACTTTCAAATAACACTATCCTGCTTTACATGTTAGTGTGAGTGCCTTATAATAACAATCCTAATTCCTCCCTCTCATCCCTTCTATCAATTGCTGTCATTCATTTCACTTACATACAAGCATATGTCAGTATTTATAGATAATGTACAATATCATATAATCTATATATGTATATGTATGTATATGTATATATAGTATAGTATATATTATATATAATGTATGATATATATATATAAGCACATGTAATTGAATACATTGTCTTATTATTTTGAATTGTTATCCAGTAGATTAATTAAGAATAAGAAAAACAAAACGCTTTTATCTCACTGATAAAAGTTTCTGACATACTATTTTCTTTCTCTCTAAAGAACTTTTGACATTTCTTGCAAGACAGGTCTACTGACCATAAACTTCCTTAATTTTGGTTCATCTGAGAAAGTCCATCTTCCACTTTTGAAGACCATTTTCTCTTGGTACAGATCCTAGGTTGGTGGGTTTTTTTCTTTGCAAGATTATTTCATTCCAATCTCTTTTTGTTTGAGTGGTTTCTGAGAAGTCAGATATAATTCTAATTTTGTTTGTCTATAGGTAAGATATTTTTTTCCCCTCCAGCTTCCTTCTGGATGTTTTCTTTATCTTTGATTTTTGATAGTTTGAAAATGATATGCCAGTGTAGTTTTTCTGGCATTATCTAATTTGGTGTTTATGGAGTTTCCTGGATCTGTGGTTTGGTGTTTGACATTAACTTGGGGGAAATGATCAGTTACTGTTTCAAACATTTCTTCTATTCCTTTTTCTTTTTCTTCTCCTTCTGGTAGTCTCATTACGTGTATGTTACACCTTTAGCCCTTTGGATATTCTGTGTTGTTGTTGTTTTTTCAAAGTTTTTGTTCTCTTTGTTTTTCAGATTTGGGAGATTTCTATTGCTACATCTTCAAGTTCATAAAGTCTTTCCTCAGTCATGTCCAGTCTACCAATTAGCCTATTAAAGGCATTCTACATTTCTGTTACATAATTAAAAAAAAAATCTCTAACATTTGTTATTTCTTTTCTTGGATTTTCATCCCTCTGCTTGTATTACCTATCTGTTCTTACATCCTATCTACTTTATCTATTAGAGCCCTTAGCACACTAATCATAGTTATTTTTAACTCCCAGTTTGATAATTTTAAGATCCTTGCCATGTCTGGTTCTGATGCTACTCTGTCTCTTAAAATTGTGTTTCTTGCCTTTTAGTATGCCTTGTAATTAGTTCTTGATAGCTCGATGTGATGTATCAGGTAAAAGGAACTTCTGTACCGAGGCTGTAGTAATGTATTGGTAAGCTGTGAGGAAAAAGTAAGTTTTCTATAGTCCTATGATTAGTTCTTAGTTTTTAAGGGAGACTGTGCTTCTCCTCTGAACTTCACAAGTATTTCTCAGGTATTTTTCCCCCTCTTTCTTTAGGTTGGAGAAGATGTCTAGAGAGGGCTGGAGCTGAGTGTTTTCCCTCCCCCATGTCACTTAGACTCTGATAATATCCCAGGATGTTAGGCTCTGCTTGACTACTTTCTCCTGAGGGAAGCCTTGTCAAGAAAAATAGAGTGCTGTGGGTTATTTTAAAATGGCCCAATTTTCCCTCTTCCTGCCAGAGGCACAAGGAGAGATCTCTTTGATATTTATGGTGAGAATCTGGTCAAGCTCCTGGTGGTAAGTTTCACAATATTGTCAGGTCTTTCTATAACTGGATACCCCTAAAATTTTTAACTCTTAGACTTGTCTGCACTGAGCCTCTGGTAATTAATCAGCTAGAGTTCTGGATTTCCTACCCTGGCACTGGTTCCCATGGCGCTTTCTACTTGAGTCTCTACTCCAGAAAGATGTGACTCCCTGTATTCACCTGTCTTTCCAATTTAGGGAGAGTGTTTTGCCCTGTGTCTTCACCTCTCACTCTCATCCAAGGAGATCTGTTGATTGTTCAAGTTTTTATTTGTTTTCAGAATGGAGTGGCAACTTCCAAACTCATTACATGTGGAATTAAAAACCAGAAATCCACTCAGATCCCATTTTTATTTAAAATTTTGATGTTTTGTCTATCACAGACTTTTTGCATTAATTCTGAGTCTTAAAATAAATATTAATCATCTGGATGACTGTTTTCACCCTCCCTTATGCTTTGTTCACAGGTTCATGCCTCCTGTACATCACCCTGGTTCTGACTCTGAGCGAAAGCTCCTACTTTTAATGGATTTTATAATTTTTCTACTTTGTAGTTAAATTATTTATATAATGTTTAAGAAATCTTTGCTCACTCTCCCCACATCATTAGCCTGTCTCTTCTCTCTCAATACATGTTGGTCTCCAGAGGATGCAAGACAGGGTGTTCTCTGCCATTCTGATTAAAACTCAGTCTTGGACATGTGTTATGTTGTTGGATCTCAGTGATGTGGTTTACTCAGTAGTTCTGCCCACTCCAGCTGTAGATCTGGGCCCAGAACTTCTGGCTTCCACCAGGGCTGGAAACTTTTTTCTGTTCCCTTGTCCCAGTGGCAGTAGGGTTTCACCAGTACAGGAAGGGCAGCATACTCTAAAGTCAAAGTTTTTGTTCTGTAGGGAGATGAGGAGAGGAATCTGGGCAGGTTTTGTGCCTTTCCCTCAGTGGCTGTTATTCTATCCCTCAGGCCAGCATTATAGGTATCCCTTCCTCAGGACACTCATAGTCATTATGCAAATACCCTGTGAGGTAAGTTGAGAAGACCCCTTAAGTAGATCAATTCTCCCCTAAATCCATGGCACAGGGCAGCCCATACTCAGCTTTTAGTGATGCACTAAGAATTTTAGGCTAATTCCTCTCACTAGTGTTAGATGGCCTCTTCGCCCAGGTAAGCAAGTGTTCATGTCTGTCTCTGCTAGCAATTATCTGTGTTTTCCAAGATTTTAGGTTCACTAGCTGCTTTGCAACTCCAAATCACTGAGGGGTTCAAGAAAAATTGTGAAGTTCTAGATTGCCCTATGTTTTTGTCGTTGCTGTTGTAAAGGTGGGAACTATGCCCTTGTTAGTTTTCTGTATCTGTTTAAAAAAAAAAAAAAAAGGACAGCAGACCCCAAATGGAGTCACTATGCTAGAGCCCCATGTCAGCAGACCATGACTTAACACCTAACTTCTTTGCAATTTCGGGCTCTCCCAGGAACATACACTTTAACAGGTCAATCTGGAGTTATTTGGTCAGTACTAGAGAGGTCATTCACACTGTAGCCCATCCCATCCCCCCTTAGGAAGGTGACCTTGTTTGAAACAATCAACTCTTTGCTAGAAACATTCTTGTCCTGCCTCCTCCTGCCTATAAAAGTCTTTTATTTTGCATAGCTCTTTGGACTCCTTCCTGTCTGCTAGGTGGCATGTTATCTGATGCAAGAATCATTGGATAAAACCAATTAGATCTTCAAATTTTCTTGTTGAATTTTGTTTCTTTTAACAGATCTGGTGGAACAAAAGGAGACTTCCAACAGCTTCAGGGGCAACAAGAAACAGAGGCAGGTTACCAGCAAACTCTTGAATTCACTGTCTTTCTTGCTATTTCTGAGGGCGGTGGGTAAGTTCCTCTCAGTTTTGAGCTCCACTGTCTTAACATCATGCTCCTGATCTAATCGGCTTTCTATGGAGGGAGCTGTTGGTAGTTCAGACCCCAATTCGCCACTTTGGAACTCCAGCTCTTGGTTCTGTCCCCAGTTTCCTGTTGGGATCTGCTGGTGGTACACATAACACCTTCTATTGGCCAGTCTGCAGTGACCTCATTGGTTACTGCTAGTGTATTAATGTGCAGGTAAAAGCTATTGTTAGCATGCATCTTGGAATGCAAAAGCCACAAAATTGGTGGAGCTGGTTGAGCACTTAAAAGCTGTTGGAGTGCTTACCACCTAACTTAAAGACTCCTGTGTTGCAATACGTTGGTCACAGAATGGTTTAGATTGATGACAGGTCACCCGACAACCTTAAGAAAATTTCCATCCAACAGGTATACTGTGAAACACCAAACAATCCCCAA
Source organism: Mustela nivalis (assembly GCF_964662115.1). NCBI lineage: Eukaryota > Metazoa > Chordata > Mammalia > Carnivora > Mustelidae > Mustela > Mustela nivalis. The sequence continues at coordinate 87,926,335 of NC_139027.1, forward strand.
CCTAGTGGCACAACACTTTTAAGTATTAATTTGGCTCCCAGAGACCCACAGTCTTAGCTAGAAGAAATGAGCTCCTTAAATATGAAAGAGTCAAGTGTGCCACCTTCTGGCACACCTGCTTATTTTGTGTATATGAACTGTGGCCCCAGAAGCTGTATATATTTAGAGAAATGGCAAAACTGTACTAAAAATAAGTTAGAATTACAATGGTTACTATAGGAAATGTTCCAATTTGATAAGCTCATTTAAGAAGTGTACTTAAAAACAAGGGTTCCCAAATCAAACAAACAGGATTGGATACCTATTTCAACTGGTACACAGAGGCTTCCAAAAGTTCAAGATTGGGGTGTGTGGGTGGCTCAGTCAGTTAAGCATCTGCCTTTGGCTCAGGTCATGATCCAAGGGTCCTGGGATCGAGTCTGGTTCCCTACTCAGCAGAGAACCTGCTTCTCCTCTCTCTGCTGCTCCCTATGCTTGTGCTCTCTGTTGCTATCTCTCAAATAAGTAAAATCTTAAAAAAAAACTTCAAAATTCTAAAATAACTTCACAGAAAGACTTGTTATAAAAGTTAGCCTGTAAGAGGCACCGAAAATAAAAGACTGTAAGGCTGACACGAGTCCTGCTCTGTTCGCTATTCTTTATCTGAGCACTCATTCTACTAACCTTCTTTCTGATTTGTCTTTCCAGTGTGAAGAGATGATTAAGCAATTAACTTTTTTTTTTTTTTTTTTTTTTTTTAAAGATTTTATTTATTATTTATTTGACAGAGAGAGATTACAAGCAGGCAGAGAGGCAGGTAGAGAGAGAGGAGGAAGCAGGCTCCCTGCTGAGCAGAGAGCCCGATGCAGGACTCGATCCCAGGGCCCTGAGATCATGACCTGAGCTGAAGGCAGCGGCTCAACCCACTGAGCCACCCAGGCGCCCTAAAGCAATTAACTTTTAAAATAAGATCATCCAAGGCTAGAGGCAACATTTTTCAGGTATCTTTTACTCCTTTGTGTTGACTAAAGGCTGTAGTTTAAAAATTCCCTAAACACAGAGAGGAACCTCAAAAGTTTTTATGAGTGGATTCCCAGGATTAGCAGGTTGATAGAAAAGGCAGAAAATAGGGTGGAAGCCATTGTTCTGACTGAACTCTATAGCTGACCACTTTAAAAGGAATTTGGGACAAGACCATAAACACCTGCCAAGGTATTGGCATTACAGATGCCCTTCCCAGAGTTGATGAGACATTGAGCGATTTTCTGGTAAACTGCTAGACTATTCCCTTAATGGCCAAGGGAATCTAAAGTTCAAATTAATGGAAATCTTTGCCAAATTCTGGTAGATACCAGAGCCTGCAGATGGTATCTTGTGAAAACTGGCAGCAAGGTGAGAATTCTAAACAGAATCAGCTCTCCTGGATTTCTGTCTATAGTACCTGGTTGAGAGAGGAAATCAAAATACCTTTCGAACCCTCTTTGGGGTTAGATACCTCTTGAAGTCAATGTATACTGTCAAGACTACTTATTATTTGTCCTGGCTGAAGCCTGGCAAGATATTTATAAGGATTTTATTTTAAGTAGCTCTGTGGTCAGAGCTACTTAAATTAGCTCTGGCTAAATTAGCTGGCTAAATTAGAAGCTAACCTCCAGAACCTGATAGGAAATTTGTTTTTAGGTCTTTTCCCCTAACCTAAAATGAAACTATGTACCCAGAGGGAAAGAAAAACCTTCTAAAGCCTTTGTGAAATGATTCATTAAAACATTACGATAATGGGCAACTCTAAATCCAGAACATAGAAATTTTTTGATTTCTGCTTTAGTAGGAAATCTCCCTGGTAAAGAAAACCACATGGAAGATAGTGTAGTTGGTTGGATGGATCAACCTGTAATGTAATTTAGGCTGCAATCCAAATCTTTGAGGAATTAAAAGCAACTGTCCTCATCTTACAAGTCTTTGCAAAACCAGAATGCAGTTCCAGGAACAATTCAAAGTCCATCTAGCCTCTTTATCAATCCCCCAAATTTCACCTATTAATCTCAAAAAGCTTATATGTTTTGTAAAAATTCTGGCCTTGGGAAACAAGTGTTCTTCTTGTAGGAACTTGCGTTCTTTCCCTGTGGCTTTGAAATGTAAATGTTCTACCTGGGCTACTCCAGGAATACTTATCCAGGCCATCTCTTTGAAATGCAAACTTCAGGGAGGTAATCCTTATCAGAAGGAAAATAAAAGAGGGGAAAGGTTATTTGATACTTAGGTGAATGAAAAAATCTAAAGTGTCTTCTCCATAAATATTAGTAGAAAAAGATTTAGCCATCTGCACAGGTAAACTGCTCTCTTGTAAGCTAGTGAGTTGTTTTTTGTTTTTTAAGATTTTATTTATTATGGGAATTCATAATGTCTGGATAGACAAAATCTGCCTTGGATAAGCCTCCTCAGATGAGACTACTTGAAAAACAAAGGAGTAGTGCCCCAATGCTGGGCCTCCTTTGAAGAGTTCCTTGGCTGAAAGCAGCTAGATTCTTATTGTGGCTCGAAGTTCTCATCTAGAGAGTAAACGTTTAAATTTTGAAGAAAAACAGGCTCCTATGGTGGTTACGTACTTCATGAACTTCTTGTTCGCTTGCCCATATCACACGTTGCCCCATCTCTTACTGTCCTGACCATGAAGGTTACACTTTCTGCCTTGTTTTGTGCTTGCACTTGGTGTATTGATATGAGCGCAATAAAAATGGAGACAAAGCTTGGCTTGAGGTATTTTGCCACTAGAGTGTCTGGTTCCCAGGCCTCTCCTTTCTCCTACTAAGGTGTCTGGAGTGATCTTTTCATTCACTGTGTCAGGGTTTGCTGGCCAAACCCAACACACCTGACACGATTGATTGACTGAGTGCAGGAGGAGGTGCAGAGGAAGAGGGAGAGAGAGAATCTCAAGCAGACTCCCTGCTGAGGATGGAGCCTAATGTGGGGTTTGAACTCAGGACCAGCAGGCTCCCTGCTGAGCAGAGAGCCCGATGCGGGGCTCTATCCCAGTACCCTGGGATCACGACCTAAGCTGAAGGCAGAGGGTTTAACCCACTGAGCCACCCAGGTGCCCCAGAAAATATTTGGTATTAAAGCTAATTTAAGTGTGTTGGTTAAATTAAAATATGTAAGTCTTTAGAGTTATCATCAATGAATATAATTTTGGCATCCAACTTTTACTCTTTTTGGGTTTATTAGCCAAGTAAGTTCATGCTATCTTTGTTACAAAATTTGTCAGCAAGAAAAATAACTTGCTATGATGGATTTTTCATAAGTAATTTAAACAATTGTTAAGAGCAGATGAATTAAATAGCTGTAAGTGGGATAAAAGTTTTTAGGCAGGGATGCCTGGGTGGCTCAGACAGTTAAGCATCTGCCTTCAGCTCAGGTCATGATCCCGGGGTCCTGGGATGGAACCCCACATCAGGCTCTCTGCTCAGTGGAGAGCCTGTTTCTCTTTCTCCTTTTGCTGCCACCTTTGCTTGTATTCTCTCTGGGTCAAATAAATAAATAAAATCTTAAAAAAAAAAAAGTTTTTAGGCAAATCTTTTAAATAGTTTTCTGAAGTCTTTTGGATAACCTAAAACCTTAAAATTTTGCTAAGTCAAATTAAATGATGGATGGTTGTTAAATATCTAGATCATAAATAAAAAAATAAAAAATAAAAATTATACAAAGTATTTATAAATCTGTCAATCCACAGAATGCTAGGATAAGAGGCCATCCATAATTGTTTATTTCTTATTTCTTAATTCATCAGAAATTATGGTTTTTAAGGGTTAAAATTTAATTAGAGCTATTAAAAATAATAAATGACACATCTCCAATTGTAAGAAAAGTAAGAGAAAGTAGGAGGAATGGAGATGTTTTTATTGAAGGAAAAGAATGTAGTTTTGTCCTAAAATGACACTGGCCATTTTAGAATGAGAAAGGGGAAAAACAGGACAACATCTGAATGTGAAAAAGAAAGTTGTAGAAGGTTTGTGGAAAAAGATTCTTTGGAAAGAAATTTTAATATGTGGTCAAGCTGGGTAAGATTAGAATGAATTTAATTAAGTTAAGTGAATTCTAATATCAAAAGTAAGCTGGTAGCAAAATTGAAATTTGAGTTTCTCTTTGTTAAAAAGACAACTAAGTATTGTTGGTGATGTTAAATTAATTAAGCTTATTTGCTATGTTAGATTACATGGGAAGCATTTGATGATAGAGTGCTTGAAAAAAAATTGAAGCTAGGATAAAGACAAATAATGCAAGAAAAGGAGAAACAATACAGAATTCCAGGGGTGGTAGTGGGAGAGAAGGGGAGGATGCCGAACTAGACAAGCTGTATGGTAATCAGCTTCCAAAACCCAAAGTTGCGCCACTTTGTCAGCACTGTTAGGAATGCAAGCTGAGATTTAAGTCAATCACATAATGCCGCCCAGTTAACTAGCAGAAGAAGTAAACACAGTGAGGGACCCTCTGGCCAGGGAGAAGGGGGGGTGTGGAGTGGTGCAAGGGGCCCAAAGCTGGGCTGTTTCTACGGATCACAGCGAGGAGGGAGAGTAGGGATGTGGGCTAAACTGGAGGAGAAATCTGCAGAAGCAGGCAAGCAGGAGTCCTGTACGGGGTGTATCTGGGTGGGCATGAGTGTGCAGGGAGGCGTGCAGCTGCTGTCTTTGTTATTCACTACCTTGTATCTGTTTTACTTTGATAAAAATTTAGAAGAACCCCCAAATTTAGAAGAACCCCATGCTGATGAGAGATAGAAGCTGTAAAACGTCTCAAGGATTCTTCCTTTCTTTCTTCCTTTCTTTCCTCCTTCCTTCCTTCCTTCCTTCCTCTCTTTCCTATTTCCTTTCTCCCTCCCTCCCTCCTTCTTTCCTTTCTTTCTCTTTAAAGATCTTAGTTAATTATTTGAGAGAGAGCAAGAAAGAGAGAGTGTTGGTGGGTGGGGAAGAACAAAGGGAGAGGGACAGGCAGATTCCCCGCTGAGCTTGGAGCCCCGACCTGGGGCCTCATCTGACAACCCTGAGATCATGACCCAAGCTGAAACCAAGAGTCGGACACCTAACCAACTGAGCCACTCAGGCACCCCTCAAGAATTCTTTCTTGACTGAGGAGCTCAACAATCACAAAACTGGGTAATTTGTCAATATTATTTATGTAGTTACTGGGTGTAACACAGTGTTAAAAAGATACACGTGAAAATACAGAAGAAGAAGTAGTGGGGGAAAGAAAAGAAAGAAGGGAGGAGAGGTTTGCTGTAAAAACAGGGTCAGGATGACAGGAGAAAGGAAGATGAACCAGGAGTAGAGCCAAGTCCTATGGACATCTTCCTCTAGAGAAGGAAGGAGCAATGCGATGTCTTAGGATGGAATTGTGGCAAATTCAAGGATACAGTTTATTGCTCTCAACTGTCTTAGACTCATCTGAGCCTAGTTTTGTATCCAAAAGGTGATTAACCAGGTGATTTCAGAGACTGCCTACCTGAACCACCTAGACGGCCATCCCCTAATCTCTAGTTGGATGTCTGACAACCCTTAGCTTTCAGACCCAATTTCTAAAGATTGGAACAAAAATATAAAGGATGTAGAGAGTAGCAGAAAAAAATTCAGGAATGGCACAATGTGTAACAGAGTGTATTTCTAAAAAAGAATGCCCCTTAAAAAGGAAAAAAAAAATCAAGCTAAAATAAAAGCATCTCAGAATGCATCTTAGAAAGAAAACCTCTGCCAAGTTCTCCCTAGCTTTTAATTTCCAAATACTTAGATAATTTAATGAGGAGAGAACAACACTTAAAAAGTGTTCTTCCTTGACATAACTCTTCGGTAGTTAGGAATAATCATCTTAAAGATCTAGAGCTATTTTCTCAAAAGCCCATCATCTGTCAAAATGCACCTGGCAGAGCCTCTCATGAGGGAGGGTGAGGATCAGGCAGGGAGGGCCCCTTAGCCTGCCTGCTGGACTCGTGCAAAGTGTTCCTTCTCTCTTAGCTGGGTAAGGACCTCAAATTTCGGAAGACAAGCTAAGTAGCACAGAATGATGCAAGCTACCATATCAAGGAACAAAAGTATTCCGGTAAATGATTTAATGACCTGTTTTGTCTAAAAAAAGGAATTTGGGGCAAGATGCTGACAGGTGAAGGGAAGCCAGCTGAAAGCTGTGGAGTGCCTTAAAATCCTCAGGAGAGGAGTGATTTGTGGTGCAGGAAACAGTTCTGAGAAAGAATACTGCAGCGTTTCGCTGAGCGCAGGCTGTGCAGGGGCACTGTTCCAGGCAAGGGCCCAACTCTCAGCTGTCTGCTCCTGGCCAAAGGAGAGCCAAGGTTGGAGGCAAGTGTTCTAGCCTCTGTGTGACCCTACAAGTGATAATGGTCAGAATGCAAAGTGAACGTGATGGTTCCACACACAGAAACCTTGCTATCTGCCACTGTTCCAAAGGCTTGACACAAATTAACTCACCTGGTCTTTGCAACAAGTACATGAAGAAGGCACTGCCATCACCCCATTTCACAGATGCAGGACTTGTGAACTTCTTTTTTTTTTTAATTTTTTATTTTTTATAAACATATATTTTTATCCCCAGGGGTACAGCTCTGTGAATCGCCAGGTTTACACACTTCACAGCACTCACCAAAGCACATACCCTCCCCAATGTCCATAACCCCACCCCCCTTCTCCCAACCCCCCTCCCTCCAGCAAGCCTCAGTTTGTTTGGTGAGATTAAGAGTCACTTATGGTTTGTCTCCCTCCTAATCCCATCTTGTTTCATTGATTCTTCTCCTACCCACTTAAGCCTCCATGTTGCATCACCACTTCCTCATATCAGGGAGATCATATGATAGCTGTCTTTCTCTGCTTGACTTATTTCGCTAAGCATGATACTCTCTAGTTCCATCCATGTTGTCGCAAATGGCAAGATTTCATTTCTTTTGATGGCTGCATAGTATTCCATTGTGTATATATACCACATCTTCTTTATCCATTCATCTGTTGATGGACATCTAGGTTCTTTCCATAGTTTGGCTATTGTGGACATTGCTGCTATTGCTGCTATTCGGGTGCACGAGCCCCCTTTGGATCACTACGTTTGTATCTTTAGGGTAAATACCCAATAGTGCAATTGCTGGGTCATAGGGCAGTTCTATTTTCAACATTTTGAGGAACCTCCATGCTGTTTTCCAGAGTGGCTGCACCAGCTTGCGTTCCCACCAACAGTGTAGGAGGGTTCCCCTTTCTCCACATCCTCGCCAGCATCTGTCATTTCCTGACTTGTTGATTTTAGCCATTCTGACTGGTGTGAGGTGATATCTCATTGTAGTTTTGATTTGTATTTCCCTGATGGCGAGTGATATGGAGCACTTTTTCATGTGTCTGTTGGCCATCTGGATGTATTCTTTGCAGAAATGTCCGTTCATGTCCTCTGCCCATTTCTTGATTGGATTATTTGTTCTTTGGGTGTTGAGTTTGCTAAGTTCTTTATAGATTTTGGACACTAGTCCTTTATCTGATATGTCGTTTGCAAATATCTTCTCCCATTCTGTCAGTTGTCTTTTGATTTTGTTAACTGTTTCCTTTGCTGTGCAAAAGCTTTTATCTTGATGAAATCTCAATAGTTCATTTTTGCCGTTGCTTCCCTTGCCTTTGGCGATGTTCCTAGGAAGATGTTGCTGTGGTTGAGGTCGAAGAGGTGGCTGCCTGTGTTCTCCTCAAGGATTTTGATGAATTCCTTTCTCACATTGAGGTCCTTCATCCATTTTGAGTCTATTTTCGTGTGTGGTGTAAGGAAATGGTCCAATTTCATTTTTCTACATGTGGCTGTCCAATTTTCCCAACACCATTTATTGAAGAGGCTGTCTTTTTTCCATTGGATATTCTTTCCTGCTTTGTCGAAGATTAGTTGACCATGGAGTTGAGGGTCTATTTCTGGGCTCTCTATTCTGTTCCATTGATCTATGTGTCTGCTTTGTGCCAGTACCATGCTGTCTTGATGATGACAGCTTTGTAATAGAGCTTGAAGTCCGGAATTGTGATGCCACCAACTTTGGCATCTTTTTCAATATCCCTTTGTCTATTCGAGGACTTTTCTGGTTCCATATAAATTTTAGAATTATTTGTTCCATTTCTTTGAAAAAGATGGATGGTACTTTGATAGGAATTGCATTAAATGTGTAGATTGCTTTAGTTAGCATAGACATTTTCACAATATTTATTCTTCCAATCCATGAGCATGGAACATTTTTCCATTTCTTTGTGTCTTCCTCAATTTCTTTCATGAGTACTTTATAGTTTTCTGAGTATAGATTCTGTGCCTCTTTGGTTAGGTTTATTCCTAGGTATCTTATGGTTTGGGGTGCAATTATAAATGGGATTGACTCCTTAATTTCTCTTTCTTCTGTCTTGTTGTTGGTGTAGAGAAATACAACTGATTTCTGTGCATTGATTTTATATCCTGACACTTTACTGAATTCCTGTACAAGTTCTAGCAGTTTTGAGTGGAGTCTTTTGGGTTTTCCACATATTATATCATATCATCTGCAAAGAGTGATAATTTGACTTCTTCTTTGCCGATTTGGATGCCTTTAGTTTCCTTTTGTTGTCTGATTGCTGAGGCTAGGACTTCTAGTACTATGTTGAATAGCAGTGGTGATAATGGACATCCCTGCCGTGTTCCTGATCTTAGCAGAAAAGCTTTCAGTTTTTCTCCATTGAGAACGATATTTGCGGTGGATTTTTCATAGATGGTTTGATGATATTGAGGTATGTGCCCTCTATCCCTATACTTTGAAGGGTTTTGATCAGGAAGGGATGCTGTACTTTGTCAAATGCTTTTTCAGCATTTACTGAGAGTATCATATGGTTCTTGTTCTTTCTTTTATTGATGTGTTGTATCACATTGACTGATTTGCGGATGTTGAACCAACCTTGCAGCCCTGGAATAAATCCCACTTGGTCGTGGTGAATAATCCTTTTAATGTACTGTTGAATCCTATTGGCTAGTATTTTGGTGAGAATTTTCGTATCTGTGTTCATCAAGGATATTGGTCTACAGCTCTCTTTTTTGATGGGATCCATGTCTGGTTTTGGGATCAAGGTGATGCTGGCCTCATAAAATGAGTTTGGAAGTTTTCCTTCCATTTCTATTTTTTGGAACAGTTTCAGGAGAATAGGAATTAGTTCTTCTTTAAATGTTTGGTAGAATTCCCCCGGGAAGCTGTCTGGCCCTTGGCTTTTGTTTGTTTGGAGATTTTTAATGACTGTTTCAATCTCCTTACTGGTTATGAGTCTGTTCAGGCTTTCTACTTCTTCCTGGTTCAGTTGTGGTAGTTTATATGTCTCTAGGAATGCATCCCTTTCTTCCAGATTGTCAAATTTGTTGGCGTAGAGTTGCTCATAGTATGTTCTTATAATAGTTTGTATTTCTTTCGTGTTAGTTGTGATCTCTCCTCTTTCATTCATGATTTTATTTATTTGGGTCCTTTCTCTTTTCTTTTTCATAAGTCTGGCCAGGGTTTATCAATTTTATTAATTCTTTCAAAGAACCAGCTCCTAGTTTTGTTGATTTGCTCTATTGTCTTTTTGGTATCTATTTTATTGATTTCTGCTCTGATCTTTATGATTTCTCTTCTCCTGATGGGCTTAGGGTTTCTTTCTTGTTCTTTTTCCAGCTCTTTTTAGGTGTAGGGTTAGGTTGTGTATCTGAGACCTTTCTTGTTTCTTGGGAAAGGCTTGTACCGCTATATATTTTCCTCTCAGGACTGCCTTTGTTGCGTCCCACAGATTTTGAACCGTTGTATTTTCATTAACATTTGTTTGCATTATTTTTTTCAATTCTTCTTTAATTTCCCGGTTGACCCATTCATTCTTTAGAAGGATGCTGTTTAGTCTCCATGTATTTGGGTTCTTTCCAAACTTCCTCTTGTGGTTGAGTTCTAGCTTCAGAGCATTGTGGTCTGGAAATATGCAGGGAATGATCCCAATCTTTTGATACCGATTGAGTCCTGATTCAGGACCGAGGATGTGATCTATTCTGGAGAATGTTCCATGTGCACTAGAGAAGAATGTGTATTCTGTTGCTTTGGGATGAAATGTTCTGAATATATCTGTGATGTCCATCTGGTCCAGTGTGTCGTTTAAGGCCTTTATTTCCTTGCTGATCTTTTGCTTGGATGATCTGTCCATTTCAGTGAGGGGAGTGTTAAAGTCCCCTACTATTATTGTATTATTGTTGATGTGTTTCTTTGATTTTGTTATTAATTGGTTTATATGGTTGGCTGCTCCCACGTTGGGGGCATAGATATTTAAAATTGTCATATCTTCTTGTTGGACAGACCCTTTGAGTATGATATAGTGTCCTTCCTCATCTCTTATTATAGTCTTTGGCTTAAAATCTAATTGATCTGATATAAGGATTGCCATTCCTGCTTTTTTCTGATGTCCATTAGCATGGTAAATTCTTTTCCACCCCCTCACTTTAAATCTGGAGGTGTCTTCGGGCTTAAAATGAGTTTCTTGGAGGCAACATATAGATGGGTTTTGTTTTTTTATCCATTCTGATACGCTGTGTTTTGGTTGGAGCCTTTAGCCCATTACCATTCAGGGTAACTATTGAGAGATATGATTTAGTGCCGTTGTATTGCCTGTAAGGTGACTGTTACTGGATATTGTCTCTGTTCCTTACTGATCTACCACTTGTAGGCTCTCTCTTTTCTTAGAGGACCCCTTTCAGTATTTCCTGTAGAGCTGGTTTGGTGTTTACAAATTCTTTCAGTTTTTGTTTGTCCTGGAAGCTTTTAATCTCTCCTTCTATTTTCAATGATAGCCTAGCTGGATATAGTATTCTTGGCTGCATGTTTTTCTCGTTTAGTGCTCTGAAAATATCATGCCAGCTCTTTCTGGCCTGCCAGGTCTCCGTGGAGAAGTCAGCTGCCAATCTAATATTTTTACCATGGTATGTTACAGACTTCTTTTCCCGGGCTGCTTTCAGGATTTTCTCTTTGTCACCGAGACTTGTGAATTTTACTATTAGGTGATGGGGTGTGGGCCTATTCTTACTGATTTTGAGGGGCGTTCTCTGAACCTCCTGAATTTTGATGCTTGTTCCCTTTGCCATATTGGGGAAATTCTCCCCAATAATTCTCTCCAGTATACCTTCTGCTCCCCTCTCTCTTTCTTCTTCTTCTGGAATCCCAATTATTCTAATGTTGTTTCGTCTTATGGTGTCACTTATCTCTCGAATTCTCCCCTCGTGATCCAGTAGCTGTTTGTCCCTCTTTTGCTCAGCTTCTTTATTCTCTGTCATTTGGTCTTCTATATCACTAATTCTTTCTTCTGCCTCATTTATCCTAGCAGTGAGAGCCTCCATTTCTGATTGCACCTCATTAATAGCTTTTTTGATTTCAACTTGGTTAGATTTTAGTTCTTTTATTTCTCCAGAAAGGGCTTTTATATCTCTCGAGAGGGTTTCTCTAATATCTTCCATGCCTTTTTCAAGCCCGGCTAGAACCTTGAGAATTGTCATTCTGAACTCTAGATCTGACATATTACCAATATCTATATTGATTAGGTCCCTAGCCTTTGGTACTGCCTCTTGTTCTTTTTTTTTTTTTTTTGTGGTGAATTTTTCCACCTTGTCATTTTGTCCAGATAAGAGTATATGAAGGAGCAAGTAAAATACTAAATGGGTGGCAACAACCCTAGGAAAATATGCTTTAACCAAATCAGAAGAGATCCCAAATCGTGAGGGGGGAGAAAGGGGATAAAAAGAGGTTCAAAAAGAAAGAAGGAAAAAAAATTTAAAAAAAGAAATGAAAAGAATTAAAAAAAAGAAAATGAATAAAGAAAAATATAAAAAAGAAAAAAATATATATATTAGATAAACTAAAGAGACATTAAAAAAGAAAAGGGTAAAAGTTAAAAAAAAATTTTAGCAGAAGAAGAGAAAAAAAATAAAAAGAAAAAAATTAAATTAACTGCAAGACTAAAAAAATCACAGAGTGAAAGCCATGAATTCCACGCTTTGGTTTCTCCTCCTCTGGAATTCAGCTGCTCTCCTTGGTATTGAAACCGCACTCCTTGGTAGGTGAACTTGGTCTTGGCTGGGTTTCTTGTTGATCTTCTGGGGGAGCGGCTTGGTTTAGTGATTCTCACGTGTCTTTGCCCCAGGCGGAATTGCACCGCCCTTACCAGGGGCTGAGTAATCCGCTAGGGTTTGCTTTCAGGAACTTTTGTTCCCTGAGCGCTTTCCGTAGAGTTCCGGAGGACAGGAATACAAATGGCGGCCTCCTGGTCTCTGGCCGGAGGAGCCGAGAACCCGGGGCCCCACTCCTCAGTGTGCCCTCAGAGAACAGCGCCCAGTTACTCTCGTCTGCCTGACCTCCGGCCGCGCTCCGAGCTCACTGAGCCTGCGACCTGTTCAAGGTAACCTTAAAGAAGGTTTAAGGTGATCTTACTGTGATCTTACTGTCGAGCTGTGATCTTACTGTCGGCTCTGTCTCTGTAGCCGTTTTTCCCGCTCCAATACCCGCAAGCTCTGCGACACTCAGACATCCCCGATCCTTCTGTAACCCTGCGGGACCTGAGGCCACGCTGACCCCGCGTGGGCTTTGCCCCGGTTTAGCCTCTGGAGTGATGTCCCTCAGCGGAACAGACTTTTAAAAGTCCCGATTTTGTGCTCCGTTGCTCCACAGCTTGCCGGGAGCTGGCCCCTCCCCCCGGGGTATATCTTCCCGTCGCTTTGGATTCACTTCTCCGCCAGTCCTACCTTTCAGAAAGTGGTTGTTTTTCTGTTTCCAGAATTGCTGTTCTTCTTCTCTTCGATCTGCCGATGGATTTGCAGGTGTTTGCAATCTTTAGATAAGCTATCTAGCTGATCTCCGGCTAGCTGAAGTAGTCTCAGCCTGCTACTTCTCCGCCATCTTGCCTCCTCCCCCAGGACTTGTGTACTTCTTGTTGTGAAGATAAGGCTGCTGCTTAATTTGGTCTACGAAATGTGCTGTGCCTTGCTATAAGATTATATTTTGTACAAATAGCATTCTGGTCATGAGGCCTCTAAGCAAACCTTCCAAATTGTCCTCAAATACAGAGGCCCATCTGGGAACACAGGACAGCCAGTGTGGGGGGCACCTTCCCTTGTCTGTGATGCCAGCCTCCAAAATCAGCCAAGTTCCTGGGAAAAGAATCCTAATCTCTTAGTTTCTTTCCCTACTGATCCTGTTATTAGATGTTCTGTGGGCCTTCTCCCTTTCTTGTAGCTGCCAGAGACTTTTAGAGTTTGGAAAGACCTCAGTGACCATTGAGGGAAGAGGGCCAAGTGAAGGTCGCAGGCTAGACTGGCACTCTCAGGGATGAGTACAGGTGCAGACCTAGAGTCTGTAACTGGGGCAGGTGGCAACGTGACTGAGGAGAAAGTAGAGGAAGCTGGATGTTTTTGTCTGGGTAGTCAGGGGTGTCAGGGTAGGGCCAGCAGTGGTAGGTACCCAGTCTCCAGTCTCCTTCCAGCCAGGATCCCTGGAAGTGATGTCGTGTCTCTGTCCTGAGGTTGTCTTCTCCTGGAGTCAGTTTGTTCCTCTTCATCTTCTTTTGAGTATTACTCACAAAGGCTCTTACCTCTGCATGGTCATGCCCATAAAGCTCTAGTGTTCCAGTTGCAGAAAGACTGGATCAGAGACACTCAGACTGAGCCACAAAAAGAAACTTCAGCATAAATTTCTCATGCCTTTAATTCTGCAAAAGGGATATTTAGTCCGCAGCAACAACAGCAATTGTTGAAAGAAAAATCCCCCCTTTCCCCACCATGGGTGGAAATGCAAACTGGTGTAGCCACTCTGGAAGACGGTGTGGAGGTTCCTCCAGAAGTTATGAAGATGACTATCCTATAATACGGTAATTGCGCTACTGGGTGTTTACTCCCCAAACACAAAAACACTAATTCAAAGGGAGGCATGCTCCCCGATGTTTATTGCAGCATTACTTACAATAGCCAGATGATGGAAGCAGTGCACGTGTCCATCATTAAAGGAAGGAATAAGGACGATGAGATATATCTGTACCTATATCTATGAATATTATTCAGCCAGAAAAAAGATGAAATCTTGCTGTTTGAAAGGACATGGATGGAAGTAGAGTACATTATGCTAAGCAAAATAAGTCAGAGAAATACAAAACTGTATGATTTCATTCATACATGGAATTTAAGGGGGGGAAATGAGCAAAGGAAATAAAAAGAAAAATTAAGAACCAGACTTTTTTTTTTAAAGATTTTTATTTATTTATTTATTTGACAGACAGAGATCACAAGCAGGCAGAGAGGTAGACAGAGAAAGAGGAGGAAGCAGGCTCCCCACTGAGCAGAGAGCTGGATGTGGGGCTTGATCCCAGGACCCTGGGATCACGACCTGAGCTGAAGGCAGAGGTTTTAACCCACTGAGCCACCCAGGCACCCCTAGAACCAGACTTTTAATTGTAGAGAACGAACGGGTGGTTCCCAGAGGGGATGGGGGTGGGGTGATAGGGGAGACAGATCATGGGGATTAAGGAGAGCACTTTCGGTGAGCCCTGGGTACAGTATGGAGGTGTTGAATCACTATATTGTACATCTGAAACTAATATCACACTGTAGATTAACTAACTGGAATTAAAATAAAAACAATTTAAAAAAGGAAAATAAAAATTCCCCTCTCCCAACAATTTATACCTAGGTGAGCACATAATGTATCACACATGCCAGAGGGAGCCCTGGGAACACTCATGCTGAGAGTAGTGCTCCAGTCAGGGTTTGGTGGGAGAAGTAGAGCCACAGCGAGAGCTGGAGAACAAGGGCTTCCCTGCGGGATCCACCCCTGTGCCACTGTGAGGGAGATTCTGCGAGGCTGTCAGCTCTGTGTGGGGTTCTGGACTTAGGTGGTCACACAGGCCATTGGGAGAAAAGCTGCAGGTCACAGGAGAGAGAGAGAGAGCAAGGACAACTGTACCTCCCTCGCTCGCCATCTCCAACCTCAGCCACAGGACCGGCCAGTCGGCCTGCTGTCGCAATAACTTAGCCAGCCCCCAGACTAGGCTGTGGGCGTAGGGACACCTGGCCTTCCACTGACCTTCACAGCATTGGGGAGAAAACCACTTCTTTGCCTCTGCCTTCTGAATCTTGCACACCTTGTCTTGTGCCAACCTTAATGGGGAAACACAGAGGAAAAGGAATCCTGGCATGCAGAGCTCCTGCTTGGCTAAGTCACCACAATGCCAAGTCACTGAAAGAAAACACACAGGCTGAGAAACACCCAGAAACCAGGGGTGTGGTCACCCTACCAGTACACCGTAGCTCCTTTGGTCCCCTTCTCTTCCAAATTCCTCAGAGCCCGTCTCTAAGGCTTTGCCCGCCCACCCACCCCTGTCCTGCCCTCCTGCCCCCTCTGTTTCTGGTGTTCTCTGTAGCACCAAGCGCCAAGAACTGGCTCAGAAGATGTCTGTGAGGGCTCTGAGGGGTGGAGCTGGCTCTAACAGCCAGGAAAAGGGAAAATTCTAGCCTCCTCATATTGGGATACATTTAGGGTACTGTGGGGCATCAGTGCTGCTCAATTCTTACTATGTGCTATTACTTTTCAAGTTGCCTCACTTTATCACTTGATCCATTTATTTAAAAGATGCTTATTTAGTGCCTACTGTGTTCTGGGCCGTCAGCTTCTGGCACTGGAGGGGAGGAGTTCTGTGTCACTAGCGGCACGTCCTTGGCAAGTGCCCGGCCATGCTCAGCAGGTGTACTGAATGAGTGAACAGAAGGAGGGCTCTAAAAAAGTGAAGACAGCTTTCTGAGGGGGGGCGGGGAGGGTTGGGCATTTATCTGTGAAAAGTGTATCTCTTTTCCTTGCAGGGAAACTTTAGCACAGGCCTCTCTCCTGGCCCACGTTTAGGGGCCGAGTGGGGGCTCTAACTGAACTTCACTTGCTAATGTGAATTTAATTCAGGGCCTTAATGGCGTTTTAAAATGGCTTTTATATTTAATTATAGATAACATAGGTAAGTATAGGCAAGCAATTACTTAAAGGCAAGCAGACACAGGAAATCCAAGAGCACTAATAGGTTTTTAATGACCAGTTATTTATTGTATTGCAAGTTTAATTAAATTGCTTCCTTCAAATGCAACTCATTGCTGATTAATAAAAATATGTTTTCTATTTATGTGATATGAATACTTAGTATCTCATGTTATTTTATAGCCAAAATAAGACTTCATAAATGTGAGTGCAAATTATATTTAACTTGTATCAATAGATTAGAGGCTCAGCTCAACTAATCCTGATGCAATTAGGTGAACTTAAAAGGACATTGAATCAATTTTCTTTTCTTGAAGATAATAGTCTTGGAATGATTCTTACATTTTTCTCTGGTCCTTATGTTCTTATCATTGTAAAAAGAACCTTTGATCTTAAATTTTGCCACTCCATATATGAGAAATTGGGCACATGAGTCCCACAGTCCTCCTTCCCCCAGCTCTGTGACAAATGTTCAGAATACACCCTGAAAATAGAAGCCAACCACTTCTTTTTTTTTTTTTTTAAGATTTTATTTATTTATTTGACAGAGATCATAAGTAGGCAGAGAGGCAGGCAGAGAGAGAGGGGAAAGCAGGCTCCCCATGGAGCAGAGAGCCTGATGCGGAGCTTGATTCCAGGACCTTGGGATCATGACCTGAGCCGAAGGCAGAGGCTTTAACCCACTGAGCCACCCAGGCGCCCCAGAAGCCAACCACTTCTGCTAAGCAACACAGTGTCTCTTCTCTTAATGACTAAAGATCCCAGGAGGGTCCCTTCATCTGCCTTCCTTGTTTTTCCAAGTCTTTTTGCAACAGAGTGCTAGAGGGTACAGTAGGGATGTTGGAATCTAATACATACAGGCATTTTTTGTACAATAGGCATAAAGTGGGTTATAAATGAAATCCTACTTGCCCAATAATGTCTGGGTGTCTATCTTCCTGGGGTACTTGGTAAGTAGGATTTGTTTCTTGCCTCCCTGGCAAGTATCGACAGCTCTGTGAGTGGGTGGGAATGCTCCAGGGGTAGTGGAGTTAGGATGCTGGAAATTACAATAAGGTCTCATTGACTCTGAACCATTAACACAGGCAGGGGGGTGGGGGGGGGGTGGGGCGTCTACCACCATTGAAAGTTGGCAGAGTTCCAAGATATCTGCACCCTTAATCTTGGGATCACTTATCCACAGCACTTAGAGATGGCCAGGGTATGGAGGGCTCCTGTCCAAGTCCTACCCCAGAGCCACAAGGCAGATCAATATCATCACCCATCAAAATAACACCTGGAACTGAGAGAGATATCCTCTCCACCCGTCTTGGCAATGCTTAAAACTTAAATACACTATTGTAAGAATTATAGACTCTCAGAGTTGTAGGGACCTCGAAGGTAATGGACTCTTGGCCAATGCAAGAGTTCCATCTGCAGTCTGTATCAGAGCCAGCTTGGAGTCACTAGAAGCTCAGGTTTCTTCTTCCAGAGTGTGGAATTGTCTTGGGAGACAGCCACGCATGCCTTCTTGCACCAGGTGAGATCAGGTGACTAGTTCACGTGTGGATGCAGGTGGAGGCACTGTATATCACTCAGGCACAGTCCTTGGCTGGAGGCAGAGTTCTCCAAGGCCCTGCAGTGGGCAGAGCAGCATGAAGGAAGGTGTGGGCTCCTACATCATTGCCCACATCATCACCCC
Source organism: Mustela nivalis (assembly GCF_964662115.1). Classification (NCBI taxonomy): domain Eukaryota; kingdom Metazoa; phylum Chordata; class Mammalia; order Carnivora; family Mustelidae; genus Mustela; species Mustela nivalis. The sequence continues at coordinate 87,944,028 of NC_139027.1, forward strand.
TCCCAGCTAGGATGCTCACATTGGATGTGAGTCAGAAATAAACTTGTATGCATTGAGACACAGAAAATGTGGCATTTGTTTATGATGACAACTAGCACTACCCCCCAGCTAATGCATAGAAGATTTTTGTGCTGAGAGACTTCCAGGTTCAGAAGACAGTCTACTCTACTTCTGAATTAATAGCTCACCATTCTTTATCACACACTGAAATCCCCCTCCCTCCACCTTCCACATTCTGGCCTCAGTTCAGCCCCCACAATGATCCAAGACCCATTACTTACATGCAGATCTGCATTTACAAAGGTTTATCTGTATGAACAGTTGAAGCACAGCTTTGCTGTGGGAGTGCGAAAGCCCCGGGAGTGGTATTGCAGGTCTGTTACACCACTGAGCGGTTGCATATCAGAATGGGATGAGAGCAAGTTACGATTGGAGCCAAAGGGAAATCATTCTACTCCAGAACAGTGATATGCTCGGGCTCAAATCTGAACTCTGTCCCCTGCCACATTTTCCCTGGGTCTCTCTTCTTCAGCATTTTGGAGTCATATGAGGTTGAATGAGGCTGCAAGCCACTTGTTTTTGGGAGATGGCATTTTCCCAGAAAAAGGGCTAGGGAAAAATTTTTAGTCTCGCATGTTCTTGTGAAACCTTGCCAACTCTCCCATCAAGAGGTGCGGTGCATTTGTCCAGCTCTTTAACCTGCAGGAACTCTTATGACTGGTGCCTGCGACTGTCTGCATGAGTGGGGTGCAGAGGAAGTGAGCTGCGTGGCTTCTGAGGTGATGAGGCTTCCACCTCTTCACACTGTGGGGCTGCCCACCTGGGGACCCAGGCCCCATGGAGAGGCTGCGTGTAGATGTCTGGCTGACAGCCCACGTCAAGGTCAACCGGCGCTGACAGCCAGGCATGGGAGCCTTCTGACTCTAGTCCCCCCCTTCACGCTGAGTGGAGGAGAGACACGCTATTCCCATAGAGCTCTATCCAAGTGACAGATGTGTGAACAAAGTAAACAGTACCATTGTTTTCAGCTCTAAATTTTGGAGTGGCTTTTTTACATGACAACAGATAACCCTGAACATTTCACTATGACATCCCTATGACAAGGCCTACAAATATTGCTCCTGTTCTGGGTAAGAGTGAGCGTGTCAACAGAGTTCACACCAGGTCCTTCGAATTGCCATAATTTCAAATACTTGTAGAGTCATGTGGTTGAGGACCACATTCAGTCCCGGTTTCTTAGAGCAGAGAAAATAGGTAAAAGTTACAGGAACAAGAATGCAGGCCAGGTACATAGAAGGACTTTCCCGTGTGGACTGAGACTGGCAATCTTCTGTCTTTGGCAGTGTCCATGCAGAGATGAGCAGCCCCCATGCTGCAGGGGTGTTGGAATGTGGCATAAAGGCTGAATGAGGGGACATTCTACATTTAGTTCTGTGATTCTGTAACTGAATGACCTTTGCTGCCTTTACCAAAGCATTTTCTGGAAAGCATCACCCAAGGCACATGGGAGGCTATGACCTGGCTCTTCAAGGAATGTCTGAGATCTTTCTTTTGATGATGGAAATTTCCTTCTCTGACGAAATGCCAAGAACGGTTTGTCAGCCCTGGAGTCTCTGGAAAGGATGTCCCTTGAGCTACATGCAAACTTTGCAATATGAATTTTGTTCTAGAATGGTCTGTGTATTTCACCACAGCTCAGAATGAAAACAACTCTTGGTAGATTCACAGTACAATCCTAACCTTTCCTGAGAAGGAAGCAAGTATCATCTTATCTGTGAAAAGATTCCATTACTGTTTCTCATGAAGATTAATTATTCTACATTAACTCTGTATCTTTCATAAAGTATTTCATATTTTTCTAGAAAACACATCAGTATTATTTATAATTGACAACCTCCCCCTGGATGATTTAGGACATACTTCTGCCAAGACATGAATTTAGATATTAAATATTACTCAATGTCAATTATGATGTGATTATTCTGGAAGCTTTTTTTTATATTCAATTTTCACTCATTTTGCTTGTGACTGTAATTTAAATATGGGATTTTCTTTATTGTGTTAAACATATTACCAATGCATTGCTTTAGCTTAATAACTGTACCAGGCATACAAGTTTAAGTACTTTCCAAGTTCTTGAGCCAAACTAAAATAAAGTGTGTTATGTCTCCAAATTGGAGAAGAGAATTTATTATAATTCTTTTGAAGACTGTGAAAGAAAACAGACAACTGCAGGATTATTTTTAATTCCCAAAAAGAATTTGAAATATTTTTGTCACAGTGCTATGGAAACTGCAGTCAGGAACAAGGATACCTCATCTGAGTAAAATGTTCGTTGCCTTAGATTTTTATTTAATTGAACAACCTGTTTTATCAGTTTGAACAAATTTATGTTCAGATGTTAATGTTCAAGTAATCACTCCAGTCTCCACCTGATCAGACTAGAGAAGTCCAGAGATTTGTCTCAGGACCTCCCTCTACATTGTCTAAGAATTACCAGTCTGAAGGGGCTGGCCGTTCCCAAGGCATGCAGGGCGAGCCCTAGAGGTTGTGAGTGTCCGTCTAAGGCCCCAGCACCCGCTGCCTTTGCTCCCCATGGTGGCCCTGATGGCCTCGGGCATCCTGTCGGATACGGTCTCCTGTTTCTGCTCATCTGGGCGAGAAGGGGGAGGACCTCAATATATGCATGTCTGGCATGACCTATCATGTCAAGGGTCTGGGCTCACTCACTGTTACAAGAGGGCCAGCTATAATTGGAAGGCCACAAGGCATTCCAGGGGCCAGCCCTTCCGCGCAGGCCACCTTCAGCAAATGGAATCTTCCAGGTGGCATCTCTTGAAATTACCCTCACAGATACGGCCATTGTTTGCCCAAGAGGCTGGTAGGGAAGGTATTCTAACCAGCTCAGCCGGGTTCCCTGACCCATGACCACAAAAACCGAGGTCATCAGACCAACCTCACTTCTCTTTTAGTGGGGGGACTGCTTAGACTTTGGGTGGCCCCTCCTTCCTGTCCTCGTCAATCAAAAAGTATCTTGGTGAAGGGCTGGGGAGACTGGAAACTGGTGGTTCAGGGGCAAGTAGCTTTTGTCAAGTCATGAAAACACAGTCCTACTGACTTTCTGCAGGAAGCAGATGCCTAGCAGCCTCACCCTTCTATAACCGGAGGGAGCACTCAGATAGTTCTTCCCAGTACAGAGAACCCCTGCCCCATGGTGCCATGCAGCCTCACCTACTAAGTGCCAACTCACACGGGGGTTTAAAAGTAGTTCATAAAAGCTTATGCGGGTTTAAAGGTAGTTCAGGTTCTGCCCAAGTAGGTATCCAGGTATCTCAACATTAAGAAACAAAGGTGAGCTCCTGTGGGCAACGACATCCTGTGGACTAATGCTAGTTACATGGTAATGATGGTGAACAGCTGCCCCACTGAAGTAAATGAATGACACATATTTCGCAAGCTTTAGATTGTTCCTCTGTCACCCTCTCTGTAATGGGAAGGGCAACATTCGTGTAGCACTAAATCACATCTGTGAAGCATTTTGCAACCTGCGGATGGAAAGTGTGATGAGTCACTGGGAGTGACTGATGAGACCCCTGGTGGGGACTCCTCCCCTGTCCTCCATGGAAGAAGGGGGAAGGACGCTTCTCTGAAAGTTCCAAGGAAGAAACCAGGCTTACTTTTTTCACCACAACTTCATCCATCACCTCCAGGAAAATGACTCCCAGATTCTCATCCCCAATTCGGATAGTCCTCTGTAGCTCTGTTTGAATCGTATCCCTGGCCTGCCAGCATCTGAAATTCATGTGTCTAAAATAAAACATGTTATCTGGCCCCTTAGATTGGCCCCTCCAGACTCCTCTTTTCAGTGGAGGGTCCCCCGATTCCTTCCGATCTTCTTCCTCCTGCATCTAACCAGTGAGAGGAAGCCTTTACTTTTATTTGTGTATTCAACAAGTGCTTACTGAGTGCCTGCTGTGCGGAAAGCACTGTGCTTGTTAGTGGGGAGGATGCAAACTTAAACCCAGATACTCAAGGAGCTTGGATTCAGGAAAGAGAGACAAAGTATTTATGTTGCACACTTTTGGTGAAGAGGGTTTATGTTTGTTGAGTGCCTACTCTTTGATCGGTATATTGCACACTGCTTTGGTTTGGGTTCTTCCCTAGAAGCCAATCCCAGGAGAAGGATGGAGGCCAGTGGTATATTTGGGAGAGGGTCCTAGGCAGTGCCTACAGGGGTGTGATGCAGAGAGAGGGAAGTCAACGAACAGAGTTCCACTTCCATGGTGGGTGTGTGAAGCCTAACCCTGCAGGGGGTCTTGGGGAGCATGTAGAGCAATCCTTCCCAAGGGGCAAGAGTACTGTCTGCCATTGCGGAGGTTGTCCTGGCATTTAGGATTGGTTATATGCCCTCAAGCAGAGAAGACTCCAGGCAGCCACAGAAAGCCATCCCCTCCCCCCCCACCTCCCTTGCAATTGTGGGCCGGGGCAGTGAGGGTTGGGAGCACAGAAGCAGAGCCCTGACAGCCTCCACCCCGTGCACATTATTTCACTGAAGCTCCTGTCAAAATGATAAAACAGGTTTAATTCCTTTCACTCTCAATAGGCAGGCTTGGGCAGCCTAGGTAACTTGCACAGTGAACAGGTCATGGCAGAAAGAGGCTTGACTCATGGCCATGATCGTGGCCCAAGCTGGGAGACCTAGCAGGCTGCATGGAGGAGGCATCAGAAGCTGTCCTGAATGTGTGTGGCTCTCCTGAAGCTTGTAGGTCAATGTTGCAGGTTTTGGCCATGACTCCAGGCTGACAATACCCTTACACCTACCTTTCTTCCTTTCCTGGCTAGCAGGGTGACCGTGAGCCCTTGCTGCCCTTTCTAGTTTTTTTCTGACCCTCACAGTCACTCCATGCTTTTCCTAGCCTCCCCTGCTGCACAGGGCTCCCTGGGGTTCTGCCCTCAGAAAGCTTTCCTTGCCTCTTTTCCATGGATGAAAGCACTCCCTCCCTGGGTCTTCCAGCCGCCTAGAAGCTAATGATTTCAAGTGTGCATTTTCAGCTCTTGCCTTATTCATGAGCTCCAGGAGTTGGGCGGGTAGAAGAGAGACTCTGGAGTTCTGTCCTTTGTATGTAAACCCTGACTGTTCCATTGTGTAGCTGTGTGACCCTGGACAAGTTACTTATCCTCTCTGCCTCAGTTTCAGTGCCTGTGAAGGGGAGGCGGTGCATTTGCTTAAATAGTTCTGGTAGCTCCACCTGCTTGTTGCCCAGCCTCCTGCAAGGCCAGGTTCCTTAGCATCCAGGCCCTTACTCCCATGTCATTTCAGTTTTCTATTTTTAAAATTATGGTGAAATACACTGAACATAAAACTGACTGTTTTAACCATTTTAAGTGTTCAGTAGCATTCAGCTCATTCACATTGTTGTGTACCTTAAGCTATTTGTTAACCAATGAGCTCCTGTCTTGTGTCTTCTGATTCCTCCTTGCTCCAAATGACTGCATGTCATGGCTGCCTGCCCAACTTTCTGAACATCGCAATGCCCTGGGAGAGAACCTTGATGGCTCTTCAGGCTCTCACGGTCCAGCCAATCCTTGACTTTCTAGCACTTCCACCCTGTGCCTTCACTACTTACTCTCCAAACCCATCACTCCCCTACCTGCCGGGGAGGTGTCCTCTCCAAGCCTCACACTCCACTTCTGACGTTGCAGATGCTCTTTACCCTGCCCTGGGGGTCGTCTCCCCTTCTTTAATTCAGCATGTCCAGCCCCTCCATGAGACCATAGTGCCTCCTCCCTGGAGCGCTCCTGGGTGTGGCTCCCATTGCCCCTTCTGTTGACATATTTCAGGTGGCCCGACGTGTAGACTACAGATCCTGCGGGATGGGCTATGAACTTTCCGCCTGCTGATCCTCTGGGGCCCACGACAGTGTCCTACCAGCGGGATGGGTGCTCACCTCCACGGAAAATAGAAGTGAAGGGGGCTTGCTCTGGAGATCAGAAGACTAGAAAAAGATTCAGAGGGGCAGATGTTGAGTGGAGAGAAGTCCCTGTGCTCTGCGAAGAAGGGGGAGCCGATGAGTCAGGTTTGCGGATCAAGTGCTGGCCTGTGGCTCCTGCACGCCTCCTCTTCATGCATTACAAATGTGAACATTATAAGTACTGGAGTACTTATAAGCTATTAGGAGTCTTGCTATTATGGCCTCATGCTTGTACACACAACACATACGATGTGAAATTAATTTTGAGAGATTCATTCCTTTTTATAAAAAGAGAATGCAGTCGAAGGTCCGGATCTCAGATGCTGAAAAGCATTTGTTATGATCTCATATGGTCTTGGAGTAAGAGGGAATTTAGAGGTCAACTGGTTCAGCCCTTTCAAAGTCAGTTTAGTCCAACTCTGCAGATTTTTATTAAATGCCTACATTGCTCAGAACATTTTTGACAGGTCTTAATGACCAATAAACCAGAGTCTTTGCCCTTGAGGAGTTTGTGAGGGTGGGGCAGGGGCTACAGGACTGCTACAACATAAATATAAATGTAGGGCAGAATACAAAAGATGCAGGGGAAAAGAGCACAGTGGATTCAAAAGAGAAGCTATCGGGAAGGGCTTCCTGGAGGAGGTAGTCTGTGAGATAGATGGGTTTCCACAGGAAGAGAGATACAGCACGAATAACACACATGGGCAAGGAGGTAGAGGTTTGGGAAAGAGCTTGGAAGATGAAAAGCCACTGCCCATGGAAAACCAGATGGGAGAAGGCAGCAGCCTTGCATTGAGAACCAAGGCTGGCTCGGCAGCATAGATGCTGCAGCAGATGGGAAGAGGGGAGAATGTGGAAGGAAATGGAAATGGGAGGACCTTGGGGGGTAAATATCCATTAGGATGTTAGGAAGATGCAAAAAATTGGTACCTAGGTGTATATATAAGGCCTGGGCTAGCGGTGGCCTCCGGGGTGGGCTTCTGTCTTAAACTTGGGCACTTAGGTTGATGACGGGATCCGGGCAGCCACAGGATGGTGTGTTTTGGGCAAAAGTCACTTGGTTGCAAGTGACGGAAACCCAGTTCAAACTATCTTAAGTAAAAACAGGATTATAAGGACTCATGTATGCTCTAGATGTAGTGTCCTTCATGGACTCCTATCCGTCCTCTAGCAGGCCTTCCACATGTGAAAAGAAAGGTGGCCACTTAAATCCTGCGGTCTATATCTTTAAGGCTCAGAATCCAAAAGGAAGAGAGAATCCCCTCTCCTTCAATATCTATGTGCCCAGTCTCAGATGCTGCTGAGAAGTGCTTGCCCGAACTGATCATCTAAGGAGTGAACAGTTCTGATGGGTCAGCTTTGAGCACAAGGCTTGCTGGGGACACAGGTGCAGGCAGAGTGAGCAGCCCAGTGGACCAGGGATGTGGGGCTCCCCAAAAGAAGCCATGCTGGGCTGGCCAGAAGTGCTTTAACAGATTCTTTACACCCATAATGTGCCTGAATTTTTTTCTTTTGGGACTCCTCCTTCATAAGACTGCTGATGCTGTTGTTGGACAACTCAGCCTTATTAAAAAGCACTTTTCTATGTTTAGCTGGAAACTGTCTCCCTGTAACTTTAATTCATTATAGTTTTCTTCCTAATAACAAGGCAAAAACAATATCCCTTTAAATATTTCATTCAATTTTAGAAATTTCAGGGTCTCAGAGCCTCTAAAGGGGGGAGATATTTTTGCCTTCTGGTTCATAGAAGATGTAACTGAGGTTCACAGAAGTGGTTTCACTTACCTGAGTTGGCCCCACTGGGGTTCCCGCACATGCAGAGACAGGCTCTCATCACTGCACTCCAGTGTCTGTCCTGGTCTGCAGCCTGGGCTCTCAGTCGGCACCTGATGTACAATGCACTCAGGAACTGCTTGTGGAATGAATGAATGGTGCCCCGGGAGACTCCCTTGGATATCTTTCCAGCATGAGGGCCAAGAGGACTTGCTATTCAGCATGGTGACAATTGTCTCATACTGAGGGCCTTCACTGATCTCTGATTCATAATAAATAACATGTATCAATTAGAGTACCCTGTTACAAATGATAGAAACAGACTCTGGCTGATTTAACAAAAAAGGAACTATTCCAGGAAAACTGGGACATCTACAGGATCACCAGGAGGTCTGGCAAAGCAGTGGAGGCCACGGCCTGGGCACACCATGCCAATCAGGCGTGGGGCTGGTCTGCTGACAACAGCTGGCCCCTCTCTTCAAGATTACCACATGGCCAGCCCTTCCATCCTCCCCCACCTGTTCCTGCAGCTGGAACTCCATGCTGCTCCATCTGTCACCCTCCTTCCACCTCTCAGGGCATGGGGAGGGTGAGGGTAGGGGCAGCTCTCAGCAGGCAGAGCCTGAGTCACATCCTCACACCCTAGCTGGAAAAACACATTTCACCAAGTGGATAATCTCCCAGATCTAAGAAGAAGTTCAGATCGTGGGCAGCCAAAAACCTGACATACGGCAACCCGTCCTGTTTCCTCTGAGCTTTCCCTCCTTTGGACATAAACCTTCTCTTCCTTCATCCTAAGCTCATGGGTGAGACCTCTAGATCCAATTACCACCCGTCATTAATATTTGGTATCCAGAATTGACAGTAATCCTGCAAATGCGGTCTGACAAGCCCAGGGTACGATGTGATTATTTCTTTCCCTATTCAGTCCCTTAACTTCCATTAATGCATCATAGGATTTCATTACTTTTCTAGGCAGTCATACTACATTGATGACTCATGTTGGCTCACATTATGCTTGTGGTCGATTCAATTCCCAAGATCTTTTCCTATGAGTGGCTGTTAAGCCAGATCTTCTCAATCATTGACTTATATAATTGCCTATTGAACATGTGCACATTCAACTGAGTAATATAACACTGTATTTGTAATACTTCAACTATTTAGTTCACACCCTGAAGTTCTTTTACACTGTAGTACATTTCACTTGGCTACTTCAATCACAGAGTGCAAACTGGTGGCCTGTGGGCCAATTTGGCCATGCACTTATTTTGTTTGGCTAATAGGGTTTTTTTTTTTTTTTTTTTTTTTTTTTTTTTTTAATGAGAACTGAATTTGTTGCCAACTATTGAACATCAGGAGATCTCATAAGAAAAGCAGGCCTTCTACCTTCTCTTGAAAAGTAGAAAGATCTGGCAATATCAGGCCATCTTTTCTCAAGGCCTCATGTGATTGACTAGAGCTGAGTAGCAGCAGCTCCCCCCTTTGCAAGGTGCAGGCCCTACTCACTGCAGGCCCCACCATGCCCTATTGTTTCACCCGCTTTGCACTGCTTCCTAAATTTTCATGTCCTGTGCAACCTCTAAGTATACTTGGGATTGCAACCTGCTGCTCTGGGAGTTGGTTAAGGCAGGAGCTAAAAAGGGGTAGAGTGGAAGCAGAAGAAGTCTGAGAAAGGTGGGGCTCAGTGGCCCCATCCAGAGGGAAGCTGAGCATAGAAGGGTGTGACTCTAGGTCCCTGGCATGTGCGTCTGTTGTTCTGTCTGCATGGCATGCCCCCTATCCTGGAAATTCTCCCCTCTCCTGTGTGAGGCCTTAGGGTGCTACCAGGTTTCAGATAATCCCGCTCCTGTGGTCTGCACATAATGGTCCAGAGAGTGACCATCTGGGCCAACCTAGATGATAGGGTTTTAAAACTTGCAGCCCATGACAGCATCAGATGAATGTCTTTTGTCAGTGGCTGAAGCCATTGGATGAAATGCTTTTGGAGCTTTGACAGTGTTTCCTATTGTGGGGGTTGGGAAAGTAGAGGCAGAATGTGCAAGAGAGGAAAAGAGTATATGATCATATAGAGAAGTATGGAGAGCCAGACACACTGTGGTCCCTCTGCAGTAAGCTGGCCCAGCTCTTAGCCTGGGGTCCTGTGAGGCGCTCCTGGGTCTCAGTCCATTCTCCTCATTTGAAGTCTGGCTTGGTTTCTGGGATGCCACCTGCTTTTGGATCAAGCATTCTGGGTCCTCTTGAAAATTCCCCTTTGTTGTTCTTGAGGGAGGGTCAAAGAGTAAAAGGAAGAGAACATGAACGTGCTTCTGGGCACAGTGACAAGGCCTCTGGCCCTCCTGGGAAGTGTGCTCCCTGGTTCCAGTCAGCCAGGCAGCTCAGGGATGCCATCCATCTCATAGGGCAGCCAGTGGCTCATGTGAATAATACATATGGAAACCCACACCACTGAGACATCCACAAAGCAGCTCGCTGAGTTCCTAGGAACTGGCGACTTGGTATGAGCTCAGGACACCTGGAATTGAGATGTTAAGATTCATGTTCAGAACACCATTAGGTGATGATTGAGACCCTTATTTCATTATTTCCACAAATGTTTGTTGAGCGCTTACTATGTGCACTGGGGATCTTACAGAGCAAAAATATGCAGTCTGTAGGGAAGCTCCATAGTCCATATTCCAGTGGAATGTTGATCTTAGTATGTATTAGGTTCTGGAGACACAAAAATTAAGAAAATTCAACCTCAATGATTTCTTAAGTACACGTCTTATCTCCCTCACATGTAAAATGAGGTAAAAATAATTATCTCATAGGGCTATTTAGAGGATTAAAAAAAATAATGCACAGGAACCTTCTTGACATTTAAGCCACAGCAAATATTACTTTCTCCCTGAACAGTCGAAATAGGTTCACTTAAGTTCACAAACCACAGGTTGGTTTGACTTGTAGGCGGGCCTTCAACACCTCTTCTGTTATCGGCCCTAGCAAGAACTATCTGGCTTTGGGGCGCCTGGGTGGCTCACTCGGTTCAGCTCAGGTCATGATCTTGGGGTCCAGAGATCAAGCCCCGCATCAGTCTCCCGGCTCAGCCTGGAGCATGCTTGTCCTCCCCACCCTTCCCTGGCCTCTCCCCCTGCTTGTGCTCTCGTGCTCTCTTGCTCTCTCGCTCTCCCTCAAATAAATAAAGAAAAGAAAAAAAGAAAAAAGAACTATCCACTTTGTAACCTCCAGCCCCTGCCCCTCGGCTTGTGCTGGGTCTGGGCCTAGAGGGGAACAGGGCTCGTTGGGAACCCCAAGCGGCCACGAGGGGGCAGCGCACTGCAGGGAATCTTCGCGGTCGACCCCAGCCCACCGCCAAACTTCCCTGCTGCTCCCGGTCCTCCGTACGTACTTCCGTTGCTCTGACGCTCCCAGAAGCCGGGGCGTCGGGAAGGAGAGCGCGAATTCCCCTTCCTCTGCGCCTCCCGAGGAGGAATTGGAGCGGGGTTCACGAGACTGCGCCGCAGTGGGCGCGGCGCGGACCGGGTGCCCTGCGCAAGGGTGCGGGTCCGGCGGGCAGCGGCGCCTGCCTCGGACCAGCGACTCCGGGGAGGGCGGGCTGCCGCCGGGAGGAGACCGAGCCGCCTCGGGGGCGCCTCAGCCAACCGGAGAGCCTTCCCCTGCCCGCACCATACCCGCAGCTCCAGGCTCGTCAGTTCGGCGCACCGCCTGGAAGGGGGACCCGACCGGGAGCGCTCCGGGGAGTCGTCGAGGAGGATGCCCGGGTGTTGGCTATGTTCCCAAGCTGCTCGCCGGCGCTGGCGAGAAAGGCAGTCCGGATAACACCGCCCAAACTTTCCTTCGCGGCAGCGTCGGGAGGAAGCATCCGTCTCTGCGGTTCGCGGAGAGCCGGAGGAAGACTCTAGGCGCCGGAGCGGACAGGGCCCAGCCGGCGCAGGAGGGCGCGCTCGGAGTTCCTGGGAGCCCTAGAGGTACCCCAAGGGACGGGACTAGTCGCCGCTGTGTGCCCAGGCGTGGGGAGGTCCAGTGGGCGCTGCGTCTCCTTTCCTGCGCTCCTCACTGACGGTGACCTTTGCGCGCTCCCCGAGCACGTGCTCGCGGCCGTGGAAGAGGAAGGTCCAGCTGAACCCGCTGGGGGCAGGGACTCGCGGACAGGCCCAGGGCGCATGGAGGCGCCGCGCGGGCGATGCGGCTCACCAGCGGCGCGGGGGAGCGCGCACGCTGAGCCCGGGTCTCCCCGGGGACCCGACCGGCAGCTCCCCGCACTTCCTGCCGCGGGGCTCGGGGCCGCGGGTGGCCACTCCAAGCGCAGCGCCCGCTGAGGCGGAGCGGACACACGGGAGGACAGGTGTAGCCCGCACACGCGGGCGCCGTGCTCCGAAGGACTGGGTGGGCCCGGCTGGAGTTGGCTCGCGGGGCGCGGAACTCCGGTCCCCACCACGCCGGCGGGTCAGCGCGCCCCTTCGCACTGCCGCTGCCAGAGCCTCGAGCCACTAGGCGGGGTGAAGGAAGTGCCGGCGGTGCCCGGCTCCCCGGAGGCCGCTCCGGCGCGACCCTGATGCCCGCTGCCCGCGGCGGGCCCCGCTCCGGCCCCGGGACCTAGGCAGCTGCGCGCGGCCGCTGCCGGCGCCTCCCCCATGCTGCTCGGGGCGTCCTGGCTGTGCGCGTCCAAGGCGGCCGCAGCTGCTGCGCAGAGCGAGGGCGACGACGACAGGCCGGGTGAGCGGAGGCGGCGGCGGGCGGCGGCCACGGCCGCGGCGGCGGGCGAGGACATGGACGAGTCGTCGCTGCTGGACCTGCTGGAGTGCTCCGTGTGCCTGGAGCGCCTGGACACCACCGCCAAGGTGCTGCCGTGTCAGCACACTTTCTGCCGCCGCTGCCTGGAGAGCATCGTGTGCTCGCGCCACGAACTGCGCTGCCCGGAGTGCCGCATCCTGGTGGGCTGCGGCGTGGACGAGCTGCCCGCCAACATCCTGCTGGTGCGCCTGCTGGACGGCATTCGCCAGCGGCCCCGCGCTGGCGCCAGCCCCGGTGGTAGCCCGTCCGCGCGCCCGGGCCCCAGCTCCGGGGCGGCCTCCGCGCTCGCGGGTGGCGGGGGCAGCGCGGCGGGCAGCGCCCCCGGCTCCCCAGTCTTCCTCCCTGCGGCGACTGGCAGCGCCACCGCCAGCCTGCGGGAGCTGGCGACCAGCAGGAGTGCGCCCGTCGCAAAGGTGGGTATCTGCTTCACCGCGCAACGACACGGCGAGTTTGTGTGTTGGGGGAGGGGGGGGAAGAGATGTGCTCGGGTGACTGTAGGGGGCAGTGATGAAGGGCGAGGGAGACCAGAGGTGGCCCCCCACAACGGCTTTCGCCTTGCTCTTCTTTCTCCAAGTAGTTTTTCTCCAGAGACTGTGAGTGTAACCCGTCAAGTTCCACTTGCCAACTCTTGGACACCGTGTTTCCACCTCCTGCCCCACAGTCTTGTCTCTTGTCTCCTTCCCTTGAAATGCCTGTCTGCACCTGCCGTCCATCTGTCCTCCTCTCTGGAATCCCTTCTCGCACCACCTGTACTTGCTGCATGCCAGCATGCAGTCCTGGGTAACTGCTACCTGTTCATATGTCGTGACACCCCATCCTCCCCCAGGGTGGACACAGTTTCCTGTCCCCAGCTGACCGCTAGTCTCTACAGTCCCTCTGCTGGCAGGGCCCGTTTCTTCACCTTTTTGACTTGGCCGGGCCCCCCTCTGTACCCAGAAAGTCTTCTTCCGCTAGACCCCCAGACTAGCCCTCTGCTCACCCGCGCCGGCCTGGGGTCAAGTTAGTGCTTAGTGTTTCCAGGTTCTGACCTCTGGGGAGACTTTTGGGCCTTTTGCCTGCGTGTCTGGCAAGACAGAGTTGGGCAGAGGGAATGGTGTGGGGTTTGGAAGAGCATGAGTTACACACTTTGTGTGAGAGGAGGGAAGAAGTTAACCTGGAGATGGAAGGAATGTTTGGCCGGGCCTTCTTGAGCTTGGTCTGTCAGGAAGCCCTAGACCTCTTTTGGGCCCTTGGGCAGGGCTGCATTCCCAGGTGGGACATTATCTGAGTTTTTTAGTGCAACTACATTGTACAGTGTCTTTCACTGTTTCTGTTTTACTGAAATACTTTATCTTGGGGTTTCAGTGATTTGGTTTCAGAAGCTCTTTAGAAGCCCTGGCTTCACACCCTCTGTTACTGTTACTATTATGGAGGGGGAGGAAAGCTTTCGGGATGCTGGCTTAAGTGAGAAGCAAGTCCTCATGTTGTATATTTTCTTTAAATGTAGAAAATCCCACTTAAGGGTTAAAAAACCCCATTATTGATCTACTGTAATTATCATTCATTTTAGAGAACTAAAAATATTTTCCTTACTTTGGACTGTTTAAGAATCTGCTGATGCATAAACCGTTTAAATAATCCTTATAATACGTGTTATACATAGAAGCTGGGAAAATTCTAACCATCTGAATTACTTAGTACTACCAATATTTTTGAGGTTAGGAAGTTAAATCCTTGGTGTTGAGCTTTAGAGATAAATGCCCTCCTTTGCCATACGGGGTGTTTCCTATGGATCGGGAATAATGGACAGTTAAGAATAGTCATGGAATATTTATGCCTGGGATTACTGCTGGAGGGAAGGTAGTTAAGTAGTTTTTCTTTGGTTTTAGTTGTGATTAAATCCAGTTATGAGTGTGCGTGTTCTTGATTTCTAAGCTTTTCCTTCCTGTCCTGGCTGTTTCATTTAAGGTATTATAATCAAAGATCTTTATTTGCAGAATAAGTGGGTTACCTCCCCATACTCGGAGAACTGAATGGTTTGTAGAATGATGTTTGTAGTGAAACCCAGGACATTATGATGAGAATGTATTTACAGATGTCCTCCTACTGCATTTTATTTGAATTATGTTTGATCGGAGGTGAGCTGGTAACCTCTGGAATTCGAAAGGCCATGGCCCGAGGCAGCTCCCAGAACTGTGCCATTTGTGGCATAGAAAAAAAAATTGTCAAAGAGGTTGAACTGAAATCTTTTTGCAATGACAGGAACAGGGAATTAATTTTTTGTTGGCTGGTCTTGAGATTATTGGTGGACTTTATAGGCATATGGAGCGATCAGACTGTTTATGGAAGTTTGAGCTTCAGGGAGACTTTGCAACACAGTTTATTTTTGTTGTGTTGAGTGTGACCCTCACTCCTTTCTTCACAGGTCCACCTCATGAGGACTGAGTTTGGGCCCTAGGAGGAGTCCGAATTAAATACAATATTTGATCATTTTTCAAAAGACAAAAGGAGTGGAGGTGGGGATAACATCTTCTAGCTTTTTACTCACTGATGTGTAAGTCAGTGGGAGTCTTCTTAGGAAGCCAGAAGTCCTGCATGGAGTGTTGCACTTTAAGCAACACTATAAATTTGGCAGGCAAAGACTTCAGCTGAAAATTAGTTCCAAATAGGCTTTTGATACTTTACTGTCTGTTGGAATTGCTTTGACCCCTCATAGCAAGGCTGAATGCTGGATGTTGTTCTGTTGTTTAATAGGTGGGCACTCATGTCATGATTAACAGAGACCATATATGCCTTACTAGCAAGTTGACTGTTAATAAAAGACTGACTCCGATTTTCCTAGTGAGATGCATCTCAAACCTTTCGGGCCAACAGGCATATGTAAAGGTTGTAGGTATGCAGATCACCAAGTATCTACTTAGATTGTGCATTTACTTACAGTTAGACATTGGAAAGGTGTCATGTATAAAATGGATGAATTCTTATTTGGGTTCTGCATGGAGTTCATGGAACAATTTTTCCACATCTTCACTGGCATCTTTTTCTTCAGGGTTTTGGTTCTCAGCAGAGCCACCCGGAATCCTCCAGCCTAGTGAGCAGAACCTCTCAGCTCTGCTTTCACCTGAGCCATTTGAGATGAGGCACTTTCTGAATCAGTTAATTATGCTGCCCTTGGAAGTTTTATACCAAGTTACTGGTACCTACTGCCTAAGGTTAGGACTGTTGGTTTCTTTGTTTGCCTGTTGGGAAATACTTACTGTTATGTGTTGCTTCTGAAAGTGATCTTTTAAAAAGTCCTGTTTTAACAGAAGCGTCCAACCATTTCAGGTGCTAAATGTGTGCTAAGTTTCTCAGCCTAACTTGTTTTTGTTTTGTTTTGACAGTTATGTGAGGTGACCCCTGCAAGGCCCCCTACTAGCATTGGTTGAGGTGTTTTGGGGTAATATGTTTTTTTTTTTAAAGGGCTTTGTAGTTCCAGATTGAGTAATTTCAAGAGTACTTTTTAATATGCTTTCATAAGAACTCTAATGTAAGACAATTCTAATTTTTTGAGGGATTTTTTTTCCATGGGAAATCTCTTGCCTTATATTTGGGCATACACAGAACTTACTGTGGACCTACCTTGTGCCAGTCATTCCAGGTGAATTGAACTAGCCTGGGTTCTCTTTTCGGAGCTGACATTAAGGGGTTGGAAACTGGACTGCTCTCAGGAGATTCCTGAGCACACTGGAGTGGTGTTCATCCATGACTCTACGAAGGTTAAGAGAATGGGCATTTTTACAAATTAAAGAACAGTAGAAAATATGGATAATGCTTTTGATGATACAACGTGTAAGCATTAGAGCTGGTTTGTCTGGATCGTGTACCTTGAAGTACTTTGGTATATGTTTCAACTGGAAATCTCTTCTGTATCTCTTAGCCAGTGTGACTGGGACCCTGTAATGGGAAAAGTGTAATAAACTGGAAACTCATACAAGTGGTATCTATTAAATGTTTTATTTAATAACTACATACATGTATGTGTTTACCATGTTTTGGATCCAGGCTAGGAACTTCTCTTTGAGTTCCAAGTTGACTTAAACCATAGCCACCTTATGATTTCCTATTTGTTTCTTTCAAATGGAGGACAAAGACATTTACAAGAAATTCTGAATGGAGCACTTTCTAGATTTTAAACAATTACCACTTAATGTTGTATGTCTCCCCCCCCCCCAGTTTGATAATGTTAAAGAGGTCTGTCTTTTTTTTTTTTTTTTTTTTTAAAGATTTTATTTATTTATCAGAGAGTGGTGGGGGAGAGAGCGAGCACAGGCAGACAGAATGGCAGGCAGAGGCAGAGGGAGAGGCAGGCTCCCTGCTGAGCAAGGAGCCTGATGTGGGACTCGATCCCAGGACACTGGGATCATGACCTGAGCCGAAGGCAGCTGCTTAACCAACTGAGCCACCCAGGCGTCCCAAAGAGGTCTGTCTTTGATGAGTCTTTCCTAAGTGGTCACCATGTTTTTCCAAGGAGTGATTTCTTTTGCACTAAACGTCTTCTGTTTACGTAACACTTCATTAAAGTTTATGTTTGCCATTTATCAGTATATTTGCATAAACATGGTAGGGAATTGAGCCAGTGAATTCCAAGTAAGCACAGGTGTCCCTGGGCAGATGTGAGGGCTTGGACAGCAGTGGGCCAGGCTGGGCCTTCCAAGGGGATGAGGGCCTTAGCCGTCGTGTGGAGGAGATGGGGAGTTGAGCAGTCCAGCTGGCCACCTCTCGGGAGGCCAGTTCAGACAGAGTCTGTGGTATCTGGAAGCAAATCAGTGTGTATTCTTCAGTCGTCAACAGTTGGGCAGCTTATGCTGGAGAATTTTTTGTGTGAACAATTACTGAGTGCCTACCATGTGCTGGTTGCTTTGGCATATGTTGCTTATAGAAAGCTCACCATAATCCTATGAGGTGAGTGGCATAATTAACCAAGAGGGATTGCTCTATGGGCAAAATGGCCCAATCAGAGAGCCAGGAAGTGTTGGGCTCTGGATATCTTCTCAGTCCCTGTTTCCCTGCCCTTTCTGTTCTGTTCTGCTGGGCTCTATCATTGGGGTTTCTTTGTTTGGTCTGGAATGTAATAAGGACTCTAGAGGAAATGACCCAGTACCTAGAGGCCCTCACAGAAAAGCCAGACAGCTCACAAGGACAGTGGACAAGTGGTTGACTTGTGGTCTCCATGATGACAAGGGCAGACACCAGCCTTTGGAGACATGACAGATGAGTCACAGTGAAGTCCTTTTTGGGCCTGTTTTCAGAAGGCCCCTGGGTGTGGAAACGGCACCTCTGAGACTCACAGCAATTTTATGTTTCAGGTTGCGGGCATTTGGTGACTAATCTAAAGTTACCTTTCACTAAGAAACCACTGTGGGTCAGGTGTTCGCTGAAAGCCTGTGTGGCCAGGGCTTGGGTCAGCTGATGGAAGTTCTTCCCACCTGTTCCTTCCTAAGGCTTGGAGAGATGGGGAAGTGGAGGCACCAAGGTTTCCTCTCTCAGAGACACACAATAAATAGGGGGTACTTGAAAGGTGAACTTTAGTCAGACAGGCTACCAACTTCATAGTTAGAGGAGGCCTCTTGCTCTATAACAATCCTAGGTAATGAGAAACCAAGGTCCCGAACTTAAGTAGCACTCACTTCCTAGATCCCTCTGCCCCCTGGCCGCAGCAGCTGCCATCTTGTAAGCCTAGGCTGTGAGCCCTATGGGTAGTTAGCAGGAACCATGCAGAGGGCTGTGTGGTCCCAAGGAAAGAGCATCCTATCAGTTGTGGCTTCAGTGGCCTGTCACAGGCAGCTACATAAACAACATGAATGGTACATTTGAAATTGGGATGAGTCATGATGGCGTCCTATCCTTAATAACTTAATAACAGAAAGGAGGGTTTCTTCCCCTTATGTTTTCTCTAGACCACCCTCACACACGTCCCTTCTCGCCTTAGGGGCCAGAATTGCATGCCAGACTGGTGCCTGGACCAGCCACAGCTCAGCCAGGGACTTGGCACATAGGATCAGCCTCCCATCCAGGGACTCAGGCCCAACTCCGGTCTTGGCTGCAGACAGGAAGGGCCTTGGGCTTCGTGGAGTCCTATGGAGAAGGAGGGCAAGGGTAGGGGCCAGGTGGATTTATCCTGAGTTCCTTACTTCTTCACTCTGTGCCTCTGGGCAAAAGTTTATCCTCTTGAAGCCTTCTTATTAGTGGGAGGGAGCCTATCTGCTTTATCAGATAAGTGAGACTGTGTACCTGCAGTGCCTAGCACACGTAATTAGCTGTCATTTCAGTGCCTATTACCAATACAAAAATCTCCAAATTTTGTATCACATGTGTGGCACACCTTCCTGCTAGTAGATTCATTTATTTGGAGTCCTGTGTGTGTGAGTATGTGAGTGTGTGCATGTGCATGTGAACACATGTGCTTTGTCTTTAGATTCCAAGTTGGCCTGTGTCACCGTGGCTGGATTGTTGCGCATTGATGGGCATCTAAGTCAAGGGCTCAAATCTATTTATTTTACCTTTTAAATTGTTTCTGAATTTTATCTTTGTTATCACAGTACCTGTGTTCCCTATTCTCACAGCCTTCATTAAAGTGAAAAAAAAATCCAAATTATAATCTGTTTGAAGAAGAGGCAGGCGGGAGAATAATGCCGCCCAGGTGTAGGGACGACTGGTTGGCTCTCCTGAAGACGAAGCACACCTCCTTCCTCCGGAGGACACAATAGCTTGTCTACAACTGCCTGGAATTAGGCTGCTCAGTGCGGTTGAGCTGAGCAGAATTATATCCAATTGTTCCTTCGTTCCGGCTTTTGAGAGCCCGTTTGCTTGCTGGAGCATGACGAAATCGGGTCTCAATTATGCAGTTGTTTCATGTGTGTATTTCAGTTCAATCTGTATTTAATCTCTATTTTTCGCAGTTAACACGCTCTTATCCGAGGTACATATTTGAAATAAAACACCAGCAAGGATTCAGGTAGGGGGAAATGCTCTTTATGGCACCACTTGCAAAGGCCAAGGTCAGTTTTTATCAGATTTGCCTTGCTTGGAAGATCTTCATATTTGGTGAATTAGAGATGCATGCTCAATGGGTATCCTATTGGAATTCTAATTAACCTTAAAAGAATAAGGTGTCAAGCTGAAGGTGTTGGCAGCAGTGAATGGTTTAAACATTGCGCTAGCACACTATACCATGGGGCTCCCTTTTCCTGCTGAGTGGAGATTAGAATAAAAAAGCATATAAAGTAGCAGCACCATTTGAATTTTACTCACAGATGGCTGCCTTTTTTGGCCCTCGGTGGCGTGTGGGTATTTAGAGATGCAGTTGTCCTTCCGGAGACCTGAAAGAGCATCTGAGAGGAGTTGCTTTGGTGGCTCGTTTCTCTATCTGGCACACGTGTTTATGTTGTTAACGGATGTGATGGTTATCTGCAAACATGAAGATATTATGATATTTGCATTTCTGCTTAATGGAATGTGTGCATAATGCTCATGTGAATTTGTATGAGTTTAAGTGAATTAGGATTTGCTGCAGGAATTCAGGTCAATAGAAGTGGTGAGAGACTTTAAGAACACAGGAGCGGCACCAGGAGTGGATATAAACGTTCTAGAGCCCAGAGCATGTTCTCTGCAATGCTCAGACAGAAGGCTTTCGGGAGCACCAGGGGTTCACGGCCAGCCTCTTACGTGGCAGTTTAAAAGATAGGACAGTATGCATTCTCTTCAGTGAAGCAGAAGCGAGCACCTTACTTACTTGAGCGCCTATTATGTGCAGTAACACTTGGGGTCAAAATTATATTGGCACAAAATTTGCTTATTACCTTGCCAGCGAATGGAGCACCAAGCTCACATTCAAAAGAGCGCTGGAGTTCTGGCAACAAGAGCTACCATGCCTTCTCTGACAGTCAAACCCCCGAGGCTTCGTTTGTTCTACACATAACATCACAGCCCTGCCACCTTATTTATCCCTGATGGGTTCGAAATTTCTGTGTTGAGAAATATTTACTGTTTATGGATAAGCCGTTGGATTCCTTAACTCTTTATCATCATACTTTGAATTCCGCATGACTTAAAAATTGCACCGGGACACCTGGGTGGCTCAGTGGGTTAAGCCTCTGCCTTCAGCTCAGGTCATGATCTCAGGGTCCTAGGGTCAAGCCCTGCATCAGGCTCTCTGCTCAGCAGGGATCCTGCTTCCCCCCCCCCCACCGCCCCACCTGCCTGCCTCTCTGCCTACTTGTGATCTCTCTCTCTGTCAAATAAATAAATAGTATCTTAAAAAGAAATTGCCCTTACTTCCCCTTCCCAAGCAGGGCGAAAGGTGACTAAAGCTAGATGTGCTTGTGTACGAGGAAGCATGCGGAGTGTCAGCAAGGACGCAGGCACGCAGCTGTGGAGAAGGTACATCACCCGAAAACAGATAACCCGTGAGACTTGCCTTCATCTGCCAACTTTGTGGTGCTTGTGGGTCAGTTATGTCACACACCATGATGCACCAACTTTGTTGTCTGAAGATGTGCAGAAGGAGAGAGAGATGCCTTCAAGAGCTGCACTTGGAATGTGTGGTTCTTGTGAATTTGGAAATTTAGCTGGAGTCATCCTCTGACAAACTAAGCTTCGTCGTAGGCTCTGTGATGGTTTTCCCGGAGTTAAGTTGTTGCTAACACCCCCCCCCCCATGTCTTAAATGAGGTGGCAGACCTTAGATCCTGAGGAGGACTTGTACCTCTGTGGTCAAGCCTCACAGGGAGAACTCAGCTGCAAACAGCAGCAGGGGCAGCACCGTAGGTATAGGATGTATGTGATGTGCATTCACAGGTGGTGGAGGCTGTTGGTCTTCAACATGGCTGCTTTGAAGACATGCAAAGCTTTATCGACCCGAGAGAGTGACCCGTAAAATGTTGAAACTCAGATGACAAGGCTGAGGTGAAGAGTACAGGCTGGTGGAAGGTTTTCCGTTTAAAGTTGGGGCAAGCCTCCCTCCTGCTGTCCTTCCAGTGAAGCCATGGCATCCTCTCTGAGGGCCTTGAGCCAATATGTATGACCCTCTGTCCCAGGATCAGCCACTGGCCCCCTATTTCATGTGTTTCTTGTGAACCGTCATTCCATTCAGGGTCCTTTTACATACTGATGTCTTCCATTTCCTCCAAGTTTCAGCAATTTCTTGCAAATTGCAAAATTTCTTTTCTAATTTAGATGTTATAGGACATCGAATTTTCTTTCTTGTTCCTTTCAGCCAGAGTCATGTGTACTCTACGTGGGGTTAATAGCCAGCCTGTGAAGTGTGGTTGATATTACCTGCAGCATTTCCTGCGTGTCTCCCAGCTAATCAGCGCGACAGCTCTAACACCCAGCGCCCACAGTCCGGCCCCTTCTGTACCAGTTTTCCACCTACTGCTTTACTTCCTGTAACAAGCTCATGGGCTTTGACATAGCCTGGGCTGTCCATCTGGGGCTGTTAGGAACTGAAGAACCCCTAAAGTACCCCTGACAGCCAGGCCTTCTGTGGGTGGTCCTGAGGGCCGAGGGGACTTCAGATGCCCAGAGGATACCTGGGGCACTGGGGGGCTTCTGGGCTGGTGTGTGCAGCTTGCATGTCTGCACTGAAGGGCTCGGTCTACACAAGGTCCCAGACAACTTCATCCGGGTGAAAAGACGGCTGTCCCAACTCCAGCCCACTAAGTCCAAACCCCTGTGAGTCCTGTCTTTTGTGTCTTCCATGCATTTTCTGATTCCATTTTTATTTCCTCAAGCTGTTTTCAGTGTTCTTTCTTCACTGTTCCATTCAGTGGGCTGTGTGTTTTCCTGACAATTACTGCTTTGTTGTCCCTTTAAAGTTTGGATGGTATGGCTTCCCAGAGGCAGCAGTTAGCCATGTTGTCTCTCGCTTTCTTAGTGATTAACGGGTTCTCCCCAACACTGAGAATGGCTCAAAGGAGGGACCTGAGTGTCTGGCAAGCTTTTGGCACTTTCCTTTCTTCCCAAGTTTGGGAAGGTATGGAGCTGATCCCAGGCTGCAGATACCTCCAGTCTGCAGCCTGGCACGTTCTTTACAGGTGCAGACAGAACTCTGCCGTGGATTCAGGGTGCCCGTCCTGGGAATGGTGGGCAGCCCTTGAGGATACCCGTGAATCCTGGAAGGAGGGTTGGGCTTCTAAGTCAGATTCTCTCCAGAGACAGCAAAATGCTCCTTTGCTAGGCTCAGGGGAAAAGGATTCCTGAAGACATCCATGGGAGGTCGGGCCTAGAGAGAGAGGAGGGTTCAGAGTGGCCCATGGCCGCCTGGCAGAGCACACCTGGCTCAGCAAGTCTGGGAGCTCACCTCCTTCTCTGCCTGCTGGGCCCTGTATGGTGCTCACTGGGCTGTTGGCTCTGCTCACACTGAGGACGAGGCATCCTTCTGTGCAGAGTTAGTGCCTGGTGAATGAGGACATCTTTCTGGTTGTCCCACCATCACATGGTGTTCTAGTTGACAGTGGTTTTACTTTGGAATGAACAGATGTGTCTGGTGTCCACAGCAGGGAACCTTCCTGGCTGTGCCCTGTGGGGCACATCCAGCAAGGTCACGCCACCCTGAGAGGCAGCCTTGTGTCGTGGACTGGCAGCTTCTGTCTTCAAGACTCCTGAGATGGCACACACAGACCTCCCTGGCTCTTACCTGGAAAAGCCGCATGGGGAACTTTCTCTGCCTTGTCACCTCTGCCTCCTGGGCCCTGGTCTTTCTCAAGTTCCTGGGGTTTCTCAGATATGTTTCCTAAGGGCACCTCTGAGCTCTTGCTCTGGTCTCCCACCTGTCCTTCCTGATCCCCACCCCACTGCTGCCTTTACGGGAATGCTGAATGCCACTGCCTGCTGGCTGGTGATTTCCTGCCTATTGTGCTCAATCATCGCCATGTTCCAAGTCCCCTCTGGGGGTACTCTGGTACCTTCAGACTGGGTAGCCTGTGTATCCCCATTTCTTTGCTAGCTGCTCCCTTCCCCCATACCTCTCCTGCTGCATTCTTTCTAGTGGCAGGTATTTATTTGAGGTCTTGTATTATCTTCTTAAAAATTCACATGAATGTTATCCTAAAATATGCTTCCTCTGATGTTCATATAAAACTGTGGGGGTTTTCTCCACAATATTGGAATCAGATAGGTTTCCCATGACTTCCCACAGCCCTGGCCGACCCCAGGTACCCCCATGGGTTCCCCAGCACATCGGGCACAGCTGTGGGGGCTGGGTGCCACTGAGCAGAGTGGGGTGGACTGGCTTCTAACAGCAGGAGAGGGCTTCCACACAGGGGGTTTCTCTGAGGAGGGGGTGGGTGGTCTCTCCGGTCTCCTAACAACGGTGTGCACTGAAGGCAGGTTTTAGATATGACCTTTGTTGTGGGCTTGTCCCTTTTTTAGAAGGCTCATTTCCTTCCATGGGTGAAGAGCTGCCTTTGCCCTGGGTACACCACATGGAGTGTAGTCTTCATTCTGGAACGTGACGTGGCTGAGGTTTCTTTTCTAATAGTTGGTGTTTGGTCTTACCTGCAAAGTAATCGTGGATTGTCGCGGAGCGAAGGATGTGCGGTGGCTTGTCAGCAACTGTGGGGAAAGGTGGCTGTCATTTGGGAACACTTTCACTTTCTAAATGTAAGTGGGAAACATTCTATCAGGTTGAGGAATTTTCAAGCCTTTCAGTTTTCAAGGGGACAATTGTCATGTTGACAGATGTGGTGAGGAGGTGTTAACAGTGGAGTGTCACAGACTTGGGGAGGGGTGGTGGATCCTGGCTGGTGGGTGGTGACCTGGCAGGCAGAGCAGGGGAGAGTGCCCCAGGAGTGCTTGTGTTCCTGGCGGGGACATGGGGAAGCCAAACATGGGGGACCACTGAGATGGCTGCAAGATGTCCCAGGTGGTACCTAGCTTTATGTTGGTTGATGTTTGTGTTTCTTTCAGTGAGCCTTTCTGTTAGGCCAAGGGGCCCATTAAAAGAATTACAGCAGTTACAGGAAGTCTTACTTGGAAGCAAATTTAAATAAAAAGTGAGTGAATTAAAGAACCTCATTAAGTAAATAGGGTGAAGATGAAGCATGGATGACTGTGGTTTGGACAAAAGCTGCCTGCAGTTGCAGAATAAGCCGACTTTGTTTTCCTAGAGCATCTTAACATTTATCTTCTCCACCCCTCGTTTTCTCTACATGTGAGCTGCTGGGGCCTGGGCAGTGCGTTTCTAAGATGTGGGGGACTGAGTCAGGTGAATATGAGAGACAAGGGCATTTGATGCTCGGAAGTCAACTTTTGGAAAAATTGCTTACATTTTTTTTTTTCAACTCATAGCAAGTATGAGCAACTTACTAGCATTTGGGGTTTGTTTCGGACTGGATTATCAGTGGGGCAGGGAGGGCCAAGAGTGATGTGTCTCTGGGCTCCTCATGCTCGCTGAGCGGGGGTCCGAGCTGGGCCCTCTTCAGGGCCCCCCGTAGTTTGTAGCACCCACCTGGCAGAGTGGTCTTCATGCCCGTTTGAACCAGTCGGCCACCAGACTGGTATCTGAACTTGGCAAAGTGTGGTCACAGCAGAAAAGTGCCACAGGGTACAGGACTGAGAGATACACAGGGGTAAGAGAAGTGGTGGAAACAGGCCCTCCCACCACCCTGGTCACCAGAGTCAAATGTTCTGAGGGTGGGCAGGCGCCACAGCCTGTCTCAGGGCAGAGGACTCCACACTCCAGTTCCTGGTCTGGGATTCCCAGGTCAGTCTCCAGGGTCATAGCAGGGCTTTCTCGGTAAGCTCATGACAGTACGGTGCTGGGAGGGCCTGACCTAGTATTGATATCTTACAGGGGTTAAGAACCTTTTTGATTTTCCTTCATCAGCTATGTCTGTGTCACCAACTTTTATCGGTACATTCTCAGATGGGACAGTTAACATCTTCCTTTCTGCTTCTTGGACAGCACCAAACCCATTTCCTGGGATACCGGGCCAGGACCCTGATGGGCTGCTGTTGCTCTCCTCAGTCCACCTGTGCCCATGGCCCAAATGATTGTCCCAAAATGTTTTTTGGTTGTCACAGCTCCCTTGGCTCTTCCTTTGGGCCAGGTTCTAGGTCCTGTGGTCTTGTTTTTGCATGGCCCACAGCTGCTCCCTTGCCCTGCACAGTGAGGTCCTCTGTGCCATTTGCTCTATACTTACACGACCCAGTACCTTCTTTGCCATTAATCAAAGGTGGTCCATCCCTAGAGGACAGGGACCCTCTTCCTTCGTCCTTGTCCTTGGGACACCATAGAGAAGCCTGTCATCACATGGTCTGTGTGTGCTTCTGTAGGCAGCCTCCACCCTACAGTGCTGTCCCAGGTGCTGTCCTATACCTACTCCTCTTCATCTCCCCAATGCTGACCACACATTGCTGAGGGACTGTTGGCACTTCTCCAACTAACATTTGTCTACGTTCTCATTGCATATCTAAAGCTCTTCTCTAGAATTTATTCTCTGGTCATTTTCTAGGTTTTTAACCTTTTACACCCATGCAAGTGTTCATCAGTGTTCACTGTAAGTTCATCCAGGTCAGGACCATGCCTTGCATTGAGTCTTACCCCCTGTGTAGGAGCCGGTCTTCTGTAGCAGGGCTGGTATTGGTTAGTTGGTTCTTCTGTGCTCAGGAGTGTGGTGGCAGATGACAAGGCTTCTGAAGGAATAAAACAGGAAACTACAGATCAGCTGTGGAGGGCTGTGTAGGGTCATGGGCAGGCCTGGAGCCATGGGGCCTGAGTATCTAGGCTCAGGTTCCCCTCTCTATATATCCTGACAGCATGCTGTGGGCCAGCCATTGGGTATGTAATGTGACTGCTGCGCTACAGTGTTCTCATCTGGAAGGTGGGGACCAAGAAGAACATCCAGCATCTCAAAGGACTATAAGCTGAATGGGTTCTACCTCAGATGTTTGGAGACAAGCACTAGCTGTATAGTAGGCCTTTAGTAAGTGTCGTTACTGTTATTATTCTTCAGCCTTGAGTTTTCATATTAATAAGTAGTAGACTAGATGAGTGCCCAACACCCTTGGGCTGGGACCTTAAGGAAGGATGTGGGAGCACAGGTTGGGGGGGGTCCTGCAGAGTCTACATATGCGTATCTTTTTTGCAACACTGCCTTTCCAGAATTTTGGCTATTCCTTTCATCCAGTTCTGGATCACCTGCTGGTGTCCCACATTTTAGGGTGTTCAAGGTAAAGTGGTTTCCTTCTTAGCTGCCACTTCTCCCCTGCCCACCACCACCACCCAGATTCTCCCACAGCCACCAGCCCTTGGGAAGGGGGACCCAGAGGCCATGCGCTCCCTGAGGAGTTGGTGGCTGTGGGGCAGGAGATGGGCCCTGCTGTGTGCATAGCCTGTGACCCCTGCCAGAGCCCTGGCCAAGCCGTGGGTGGCGCCACAGGAAGCCGGCTTGCTGTGGCCTTTTGAGGGTCACACGATGTTGGCTGGTAGTCCTTCTTCCATGTTTCCCGTTCTGGAGAGCCCTCTGCCCTGGCCGCCCCCTACCTTGCACTCATTCTCAAAGTCCTGTTAGTCAGCCCTCCTGGTGGTTAATACTCTGTCACCTCTCCTCTTGGTGCCTTTTCTGGGGCCTCCCCTTCAACTCAGGGGTCTCTGGGGCTTTCTCCTCAGCAAAAGCTCTTCCCTCCCTCGCTCTAGTCCAGACAAGCTCTCCCCGTCCCTGTCTCTGTTCTTCTTCCCCTGCACCCCAGCCCCCATGAGCTTGGAGCGAGTCACAGACGGGCTTTCTCTTTCTCCAAAGGAGAGAGGTGTTGGGAGCTACCTTTTTAGAGGTGCTGGGGAGAAATGGCCAGGATGCCTGTTTCTTGGAACCACAACTGCCAGTGGCTGGTGGGATGTTGTTAGAAGGAAATTAATATAGGGAGACAGTGCTGCACACTATGAGTGTCTCTGCACAACCTGGAACAGCCCTAAGGCCGGGTTTGCCTCTGAGCATTGGCAAGCCGCCTTGCTGCCACCAGGGCCGAGGGAAGGCTGTTTCTGAATTGTTGCTTTTCAGTGTGCTGTTGGCACGGGGTGCACACACTAGATCCGTGTGCGTATTTATTGTTTTCCATCTGCTGCTTGGTCAATGGGTGCGATAAGAAGCCAGCATTTGCGTGAATTATCTTGCAGCACTAAATGGGATTCTAAACATAGTCTTACAAATGGTCCAAGAAAAGATGCCTCGTCAATTATTCAGAGGGACACATCAAGGTCTCCTAGCTCATCATTGATTCCAGTTCTTTCAAAATGATTTATTTGTTAATTGTCCATCTGGTGACCTGTCTAGTTATATGTTTTCAGCTTCTGGGTCTTTGGGCACTTGGTTTAGTAGTTTGAGTCTGTCTTGTAAGTATGCAGAAGTTAATCACCAGCTGTTTATGTAAAATGTCTGGAGCTTGAGCCTGACCTGTTCATTTTTCACTCAATAACTAAAACACGTCAATAGAAATAAATACGTTTATTTATATACATATACATTAATATATAGAAGATATATGTATACATTTATACTTTTTATAGATTGTGTATTTAAGATAATTAATTTGGCTGGCAGTTCATCCCTTTGAATGAGAGTTTGGGGACTAGCTGACGTCTGCTGATCTGTAGGTTTGTTTAAGATCGCTTGGCCCAGGGCACCTGGGTGGCTCAGTCAGTTAGGCATCTGCCTTAGGTTTAGGTCATGATCCCAGGGTCCTGGGATCGAGCCCCATGTCAGGCTTCTTGCTCAGCAAGTAGCCTGCTTATCCCTCTCCTCCCTGCTTGTACTCTCTCACTATCTCTGTCTCTCTCTCTCAGATAAATAAATAAAATCTTAAAAGAAAAAAAAAAGATTGCTTGGCCCTTCCACATATATTATATAATGGATGGGTTATGGTTGGTGACTGTGGGAGTCAGGGTGCTGAAAGCACCCCAGCATGCTGTGTGGCCCACCTAGATCTGGTCATGTTCTTCTCCTGGCCTCCGGCCGTGTGTCGTCATGGAGAGTGGGTTCCTGGGTCTGCCACCTGTTTGCTGCAGGACTTGTGCACATGGCTTACCTTCCCTAGGATGCACTTCCCTTCTGTTCATGCCCCGTGTGGCATGTGCTCAGGGTGGGCAGTGGGGTGTGGCTGTACCCAAGGCAAGGTTGGAGTGCCCTCGGTGGTCATAGCATTGCTGTGCCAGACCTCACTAGGAAGCCAGCATAGTGAGTTCCTTCAAGGATAGTTTTATCTTTTGGACAAATTGGTAAGATGCCGTGACTCAGTCTGGGTGTAAATTTGTGCACGTGCGGCTGGTATGTTTGAAAAATGGAAGAAGGGTTGAATAGTTGGCTCTGGGGAATATGATTGCTGACTGGGGCCATTCTGATGAGTAATAGACCCCATTAGATCACAGTAAAATACTCGATGATGTATAATTAAAGATAGCATTAGTCAGGCAGAAACCACAATATTTAAAGATGTGAAAGGGATAATTTCTAATGCTGAAAAGTACATTCATGACTTAAGAAGCAGAACATAATGTGGATGTATTTGAATCATGAAGTTACGAAGACTTGGGTATAGACAGGCTGCTTGTTTGTCAGGACAGCTGGTGTCTCAAATATTTGTAGTGACAGTGACCACAGTGCTTTTAAAAAAACGTATTTTAGGTGAATTAACAGCTTGTGGAAGAGTTCTGGATTGGTGATTTTACCCAAAGAAGAAGTTCTTTTTTTTTGTTCTTTGTGGAGTAGGCAGAGCCCACGTGAGCTTTGGGTTTGAGTTTCCCGGTCTGTATTTTCTAGTGTTCAGCCCACATGCCTCCTTCCCCCCTTGTGCCCTTCTCTCATGGACTCATTTGTTTTCTCCTTGATCCGGACACGTGGCTGGGGCACCATATGCAGGCCAGACACTGTTCTGGGCTCTGGGCAGAAGAGCGAGCCTGGCTGAGCTCTGCCCATGGAACTCATACCTGGTGAACAGAAAACACAGGGAAGTAGTCATGGGAGGAGCAGCACACTCTGACTTTCTGTAAAATTCTCTAGTCAGGCATTCAGAATAGCCACTGTCCCCCTGGGGACCAGGGATCCTGCACAGATCCTTCGGCTCCTAGCTGAGGTTTCTGGCTTGGCTTGAGCTCTTCCACTTCCTTTAATCAAGAGTCAAGTGTCTGGCAGACAACTTAAGTTATTAATAACACTGCTATTAATATTCATATTGACAGTAATTTGCATTTCTAAACATCTTTGCATCTCAAAGGTTACCACAGTATTTCATAAACCGCAGATGAATGGCTTCAAACGCAGGTGGGGGGCTGTCTCCTGCAGGGAGAGGACAAGCAGCAAGCCAGGCCCAGAGAGAGGAACAGCCACAGGGCTGCCTGGGGGAGTTCATTTGTTCAAAGGAGCAAGTGCTGCTAAGCCATCCGGTGCCTGTCTGTGTGCTGGGTGCACGCTCTGGCCTGTGTTCCTGTAACCTGCAGTCTGGTGCGTGGAGGACTGCGCCCCTCATCACAGGTGTGCGTGTGGCACCTGTGTATGCTGGGCATGCTTCCCTACACCGGTGACATCACAGACAGCGGGACGAAGTCTCTAACCTCCCGGAGCTTCCAGTTGGTTACTGTCACGGGCTACCCAGACTGAATAAAATGCTAATTGAAAAATCTCAGATACGGCGGAGGTGTTTTGTAATATATGTATTCTTATACTCTAATTGGATTAATTTAGATTTTTAAAAAATGCGTGCTCTTTGCAGTTGATAGATGATTTTTAAAATCCTATTGAAAGATTGAAAGCATCCTTTAAAAATATTGCAGCTAGCAGAGTTGCACACCAGAACTGTGCTGGGCCCATAAAATACTGCAGCTGTGTTCTTGTGTTGACCCAGTGGTTCCCAACTTGGGTTACATGTGGAAATCCTTGGGGAACTTGCCCAAACACTGAACTGTGGGCCTGGTCCAGAGGCCCTGATGTGATTGGTGTGGGTGCAGCCTTGTGTCAGCTTGTCAAAGTTTCCCAGATGTTGCTGATGCCAGGGTTGAGCAGTATTGGTCTAAACCACAAAAAGCCTGGAAAAGTTGGTGGGGTAGAGGAAACCTTTTCTGGAAGGCCATTCCCAGCCTGCAGAGAAGGATAAAGGATTATGGGAGCAGAAGACTGGAGAATCTTGCCAGATCTGTGTTGGTAAGACGAGTGGCTGGACCAGGCCAGGTGGAGAGGGAGGAAGAGTATTCCAGCAGAGGGAACAGCAGGTATAGTGGCCTGTAGTCCTAAGGTGCTTGGAGCAAATGGGGAACTGAAAGGAAGCAATTGAGGGCCGGTGGGGGTCAGGAAGGAGACCGGGTTGAGATAAGGTTGGAGGGGCAGGGGGAGGCAGAGGTGAGAGACCATGCTAGGATATTGGTCTTAACCTGATGGCGGTTGGAGCCATTTTATTTATGAGCCTGGCATTATTCTGCTCATTAATTCACTTAAAAGGTAATTCTTTAGAAAAATAATTTTGTACAAAAACAGTGAATTCAACCCATGAATTACTTAGTGAAATAAGTACTACGATTACCTGAATTTTGCAGATGGAGAAAATGAGGCCTAGAGAAGTTGAGCAGCTTATCACACAGCTGGTGGGTGGGAGCTGGGATCTGAACCTAAGCAGACTTTGGCATTTGCTTTGGGCTGTGCATTTTTGTGGGACTGTTGCCAGGAGTATCATTCCATAGAGCAGGAAACCAAGGTGTGAGCTGGGATTAGAATTCAGTTCTGATTGCCTCATAGTTCACATTATTTTCTCTTCACCAGCTGCCCGGACTGAGGGAAAATTAAAATATGTTGTGCTATCTTTTACCATAATGTAAAAAAAAAAAAAAGCATGTATAAAGATGCAAGTCAGTGGGAGAATTTCATAGCTGAGCATGAAGAACATACGTAGAAAGAGGAGCTGATGGGGGAAAGGATGGGGACAGGAAGATTCTATCTCTTCTGTTGCTAAAATGGTGGTGCGGGTCAGCCCTGCTTTGGGGGGCTCAGTGCAGGAAGAAGCTTTCAGGGGTAATCTTGTGTCATTGCTCAGTGTGACATGGCTTGTACCTGCCTTGTATTTGGGAAGGTGGGGTCCTTGGGTTCTTGCTTATGTTTGAATTGTTCTCGATTCACATGATAAAATGAACATTCTGCAAAGTGTATACACAGTTACCCACAGGGAAATGCCGGTGCTGTATTTTGTTTGAAGTTTTCTTACATAGGTAGCCTCTCCTTACCAACTGAGTCTCCTTCTCTCTGGATTGAGTGTTAAAATCAGGCCCAGATGTTTGTGGGGCTCCAGATTTGTGGCCATGGAGACAGACTGAATACAGAATTTTTTTCCCCTGGACATCTGCGCTTACATGTCTCAAAAACATTTACAGAAAGCTAATGGATTAACATGTGTTCAAATAAAGTCTTTGATGGCTTGAATTCTTAATCTCATACTCCAAAACAGCGCTGTCCGTAGAAAGAATGTGAGCCACATGTGTAATGTGAAATTTTCTAGCGGTCACATTATAAAAGGTAGAAAGCAGCAGATGAAATTAGCTTTAATACTGTATCTTATTTAACCCACTATATCCAAAATATTGGCATGCCAGCATTAGCCTCTACAAACCATGTTAATGAGATATTTTGCATTCTTTTTTCCCGGCTTCTTTTGAAGCCTGGTGTTTATTTCACAATAGTGCATCTCCTTTCTGACTCACCCCTTCTCAAGGGCTCGGTAGCTGCATGTGTCTGGTGTCACCGTGTTGGGCAGCTGGACTCGAACATCCTAGAACAGTCCAGGTTCTAAGGCCAACATGCTTTTTCATGACTCTGACCAATTCGTACTCATACAGTGTCCTTCAGAAGGTTTACAGGCAACAATCTGAAGTTTCCTCTGATACTTGAATTGTTGTAGAGATAGAATCTGCAAACCACTGCAGGAATTTTGGGTCTGAATCTAATGTAATAACAGCCTGGAGGGCTTATAAAAAGCACGCTGAGAAATTGCTCTGAAACCCAGAATGTGCAATTTTTCAGACCCAGCTGATTATTTAAATTTCCCAACGGGAAGTTATTATTTCTCTGACATGTCTCCTCATCAGCAGTCTCTTTTCAGTGGTCTTGATGGACACAGAGTCTAATTTTGTTTTTCTTCTAGCCCCTTTTCGGAGGGAGTGGAATTCAGTGTCTGGATTTACATTCCTTCATAGGAAGAGTGCTCAGTGTCTTAGCATTAGGTGATTACAAAGCTGTCACCTGACAGCCTGTCCATTTCCTGAGGTGACAGGCGGTATCATAAGGAGAGGTGGACAGTTTCCCCTTCTCCATCATCCTGTTATATCTTTATGGTTTGGTTTGGGGGAATATTCATGGGGTGGGCCTGCACTTTCCCTGTGCATTTGTCAAATCCTTTATGCAGTGCTTTTGTTAGCTGACATGCACAGTGCACTGAGTAAATAATTCTGGGCTCATATTTCAAGTGAGGAACAAGTGTATAATAGCCTTGTTCTGGGGGCCTGATGTGCCTACAGTGGCATTGCAGCATTTAGATTGAAAGCTAGAATAATGGAAACAGTGGAGTGTTTGAAAGTTCACTACGTAGAAATTGGATTTTTGCATTTTATTATTTACATTGTGTATTATCAGATTTACATTTAAGGCTGTGGGGATTATCATTCTCTTTAAATGGTATTATTTGATAAAGAGTTAGCTTTTCTTTGGAAATTCAATTAATGGGTTCCATCTGGCATGGGCATGGCTGGGAACTTGGGGTGTTCCCTAGTGTCCTCATGAGGCTGGTGGGGGATGCTTGTCACTGTCCCCCACGTGGTCGCCTCTCAGTGTTAGGTTAGCTGTAGTTGAGACATCTTGTCCTTCAAACAAGAAGAGTAAATCTCAGCACATGTTCCCCTTCCCTCCAGTAGAGGACTTGGGCTCCCCATCTAAAGCTCTAATTTCTGGGATGAGATCTCCTTGGTAAAGGTCGTGCTGAAGCCCAAAGCCACCGACGGGATGATGCAGCTGAGCGTGAGCCCCTCTGGGGAGCGGATTCTGATGGGCAGAAACGGACTTGGTCCACAGATAGTCATGGCGAACCCTTGGTTGGAAAGCCTGTTCCCCGCAGGAGAGAATGTAGTGCTGGGGGCAAATATTTCCCTAGAAGAGAACTAACCTTGGTCAGCATGTGTCGCTGATAGTGCTAGCCCTCAGCCTTGCCCGTGGGTGAGGGTCACCGGCACAGTCGGTTCTGATAAGGGAAATTAAATCCATCCTCCAAGGTGCTGAGGCTACTTCAGAAGTCTCTGAGAAGGCATTCTTTTTTTTTTTTTTTTTTTTTTTTTTAAAGATTTTATTTATTTATTTGTCAGGGAGAGAGCGAGCGAGAGCGAGCACAGGCAGACAGAGTGGAAGGCAGAGTCAGAGGGAGAAGCAGGCTCCCCGCGGAGCAAGGAGCCCGATGTGGGACTCGATCCCAGGACGCTGGGATCATGACCTGAGCTGAAGGCAGCTGCTTAACCAACTGAGCCACCCAGGCGTCCCTCTGAGAAGGCATTCTTGAGAGAAAGCTGAAGTGTATGTTTTCTCTCTACCTTAGGGATTTTTTTAATTTGTATTTTTCTTGGACAGAGTGACTCTGTTATGAAGGAAATAATGGGGGTATTAAGGAGGGAGAAACTGTGCTGTGATTCCCTGAGGGGGATCGTAATGTCAGGGGTAGATGGTCACTAGACCGGCCCCAGGTGGCATGAATTGGCCTGCCTGCCCAGCCGCAGGGGCTGTCTCTCTGTGTATGGAAGCCCCTGGGAAGGAAGAGCATGTGCTGGTGAAAGCTCACCCTCGTTACTGCTTCTGGTGCTTGGGGGGAGAGGAGGGGGTCGTGCCTCGGTCCTACAGAGGATGTACTCTCGCTGTGTGGTTTAGTGCTGAACTGGAATGGCCTGCAGACCTGTTCTACAGAGCCACCCACCCATTTCCTGGGCCTCGGGGGCCTCACAGTTGGCACCACCACGTCCTTGGTGGGGCCCTGCGTGAAGGGAAATTCAAATAATAAGGAGCTTTAAGATGTGACCGTGGTACAGGTGAAGGGGTCCAGACTATGACTCCCAAGACTCAGGGAGGGAACCAGCAGACCCAAGCCTTCCGTGCTGACTAATCAAAGTACAGATACTGTGGTATGCTGTGGTTCCCACACTTCTATCCCATGGGTTTAAAGCTGCTTCTAGAGTGTCAGTCTTGTCTCTGTTTGGTTTCAGAATGTCATGGTTTGTCCTGCATGGAGCATGACTGTTGGGTCTGGTCTGAGAGAACTTGCTGGTGTGGGTGGTGTGGGTCCTGTGTGGCACTTATCACTGTTGCTCTGCTTATCTGTGTGACAGATGAGTCTGAAGATGGGAAGTGTAGGGGACAGGGGAGGGAGTACTCCATCCTTTCCCAACCATGGCAGAGTTGTGTTCTGCCACAGGTAGCTTTGGGGATGACTCCAGGCAGATGGTATAGATAAGGTACAAAGTGTTTCACCCATAGTGCCTTTGTCCTCCATAATGAAGCAGAGGCTGTGCTGGACGGGGCTCCTGGGATGGGACCGTCAGCCCTTCTCAGGGGTCTCGAAGGGACTTCCTGATGACCCTCACCTGGCTTGAATTCTTTGTTGGTGGGAACCCAGAGCTCGCTCTCAAAATTAGAATTGGCCCTAAGTCATGGCAGGATAGCTCAGCTATAGGTAGAAGCCTCCTGTCTTAGCTGTCCTGGCTTCCAGATGGATGGCTTTGGCTTGTGGTTGAGCTGCCCAGTGTTTGGACACGGTCAGCACAGGCCCAGGTGGTTTGAGCCCTTGCTTCAGAGACTAAGAGCAGGTGTTCCTGCTGTTCCCCAAACTGAGCTGTTGGAGTTCTTGCACTCTTCCCTGAAGATGGCTATCCGTGTTCCATTTCATTTGTCACCTTAATGACTTCAGCCTGGAATGACTCCAGCCATTTCCCTGCTGGATTCATAAAATAAGACAGAAAATGTTTCATGGGTGCTGCTTGGCACACTGGAGCGCCCCCTGTGCTTTTGAGGGGGACGGTCCGATGTGCTGTGGAAGGTGTTTCATAAATTGCCAGTTGCTGTGCTAATGTTGGGTGGTATTCTATACGATGTGTATTTTGTTTTTATGTGTATTTTATAGTACTTGTGGTGTAACATTACAGTCTTAATGACGGTAGAATTTTGAAGTTGTATCTTTGCTTTGATGAGATGTATTTAGTTATTTATGATTTATTTCAAGCAGAGTATCTGGCCTGTAATTCAATGCCAAGTTATAATGCTGAATTTGATATGGTTTCCAGTAGTACTTTAGAAGAAGTGAGGGCTGCCAATATGTGTAATTGTATATGTGTTGATGTGTATAAATATTATACAATTGAATACATGCTTCCTCTCTGAGGTAAGGGCTTTATTTAGGCTATTTTATTTGGTGTCTTTCTAAAATTGCTGGATTTATTGTATCAAGTATATTGGACTGAGGGCAGTTTGCTTGGTGACTTGGGGTCATTCTGCATGTCAGTCTTGAGCCGTCCTGTGATTTAGGGCCACCCTGGGGGCTGCTCCCAAACTGCCCCATGGGCCTGTGTCACTCTTGCACAAATGGACCATATTGCTCAAAGTAGGGGTCCTCTCTCCACCACTGCTGTCACTTTATAGAGAGCTGGCTGCTAGCAGTCCTCCCAATTTCTATACTCTCTAATTCCCTACCTTAGCAGGTCAGGAGCAAGCTTGTGAACTTGGCACTGGGTGTGGCATTAACCCCATAAGTTACAGACAGGAGGCTCACCTACACTCTTACAAGATCGGATACGCCTCTCCCATGCTGCTGTTTCCCCAGTTGTCAGTAGCGCCCCTGGACCTGGGTGGTTGATAATTCCTGTCCTGCATAGGGTGTTGTAACGGGAGCAAGTGCCCACCTAAGGCATATGTTTCAGGACCTTTGAGTGATTCCATGGAGAATCACAAAGTATGGACACTAAGTATGAATTTGAAGTTAGAAAAAATAATGTGAAGGGCTGTTGTAGCCTCCCTGATTGTAAGTTTAAAACTAGCTGAACCCACTGCGTGTGGTGCATAAACAAGGAATATTGGAACACTGGAAAAAAAACAAAACAAAACAAAACTAACTGAACTGAGGGAGCAGAGGGGATGCTTCTGATTTATTGGTAATGGCTGAAGGAGGCACTTTCTGCTTTCTTT
This sequence comes from Mustela nivalis, assembly GCF_964662115.1. Classification (NCBI taxonomy): domain Eukaryota; kingdom Metazoa; phylum Chordata; class Mammalia; order Carnivora; family Mustelidae; genus Mustela; species Mustela nivalis. The sequence continues at coordinate 87,980,772 of NC_139027.1, forward strand.
TCCCTTGACGTTCTGTCACTTTTATTTAAAGACTACCAAAGAAAGGTTGATTTCTCCCTCAGATCACACAGAGGTTGCGTATTACTTCAAAGACGTGCATCTCTGACCGTGGGAAGGACTCCAGGATGGATTCTCTTTGGTAAATATAGGCAGCCTCCGGCTGATCACATGTGGCCCTCTAGTTGGGATGAGAGCACTTGAAGTTGGATTTCCCAGGTTGTTATAAAGTTACCAGAGGGAATTACATTAATTGTTGCGGACATTTACGTGTTTCTCTCTGACACATTTTACTCTATGGACTCTGAGTCTCTTGTGTTGTCCATAAAATCATGAGGCAGGAGCCTCATGATTTTAGGGACCGGCAGCAGAATTCACAAGGGGTTATGTGATTTGTCATCTGTCCTATAGCTGGTGAGGGGTTGAAATGTGATTGTGACCTTTGTGTAAAATCTGTGCAGTCCCCACCGCATCGTCGGGTCAGGACTCAAGGTGAGGAGAGGTGCCTCCCCCAGGTCACACGGATGGTTTCAGTAAAGCTAGGCACCTGGGGCTCCTGGTTGCCTCTCTTTCTGCTGCAGGTGAAGCTGCAGCCATGGAAGTTGTCCATCGTGCCCCCGTTCTTCAGCTCCTTGTGTGGAGGCAGCCTTGGTCCCAGCCTCAGCCACTCCTCTTTGTACCATTCGGATGGTGGGCAGATTTGCTGGCTGTGTTGCATTTAATTCTCACGGTAATTTGGAGCTATGTGTACTTGTGAGCCCTTAGTTTCCAGTGAAAATGAACTCAGAAGTGGAGGAGCTGGGTTTAGACTCACCGTCTCTGGCTCAGAGGCTATGCTTTCCCTGGGTGCTGCCCGGCTCTGGAATCTGGATCTGGACAGACCTGGGGGCTGGCCCAGGAGTGTGGACCTGACCTACAGGCCTGGAAGGTCCCTGAGTCGTGACTGTAGGAGATGTGGCAGGGGCTGCTAGGAGGCAGGCTGGACTGCAGGTGGGACCTTGGTGGCCACTATCTAGTGCAAGGTGGTGACAAGGAGCCTCAGCCATGGAGCGAGGCTGAGGGGAGAACTGAGCCCTGGGTTAGTCTTGGATGTGGGGCCCCAACATGGGGAGGGCTGGGGGGCAGGCACTGTGAGCACAAAGCAAAAGACTTTCCTTAGAAGAGAGGCTCTTTGAGGCTTCCTGTTGTGCTCTTTGCTTTCTCTGCATAAAATCATGGTCAGCGCCTGTGAGCCTAGCTCTTTTGGCCATGTGGGGCGTTTGAAAGTCTCAGAGAGTCTCGCTTCTGAGCCAGGCACGAGTCCACAGTACTCAGTGTGCATGAGTCTTGGCCGAGGGTTAGCAGGAGCTAGCTGGGAGGAGGGCCGGGCTGGGGCCTGGCTGGGGCCGGCTTTGGGCTCTTCTGTCCTTTGGCCAGCTGCGTGACCTGCTGAGCTGAGCCTGTTTCCTTTCCATCCAGTGAGAGCCTGAAGCTCCCTGGGGCAGGGGTATGAGAGTGGAGATCCCAGGCACTGCATAGGACAGAGTCACTGAGGTGCTGCCCAAGTCCCAGCCCCAAGCTGGAACTTCTCTGGTGCGTCCTCAAGATACAGAGGGACTGTGCTGCTCCAGGACTCTGGCCGGCTGGCAGGGATAGTAGCTGCAGAAGGATACCTCCTGTTTGCCACCACAAATGTCTCTGGCTGTACGGTGGGCTCCAGAGAGAACAGAGGGCCTGTGCCCTGTGTGCCGGGGAATGGCCTCCATCGACTTCCTGCTGAAGACAAGCTTGCCCTCTGTGCACACAAAACCTCTCAGCACAGCTGTTCAGATCACCTCGAGATGCTACTGTAAATAAAACTGTGGGAAGTTGCTCTAACGACTTACAGGTCAAAGACGACTTTGACCCCAAAGCCGGGGCTGCTCTCACGCTCCCCTCAATGGCTCCTTTAGCTGTTGACATGAGATGAAGGGTTTGTTCCATGACCAAGTCCTTCGCAATTTTGATGCCACAGAACTAGAGACCATAGACAATGCTAGAAGAAGCAGTTTCTTCCCAACATTTGCTCGGTTGTGAGAACCTGTTGGCTCCCCCCTTGGAAGATGGCTGAGGTTGTCGCCTGGCTTAGAGGTTGGCAGCTTCTCCTGGACTGACAGGCTACTTAGATTTAGAAGGAAAAAAGCCCAGGGCACTGATAGTGATGCACCAGGCCTCTTCCCGCCAACTAGAAGGCTAAAGTGGAGTAGATTGTAATATGTAATGACCTCTCTTTACCTTGGCTGCCAGGGCTGCACCTGGCCCCACTGAGGGGGCCCATGGAATCTGAGAGCCCAGCTCACCCCAGAAGCAGGAATGAGAGTGTGGGGGTAGCTGTGGCTCAGACACAGTTATTTTGGGGGTGTGGTGCCTCAACCTTGGGCCCCGTGTTTAGTTTCTTCTCTAATGAAACAGGTGATTACAGTGTGGGGAGAACAGAAGTGGAAGGTGGACCATTAAGGGTCATCAGAGGGTGGCTGGGGCCCTTCCTAGTTGCATGGAGAACAGCTGTTTGATGCTTGGAAGCCTTGCCGCCCCATAGTTGGTAACTGATACCACCATCCGGATAGTGCAGCCGGCAGCTCGCTGTGAGCAGGAAACAGGTCAGTAATTGCCCTGCTTCCTCCTACACAATGTGTTTTCCATGATCTCTCTGGTCTATTACGAACTCTTTGTGGTCGGACCAAGTATGAATGAAAGAATGCACTTAGAGCTTGATGGATGGGCTGGGACTGATTTCAATTTTGTGATCTGGATGTGTTACGTCTCAGTGTCTCTCCCCCCTGGGCTTTCGGTTGACTTCATGCAGGAAGATGCTCCAGATTGCCGTCTATGTATACGTATTTGCCTCCAAGGTGAACCCTACTGGCTTTCGGGGGCCGAGGGGCTTTCTCCTCTCTCATTGATGTTAATCCCAAGAAATTCTTGGCCTGGGACGATGCCCATGCTCCCCTTCTAGGTTTCTCTGTGGACTCCATGGCCAAATCTGTTAAGCAGTATACTGTATACCTCCCCAGCTTCCTTTTCTAGGACTCTCCCAGCCTGTGCTATAAAAACTGGGCCTCTGGCAGCGGAAGGGAAATCGCACTGGTATGTAGCATTTGCTAATTTTCAAGGTGTTAACATTCTCCCCTTGGTCAGTTTTAATCTACTAATGTGATGTCCACCGCCTTGCAAAACCTCCCCAGATTTAACTGTCAGCCCTCAAGCTGGTAAAAGCTCATTCCAGTACCCCGCTACGGTAGGGCCCGGGTTTCTGCCTTCTTCTCCCTGTTCTAGATGCTGCAAGTAACTTTAAGATTTCGGGGGTTGGGGGGTTGATGGATGATGGTCAGTGCACTGCAACTGGACCCTTGCGAATGAAAATAACCAACAGTGGGGACATTGTAATTGTTTTCCTTTTCAAAGCCTTTTCACTGGAATGTAAAGGAAGGAGGCCAGGGTCCTCCAGGGGATCATTTTCTGTTCCTGTTGGCAGTAAGCCTTGATGGAACTTTTTGTTTCCCTGCTAGGGGTGGTTTTTCCTGCAGTTCCTCTCCCCTTTTGATAGGGATACCCAGTGTTAGGTCAATTGCCGACCCAATTCATGTAAAACCATCACCCGTGGAAGCTGAGGGAAGATGGTGTTAATTCTACAAACAGATCTTTACCACGTGGATCAGGAATGTTTACTTTCATTTGGGAGGTAAGAGGAGCTGCTGGTGGGACTGCCTGTCTGGGGCCATTTTGGGCATTTCCAAAAGCACACCCTCTCCGCTCCTTCCTGCCTCAGATGGGGATGGTATGCTCAGCATACCTCAGTGCCGCTGCTGGAAGGAATGTGAGACTCAGGTGGAAGGAAAAGCCTTCCAGCAGGGGAAGGGGGTAGGACCCTGCTGCACTCCCTTGTTCACTGCTGTCTGAGGCTGCTTTCCTGCTGCAGAGACCAACAGGGAGGGGGAGTGGTGACAGGGGCCTGGGGGCCTGCAGAGCCTGGAATATTTGGTCTCTGGCTCTTGACAGATATGTTGCTGAACTGCCTCATAGTAGCCGTTCTGCACGGACATGTCACCTCCAGGGCCCGTCTGGTGGTCTCTCCTGCCCGAGACCTTTTTCCTGTCCAGATGCCTCTCCTCAGAGTCTTCTTTTTTTAGACACACAGGAGTCCTCCCTTGGCATGAGTGAGGTAAACATGGTTACCTTAGCACATTTCGTGTATCTGTGGCTCCACGTAGACATTCTGTTTTCGCATGTTTCGCTGGTGGGAGGCTTGTGCCCTGTTTGAGAAATGTGCAGAGACTCATTTTATGTCTCAAGTATTTAACTTGAGCTCTGTCTTCTTCCTTTCCCCCCCCACTATTGGGTTATTCATGTTCCCATTTCTGTCAGATTTCCTGCTCATTCTGTAGATAAATACGCTTGCAGGCAGCATAGGTCAGGTCAGGCTTTTCAGAGTGAAGCCTGGCAGAGGCCGAGTGTAGGAAGGGCTGGCCACAAAGAAGTAGTGTGAGTGCCTTCATGTGGCCGGCTTTGTCCTAAGTTCTTCTGTCAGAGGAATACACCCTTTCCCATTTCTATTGATTTCGTTTATAGTGTTACACCTTTGTATGCTGAGACACTGGTCCCCCTTGCTGAGTCATAACTGTGTCAAAAAGAGAAGATTATTCAAGAAAAAAAAAATCATTTCAAGTAGTTACTTGGAGGGAATTCCAGTGGAGGGAGTGAAGGGGAGAATTCCCAAGCACAAAGAATTTAGGGAACAGGAAATAAAACCAAAAATTCCTCCTTAAAGCAATATGGGATGTCTTTTTCCCCCTGTTCATCTTATTGGTAATTGCTCTGGAGTCTGGGATGGTATAAGACTCTACCTTCAGTTTTTAACTATGTATGTTAAAGTTGTAAGTATGAGATGACAATTCTAAAGCTCTGATTTTTAAAAGTTTTTTAAAAGATTATTTTGGAGGTTTTAGGATATGCTTAGACCTTACTACTTAAACACAAATAACATCACTGTGTTTTTACATTTAACATGACATATGCTTCTGCCTTCTTATAAGACGTCCATTCCCTTGATGTGGTCCCCAGCAAGGGAGGTAGCTGAGCAGTGTCAGAAGTACAAGTCCAGCTTCCTGTGGGCATCCCAGGAGCGTCCCGTTGGTGTCCCATGGAGACCAATGTCATCCCATAGGTGAATTATTAGCAGAACAGGTGTAGGAGTAGGTCTGAGTATTCCCTTACAATATGGTTCCTGCCATATGGGATTCTATACTTCCATTTTTCTAGAGAGGTGTGGCCTTATAAAAAGAAGAGAAGTGGTAGGGGCAGCTGGGTGGTGCAGTCAGTTGAGCATCCGACTGTTGGTTTCGGCTCAGGGTGTGATCTCAGGGTCGTGAGATTGAGCCCCATGTCAGGATCTGCACTCAATGCACAGTCTGCTTGAGATTCTCTCCGTCTCCTTCTGCCCTTCCTGCTCATGCTTTCTCTCCCATTCTCAAATTAATAAATCTTTAAAAAGAGAAAAGGCAAGAAGTTTTAGCCCAAAACATGGCTGCCAATTTATTTACACACTTAAGAGAAATCACAGGGGCAGGTATTGTGGCAGAGCTGTTAACAGAAGGTGCCTTCTCAGCATTTGCGGCTCATAAGAGGAGTTGAATTAGTAGCTGTGTCTAATCTTGGCCCATATTTGATTAAAGAATATCATGGAAACTTGGGACACCTGAGCTCCGTCAGTGGAGCATGCAGTTCTTGGCCTCAGGGTCATGAGTTCCAGGCCCACATTGGGTGTAGAGATGACTTACAGATAAAATCTTTAAAAAGTAGAAAGAATATTGCAGAAACTTGATGGCTAATGATGACAGGTGATCAGTGGGTACGAGAACTCTCCATCTTATCCTGCTTTTTCCTTCTGTTACACTCTGGACTTTTCATCGGGCTATTGTAGCACATCTATTTCCCACTTGAGTATAAACGTCATGAGATAAGGGGCTATAGCTCCCTTTTTTGTATGACTGAATAATATTCTGGTGTGTGTGTGTGTGTGTGTACATATGTATACACCACATTTTCTTTATCTGCCTTTCCATTGATGGACACATAGGTTGTTTCCATTCTTGGTTATTGTATACTGAGGTGAATATGGGGGTGCAGATAGCTCTTTGGAATAATGACTTCATCTCCTTTGACTGTATGCCCAGAATTGGAATTGTTGGTAGATCTCTTTGATTTTTGAGGAACCTCCATTCTGTTTTTCACAGTGGCTGCACCAGCTTGCATTCCCAGCAATAGTGTGCCAGTGGCCCCTTTTCTCCATATCCTCGCCAGCACTCATTATTTCTTGTCTTTTTGGTATTAACCATTCTTACAAGTATAAGGTAGTATCTCATTGTGGTTTTTATTTGCATTTCTCTGATGGTTAATGATGTTGAGCACCTTTTCATGTCTGTTGGCCATCTTTATGTCTTCTTTGGAAAAATGTCTATTCAGATCCTCTGCCCATTTTTTTATTGGATTTTTTTTTTTTTTTTTTTTGCTATTGAGTTTCTTGGTTCTTTATATGTTTTGGATATTAACCCTTTATAAATACATGATTTGCAAATGTCTTCTCCCATTTAGTGGTTACTCTTGCTTTCTTGTTAGTTTCTGTCATCCAGGAGAGGAACAGTACGTTCCCTTCCTTGCAGCCTACTGTGATGCCTCCCAGGCTGGACCTGGTGAGAGGTCATTATGGCTGTAAACCCTGCTCATGGCCTGCTTCTTGATAGAAAGTAGGCCTGGAAGGGACTGCTCTGTCTTCCCAGTGTTAAGACCTCATTGAGAATGGTCTTTGCAAGTGTGCTTATGGCTGTCTTATGTATCTTCTTGGCTCCTTACTGACCTTAGGCTTCCTCACCTCCTTGAAAGAAAGGCAGGGTTTGAGTGTCTGCCAGAAAGGCAGCCCATGGGATTGTATAAGGGGACTCACCCTTGGTCAATACTGCTTCTTTGATGCCTGGTGACTGAGGAGTCATCAAAGGAGGCAGCCTTCACCATGGAGCAGTGTTGCTAGGATCTCTACAAATATACTATCTAATGATACCAAGTAGTAACTTTCTTTGTGGTTAAAAAGCAGCTGTGGGGACGCCTGGGTGGCCGCTGCCTTCGGCTCAGGTCATGATCTCAGTGTCCTGGGATCGAGCCCTGCATCGGGCTCTCTGCTCAGCAGGGAGCCTGCTTCCCCCTCTGTCTCTGCCTGCCTCTCTGCCTACTTGTGATCTCTCTCTCTGTCAAATAAAATAAATAAAATCTTAAAAAAAAAAAAAAGCAGCTGTGGACATGAATAGACATTTTTCCAAAGAAGACACACAAATGACCAACAAAGACCTGAAAAGATGCTCAACATTACTCATAATCAGGGAAACTCATCTCAAAACTACAATGAGATATCATCTCATACCTATCAGAATGGGCAGATCAAGAACACAAGAAACAATAGGTGTTGGTGAGGATGCAGGGAAAGAACACTCTTGCACTGTTGGTGGGAATGCAAACTGGTGCAGTCATTGTGGAAAACAGTATGGAGGTTCCTCAAGAAGGTAAAAATAAAACTACCCTATGATCTAGCAATTGCACTACTAGATATTTACCCAAAGGATACAAAAATACTCATTCAGAGGGATACATGCACCCCAATGTTTATAGCAGCATTATCTACAATAGCCAAATTATGGAAAGAACCCAGTTGTCCATCAGTAGGTGAATGGATAAAGAAGATGTGGAGTGTGTGTGTGTGTGTGTGTGTATATATATATATATATATATATATATATATATATATATAATGGAATATTACTGAGCCACATCAAAAAGTATGAGATCTTGTCCTTTGCTACAATATAGATGGTATTAGAGTATATTATGCTAAGTAAAATGAGTCAGAGAAAGACAAATACATATGATTTCACTCATGTGGAAATTAAGGAGCCAAACAAATAAGCAAAGGGTAAAAAATGATAAAGAGAGGCAAACCAAGTAACAGACCCTTGACTATAGAGAACAAACTAGTGGTTACCAAAGGGAAGACGGGTGAGGGGATGGGTGAAATAGGAGATGGGGATAAAGGAGTATACTTGTGATGAGCACTGGGTGATGTGTGGAAGTGACGAATGACTGTATCATGCACCTGAAACTAATATTGCACTGTATGTTAACTAACTGGAATTTAAATGAAAACTTAAAAAAAAAATCAACTATAGGACAATGCTGATCCATCTTCCAGAACTTAACACCATTTTGGGATGTATTTATACTCTCCAGGAGATAGGTACTCTATTTTTGTTAAGTGTATAGAGCCTTCCACTGGTTGTATGAAATTAATTTCTGAGCCTGTAGACATTTCAGGAAATGCTCTCTTGCTCTGTGTTATGAGGATGATGATGGTTATGGTGATGAAGGTAGAGATCAACACAACCCAGCTCCCCGAGGAGGAGGAGGAGGAGGACGGTATTGGTCATAGGGAAGGAGGCCGCAGGGGCTTCTTGTCTGCTCTGTGCTAACTTGTCCCCCGATCCATTTTCTTTCCTGCTTCCTCAAAGGAATCTGGACTGATGCATAAAATTACTTCGTGCTGAACAAACTGACTGCCCCTTAGCAAGTAGGGTAGCTCCCTGTAGGGGTAAGAGAACTGGGTAACATGTCTGAACATAGTAGGAATTGCATTGTTCCTGTGACATTATTTAAGTAGCAAAAATAGGTGAATTTCTTTAACTCAGAGACCGGAATGCATTAACTGATAATGAGAGAAATATCACATTCTGTTTACATGACGAGAGTGGGTTTAGGCCTTTATTCTCATGTAGCCCACAGCTGTTATTGCTTTGATAACCATAGCATTTTGTCCAAAACACTTTACCAGAAACTAAAATTGACATGTCTTTGGAAGTTTGCTTGGGATGGAAGGTGTTCTGGAGTGTGGTTCTCGGGTGGCCATGTGATAAGGCCGACAGGATTCAATTTAGAGTAGCTGGAGTCCAGGATGGGGCTTGCTACAAAGTGTTGTGATTTTACACACACCTTTACTGCCTTTTCTGCAGATGAGTGGCATGATATTTTCTGAGGATTGGTTCTGCTCCAAATCTGAGACTGTCCTTCGTTCAACCGGTATTTGTTGAGCACTGTGTGCCAGGCACAGAAGGGAAAATGCTGAAGAGGCCCAGCCTGCTCCCCTCAGGAACTTGGAATTCAGTTTTCAGGCAGATTTCCAAGTGGGAAGAGAGACAGCATGGTCCTCCCCATAGAAGGCTAGCTGGGGTCACCTTCTGCGGTTCAGAGAGGAAAGAGGGGGTGCATGCTGTTGCAGACTGCAGCCCCTGCCTGCTGTGACCCACAGTGGGCTCGGGGCTCAGAGGCACCCGGGAGAATAGAATGTGCTCTCCAGGAGCATGAAACCTGGTGGGAGGGAGGTTTTGCAAAAGATGTATGTCCAAGCTTGGGAGCAAGGGAGTCTGTCTTGCCTTGGTTCATTGAAGTCCCACTTGTATGTAACAAACCTGCTTGTTCGACTTACCTTTTCTTGAGTAATTTACGGAGTTTAAACAGCACATTGGTTGTGTATTTGTCCGGTTGAGTGTCCTTTTATCTCCTTGCCATATCTGTGTCTTGTCTACAGTCTGTTAAGAATTCAGAGTTTTTGTCATCTTCAAACAAAACGATGCACTTTGCTGTTAGTTATTATGCAGGTGCAGAGAAAATTAGATGGGCACTGACTTGAAATGCTCCTTCCTACCGAGGATGACATCCTCATGCTCTGTGCTTTTTCTTCATCCTGTTTTTCTTTCTTATAAGGACGCTTGGCGCTTGGCTCGCAGGCACCGCAAGGCCACCTCTGCCTGTGGTGGGACAGTGAAATGCATGAGAACACAGAACAAATGGTGCTATTTCCTTCTTGCCATCTAGTATTTGTTCAGAACTGCACTGGAGACATTTCCCGTTGGGGAACGACATCCGGGGCTCTCCAGGCTTGTTTGGTCTGGGCCTCTGGGGGGTTTAGTCCCAGGGGCCGCTCAGGCTCAGGCCCCTGCTCCTAATGTGGCCCTTGTGGGCTTTCAGGGCCTAAGCACATGCCTGGATTGGGAGGAAGAGTGTGGATTTCTTGCTCAGAGTTGGCATCTCTTTCACGAAATGAAGGCGTTCTATTCATGTTTTATATGGATTCATTTGTGAAAACCTCATTTTGTGTTCCCATAAAATACATGAACATGCAGAGAACTGAATCATAAATCCTTCCTTCGGTTTGGTAAAAACTGTTTCTTCTCCGTGTGATTCTGAGCTGAATTGCCCCTGTTTTCCAATCAAAGGCAGTGTCCAGGACTGCGGGCTTCCTGATGGCCTGTTTGGTTGCTTGCTTTGGAGAAAGAAGAAAACTTGATATGCACGGCATTTCCAATGAAATGACCCAGAGGCAAAGCAGGATGGAGAGCGTTTCTCCCCATCAAAGCCATCTGGAATGTGCTGATGAGTAAGCTGGAAATTATCGCCAAGTGGCAAGACTCGCAGGCATCCAAGTTTCTTGAGCACAGCTGCTGAAGCATTGAGTCACTGACCATCCCGTCTGCAGGAAAGGACTCGGACCACCATCCTCCGCACTGGGAATGCGTGTACCTGAAAAACACCTCTCAACCCCCCCCATGTTTAAATAAGTGAAGTCGTGCATCAGATCCCTTTGTTCTTTATGCACTCACCTTAACTTCCCATTCTCCTTGTCTGTTGTGGTCTCCCTTTTTCTCTGGCCATGTTTGTAATTTAAAAATATTTTTAAAATATGTATTGCAATATTAAACTTTCTCCTCCATGATGAATGAAAAATAGTCCTTTAACTGTGTAATTTGCACCTCCCTCCTTACCACTGTCCCTTCCTTCCTGGATATGTTATTCCAAATAATGTGAATTACCACCTGTGTTGATGTTTTTAATCAGCTGCTCTACTTGCTGGAGAGCATGGTCAGGGTGATAGTTGCTTACAGTTTGGTGGGGCTGTCCTCTGTGTTGGGCTCTTCCTTTTCCTTCCTGTGACTTCAACCGGGGACATGGCACACGGGCCCAGGTGAAGCTCTCATGGGAGAGCTGACCATGCGTGGACTGTGGATTGCAGAAGTGGCTTCCCTAGTTTGCTGGTCTCAGCACTTAAGCTCATGGTGTATATTACAAAGAGGATTGTTTTGGGTGAGGTCAGTATTTCTTTTCCAAAAAGAATATGCAAGTTCAAAGTAATTGCTTGGCTGTGGCTGTAATTGTTATGGCTACTGTGCTTGCCATATTGTAACATTTTGTGTCTCTTTACACAGACAAGACTTCACCAAAATGCCAAAGCCAGTCATCTCTGGGTGGTGAGACTTAAGGGGAATTTTAACTTTCTTCTTTATGCTTTTTTTTTTTTAATTTAAGTTTTCAGAGTGAGCATATGTAATTTTTTTATTCAGACTAAAGTATTCATAATCTTTCAGAGTTTTAGATTCATTTTTTTCATGGATGTCAAATACGGACTGAGTCATAGGTGTTAAAATTATAGAATTGTTGAGTTGGAAAGAACCTTAAAGATTGCCAAGTTCAAAACTTGTAATTCAGGTGGGAAGCAACAGAGCCCACATCTGGGTTCTCTCCTTTTTTTTTCTTAAGATTTTATTTATTTTTATGTATTTGAGAGAGCAGTGGCGGGGTGGGCAGGGGCAGAGAGAGAGAGAATCTTAATCTTTGCTCAGTGTGGAGCCCCACGTGGGCCTCAATCCCATGACCCTGATATCTTGACCTAAGCTGAAACCAAGAGTTGGACGCTTAACCGACTGAGCCACCCAACTGCCCCGAGGGTTCTCTCCTTTTGGTTCTAGCTCTTAGGCGCTTTCTTTTTCTTTCTTTCAAAAAAAATATTTATTTATTTATTTATTTGAGAGAGAGAGAGATTGCGAGAGAGAATGTGAGAAAGGGAAGGTAAGTGGGAGAAGCAGACTCCCCGCTAAGTAGGGAGACTGATGTGGGACTTGATCCAAGGACACTGGGATCATGACCTGAGCAGAAAGTAGTCACTTAACTAACGGAGCCACCCTTAGTCTCTCTTAGTCCCTTTCAACCACCAACCAAGATATCCTTGACCTGGGTGTCTGTTATATGACTATTTCAAATAGAGGTGGTTATTCTGGTTTGGGATAATATGGACAAAACCATAATTCCTTCTGTCTTTTGCAGTTAAGGCCATACTCATGGATAATATTTAAGACCAGGGCTTGGCAAACTATGGCCCACTGGCTAGCTTCCTGTTTCTAGACATGAAGGTTATTATTACTGGAACACAGCCATACCCATTGTCTATGGCTGCTTTGGGGCTGAACAGCAGTAGTGAGTGGTTGCAGCAAAGACCTCAAGGCCTGTGAAACAGATAGTGTTTACTCTCCCAACCTTTGAGACTGGATTGTCAATGCATGTTCAAAGTCATAAGATGGTGAATGTTAATAGCAGACCTGTGACAAGAACTATAAATATAAGAATGGGAAGGCTACTCTTCGGGATAAACTTGTCCAGGAGAGAACAGAGACCCATGGCAGCTTACCTCTGCCATTCGGGATGATCTCAATTTCGGACCCCTCTTGACCAAAGGCGTGAGACAAGGCTGGAAAGCTACTGTTGTCCTTGGGAGTGGATATTAAAACTCAGCTCTTTTGCTATGTTACTTCATCTGGAATGTTCTCATTAGGAATGTGGAATCTGGTGTGGGCCAACTCTTATGCCCTTTAAAGCAGATGTCAAGTTCAGGCCGTGGGCACTAAGTCCTGGAGACTGGAATCTGCAGTGGAAAATACTGTTTGGGTTTAATTTAGATGAAATATCAGAAGACGGCCAAGCAGTGCAGACTGGTAGGCTCCTCCTGCAGTGTCCTTGCAACTGTGCAGTGGCCCCAAGGTGCCCCCAGGATAGGAAGGCCAAGCACACAGCAGAGCCCCCCAGCCAGAGATGCTGGGAGCCAGGGAGTCTCCCGAGCCATGTCAGTGTTCCTGAGAGTGAGTGGACATTGGACAGTTGTCTGTGACAAGCCAGCACGCACTGAGAGAAAGATCAAATTGTATTGTTTTGGCAGAAGGAGAAAAGGAACCAATATTTGGCTATGCTTCCTTTGTGCCAGTCAGGATATTTTTGGTATTTAGATATTTTATTTCCAATTTGATATCCAGTATATTTGGATGTATTTGATATTCTGGATGTATTTTATTGTTTTCCACGTTCTCCTTCACCGGCCCTCACTGCGGTTGGTAGCTAACATCTTTGCTTTGCAGCTGTGCTGTGGGTGGGGGAGGGGCAGCGCTGACACTCAGAAGTGCCTGTGAGGGGCACAGCCAGGCTTATGGCTCACAGCTGTGGTCTTCTACCACATGGGGTCTGAAACTCCCTTGATATGGCCGCGGTGACTGGGAACTGTGCATGTTTGATAAAGAACTAGAATATGCATGGTTAATAACTGCAGTTGATTTGGTAGATAAAATTATTGCAAGGAGGGGCTCCTGAATTAAGATGGGGGATTTCAGGGGCATCTTCAGAGGCAGGGATAGGGACTCTGCCTTATTGTGGAGAACAAACCCCTAGAGACATGCTCTGAGACTTGGAAGCCATGTTTCAGGACAGGCAAGAGCGCTGGCAAGTTCTATCTTTGTCTCCATGTATTTTGAGTTATCCTTTGGCTTGTTCAATGGTGATGCCATCTAATAGGGAGATTCCTTGTAGTTGCCTAAAAAATGATGTGTTTGGAGCGTGTTCCTACCTCTTTGAAAAGTGGTATATCGTGCCATTGTCTTTGGGCTTTTGTGAGCAGCCTTTCACTGAGTCTGGCAATAGAAACCCATAATGATGGTGTTTTGAAATGCCGCTGAGAAATGCATTCATGCCTCCTTGTAGCGTTGATTGTATTCAATCCTGTTGAAGCCTGGCACCCACTTAGAATCCAGACTGGGAATCTGAATCATCAGCATAGAGCCAGCGAGAGGTCAGTTTGGTGCCATGGACTGTGGGGCTTCTCTATTGCTTCAACTTGTGCTTGCTTTTTTTTTTTTTTTTTTTTAAGATTTTATTTATTTATTTGACAGAGACACAGTGAGGGAGGGCACATAGACAGGGAGAGTGGGGAAGGGAGAAGCTGGCTTCCTGCAGTGCAGGGCGCCCCATGCTGGGCTCAATCCTAGGACCCCAGGACTATCACCTGAGCCGGAGGCAGACACCCAGTGACTGAAGCACCCAGGTGCCCCTGGTGCTTACATTTTATCATTTCCCCTGCTCCCTTCCCCCTTTCAGTACTCCAGTCTTTGCATAGCTTCATCTTGATGAAATCTGAGGGATCTGTGTCATCCTTTGTCGTGGAAATAAAAAAGGTTGGCTTACAGAAAAGTCAATGCTGGTGAAGTTAGGCAGCCCTGAAAGTAAATACAGATTTCTTCACAGTTGCCTGTCTAAACAGGAAGCATCGTGAATTGGCAGGTGGATTGTACATCCGTCTGTTCATCTTCTCAACAGGTGTCTAAGGAGAGCAAACAAGGGTGAGCTTGTAGCTTCCGTTAACAAAGCTAGCTCTGTGACCATGCTTAAAGAACAGAATATCCAAAATTGTATGTTATTGCTTTGGTTTACAAGTGAGATCTGAGGAGAAATGCAAGTATCTACAGGAGCTGTAAAACGAGCACAGCTGATGAGAGTAATGTTGACCAGTGTGATCTATAGGATTAATAGAAAGGCATCCTGAAGTAGGGAATAATTCAGTTTTTACTAACTTCAAGGTGTCATGCCAGTAGATTCGTTTCTTTTAACATGCATTTTGGTTTCACATTTTAATTATTTATTGGTGCTGATTTATTTTTCCTGGAAGTCCTTTGAACATTTTATGATGATACTTTATTTGTCTGGGTCACTTACATGGAAACAAAATCAAAGAGCAAGGAGAAAAGATCTACACCGTCCACATGCTACACTATATGTATGTCCATGAGATACCCTCTGTCTTTGCCTGGGGACTGTCTCCTTTTGCTTTTGGAAAAATTCACTTAGTCAACCTGCATTTCCTAGGTGCCTGCTCTTTGCCTGGCACAGTGATAAATATTGAGAATTCAAAGGGTAATAACCAGTATACAACCTAGTGGGGGGAAGAACAGACTGTGCAGTAATTATTTTATAATGCTTGAGTTAAGTGGTAATTATAGAGGTTCATAAAATATATAAAAGTGCAGAGGAGGAAGTCAGTTAATTGAAAGGTCATTTCAGAGTGGGCTGGATGGAGGTGTTTTGAAAGAAGACAGATGAATGGCAATGAAAGAAATACTCCAAGTAGAAAGAACACCGTCTGCAAAGGCATGTTATGTTTTATTTGTTTATTTATTTTTTGCATGTTATGTTTTTAGGAGACCAATAGTTGTTCACAATTTCTGGATCAAAAGGCGTCAAGGGCATGGAATCGAGAAAGGCAGAAGAGCCTTATTTTGTAGGTGACAGGACCTTGTTGAATGACTTTTGGAAGGATGTTGTGCGTTTAGTGGAGACAAATCCCCATGGCTGGAGGGTGAGGATGGAATGTCTGGCTTGGGGCTGCTGACAGGAGATTACTTAGGAGACTTCGTATTCTCCATGAGACATGCTGGCCTCCACTAGGGTGGTGGAGGTGGGAAGAGATGAATGAAGACCTGACTGCGGTGAAGTAGAGAGAAACCTCCCCTGGGGTTGGGTGATCAGGCTTCCCCCCCCCTTTGTCCCCCGCTTGCCCTGTGACCTGGGGTCATTGACTTTTCACTGTTCCAAAACCAAAGACAGTAAGTTCTGTTTAGAGGAAAAGGTCACCCACATAGTGACCTATTTGTCAGTGATGGTGTGATTACTCTCAAAGAGAGGTCTTTTCCTTGAAGACATATCCACCCTGAGGTCAGGATTAGGGACACGGTTTTCTCATATGCAATAGTCCCTTTGCAGGATTACAAAGCGGTAAAGTTAAATTCCTAGCATGGGGCTCGTACCTAAACATGACCCAGGGAATGGTGGGTTTTTTTATACCTATAAAGGATACTTGTGGTGGAACCAATGAATGTAACCAACTAGGCCCCGTCCCTACATGGGTTAATTGGGACCTGTGGCTCCCAAGAGGGCCCATGAATGGGCTGGGAAGGGGACATGAATGACCCCTTAGCGCCATGTGAAAGCCGATGTTATGATGGACTGATGGGGCTTTTCTTTTTGGGGGAGTGTGGCCGTTGTGTTCCCATGGGGGTGCATGATCCCCAGAGGGTTAGAGTCAGTGATATGGAGGGATCTGGAGGGAGTGATCTGGAGGATGACTTGGTGTGTGTGGTGGATGGGAGGGAGCTGGTTAGATGTCTAGGACTGTGAGGGCCTGCTCTTGTAAAGGAATCTGAAAACTTTCCAGATAACTTAGGGTAGGGATACTCCAGAGGAAAATTACAGGAGCTCCCTTCCAGTTGATCCTCTAGCAGAATTTAGATGTAAGGAATATCAAAGCCTATTTATTAGACAAAGCAATTTGTTTGATTTATTTTGGCTGACTGCCTGATGACTTGTAGGTCAAGAGCAAGTAAGCTTGTTTATTTAATCCATCTTCCTCCCTTGAGGTGGGATTTCATTACTAAATTGGAAATTTCCAGGGAGCAGGTGTCTCACTTGATTTGTCTCTCTGTTTCCCAAAGCATCTAACTAATCAGAAAGCCAGAAGGCCTAATGACCTTAATCTTTTCTCCTAATAGTTGAAGTATGTTTCTATGTTAAGGTGTAGGCAAAGCAAACAAATACATCCTAAAACCAGACACTTTCCCTTCCTATCTGTAAACCAGATCTGTCCTGTTATCCTGCAAGTCTGGCTTTGCTTTGGGTGAGGAGAAGATATGAGACACCAGTCTACCAAGTAGAATATCTTTGTATGGGCTTCTTACCTTGCAGTCATATTTGGGAACTGCTTTGGGAACACAGGGGCACATTTTTATCCTCATTTCTTTAATTTTTAGAGCTCTCTATTTAATTTTGTTCTCTACTTAATTTTGATGTTCTCTATTTAATTATGAAGGGCCTACATGTATGCATAGTGCCTTTCGTAGGTCTGCCGTACACGGAGCATGCTAGGGGAAGAAGGGTGGGTCCCTTTGGATTTGCTGCTTTGCTGCTGATAGTGTGCCGTGGCTCGGCGGGAGCCTTAGATCATCCGCAGCAGATGCTGTAGGCACATTATGTTTGGATAGTTTACATTCTCTAAGTATATGACTCAGAGATTATTCCCAGAATTGCTATGTATTATGTCAACTTTTTGGCCCAAGATTGTTGAATTCACATGGGGCATTTTTCAGAATCAGAGGGGTCCATGGTAGGAGAGCCAGGCAGAGCTAACCGCTTGGCTCTTGGCTTACTTATATTCTTCTCCTTCCCCTCCCTGGAATTCATTTTGTTAAATTTCTCATGCTGTTCACTTAGATCTAATTAACATTTGTAATTGGCATGTTGTGTCATTCTGGAAACTGCTTATTAGATTTCATAGGTGTCTCTGGCAGCACAAAATGTTTAATGAGCAAAATAATTGTGTTACAGTGAAATGAATATGTACATATCCATTGAATTAATAAATGAATTAAATGATGACTTCATGGAAACCTCCTGAGAAAGTGGTTATGGACTTTCTTTTCAGTGTAAAATATTGAAAATGAGTTTATATGTGTGGGTGAAGATTTAGGAGGAAAGAATTGTGCTTTTTCTTTTAGATTATAATAATAATATTGTGTGTGTGTATATGTGTGTGCATGCTTAACCAGAATGAAAGTCCGTAAGTAAAATGGGATTGACATCCTTTGACTGAGCCTCGGATGAATCTAGAATGCCTTGGCAGCTGAAAGTGGGTAGGCTATACAGTGTCTCTGACCATGAATCCTCATAGCTCTATAGAAATCAAGATGATCAGAATTAGATTCTCCCTTCTTTTCCATCACACAGCCCTTTTCCTTCTCGGATTCTAGAAGCGATGGTCAAGGGGTAAGGGGATGATGTAAAGGAAGGTGATCAGGAGCCTTTTGGAGTGGCTGAGACTAAGTCTAAACTCTTCCTTCTGCGGGTGAAGAAGCAGAATTCTAGAAGCTATGACTTGCTTGGGGTCTTGGTCCCAGGAGCTCTTAACAGCCAGCTAAGGGCCTTCTTGCCTGAACCACACACCATCTCCTACCCTTAAAGTGTTCCTTGTAGGAGGTAAATAGGAGATAGGAGAACCAAACCAAACCAAACCAAACAAAACCCAACAACAACAAACCAAACCAGTGAAAAATAATAACAGCATTAAAGGCAGAGGCTGTATTGTTCTGGCACAAAGATATTTTTTAAAGACTCCTTTGGTTGCTAGAAAGAGGCTCCCTCAAATCCCTCAAGTGGTGGAGGTTTATTGTAAGGTCTTCCCTGCATGGGGACCCTGGCATTGTTGAACACTGGACTTCAGAAGGAGTGGAACCATAGAAGAACCAGCTGAGGGGGCCACTGTTGGATGGGAGGCTGTCCGTTCTGCCAGTCATGTGCCTGGGCTGTGCCTGGTCTGCCATCTTCCCTCCCTACCTCTTCTACCACTGACCACTTCCCGTCTCTGTTCTGTTTCCTCCCCTTCCTTCTCAAGATCTCTGCTTCTCTCTGCCTCCGGCTCATGCTGCCTTTCCTGATTTGGCAGATGATGTCTATGGCTCTCCTTGTCCTGTTCCCTGATTCCCATTCCTAAAAGAGACCATCACATTGGCCCTGGAATAATTTCACAACAGGCTTGAGTAGGCTATTAGCCAGCTGATGAGCTGGCCCCTCTGGGGTCAGGTGAGTATCCCCATCCACTCAGCTGACGAGGCAGTCACTTGGGCCTCTGGGGCTAAGTTCAGGGCCGAGTCCAGGGCTGAGTGCAAGGCAGGCTCACCAGGAGGGGACTGTCAGGCACATGCTAAGAGAGCTTACGGGCTGCAATAGGTTTACCCTGAGCAGGTTTCTCAGGTTGACAAAGTTCTCAGGTCTCTTATCCCCCATTTGTCCCTTTTTGACAAGGTGCCTCTCTGATGCGCTGGCCTGCTCAGTGGGACCCTCTGTGCATACAGGCAGGGAGAGGAAGTGAGAAAGAGGAGTGTGGTGGGTAGGCCCATCCAGCTCAACTGTTTTTAATGCTGAACTTCCATGTCAGATTTTTTCAAATCTTGTTATTTTGGAATAATTTTAAATTATTTCATTATTTAATTTTTTCAAATCTTGTTTATTTGGAATAATTTTAAATTTATGGAAAAGTTGAAAAAAACAGTACAGAGAATTCCAGAATCCCCATCACCCAGTCTCCCCTAATGTTAACATCTTACATTACCCTGGCACATTTGTCAAAACTAAGAAATTAACATGGATGCATAACTATTAACTAAATTACAGACTTTATTCAGATTTCACCAGTTTTCCACTCATGTGATTTTTCTGTTCCAGGATCCAGTCCAGAACACCCTGTTGCAGTTAGCTATGTAAAATTTTGTGTGAAGGAAGTACTCAGCGGCAAAACACACACATACTGCCACGACCAGCATTAGAGCTTAGAAGCCTGCAGTCCCTTTCTCCTCCAGTCTGACTCATACGGCATACTTTCACCAGATTCCTCTTCATCGAACTCACTTTTATTTCCTTTCTGCCTGAAGAACCCACAGTAGATGCCTGTTGTGAAACAGGTCAAATCCAAACTCCTCACCAGACGCTCAGGCCTCCCACCCTTTGGTCTATAGCCCCCCATTCCTCCTTCTCTAGCTAGGGAATTCCTCCCCTGCCCCTTCCTGCTTTTCTTTTTGCTGTTCATTTCCTCGCATCTCTGAGCATGCTTCCTGCATGTCACTTTCTGAAGACCATTTCTCCAGGACACACTTTGGTTTGATGTCTGGGCAGGTATACTTACACTGTTAGTATATTCTCCATTTTTCCTCTTAGATCTTAGTGGAACCATGTTGCCACGTATGTAAGGGACTCGAGTGGGCCTCCCCAGGCCTCCATGCTTGGCATGATGGAAGTCATGCCCTAGTTCAGTGATGTTCCCTCCTTGCTCAGGGGACAGAGCATCCTGATTTTGGATTCAAAAAAAGTCTCCATGTGATAAACATGTATATGCTGCAACCAGAATAATGTTAAAAAATAATGCTTTTTTTAATGGCAATAATGCAGCCTGTTGGAGCCTGAAGAAGTTACACACAGTTATCTACATAGTCTTCATCTCACATAGTCAGGTGTCCCTTCTGGTTGTGCCTGAGACATGGAAGGCGCTTGTACGTTACACACAAATATTTTTTGTCCACAAATATTTGTTGAATGGACCGGGAGTAAGGGGTGAATGGTAAATGATGGCTCCAGTTAAATTCTAATGCCTTATGGCTAGCCTGCAGATACATCTTTTGAGTCATCTACCATACTTATATAAATATAAAGTGAGTCTTGGGGCACCTGGTTGGCTCGATCCCAGGATCGAGTCCTGCATCAGGCTTCCAGGTCCATGGGGAGTCTGCTTCTCCCTCTGACCTTCTCCCCTCTCATGTTCTCTAAAGTGAGTCTGAATTTAAATGAGGTCTTGTTTTTTCTATGTGAAAATTAAAATGAGCATCAGGCCTACTTGGATTTTAATTTCTGGGAATGTAAATGGAGTACTCAAATATCCACTTCTAATATTTGGTTTATTTAATTATACATACTAAAAATGCATGTAATTATATTACTTTAAAAATATTCTTTCATCCTCATGTTTCAGAAAACAACTTAGAAATTTCCCATGAATTTTTGCCATTGGTGGCTTTATTATGGCAGATGCCCTTTTTGGGTGTCCTAACTGGTTTCAGTGCCTGGCACCCTTAAACAAGACCCATTTTCTTTTCTTTTTCGTTTTCTGGGATACCTTTTCTTTTCTTTTTTCAAATGAATTTTTTAAATTTATTTACAAAATTGCACTATATGGAGCCTCTGGGACGTTTGAAAAACAAAACAAAACAGAACATAATGATAGTAGGATACAGAGGGGTAAAGACCATCACTGATCAAGAACTTCTACCCCCATCGGCTCTCAGACTCCTGGCTGCTCCTTGCATTGTGGCTTTTACAAGAGGACACTCAGGTACTTTGCAAAGGGTTGGCTGATACTCTTCATTCTAGTGTTCTAGATCTGTGCTGCCCAAAAAAAATCTGATGTAAGCCACAAATGTGATGTATATAATTTTAAATTTGCTAGTAACATTAAAAAAAAGCAAAAAAACCCAGATGAAATTAATTTCAATAATGTATCTTACTTAACCCAAATATCTAAACTCCTTTTATCATTTTGACATATAATGAACATAAAAATTATTAATGCGGGGCGCCTGGGTGGCTCAGTGGGTTAAGCCGCTGCCTTCGGCTCAGGTTGTGATCCCAGGGTCCTGGGATCGGGTCCTGCATCGGGCTCTCTGCTCAGCGGGGAGCCTGCTTCCCCCTCTCTCTCTGCCTGCCTCTCTGTTTGTAATCTCTGTCTGTCAAATAAACAAATAAAATCTTTAAAAAAAAAATTATTAATGCTATATTTTGCATTCCTTTTTTGAATTAAGTCTTCCTGGGGCTTATTTTACCTTTCACATATCAACCTATTTTATGTGTGCAGCAGTTAATGTGACCGATGGCTGTGTTGGACAGGGCAACCCTAGATTTTGCTGAGGGAGAGTTTGGGGTTTAGGAAGACCTGGGTTTGAATGCCTGTCCCATCGCTTACTTCCTGTGTGGCTTTCAACAAATTAATATCCTGCAGAGCTGTCACAGGCCTTCAATGAGATGAGCTACCCAAAACCACTTCTCTCAGCATCTGGCCCATACTAGGTGTCAGTATTTGCTCTCTGCCCAGTTTTTCAAAATGGAGGCACAGGGTGGGTTGGGGGAAGGGAAGAGGCATTAGCAGTAAGAAAAGCTGGGCGAATGTCCTGACTTCAGGAAGAGCTGAGCACAGAGGCAAAGACATATTGGTTGGGGAGAAAGTGGGGTACGAAGCTGGTGAGCAGAGCCTCACATCCTGCATTCCATACTGCAACACCTCGTACCTCATGCACACACCCTCCTTGCATCGTCCACTCATTTTAGGACATACCCACTAATCATTTATATTCTGAGCCACAATGACCTAGTCATCCAACCCTGGCACAGTTCGCTTCTTCTTCCTTTTTTTTTTTTTTTTTTTAATTTTTTAAAGATTTGGTTATTTAACAGAGAAAGAGAGAGAGAGAGCACATGTAGGCAGAAAGGCAGGAAAAGGGGGAGGGGGAAGCAGGCTCCCTGCTGAGCAGAGATTCATGGCTTCATCCCAGGACCCTGAAACCATGACCTGAGGCAAAGGCAGAGGCTTAACCCACTGAGCCACCCAGGCACCCCCTTCTTCATTTTTAAAAGTGATCTTTAAAGGATTGTTTATAATATCAACAAGCTCTTAGGGTGTGGACCATTCCTTTCAGGTTCACTACTGACTTTGTGTTAACTTTGTCCCTTATACCATGATCCTCAAAAAGCACATTCTGAGACCACTGTTAACTGAGTTTGTCTCAGGCCTGCGTGTTTCCTCCAAATACTTCTTTGGTGTTGCCAGCAAAGTTGATGGTAGAGTGCTTTCCATTGTGAGGGTCTGAGCAGGAAGCCTGGGAGAGTGTGTCTCCTCACCTGCTGTGTGGTGATTTTGGAGACACAGCTTTGCCCTTTCTCTAGGCACATGTGGTACAGTTCAACACCCACACATTAAGGATCAGGACATTGGCGCCTGGAGAGGTTTTAAGGGCCTTTTGAAGCCTATGCCTTTTGTGTGTAAACCAGCAGAGAATATTTGAGTTCCACAACAGCTCTTCCCAGTTTGGTCTTCCTTTTTATTTTTTTTTTTTTTTGGTGGAAGAACCCAGAAATTAATATCTTCCCGTCCTGCCTGTCTGCTCACCCATTTTCACTGTCAAAATGTACAATTTACCCTTCAAAACAAAAACAAAACCTATGCAACCTCCCAGTACATTTCTACATAGAGTATTTGATCCTCACAAGAGCTCTGTCAGGTCAGAAATAATTTATCCACTTTACAGATAAGGAGGTAAGACCCAGAGAGGTTAAATTACTCGTCCGAGGTCATAGTGCTGATATTGCTAAGAAGGCATGGAGCCAAGGGCCCGTACCAGGTCACTGCTGTCCCACAGAGCCAAGTGGGCTCTGGAATCTCAGGCGTGACTTACTAGCTGTAGGTGAGCGCCTCAGCAATTTGGAAGCTCAGTTCTCAGATGCAGACTGGATATGTAGCAGTCTTTAGTGGGGTTAAATGGCACAATGTGCATTGAGCCCGTGGCACGGCCCTGGGTGCCACAGTCTCTCCCTGGGGGTGATGAGTGTATCTGAGGCCGTGTGGCGGTGTTTTGTACTTCTGGAGCACCTTCTCACGCTCTGTCTGCTGCCGGGCCTGCCACAGCTGGCACCTGGATGTGGTGCTTGGGTAGATTTGGAGCTCTTTCTGGTGGACTCTGAAGTTCTTCTCTCTCCCTTGGGAGTTATGGGAGACTCAGATTGGCCTAACCATTATTAAACTCTCTCCCCCCACCATACCAACCTCTTTAAATGAGCAGGTTCATATCCCTGTTCATAAAAATGGACATCTTTTGTGCAAAGGCCTATAGTTTGCTTGCAGGATGAGGCACAGAAAGACAGTTTTTTGAGGGGTGAAGACAGACGTAGTTGGTGTGTCTGTGTCCCTGGCAGTGGGCCCCTTGAGGGTTGGGGTGCTGGTCTCCCACCTGCTCTGGCCCAGGGCTCCACTCCCTGTCCAGCTTGGGCTGACGTGGGAGGTGGGAGCTCTAAACCATGGCTCAGCCCCAGGCTCCCTCCTTCCTAGGTCGTTGTCTTGCCTCCATCGCACACCGTCTTGGGGTGCTCCTGTGCCTTCACAAGCTTCCTTAGAGCGAGGGAGCGAGCCCTTAAACCCACATCCCACACTAGGCTGGATCCCCCTCCTTGCCACCTGGAGGCAACACTTTCTTGTTCTTCTTCCACTAAGGGTATGGGGTTTTTGCCCAAGCAGGGCTCCCTGGTTGGGTTTGCTGAGCGTGGGAGGTCAAGAAATTGTCCGCCATGTCCAAAGAGGCAGTCGAGTGGCTGTCTGAAACACAGGCAGAAACTGGTGTTCGTCACTGAGGCAGGTACCGGGGAGAGTAGCCTCCCCAGACAACAGAGAGTCCAAAACAATGTTTACATGTTCCACTATTTCCACGAGGAAAGCCTGAAGAAAATTGTGGGTGCCTCTGAATAATAGGTTGTCCCCACGTTGTGGCTGCACCAGCTTGTTGTTAAAATATGGGACTCCCTTCTCTGGTGTTTGTGTTCTTCCTTTTCCCTCGTTTTGGTCTGAGTTATGTCATCAAGACATCAAGATAATAAAATGTGAGCAGAGTAGAGCGTGTGCATCAAGAGACTCTTGGGATGGCATCTGGAACGTTTTTTTTTTCTGATTGCTGAAAGTTCTCCAGTTGGGACTTGAAGGATGATTATTTTTCTGTATATTGACCAGAATAATTTGACAGGAACATGCTGCAGGTAAATGGTTCTTTCTGAATCGATGTGAATAAAATCCCTTGTAAGATGAGTTCAGTGTGTGTGCATTTTTTTTTTTTAAACAAGAAAAGATTGGATTGTTAGAGCTTCAGAGAAGAGTGAAGACAGCTGTGTTTGTTTTCTTCGGGAACCTAAGTAAAAAGTCTTGTTTTAAATCCTTAATCTGAAGAGGCAAATTAATGTAACAAAATAAACGGAGGACATCACATTTACTCGAGGACAGGACCTGTTGAGCAGCGCAGACGTCGTGAGGAGTGGGGGCGGAGTGTCCGGTGTCTTTGGGCTGGAGTTGGTTTTCCTGCCCCAGGGGACAGCGAGGAAGCCGAAGCCAGGCCTTGCCCGGGACAGTCGAGGACATTCCTAGTTCACGTTAGTTCACCAGGCACCCAGAGAGGCGGAGAAGAAGTGTTCTGGACAGGAAGTGGGAACTTAATACATTTTACACAAACAAAACCCATCCAGGAATTTATATTGTGATTTTAGTTGATTAAATTGGCACATTAATACTGTTATAATTAACCTTCTGTACTACGGTAGAAGGAATGGGGAGACAGGGTCTCCTCCTTAAAGGCATTCTCATGCCTTTGCTCCTGGAAGCGGCCAAGTCACTCATTAGTGTAGACTTGCTCTGTAGTTCTGCTGTTAGTCATTGTTCCCCTGGTTCTGTTAGGGCTGGCTCCGTGCCCCTGTGCGGTGGCCTGGCCTTGGCTGTCGTGAGCACATTTCAGTGCCGTCTTGGTGTGGTTTCTAGCCCCTTAGTCACTGGCGGGCTGTGTTGTACACTTAACCCAGTGTTGTTGCCTGTGTTTGCATTCCCAGAGTGACTTGAACTTCAAAGGAGGGCAAGCAGTGTCTGTGCATCCTTGGCGTGTGCCTTTCAGTAATTTTCCTAGTGGTTGAAAATGTCATTACTGAGACTTACAGTTTTGCCTTGTTGGGACAAAGATGATGGCAACCGGAGTGCTTACAGCCTTCTTAGTGTTTGTATAGGTTAATTCACACAGTCCCCCTAGAGGGAGGGACTGCCATCACCACCCTGCAAATGAGGACTCTGTGGCACAGAGAGGTTGAGTAATTTAGGTGAGGTCACACAGTAGTAAAAAGTAGAGTCAGGATTCGAGCACAGGGAGTGATGCGTTAACGTGTATGCTCTTTGCCACCAAATTAATTTGCTAAGGTGCTCAATGCAAGTGCAAATTATATGTGAAATAAGAGTACCTCGGGCCAGTCACTCAGATGGAGTTAGAAACTCATTTGTGTTTAACATTTCCAGCAACTGCTGAAACAAATATCTCCTTGCCACCAAATAAAGAAAAAGTTCATACTGAATGGGGTTTTAGATTGGGATAGAGAATCCTGTGATGTCAGGGTGGGAGATCTATCTTATTAGCTCTTCCCCTAAGAACAGAACCTCCCTATGACGTTGAGATGGTCGCATTCCTGACCGCACATTTGTAAAGATTTGGGAGGGTGTGGGAGAGAAAGGTCCCTGTCCAAGATTGCTTGCATTATAGTCAACCTACTAATTTAGCATCTGTCTTGCTTTGCCAGCCATTGGGCCAGAGTTTAGTTTTATTTCTGGTAAATGTGTAATTCTGTGGGTCTACTTATTTTATAACATAAAAGAATGTTGGAGCTGGATGGGGCCCCAGAGGCTGCTGACCTACCGGCCCTGTTTATGGACTTGGCAGGTTTGCACGGCTCCCACAGAATGAGCCAGGCCCGGCCCTGTCTTCCTGCTGCCTGGAAGCGCTGGCCCGGCCTGTTGGATTGGTGACACTGTTTACTGAGCACCTTGGCCATACTCTATGCTGGGTGTCAGAGCTACATGATGAAGAGGACAGATAGGACCCCAGTCCCCTCAGTGTCTGCCACCTCTTTGTCATTACAGCAAATTATTCCCAAAAGTGTCAGTTTACCTTTTATCCAAGAGGTTGAGTTGTACAAATTGAGGTAAAATGCCAATGACTGCTCAATTAAAGAAGTTCACCATGCTGATTAACTCACTGAGTGGCCTCTATTTAGTCTGAAACAGTGAAGAGTTTTGTTCTAGGTTTTAGAAAATTGACATTGTATAGAGAAACTCGACATGGTTCTTGAGGCTACATACATGTAACCATATACGTACATATGTGCCCGGGGCAGCATGGTGCACTACAGGGGAACTCCCTCCACTCATTACATGCCCCTGAGGGCAGAGAAGGCTCTCTGCTTACCAGCCCCGTGAGCTCTGATGAGTGGGAGAATGATACATGATTTACAAAAGTGGAGGGACCTCCTGAGACCCAGACCTGTTCCCTGGGCCCAGCAAAGCTTCCCCCCCGCCAGCATCACAGTCTTTACCTGCCACCAGCTGATGTCTGTGCTCTTCTTCCTGTAAGATCTGGAAGCAGAGGAGGACAGCTCTCTGATCTGGAACATGGCTAAGACACCAAGGGCTACCCTGTCTATGCATCAGGATTGGACACTTCGCCTGGGGCTTCTGCTCTCTGTGGACGTGGCTCATTATCCAGATGAAAGACCAGGTCCAGAGAAACAGCAGCCCCAGCAACACGACCGCATGGGGAAAGCAGAGTCAGACAAGTTTGTGTGGCAAGAAGGATGGCCTCTTGTCCTGCACTGCTGAGGGCACGATTAAGTGCTGGGTGCCTGGGACTGCTTGAGTTTTTCTCCATCACATTGAATGGCACTGTTGTCCCTGTGACTCTTGAGACTTCCTGAGAGATGCCATTGCAGTAGCAAAATATTAGAATTTGGTTATTTATTGATAGCCATGAATAGAATGAAAAATTGTTCCTACTTTCTAGGCTGCTGCCTTAAGTATCATTGAAAGGGAGAGAGTGTTTGCTTTTCTGGGGCACTGTATGGCAGCTGACATTTATTCTAGCATTTTTTTTTTTATTTAATAAGAAAATCTGAAAATGTCTTTCAAGTACTTCTTTCAGTTTAAAAAATAGAATCTTCTTCAGAGGGAAGGAGGCAGGCCCATACCTGCAGACTCCAACTTCCCCCAAGACCAGATGTGAGGGAGAATGTGGGCAGTGACTGGAACAGGGACCGGATTGCTCCACGGAAACCTTTCGCAGGCTCACAGATCTGGGGGGAGAGCTTCTATGGCTGTGCCTGCAGGAGCTCCTGGTGGACTCTGACCTCGAGGACCGTGTTTTGTTTCTCTTGAGGTGGAAAATGCTGCCTATGATACCCCATGGTGATAGAGAAGCCTCAAGTGACGTGGCGTGAGGCCTGGCCAGGAGCGATCTGGAGTTACCTGGTGGTGGGAGGGCCGTGGCGGCAGATGTGTGCTTTGAATCGTCTGTCTCCATCTGATACCTCATCACCCCACAGCAGGTGAATTTGTATGTTCAACCCTTTTGACTTTCTGTGTCGTACTTCTTGGAGAAAAATGACTTTCATGATCAGATTATAATCTGCCGCACACAAAGGGTTTTATTTTACCAAAATAAAAAGCCTTCTATTATTTATATCTATATTCTCCATTTTTTATACTCCCCCACCAAATGACTTCATAACTTATCACAAGTATAGACCTTGGAAATATATCAGTTTCATGTCTTATTAAGTAATCAAATTTGAAATTAAAAGCCCAGTAAAAACAGCTTTTCATTATTGTAAGCTACTTATCTGGAGCCTCTAGCAGGTGTGTGTCCTTTATGAATTCCCCCAAAGTGACGCCTGCTTTGCAATGCAGGTCAGGGTTGTCAAGATGACAGTGACAAAAGACTACATCCTTAGGTGTATCCAGCAGTTGGCGGAAGGCTGGAGATCATTCTCTCTGCCCGTAAGTGCATAATGAATGCCTCTGTGAAGTTCGGAGCAGAACTGTGGTTGTGTGAAATGGCCCCAGAACATTTCTTTAATAAATCTGTCTACTGCTTATGATAAAGGAAGTTTGCAGAGCTAAACAGGCAAGAAGACTTCCAAGTGCATCTTGACATCATAAATGTTGTTGCTTTGAACTTCCTCTGCAATCAGGTGGCATAATTCTGTGTATGTGAGCTTTAACAAAAACCGCAATGAAAATCTTCTTTCCCTCTATTACAATCAGATTGGCGTCTTCCTTTTATGGGTTGTGGTTGATGGGTTGTAAACTTCCAAAATGTTGATTCTCTTTCCTGTGGAGTTGTGTAGCACCTGAGAGAACAGATTGTTAATGGGGATGGGTGGATTACCAAACTCCCATCGTGCCTAATTAGTTGTGGTGACTTAGTGCGAATGTTCCCTCATTTTATTCCCACAGCCTGTGTGCACTTAAAATCACCTGCAAACTGTTAAAAAAAAAATTCACTATGTGTCTGTCATGTCTCCTCCTTTTTTAGTGAAATGGCCTCACACAAATGAGACGGAATAACCAACAAGTATAACACACAAGACTAAGGCTCAAATTAATCATTTCTTAAGACTGTTCAATTTGGAAAATATTTGATTAAATGTTTAATGGTATACAAAGTACTATATGCTATACATAAATGTAAAATATATTCAGAGAAATATAAAGAATATTGTAATATTTTGCCCACCAAAAGCAAATGTTTTTGTGGGGAGGTAACTCCAGTTAACTGTACGAGGTGCTTTAATACAGTCTGGGAGTCAGTAAGTGCTATGAGAGACCAGTTAGTAACTATTTTAAGCTTTGTGTGCCATATAGAGTCGAAACGCTGGGCCATAGCAGGAAAGCAGCCCCAGACGATCTGTAAGGAAATGGGGAGAAGGCAAGACAGGCTTGCAGCTGAGAGGGGAGGATGTCTCTGTGCGCCATGGACAGGGTAGGAGCAAGGACGGTGACGGTGCCACTTAGAGGGAGAAGGGGGGCTATTCTTAGAAAAGAGGACCTGCAGGTCCTTTGTTGACACCAAAAGGAGAAGAAGTGGTTGTGAAATGGGCACATTTGAAGTGGTTTTAGTGTAGATACAGACATGTGCCACCGTCACCACCCTCAGTATAGAACATTTTCGTCCCCTCAGGAGGTGACCCCATGCCCTGTATTGCTGCTCCACCCCGCACCCGCCCTCTTTACACCAGCCCTGAGTGACAGTCCTTCCTCTGGATGTTTAGATGAACGGAGTCATACAGCACGTGGCCCTTTGTGACTGGCTTCCTTCACTCAACGTGAGGTTTTCGAGGCGCATCCCTTGCAGCAGGAATCAGTCCTTCATTCCATTTTAAGTGCGATTCCACTACACGGATATACCACATTTTGTATACCCATTCATCATTGATGGGCACTTGGGTTGTTCCTACCTCTGCCTTCAGTTTTAATGACTGTATAGAAAAAGGAATATACACTCGATGGTGAGAACGAGATCATCCTTTTTCTCACTTGATAACTAGCTGACAAAGGGCAAATGTTGGCACGATGCTGAGACCCTTGGAAAGAACATTTCTTCCACAGCTTCATTAACTCCTCACCAGACCTGGGTCCAACTCGGGGCCAGATCACAAGACTTTCCCAAGGTTTCCTGGCCAGTGAACAATGGTGGCCATGGAGGATCCAAAGAGCACATTCTGGTGCATCAGACAAGTGACTGATGCCCAGAAGTAAATGCCGAAGGCTTTAGAACAGTTTGTTCTGCGTCTGCATGGACAAAACATGGCAAGTCTGTGCATCAGAGTATGCTAGTAAAAATTCTGTAGGTCACTAGATTGGTGGACAGTCACTGTTGATGAACCGCTCCCAAACTTCCCCACACTCTTGCAGTCTGTGGAGTCCCTCAAGTGTGACTTGAGCGCTGTCCTCATAGAGCACATGTGGGAACTCAGCACCAGTCCACTGCAAAGCACAGGTGGAAATATAAACCAGGAGATGCTGCTTTCTGTACATCTCACCTCTGGGAGAACTTTTGAAAGCCCAGGCTAGAATCTCCCTTGGAGGCACCCCTTCCCAACATCCCATGCTCCTGGGACCCCTGGCTGCCCCTGGTTGTTGTGAACTGCCTCCCTGTGCTGAGCCTCCCCCCTACCCCCGCCACTGGCTCCATACCCTGCCATCCCCTCTAGGCTTATGAGGGGCAAGCATGCTTTTTTCCTGGTGGTCCATTCTGCTGCCAGCTTACCTCCCCACCGGCCAGAGTTCTTGGCTGAGCGGTCAGCTAATGGCAGGCGTGTCATAGCCACTTCTAACGGGAAAGCCCACTGATCTGCCTGGGTCTGTGTGACTCAGAGGAGGAGGGGTCTTTGATCCAGAAGCTAATGAAAGGCCCCAGGTTCAGGGTGTGGGGCATGGACTCAGCAGAGGGCTGTGCTGGGTGCAGCAGTGCCTGCGCACGTCGGTGCGTGCTTCTAAGTACTGGAATTTATGTATCATTATGGCAGGTAATGCGCTTTCTGCTCTCTGTCCCAAAGACCACTTGTCATGTAGGAGAGACTTCCTTGTTTAGCATGCCCAGAATGTGGTGGGCCGGACAATGAGAGTAGTTCACAGAGCTCTGGATGGTAAACAGAGCATTTCTTGCTTATTTACTACGGACTCTTTTTTTTTTTTTTTTTTTAATGCTAGTTAGAAAGGAAAAGGAGAAGTCCAAGAGGGGGAGAAAGAAGAGGAACCTGTGGCGTGAGAAGGCAGGGGAAAGCTGGGGCCCATCTTGGGGATGCCCATCTGCAGATCTGAAGGCAGGCAGCTTTTTAGAAGCAGGATAGTGAAGGAAAGAGTGAAATGATTTTTAAAAGGAACCCTGATATTCTGTCTCTTTGGCTGAAAAGGGAACCACTTTACAAATGTATTTGCAGCTGGCAGATGGCTCAAAAGAAGATGAATTTGGTTTTCTCTGAAGGGAGGGAAGCTCATTGGAGACAGGCTAGGTAAATAACAGATGTCTTCATCAGCCCTCTCCCTTAGTGCTCAGGAGGTGGAGAGGTGTGGAGAGCCTCTACGTGGGGGATGTGTGCCAGGCTGCAGGTGTCCTCCCGCGCCCTGTTTGTGTCTATGTGTGGATGTGTGGAACAGTGGACACGGGGGCTGGGCAGCCCCTTCTCCCACGTCCCCCAGGACGACCCTGTCTGCGATTGGGTCCAAGCATCCAGCCGCTTGGTGTCCCCACCCCTTCCCGGCCTGGGCGTTTAAAGAGCTGTCTGTTTTATTTGGGAAACCCACGTTCTTTGGAGACCTGTTTAATTAAGTTCCCATTTGCACCTAACGCTGGCATACGTGGTGGATTTCTCTCATTGGAGTTATTTTTAGGTTGTTTTCTGGAAAGATGCCTCTTTCCCCGCAGGCAGCCTCTAACTGTGTGCCAGATAGCTCAGCTTTTGCGTTTTATTTTTCTGAGGACTTACTATTTTTGTGGTTTTTTTAGGGCTTATTTGACCTGGACTTCTGATAAGGTGTTTAAAAATAGCTTTTGTGCCTCCCGTGGGCTCTCGGCCTTTTACAATTACTCTTCCAATTTAAAATACCTGCTTTGTGTCATCACTTCGTTCTGGAAAGGACTTAAGTCCAGATATTTGAAGATTTCTCTAATTCCCCTTGCAGCTCTGGGTGTTGATGGCCTTGTTACCTACGCCTGCCCCACAGGGTAAAGGGCTGGGACCTGTCCCTCCTGTGGGCCTTCTGAAACTGACGCTAGAAACTTATGCAGACTGGTCGCTTTGCTGGTCTGCAGGTCTGTGTGTTTTTCAGTAGCTGGAGTCCTTGTTATCCTAAGGGTCTATAGGAGGTGTCTCTAGGCCATTTCCTTCAAAGCCTCCTTTGTAGGATGAAAAAGAGAGGCCAGGAGGGGTCGAGTCTCACTCAAGGTCACACAGCGAGTCTGTCAAGGCAGAGGTGGCTCTCTGGAATCCCTGGAGACTGTGTCAGGTGGCATTTGGAATGGTCAGTCCCTAAGACCATCTTGGGGCACCTGTGAGAGGGGGTGATTGTAGAGACTGGCGCGTGGCTGTGGGTGCCACACCGCCTTTCCTACGCCCCTTGCCTCCCTGGCTCCCTGGGGCTAGCTTACAGCTAGGTCATCCTCCTTCTGGAGCCTGGCATTTTCACTGTGGCCTGGGTCCTGGCCCTGACGTTCACTGTCATTTCATCCCTGGTATGCAGCCTCCAACCCTGAACGTGGTTCCTGTACTTCTGCTCCTCCCCTGGGGCTCTACTGGGGAGAGGGAAGCAGACATTCCCGTCTAGTCTGTTTGGAGCATAACTAGGACCAACTGCTGGAAATATGTGCAGAGAAGGCCCTGACTTGTCTGCCTGTAGGGTGACTCAGGCAGTGGGACTGGATTTGGACAATGTGGCTGGGACCTAGGCTCACAGCTATAGGAGTGTTGCTGTTTTGTGATCATAGGCTGTGCCCTGAACTGTTTGGCTCAGGCCTGTGCATGGTAACTGGAGTAGATCCTGGTGTGTGCAAGGTTTGTCTCAGAAGGGGATGGGGAAACTGCATCTCACACCCTTCCCTGGCCCACTGAGGCTGAGGAAGACAGAAAACCGGGGCTCAGCGCGGTAGACTGTACCAGCATTTACTGTCTGACCCTGACTTGTGGGGGTCGGTGAGCCCCGATGAACCTCCTCTGAGTCTGGGTGCAGGTGTGCAGAGGCTGGGGTTACCTGCCGAGTAGCACCACAGCTTCTGTTTGCCCATCAGGGCTTCTACCTGCTGGGCCCGCGTTTGTATCAGTTCTTTTAGCCTCCAGCCACAGCTCGACATGTGGGCTCCACTCTTTTCCCTTTTTTGTAGGTGAGTCCGCTGAGACATAGTAAAAAACTGGCCCAAGGTCGAGAGAGAGTTTGAACCTGTGCAGTGGTCTGGTGTGCTTTCCACCCTCGCACTGTAGAATCCCAGGAGCCACTGCTGTTCTGCCTGAGCCCAGGGAATTCTGGGAGGCCGCAGGGTGGGGGGGGTTGGGAAGGGGAGAACAGACCCACGTACGTTTCACTGTTGCCTCTGCCACCTGTGGGCTTTCTGTCCTCAGGCAGGTGTTGTAGTTTCTTG
The DNA here is from genome assembly GCF_964662115.1 of Mustela nivalis. Taxonomy (NCBI): domain Eukaryota; kingdom Metazoa; phylum Chordata; class Mammalia; order Carnivora; family Mustelidae; genus Mustela; species Mustela nivalis. The sequence goes on from NC_139027.1 coordinate 88,014,311, forward strand.
GACCCTCTGTGTTTTCATCTGTGGATGGGGGAAGATAAAGCTCTCTTCCCTCTGGGAGCAAAGGGGATCCTGTTTGTAAGAGGGCTTCATGGGGCATCAATGCCTGCATCCCCCCTGGTGCTCCCTGAAGTAGGTGCTCGTGGCTGGCTGCATGCAGAATGGGCAGCAAGCCCTCACGGAGACCCTGAACTTGGAGTTCAGTGCTCGGTGGTCACTGTGTTAATATTCTTCACAACCTTTTCAGTCTGTGTTTTGTGAGGTGTGATGGGACAGTGAGCACAGTGGCACTTGGTGCCTGGGCTACCACGTGGTTGGGCTTCCCCAGGACAGCCACTCCCTGCTGGGGCCACGGCTGGTGCGTCCTGCTTGTCTGAGGGTGGCTGGGCATCCTTGGGGCTCTGTGCGGGCCCGGCTTGTCTCTCCTGTCCGGGAAGCCAGCATAAAAAAGCATATAAAAACCCTGTAATGAGTAGGAGAATGATCGCCCCAAACAGGAACAGCCTTTGCGGGCTGCGTGCACACAGAACCTGTATATTTGCACGGGGTCCCCCAGTTTAGGTGGGTGGACAGCCTCAGTTATTTGGGATCTAGAAGGTAGAAGATTGGGTTAGTGAGGAGCAGGCCTCCCTTGTGGCTGTCCTGGGGGTGGACACGGCAGCTGCAGTCCTGCTGGTTTTCCGGGCAGGCTGGCTGTGCTTGGGAACGTGGTGTCCTGTGGTATTTGCTGTGTCTTGGTGACCAGCATCCTCGGAGTTCCCCTCTGGATGCTGGGGACAGCAAGAACCTCAGGCACTGTAAATGGCCTTGACTGCATGTGTTTAAATGAAAAAATAAAACAAACCCACGCTCTAAACCCTGTGAGATTAGGGCTGCAGTGAGCATGCATCACAGTCACATTTTTGTCCCTAAAGAATCAGTTCCCAACAGTGCAGGGCAGGGATTACTTTAAAAGTCCATGTGATGAATAATGTAAAAAAGAAAGCTCTGTGAGCTCAAGGTGTGCAGGGAGGAAGGGGTCTGACGGGCTGTCTCACAGTGGGGGAAACTGGCTCTCGGTATGTGCCCTGCAGAGGACATTTGGCAATGTCTGGAGACAGCTTAGGGTCGGGGGGAGTTGCTGAGCATTCTCAAGTGTGTATGATAGACCCCACCACTTGTCTCCGGTGCCAAGGCTGAGAAGCAACATCTCTCTTTAAAGAGACTGTGGGGCCATTGTCCTGGCAAAGAGGGGAGCCCCTCCCTGACAGCCTGCCCTGTTGGTGACAGCTCTCGCACTCAGTTCTGGGCTGCCACTTCTCATCCCCACATTATCTGCCGTATCACTGGGCCCTTCAGGTCTCAGAGCAAAGAGAAGGAGAAAAGCCTTTTGCTCATCAGTGGTCTCTCTCTACCCATTTTCTGTTTGCCATGAAGGCCTGCAGACCCTCACAGTCTGGGTGCCACCCCACACCCCACCCCCACCCCCCGGTACAGGGCTTGGTACAGGGCTGTGTGGTCAACCCAGCCATTGGGGACAGACGGTGGAAGGGGAATGGGGGATGGCACTGAGAATAGACAGACCCAGGAGGCAGGCAGAACAGCAGCCCCAGCCCCTCTCCATGCGATCTCATGAGTGAGAGTATTTGTTTACTTTTTCCTCAGCTTACCCTGTGCAGCCCAGAGCAGCTCCAAGCTGCTAGGGAGGCTTGCACACCACTCAGAGGGCACAGCCCCAGTGGTGACAAGTGTAAACATGGATGTACATGCTGGTGCTTTAGGAAACCAGCATAAACACTGTCTTCTCAGCAGATGTCTTCATGCTTCCTAGAGGGAAAATCCTGCCCTCCTAAGAGTGTTATGTCCTGTGCTGCTAAGCCAGCAACATTCCACTGATTTGTCTAACAGGTCTGAGATCAACACCAGGACACACAGAGCCAGAAAAGAACGTTGGTTGAGAGGCAGCTGTTTTAATGAAAGGCATTGGTTAGACATCTCAAGAAGATGGGGAATACAAGAAATGACTGCAAACCACGTGTGGGTTTGGGTGGAGGCCTGGCTAGGTTTGTTACTTTGAGGCTCACAGCAGACATGCAGATGTTCTCTGAGAGGCCCCCTTGGCCCAGCCGCTTGTGGTGGGTCAGAGAGGGTGGCCACCTCCTCCCCTTGCCCACCCTCATGGCACAGAATAAAGGGACGCGTTCACACCTGGTGGAGCAGAGGGAAGAATGCAACCCCCTCTTCCCTTATCCTGGACTACACAGGGTCATCCCGAGCCCTTCTGTGGACAGCAAGTCCCTGGCCTGGTATCAGCATTGGCAAGGCTGCTCTGAGCGTCCGAGCCCGCCACAGCCCCACGAGACTGGAGCTTCACCTGTTTTCGGGCTAGTGCCAGCCGGGTCCTGAAACCATTTAAAAGAGAGATGGCAGGGGAATTCTCCAGGGACCACATTTCTGCTGCTCCAGGGGCCTTCTGCCATCTAAGAGCTCCTGATGTGAAATCCTGACTGGATGCATTCGACTTAGAGTTTTGGTGGTGTCTTCTCTCCCTGCTGTTTGCGCCGCCTGCCTTGGTGGTGATGACCGGAATTGTTTCCGGACACTGCCCAGCGCCTGCCAGCAGGCGAATTGCCCTCGTTGAGAACCACTGTCTAGAACAGTCTCCCCGGCTTTGCTTCCTAAGGCATTGACCTTTTGAAGACACCAGGCCGGTAGTTATTTTTTAAAATGTCCCAAGTTCTGGATTTGCATTCTGGTCATTGACTTGTTTCTCAGTTCCCTGTATTTCCTCCAGATTGGAAATGGGGCCAAACTAAGGCTTTTATTGCGTATCAGTTCAACGACATGCAAAGCCTAACTTTTAAAGTAGAGCCCCTTCAGTGACTGTGTACACTCACAATGAAAATAACGTTTGGGGGTGGAGCAGGGCATGTTTCTCACACGTGGGTGAGGGCGGCTGCGTGTCTGCCAGGAGTGTCTCAAATCTCAAAGCAGGCGGCTGGCGGCCCACACTCTCACGGAACGTGCTGTCTTCAAAGCTCAGCAGGGCTGTTGTGTCGCGTCTGGTTGCCTTGCTCGCTTGCTAGTAGAGGGCTGCCCGCCTCTGTGTCGTGCCCCAAGCAGCATTCCCCTGGGGCAGGTGAAAGCTCCATGTACACATGTCCCTGGCACTGCCGGACCCTCCAGCTCAGATGGTCTCTGTCTGCATCCTGTTCTTCCATAGAAACCAACTGAAGGTTCTGCATTATTTGTTGACTTAAAAAAGCAGCTCTGTGTTTCTCTCTGCTCCATGGAGTACTGAGACGATTGTTCTTTAAAGTGCTTGAAGGCCAGTGGGGATGTGGGACTCTGGGGGACTGTCCTCTGGACTCTGAGGCCACCCTTCAGGCTCTGCATTCACTCTTTGGGCACTTCGTGAGCCAGAATGCATGAATGGTAGGGTGGTGAGCCCTCCCTGCCTGGAGATCCTGCTCAGTGTCCAGGGTTGCTCCGGGGACTCAGCATGTCACGAACTAGAGAATTTGTGTCAGGAGAGACCCAGGGTCACTTAACTCTTGCAGGTCTATCCCTGTGCCAGCATCAAAGTCAAGTTCATTCTTAACATCTTTTGCCCAGTTTGCATTTGGGCTAGTAAGTCTGTTTCATGGGTGAAATCAAGCTTGACGCAACTGTGCGGTTGGGCTCTGCCTTCGTGGGAGGTGAGAGTTGTGCATGAGGCCTCAGGTGCCCGAGGCAGGGCCCAGCCTGCACCAGCTGGAGGAAAGGCTGTGGGGCTGGATGTGCTACTCTGAGAAGGAGGGGTGCTGTGGCTGTGTGGGGTTACAGAGGTGGTAAACTGGGGGACAAGGGCTCAATGGTGAGAGAAGACGGAGCACCGTGTTGTATAATCACGCTGTCATCAAGTGTAAACAGAGAGGTCTGTTTACAGAGGTTCGTTTTTATGAGCTACAATTATTATTTCTGGTAATTCTGGTGTATGGTAATCATTAGAGTAAGCTGTGTATCTGATTAAATAAAGAATTTGTCTCTAATGTATGCCAATTTAAAGATGTCTTCTGTGTTCTCTTTGTCTCTGGGGGAGGGGAGGCAGGTTGCTATGGAGACAGCATAAGAGAAAGAGACAGTGAGGAAGCTTAGCAGTTTCGATTTGGAAAATATTTGTGATGTAGGTAATTATATATGTAATAATGTTAGGCAGCAGAGCCATCTGCCTTTGGAAAGATGTGTGTCGTGGAATTTTACAGTAAAACAGTGTTTCTGTAAGGCACAAAATGCTATTTGTGTGTTATTAGGATGTTGACATTGTGCATGATAAAGATGCTGTGGAGGCCTGAAATGTTGGCAGGGGTGCAGGTGCTGCGTGCTCTCTTGTGCCGTCTATGGAATTTGGGAAGCTATCTCCCTTGGAAATAAAACATTTATGCCGTAAGGCTTACCTGAGACTCAACTGAGTATGTAGCTTAGATCAACTTTAGTCAGGTTAATCGATTCTGAGCCATTTCAACAGCACCATTTTCTTTCTGTCTCTCTCTCTCTCTCTTTTTTTTTTTTTTTTTCAAGTAGGCTCCACACCCAGCTTAGAGCCCAACACAGGACTTGAACTCACAGCCGTGAGATCCAGACCTGATCTGAGATTAAGAGTTGGACGCTTAACCTACTGAGCCTCCCCGGCGCCCCTCTGTCTCCTTTTCTATTAAACTATATCTCGTATTGTTGGTGCCAGTTTAACAAATGGACACATTGGAGTTTGCCTCTGTTCTCTTTTTCCCTGGCATTGCTGTTTGGGTTTGCTCTAATTTGGAATTCTTTCTTTTACTCACATGTAGTTGGTAATCTCTCCCTACCCCAACCCTTAACCCTACCCCTAGTTTGTGATTCCTGATGTGATTCGGAAGACAAGGCACAGCACTTGTTCATTGTAACAGCTCAGTACATGTCTGTCAAATGCGTGTCTAGGCACTGAGCTGGTCCCTCAGCCTTGACAGAGCTTTGCATCCTGAATTTAAGCTCTGCTAAAACATGATGGGATGATTCTGGGGTTCCTCAGTGACTCCTCTAGCAGAGGTGAGGTTTTAGTTCATATACTGAGGTGGCAGGTTCTAGATGGATGCACATTCACAGACACGTCTGCCCTCCAGAGGTGGGGGTGTATTCCTTCCCCTTGAACCTGGACTCTGGGACAGCTTTTACCTATAGATTATAGCAGACGTAACTGCCAGTGTCTGGGTCCAGCCTTCAGAGATACTATGTCTCTTGGAATACTTGGCCTGGGAACCTGACCATCCTATGAGGAAGCCTAAGAAGCCCTGGGGAAAGACTTCTGTGGGGAGGAGTGGGGGTCCCAGCTGATGGTCCTGGCTAAGCCGTGACAGCCAGCATCATGTGTGCTCTGTAGTGAGCTTCTCACAGGCGGGTCCTCTGGTCCGAACTGACCTGCAAGGCTGTTCTCATGGAGAACAGAGACACACTTTTCCTGCCAAGTCCTATTCAAGCTTCATGTTTGTAAGCAGACTGACTCTTGTTTTAGGCCCCTGAGTTTTAGACTGGAGCAGTAGATAACCAGGACACTTAGTTGTTTCTCTAGCCTCTCTACTGTTGTTCTGGGAGTATCCCAGTGTGGAATAGTCTTTTCATAGGAAGGAAGGTAAAAGATACTTGCCTAGGTCATACACATTGTTGACAGATGTCCCAAGGGTGTAGTGCGCATGCAACTCCAGCAGTAGGCAAATTCAGGATAGTTATCTCTTAGTGATAACTTTTGTTTAGAGAAGATCCTGAAAGAGAGCCAATGTGGGTGGATGGAGAAGCTTTGAGGGATCTAGGTCACCTGAGAGTAGTGCGTTTAGCAGAGGGGCTCCAGTGGAGGTCCATCATTGATGGGGATGCACCCAGAGTGGACAGAGCTGACCATGGCATTGGGTCAAATCAAACCCACACCCTTGGCCCCTCTTTTCCTTAATGCTCCTGGTTAGATGAGGTTTTCTTGTGGGCACAGCCAGTGTACTCAATGTGCTAGTCTGGGGTTGGTTCTGTGTTTACTCAGCCATTCTTAGGATGAGCATATTGGGCCTTTGGTGAGTAATTTATGCAAAGGATGAAGAAGACCCATCAGTTCTGTCTTTTTCTCTCTGCACTGTGGTCTGGCTGCCATTGTTGGGTAACTGAGGCCTGATGGTCTGATATCCTCTGGAGTCATGAGGTATTTCTGGACTATAAGAAAACCGAGAGGTCATCAGATTTTGAAGTTTCTTCTAGCTGGGTCATGTGCATGTGACCTCAGCAACCTGACCAACTTTTCTTGGCTACAGGGATTTGCTGGCAAGCGTGTAATGGTCAGTTCTCTGGAAAAAAGCTCTGATGGCATGTGCCAATTTGGCGATATAAACACATCCATCACGGCAGATTCCAAGCCACCAATGTGATGTCACTGAACTAAGGAGAGATGTGCATCATTGGCTCACCTGGCCCAGTGCAGGTGGCTCTGGCCCTGGTCCCGGGCACAATGAGGGAATGAGGTCAGTGTGAGGTGTGTGTGCATGCGTGTCTGTGTCATGTTATCTGAGTAAACGTGCCTGCTCTCCTGGGACAGATATTCCTTCCTTTTGGACTTTCTGCCCTTTCTTCCTTTTTGGTGTTAAAATCACTTTTGTTTTAAGAGTTGATTTGTCATTTTTATTGTGGTAAAATAACACATAACACAAAATTGACCATTTTAGCCATATTTAAGTGTGTAATTCAGTGGCATTAACATTCACAGTATTATGCAACTACCACCATGATCCTTTTCCAGAGCTTTTTTGTCATCCCAAACAGAAACCTTGTACCCTTTTCACAGTCCTTCCTCATTCCCTCCTTCCCCCAGCTCCCTGGTAACTTCTGTTCTACTTTCTCTCTCTATGAATTTGGCTGTTCACATAAGTGGAATCATATCATATGATGTAGCACATGTCAGAATGTCTTTCCTTTCAAAGACTGAATAGAATTCCTTTGTATGTACAGGGCACATTTTGCATATCCATTTATTCATCATTGGACATTTGAGTTGTTTCCAGCTTTGGACTCTGAATTATGATGCTGTGAACATGGGTCTCTAAGTACCTATTTGAGTCCCTGCTTTTCTGTTTTTTTTTTTTTTTTTTTTTAAAGACTTATTTATTTATTTATTTGACAGAGATCACAAGGAGGCTGAGAGGCAGGCAGAGAGAGGGGAGGGGGAAGCAGGCTCCCTGCTGAGCAGAGAGCCCACTTCGGGGCTTGATCCCAGGACCCCGGGATCATGACCTGAGCTGAAGACAGAGGCTTTAACCCACTGAGCCACTCAGGTGCCCCTGCTTTTCTGTTTTTTGAGCATAAAACTAGAAATATTATTCCAAGACTTTTAATGCAACTAGTCTATTAAAGTCCAAAATGGGGAACCACTGGTCTTCTCAGTTTTTTCATTCTTGCGGGAATTGCGAGAATTGAGCCCAGAGAGGCTAGATGCTATTTTCCAAGTTGCATGGCTAATGACTGGCATATTTGGTCTTGGAACCCAAATCCTTGGGGGACAGTGTTGGCTGGAGTGACATGAAGCAAACTGGAATGAGCATCTGAGCTTGGAGCAAATGGTCTGAACAGGGCAGTTAGCCGATTTTTCCTGACACCAGCAGGCATGCAGAAGGAAGCTCTTGACCAACCTTGTCCCAGCTCAGGGAGGTATCTGGGCCGGGCTGGACACAGTGGGGAGGTGGAGTCTGGTGAGCCTTTTCCAGTGAGCAGTCAAGGGGAGGAAGCTGGATTTCCTACTGAGGTTCTCTTGGTCCAGGCAGGGAGAAACTCCACATTGCTTTTGACTCTCCGTTTTTAAAACACGAGTCACTGTAAAACATAGTATTTTATTTCTTAAAGATTTGTTTGTTTGAGAGAGAAAGAAAGTGCGTGTGCACATGCATGTGTGAATGTGAGCAGGGGGAGGGAAAAAGAAGGGAAAGAATCTCTAGCAGACTGTGCATTGAGTGGGAGCCAGTGTAGGGCTTGATCTCAGGACCCTGAGATCATGGCCTGAGCCAAAGCCAAGAGTCAGACACTTAACCGACTAAGCCACCCAGACATAGTATTTTAAATTGAAAAATTAGTTTATAAATCCAGGTAAGAATGTTTCTTTTTAATTGAAAAGAGAAAAACCCTGTTTTTACGTGGTGGAGTTACTCCTGTCCTCAACCTGCCAGGGCAACCTTCCAGGCTTGCTTCCTGCCTCTGCAGGGGGACAGGAGTTGTCTGCTCAACTCTGTCGCCTCTCAGGGCATGGGCATTGCTGGTGGCCCATGGGTCTATTTTGCTTGGCTCTGGTCTTTTGTAGAGAGTGTATCTACTTTGATTAAAACACCCGTTTATGCATATCTGTGGGGCCTCTGGAGAAAACATTACTTGCAGAATTAAGCTCAATTAAAGGAGAGTTGAGCCCTGCCACTAGGCCTGCAAGCTGATGGGGGATGGCTCAGTGGCAGAAATAAAAAGCAAGGAGGCAACCATGATAAATGGCAGGATGGGAAGTGGGAAGGGGGTGTCCCACCATTGCAGCAGGCGTTGGTTACAAGCCTGGGTTTTGTTTAACATTTTTATTAATGATGTTGGAAGCATCAGTAAACAGCAATTTAATGAAATTCACAGATGATGCCAAATCGAGAGGTGTTAAAAACAGCAGTGAAGGCAGAGCAAAGCCCTGGAGAGGGGAGAAAACTGGAGAGGACATAGCATGGGCCTTGTTGAAGAAAAACATAGACAAGGAACAAGTAGAGGGAGGGAAGGAACCAGCCTGCACAGGGGTTTAACAGGAAGATGAGCATCAGGACAGCTAAGGGGCCATTGCAGATGGGGAGGGATGAGCTTAGAACACCATGGCTCTGATTAAGGAGCACACGTGATGTGATGAGCTCTGGGTGTTACACACAACTGTTGAATTATTGCATTGAACTCCATATCTGAACTAATGATGTACTATATGTTGCCTAATTTAATTTATCTATGGACTCTGAAAAACAATCTGAGGAATTTAATTTAAATTTAAAAAAAAAAAGGAGAAGAAAGAATGCGATGGCCATGGAGAATGTTAAAGATGCAAAGACCAATGGTATTCTTGCATTCCCCACCCTTCTGTCACTTCTTAGAAACCTGAATGCAGAGTCCATTGGTTCAATAAGCAATTCAATGAATACTTGTTTTGGCACAGCTGGACCAACTTCAGAATTCCAGGAAGATATCTAAGATTCAGGGGTGATTCTGTGTTTGGTGAATGCGTTGGTGGGAATGGTTTTCCTGATGATGGTTTGGAATCATGGCCCTGGGTGAGGTATGGTTTTGTTTGGCTTCTAGCTGACTTGTCAGGGTCCCAGGCCACTAATATCTCACTTGGAATTCTCTCCCTCCTTTCCTTTATTCCTATCTCTCCAGTTCCATGAAGTAAGGCTCCCCAGAAAAGGCTAAGGAAGGTAAATTGACTACAGTTAAATTCTAGTACAGGTGGCCTCAGTGAGGAGACTGCTTTGACCCATCATAGCTGATTAACAGTCCCAACTTGGACATTTCATTTAGGACCTTGACATGGAGAAACAGTATAAGAGTCTCAAAATGAATCCATTCTAATAATCACTGTGGCAGCTTGTGGGGCTTAATTATAGCACCAAGGAAGGCCTAGCATTGCTTTCCTGTCTGATTAGAGAAATGAGATGTAGCTGGGGAGCTTATATGGCATAGCCACTGTCCCAGGCTGGGCACTGAGAGAACAAGGGAGCACGAGACACAAGCAAGCTGCTGTCTGGTGGGGAAGAAAAATGGTTGGAATATGATGTGACAAATGATAGGACAGACTTCTTGCCCAGGATCCCTGGAGGAGGCCTTGCCCTGAGAGCTAAGCAAGTAGAAATGATGTTCTGAGGGGGTAGAGGAAACGGTCTGGATGCAAGTTCAGAGCGATCTACTAATGTAATAAGTAGAGATGTTATTTGGATGCTCTTGGCTACACCCAACTGAAAGTGGTTTAAATTGTAGGGAAACTCATGATCTCATTTGTCAAGAAGTCTGGGAGTAAATAGTCCCAGGGTTGGACCTGGGGTCAAAGATGTCCTCAAGGATGCAAGCTCTTCCTCCCACTCTATCTACCACACCCAGGCTGTCCCTCACAGTGGAAGATGGCTGATACAGCCCAGGCCTTGTGTCCTTCAAGGATGACGTCCTGTGACAGATGGAAAGGCCAGAGCTCATGGAGCTGCTCTCCATTTATGAGGGAAGAAAGTTTTCCCCTTGCATTTCACTGGTGGGAATGTGGCCACAGGGTCTGCAAGGGAGTCTAGGAAAGTAAGTGCTGGGCATTTTCAGCCTCTGTCTTAGGCATAGGCTCTTAAAGCAAGAATGATGGGGTTGGTGGGGGACGGATGGATGTCAGGGGGATACCTGCTATGTTGGCTACAGCAGGCCCAGAGGATTGGTGTCAGGACTGTGGATCGTGAGTGTGGCAGTTGGGATTGGGTTAAAGGGGGTCTCATGGGCCACATTCTGGAGTCTGACTTTATCCTTGTCCTTGAGTGGGAGACCATGGTTTTAAAGAGCAGTGGGACACAGTTGCTCTGGTTACAGGGTGGTAGATGGCAGGGAGGTGTGGTTAGGGGACATGCATGTAGTTAGGTTATTTTGGTAATCCAGGTAGGTGATAGTACTAGATAGTACTAGAGTGCAGAGACGGCTGCCTCAGTGATCCCTCGAGGGGTCTTAAAGTCAGGCCCTGAGGCGAGATTTGATGATTGGATTGAATGTGGGGCCAGGGGAGGGAGAAAGTCTGAAATGTGCCCCATGTGTTTGGTTTGAGTAAATGAAACAGGGACAACATGCAGGTGCTCAGGCTCAGAGAGAGGAGGAAGACAGCGTTTTCTATGATTTGTTTAGATATACAGGCTTGTACCTGTGCTACATATAACATCAGAAGTGGTTGGACAAAACAAGCTAAGATGTAGACTGGAAATAGAGCTTCAACACATGGTTTATGGTTAAAACCACAGAAGGGTATGGGGCACTTAAGGCAGGTGATGAAGGAACTAGGCAGAAGGACTCATGTGCTCCTTCTGAAAGCAACTGTCATGATGGCTGAATAGAGGAGGAGCCCAAGGGCCACAAAGGTGAGGCAAGAGCCTGGAGAGGTCTGGGCTCTGAGCACCAAGGAACAGAGATGTTGAGATAGGAGTGAGGGCCAGGATGGCCAGGTGCTGTAGGAGTGAGCAGTGAGATAGGGTTAGGCATTCTGTTGACAAGAAGCAACAGGATAGGGACTCTTTTTGAAGAAGGACATCAGATTCTTAACTTTCTCTGGAAGAATGGGTAAGCCTGACCTTCTAGCTCACACTGCCAGTGCTTCTGGGAACTCCACCACCAGAAAGCTGGGGTCTGGCTACTATTTCATGCATGACCTTGAACCAGTCACTGCCACTCTCTTCACTTTACTTCCTCATCTGCCAAGCGAACAAGGTCTGTGGGCCTCAGGGAGCCGAGGAGGGTGGGAAGGTTAGCAGGGAGGCTTTGGGAAGTGGAAGGCCCAGTGGGGAAGCCATAGAGATGTGGGGTGAGTCAGAAGGGCTCTCAGGTGGAGCCAAGGACCAGGTAGGGCCTGCCTGTTCTGGCAGGAAGCACGGCTCCATGAGAACCAGCCAGTCATTCTGGTCACACACTGACTTAATGGCAGAATGTGGTATCAGATAATCTGGGAAGCAACTTTGGTATTTCTAAATCTAGTAATTGTGGCTTTTATTTATTTTTATTTTATATTTTATTTTTATTTATTTTATATTTTTTAATTTTTTATAAAGTAGTCTCCATGCCCAGCATAGAGCCAGATTCGGGGCTTGAACTCATGACATTGAGATCAACACCTAGCTCAGATCAAGAGTCAGATGCTTAACCCACTGAGTCACCCAGGCACTCCTAATTCTGGACTTAAAAAAAAAAAAGAGCAGCATTAAATTTTTAGCTGAGATTATAAAGTGTCACAATTTACTGTGCTAAAACATTCTGCGTGTCTGTCTGTCTCTTTTCTTCCTCTCTCTCTCAGCATTTGTCACTTTTGTGGTAACAAGTCTGCATTTCATTCCCTAGCTAACTCCAGGTGGGGAGGGAATGGAAGGGGGTGAAGGCGGCTTTGGGTCCTGGGAGAAGAAGGGACAATGAGTCTTCATTGCACAACTGTTTTCTTGGTTAAAATCATGACAGTCAATTTAACACAGGGGAAGAGAGTTGCTCTATCGAGAAGAAACGTTTTGACGAAGATCAATGAATCCAGATAATCTGTAAAATATGCAGTTTAGCCGACCTCTTCACAAGCCACTTTAAACCTTTGGAAGAGCAGCAGGGGGAAAATGAGTCCATTTAAGCAGCGTGTTTCCTGGGAGCGCGCTGTGAATTCTGTGCATGTGACCTCCGTGGAGAGCCGCCGGTCTCAGGCACTTGCTGTGTGGCTCTGGAGAGAGCCTAATGGGATGAGCTTTGTCGTTGCTGATGCCGGGGTCCCAGCAGTGGGGATTTATTCTTCCCGGGGATGTTGCTTGTTGGAATGAGCTTCTGGAATCGTACAGCATGTCATGTGCTTATCCTTCGACCTCATCAGAGACACTATACACAGTTGTTTCTCAGGGTGGAGGGTGAAGCTAGACTCGGCCCCTGTGTGGGTTCTATTGGTTTGTCCCATTTCCTTCTTCTGGGATGTTATGAATCCTGAGAACACACAACAGGGGGTCCACTCAAAGCCGCAGGTATATGTTCAGCTTGCGCTGTGCCAGGGCCACGGGGTGGGGGGGTCGCATGGGCCTTTGGGTTGGTGGTTGAGTGCTGAGTTCCCAGGTTCCTTCACTTCCACGCCTCATGCTTCACAGACCTACATGGTCATCAGGGAGGAGAGGGTTCCAGGCAGATAGTAGCTAGTTAGCCCGAGCAGTGAACACGTGAGCCTCCCAGGGAGAGCACAGACTTGGCTACAGCACAGATGAAAGAGCAAGATGGGAGCCACCAGGCCCTGGGATACCTGGCCACAGTTGAGTCTGGCCCAGAAAGAGTAGCCACCGCCGCCTCACAGTCTCCTTCAGATCCTGAGCACATTCCTGCCCCACTTAGTCTAGGGGATTCTAGGAAGCCTAGTTCCCAGCCTCAGGAACACTCCTGGGAGGGAAGTATTTATCAGCCTCATTATCTCCTTGAATTCCGTACTCAAAGCTGTCCCCTGTGTTAAAGTGGTTAGAGCCCCTTTGCAGAGGAGGAACCTGAGTCTTAAGGAGTAAGTCACCTGAGGACGGCCCCACGTTTTGTCAGGGAGCTGCAGAACCCTGGGCTCTTTCCCCTCTGGAAAAGCCTGAGGGTGGTGCCAGGTGTCTGACACTGCGGCTGGTTGACTGTCTGACTGTAAGGCTCTGCAGGGAGCTGCCCGGGCCCCTCACTGTGGTCCTGCCCTCCTCCCCACTCCAGGCGGGTGTCCTTGGGGTTCCAAAGGTGGGTCAGACTGCAGAGTCACAATTATCTGATTGTCTTCTAGAACTTGATTTAAAGCAGCATAAAAATATTTATTTTTTACTTGTACTAAATTACACATAAATTTTACCATTTTAAGTATTCTTAAGTATACAGTTCTGTGACCTTAAATGCATCCATGCTATTATGCACCCGCCACCAGTATCGGTCTTCCAGACTTTTTCATCTTGCACGACTGAAACTATTCCCATCCCACACCAACTCCCGCCCCCTCATTCCTCCAGCCCTGGCACCCCGTGTTCTCCTGCAGAAGTCTCGATGAATCCGATGATCCGGGACTTGATGTGAGTGGGATCATACAGTATTTGCCCTTTGGTGACCGGCTCATTTCACTGTCTTCAAGATTCCCCAGTGACAAAGCACATGTCTGGATCACCTTCCTTTTGGAGGAATGTATGGGTAGACCATATTTTGTTTATCCATTTGTCTGTCAACGTTTGCTCTTGTAAAAATATTTTCATAGGCTGTATTCTGGGAGCAATCACTCACTTAATACAGTTTTATCTTTTCACTGAACCTTCTGAGTATGCTTTGTTATTGTTTTAAGTCCTCAAACACTCGAGAGTCTTATCTGTAGATACACAGTTGGGGCTGCGGTTAACATACATGAGTGAGGGGACAGCTCGGCTCCCAGGTGAACATCACTGGCTGACAGTTCTTTTTTTTTTTTTTTAATATTTTATTTATTTATTTGAGAGAGAGCATGTAAGAGTATGACTGGGGATGAGGGTGGGGGTGCGTGCTGAGTGGCAGAGGGAGAGGGAGAAGCTGACTTCCCACCAACAGGGAGTCCAATGACATGGGACTTGATCCCAGGACCCCGGGATCATGACCCGAGTCCCAGGACCCCAGGAAAATGACCTGAGCTGAAGGCAAACACTTACGCTCTGAGCCACCCAGGTGCCCCATGGCTGTCAGCTCTAAATTTGTTCCTCTGGGACCACGGTCCGTCCTCTAGCCCTGGCATGTGAGCCATCCCTGGTCCCAAACTTACTCTTGCAGTTGCTTTTTTTCTCCAGCTCAGGGTTTAGGGCCAGGATTGAAAAATAGGCTTACTCCTCATCTTACCATAGGAGGAAATCCTCTGGGCCAGGTATCTTTAGGATGCTTGGCCTCGGGGCAGGGTTTTCCCTCCTCTGACTTCCTATATCACACATGTTGGATAGACATGATGGATGATTGGGTGAGGAGGATGAACACAGGAGTTGCCAGCAAGGAGGCTAATGTTCCAAGGCCTCTGTGGAAAGGAGAGCTATTGCTTCAGACCACAAACCATAGCCTAACAGTAAGAGCCGATTATTGTCCTACTCGATTAAATTAGCATGAGGCTGGGAGTCGTGCTAGGGCAGGCTGGGCCCACTTGCTGGTACCAGTCGTGGAGGCCCCGACTGTGCCAGGTTTGCAAAGCCTCCAGCCTCCATTGTACCATTTATAAATGCCCCTTCACTTGGGCTGCTTTCTAGAGCAGCAGGGACCCCACCTATATACCCTCAAAGTAATCCCAGGACTACTTCAGTGCCTCTTGCCATACCCCAACCCACCAGAAGGCTCTAAAAGCTCTATTTGTAAGCTAAAGTCCTCTGACAGAGCTTAAAAACAACAGCCTGAGCTATTAGTAATAAACCTTAAATATCTAAGGCTGGTAAGCAGCTGCTGAAAGGCAGGCTTCCCAGGTCTCACACACACCCCTTATTCCTGTCGCTCACTTTCTTCCCCTGTCCTGCCTGTCCTAAATGAGGAGAGGTGTTGGTGTTCCACCTCTGTTTTCCTTTGCACAGGCTTGGCCATGTCTTGCAGGTTCCTGGCCATGTATGATGGTTCCTGGCAATGTCTGCAGGTTCCTGGCCACATCTGCGGGTTCCTGGCCATGTCTGCAAGTTCCTGGCCATGTCTGTGCATTCCTGGCCATGTCTGTGTGTTCCTGGCCAGCTAATGTTCCTTCACCCCATGCAGCCTTTGTCACTAGGTGAAGCACAGTTCATGGGGCATAGGGAGCCCTTTGCAGACCAGAATGCTACCTGTCATGTGCATGATTAATGTGGGCAGAAGGTTGGCGAGGGCACAGGTGGCTTTTAAACTTACCCTCCCTTTGGCCTGTTCTGACTTTCTCACCGGTGTGGAGCACACAGGCCAGGCTCTTACACAGAAATGATTGTGTGAGACCTTCCTTCCCTGGCTCATTTATTTATGGTGTGCCTAATTTCTATGTCCGAAGCTTCTTACAAGGAGAGGAAAATATGGTAGAAAAGGAAACAGAATGCAGTTTCTACTGGAAGTGGGAGTGTCAGGGTGGCCTTTGGGGAGCAGCAGTGGTTGGGTAGGAGAGGCTCAGGACCTGCCCAAGCCCAGCACACAGCCAGTACGAGTGGGCCAGATAACTCTAGAAGACTGCTGTGCTGTCCTTTGGTCACAGTGTGGGAGGTGAATTTGCCAACTGCTCACCCCCCACCCCGATGGGGCATGTCTTCACAACTCCATACAAAAGGAGCTGCCCGACTCTTGGAGACCTTCTGGGGCAGCTCATCCCAGAGTGCTCGAGTGACCCTCCCCCTCCAGGGTTTCTGCTCTTGCTTTTGTCCCCTGCTTTCCCCTGGGCATTTGGACATTGCAGAGAATAACGTACACACTGAGGGTGGGCCACGGTGAAGATGACCATAGTTGATGGGCTAATAGAGGGTATTGAGACAGAAAACTTAATCTCCTTTCTGCCCTTAAAAAATAAATAAATAAATAAATAAAAGCAATTCCTGCCTGGCCTCACCAGCTTTCTAAGATGCGTGACAAAGCCTGTTTTAATCAGAGCTCATTCATATGACATGTCACCAGAAAGGACATCATTTCAGTATTTGGAACTCCTTGGCTCTCCTGCCCTTGTTTTTGTGGCTGGAAGGAACGTGTGGATTTCTCCTACTTCACCAGAAGCTGTCCTTCTTTTGATTTGAAATACGAGCTTCTGAGTTGCTGGATGGAATGTTCTAGAAATAGCCTCTGAGTGAAAATGTTATGCTTAACAAGACTGGGCTTCAGTTTCTACTTCCTCTCTGCTGTAGAGCCTATGTGGTGTTGCTTACTAGGCAGAAACAAGGGAGCAGATGAAAGGTGTGTGTTACTAGCACCTGCGACCACAAAATCAGACAATAGACCTTTTCATCTCCCAGGCAAAACAGAGCCTTACTGCCCCCCTCTCTTAGTCAAAAAGCAACACCAAGCTGCAGTTCAGGTGCATGTGGTACAGCGTAGTGGAGTGTGATGCTGTTTTCCTATCGTCGTGGGAGCCTTGCTTTGGCATCTTGTTCTCTAAGTGAAAACAAAAGGAGCTACTTACTAGGGCTCTACTACATTTGCTGTTTATTTAATGCTCCTCTGCCTAGCTGTAATTACATTTGAAGTGACTCATTAAAAAAAAAACATGATTAACACAATTAGAAAAATAAAAATGAAGAAGGAGATTAGATCAAAGGGGAGAACAGGGCTAGGAAGGTCCCATGTGCCCAGAGAAGAAATTAGGATTCAACATATTTTCTGAATTCGAAGTTTAGAGCTTGGTGGCCAAAGAGAAAGAGCAGGGAGTTTGGAAGTCCCAAGGAATTGTGTGTCCACAAGACTGAGGTATTCTTTCTCCCATGATGGGCAGACATGGATGAGCACTGAGGGCAGAAGGAATATTTCCATTTCAATCCTATGAAAGCACACAGCTTTGGCCACAGAGATGAGTGATCCCCAGTTACACTGTGGAGTTGTAACAGTGTAACAGTGAGGATGGCAGGTGGTTTCCCAAGACTTTGTGCTACACTCTCATGGGCATGGCTACTTCTCCTTCACAACAACCCTAGGAGGTAGGGCATGGATGGTCCTATTTTGCAGTTGACAAAACTGGGGTTCAGAGAGGTTAGGCAACCTATCCCATGAAGTCACAGCTTGAAACATAGCAGATTTGACCCCAGAACCAGTGCCCTTAACCTGAGCTCATGAAGCTTGTTTTCACACCTGTAAGTGAGAACCAGAAGCAGAACATTTGTGTGTGTGTGTGTGTGTGTGTGTGTATCTGGAGTAGCATTTCTCAAACTCGTGCATGTATCAAGATCACGTGGGGCTTGTGAAAATGCAGATTGCTGTCCTCCCAGCCCTGAGTTTCAATGCAGCGTGTCTATGTCTGGGTGGGACCTTCTCACAACCTACATTTCTCATAAATTCCCAGGGAACGCTGGTGCTACTGACCTAGGGAGCACTCTCTGAGAATCACCGGTATGAAACACCTGTTTTCCTTTGTGCTCGTCACTCCCTTTCCATTTTATTGATGTTGTCATGTGTTTTGTCCCTTCCCCTACATGGGAACACAGCTCTAGATTGATCTACAGATGGTAGGACTGAGCACCAAGGCAGTAAGGGATCTCCCTAGGGTCACCTACATGAGACGGGTAAGGATGGAGAGACCAAGGACAAGGCTCCCGAAGTTCTTTGTGACCCATGGCGACCCAAGTGACAAGGGGGCAGGCAAGGGGGGATGATGACATAGTTACAATGTCCATTCTTCTGGGTCGGGGGAGGGGCATGTGCCAGGCTCTTTAGGGCCCCCATGTGCTTCTATCTTATTTACTTGGCCAGAATCAGGTGAGAGCTCTGCCTTCTCTACTGGCATCTAGACTGGTATGTTTCTTCTCCTTTCTTTTTTGGGAAATTATGATATTTATGGGAACTGACCCTTCTTTCTTTTATTTTTTTAATTTTTTCTTTCTTTTCAGCATAACAGTATTCATTGTTTTTACACCACATCCAGTGCTCCATGCAATCCGTGCCCTCTCTGATACCCACCACCTGGTTCCCCCAACCTCCCACACCCCGCCCCTTCAAAACCCTCAGATTGTTTTTCAGAGTCCATAGTCTCTCATGGTTCACCTCCCCTTCCAATTTCCCTCAACTCCCTTCTCTTCTCCATCTCCCCTTGTCCTCCATGCTATTTGTTATGCTCCCCAAATAAATGAAACCATAGGATAATTGACTCTCTCTGCTTGACTTATTTCACTCAGCATAATCTCTTCCAGTCCCGTCCATGTTGCCACAAAAGTTGGGGATTCATCCTCTGATGGAGGCATGATACTTCATAGTGTATATAAACCACATCTTCCTTATCCATTTGTCCATTGAAGGGCATCTTGGTTCTTTCCACAGTTTGGCGACTGTGGCCATTGCTGCTATAAACATTGGGGTACAGATGGCCCTTCTTTTCACTATATCTGTATCTTTGGGGTAAATACCCAGTAGTGCAATTGCAGGGTCATAGGGAAGCTCTATTTTTAATTTCTTGAGGAGTCTCCACACTGTTTTCCAAAGTGGCTGCACCAACTTGCATTCCCACCAACAGTGTAAGAAGGTTCTCCTTTCTCCACATCCTCTCCAACACACGTTGTTTCCTGTCTTGCTAATTTTGACTATTCTAACTGGTGTAAGGTGGCATCTCAGTGTGGTTTTAATATGAATCTCCCTGATGGCTAGTGATGATGAACATTTTTTCATGTGTCTGATAACCATTTGTATGTGTTCATTGGAGAAATGTCTGTTCATATCTTCTGCCCATTTTTTAATATGATTGTCTGTTTTGTGTGTGTTGAGTTTGATCTTTATGGATCCTGGATATCAACCTTTTGTCTGTACTGTCATTTGCAAATATCTTCTCCCATTCCGTGGGTTGCCTCTTTGTTTTGTTGACTGTCTATATTGCCTAGAGCAGTCTATACTTTTAATGCCATTCTGATCAAAATTCCACCGGTATTTTTCAAAGAGCTAGAGCAAATAATCTAAAATTTGTATGGAATCAGAAGAGACCCTGAATCACTAAGGAAATGTTGAAAAACAAAAATAAAACTGGGGGCATCACATTACCTGATTTCAAGCTTTACTACAAAGCTGTGATCACCAAGACAGCATGGTACTGGCATAAAAACAGACACGTAGACCAGTGGAACAGAGTAGAGAGTCCAGATATGGACCCTCAACTCTATGGTCAAATAATCTTTGACAAAACAGGAAAAAATATACAGTGGAAAAAAGACAGTCTCTTCAATAAATGGTGCTGGGAAAACTGGACGGCTATGTGTAGAAGAATGAAACTCAACCATTGCCTTACACTGTACACAAAGATAAACTCAAAATTGATAAACTCAAAATTGATAAACTCAACATGAGACAGGAATCCATCAGAATCCTAGAGGAGAACATAGGCAGTAACCTCTTAGATATCAGCCACAGCAACTTCTTTCAAGATATGTCTCCAAAGGCAAAGGAAACAAAAGCGAAAATGAACTTTTGGGACTTCATCAAGATAAGAAGCTTCTGTACAGCAAAGGAAACAGTCAACAAAACAAAGAGGCAACCCACAGAATGGGAGAAGATATTTGCAAATGACAGTACTGACCCTTATTTCTATTTAGAGTATGACTGGGGGCTTAAGTCCTCACTTAACTGACATTGATTTGGGTGATTTTCAACTTGCCTTCAACTGGTGGCCCACTTGATCAGCCTTTCAAAATCCCAGTCTCCCTTGTTCCACGTGTAACCTGTAGTAGGGTGTGGAGGGGGCACCATTGCTTAGAGAATCAGAGGACCATAAGGTTTGCAGGAGAGCTTCCTCAAAGGCATTCAGCAGAATTCTTTATTTTCATTTTTATTTTTTATTAATATATAATGTATTATTTGCCCCAGGGGTACAGGGCTGTGAATCATCAGACTTACACATTCCACAGCACTCACCATAGCACATAACCTCCCCAATGTCCATAACCCAGCCACCCTATCCCTCCCCTCTTCACCCCCCAGCAACCCTCAGTTTGTTTCCTGAGATTAAGAGTGTCCTATGGTTTGTCTCCCCCTCCCTGATCCCATCTTGTTTCCCTTTTCCCTCCCTTCTCCCAAGAACGCCCACCCTGCCTCTCAAATTCTTCATATCAGAGAGATCATATGATAATTGTCTTTCTCTGAATGGCTTATTTCCCTTAGTGTAATGCCCTCTGGTTCCATCCACATTTTGGCAAGTGGCAAGATTTCATTTCTTTTGGTGGATGCATAGTATTCCATTGTACATATATACCACATCTTCTTTAGCCATTCATCTGTTGATGGACATCTAGGTTCTTTCCATAGTCTGGCTATTGTGGACTTTGCTGCTATAAACATTCAGGTGCACGTGCCCCTTCAGATCCCTACATTTGTATCTCTAGGATAAATACCCAGTAGTGCGATTGCTGGGTCATAGGGTAGCTCTATTTTCAACTTTTTGAGGAACCTCCATACTGTTTTCCAGAGTGGTTGCACCAGCTTGCATTCCCACCAACAGCATGGGAGAATTCCTCGTACTCTGCATCCTCGCCAACATGTTGTTTCCTGACTTGTTAATTTTAGCCATTCTGACTGGTGTGAGGTGGTATCTCACTGTGGTTTTATTTGTATTTCCCTGATGCCAAGTGATGTTGAGTACTTTTTCATGTACCTGTTGGCCATCTGGATGTCTTCTTTACAGATATATCTGTTCATGTCTTCTGCCCATTTCTTGATTGGATTATTTGTTCTTTGGGTGTTGAGTTTGATAAGTTTTTTCTAGATTTTGGATACTAGCCCTTTACCTGATATGTCATTTGCAAATATCTTCTCCCATTTTGTCAGGTTTTTTTTGTTTGTTTGTTTTGTTGAGTGTTTCCTTTGCTGTGCAAAAGCTTTTGATCTTGATGAAGCCCCAGTAGTTCATTTTTGCCCTTGCTTCCCTTCCCTTTGGCAATGTTTTTAGGAAGAAGTTGCTGTGGCTGAGGTTGAAGAGGTTGTTGTCTGTGTTCTTCTCAAGGATTTTGATGGCTTCCTGTCTTACATTGAGGTCTTTCATCCACTGTGAGTCTGTTTTTGTGTGTGGTTTAAGGAAATGGTCCAGTTTCATTCTTCTGTAAGTGGCTGTTCAATTTTCCCAACACCATTTGTTGAAGTGACTGTCTTTTTTCCATTGGAAATTCTTTCCTGCTTTGTCAAAGATTAGTTGACCATAGAGTTGAGGGCCTATTTTTGGGCTCTCTATTCTTTTCCATTGATCTATGTGTCTTTTTTTGTGCCAGTACCATACTGTCTTTTTTTTTTTAATTTTTATTTTTTATAAACATGTAATTTTATCCCCAGGGGTACAGGACTGTGAATCAGCACTCACCAAAGCACATACCCTCCCCAATGTCCATAAACCCACCCCCCCTTCCCCCAACCCCCCTCCACCCAGCAACCCTCACTTTGTTTTGTAAGATTAAGAGTCACTTATGGTTTGTCTCCCTCCCAATCCCATCTTGTTTCATTGATTCTTCTCCTACCCACTTAAGCCCCCCTGTTGCATCACCACTTCCTCATATCAGAGAGATCATATGATAGTTATCTTTCTCCGCTTGATTTATTTAGCTAAGCATGATACGCTCTAGTTCTATCCATGTTGTCGCAAATGGCAAGATTTCATTTCTTTTGATGGCTGCATAGTATTCCATTGTGTATATATACCACATATTCTTTATCCATTCATCTGTTGATGGACATCTAGGTTCTTTCCATAGTTTGGCTATTGTGGACATTGCTGCTATAAACATTCGGGTGCACGTGCCCCTTTGGATCACTATGTTTGTATCTTTAGGGTAAATACCCAGTAGTGCAATTGCTGGGTCATAGGGCAGTTCTATTTTCAACATTTTGAGGAACCTCCATGCTGTTCTCCAGAGTGGCTGCACCAGCTTGCGTTCCCACCAACAGTGTAGGAGGGTTCCCCTTTCTCCACATCCTCGCCAGCATCTGTCATTTCCTGACTTGTTGATTTTAGCCATTCTGACTGGTATGAGGTGATATCTCATTGTAGTTTTGATTTGTATTTTCTGATGCCGAGTGATATGGAGCACTTTTTCATGTGTCTGTTGGCCATCTGGATGTATTCTTTGCAGAAATGTCCGTTCATGTCTTCTGCCCATTTCTTGATTGGATTATTTGTTCTTTGGGTGTTGAGTTTGCTAAGTTCTTTATAGATTTTGGACACTAGTCCTTTATCTGATATGTCATTTGCAAATATCTTCTCCCATTCTGTCAGTTGTCTTTTAATTTTGTTAACTGTTTCCTTTGCTGTGCAAAAGCTTTTATCTTGATGAAATCCCAATAGTTCATTTTTGCCATTGCTTCCCTTGCCTTTGGCGATGTTCCTAGGAAGATGTTGCTGCGGTTGAGGTCGAAGAGGTTGCTGCCTGTGTTCTGCTCAAGGATTTTGATGGATTCCTTTCTCACATTGAGGTCCTTCATCCATTTTGAGTCTATTTTCATGTGTGGTGTAAGGAAATGGTCCAATTTCATTTTTCTGCATGGAGCGGTCCGATTTTCCCAACACCATTTATTGAAGAGGCTGTCTTTTTTCCATTGGATATTCTTTCCTGCTTTGTCGAAGATTAGTTGACCATGGAGTTGAGGGTCTATTTCTGGGCTCTCTATTCTGTTCCATTGATCTATGTGTCTGTTTTTGTGCCAGTACCATGCTGTCTTGATGATGACAGCTTTGTAATAGAGCTTGAAGTCCGGAATTGTGATGCCACCAACTTTGGCTTTCTTTTTCAATATCCCTTTGTCTATTCGAGGACTTTTCTGGTTCCATATAAATTTTAGAATTATTTGTTCCATTTCTTTGAAAAAGATGGATGGTACTTTGATAGGAATTGCATTAAATGTGTAGATTGCTTTAGTTAGCATAGACATTTTCACAATATTTATTCTTCCAATCCATGAGCATGGAACATTTTTCCATTTCTTTGTGTCTTCCTCAATTTCTTTCATGAGTACTTTATAGTTTTCTGAGTATAGATTCTGTGCCTCTTTGGTTAGGTTTATTCCTAGGTATCTTATGGTTTGGGGTGCAATTATAAATGGGATTGACTCCTTAATTTCTCTTTCTTCTGTCTTGTTGTTGGTATAGAGAAATGCAACTGATTTCTGTGCATTGATTTTATATCCTGACACTTTACTGGATTCCTGTACAAGTTCTAGCAGTTTTGGAGTGGAGTCTTTTGGGCTTTTCACATATTGTATCATATCATCTGCAAAGAGTGATAATTTGACTTCTTCTTTGCCGATTTGGATGCCTTTAGTTTCCTTTTGTTGTCTGGTTGCTGAGGCTAAGACTTCTAGTACTATGTTGAATAGCAGTGGTGATACTGGACATCCCTGCCGTGTTCCTGACCTTAGCAGAAAAGCTTTCAGTTTTTCTCCATTGAGAACGATATTTGCGGTGGATTTTTCATAGATGGTTTTGATGATATTGAGGTATGTGCCCTCTATCCCTACACTTTGAAGAGTTTTGATCAGGAAGGGATGTTGTACTTTGTCAAATGCTTTTTCAGCATCTACTGAGAGTATCATATGGTTCTTCTTCTTTCTTTTATTGATGTGTTGTATCACATTGACTGATGTGCGGATGTTGAACCAACCTTGCAGCCCTGGAATAAATCCCACTTGGTCGTGGTGAATAATCCTTTTAATGTACTGTTGAATCCTATTGGCTAGTATTTTGGTGAGAATTTTCGTATCTGTGTTCATCAAGGATATTGGTCTATAGCTCTCTTTTTTGATGGGATCCTTGTCTGGTTTTGGGATCAAGGTGATGCTCGCCTCATAAAATGAGTTTGGAAGTTTTCCTTCCATTTCTATTTTTTGGAACAGTTTCAGGAGAATAGGAATTAGTTCTTCTTTAAATGTTTGGTAGAATTCCCCCGGGAAGCCATCTAGCCCTGGGCTTTTGTTTGTTTGGAGATTTTTAATGACTGTTTCAATCTCCTTACTGGTTATGGGTCTGTTCAGGCTTTCTACTTCTTCCTGGTTCAGTTGTGGTAGTTTATATGTCTCTAGGTGCATCCATTTCTTCCAGATTGTCAAATTTGTTGGCGTAGAGTTGCTCATAGTATGTTCTTATAATAGTTTGTATTTCTTTCGTGTTAGTTGTGATCTCTCCTCTTTCATTCATGATTTTATTTATTTGGGTCCTTTCTCTTTTCTTTTTCATAAGTCTGGCCAGGGTTTATCAATTTTATTAATTCTTTCAAAGAACCAGCTCCTAGTTTCGTTGATTTGCTCTATTGTCTTTTTGGTATCTATTTCATTGATTTCTGTTCTGATCTTTATGATTTCTCTTCTCCTGCTGGGCTTAGGGTTTCTTTCTTGTTCTTTCTCCAGCTCCTTTTGGTGTAGGGTTAGGTTGTGTACCTGAGACCTTTCTTGTTTCTTGAGAAAAGCTTGTACCGCTATATATTTTCCTCTCAGGACTGCCTTTGTTGTGTCCCACAGATTTTGAACCGTTGTATTTTCATTAACATTTGTTTGCATTATTTTTTTCAATTCTTCTTTAATTTCCCGGTTGACCCATTCATTCTTTAGAAGGATGCTGTTTAGTCTCCATGTATTTGGGTTCTTTCCAAACTTCCTCTTGTGGTTGAGTTCTAGCTTCAGAGCATTGTGGTCTGGAAATATGCAGGGAATGATCCCAATCTTTTGATACCGATTGAGTCCTGATTCAGGACCGAGGATGTGATCTATTCTGGAGAATGTTCCATGTGCACTAGAGAAGAATGTGTATTCTGTTGCTTTGGGATGAAATGTTCTGAATATATCTGTGATGTCCATCTGGTCCAGTGTGTCGTTTACGGCCTTTATTTCCTTGCTGATCTTTTGCTTGTATGATCTGTCCATTTCAGTGAGGGGAGTGTTAAAGTCCCCTACTATTATTGTATTATTGTTGATGTGTTTCTTTGATTTTGTTATTAATTGGTTTATATAGTTGGCTGCTCCCACGTTGGGGGTATAGATATTTAAAATTGTTATATCTTCTTGTTGGAGAGACCTTTTGAGTATGATATAGTGTCCTTCCTCATCTCTTATTATAGTCTTTGGCTTAAAATCTAATTGATCTGATATAAGGATTGCCACTCCTGCTTTTTTCTGATGTCCATTAGCATGGTAAATTCTTTTCCACCCCCTCACTTTAAATCTGGAGGTGTCTTCGGGCTTAAAATGAGTTTCTTGGAGGCAACATATAGATGGGTTTTGTTTTTTTATCCATTCTGATATGCTGTGTTTTGGTTGGGGCCTTTAGCCCATTGACATTCAGGGTAACTATTGAGAGATATGAATTTAGTGCCGTTGTATTGCCTGTAAGGTGACTGTTACTGGATATTGTCTCTGTTCCTTACTGATCTACCACTTGTAGGCTCTCTCTTTTCTTAGAGGACCCCTTTCAGTATTTCCTGTAGAGCTGGTTTGGTGTTTGCAAATTCTTTCAGTTTTTGTTTGTCCTGGAAGCTTTTAATCTCTCCTTCTATTTTCAATGATAGCCTAGCTGGATATAGTATTCTTGGCTGCATGTTTTTCTCGTTTAGTGCTCTGAAAATATCATGCCAGCTCTTTCTGGCCTGCCAGGTCTCCGTGGAGAAGTCAGCTGCCAATCTAATATTTTTACCATGGTATGTTACAGACTTCTTTTCCCGGGCTGCTTTCAGGATTTTCTCTTTGTCACCGAGACTTGTGAATTTTACTATTAGGTGATAGGGTGTGGGCCTATTCTTACTGATTTTGAGGGGCGTTCTCTGAACCTCCTGAATTTTGATGCTCGTTCCCTTTGCCATATTGGGGAAATTCTCCCCAATAATTCTCTCCAGTATACCTTCTGCTCCCCTCTCTCTTTCTTCTTCTTCTGGAATCCCAATTATTCTAATGTTGTTTTGTCTTATGGTGTCACTTATCTCTCAAATTCTCCCCTCGTGGTCCAGTAGCTGTTTGTCCCTCTTTTGCTCAGCTTCTTTATTCTCTGTCATTTGGTCTTCTATATCGCTAAATCTTTCTTCTGCCTCATTTATCCTAGCAGTGAGAGCCTCCATTTCTGATTGTACCTCATTAATAGCTTTTTCTATTTCAACTTGGTTAGATTTTAGTTCTTTTATTTCTCCAGAAAGGGCTTTTATATCTCCTGAGAGGGTTTCTCTAATATCTTCCATGCCTTTTCCGAGCCCGGCTAGAACCTTGAGAATTGTCATTCTGAACTCTAGATCTGACATATTACCAATGTCTGTATTGATTAGGTCCCTAGCCTTCGGTACTGCCTCTTGTTCTTTTTTTTGGTGGTGAATTTTTCCGCCTTGTAATTTTGTCCAGATAGAAGTATATGAAGGAGCAAGTAAAATACTAAACAGGTGGCAACAACCCTAGGAAAATATGCTTTAACCAAATCAGAAGAGATCCTAAATCGTGAGGGGGGAGAAAGGGGATAAAAAGAGGTTCAAAAAGAAAGAAAGAAAAAAAATATAAAAAAAGAAATGCAAAGAATTAAAAAAAGAAAATGAATAAAGAAAAATATAAAAAAGAAAAAAATATATATATTAGATAAACTAAAGAGACGTTAAAAAAGAAAAGGGTAAAAGTTAAAAAAAATTTAGCAGCAGAAGAGAAAAAAAATGAAAAAGAAAATAATTACATTAACTGCAAGACTAAAAACATCATAGGGGAAAAAAAAAAAAAGAAAATCACAGGGAGAAAGCCATGAATTCCCTGCTTTGCTTTCTCCTCCTCTGGAATTCTGCTGCCCTCCTTGGTATTGAAACCGCACTCCTTGGTAGGTGAACTTAGTCTTGGCTGGATTTCTTGTTGATCTTCTTGGGGAGGGGCCTGTTGTAGTGATTCTCAAGTGTCTTTGCCCCATGCGGAATTGTAGCGCCCTTACCAGGGGCGGGGCTGAGTAATCCGCTGGGGTTTGCTTTCAGGAGCTTTTTTTCCCTGAGCGCTTTCCGTAGAGTCCCGGAGGACGGGAATACAAATGGCGGCCTCCTGGTCTCTGGCCTGGAGGAGCGGAGAGCCCAGGGCGTCACTACTCAGTGCGCCGTCAGAGAACAGCGCCCAATTACTCCCGTCTGCCTGACCTCCGGCTGTGCTCCGAGCTCACCGAGCCTGCGACCAGTTCAAGGTAACCCCGAGCTGTGATCTTACTGTCGGCTCTGTCTCTGTAGTTGGCTTTCCCGTTCCAATACCCGCAAGCTCTGCGACACTCAGACACCCCCGATCCTTCTGTGACCCTGCGGGACCTGAGGCCACGCTGACCCTGCGTGGGCTTCGCCCCGGTTTAGCCTCTGGAGCGATGTCCCTCAGCGGAACAGACTTTTAAAAGTCCTGATTTTATGCTCCGTTGCTCCGCCGCTTGCCAGGAGCTGGCCCTTCCCCCCGGGGTATATCTTCCCGTCGCTTTGGATTCACTTCTCCACCAGTCCTACCTTTCAGAAAGTGGTTGTTTTTCTGTTTCCAGAATTGCTGTTCTTCTTCTCTTCGATCTGCCGATGGATTTGCAGGTGTTTGCAATCTTTAGATAAGCTATCTAGCTGATCTCCTGCTAGCTGATGTGGTCTCAGCCTGCTACTTCTTCGCCATCTTGACTCCCATACTGTCTTAATGATTATAACTTTGTAATAGAGCTTAATGTCTGGAATTGTGATGCCACCGACTTTGACTTTGGCTTTCTTTTTCAACATTCCTCTGGGTATTCTTGGTCTTTACTGGTTCCATATAAATTTTTGGATTACTTGTTCCATTTCTTTGAAAAAAATTTATGGCTTTTTGATAGGTATTGCATTAAATGTGTAGATTGCTTTAGGTAGCGAAGACATTTTCACAGTATTTGTTCTTCCAGTCCATGAGCATGGAACTTTTTTTCCATTTCTTTGTGTCTTCCTCAGTTTCTTTCATGAGTATTCCATAGTTTTCTGAGTACAGATTCTTTGCCTCTTTGGCTAGGTTTATTCCTGGTATCTTATGGCTTTGGGTGCAATTGTAAAAGGAATCAACTCCTTAATTTCTCTTTCTTCTCACTTGCTGTTGGTGTATAGAAATGCAACTGATTTCTGTGCATTGATTTTATATCCTGACACTTTACTGAATTCCTGTATAAATTCTAGCAGTTTTGCAATGGAGTCTTTTGGGTTTTCCACATAAAGTATCATATCATCTGCAAAGAGGAAGAATTTGACTTCTCCTTTGCCAATTCGGATGCCTTTGTTGGTGTATAGAAATGCAACTGATTTCTGTGCATTGATTTTATATCCTGACACTTTACTGAATTCCTGTATAAATTCTAGCAGTTTTGCAATGGAGTCTTTTGGGTTTTCCACATAAAGTATCATATCATCTGCAAAGAGGAAGAATTTGACTTCTCCTTTGCCAATTCGGATGCCTTTTATATTGTTTTGTTGTCTGATTCTTGAGGCTAGGACTTCTAGTACTATATTGAATAGCAATGGTGATAATGGACATTCTTGCCGTGTTCCTGACCTTAGCAGAAAAGCTCTCAGTTTTTCTCCATTGAGAATGATATTCGCTGTGGGTTTTTCATAGATGGCTTTATGATATTGAGGTACCTCTATCCCTACACTTTGAAGAATTTTGATCAAGAAAGGATGCTGTACTTTGTCACATGCTTTTTCTCCATCTGTTGAGAGGATCATATGTTTCTTATTCTTTCTTTTATTAATGTATTGTATCACATTGATTGATTTGCGGATGTTGAACCAACCTTGCAGCCCAGGACTAAATCCCACTTGGTTGTGGTGAATAATCCTCTTAATGTGCTGTTGGATCATATTGGCTGGTATTTTTCGTGAGAATTTTTGCATCCATGTTCATCAAGGATATTGGTCTGTAATTCTCCTTTTTAATGGGGTCTTTGTCTGGTTTTGGGATCAGGGTAATGCTGGCCTCATAAAATGAGGCTCGATGTTTCCCCTCCATTTCTATTTTTTGGGAACAGTTTCAGGATAATAGGTATTAATTCTTCTCTAAATGTTTGGTAGAATTCCCCTGGAAAGCCATCTGCCCTGGGCTCTTGTTTGTTGGGAGATTTTTGATGAGTGCTTCAATCTCCTTACTGGCAATTGGTCTGTTCAGGTTTTCTATTTCTTCCTGGTTCCGTTTTAATAGTTTAAATATCTCAGGGAATGCATCCATTTCTTCTCGATTGTCATATTTGCTGGTTTATAGTTGCTCATAATATGCTCTTATAATTAGTTGTATTTCTTTGGTGTTGGTTGTGATCACTCCTCTTTCATTCATGATTTTATTAATTTGGGTCCTTTCTCTTTTCTTTTTGATAATCTGGCCAGGGCTTTAGCAATCTTATTAACTCTTTCAGAGAACCCAGCTCCTAGTTTCATTGATTTGTTCTATTGTTATTTTGTTTTCTATTTCATTGATTTCTGCTCTAACCTTTATTATTTCTCTTCTTCTGTGGGGTTAGGCTTTCTTTGCTGTTCTTTCTCCAGCTCCTTTAGGTTGAGGTTAGGTTGTGTACTTGAGACCTTTCTTGTTTCTTGAGACAGGCTTGTATTGCTATAAACTTTACTCTCAGGACTGCCTTTGCTGTGTCCCAAAGATTTTGAACAGTTGTGTTTTCATTTTCTCTTGTTTCCATGAATTTGTTTTAAATCTTTAATTTCCTCATTGACTCATTCATTCTTTAGTAGGACACTTTTTAGCCTACATGCATTTGAGTTCTTCCCAACTTTCCTCTTGTGATTGAGTTCTAGTTTCAATGGACTGTGGTCTGAAATTATGCAGGTAATCATCCCAATTTTTTGGTAGCATTTGAGACCTGATTTGTGACCCAGGATGTGATCTATTCTGGAGCATGTTCTATGTGCACTAGAGAACAATGTGTATTCTGTTGCTTTGGGATGGAATGTTCTGAATATATCTGTATGTCCCTCTAGTTCAGTGTGTCATTTAAAGCCTTTATTTCCTTGTCTATCTGTTGCTTAGATGATATGTCCATTTCATTGAGAGGTTGTTAAAGTCCCCTACTATTGTTTTATTATTGTTGTTGTGTTTCTTTGATTTTGTTACTAACTGGTTTATATAATTGGCTGCTCCCATCTTAGGGGCATAGATGTTTAAAATTGTTAGATCTCTTTGTGGGACAGACCCTTTAGTTATGATATAGTGTCTTTCCTCATCTCTTATTATTATCTTTGGCTTAAAATCTAATATATCTGATATAAGAATTGCCACCCCAGCTTTCTTTTGATGTCCATTTAGCATGGTAAATTATTTTCCACCCCCTCACTTTCAATCTGGAGTTATCTTTGGGTATAAAATGAGTTTCTTGTGGACAGCATATCAGTGAATCCTATTTTTTTCCCATTCTGATACCGTGTGTCATTTGATTAGGACACTTAGCCCATTTACATTCAGGGTAACTATTAAAAGATATGAATTTAGTACCATTGTATTGCCTGTAAGGTGACTGATACTCTGTATTGTCTCTCCTCCTTTCCAGTCTGTTACTTTTAGTCTCTCTTTGCTTAGAAGATGCCTTTCAATGTTTCCTGTAAGGCTGGTTGGTGTTTGCAAATTCTTTTAGTTTTTGTTTATCCTGGAAGCTTTTTATCTCTCCTTCTATTTTCAATGACAGCCTAGCTGGATATAGTATTCTTGGCTGCATATTTTTGTTTGGTGCTCTGAATATATCATGCCAGTCCTTTCTGGCCTGCCAGCTGTCTATGGATAGGTCTGTTGCCAATCTAATATTTCTACCATTGTATATTACAGATCTCTTGTCCCAAGTTGTCTTCAGGATTTTCTCTTTGTCACTGAGACCTGTACGTTTTAGTATTAGATGATGTTATAATTTGTTCTAGTATACATTATGCTCCCCTCTCTCTTTCTTCTTCTTCTGTGATGACAATTATTGTAATATGGCTTCCTCTTATGGTATCACTTATCTGTCAAATTCTCCCCTTGTGGTCCAGCAGTTGTTTTTTTCTCTTTTGCTTAGCTTCTTTATTTTCCATCATCTTTTCTTCTATATCATTAATTCTCTCTTCTGCCTCGTTTTATCCTAGCAGTAAGGACCTCCATTTATGATTTCACCTCATTTGTAACTTTTTTGATTTCAACTTGGTTAGATTTTAGTTCTTTTATATCTCCAGAATGGGATATTATTTCTCCAGAATGGAATTCTCTAATATATTCCATCCTTTTTTTGAGCTCAGCTAGCACCTTGATAATCATCATTCTGAACTCTAGGTCTGACATATTACTAATGTTATATTGATTAGGTCCCTAGCCATTGGTACTGCCTCTTGTTCTTTTCTTTGAGTTTAGTGTTTCCACCTTGTCATTTGGTCCAGATAAGAAAATATGAATGAGAGAACAAAATACTAAAATGGTAGCAACAAGGCCAGAACCCAGAAAAATATCCACTAACCAAATCAGAAGAGACCCAAAACTCGAGGGGAGAAGTGAGGGGAAAAAAAAGATCTATGTCTCTATCTTTATCTCTATCTCTGTCTATATCTCTATCTATATTAGACTGGTGAATAAAACAGAGCCATACACTTGATTTGGGTGTATTTTGGTCTGTTAGAAGAATACCTCCCAAAATTTTAAAGAAAGAAATACTTATATATTTATACAAAAATAAGGTTAAATACAATGAAGGCATGGAATATGGCTGTAAAGATGAAAATTAAAAAAGATTCTAAAAAAGGAATTGATAAGATGAGAAGTTGATTG
Organism: Mustela nivalis; assembly: GCF_964662115.1. Classification (NCBI taxonomy): domain Eukaryota; kingdom Metazoa; phylum Chordata; class Mammalia; order Carnivora; family Mustelidae; genus Mustela; species Mustela nivalis. The sequence continues at coordinate 88,046,408 of NC_139027.1, forward strand.
AAAAAAGAAAAAAAAATGGAAAGTATGTGATCAGGCTGGAGACTAGAACAAAGCTATGCATTAGATTTAGGGCATACTTTGCTCTATTAGAAAAAACTATATCCCAAAATTTTAAAGAAAAAAATAACCCTATATGTATACAAAAAAAAAAAAAAAGGTTAAATACAGTGAAGGGATAAAATGTGACTATAACAATGAAAATTTCCACCCTTGCCAGGGGCCAGGCTAAGCAATCTGCTTGGGTTTACTCTCGGGAGCTTTTGTTCCCTGAATGCTTTCTGTACAGCTTTGGAGGATGGGAATGAAAATGGTGGCCTCCCAGTCTCTCGTCCCAAAGGTGCTGAGAGCTCGGTCCCCACTCCTCAGTGCTATCTCAGAGAAAAGCAGTCAATCACTCCCATCTCCCTGGTCTTCGGCTGCCGTCTGCGTTCACCTGGCCTGTGACCGAGGGTTTCTTTCTCTGGTGCACAGCCCTGTTTGGAGACTCCAAACCCAGCAGATTCCTGCTGCACACTCCTGCACCACTCCTCATGGCGGACGAAGTTGAATCTCCCTGGATCTGCCACTTGTGGGGTCCCCGCCTGAAGAGTAGTGTCCTGACTGTGCCTTGGATCACGTTTTAAAGTAACCCAGAGCTGAGAGTGCACTCCTCGTCTCCGTCTCTGCCCCCGGCTTCCCTGCTCTGATATCTGGGAGTTCGGCCACATTCAGACACCCCTGGTGTTTCTGTGACCTTGCAGGACCTGAGACCACACTGTCCCCACGAGGGCTGCACCTCCCCGCTTAGCCTCTGGAGTGATGTCCCTCAGTGGAGCAGAGTTCTAAAAGTTCTGCTTTTGTGCTCCATTCTTTTCTCACTTGCTGGGAGCTGGCCCCTCCCCCGCAGCCTATCTTTCAGTATGTCGCTTTGGATTCATTTCTCCACATGTCCTACCTTCTGAAAAGTGGTCAGTTTTCTGTTCCTAGAATTGATGCTCTTCTTCTCTTCTAACTTCTGTTGAGTTTGTAGGTGTTCAGAATGTTTTGATAACTATCTAGCTGACTTCCCAGGACCTGATGATATATAGGTCTCCTACTCCTCTGCCATCTTGCCCTCCCCTCCACAGCAGAATTCTTATCAGACTTTTGTTTTTGTTTTTGATCAGTATTTGTTTTGGGTTCACTATCATTTCCAAAGCATTTTGTGTAACTACATAGTTGTTACCTCTTCATTTTACCAAGTAAAGCATTAAATTTTTTCACTGTTACTTATTAAAATAATGAATATTTTAATATTCCCAAGGTAGAAAGGATAGCCATTTCTATTCAACATAATAGTGGAAGTTCTAGCCAGAGAAATTAGAGAAGGAAAAAAAAATAAGAGGCAACCACGCTGGAAAGGAAGAAGTAAAATTAATTCTGTTTGCAAGTGACATGATCCTAAGTAGGAAACTCTAAGGAGTTCTCAAAAATGGTTTTAGAGCCAATAAATAAATTCAGCAGAGTTGCTGGACATAAAATCAACCCTTTAATTCAGTTGTGTTTCTACATACTTGCAAGAAACAATCCAAAAAGAAAATATAAAAAATATTCCATATCTAATAGTATCAAAAAGAATAAAATACTGAGGAATAAATTTAACCAAGGAGACAAAAGACTTGTATGCTGAATACAAAACATTTCTGATACAGATGGATGGAAAGGCATTCCATGTTCATGGATTGGAAGACTTAATGTTATTACAGTGACAATACTCCCCAAACTGATCTGTAGATTCTGTGCAATTTCTGTCAAAATCCCAATGGCATTTTCTACAGAAATAGAAAAAAAAATTAAATTCATATGGAATATCCAGGGATCCCAAACAGCCAAAACAATCTTAAAAAGTATAAAGTTGGAGAACACACTTCGTATTTTCAAAATGTACTACAACTTTACGAAAACCAAAACATTATGGTACTGGCATCAGAGTAGATGTATAGACTAAGGAAAGAGAACAGAGAGCAAAGGAATAAACCCTTACATAGATGGTTAACTGATTTCTGAAAGGGTGAGATGACCAATGTTCCTCATTGGACAGATGGGACAGTCTTTTCAACAAGTGGTGCTGGGAGAACCAGATGTCCACATGCAAAAGAGTAAAGTTGGACCCTTACCTAACAACCATATACAAAATTTAACTCAAAGTAGGCTTGTGACCTAAATATAAGAGTTAAAACCTAAAGATAAGTGTTTTATAAAACCCTTAGAAAAGAACACAGGTGAACCTGGATTACACAATGATTTCTTAAATGTGACATCAAAGGCACCATAAAAGAAAAAAGTAGGTAACTTGCACTTTGTTAAAATTAAAAACTTTCGTTCATCAAAAGACACTACTGAGAGACTAAAAAGACAGACTGTGCAAAGGGAGAAGTATTGACAAATCCCCAACTGAAAAGGGATTAATATCCAGAATATGTAAAGAACTCTTACAACCCAACAACAACAACAACAAAAAGCCCAAATCAATTCATAAATGGGCAAATGATTTAAATAGATAGTTCTCCAATGAAGACATACAGATGACCAGTAAGCATATAAAATGTGCTCAGCATCACAAATCATTATAGAAATGCAGATCAAAACTACTGTGAGATACCACCTCACACCGATTAAGATGGCTACTATAAAAAATAAAAACCACCCAGAAAATAACAAGCATTGGTGAGGATGTGGAGAAATTGGAAAGCTTGTGTGTTGTTGGTGGTAGTGGAAAATGGTACACCTGCTATGGAAAACAGTATGGAGGTTCCTCAAGAATTAAACATAGAATTACCGTATGATCCAGGAATCCCACTTCTGGGTATATACCTTGAATAGTTAGAGAGATTTGTACACCCATGTTCAGAGCAGCATTATTCACAATAGCTAAAATGTGGAAGCAGCCCAGGTGTCCATTGATAGATGAATGAATAAGCAAAATATGGTGTATATATATGTGGAATATTACTCAGCCTTCAAAAGGAAGGAAATTCTGACACATGCTTAAACTTGGATGTACTTTGAGGACTTTTGCTAAGTGAAATAAACCAGACACCAAAGGACAAATACTGTATGCTTCCACTTCTATGAGGTACCCAGAGTAGTCAAATTTATAGAAAAAGAAAGGAGAAGAGAGCTTCCCAGGGGTGTGGAGGAGGGAGAATGGGAAGTTAGTATTAGTGGGGACAGAGCTTCTGTTTGGGGGGGATGAAAAAACTCTGGAAATAGTGATGATGGTTCCACAACAGGACAGATGTACTTAATGGCATTGAACTGTGTAGTTAAAATGGTAAATTTTAGGTCATTCATATATATGTACGTGTGTGTGTGTGTGTGTGTGTGTGTGTGTGTGTGTGTGTGTGTATCTATATATATATTTCATTTTTATTTTATTTAATTTTAAGTTATTTTTATTAGCATATAATGTATTATTTGCCCCAGGAGTACAGGTCTGTGAATCATCAGGCTTACACATTTCACAGCACTCACCATAGCACATACTCTCCCCAGTATCCATAACCCAGGCACCCTCTTCCAATCCCCACCCCCAGCAACCCTCAGTATTTTATCACACTTTTTCTGAAATAGAAAGAACAGTATCTGAATGGTACACCTGTTTCTAAGAAAGATCAGTAGGCAAGTTTATACAAATACATTCTAAAGAAAAGAAAGACTATGTTAATTTTGAATGGAAAAAATTAAATCAACTAAACGTTATGTCAGTATGTGTTATTAGCTTTCTGGATATGAGGTTTGGGGAGTCTATATTGGATAGTCTGGCGTTAATCGAGCTTGGTTAAACAATTCAGTTTTCTCCATCATGGCCTATAATCCACTTTAAGACAGGTGGGTCCCGTGAACATTGTCGGCCTCTCTGGCCACCAGATGCCCTGATCCTGTGGGGCGGCCAAGGGCTGGCACCACAGCCCTGCTGCTTCTCTGTCTATAGCACGTGGGGAGGAAGTGGCTGGAGTGAGGCCAGGGATGTGGTGGTCCCCTTCTCACCTCAAACAAGACCATTGCTGAGAAGGGTCCTGAATACTTCGTTCCCTCTCTTGCTATCCCCTACACAGTCACACATGCCCTCAGAACCAGCAAGCGATTATTGCTAGGACTTCAGAGCCCCCGAGTCCTGTTCATCCTCTACTCCCCTGATGAACTGCTGTTGTGGGTTTGTCTCCCCTTCTCGAGGTATCAGAGCATTGTGGAAGCTGCTGTGGGCTGGCTTTGACCGAGTTGTGAAGTGCTTTGATTCCCACATGATTTCAGCCGGTCCCCTTTGGAGGGGTAGCTGACCCAGGTCAGCTTCTAGCTCAGCAGCTGGACATGAGCTGTCAGATTTCTCTCCTCTCAGCAGCCTGGGGGACATGGCCACATGCTCAGTGGTCCACTCCACTTCAGAGTCTTTCAAGGGCTAAGAGCCCATGTGGACACATTAGGCAGGCACTCAGGGCCTGGTAGAGGGCCCCCTTGCAGCTTCTCCACACCTTCTTGCCTGCCTCTCTGTCATCCAGTGTGACAGTGTGACAGTGTGGTTGTGTGCATCGTATAGTTATCATATCTGCTGGCGCATACAGTGCTCAGTGCATGTTTGTGGAAGAAGGGAAATGTGTCAGCTCGGCACAGAAGCGTATAGAAAATTAGAGCTGGTATAGGGCCATACTCATTTACACAAAGAGAAACTGAGCCCTGGTCTCTCATTGCTGCATCTTCTTGGGCAGATCCAGTCAAATGTGTGTGGGCATATAGGGGGAGTGTGGCTAGTGAGAGTCAACTTTGCTTGCATAGCTTACTGAACATATTACAATCAGATTTTTACTTAGCGAACCAGACTTTTTTGGGGGTATTGCTATTAGTGACACTAAAACTATATGTCAGATATTGGATAAATAAGATTTGTCAACTTGCATGCAGATTTTCAGTTGCATGCGGAGTTCACTCCTTTAACCTACATTTTCTTCTTCTATAACTGGGTCTGGGAGGCCCTCTGGGAAGCTTGTGCTTCTCTGAAGTGGTAGAATTGCTTTCTGTCTGCTCTGTTCAGTGCAGAAGCCACTAGCCACACATGGCGACTGAGCTGGTCTAATGTGGCTAGTGAGATTTAGGAACTAGATTGTAATTATATTTACTTTAAATCCACTAAAATTGAAATTGCAACAGCCACACATGAGTCATGGATACCCCAATAGATAGGGAAGTGTGACATGACCTTTTTCTTCCTTTTTAATATGTCTAATATGATTTTAACAGGTGTTTTGTGGATGTGAAGCAAAGCTGAGGTCTGGAAGAAGGCAGTGGCTGAGCTAGGACTTTCTGATGCCTTGCCTGGAGTTTCTGCCTCTATGTCACCTATCCTGGTGCCTGAGCACGCTGGGTGATGTCACAGTGGTCCCGTGACTTCTGGGGTCTCAGTTTCCTCAGGCGTGAAGTGAGGTTCAAAGATTTCTTCTAGCTCTGGATTCTGTCTCATCTCATTCTTGGCTACTGGAGATGGAAAGAGCTCTATTTAAATAGGAATATTGAAAGGTTTACTAAAGGCTTGGTCAGGCTGGGTACTTCTCATGCCCCTGTACCTTCTGTTGGGTGGACAGACCTGGAAAGGCAGAGGGTGATTTCATAGTGCAGGTTTCTGGATTCTACCCAACCTGTCTCAGAGGCAGGAAATTTTAACCAATTTCCCAGCAGTTCTTATACAGATGACTCACTCTGAAAGGACATTGTGAGTCACCTGGTGGGCCTGGTCAATGCAGACACCCACTGTGGAGTTTCTTCCTGAAAGCCAGGGACTTAAGTCCGTCACCTGGTTCATCTGAAAGCCAGGTGTCCCATGTGGGATACTCCGAGCCCCTCTGCGGGACCTGCCAGTGAGGCAGCTGAAATTACCTTTCTGCTTGAATTCAGAAAATGAGAAATTTGCTTCTTTCTTTCCTATAAATATTACAGAAAGGGATAGGAGCAGGTCCACGCATTTGTCCTTGATTTAGCTTTAGTACTTACCAGTGAGGTTCAAGTTTGCATTTAAAGAGACCCTATTCTAATCTCCTGTTGTGGGAGCTAGCCACAGTGAATCACCAAAATGTGATTTTAATAGTAGCATATTACTTTGTCATGAAAAACAGACCTAATCAATTCTTCTACCCGACTATAGCTTGTCATCTTGGATTCAGAACAAACTACTTTCTCTTTTCTGGGAGGACATGGGGGAGACATCTTTTACCAAATAGAAGCTATTATCTCTCTTCCTGGTTCATAAACCCAGCTTCAAGTTCTGCTTGGAGCAACAGTCTCTGATAAGCCCTTTTAAGTTCTTTCCTGTTCTTTAGGATGACTTTGTGTCTCAGTCTCTCTTAGCTTTTCCTTGTTTCTTTTTGGAGCCGCTGCTCCTTCCCACATCTCCATCCCCTGCTGTGCTTGTACTCACGGGGACCCAGCTCAGTGCTGTCCTGGATGCTTACAGGATTCATGGCACAGACAGCCCCCCGCCGGTTCTTTGGGAATCCTCAGAGGTGTGTGACACACGTGATGCTTCAAGGAGCTCAGGAACTTAGTAAGAAATATTTGGTTACAGAAGTGAACCAGGATTTTTACACTTGGAAGAGATAGAAAACCTGCTTGGATTTGCCCAAATGGAAAAAGAAAGCAAGTGATGTAGTGGCTTAGGGACTGAATGTCCTGAAGGTAGTTGGTATCTGCCAGATTCAGGGCCCAGGTGATACAACAAACTGAGTTTCTTTCCAGCGCCGGGCCTCGACTGGGACTCCTTGTGATGACATGGCAGCTCTGGGGTCGTTTTCATGGGAGCAGGGTGGTATAGAGCTTTGGTCTTCTTTCTGGAAGACTCGGGTATTTCTGGAGGCATCTGCAGAACACATGGGATTCACTCTGTTGGTCGTGAGAGCTTGTGACTGTGCAGCAGCTGGCTCAGGGTAAGGTCCTGGGCTTCGTCTGGAAATCATGGGGATTTCACCCAGGCCTCAAGGTCAGAGGGTTGAGGGGAAGAGGGTGTACAGGGGAAAATTGGTGACTGTTGCCAAAAAGAGGGGAAATGAATGCCAGGCAGGTCGGAGGCATTTGGGCCATCCGTGTGCACTCTAGGAAATTACCACACTAAGGGGCCTTAAAAGAGGCACAAGTCAAGTAAAAACAAAATGTAAGGAGGTTCTGAGGATGGAGACAGTGGGAAAAATCAGGACCTATTAAATGTGGGACTTCCTGGGTCTGACTTCATCATACATGTTTCCCTGGGAAACCACCGACTTTCCGTGAGTGTCTGTTTATGGAGGCTTTCCTTCGAGCTAGCCTGGCTGCACCTTGGCTCCTTGGTATGCTCTGGGAGCCCTCCTTTTATCCCAGGCTGCTCTCTCTGCTGGTCAAATTGTCCACCCCTTTGCCTGCATCAGAGTTCTACAAAACCCTTTAAGGTCCAACCTGATTGCCCTTCTCCTGGGCAGGTCCCCCGCCCAGTGTCCCTCTCTGAATCCAAAGCTCTCTTCCTTTGATCCAAACATCTGTGATCACACTGACCTGTGTGACCATCACCCCTGGATGGTCATGGATGAGACCATCACCCCTGGTGCCCTCGGTTTCCTCCCAGAGCCCCCAGCTTGGTAGATACTGGTCATGCCTTGGTTCTGTCCTGGCTCCGAAGGACATGCAGGTTGTGTTTGTCATGGGTGGCAAAGAGTGGGGGGCTTCTCGGCACTTTCCTGTCCTTGCAGGAAGGCAGTACCTGGACACTGCTCTGTGTGTCCAGTATCATACTTTGGTTCTTTTCTGCTATATACAGACAGTCTCTAATGGTTAAATTTTTTCACATTATGTACTTGCAATGTTTGGCAAACATTGTGCCACTCGCTTATAATACTGTCAGAAATTCAATCAGCGGCCTTCACAGTCCCTGGAATGTGCTTGGTGGCAGGTGTTACACTGTGCGTGTTTATTCCCCAAGGGCTTTTATTGTCTCATTAATGAGCAGGTGCAATAAATTGTGTTGTAGATGACATCTCTGTTAGTCTGAGGGTGTGTGGAGATGTGTGTTCCCTTCTCACATGCCACCCCTTCTCTCTTTCTAATAACCCTTTATTTTAGAATAGCTATGAATAGAGAGTATTTCCATGTACCCCACATCCCCCTGCCCCTCCTGTGAACACTTTACATTAATATGGTACACTCAATCCATTACCATTGACTAACAGCCATACTTTATATAGATTTCTTTAGCTTTTCCCTCATGTCCTCTTTCTGTCCCAAGACGCTATCCTGGACACCACATTCCAGCATGTTTCATCTCCATGCCGCCTCCAGGCTGTGACAGTTTCTCAGACTGTTACTGATGACCTTGACAGTTTGGAGGAGTGTTGGTCAGGTGTTTTACAGAAAGTCCCTTAACTGGGCATTTGATGTTTTCTCATGATTTGACTGGGGTTATGGGTTTTGGGGAGGAAGGCCATGGGGATAAAGTGTGCTTCTTCTCATCAACTCGTGTCACGGGTACATACTATGTTCCTTTTGTTTGTTTAGCCATCTGTTTGTTTTTATTGTGATACAGTATACATATATACAACAGAAGCCATTTTAGCCACGTTAAGTGCATGGCTCAGTGGCACTGAGAAATTCTTATTGTTGGGCCGCCATCACCACCATCCATCTCCAGAACTTTCTCATCATCCTCACTTGAAACTTCATCCTCATAAGGAGTCATTCCCCATACCCTTCTCTCAGCACCCCAGCAACCATCATTCTACTTTCCCTCTCTATGAATCTGACTCTTCTCAGTGTTTTAATATAGGCTTTATTACTCTTCAGGTACAGTAAGGCCAGAGGGTCAGGGTGGGACTGCCTTTGAAAAGATAGCTAGTTCCATGCTATACCATGAGGAGCCCCACAGAAGCTCTGGGCCCATCAGGAGGCAGAGGGAGCAGGGTGACCGGGAACAAGAGACTTTGTTGCAGATTCTGGGGAAGGAAGGGCTGAGGCAGAGTGAGTGGGCTGACGATCAGGTTATGGAGTGACTTTGGTGGGCTCTGGGGCACGGGGGCTGACCCTCACTATCTGGGACCTGGCCCTGGGGTGACCAAGAGAGGTGGAGGATGAGAACTTGAAAAAGTTGCTGGTGGCATGTGGACACTGGATTGGCTGGTTTGCATTTGGGAGGCATATTCACAGGCATCTCCTTTACCATCTAGAAATTGGCTGACCCTGCGTGGGGCAGTCCCTCCAGGGTCTACAGGGCCCCAGGTGTGGAGCGTCAGGATACAGAAAATAAGATGTGGCTAATCTATCTTGATATTTCATGTAAGTTGACTCATACAACATTTGTCTTTTGGTGACTGGCTTGTTTCGCTCAGCATAATGTCTTCAAGGGTTGTCTGCTTGTAGCGTGTGTCCGAATGTCGTTCCCTGTTAAGGCTGAATAACATTTCGCTACATATGTACGCTGCACATTTTGTTTATTCATTAAACATATTTACCTGTTTTTAAAGAAGACAAAAAAAGTCCATTTTCGTTTCCCGGTCTGGGAATTCCTTGGCCATTCAGTGTCCCTCTGAGGGCTTCTCCCATCTCGGCACATGCCAGAGGGCAGGAAAGGTCAAACTCATCTGTGGTAGGAATTAGGCTGACCGTGTGGAACAGAAGTGCCCTCCGTTATGTGTAATTAATCCTCACAGTTTCTGAGTGTCAGCATTCAGACAGAGCAGGAGAGCTGGTTTCTGGGAGGTAATTACTGCTCGCTGCCCATGACCGTGAAGAGGCCTTGGGTGCTTTCCTCACCTGTGTGCGCATGACCACCTGTCTCCCCTCCAGGAGGGGCCTCTTCAGAGCATTTTTGTAGGAGTCTCGGGTGGACTGTCAGGCGAGAGCCGTTACTCATCCAGGGGCTGTTTCCTGCTCTAATTACTGCTCTTTCTTCCACGGCTGAGAGGGATCGGTGGGCGGATGTGGGACAGGCAGGCTAATGTGATGACATTTTGACAAGTGTGTTACAATAAAAAATAACTTCCATAGGAGAAGGTTAATGCAGTTATCAGCTGCGTTAGCACTGACATCCTTAGATTGGTGTCTTTTGGGGTAAGTTACTGTTCTCTCCTCGTGCCGACCAAGTCTCAGCAATGTTCTAATGGGTCGTGCTTGAATTCTGTTTCCAGAAACATTTACTGAGGGTGAATATCATTATCTGTTCATAGATTTCTTCCACGGGGGGTTTCTTCTGTATTTCTTTATTCTGTAATGGGTTTCTTTCTACCTGCTAGTTAACTAGGCTGCCTCCCCTACTCTCTGCTGACATGTGGCTCAGGACTACATACTAATTTTAACATTAGCCTGAGTAAAAATATAGTTAGTATTTTTAGTTGGCTTCCAATTTAAATCCTACCATGCATTCTAAAGGTAGCTACAGAGCATTTGGGATTTATTGTTGTCTTTTATTCCTTGTTCCCCTCTTACTCAGTTTCAGTAATGTAGAATTTACTATAACGGGGATAAGTAAATGCCATTTAAAAAAATAGCCTTATAGAGATATGATTCACATACCACATAATTCGCCCACTTACAGTATATGATCCAATGGCTTTCAGTATATTTGGAGTTGTGTGGCCACCACCGCAATCAGCGTTAGAACATTTGTTCCTTTTACTGCCAAATCTTATTCCACAGTATGAATGTATCACATTTATCCATCCGGTCACTGGACATTTAGACACTTGAGTTGTTTCCATTTTTTGACTATCATGATTGATTCTGCTATGAATATTCATGTATAAGTTTCTGTGTGCCCTTATGTTTTCATTTTTCTTGGGTGTAACCTCAGGAGTGGAACTGTGGGCTCATGTGGTAACTCTACTTAACTATTTGAGGAACTGCCACACTGTTTCAGAGTGGCTACATCGTCTTACGTCCTCCTCTCCGGCAATGTATGAGAGTTCCAATTTCTCCACATCCTTGCCAACACGTATTACTATCTGTACTGTTTATAGCCATCCTAGCAGTATGAAGTTTTTATCCTTGAAAGATATTATCGAATTGCTAGATGTGTGGGTGTGGGTTCAAGTTACTAGTTTACCACTTACTGTGTGATCCGGGTGAGTTGCTTGACTTGTCTGAACCCTAGTTTTCCTGTCTATAATTTAGAGATAATTATACTTATGCCTGTCTTGTGAGGATGCTTGTGAGGATTGACAGAGGAGACGTGAGACTTATGTCTCACTTCATCATGTTGCACTTCATCATTATGCATAAAATGATGCCAGCTGTGAGTTGCTGTCCTTTCCTTCTACCCTGTCTATCCCCCCCCCCTTTTTTTTTTTTTGGAATGAAGTGATTAACAGTATGTTTTAAAGAACTGTGGGATCATCCTGGCTGAGCAAAGATGAGTAAATTGGAATAAAGGTGATGGAGACCAGGAACTCTGAATTTTCCCTGATGATGCTTAAAGGGGTCCCTTAAACACATCCAGCTCTTCATTTACTCCTGAACCCAGGTTAGTAGTACAGTTTTATTGTGGTATAATTTATGTGCAGCAGCTCACATTTTTTGGTTGACAGAGCTGTGCATTTTAACAAATAATTGCAGGGGATGGACCACCACCATAATCCAGATACAAAACTCTGAGCCATTCCATCCTGTCTCTTTGCCGTCACGCTTTCCTCCATCCGCAGCCCCTGGCAGTTCATCACAGATCAGTTGTTGTTCCTGTAGCTTTGGGTATTCCAGAATGTCATATAAATGGGATCACATGGTATATAGTCTCTGAGTCTGGCTTCTCTTGCTTAGCCTACCACATTCATGATTTATCTGTGCTGTTGTGTCTACCAGGAATCTGTCCCTTTTCACTGCTGAGTGATATTCCTGTATATGGATGAACTACAGTGGTATCTCTACTCAAAATTGAAGGGCACTTGTGTCATTTCCAGTTTTTGGCAGTTGTTAATAAAGTAACTGTCAACACTTCACATGAAAGATTTTATGTTAATATAGGTATCTGTTTCATATGGTCAGACATTTAGGAGAATAGTTGTTGGATCATATAGTGAGTATATGATACCTGTAAAAGAAATTGGCAGATTGCTTTCCAAAGTAGCTATAGCATGATATTAATAATATTGTAGGGATTCCTGGGTGGCTTATTCAGTTAAGCATCGAACGCTTGATTTCAGTTCAGGTCATGTGATCTCAGGGTTCTGGGATTGGACCCCATGTTGGGCTCCATGCTCAGTGGGGAGTCTGCTTGAGGATTCTCTTTCTCCCTCTCTCCCTCTGCCCCTGCCTCAGTTCATGCTCTCTCTTTCTCTAAAATAAATAAATATATCTTAAAAATAATACTGTAACCAGGCCGTTAAAATCTTTGAATTGGTTAACTATTCTTAAATAAGCTTGAGCCTTGATACTCATCTCTATGGTTTCTGAAGGGACTGCAGTTGTGATTTTCAGGTTGTTGGTAGGAGAGCCATGAAAGGCACATTCCCTGGTCAGATTCATGTAGGAAAACTTTAGGTTAAATGAAGTTCAACTATTTCTTTATTGTGGTACATTTAGGATCTAAAACTTACAGCCCTTCAGGAGAGAGATGAAGTAGATATTTTTTTCTAAATGTATTTGATGATGAATGTCTTATGGAGCCAGTGCTCTTTGGAACCAACTTTAGGAAACACTTTGCTAGAGTACACAGAATCTTTTTAATGAGTTGCTTCTATTTCATCTGAAATATCTCTAGATGGTTAGGATGGGTTCTGTTGTGCTGTAGTAACAAATAACCCTTATGCTTAGCTGTGTAAAACAATATGAGTTTATTTGTTGTTCCTACTGTGTGTGCTTCAGAAGGTGAGGGGCCCTGCTTCTTGCTTGTTGTGCCCAGTGGCAAGGTCTGATGAGAGGGGAATATGGCAGATAGCAGTTGGGCTCTCAAAGTGACACATGCCATATCCACTGACCTTTGCTGAAACAAATGATGTGACCACAGCTGACTGCCTGGGGAAATTCAGCCAAAACATGCACCTTGGAAAGAGGAGAAATGCAATAGTGTTGCACAGTCCTTGTTACCACCTCAGATTCTGAAGGGCTCAAGGCAAAATGATTCTGTTCTCTCTTATACATTTATGTATTGGGGGTGTTAGGCAAGTGCCTTCCCTCAGTGGTGCCTGTTGTCTGCTGATCCCAAAGTTTAGAAGGATTTTGGGGCTTTGGGGCCTTTGGCCACCATGTTTTCCTTCCTCAGGAGGCAGAACTTTAAAACCAGAGGGCAGAGTGATACTTTTCAGAGTTGGGAGCTCTCTTGGAGGCTGGAGCCTGTGGTTTCCAAACACATTGCAGCAGAAGAACCCTTCCTTTAAGTGAAAGCTTATAAGGCAAGTTGGCATGTACTATAGACAAACTCTGAGTGGTTCTGAGAGATGTAAGTTGGGAAGTAGGGGGAGGGGACAAGGACCCTGACTGTGGAAGCTTACTTTTTCCTCCCCTCCTCCTTTTCCTCCTCCTCTTCCTCTACAACCAGTGATCTCCAGGGGCCTCCAAAGACCCCAGTCTGAGAGTCCTAATCTCATCTAACCCTTTATCTGGTGGCTGAGTAGGGTGAGCTTGTACCATACAATCAGGATTTTGCTAGAATGACAGGTGTGCATGGGCAGGCCAGACCATTTGGTCACCTGGACTAGAGAAGACAGGCTAACGGTGACAAGAGGAGGGTCTACTGCTGAGTGTGAGAGATGCTGTGGGCATTGGGCCTACAAGGCTGTTGTCTGTTTTGTTTTTGCTGTTTTGGGGGTCAGTAGAGGGAGAGAGGGAGGGTATACATGTCTACTACTATAGCGATCTGTGGTCAGGTGTCCTTGGGGGAAGTGTGAGCTTGGTGATAGCATTTACGTGACTTATTACCATGCATCACCTTCCATTCTTTTCAGTCTTTATATTCACCCTGCTTCTGAGGGTGACCCCTCCACTGCCCCCAGTCCCTGCACCTTTTCAACCTTATTAACTTCTTAACCCTACAAAAATAAATTGCACTGCCCTTATTTTGGGAGGCTGTGGGGTTTCTCCTTGACCTACTGTAATATGCATTAAGCCTGTTTAAGACTTAAACCTCTCCAAGATTAATGATTTGTTTCGGGGGGGGGGCATTTTTCTCAAGCTGTTACTTCCATGGCACAATTCCAGAAAGAAAAATCTGGAATTGAAAACTGGCTCCTGGTGACAGTGTTACTTTGGACCTTGTATTAAAGACCAGATTCCTCTGGGCTGGAGGGACCAGGATGTTTCTGTAGTCAGGGATGTGAGGTGATGCCCCAGAAGGTGCCTGCTTTCAGCAGCACCTGTGAGTTCTCCCAGCAAAGCCTTCTGGGGGTGCTATATGATGTCCTTCTCTCTCCTGTGTATCAGGAAACACCACCAGTGAACAACACCAATTCCCAACTATTGGTGTAAATTGTTCATTAATGGGGCACCTGGGTGGCTGGTTGATTAAGCATCTGCCTTCAGCTTAGGTCAGATGATCCCAGGGTCATGGGATTGATCCCCATGTTGGGCTCCCAGGGCTCCCAGCTCATTGGGTAGTCTGCTTCTCCCTCTCCTCCCAACTTGTGCTCGCTCATGCTCACTGTTGCTATCTCTGACTCTCTCTCCAAATAAATAGATAGATAAACAAACAAACAAACCTGCTCTCTCCTCCCTGAAATATACCACAGGCACATGATGGTGAGCCATGCTTTTTAGGAAGCAGAAAAAATCTTCCTGAGTCCCTGCATATTTGGAAACAAAGTATTTCGTTATGGCTAGTCCTTTGCATACACTTGGTTGAAGATGAGGAGGCATGCTGGCTCTGTTTTGTTTAGAAGCAAGACAGTGCTGTTCAATGCTACCATTAAAAGAAGCTGCATAAATAAAAATCAAAGACACCTGAAGGTCAAGGTTGAGAAAAGGAAATCTTGAATGACCCTTCCTTGCCCCCTTACTTTATTTTTACTTCCATGGCACTCTTTTCTCTCTGCAGATGGATGCTATAGCTAAAAAATGACATGGGCCAGATTCATGAGCCTGGGGACACAGCTCACACAGTTCAGGGCTTGGATCCAAGGTCAAAACCACAGTTTCTATGACAGGTTGTAAAGCTTGTGGATGACCTGGGCTTATGGGCTCAGGTGGCAAGTCCAGACTATAGCCAGGGGATGGGCAGAAGCAGCCCCCAAATAAATTTCAACTGGCCCAAGAGTAAAATATTAAAATGCTAGGCCACAGTAAGACCAGAAGAATCAAAGCCTAGTACAAGATACCCTTCCAAACTTTAAAGGGGGCCAAGGCAACCAATGAAAATAGTGTTGTCATGTTGATTACATGCAATATTAAAAACAAGTTTTAAAAAAAACAGTTAAACAAAAGAATAAAGTATTCATGAGGAAAAAATATTTAGAGTATATTTCAATGAGTTAATATTTTTAATAGAAGAATTTGTTAAAAGCGGTTGTTTAAAACTACCAAAGACTGGTTATAAAAAGCAGCAAAGAATTTTACATAAATAATTTACAAATTCATAATAGAGGAAGTGACAATAATTAGTGCTGGAAAAGATTTGATCTTGGTAATATGACAACCTAAGGAAAAATGTTCGATTTATGTGATCAAAGAGCTATACACTTAAAAAAATAAAATGCCATTTCTTAACTGTCAAATTAACAAAGAATGTTAAAAAGAACAAGTCTTGGAAAGGTTTTGGTCAAAAGTCAGTCACTAATCCTTTTGGAACCCAGCCTGATGGACTGAAAACCCTTCAAACATCTATGTCTGTGACCTAGCCAATACATGTGGGGATCAGCCGTAAGAAAATAATCCTCAAAATAAAGAAACACAAAACCTAAACACCTTTTACATGAAGTTTCAGAAAAGAAAGAATAACCTCAAATTATTTATTAATAGTATGAGGATTGCTGAATAAACTACTGAATATCAATTAGTTAAATGTTACACATCTAATTTAAAATCATTTTTACTAAGACTAACTCAGCAGAAAAGTGTTGGCTCTTAAAAAAAAAAATCAGGATATCACTTCTCGGCCTTTTGGCTATGATCAAGTATAAAAAAAAAACAACAACCCAGGATA
The DNA here is from genome assembly GCF_964662115.1 of Mustela nivalis. Taxonomy (NCBI): domain Eukaryota; kingdom Metazoa; phylum Chordata; class Mammalia; order Carnivora; family Mustelidae; genus Mustela; species Mustela nivalis. The sequence continues at coordinate 88,062,492 of NC_139027.1, forward strand.
TCGAAGGGCATATACCCTGATATTATGATATTAAAAAAACTTATAAACCTATACACAGAGAGAAGGCTGGGCAGCCACTAACAAAAGCATGTACAGGTATGTGGGGTTCCTTAACACAAACTTTTTGTGGTCTGTATTTCACCATTTGCTTATTGTTATGTATTCTGATAATGGTGAAAATAAAACTTAATCTTTAAGCTCTGGAGGGATAGCTGTGCAATGTCAAGTCAAAGTGTCCTTGTTCTCCTGCAGAATTTCAGTCAGAATTCCTGACTTTAAAGCAGTTGGTATATGAGTTCCTCTACCCGGCGGCTGTGAATTTGTAGTTTTATGTGAAGGTCATAGTAAAGTACTTCGTGCAGTGATCCCTTCTTCCTTTCAAGGCAGCCCTAATAATGGCTGGGAGGAAAAGGGTGGGCACAGAGGAGGTCCCTGGGAGGGGGTCGCCGCTGGGCGCCACGTCTCCAGAGGGTCTGTGTCCATCTGAGTGCTTGTAGGAGGAGAGGGAGCAGGACGGAAGACAGGAAGGTGTGAGCTCCCAGCTGGCTGGCGGGGACGCTCTCGGTCAGTCTCCCACTCACACTCACAGATAATCTGAGGGTATGGGTGCCTTGAGATTCGCACCCAGACCCCACCCGTTCTCCAGTATGTGGCGCTGAGGGGGGTGCTCTGCATGGAGTCGTGAGTCAGTGAAAGGGTGTGAGTGGATGACAGAGTACTGGCTTTGGCTTTTTGCGTGGCCTTTGTGTCCTTGGGGGCCTTTGTAAGGGGAGCGTTTACACATTTCTTGCACCAAAGGGAGGGCTTTTATTTTCTTAGGTTTTCAGTGGACTGTTTACAGTCTCTGTTACGTCTCTGTCTCCTCACACAAACATGAACTGAGTAAGGATGACTTCCTAGTGAAAAGCTGGGCCGTTTTCCCCTATGAAGAATTTTTTTTTTAAGATTTTATTTATTTATTTGACAGAGAGAGAGAGATTACAAGGCAGAGAGGCAGGCAGAGAGAGAGGAGGAAGCAGGCTCCCTGCCAAGTAGAGAGCCAGATGTGGGGCTCGATCCCAGGACCCTGAGATCGTGACCAGAGCCGAAGGCAGAGGCTTAACCCACTAGGCCACCCAGGCACCCCCCTACCCCCACCCAATGAAGAATTTGTCAGAACAAATGGACCCTGCCTTTCTGAAGACATTTTGAGCATAGACCTTCTTTTGACCTTCAAGTCTGACCAGGGAAGTGGGGTCAATCTGCAGACACCTTGTTTGCAAGGTGTGGCGTTGTGGGGCTGTGAGGCTCTGGTTTGGTCATCCAGGAAAACAGGGAAAAGTAGGGGCAAGTGGAGGGTGATGATGTTCAGGCGTATTCTTCGTTGGAGCAGTAGCTTTTGGGGGAAGGGGTTTCCCGTCGCAGGGCTCCAGCTGGAAGAGAAGTGCCGGTGGAGGGAACTGGCAGCTGTTCCCACAGCCACCTGCCTCTCGTCACCAGAGATCCATAACTCTCACAGTATAGTATCATCCAGAATTTCTGATTTGAAGCTTAGGAAAATGTGGGCTCACGGGTGTGAGGAGCCATCCGGTCACCGGGAGTCTGGCCGTGATTACTTATCTCAGAAATGTTTTCTGTTTAGCAGTGGGATTCACAAGCAGGACGCCAGGTTGTTCTCAGAGTGCTTGCTGACTAATAAGGTGGATAAATCACTTTGTCCCTCCAGGGCTGCCAGCCTCTGGCCCAGATTCCTGCTCTTAATTTGCTTACTCGAGTTCGGGCTGTTGTATTACACGTTGGAAGGGCTACACCTGAGGATTCTCCACTGGCATTGTCATTTCTTCCTGGGGAACCATTGGTTACCCACCTCGCACCTGCACACCTCAGTTTCCTTGCATGCCAAATCAGGGTTGCACTCGCTGGCCTCTTCCTGCTCCATCTGTGGGGAGCCCCCTAGGGATAGACCTACATCCAGTACTTTAGCTTATTGATAAATATGTCCTTCTATACCGTGGTTTCAAACCTTCCACACCTCCAGTCTCCCCTATTGCTGGCAGATGGATTATCCCACAAGCCCAGGAGGCCTGTGGGTGGGAACATGTTTGCTGTCCCTCTCTCTTTCCACTTCTGAGCTCTTTTCTCCTGTTGCCCTTCTCCTCCCTAAAGCCCAAGAGGCTTTCTCTCCTGTTGCAAGGCCACATCCTCCTTCTGGACTCCTGAGGTCATCTGCCTCTTTGGGGACTGGACAGCTCCTCCAGCCTCTCTCCCACCACCTCCCAATCCACTTCCGGTCAGGCCCCCTCCTCCTCAGACCAACCTGCAACTTCCTTTTGGCCAACGTGTACTCTCCAGAGCATTGGAAGAATTACTAAAAATTTATGTTTAAAATAGGCGTACAAAGTCTAAGAATGAGAGTCCTCCTTGAGTACAAAATTTACAAAAATTAGTTAATATTCAATGATGAAAAGAATGAGGCAAGTTTGTACTTTTGCAAGTTGAAAAGCGGTTTGTCAAAATCTAGGAAAGGCACAGATCATCTTTCATCTGGCAATTCCGCATGAGAATCTAACCAAAAAACAAACAAACAAACAAACAAACAAAACAGCAACAATAGGCAGTGTTTCATTTATTCAGTCGTGAAGAACTTTGTCACAATGACAAAGCCACTATAAAGGATGGAAGGATATTGGAACGTTTAAAGTAAAAAAAAAGATACAAAATTCTTTATGTGGTGTGATCTCCCTTTTTTTCAGTGCCATGTGTATGCATTGGGGGGAAAAAGACTGGAAGAAATATTTTAGGAGTGTCTTTTTTTTTTTTTTTTTTTAGGAGTGCCTTTTTTTTTTTAATATAATTTTTTATTTTTTATAAACATATATTTTTATCCCCAGGGGTACAGGTCTGTGAATCACCAGGTTTACACACTTCACAGCACTCACCAAAGCACATACCCTCCCCAGTGCCTTTTTTGATAAATTTGTTTCTTTATCTAAAATTTTTTTCTTTGAAAAGGATTCCCCCCATTTAGTTAATTAACACATCTATCACTTCACATATTTATCATATCTTTTATTAGAACATTTAGTGTCTGTTCTTTTAGCAAATTACAGTTATACAATACTGTGCAATCAACTATAGTCACCGTGTTATTATACATTAAATCTGGAGACATTATTCATTGTATAGCTGAAAGGTGGTATGGTTTTACCAACCTCTGCATTTCCTCTATCTCCCCAGCCCCTGCCTGGTAACCATTTTCTACTTGGTTTCTATGAGTTTGACAACACCACCACAGCTGTCTCTTCCTCCTCCTCCTCTTCCCCCTTTTCTTCCTCCTCCTACTCCTCCTAGTCTTCCTGCTTTTAAGACTCTACTTATAAGGGATATGCAGTATTTGTCTTTCTCTGCCTGGCTTTAAAAAAAAAAAAAAACATTTCTTTGAGATTTTATTTTTAAGTAATCTCTATAACCAACATGGAGTTTGAACTTACAAACCTGAGATCAAAACTCTCATGCTCCACCTACTGAGCCAGCCAGGCCCCCTCTGTTCTGGCTTGTTTCACTTGGCAAAATGTCCACGGGATTCGTCCATGTTGTGGCAAACGACAGAACTTCTTTCTCGTGGCTGAATAAGATGTGATATATGTACAATGGAATATTATTCTGCCACGAGAAAGAAGGAAATTCTGTCGTTTCATGGACACTGAGGTTGTTTCCATTTCTTGGCTATTGGGAATCATGCTGCTGTAAACATGGGGGCATCTATCTCTTTGACAAAGTGATTTCATTACCTTCCAATATATACCCAGAAATGGAATTCCTGAACTGTAGGGTAGTTCTATTTTTATTTTTCTGGAGAACCTCCATACCTTTTCCCAGGATGGCTGCACCATTTTGATTCCCATCAATGGTCTGAGAGGGACCCCTTTTCTCCACATCCTTGATGGAACTTGTTATCTCTTTTCTTTTTGAGACTGCTATTCTAGCAGTTATGAAGTGATATCTCATTGTGGTTTTGATTTGCATTTCCCTGATGATGAATGATGTTGAGTACCTTTCATTGTACCTACTGGCCATTTGTATTCCTTTGAAAAAAAGTCTATTCAGGCCCTCTGCCCATTTTTTAATTGGACTTCTTTTTTGTTATTGACTTGAATGAGTTCCTTACATATGTGGGATATTAACTTCTTATCAGACATATGACTTGCACATATTTTCTCCCATTAGTTTGCCTCTTCGTTTTGTTGATGGTTTCCTTTGCTAGGCAGAAGGAATGTCTTTTTTTTTTCCTTTTTATCTTTTGAAGATTCTTTTTTAAAAATTATATTATGTTAGTCACCATACAGTACTTCAGTAGTTTTTGATGTAGCGTTCCAAGATTCATTGTTTGTGTATAACACCCAGTACTCCGTTCAATACGTGCCTTTTTAAAAACCCATCATTGGGCTAACCCATCCCCCCAACCTCCTCCCTTCTAAAACCCTCAGTTTGTTTCCTGGAGTAGAAAATTCTTGCAATGAGTTTTTATAACAATTTTTTTTTTTAAATCAGAAAATCAGATTTAAAAAACGTCCTTCCTCCCTCCCCTTCCTTGCCTCATGAGTACACCTCAGACCTCAGGTTTTTACACATCTTGTTCCCTCAAGTCTTCAGTTTCTATCGAGGCCACCCTCTCTGTGTGGCATCTGTCAGTGCTCTGCCCCATCCTCTGAAACTCTTTCGTCTTTGGTTTGGGTATCTTCCAGTTTTCTTTTCTCTGCTTATGTGTTTCTCTAGTCTTGTCAGACATTTGTGAACTGGAGTTCATTATTCTCTATCCTTTTAATAGCAATTCTCTTCCCTTTCATTTCGTCTGGTTGTCATTTTGTCTGCCTGTTCCAGGCAGAATCAGTTCCTCTCTCCTCCATGTTGCTGTCCTGTTTTATTTGTCCCTTTCTCCCAGAGCTCTCAAGGCTTGGCAGTACATTGGACTTATCTGGGAGAGCTTCAGAAATCCCAGGCCTGAGTCCTACCCCAGTGATTCTGGTATCTTTGGTCTGGGTAGAAGCTGGACTTGGGGAGTCTTAAAGCTCCTGGGTGAGTGTGCTGACCATAAGGCTGAGAACCTCTCTCATACCGGTGTCTCACTGTATTGGGGTGGGGTGCCATCTGTGTGTATCAGTCTCTGGGGTCCTGACCCTTAGATGTCACGAATGCCACCAGACCTACAGATTGCCAGTACTGGGCACTGGGAAAACAGTAGTGCATGAAAATAAGTCTGTGTAAGGAAGTATGTTTCTGCAAAAACTGCTTTGTCTTGGTGCTGGTCTAGCTGGGCATTTGATCAACCCATATAGACCTCTGTTTCAGCTTCACTCCCTGGCATTGTGTCTCCTTTTTAATGAAGAAGAAACTGGTGTAATCCACACCAGTGGCCTGCCTGGGGAGACAGTTAGGACATGTTTCTCAAGCCCTCTTCCCTACTCTGTTGCTTGGTCATTGAGGCCAAAAGTGGGGACTCCTTTTCTTTCACCATTGGTGTCATCAGACGAGGGTGCAATACATGTAGAAGGAATTGTGACACCGACTCTGGGGCTCGTAGAGGTCAGTAGAGGCTTCCTCTCTGCTTCACATTGTCTGCTCAGAGACGGAACAGCCATCAGAAAACTTTATAGGTCAGCGTTGGGGAATCATAATTGCAACCAAAGGGAATCCTGTCCTCTGTGAGGCTGGGCCAGACTTTCATGACTTACAGTTCTGCGATTCTCGGTATATGGGCCTACTGGAGAAATTGGGTTCAGAATGTCAAGATTTGTGACAAGGAGAATGTGGACCATTTGTATTCTCGTATGATAATGGCCTAGTTAGCCCATTAGAGCCAAGCTACAATCATGGAAGAAGAGGTGAGATATCATATTTTAGGCAGAGTATTTGGAAGAAAGCTCTCGCCTCCTACAGGTGCCTGTTGAGGGCTCCTTGGGGGATGCCTGGACTCTGTGGTAGTTAGAGACTACAGGCCCAGAGGCCCAAGGCCATCCCTGGAGGCTGACAGGACTCTTAGTGTGTGGATGGACCCAAGGTCATAGGCCCATCCTGGCTCCTCATGGCTCCTGCGGTGCGCTTAGAACCCCTGAGCTCTCTTTTGCTCTCTTTCCATTCATCCACTTACCAACATGTATGGGGCCCTGCTGGGTGCCGTTTTTACCCCTGCACTTCCTGGTGAACCACAAAGAGGATACCCCTGTTCTCACAGAGTTTATGTTCCAAGGAGCGGAGGAGGGTGACAAATATGAAATATTAATTAAAAAAAAAAAAACCAGATGTGAGGAAGCTTTTTATTTTGGTATAGTCCCAGTAGTTTAATTTTTCTTTTTTTTGTTTCCCTTGTCAGAGGAGACATGTCTAGGAAAATGTGTCTACAGCTGAAGCCAGAGAGGTTACTGCCTGTGCTCTCTTCTAGGATTTTTATGGTTTCATGTCTCACATTTAGGTCTTTAATCCATTTTGAGTTTATTTTTGTGTATGGTGAAAGAACGTGGTCCTCTTTCATTCTCTTGCATGTGGCTGTCCAGTTTCCCCAGCACCATTTGTTGAAGAGACTGTCCTTTCCCCCAACTATACAGTCTTTCCTCCAGCCTTTGTTATAGACTAATTGATTAATAGATTAACATAAGCATGACTTTATTTCTGGGCTCTCTATTCTGTTCCATTGATCTCTGTGTCTGTTTTTATGCCAGTACCATACTGTTTTGAGTACTACAGTTTTGGAGTATATCTTGAAACCTGGGACTGGGACTGTGATACCTCCCACTTTGTTATTCTTTTTAAAGACTGCATTTGCTATTCAGGGTCTTACAAGTTTTAGGATTATTCTTCATAGTGAAGGGAACCATCAACAAAATAAAAAAAACAAACTCCTGAATGGAAGAAGATATTTGCAAGTGACATATCAAATAAGATAATTTACAAATTATGTATCCAATTTGCAAATGATATATCTAAATATCTAAAACATATAAAGAACATTTACAACTCAACACGAGAAACTGAAATAATCTAATTAAAAAATGGACAGATGACTCAAATTGACATTTTTTCCAAGAAGACATACAGATGGTCAAAAGACACATGAAAAGATGATCAACATCACTAGTCATCAGGGAAATGCAAATTAAAAACCACACCTGTCAGAATGGCCAAAATTAGAAAATGTAATAAATAACAATTGGTGGTGAGGATGCATAGAAAAAGGAACCCTGTGGTAGGAATGCAAATTGGTGCAGCCACTGTGGAAAACATTGTGCAGTTTTCTCAAAAAATTGAAATAGAATTACCACATGATCCAGCAATTCTACCTAAAGAAAATGAAAGCACTAATTTGAAAGGATGTATGCACCCTTATGTTTATAGCAGCATTATTTGGAATAGCCTAAATATGGAAGCAACCCAAGTGTCCACTGATAGATGAATGAATAAGGAAGATGTGATATGGATGTGCCTATGCACACAAGAGGAATATTATTTAGTCATAAAAAAGAATGCAGTCTTGCCATTTCATTTTTCATGCTAAGTTCAATAAGTCTGTCAAAGGCAAATATCCTATTATTTCATTCATATGTGGAATTTAAGAAACAAAACAAACAAACAAAAAGAGAGACAAGCCAAAACACAGACTCTGAGAACAAACTGATGGTTACTAGAGGGGAGGTTGGTGGGGGAGGGGGGTTAAATAGGTAAAGGGGATTAAGAGTACACTTATCTTATTGAACACTGAATAATGTATGGAATTATTGAAACACTATATTGTACACCTGAAACTAATATAACACTGTATATTAATTACACTTGAATAGTAAAGAAAGAGAAAAACTAGATGTGGGGCAGGCAACATGCCAGTAGTTAACACTATAGGAAAGGAGAATGGAGAATGACAAAATGGTGATTTTCATGTTTTGTGACTGGGGAACATCCTTGAAGAGATGCTATCTCAGCCAATATCTAAAGATCTGAGTGATAACAAGGAGCCAGCCAAGCAAAGATGAAAGATTGAGGTTGGAGAGACCTGGTGCCAAGGTGCTAAGGTGAGAATGACCTTGGCATTTTCAAAAACCACACAGCCTCAATGGTTGCACAGTCCATGCAAGGAGTTTGGATCTTATTCTCAGTGTACTGGGAAGTCATTGAAAGGCTTTAATCAGAACAAAGCTTGATTGGGTTTGCTCCAGAAAGATCTTGCTCACTGCTGCTCAGGGAAAAGACTGAGGGAGGCAAGTTTGGAAGCAGATGACCAGATATAGGTGATTACAATATCACAGGTGAGAAATTACGATGTTTCAATTGGGTTGTATAGTAGAGATGAAAATAAGTGGACAGACATAGGATTTGTTTGGAATAATGATCAACAAATCTTATTGACACATTGGATGTTTGGCATGAGGGAGAGGTGAATCATTTATAATTCCTAGACTTTTGGCTTCATCAACTGGATGGCTATTGATATTCTTTACCAAAGCTGAAAAGACTGCTAAATATCCAAAAGGAGTATAAAAATTTCTAATTGGAACATGTGAAATTTGATGTGCCTGTTAGACATCAAAGGAGATATGTCAAATAGTCAGTGGGTTATACAAGCTAAAGACATGGGTTATTGGAGTTGGTCAGTGGCATTTAGAAAGAGTGACAACATGGTCCTGTTTTCCCAGGACAGTCCTGGTCTATACCTGTTGTCCCAGTATCATTGTTAAAAGGACCCTTTTTCAATCTTTGCCTCGTACCTGTTTGTGCTATATCTTTTATTGTCATTTTTCACAGAGACAGTATTTAAGGCCATGGGACTGGAGGGTCACTAGAGAGAGGGGTAAAATACCAGCAGAACCTGGTGCACTTCAACATGTTGGTGTGGGAGGGGACTGAGGAAGCAGCCACTGGGGCAAGAGAAAAGTCAGGAGGAGGTGGAGTTAGCCCAGCTAGGATAGGAATGTAGCTAGGAAGGAAAGAGTGGTCACATGTGACAATGAGATAAGGACACAGAGTGATCACTGTGTGTTGCACTTTCATCAGAATGTTCCCGTTGGAAAGGGGAAAGTGGAAGCCCACAGGAACTGAATTAAGGAGCTAGAATGTGGGATGAGCTTGCTACATCTTTTCTGTTGCTCCACTTTTCAGAACAAAATCATATTTATGAGGAGCTCTACTGTTATCTCCTCCATTAAAGTTACCTTAGGTTCCAACAGTAAACTTGGTTAGAATTAATTGCCCTTCTGTGTTCCCATAGCTCCTGTTTATAACTTTTTATGTGACTTCTTAAAAGTTCGTTGTGTGATAGTCATGTGTGCCTGACTCCTTACTACACCACAGACTGCTTGGGGGTAGTGACTATTTCTTTTCCATCTTTATCTTGCTTGTGAAACTTAGCCTGTCACAGTTCAATGAACCTACAAGATATTTGAGAAATGTTGAATGGATGAGTGAATGCATATGTGAGTAAATGAGAGAGTGAGAGAAGGAGCGAATGGATGAATAAGTGAGTAAAGTATATGTGATTGAATATATAAATGAACAAATGAGTTGAGTGATTGGATGAATGAGTGTGAATGGGCAAGGGAGTGGATAGATGAGTGAGTGAGAGGATGAATGAAAAAGTGAGTGGAGGGATGAGTGAATGAGTGAATGAATGACTGGGTGAGTAAGTGAATGAGTGAGTGAGTGAATGGGTAAGGGAGTAGATAAGTGAGTGAGTGGATGGGTGAGTGGGTGGGTGAGTGAGTGAGTGGATGGGTGAGTAAGTGATGGAATGGGAAAGGGAGTGAACAGATGAGTGAATGAATGAATGGATGAGTGAGTGCATGGGTGAGTGGATGTATGGGTGAGTGGACAGTTGCATCAGTGAATGGATGGATGAGTGAGTGAGTGGGTGGATGAGTGCTTGAGTGAATGGGCAAGGGAGTGGATGGGTGAGTGAGTGGATGGTTGAGTGCTTGAGTGAATGAGTGAGTGGATAAATGAGCAGGTGAGTGAATGAGTGAGTGAATGAATGGGTGAGTGAGTGAGTGGGTGATTAAGTGGATGGTTGGGTGAGTATGTGGTTGGATGAGTGAGTGAATGGATGAATGAGTGGGTGGTGGATGGATGGATGAGTGAGTAGGTGAATGAGTGAATAAATGGTTAGATGAGTGAGTGAGTGGCTGGGTGAGTGAGTGATCAGGTGGTTGATTGAGTGGATGGATGAATGAGTGAATGGATGGATAAGTAAGTGAGTGGGTGAGTGAGTGGGTGGATGAGTGTGAGTGAGTGGATGGGTGAGTGAGTGAGTGGATGGGTGAAGGAGTGCATGGTTGGATGAATGAGTGAATGGATAGATGAATGAGTGAGTGAGGAGATGGGTGAGTGAGTGAGTGGGTGAGTCTGTGGATGAGTGGGTGAGTAAGTGGATGGGTGAAGGAGTGGATAGATGAATGAGTGAGTGGATGGGTGAATGCATGAGTGAATGGATGGGGTAAGTGAGTGAGTGAATGAGTGGGTGGATGAGTGAGTGAGTGGATGGGTCAGTGAGTGGACAGATGAATGAGTGAATGGATGGGTGAGTGAATGAGTGAATGGATAAGAGGGTAAGTGGGTGAGTGAGTGAGTGAGTGGGTGTTTGAGTGTGAGTAGATGGGTGAGTGAGTGAGCAAATAGATGAGTGAGCAAGTGAGTGAGCAAATGAGTGAGCAAGTGAGTGAAGGATTGGAACTGCATTTGAATTAGTACTAAGTACCCATGCAACATAACAGCCATTGGTGGTTGGTATTTCTGTTCCCCCTTGCCCACCTCATTTGTTCATAAACAAATGCTTCTGTTTCTACAGTGATCATTAAGCACTGCAATGAATAATTAGAGAATCGTTATTTTCTGTTCTGTTGGTCCTAGGTTGCTTATAATTCTGGTGGAAACAATAGTTTCCTTGAACTGAAAATTTAGTGAATCCTCTTTAGCTATTTTTCTGTTTTCCTTGTACAGTTTGAAGGATATACTATTTATGGACTGCAAACCAATAGATTCTAATCTGAGCTAGAGATAAAATGTAAAGGGGGCATAAAACATTTAAGAAGCATACATGAATCACAACAGAGTATTATGCAAAAGCTTTCTTGGGAAAATGTGCACATTTTGTATTTAGAAGTGGCTCAGCAATATGGCATACAGCTGATTTGTTGTAATATATAAACTTCTGGTAGTATTAAGAAAATAAATGCTACACTAAGTCTTTAGGCAAAGTCATTGGTACTTGTTTCCACCCATGAATGCAATTCTGTCTTCCTGATGTGTTGGAAATACCCCAAAACAAAGGTCAAATGTGGGATTAGAGATTAAATTTATAGAGCCCTACGCTGTATGGAACTGTGTTTTTAAGGTGAAAGCTGTTCTCCCGATGAGTTCCTTTAGGAATAAGCTGGCAGAATGAGGAAAACCCAAAAATACCAAGTAGCAAGAGAAGATGTTATCAGAATTTGTGTTAGGCAAATGTAAGGAGGAAATCAGGGGATGGTATTATCTGCAGCCCTAAAAATCACAGCCTCAAGAACCTGGAGTCAGAGACATGCAAATGTCCTGATGCCCAGGCTTTTGAAAGAGGCTATGGCTCAGGACAGGTCCCTCCCTGCCTCTGGCCTCCTGAGGGAGGAGGGTTGGTGTCAATGCTGAGAACAGCCCTCTCTGTGGAAGCCAGGCAAGGTTTCCACATACCTTCTCCCTGCAGCCTGTCCTGCTGTCACAAGTGGGGTCTCATCCCCTATGGTATGGACACATAGGTAGAAAGAAGCAGCCACTTGGGCTTGCCCTTGTTGCCTGGTGTTGCTTAGGAGGTGAGCATAATTCTTGCTGTCCTTGTTGTTAGCTGGCATCCCCCTTGAAATGTTTAGTTATGTTGTTCTGGGCAGCCTTCTGCTGAGGGACCCACTGCCAGGGTACTCCTCTGCTCAGCTGTAAGCCAACGGGAAGGAGGGTCTCCGGTGCCTCTTGCCAAAAGCCCCCATTGCCCAGGTGCGTTTGTGGGCTTGAGCCATGGTCTTTGTGCTCCTGGAGCACCACAGACCCCATCTCTCTTGGGGTCAGCTGGTTGCTGCTCTGAGATTTTTAGATACAAAGACTGGAGCAGAGCCATGGTGAGAGTGAGGCCCATGCCTACCGTCACTTTTTTCTGTCCGCAGCTGAGGGCCAGCACTGGCCTCCACTGTCACTTGACTCCCCTCTTGGTGCTCAGATGTGATTTTTGTTTCCTTGTGGTCATTTTAGTCTGGATGTGCAGAGTCTGCCAAAATAACTTGCACATCGTTCTTCTCATGTAAACTGGTAATTTTCTTTTCCAAGTGTCAACTGGAAATCAAAAGTAAATTAATTTTTATTTTCCTTGGATAAGCTGTGCTCCTGAACTGACTTGTTATTATAGGAAATTGGGCTTTGAAGAAGACAAATTTATGAGTATCTATAAATTATCTTCATGTTTTTTCATGTTTGCTTTTTAGCTCTTGAACTGAGACCAGATTCATTTAGATTTTCTTCAGAAGTTGGCCACAATAAATATCCTAATAATTCCAACTCAGGAAATTCATCGTAAATCATTGTTTTTGCTGTAATCCCTTGACCTTCAGGTTTTCCCATTGAAGTCACTAATGGGACTCTCACATCTTTTATGGAGTTTGTCGATTTCCTGGGGTTGAGGAATCCTGGACTTGAAATCCAGATCACCTAACCCAATCCTGTGCATTTTTTAATGGAGTCAGGAAATCTTTTGAGGGAACCAAAAAATATGTCCCTGTAATGAAAGTTCCTGATTCGCAAAGTGGCTCATTTGCAAAAAGTGTGGTGCAGCCATTTTTGAAATCAGGACACCTGGGTTCAAATCCGTTTCCTACCTATGACTGTGACGATGCTGGGCCAGCTGCTTTCCTTCTCGGAGCTTCTGTTTCCTCATCTGTCAAGTGAGACGATGCCTACTTTGCCAGGTGGATGTGAAGTGGAAGTAGACCAAAGAAGAACTTGCCTAGTCAGGTGGCTGTTACTTGCAGCCGCTCCAACACTGTGCCCTCCACCACCCGAGCAGCTGATACGTTGGCCCACAAGGGTCTCACCTGGCCTTGAAGGGCCTTAAAGAGACTGGTGGCATTACTTCAGCTTGTCTTGAAGCTGGATGCCTTTGCATCAATAACCAGGGAGGCAGTGGGGTGTGGGAGCGGAGGTGATGGCACACCAAAGTGCCTCTTTTATTCTGGGGTGAGCCATGGACGTGTGCCCTAGGCTCCAGCCCACCAGTTCACATTCTGGTCATGAGCCCTGCTGGGAGTCCTGTCCCCCATGCACGTGATGAGTGTGTGTGACACCTGCCTGAGGGAGAGGACACTAGTGTCCGGTGGACGTCCCCATCCCCACTGACTTCTGGCTCCAGGGGAATACTGTCTCAAGACTGTGCATGGGGAAGGGTGGAGGACCTGGTTGCAGGGGTTGGTTAGTTTCTCTCCAGTTAGACTCCCCGCTGCTTCAGATGATGTGACACGTTACCTGGAATCATAGCTACCTTCAACTGTAGTACTGCTTTAACTGTTCATTTTCCCATACTGGGGATGAGGAGGATGAGATCCAGTGACGTAGACTTGGACTGGGCTTTGCAGGGGCAGAGTGAGCAGTGGGATAAAGAGCAGGCTGAGGTCACACCCACATGCAGGTGCACAGCAAGAAGTTTTGTTCCTTTCATTCCCAGTAGCTGGCAGGGAGCCGGGGGTGGCTTTGGAGAGCTTCAGAAGCTGCCTCCTTCCCTAGCTCCACAGCCCTTCCCCACACCTGCCAGTAGTTTCCAAGTACGTATACTCTCTAAGGAATCAGTGTTCTTGCAGGGCAGACTGAGCTCCCAGTTGACCCCCGCAGCTTCCCACCCTGCATGTCACCACCCTGCCCCTGCAAATGACAGGGATGTTTCTGGGAGCATCGCCTCTAGGACTAGTCCTGTGCAGAACTTGTCTCTTCCTGACTGGAAAGATGCAAGACAGTCAGGCTTCAGTGTTGCCTGACCCGGTCCTCTCCACAGAAGCTCTTCCCAGCTGTGCCCGGTGACCTCTTCCCTTTGCAAACACGTGCATGAGTGCCCCAGCTCCTCCATTCTGACAGACTGGCTGCTTAGGCAGTGCTGCCTCAAACCTGCCCTTTTTGGTGTACTTCTTCTTTTTTTTTTTTTTTAAATTTTTTATTTTTTATAAACATATATTTTTATCCCCAGGGGTACAGGTCTGTGAATCACCAGGTTTACACACTTCACAGCACTCACCAAAGCACATACCCTCCCCAATGTCCATAATCCCATCCCCTTCTCCCAAAGCCCCTCCCCCCAGCAACCCTCAGTTTGTTTTGTGAGATTAAGAGTCACTTATGGTTTGTCTCCCTCCCAATCCCATCTTGTTTCATTTATTCTTCTCCTAATTTTCATAGTAGCAAACTGAGCTTTCCATTATTCCTCACAGGTAAAAATTAAAATTTTAATTAAAATTTAAAAATTAAAAATTTAATTAAAAATAAAAAAAATAATTGTGAAATGCAGCGTGGAACAAAAGAACTGATAAAATTATGCTAAGTGAAAGAAACCATTGTAGAAGACTGCGTATTATATTTTCCTGTTTGTGTAAAGCATCTCGAATAGGAAAACCTGCAGAGACAGAAAGTAAACTACTGGTTGCCTGGGGATTGGGGTAAATGTTGGGAGGTTACAGGGTATGGGGATTCTTTTGGGGATGAAGAAATGTTCTAGAATTGACTGTGGTCATGGTGGTACGTATCTGTGACTGTACCAAAAGTCACTAAATCACCTGTTGGGTGGTTTGTGTGGTAGGTGAATATATCAATAAAGCTGTTAAAAATGAAGACAAAATAAAGATATTTTATGATAAATGAAAAAATATCTATACAACTTCATGGATGTTAGTAGAATGGACACTCACGTACTCAGCAACCAGAACTAAGTGGAGCATCACAGAGCCCAGAAGCCTCTAGGTTTGCCCCCATCCCCTGTAGGTAACCACCATCCCAGATGGTATTGATGGCAATGTGTGTCCCTTAACTCGGCATAGTTTAATTTTACCTACTGGTCAATTTCATATACATGGATTCGTGTGGTACCTATTTTGTGACTGGCTTCTTCTAAGTACCATAGTTTAGGTACCTGTTGCAGAAGATTATTCCCATTCACTGTTCTATGTATGAATAGAACAAAGTTATGCACCCATTCTACCACCCATGGCATTTGAGTTTTTTGCAGTTGAGGGTCATAATGCTCTATGCAGACATAAACATGCTGACATTTACCGCCCAGTACACATGTGCAAGGATTTCTCCAGAAATGTCCCTAGTAGAAGAATTGCTAGGCTATAGAGTCCATGCATTTTTATCAGTGATAGATAGCACCAAAGAATTTTTTGTCAAGAAGATGGTGCCTATTTATGTTCCCAGCAGCCATGGGTTACAGTTAACATGTCTTCAACAACACTTGGGGTATTCTCAGCTTACTAATTTTTGCCAATCTAGTGGGTTTGAAGTGGTATGTCAGTGTGTGCATTTTCCTGATTATCGATGAGAGTGAACATCTTTTGGATGTGTCTTCCTATTTACTGCATAACAAACACCCCCAGCAATTAGAACTTTAAAATAATACCCGTTTCATTTAGCTCACAATCTTGTGTGTTGGTTGAGGGGATTAGGATAGCAGGAATGTCTGGAGACCCTTTCCATGTGGTTTCTCAATGGGCAGAAGGCTAAGCTGAGCTTCTCATGTGAGGGACAAGGGATTCTAATAAGCAGCAAGAGAGGGAAGACTCCAGTGTGCACTTTTTTAAAGATTTTTTATTTATTCATTCAACACACAGAGAGAGCAAGCACACTTAGGGGAGAGGGAGATCCAGGCTTCCCGCTGAGCGGGAAGCCCAATGTGAGGCTTGATCCCAGGACCCTGGGATCATGACCTGAGCCAAAGGCAGATGTTTAATGAACTGAGCCACCCAGGTGCCCCCAGTATTCACTTTTTGAACACCTGCTTACATTATATTGTAATAGAGTTAGAATGAAAAAAATAAAAATAAAATACAGTTAGAATGTAATGTAGTGTTGTCTCCTTGGCCAAAACAAGTCACAGGGCTACCAAGGCTAAGTTCAGCATGGAACAGAACTTTCCAAGGTCCTGGATCCAGGGAGACATGAATCCACTGGAGGACATTATTGTACTGTCCACCACAGTAGCTCTTGCCATATTTCTTTTAGGCTGTTGATTTTTTTATATAGTCTGGATACTAATTCTTTGATAGTTACATGTATTGCTTTTGATCAGTAGAAGTTATTTTAATAAGTGAGGTCAATGAAATAATAACAATGGTATGTTTTCTGGGTTAAATTTGAAGAATGTTATAGTATAAAACAAATATAGAGAACCTGTTTATCTCCAAGGAGGACCTGGGATCAAACTACTAAATCTTACCAAATTTAACTTCGGCATCTGTTATAATTTCATAATTAGCTATTTTTAAAAAGGTGTCTAGATACAGATCTAGGATTTTCAGGAATTTAGAGGCCCTGGGGAAATATTACACCTGGTGTTGGTTAGATAGGATAAAAAGTCTAATCAATTACTTGGAGTAAATTTGAATAAGGGCAAATCTTTTTAAAATTCTCTTTTTAGATTTTTTACTTTAACCTTGTTTACTTAGTAATATACATTACATTCTGTGTAACTTGGTTTTCTTAAAATTATCTTTTAAGACAGTTTGATATATTAAGAAAAATACAAAGTTTCTAATATTTTGAAATATATATTGAAATATAAGAGGATGAATGTTAAGATTTAGACTTTGAGTTCTCTTCCCTATGTTTTTAAATAAGCAAAAATACTCCTCACCCCAAACACAAGATAAATATTTTACCATTATAATAAAACAGACTATTTTGTCTTCACCTAGAACTTTCAAAGTGCCCAACAGGACCAGAGCTTATGTTTTCAGAGGAGTGGATGAGTGTAAACTTCCCAAATTAACTGAGTTTGATGTTTACATATGAAATGATTTCCTCACCCCATCCATACTGGGTCTTCTTACATGTCTTCAGTTTTATCTTCTTCACAGATGACCCTCTGTTCCAGTTTGCCTGGAAATGAGAACTTTCCTGGGACATGGGTGTTAAAACTGGGGACATACCGGGCAAATCAGAGCTAGATGGTTACCCCATTCTTCACAAACTTTAGAAAACAAAACTCATACCCACATCTCTAGCCTTTAAATGTGCTTAACTTCCTCAGTGTCCTTCCTTGATTATTATTCCCTCCCCGCGACACAAATCGTTTCTGCCAGAGGTAGATGTGTTCTGGAAGCAGGGCCCCAGGATGGGTTGTGTGGCGCTGGTTTGGGGAGGCTGTGTGCTGCTCCCAGGCAGTCTGGTGAAGGACTTCCCGTGTCGCCCAACACTGACGTCTCCCGAGCTTGCTGCTCATTTTCTCATCCAGGTGAAGGACTTCCCTTGTTGCCCAACACTGACGTCTCCCGAGCTTGCTGCTCATTTTCTCATCCAGGTGAAGGACTTCCCTTGTTGCCCAACACTGACGTCTCCCGAGCTTGCTGCTCATTTTCTCATCAGGCAATATGTAGCATTGCCTACATTCATGGTTCTGTGTTAGAGCTAAGACTTTGAAGCAGCATGTTCTGATTTTTCTCACTTATTTAATAGTCTCTTGGTTTAGATGGCACCCTGGGCCGTGCTTAGAGTTTTGATAAAAATTGGTTGTATCTTGAACATTTGGAAAGGAATTTGACTGTCTGGAAAAGAGAACGTAGAACAGGTGGTTAGTAAACCACCAGGTCAAGTAGAGATCATGATTTCTCTTTTATTTAGAGGCAAATGTTTTTATATAGGTTCATTTTTAAAGATTTATAGTATGTAACTTAAGGAAATAATTATTCATGAAGTAGAGACCAGGGAGTATATATATGAGCATTTTTTCTTATGCTGCATTCTCTTCACTCTAAAGCTGTTTAATTCCCGCCCACCCAACACACACAGCTCCTAAGTCTGCCCTTTGAAGTTATGTAGGTTGTGCACTGCACACCTCTGGGGTGGTAATGGGAGACAACTATACACATTCCAGTTAACCTAGATTTATCTTGAGAAAGGGTTGCTTTTTCTGAGTTGGACATGAATGTTCCTGGGCAAGTGGCAGCCAGCATGACTGCCCACTTGCCGACTCTCCCAACAAAGGTACTTAATAGAAAACATGAAGGGAATAAAACTTTTCTTCTGTTTACATTTTATAACCTTCCCTACTTGCACTGTAGACCTTCATACCTCTGACCTGAGACAACTGATCAGTTTTTAACACATAGTAGCATAATGATGTAGAGCACAGAGCCAGGGGCCAGTGCCAGCTTTCTACTTGCATAATCCATAGAAGGTTACTTGGCTCTCAGTTCCCTCATCTAACCAGTGTGTTGGTTCTTTCCTCAGTGGGCTGTTGGGTGGGTTAAATGAATTAATAGTGTAGAACACTTACAACTGTGAATGTTGTGTTGCGTGTAAAGGCCACTAGCCTTGTTCGGCTTTGCACCTGACTTTGCTCTAATGCACACCTATGTTTAGCAGGATTGCATCTTAAACACTGGGTAATGCTGAGGGCACAGTAGAGAAGTCATGACCTGTTCCCTTGACCCCCTGAGAAGAAGACCAGGTCAATAATCAGTTTCTTTGTCTCTTTTCTTCTGGGTTTTGCTTCTTCCTAGCTCAGTAGTTCCCCCACCTCGTGTGTGCTTGTCTGTTTATGTGCTGTTTCTCCCATGCCATGGAACCTCCTCTAGGATGGAAGCTTAGATTTCTAGGACTTGGCCAGGTACATGGCAGGGGCCCAGTGGCATTTGATTTCAGCAGATGGACCGGGTTTACCCTGGGTTTGGAAGGTACTGCCTCTTTAGGGCAGTATTTTCTCTCTATGTCCTACTTCTTGTGGGGAGGCCCAAGCGGGTAGCACTCACCACATGCCCCGTTCTGGTCTCAAAATCCTGAAGAGTGCCCCACAAGGGCTCTGTAAGTATTGTTTCCATCAGAGCCGAGATGGCAATTTTGACCGGACTTGGAGTTGTGACCCAAGCAGGAGAGCAGGGTTTTCTCTAAGGAGGTGTACAAGCTCATAGTCCTCACAGGGCTAAAGAGAGGCCAGCAGAGTGTGTGTGTGTGTGTGTGTGTGTGTGTGTGTGTGTGTGTGTGTGTATGCGCGCGCGTGCGTGTGCGTGTGCATTTACATGCGCACAGGCATGTGGTTCTTTCTTTGTGGGTGGGGTTTTTCTTTCTTTCCTTGTCAAACGTAGGCCACCTGTTGAGGCCACATAGTGGTGCATTCTCAGTGAGTCTGCCACACCAGGATCCCAGCAGGCAGCTTATCATCTACTGAATGCAGCATGGTAAAGAACAGAGAGCCTTGGACATACTTAATTTTGTAAAGTTTGCCGATAGCAATGGATCTCTGGGTTGTTTTCATTTTAGACATCAGTATAAATGTCGATGAGGCCGTGAACACATTTAGAATCGGACAGGGGTTTGTGTCAGTGAACTAACTAGAGATCTTCAATTACAAAAGATACAAAATTAGCAAGTAAGTCTATCAAAATAACCTTGACAGTTTTTGTAAGAGATGCCGTAACCCCTACAGCTATGAAATGTCAAATGAGATATGCACCTAAGAATTTAGGCAACTTGTAAGAATGGTTGGAAACAACTTTCTGAGTCATTTTTTTAAAAAGATTTATTTATTTATTTTACAGAGAGAGAGAGAGCAGGGGAAGTGGTAGAGAAAGAGGGAGAGAGAGTCCCAAGCAGACTCTGTGCTAGGCTTAGAGCCTGACACGGGAGATGAGGGACTTGATCTCATGACCCTGAGATCATGACCTGTGCTGAAAGCAAGAGTAGGACACTCAACCCACGGAGTGACCCAAGCACCCCTCTGAGTCATTTTAGGCAAAGGAACTATTTATCAGAGGAAAGGTAAAAGAACTTCGTTATAGCTTTCAGTGAGTACTGTCCACAGCCGCGGCCAGAATCCTGGCTGGGGCATGTCTTCCTGATTTAATAAATGTAACAACATAGAGCAAGCTGCCTATTGTTTGTGCTTTTAATAAATAGAAGTTTTCAGAGACATAAGCCAGCTAAATTGGTTTTTCTTTTTGCCTCTTTCATTATCCCTGTTCCTGGCCAGTGAATCAAGGCATAGGGGTAGGAAGGGGGAGAACATCTCTGTTTTCCTGCTGCTGCCAATGGCTTACCCTTCACCGTGAGGAAGATCTGCTGTGTGTGCTTGTGCTCTGTGTACCGTGTTTCCCTGTCACAAATATGAGCGCACAGTGTGCCCTCCCGGCTTCCTCCTGAGCTGATGAATGCCTGCAGGAGAGACCCAGGCTGTTGCTTGTGCTGCTCTGGACTCAGTGCCTTTGCAGAGCACCCACTTTCTCAATGCACGTTCCCTTTATTGAGAATGAAAAAGTAGGCTGATATCATGGTTTGAGGAGACTGCCAGTTCCAACGAGCCCATTGTGCTACCGGTGCTAGCTCAGCATAATTCCAAGCATTTGGGAGGCTGGGGCTGCTGCAGTAGTCCTGAAGGGAGCTGTGAAGGGGTTCTGACATGCCAGCAGAATGTGATTTTAATCTCATAGGGCTACAGACAGTGCTCTGTCATCCCTGGGAAGAAATTCAGTGGTTCAGGTTTATGATTTATTTAAACGTGGAGGTGAAGGCTCCCTGGGTAACACAGGAAAGTAAAGCACAGATAACTTCCAGGGACAGGTGCAGCTCTCTGGGTGTGGGTAGCCTGGGGGTCCCCCTCTCATTTGGGGGTGCTGGGACTTTGAGAGCTTTTGGAGAATTTGCTTAGAGGATTGCATCATAGTTTTTGTTGTTGCTTTTCTATCTAGTCTTCATGGCCTAAGTCTTTCTTTTTTTTTTTTTTTTAAGATTTTATTTATTTGACAGAGATCACAAGTAGGTAGAGAGGCAGGCAGAGAGAGAGGGGGAAGAGCCTCAGGGATCCTGCTGAGCAGAGAGCCCGATGTGGGGCTCGATCCCAGGACCCTGAGATCATGACCTGAGCCGAAGGCAGAGGCTTAACCCACTGAGCCACCCAGGTAACCCTATGGCCCAAGTTTTATTTCCTAAAAAAATTTTTTTTTCTCATTTTCTGTGGAGGGAGTCAAGTTTTCTTCAGTGAAAGGGAGAACTTCAAGCTATTGATGAGTGAACCACTAAAGAAAACAGCAAAGGAGGATTTTATTTCTTCATACCTTAAATGACAGAGGACAGACAGTGGCATCTCTTGTGTCCCATTACCCTGGACACCAGCTGCCAGCCTCCAACTGTATTTTTATGTGTATTCATGAAGGGAGGTGGATGGAGCCTTGCGGATCCCAGCAGCGTCTCTAAGCTAGGAAGGCACTAAACCACCTCTGCTCTTCACACGACTGGCCTTGAACTTCACTGCCCTTGAATCCACTCAGAATGTGCCTGTCTGCTTAGTGGCAGCCCCAATGCCACTGGAATCCTGTTGTCCACTCATAGTCACTGTTCACGTCACACCCCAGAAGAGTGCCCATCGGGCCAGGAGCTTTTCATGCCCGTGTGGGCACAAAGATAAGTCCTTTTTGGAGAGGCTAAATCAAGCCATTCAGCCCATCATGTGACAAGGAAATAATAAATCAACTGTTCTGCTTTTAAACTCTGTGGGCTGAAGGAAAAGAAAGAAAGGAAGCAGCCTCGTGGCCTCCCTGTCGTGGCAGCTGCCCGGCATCCGTGCCATGCCTGCAGGGAAGGGCAGGGCCAGCCCCCCAGTCTGGGCTGGACGTTTCTGCTGGGAACAGTTAGGGAGGGGGCAGCTGGCGGGAGCAAGGCCAGCATCACTTTCTTCCTTGACTACTCTGGGCCAGGATGGCTCTGCCTGCCACCAGCTTCATAAAGAAGGTTCTCTCTCCTTCTCCATGTCTTGGTGCGTACTCTACGAGAGACCTGGCACATTATCCATTTCCTGAACTATCCAGCTAGAGCTTCCCCTGTCTCAGTTTTCAAAAAAAGCAAGGGACCTAAGCACAGAAACCCAGGCCCAGAATATATGTTTTATGTAATGGAGATGAGGATGCAGTTCAGACAAAGATGCAGACTTTACTGGAAACCCATCTTCCCAGATGAGTCCCCATAAACACCAGCATGCTACTTCCTGACACCAGTGTCCAGGCTGCCATGGACCCAATATGAAGCCCATCAGCTTGGCTTTTGTGTCAGCCAGTTCAGTTGTAACCTCTTTGGTTAGTACCACACACTGAATGCGCGTGCGCGCACACACACACACACACACACACACACACACACAAGGGAACATGAGCACTTCCTTGTTTGCTGGCTGGGCAGCCCCGCCCTCACTGGACTGCCCAGGAATCTACTTGCCCTTGGGAAACAGGCTCCTTATCAAGTCTTTCAAATTCAGGGGAAGGGAAAGACCCTGGTGCTCATTTGGCCCAACTGTTAGAAACACCAAGGAGCTGCCGGCCGGTAAGACTTTAGCGCATCAGTCTACACTTGTATAAGAATAAATTCACCTTAGTAACCCCTAGAAACCAATGCCCAGTGTCGGGATTTTGGGGAGTCTTTTGTAGGGGGTAAAATGAATATTTACGGAGGGGATCATGATAGGACTGGTCAGTATGACAACCAGTGAGGAGATTGTGTCCAGATTCTCAAGAGCAAGAAGCTGACGAATCCAGGACTGCTGAATCTAGTGAACCAGGGTTTCAATGATGGTGCCTGGAAACTGAGAGCCCAAAGGCTTTCTGTTCTCTCTGGGGCATGGGGGAGGCTCCCTCCTGCCCTCAGCTCCCTCCTGTCTAGGCCATGCTGACTGTGGGGAGTGGCAAGGGCCGTGTGTAACTGAGGGATGCAGGCTTGGTGTCACCGGTCATCCCGTCCACAACAGGTGACCAGCGTCTCTGTGGACATGGTGGCTCCCACAGCCTGGTTTCCTGGGTTGGGATATTGAGCACACCTTGTCTACTGCTTCTGTTGGATCCTGTTCTGATGTGGCTGGTTGCCTCCTGCTTCTGTTGGATCCTGTTCTGATGTGGCTGGTTGCCTCCTGCTTCTGGGAGCCCCTCCCTGGCCAAGCTGTGGTAGCTGAGCTGTGACTATCAGAAGGTTCTGGTTTGTTTGAATGCAAGACTGCACACAGTGCTTTAAACCAGTACCCTGCTCTGCTGTCTGCCACTCCTACTGTGGGTGCTCCCAGGTCAGAACAGGCTCATGCCCAGGGTTGGTAGCCTGCACTGGGTGCTGGGGGTGGGGATGTATGGGGGAAGGCCTCTGAGCCCTGACTGCCTGTGAAAAGCTGCCCTGATGGGGCTAGCTGGCTGTGCTGTATTCAACCAGAACATTCTGTTCTCGGGGTTTGCCATTAAGAACAAACTGCAGAGAGACTGTCTTTTGTTTACTGCTCTCCCTGATTCTGTCCCTCAGTTGCCCGCCATGCCCTCTCCACCTGGTGATCAAGTGAGGATGGCTCTGCGTCCACCTCTGGGTGGAGGCAGCTTTCAGAAGGGAGAGGCAGCAGGGGATCTGGTTTCCGTGTGACTTCATCACCGTTTCTGATACACACCTGCTGTCAGATCATAATTAAGAGACGTGACGTACCCGTACTGCTCAAGGGCTCCATCACAAAGTGGGTCAGGGGACTCATAAGGCTTGGTTCTTGAACAGTGTGTTTGGGCTTCTCTAGCCTCTGGGGTCTGATGGAGGATGCCACTAGGCCCTAGGATACATCCCAGCCTGCACAGGTCCTGAGATGGTGCTGGGGCCGGCTCCAAGCCTCTGAGAGAATCCTGGCTCTGACGGCCTCTGGGGCCACCACCCAGAGCTGTACGTGTGTGTTGGGGGGAGTCTTACAAACCCATCAAGGAGGGTAGGCTGGGGTTCCTGGGACATCTTTGTTCTGGTTCTCCTGGGTGGTGTGACCCAGTGACATGCTGGCTCCAAGGACCCTGGAGAGGACAGCTCTGTGTCTGAGCTGGAATATCCGGAGTGCATGCTCTCAGAGCACTTGCTCACAATGCCCTGGAGTTACCATATTTCAGAGGCACTTTGTATAGGAGAAGTTAGTGACAGGGAGGAGAATCTGAGCTAAATTAAAATATAATGATTTCTAGACTTGTTCTCCCTAACTACAGAAGATTTTTTTTTTTTTTTTTTGGTTTTGTTCATTTCACTTTTGCTCCATGGAGGCTTCAAATTGGTGCCTGTGGAAGGGGCTATGTTTCAAAATGGGGCTCTTCTCGATGTCTCTGGCAGGGCCACGGCCTGGTTCTATGAGCTTCTAGCATCTGGGCAGTGTCCAGGCTGAGGGACAGAGGACCGTGGCCACTTATCCAAGCCCTGTTTGTGATATGCCGTGAGGATCAGGGACTCAGGCTAAGGTACCCATGTTTTGGGTACCCTAAGAGCTTCTCTGCTTCATTCTCTCCCCACCACAGCCCTCAGCCAGAGAGATCCTTCCCAAGTGATACCCTGAATGGTTCTTTGTTTGTTTGGTTGGTTGGTTGGTTTGGTAGAGAGATGCTTGTGGTGTTGACCCCAACCTTTTCTGAAAACAGTGGGGTTCTTTAGGGTCTTTTCATTCTAAATTCTCAGCAGATTTTTGGGAGTAAGTCCATTCCTGTGACTCTTCTGGTAGTTATTTTTTTTTTTTTAATTTTATTTGATAGACAGAGATTACAAGTAGGCAGAGAGGCAGGCAGAGAGAGAGAGAGGAAGAAGCGGGCTCCCTGCTTAGCAGGGAGCCCGATATGGGACTCGATCCCAGGACCCCAAGATCATGACCTGAGCCGAAGGCAGCGGCTTAACCCACTGAGCCACCCAGGCGCCCCTGGTAGTTATTTATAAAGATACGGAGAGAGAACAAGGCTTTGCAACCCTGCAACCCTGTCACTTAGCCTTCGCCCTTGTGCGAAAACCATGTGAACTATTGCCTTAAACTCCAGGGCTGGTACTCAGTCTCTGCTGACCCTTGGCCAGGGTGCCAGGCAGAGAGAAGGAGGGGGACTGAGGCCCTGGTCGGGGGGCTGCATGCGCCCCATTGAGGGACCCAGGCAGGGGGTCAGTGTGTTGTGGGTCCAGGTGGGATCTAGGAATGGGAAGCTGGTGGCTGAGCCAGTCCACATGCCCAGGGACTGTGGGTCATGGGCAAGTGGCATCCAGGCGGGATGGGCCCCCCACTGGCTGGCAGCTTTGCTGTTCCTCCCACAGGCTCTGGGGAGAGTGTGGGCAGCACAGAGCCCTGTGCTTCTCTGGAAAGCTGAAAAAATTAGCTCTGCTGTGTTGTCTGGGTGAGTCAGAGTGAGAAGAGCTTCTGTGGTGGGTTCTGGGCCAGTCCTGGAAGGAAGGGAGCAGGTGTCCTCCTGTTATCACGTACATTTGTCTAATGCTGTGAAGTTCAGAAAGCACTTTTAAGGAAGTTTCTTTACTCTTCTTGCTGCCCTGTGGAGCCATGAGGGCCCTACGAGGACAGAGCCCAGGACCCAACCCCTAGGAGGCACCGCTCCCAAGTCCATGCTCTCTGGGAACAGAGAGCACCACGGGTCTGAATGGTGGTGAAGTGGATAGAGCTGGCTGTTGTGGGCTCAGGGGCCAGAGCCGTGGGCCAGCCTCTGCACACGCACACCTGGGCTTGCCCCCGGCTCTGTGCTGTTGCTCCGAGCTCAGTATGTTCATCTGTGAAGTGGGTGCAGGGACATCCTTGCACATGAAGTGTTGGCCCACAGGAGGGGATGGTGGATGGGAATGGATGGGTCGTCAGGGGCAAAGGAAGCCGGTGGGAGAAGCTGCTGGCAGCCCTCCATGGGGTGGGGAACAGGGAGGAGGGCAGCAGCACGAGGGCTTGGCCTGGGATGGGTGACGCACTCCCAGGACCCTCGTACAGTGCCGCGTGCTGCATGGGGTGGGCTCTGTTACGCAGATCTCGCAGTCACGCTTGAGAAGCAGGCTTTCATCTGCAGTGGTGTAGACAGAGGGAGAGAACCCCTGCCACGTAGAATAAGACCCTGATGAGGAAGTGATCGTCCTGTTGCTGGGGCTCGGGGAGCCTGCCTCCTCGCCTTGGGCTGATAGGTGTGTAGCAGGGGCTCTCATCAGTCGGGAAGATGGCATTTTGTTTGTTTTCACAGTAGTGGGAGCAGAGCAGTAAAACACATCGGGAAGGGTCTTCAGTGTATACACGTATGTGTGTGTGCACGTATGTGTGCATATGTGTATATGCACGTATGTGCATCATATGTGTGCATCGTGCCTGTCCCATGTCGGGGCGGGAGTGGACGCAACCCCCTCCTAGCCACAGTGAAGAGCTGGGAAGCAGGGTGACACCCGCCTACGCTCGTCAGAGCAGGGATACTTGAGTGGAAGTGCGTAGGACTAGAAGCAGTCTTCGTCTGGCCTTTGACACTGTGTGTGCCGGTGAGCCCTACCCCGGCTGAGCAAGTCAAGGTCAGGACCCTGCTACACGCATGGGCAGGGAGCCCCTTCATACCTTCCCTTTGCTCATCACACAAGGCAGACTCCTCGTGCTTCCTTCCTTCCCTGTTTTGTTTCTAGTGCAGCGGACCCGGACTGGCCGTTTGGCTGTGTGTGCCTCCCTTACAAAGGGAGGGTTTCCCCCATGCAGCCCGAGAAGGTCATGTCTGTGTATTTTGTCTTTCTGCACACTGACTGAAGTCTGGGCCATGTCACACAGACCTTTACCACCCCAGAAAGTGGTTGAGGAAGGGGAAAGTCGCTCTATTGCATCTTTAATATTTCCGGGGGAGGCAGGTGAGTGATCCCTAGGCTGCAACAGGGAAAGAGCCCAGCTCTAGCCAGCAAGCACTCTGTCTGAGGGCTGGGTTCAGGGTGTGGTGGAATAGAGACTCCAAACAGAATGAGGATGCTGTATTTCCCTGGTGAGTACTGTGGGATAAGAAATAAGCGAAAACAGAGCTCCAAGCTCTGATCATTCCATCTGTAAGCTGTTTGGGCAGCACTCTAATTTGTCATGATCTCTTCCTCCGTTGAGTACCAGTGACACTCACTTATCTGTCCGTCCACTTGCCCGTGGACTATCTGCCCTTGTAACCTCTGTGCTATTTACTCCAACACTGTCTGAAGTTCTCAAGTATTTGCCTGTTTCTTCTCTAGATTTTAGTTGCTTTGAAGGCAAAGAGCCTGTGGCCCTTTGCATGTTGAGATTCCGCCAAACACTACTATGGCTCTGTCATTGCTCTGCCTGCAGAGGATGAGAAATCCCCTTTTATAAAAGCACGTGTTACTTTGTACATTTAGTAGTTGCTAGTCTTGTTGATGGGATGTATTTAAAGTGAAGCTCACTCAGAATCAGTGTGCACAGTCGGCATTCCTAGGTCTTGCTCATGGACTCATTCAGTGTCTGGGAGCTGGAAGAACCTGGAGGCCAGCCCCTCCAACCCTTCACTGGCCGTGGAGAAACCAAGGCCCTGGAATACTGCCCAGTCTGTACTTTCTTTGTTATATTCTCTGTTGACACAAGAGACATTCTGATACATTAAGTATGGTGTGCATTAAAAATCCTTCAGCGGATATGCAGCATTTGACTCTATTAGATCAGGAGAAAAGGCCATAGTGGTCTAAAAACCAGATCCCCTAGCAGGACAGAGTGTGGCCAAAGCAGGAGGCCAGCCAGGGACCTGCTCTGCCAGCTAACAAGAATGCATGGACCCAAGGAGCCTCTGGATCTTGGTGCGGGAAAGGCCAGAGTGCTGAGGTCTTTCCCACTGAGGTTATAGTTGCATTTTTTTAAAAAATCTTATTTAAAGAAGACCATCTTAAGATTCTGCATCTGGATATCTGAGGCTTGAATGCTTGCTGGGAAACCACTTGGCTTATTGGTTTTTAGATGTGAGGGATCAGTGTCCCAGGTGACCATCATTC
This sequence comes from Mustela nivalis, assembly GCF_964662115.1. Taxonomy (NCBI): domain Eukaryota; kingdom Metazoa; phylum Chordata; class Mammalia; order Carnivora; family Mustelidae; genus Mustela; species Mustela nivalis. The sequence continues at coordinate 88,090,455 of NC_139027.1, forward strand.
AGAAGCACTAGACAGACAGTATAATGAGGACCAGGAGCTCCTTACAGTGCCCGGAGCAGCCTGGCCTGATCGCCTAGCTTGGAGGTCAGAAGCAGCCTCTCATGGCAGACAGGTAAAGCTATCCAGGCCCTTCCCTTGCAGCCTGGGATCTGAGGCTGATTCATGCCTCATCCCTGCAGAGATCTGTAAAGAGTAATTAAGTGGCTGGAATATGGAGGTTTTTAAAAAAGCCTCTTTTGAAAAAAGCCTCTTGTGGGTTAGGGTGCTAAAGCATGGAGAGAGTCGTGCTCTACTTTTTTTTTTTTTTCTTTTTTTTTCCATGAGGAGCCAGGCAGACACTCTGCTCAGGATTTTCACTGCTTGAGCAAAGTTGATTGATAGACTTAGTTCATTCTCCCTGGAAAGTCTCCCGGAGAGGAGAAGAGGCTGTGAGCTGGACCATGTCAGGTCCAGGCCCTGCTCGGGAGCATTTATGAGCCTCACATGGTCTGTGAATACTTCTAGTCTACCTGGACACGGTATCTCCTGAGTCTGTGAGTGCTCCTCTCCTAACTCAGCATGGCATCCCTGAGTCTGTCAGTGCTCCCCACTACCTCGACATGGCATCTGCTGAGTCTGTGGGCTCCCCTCCTAACTCAGCATGGCCATCCCTGAGTCTGTCAGTGCTCTGAGCCTATCTCGACATGACAGCTCCTGAGTCCATGCGTGCCCTCCCTCTCCCTCAACATGATTGCCCTGTGTCCCACTAGACTTCCCAGTGATGAGGTTGCCCACACTGTAGAGTAAGCAGTTAGGTATATCAGTAGACCCAGATGACCTTTCAGAGGCTCAATTTTTATACATGAATCTATGTATTTTTAAGAGTTAACTTGGTATTAGAATGCCTCAAGGAAAAGCCCACATAGACTCTAGAAACCAGAGAAAGAACTAGAGCTAAAAAATGTGTTTTCGACCCAGTGGTGACATACCTTCCAAGAGGCCCCATCCTGTTGAGTGGACTGTTGTTCCTGCTTCCTGAGACAACTCAGGTCAGGTCCCCCCTGAAGCACAGAGAAGATTCCCCAGGAAAGAGGAGTTTACTGCTTCCCCCCAACTCTAAAACCAGTACTCCTTGGGCTGCAGGCAGATTGCCTCTGTAGTCTTTCTGGCAGTAACTAGAAGTCTAGCACTCAGCTCTGCTCTTCCCCAACCCAGCAGCACATGCAGAGACAAGGAAACCGGTTTGAGTGCCTGTGGAGCATGTGGCAGACCCTGGCCCCTTAGCCGCAGGACGTGATGCCATCTGGTGTGGGTTTTAGACCTGCTTCACTTCCCCTCCAGCCTCATCACCTGACCCATTTCTCTTGTCTGTCTGGGTTGCCCGTGGCCAGTCTGCTGCATGCTAAGAGCTAACAGGTCCAGAGACAGTGCTACAGTAGCTTCCTGGGTGATTCCTAGACTTCACTGGGGTTCCCTCCCTGCTGACGTTTGGGGAACAGTCTGTGCTCTGGTGTGTAGCATGGCCATCCAGCCCAGATCCAGAAACTTGTAGGTGTGTATACCCAAGCCCACTGCACTTAAGAGCAAAAGCAGAAAACCACCCACAAGCCTGATTTCCACCTGTTAGATGCCAGGGTCCCGCTGTGGGGAGGCACGGGAAGCTGATGCTGATGACAGTGGTGTCTGTGGTCTTTGGGTCCATGCACAGCATGGATCTAGGCAGTCTCCTTTATGAAGCGGCTCCGAGGTTGCTGACCCCTTCTGCAGGCACGCTGAGGCCTGGGGAGGGGGCATCCCTGCTCAACACCGGCAAGTCGGCAAGTTGCGGTCTCTGACTTCAGAGAGTTCGTGTTTTCTCTGGAAGTGGTTGTGGCTGTCCCATGGGAGCCTTCACTTCTCTTTCCCAGGGCAGCAGGGCCCCTACTGCTGCCCTGGGAAAGCTGCTGCAGAGATCTCTGAGGGCCCAGACCAGCCACCGCGTGGTGCAGCAGAATGTTGTCAGGAAAAACTCACTTAAAGTAGATTAATCCTAGGTGTTGTTTCCCCAGTCCTTTGGTGCAGACAGAAAGTCTGGAAGTCACCCCAGTGCCTTGCTGGTGGATGCCCCGCAGGCTTTCCATAGCTGCACCATCTCTGGAGTAGCCGGGAGGGACAAAGGCCAGTGCCTACACTATGGGACCCATGTGTCACAGCTTATGCCTGTCTTCCTCCTCCCCTCCTCGGCATCACAGAAATCATCAGACCTGGGCAGACATACAGACATCACACACCACACACATGTATACACACCACACACACAACACAACACACACACACATGTATGCACACACACACACACCACACACCACAAACACATCGCACACACATATATATACCACACAAATACACACCACATATCCCACATTCACATACCACACACAGCCCATCACACACGTGACACACACACACGGCATACATGTATGCACACGCCACACACATCTCATACCACACACATACACTACATATACCACACACATACCACATGCACATACACACACCACACACACATATATACACCACACATATACACACCACATATCCCATATTCACATATCCCACATTCACATATTACACACAGCCCATCATACACATCACACACACACACACACCACATGCAGCCACACACTACACGCATCACACCACACACAAGTATACACGCAACACATACACACTATACACTGCCATGCACAAATACACACCACACACATATGCACCACATATCACACATTCACGTATCACACATAGACCATCACACACACCATACACACACACCACACATATTCCCATACAACACACAGCCCACCACACACATCACTCTGTCCAGTGCCCTGTCACTAACTAGCTGTCACTTGACGAATCCCCCTTGCTATGTTCTGCTCCCTGGAGCTCAGGGGCCTAAGTTGCCATCCGAACCCCTAGGCCTTCACGGTTAGAGCTGTGCCTCCCTTCATCATTTCTTCAGCATCAGTGTCACTGTTGGGCGAGGACCTGTCCTGGGACAGTGGGCGGTGAGCATGGGAGGGGACAGTTTGCTGTGGGAGAAGGATGGACTTCCTGGGCAGAGGTCATGGCCAGCCCATGGAGCCTCTGCATGAGGGACCTGGGGTCTAAAGAGCATCCCTCGGCCGCCCCCACCCCACATGACCACAGCCACCCAGCGTCCATTCTAGCCCTTCTGTCCTCTTCCCTCTCCCCAGTGGGGATGGGCTTGATGAACCTCTAACTGCCCACCCTGCCATTGTCTCAGCCGCTGAGGTGGAAGGAGTTACACGGCACCCACCATGGCACCAATGGGCCTTGCCAGAAGCCCTGAGACTTTCACAGACTTCCTTGCTCAAATCGAAACCCTTTGATTTGGTGGATGCTCACGTCACTGAGACTGAAGCTTTCTGCTAGCCAGGGACACTGGTTGTTCACACTTCACCTGGGGCTTTACTTAGCCCGGGGAGAAATTACAGCTGTAGCTTCCCGAGCCTGAGACCAGGAAGCCTGATGCCTCTCCCTCAGGTTCATACACTTAGTTGATGCCCAGTAAGTAAACAATGGGTAAATTTGTTGAATGAATGAAGTCCTAAGGTCAGTGCTATACTTTGTTACAAGCTCTCAAGGGAGGATTTAGAACCCATCTCAGCCTCACCAGCTCAGCACTTGCACTATTACCTCACTTTATGGAGGAGAAACTGAGGCACAGGGAGGTTGAGAAGCTTGCTGAGAGCCCTAGAGCCTGGCCTTCAGCCACCCAAACTTACCCAGTCTCGGGTTTCTAGAATGCGTAGTCTCTCCACTTCCCATTCAGCAGTGTATTTCCAAACATCTCAGACTCCCTTCCTGGCAAAATTCTTCTTGTAAGAAAGCCGAGGGCTTTTGTGAGGGGCGGTACATCATGGAGAGTCTCATATTTTGTACGCGAGGTGCCTCTGTTTGGGGAGTACACAGCAATAAGTCCTGTCCCCTGAAGAGGAGTCTGGCTGCTTGGACTTTGGCTCCTATGGCTTTTTGAAATGGCATGGTTGTGTTTTCTTGTTACTGAAAAGCAAGAGTTAAGAAGACCGTGAGAATTACTGGTGGGGAAGAAGGCATGTAAAGGTGCTACACATTAGGATTTAAAGTGCCCAAGCAGAAAGAAGCCAAGACAAGGACCGATGGCAGTTTGCAGATGTGCTCACCACCTGCTGAAAATGACTTAAAAAGCAAACAAAAAAGACAACAAAATGGGGAGAAAAGTGGACCTTTCCTAATTACTCTTTCTATTCACATAATTAAAATCTCCCTAAGTGAGAGGGTGGAAGCAGACACTGTAATTCTAAATGTCAGCCAGATATTCTTGTTCAGCCCCTGGTACCCTGTACCTTGCAATGGCAGAGATGTCACAGCATGGGAGGGACAGGACTCCACCCCAAGGATTCAGGTCCTTTGTCTGTGGAATGAGAGGCTATTTTGCCAGTGGCCTGGCTTAGGGTCCCGGAAAGGCTAGATCCCATTAAAGGTGGAAGTGGGAAGCTCCCCCCTCCCAGGTGATGCTCGGGGTGCTAGGGAAGCCTGCTTTTGCTCTAGTGAGATGGCTGACCTTGACAAAGACTGTTTCTTGGCTTCAGGTTGAATTTATAGCCACATGTGATCTGATTATAGTCAGGGGTTCTGATGAGCAGTTGTGGGTTTTTTTATTAATAAAAATGAAAAATTATTTAATACAAGAGATTGATGCATAGAAGCTTTAGTGTGTGGTGTCTGGAGGGCAATGAGGAGTATCAGGAGGGGGATGATGGGGTGGAAACCATGCAGCTGGGCCACAGTTCTCTCCCAGTCCCAGATGTGTTCGGCACTGAAATATTCATGGGTATTAAAAAAACAAAAAGTAGAAATGACCTGCTGAGTCCTGAAAAAATTCTTAGAAGTGCAGAAGTATGCTTTTGTGTGTGTGTGTGTGTGTGTGTGTGTGTGTGTGTATGTGCCTGTGTGTGCATGTGTCACAGGAGATCCTTCTAGTGCATCAGACCAGATGCTGCCTGAAGCCGGAGCATCCTCTGACTTGAAGAGACTTGTTCCCAACTATAGGACATGACAAGGGACACCTACATTTGGGAATGCTTCCCCAGAGGCATCTTTAACCTGTCCTTCCTTACTGTCTCCAGCTCCGGTCCCTCTCCCAAATCGAGTGAGGCCCTAAGCCACTTGCAGCAGGCAGGGTGCCTATGTGCCTGACATCGATCGGTGCCGCTTAAATGCGTGGCTCCAGGTGGGGCCACACACAGCCTCTGAGCCCTTCACACTTAAAAAGGTAGCTTTTCAGTCATTTCCTTCCCTTGGTCAGTGAGTGGTGGTGTGGCCTGAAGCCTGCTTTATTAACAACATACCAATACCAACACCAAAAGTAGAATGGACTACTGAGTTACAGTTTACCTGATTAAAAAAATAACTAGAAAGAATAGTGAGTATGTGAGCATGCGTGAGAGGCACGATGCTTCTTATCCCACGTTATTTAATCATTCTCCAGGTATTCAGAGCTACAGACCAATGCTGCAGGTAGCCTCTCTTCTAAGAGCAAGGGTGATAGCACTGAGTGGTAGAGGCTACTAGGAGTAATGCAATTTGTTTACAAATATGTGTAAGCCTCAACTTTTAATTTGCAAAACAACAAAATATTTCTAGGACTTAAAAATAAAATCATACTGTCTATAGAGAGACATGGATAAAAGCCTTGACCAATATTTTTTCCAGTTTTAGTGAGATCTATATAGCATTGTATATGTTTAAGATATACACTGTAACGATTTGGTATATATATATAGATTGTGAAATGACTATCTTAGTAAGTTTAGTTAAGGTTCATCACCTCACACGGTTACAATTTCTTTTCCCTTGTGATGACTTTTAAGATCTACCCTTTTAGCAATAGTATTGATTAGTATTGAAATCTATTATTATGAAAGCATCCTGATTTCCTCCCATGTCTGATGGGAGCCTGTCACTACTGGACAGTAATCTGCCAGCAAGGTGCTTGCACTATTCCCTGTATAAACTGAGATTTGTTGTTTTTTTGAGGAGTCTCCCTCCCTCATAAGCGGAAATATGCATCAAGGCAAACAAAGGAAGCAGTCTTCCTGTTAGATATATGGGAGGGGGTCCTCCATTAAGGAAGAGGGCAAGATCCAAACACAAACATGACCAACTGTCAGAAAGCCTGACAAACCCAAAAGTTAAAAACTGTGTGTCTTGGGGCGCCTGGGTGGCTCAGTGGATTGGGCCGCTGCCTTCGGCTCAGGTCATGATCTCAGTGTCCTGGGATCAAGCCCCGCATCGGGCTCTTTGCTCAGTGGGAGCCTGCTTCTCTCTCTCTCTCTCTGCCTGACTCTCCGCTGACTTGTGATCTCTCTCTCTGTCAAATAAATAAATAAAATCTTAAAAAAAAAAAAAAAAAACTGTGTGTCTTGTAAAAGTTTGGAGTGTGCAGAGGGAAGAAACAGAGGACCAAAAAAGAGGTGATCACTGCCCCCACCGGAGGATACCTTTTGTTGCTGGGCTTTTCCTGATGAAGACAGAATCTGTGTTTCCAAGAGAACAATGAGAAATCTGACGTTTGTGCTTTCTGTTTTTGAGTATCTTTGCTCCCTGTTAGCAGAACCCTTTTGCTCTGGCTTTCCGGGCTGGCTGCCACTGAGGTGGAGCTGGACAGTGAAGCGGAGGATGGGGAGGAAGCAAATGGGGAGCAGCTGAAAGGTCAGCTCGAGGAGGAAGAACTTCCTTTGGGATTTATTCCCTCTTGCTGACTTTTACAGTGTTAAAAAAGATCGAGGAAGAGTAGCAGGCTGGGAGAGATCCATCTTCCCCAAATAGTTTTTATATGGAATTGAGATTCCTGAGTCCTGATGGTTGAAATGTTTTTTTTTGTTGTTGTTGTTGTTTTCTTTTCTTTTCCTTTTTTATTTTTTTCCTCTTGGTTATTTTTGCTTTTGTTGTCTTTGCCTTTGGTGTCAAATCCAAAAACTCATTGCCAAGACTGATGTCAAGGAGCTTTACCCCATATGTTTTCTTCTAGGAGTTTTATGGTGTCCTGTCTCCCATGTAGGGCTTGAATCCATTCTGAATTTATTTCTGTGTATGGTGTAAAGAAGTGGTCAAGTTTCATTCTTTTGCCTGTGGCTGTCCAGTTTTCCCGGCACCATTGATTGGAGAGACTGTCCTTTCCTCATTGCATGTTATTGTCTTTGTTGTAAATTAACTGACCCTATTTTGGTGGGTTTATTTCTGGGCTCACTGTTCTTTTCCACTGATGTATGTGTCTGTTTTTATACCAATACTGTACTGTTTTGATTACTATAGCTTTGTAATACAGTTTGAAGTTGGGAAATGCGATGCCTCTAGCTTTCTTCTTTTTTCAAGATTGCCTTGGCTATTTGAGGTCTTTTATGGTTCTATATATTTTAGGATTGTTCTTTTTCTATGAAAATGCCATTGAATTTTGATAAGGATTGGGTTCAGTCTGTGGATTGCTTTGGGTTGTATAGACATTTTAGCAACATTAATTTTTCCAATCCGTAAGCATGACATGTTTTTCCATTTACTTGTGCCCTCTTCAGTTTCTTTTGTCAATGTCTCAGAGTTTTCAGTATCCAGAAGTTTTATCTCCTTGGTTAAATTTATTCCAAGATATTTTATTATTTTTGATGCAATTGTGAATGGGACTGGTTTTTTTTTTTTTCTTCCTTTCTTGGGGGAGGGACAAATGTCCAATGAGGACTTCTCAACCCATAAAACATGCTATGATAGTGATGATACTTAATAAGCGCCCTGTCTTCAGGTAATAGTCCTGTTTTCTTTTTACCTCCATGATGCTAATACCTGACATAAACACAGGCAGAGGAGCCATATTTGCGACTTTGAAGTAAGCAGGCTTTTGGAAGCATGTGCTTCAGAGGCAGGCTGGAGGGATCAAAGGCAGTGGGTTTTCTTTAACTTCTGTCTTGGGAAGGGGACTAGGGATGGAATCAGATTCCTGAGGTCTCATTCATAATTTTTTGAAAGTGATATAGAGTGACTGTCACCAAATCAAGAATGATGGCAGCAAATCGGATAACCTTGCCACTCTCTCCCTGGGGAGAACAGAGGGATAGCCTTCAATAAAATAGTGATGTGTCTTCATTGCTGTAACACATCATTCTGGGGTTTTGTTTTTGGGTGGCTATGCTCTATGATTTCCTTTTGTTAACCCTTGGAAAAGCCACCTCCCCTTTCTTTGGTTTTTCAGCACCAGAGAAATATAGTTGCAAAAATACTTGCACATTTTAGGAACTGGGACCAAGACTCAAGAAAACTCATCTGGTTAAGTACCACTGTCCCATGGCAAGAAAGCAAAATGTAACTAGGAGCTAATAAGCCAGCTGTACAGAGAATTCTTGGCAGTACAGAAAAGTAATGAAGCACTAGAGAAGAGAATGTGATGAAATACTTCATAGATTACAAATCAGAGCGCCTAAAAGACCAGATCTGCCCAATACTGAATGAAGCAAGCACTGTGAGCACAGCATTTTTTCCCCAGTGTGTCAGCTCCTTGCTAGAGGGCGGGGGGAGGGGGGAGCGGGGGGGAGCCTCCTCTTCTGACCCTGTGGCCCACCTCCCTGCCAAGGGGACTGAAGTGTGTGTGGTTTGGATTTTAAATCAGTGAACTGGGGCAGTGCCTAGCTAGTCAGAAGGAGGATGTGGAGGGGGGTGTAGGTTACACTGTAACTCCTGAAATGTGTGTCCTCCTGAAGGTGAGTCCCTCGTCTCCTTCCGATCTCCCAGGCATGGGAAGAGTGGACCTTTGGAAAGCAGGAAGCTGTCCGTGCCAGGGGCGGGCCACCGTGGGGTGGTTGTGGGTTGCACTGTAGGACCGGAAAGCCTAAGGCTGCTGCAGAGAGGGGACATTTCTTCTTGCTTCTGCTGTTACCCCCTGGAGTTCAGAGCCATGTGACTTTGTGGGCAGAGGTTGCCTGTAATGGGCAACCAAAACCGGGGATGGGGAGTCAGGGCTGAATGTAATCACAAGACATCACAGAAGTGTGAGTGTGACTGCCCCAGGGCGCTGCCTGCTGAGCCACTTTCAGCATCTTAGCCTGTCTCCTGACCCTGCCCCTGAGCTGGTGTTGATCTGTAGTGGTTCTCGGACTTTAATCCTGCTTTTATGCAGTTTTACCTCTCCCTCTGTGGGGATGCTGGGCCAGGCGTGGCACACCCACCCAGGGAGACCCAAACCACAGAACTTGGTGAGAAAAGAATTGGCAGTGAACCCTATCTGGTACCTGTCTAGTGAGCGGGACCCCACAGGGAGAGAAGATACCAGCTGGGCTTTCCTGGGCTAGTCTTATACCTGGATCACAGTTTCTCTTCAGTTTTTATCCAGTCTTCTCACCATGTACTGAGTGTTTACTGTATGCCTGCCCCTATGCTCCATATGGTTGCCTCTCAGATCGCCCATCCCGACCTCAGGGCTTCCCACCTAAAGTTTCCAGCCAGTGAACATGGAGAATCAGGAGAGCCTGACCTAAGAAACTGCAGGCACTTACCTTCCTGGAGTGTTTGCTAATGAACAAAACAAGGTGTGTCTCCTCAAAATGGAAAAGCAACAGGAAGCCCAGAAGGAGCCACTGCGGAGAAGACTTGTCCAGCACCTGGGACCCTCCTGCCTTGCCTTGTGTAATATTTGTTAAACTCTGTGTTTTCAACACTTTCTCAGAGAAACTCAACCCCTCTCGTGGGAAACCTGAAGAGATGTGCAAAGAAAATGTAAAACAAAAAGCTCAGAAACAGAGTGAAACATTCAGTGGTGGGTTTTTTAGATATGAGCTTTTAGAAAACAGAGTCAGATCATATTGCTTGCCCCTTTTCCTGAAATCAATGGAAGAGTTTGCTACCAGGCAACACAAAAGCAGTGGAGAAGAGAGCTCTTTGGATACTCTCGAAATTGACTGTGAACTGCTAGTCAGAATCACAGCTCCAGGAGTCCCGGGGCAGGGGATGTGATTCAACAACAAGTAGGGCTCTGTGCTTACTGATGGGGGGTGTAGTGGGGCTCTCACCCTAGGTTCTCCCCCACTGCTAACTCACTGCCTGTTTGCACAACAAAGTCTGTGTGACCTCTTGGACTTCTGTGGTATCACTACTGACACCTAAAATAGAATCTTAGGCCAGTATGAATAGAGTATGTTTATCCTGTGACTTGAGTATTGAAAATGGTTGAATAGGAGGAAATGAAATTCTAATGGCTACCCACACGGGTTCTCAGCCAGGGATTCTCTTTCTTACCTGTTCTTCCAGGGTACTGATTGACTTTTTTTCAGATCATGGTACCCTCGGTGCATCTGATGTGGATGAGTGCTCACTGGCCGAGTGACATTGTGGTGCTCTCCTGACCCATGCCTGTGCCACCCACCAGGGAGGGCAGCCAGGTCTGTCTCTAGCTAGCTGTCCGGACTGGTGGAGGTAGCCATCCCTGGTCTCAGGGATGAGGCTTGACCGAGGTTCAGACATCCCCTGGTTTGATGGTCTTTTTCCTATTAAGAAGCTTCCTGCTTTTCTAGGCCAAGTCTCTAGTAGTTTCTGGATCAAAACTTGCTTCCTGGAGCTGATGGCTCCACATCCTGTGAGAAACGCCACCTCTGAAAATCAAGAAATTCTGAAGAATGGTGCCCAGAAGAAACACAACAGAAGCAGATAGTGCCGGGACTCAGCCATGGAGTCCTGCCTACACGGTCGGTTCTCCCGCTGGAGTCTGTGGTGTCCATGTTCCATGGGGCCTGGGTCGGTAGGGAGGCCTTCCAGGCCTGTCCACCACTGTGCTGGAGCCTTGGCTTGTGCTCTCTTAATGATAGCCTCTAGTTGAGCTTTTGTACCCTTGAAAATACTGCCTCAAGTATTTTACCTCTATTTTACCTTTAGACCTCAACCAGGTCTAAAACACCTGGTTTTAGACCTAAATGTAGTCACTGGCAGTTTCCTTGACCATCGGTCTATAGTAGTCACAGAGACAGTGCAGGCCTAGCCATCTGTGATCTGGGAAGGGGCAGATGTCGGTGCTGACCTCCTCTGGTTGGGTATCTGAGGTGTCATGCAGTCATCAAATTGGCTGAGGAAGGTGGGTGAGTGAGGGCATCAGGAACATCAAACCTATGGACATGGTGTGACAGCAGGTTGTGTGTTCACGGGATTTGTGGCTAGCTTTCTTCCATTGGCAAATGTTCTTTAATGCCCCCTGAATCATAACGTGCTCGCCCCCACTGTGAGGGAATCTCAGAGGGCTCATTTGTTCCTTATTAAGCTACTGGAAGAATCAAAAGAGGGAAAGAAAATGGCCACTTAGAAAAATGGGTTTTAGTTTTACCAATGGGATGGAGACTCATATACCATCCAATAGGAATTGTTTATCAGGTATTTAAGGTTGAAGAAATATTTGTTCTGGAGGGTCATCTGCGTGACTTAGGGCAAATTTTTAAATCTCCTTTATGAGAACTGAAGGCACAGCACACCAACTGGCAAGGATTCTTACATGCTTGTTTTTAACTGAGTACCAAGTGTCGGGCTGGGGACAGCCAGGCTCATGTGCCCCTGTAAGCAATAGGGGCAGGTGGGCACAGGGCCCTGGAGGTAGAGGTTTTCCTGGGCCTGCCTGGGAGGAATGTGTCCCTGGTGAAGTCCTGAAGCATACATGAGGAGAAGTGAGGTCATAAAGGGGAGGAATGGATCCACGTCTGCTTCAGACACGTATATTAGGTTGGACATGATGAATGAAGAAGGTGGAAATGGATAGGCCAGTCAATAGGGGAAAAGGAGATCCACTCCCTCAGCAGGTGTCCAGTGAATGCATCCAGGGTGCCAGGGCTTGTGTAGGTGCCGGGGGTTTGGTGGTGGGTCAGAGGGAGGTCTCTGTCCTCTGGGAGCTCATGGCTTCAGTAATGATGATAGACGTTAAACGGATGTTAATGCTGAGGGGATTCCCAAGGTTTAATACATTACAGAGCAGGAAGTTATGTCCCGAGTCAGAGGTTTCCCTTCCTGTGGTGCCAGAAAATGTGGGCTGGGACTGAAATCCAGAAAGTACCCAAATAAATACTGATTGCTTATGACTGGGTTGCCTGATGCAAAATGCAAAAAATGGTCTACTGGTTTAGAGTCTGGGCTCTCAATCACTGGAGCTGGGTTTGGGTCATGTGACTTGTTCCACGGGGAATGATAATGATGGTAGTACTACACGTATAATACTGAGTGGAACGCTTGACTGCAACAGTGTCAAGAGCTGATACCTTCTGTATGTTATTATAATTATCGTTATTATCATTGGTGCTGGAGCAAATGCCGTCTTGTAGCTCTAGAAACCTTCTGGGACCACAGGTTATTGGGAAGCTGAACATTCACCATCCCTGGGAACAAACATTGAAGACCTGATTTCAGGTTTATCAGTCCCAAGCATATTATAACCTTGTGTATTTTGTGCATCGAAAGCTAGTTCTGGCCATTCCAGTTCTAGATATATGCCCCAAAGAATTGAAAACAGGTGGTCAGACACATGCTCGACTGCTCATGTATAGAGTAGCACTCATCACTGGGTCTCTGAGGCGTCCATCAGTGAGTGAATGGTTAGCAAATTGTGGAATGCACAGACAGTGGACTGTTATTCAGCCATAAAAAGAAATGAAGTATTGATACATGCTACAATTTAGGTGAACCTCAAAAACACCATGCTGGAAATAAACCAGTCATAAAATGTTACCTATTATGATTCCATTTGGTACAGCTGACCCTTGAGCAACATGGGTTTGAACTGTGAAAGTCACCTCATCCATGGGTCTTAAGCAATAAACACAGCACAGTACTATAAATTTATTTTTCCTTAAGATTTTTTAAAAAAGGGGCGCCTGGGTGGCTCAGTGGGTTAAGCCGCTGCCTTCGGCTCAGGTCATGATCTCAGGGTCCTGGGATCGAGTCCCACATCGGGCTCTCTGTTCGGCAGGGAGCCTGCTTCCCTCTCTCTCTCTCTCTGCCTGCCTCTCCATCTACTTCTGATCTCTCTCTATCAAATAAATAAATAAAATCTTTAAAAAAAAAAGATTTTTTAAAAAAATGTCATTTCTTCTCTAGCTTACTTTATTGTAAGAATACAGATAGAATACATATAACATGGAAAGTACATGTTAATCGACTGTGGAGGTGATTGATAAGCTTCTGGTCAACAGTAAGCTATTGTGGTTAAGTTTTTGTGAAGTCAAAAGTTACATGCTGATTTTCAACCGTGTGGGGGGTTGGTGCCCCAACCCCCATGTTGTTCAAGGGTCAACTGTATGTGAAATATTCAAAATAGACAAGTCCATGGAAATAGTAGATCAGTGGTTGCTGGGGAATGGGGCAAAGTGGAGGATGTGTGTGAATAATTGCTTAATGGGCATGGGGTTTTATTTGGCATGATGAAAATGTTTTGGAACTGCACAGAGGTGGTGGTTACACATTGTGAATCTGCTAAATGCCACTGAATTGTTTACTTAAAATGGTTAATCCATCTTAATTTCATGTTATGTGAATTTCCCCTCTATTTACCACTTATGTAATATTATTTGTAGATTACCATAATACCTCCTTTACATGACTTTCTCTACAAATAATGCAAAATTATCCTATCTGAGCATCTACTCAGAACCACCTCCATTATTTTTTTTTTTAAAAAGTGTTCTGTGCTCATCAGCCTTGTGCCACCAACAGCAAGGAACCCAACAAAGTATAACCTTTCATAAAGCCTTGGATAATCATGCATATGTTTAGCACACCTTACTGCAATATGGTGAGGCCTCAGGGGCTGCTGAATGAGACAGATAGTCACCCCAGCCTCTTTTTTGATCCTGAGGCATCCCAGGGGAAAACAGATGGCCAGACTTCTCATTATGTGTTTGTGGTCATATTGGTAAGTTGCTCAGAAGCATGCCTGGCCCCTGTCGGCTACCTGAGTGTTTGTTAGTGTGATCTGAGGAGGGTCCCAAGCTCCCTGCTGTGGACCCAGGGCCGCAAGGGGCTGAACTCAGGAATAAGTCAGTGGCTATTCCCTCTCAGGCTTTCCAGTTTCCAGAGGCTGGAGGGCTGTGGATTTTCTCACTGATTTGGGGTACTTTTTATTTTGGGGCTGAAGGTTGTTCCAAATGATGGAGGTGTCTAGAAATCCTAATAATAAATAAGTTAAATCTGTTGATAACCACTCAAATTGTACCTGTATCTACTGATACCTGCCTGTGGGGTAGTTGCCACTTCCAAGTTCAGGAATTAGCAGAGGCTTTTTTTTTTTTTTTTTTTTTCAAAGAACTCCATTCTACATCCCAGTTCTTACTGACCTCTCTTTCTTTCCAGCAAAGCCACCTACCTGCTTCCCTTGCTAATGATAGTTTATGGAGTGAGGCACCAGTTAGAGAGGTCTGAAGGGTTGGGGGCGGGGGGAGACTAGTAATAGGATCTAGACTTTCCCTTCAAGGTTGGTTGGTTTTTTAAGTCCACTCTAGGTTTATGGAGAGAACAATTCATTACAACCTGACATTCTTTGGCTTCGGTTATGGAATGGATTTATAGCCCGTGCCAGTACAGCGGGTGTGGGAAGACAAAACATACCCCCGTTTGATCTGATGGCAGGACCCTGCATTTTCATCCTGGGAAGGGTTTCATTGTTGGTTTGTCAGCAACTGTTCATTCACATGGCGTCCAGGTCGGAACCTGGAGATGGTTGAGGTATCCTTTGGCTAGACCTGCCAAGGGTAAGAGCTAACAAGCCCCTCGTTCTCCCAGGTTGATGTCTGGCTCTGTAAGAGCAGGTATTCAACCAAAGGGAAATGAGCAAAAACATCCTTTTACATTGCCAAAGGTGCAATTTTGAGCATTCTGGAAGTGGTAAAACTCTCATAAATTTGAAGAATAAAAAATCTTTTGCTCTCTCTAGAACACGGTCATGATGAGGTTGATATGTGATTATATCTTTGGGACATGAATGGCCCTGATGGCACGTGTGTGTCCCTCAATAAACAGCAGCTATTTTGGGGACAAGCCCAGTGGCCATGGCCCAGGTATGACTGTATCACAGTTCAGACCTGTCTGAAGAATGGAAATGTCCTCCATGTGTCCTTGAAGCCTTAGCCCAGTCAGTGCTACATGGAGGCCCTTGTTCTAGTCACTCAGTGTTTTATCTTTTCCGTCTATGAAATGGGTGCCATAACTGAAGAAAACTTGCATTATTATGTATATATTATGAAACTATGTGATACAGTTATGAGAGCTTTGCTTAACTGGACAGGCCTGAGCTGTTCCCAGGCAAATAGTCTAAGTCAGATAGAAAACACCTGAAAAAAATCTCCTTCATTCCTGAATTGCTGATGTGCCAGCTTCCTCTTTTGTTCTGCATCTGGAACAGTCAGTTTTGACTCATTTACATATGTCCTACCTTGTTCCTGAAAGGATGGAAGGTGCCTTATAGAAATAATACAGCTGAGCAAGGTAAAAGAAACTAAATCGACAAGAGAGAAAAAATAAAGTGAATAGGCATGAAGTATGAAACATTGGGCCAAGCTTCGTGTTTGGGGAAGAGTTTAAGATGGGGAATACTTAGCTTGAGAACACTCTTCTCCCTGAAAGGAGTGTTGAATAGATGGTCTTAATCCAGCAAGCTTTCACTGAGCAACTGGGAAATGCCGAGCACCGTTCTGGGTGCTGGGAATACACGTGGGGTTGTCTCTGCCATAGAACCCACAGGAATTGAGTAGGATCTTCAGGCCTTCAGTATATCTTTATCATTTAGTTAGAAATGGATTCCCAGAATTTTAGCCATGTGGGTGCCACCATTTTGGATTTTTAAAATTTCTCACTGGTCTCCGTACAATACCCTAAATATGACTCTGGGAATTGGTATTACTGAGGTTTGCAGAGAATGGTTTGATTGGATTTTGAATGGATTCTTTTCGCAGTGTCATTTTATTTAAGGCTTTTTATGTGACCCAGGACTCGGTTATGGAAATCAGCTTCATGCTCTCCATTACTACAACTGTGTAATTTTGTAAGATTTAGTGTCTTCTTCGAAGAGCCCTACTTCTGGTAGGACATTTAGCAGCTGCCTGCACCTCTGAACAGTCCACAGAATACCAAGTAACAGGCGTTGATTCAGTTGGAAGTGCCTCCCGGAGACTTACTGTGTGCTCTGTCAATATTTATTGCCTGTAGTGCTCTGCGGCACAGCTCAGAATTAACTTTGGATTAAATAGTCAATCTTTGGGTTGGGACTCCATCTCCCCCACTCAGGACACCTCCCGTTCATGAAAAAGCTCAGATAGATTGCGTGACAACAGGATCACTGACCCCAAGCATGCTGCGATGGATGCTTAGGTTTGGGGAAATGATTACTTGGAAAATTACATTCTTCTGCCTGATGGTCTCACATCTTGAACATGGAGAAACAGTGGCCAAGTAACTTAGACTCTTTTCTCATAAAAATGAATTATAAGGGCATTTCTTTTGCTTAAGGCCATTTTTGTAATTCTTCTGGACTGTTTGGTCTGTGCTCATCTGTGGAGTATGTTTTGTGGGTCCACAGTGGGTCCACCTTGTGGGCAGGGCTGGCCCAGGGGCAGAATGGGGTGGTTCGCCCGTCACATGCACCCAAGGAGCTTCAATTTGGAGTGGTGATGACATTTTTGAGAGAATATGGTTTTTCCCCTCTACCTTGGTGTTTATTACTCTCTGTTCAACTAAAGTCAATGCACCAACAAGCAAAAGCCCATAGTTGACCATGAGGCACATCGATTTGACAGTGGAGAAGGCTGGCCATGTGATTATAAGGATGTGGGACAATCTGTCCACCAGCCAGTGCTCCAGTAATGAGGTGTAACCTCTATCCCCAGAGTCCCCAGCATACAACAGTAAGCATTTACTGCTAATTCACACTTGTGAGTGTTGGCTGATGTATGCTTGACTTAGCTTCAAGCCTTAGTTGGGTCCAGGTTCTGTGGCATTTAACTTTTAACCTCTCTGGCCTAGCAGCCATCTGAGCCACACATTCTCATGACATAAGGCAAGATTTCAAGAAAGCAGGCCCACCCATGCCCAGCTCAGACACAGTTCAGACCTTTGCCTGTATCTAGTCTGTCAGTATCTCCTTGGGCAAAGCAAGTCATGTGGCTAAGCCCAAAGCCAAGGGGTTAGGAAGTGTATCCCTATAGAAGTGGAGGGAGCCAAGAGTGTTGCTGTGCAATAATCCACCCAGGTACTGTGAGAACGTGTCCTCTCAGCAGTAGGAGGAAGACTGAATGTCTCGGTAAGCAGATGTTCTCATCCCAAAGTCAGTGGGCATGCGCTTGACTTTGAGGGGATTTTTCTGCCTGCTGTGAAGCATGAAAGAAAGAGAGGGGGTCTTGGGGACTGCCATGGCTATTCAGTGTGTAGCAAATGCATTTATGGCCCAGAAGGTCATCCATGGGGTATTGAGCAGGAGACTAAGAGCTGTGGCCCAGATTCCACAGAGGAATTTTGGGAAGTGGCTTAGATGGTCTCTGCTAATTAGCTTGCTGAGAGATTTGTTCACTTCTGAAGGGACGTGATTTGCCTCCAACCCTTTACACCATCTTTGTTGCTCTTTTAAAGCTGACAGCCATGCAAGGATTTTAGTGGCTGAGAAAGGGGTAGTGAAGATGTGAGAAGGCTGATCTTGTGGAAATGGCATTGCCCAGTTGGAGGCCTCTGTCTGTGGCCTCACCCTGCCTTCCGGGTCTTTCTCCACCTCACTTTGATGTCAGCAAGAGTCCTGAGGCTCTGGCCAGGGAAATTGTTCCTGTCACTGGCATTCTGTGTGTCCAGGGCTGGAGCAGGGAGCAAACAGGGTTGTCTATTTTGTGGAATTTCAAGGAAATCAGATATAATCCTTTCCCACTCCCTCACCTTTTCCCAGAAGTGTCCTCACCACCCTGTTTGGGGGAATTCTGTCGTTGGAATTTCCCACTACTGCAGCTCCCATCTGCTTGTGTTTCCTTTGAAACTCAATAGTCTTGGGAGCAGTGACACCAAACATCACAGACACCGTCTGCTTGTTAGCTCTTTGGTTCCTCAGATTGATTTCCCGCAGCTTAGGGCCAGGCCCGGTGAGGGGAAGGGGTAGGGATCTCTCAATAGTGTGGGAGAGTGGCAGGTCCTGCCCTGTGATGGGTGTGAGCCTCTGGGGGCATTGGGCAGGTGGGGGGTGAGAGGTAACCTTTAGTTCTGAGGTCCTTGAGCTGTATGTTGTTTTGAAGTAGGAGTGGTAGAGATTTTTCACCTGAGAATGCTAGATAGGGTCTCTATGTCATCTTTTTCTTTCTGTTCCAGAATACAATGTGTTTTTTTCTCTGTGCTTTTCATAGACTCCTCCTTTCTTGCCGCAGTGCTCAGTCAGAATCATAAAGAAGTGACATTTACAATTAACTTCAATGATCTGCACTGCTGGAGGGAGGAAAGGCATAAGAAACACACAATCACTGGTCATTGAGAATTCAGCATCAAATCCTCTCATGTTAGCATAGGAAGGGAGCCCAGAGACCTTCCAGTTAGCCACCTATAAATTTACATATGAGGAAGCTGAGGCCCAGGAGTGGGGAGGACAGACCTTGGGGTCCCACAGCCAGTTAGTGGCAATGTCTCTGTGAGGCTCTCGAGATCAGTGTTCCTGTCTACTCCTGTCCGTGTCCCATGGCCGTGCACTCTTGGCTGGTCAGAGTTGTTAGTGTCCTAGTGGACAGTCAGCAGTGGGGTAGGGGACACAATGGGGAATCCCGTTCTGAGTCATCGTTGACCAGAGTGGGGTTTGCCTGTGATCCACTACTAGCCCTAGGAGGGAAGAAGTGCAGGTATCCGATTACCCAATCCTCAAAAACCTTCCATAAAGAGTTTCCAAGCTCAGAAACTACGCGTCAACCGACCAGCCAAATAATCGGAAAAGATTATTTTGAGACAATTTGGGAGGTACAAGCAATTTTTCTGCTATTTAGCAGATGAGTCCCTGCATGATGTATATGTCTGGATAAGTTGAAATGGGGTTTGCCCCAAATGAGCTGTGAATTCATGATTTGAGGGTATTGTGGACTTTGTTTAGATAAGAATCCCTTCTCTCTCCCCATGTATTGAGCACCTACTGTGTGTCCACCTGTATTCTGTACATTATAAATGATCCTGTACTGTGTATAATAAGCCTTTGGAAATAGATAAATTATCTTCCTTACAAATGGGGAAATTGAAATGTGGGGCATTAGGAACTTACATGGGGTTACGTAGGTGGAAATGGTGATGCAGATTCAAACACAGACCCATTCAGCATCCCCTTGGCCAAAGCAAATCACATGGCTAAATCTGAAGGTAAGGAGCCCAAAGTCAAGGTGCACCCCACAGAGGGTGGAGGGACAAAGGCTTTCTGCACAGCTGCAAAGGCTACTGCTCCTAACCACTGAACTACCCTGGAGAGAGGGACAGAGATAGATAGAGGTCATAGGAACAGAGACCTGATCATTGAGAAGTAGGAATGGCTACAGTTGTCCTTCCTGTGATCAGAACTGGAGTCCCCACCTTGACACAGTCCTGGGCTATCACTAATGCTTTGTTGGAAGTGTGTTGGGGTGAGAGTGCTTTCAGACATCTCCTGCCCCTTACCCACTCTGCTTCATTATCCATCATGAATTTCATTGCTGGGATAAAGAAAGTCAGGAGAGGGAATGGTCCCATCCCGCTCTGCTGATGTAGCAGTCCCAGAACAGATTTTTTCCTGGTCTCTCTGTCAAGCTCACAAACACCAGATGTGTTGGGGCAGTTCTTTCGAAGCTGAGTCTGGAGATGGATTTCTCAGCTGTCCAGCAGAGCAGAGCGTGTGTGAAAGAATGGTGATGGGTGTTTTATGCTGGGATATTAAGGATGGGAAACTTTTTAATCAAGCTCTAGGTCTTCTCATTGGAAAGTGCTACATTTAATCTGAACATAATGTGTTTTGTGTGAGTAGCTGCCAATTTTTCCATAGTTCTTGGATTCAGGGTAGAGCGAAATCAGACGACTCTGTCTCTGGTTTCCGTGATGATGGAGTAGCTGTAGACTCAAAAAGCAAACCAGCAAGATGATTCTGTGCAGATGAGCTTTGCTAACTGTCCTGACCACAGGGTTGGGGGCTCTGATTTGGGGGTACACAGACCATGGCAAGGGGCACACAGATCACAGAGTTGGGGCGGGGACTGGGGGAGTACACAGACCACAGGGAGGTGTGTGGAGCACACCAATCATGCAGGGGGCACCTTGACTATTCAGCAGTGGAGCACAGTGCCGTGCGGGGTTGTGGGAGAGAGAAGCATACAGTCTGTCCTGGGAAGTGGGCTAGAGCAGACATTTCCTGTCTCCAGGGAGGGAGAACCTAGAGATGACTATGTGGCTGCAGCCTGAAGGCCGTGGCTTTGCGCTGTGAGTGTGGGAGCAGGAGCCCTGGGAGAGGCCTTTGTGACCTTGGAGGTGATGGAGTGCTCGGTTCTAGATGCTGGTGCTTGGTGGGTGTCAGAGGGATTCCAAAATGACTCGAGTTGCCTGGCTGGTGCCTGGCTTCAACAGTCTAGCATCCCAGGGAGGGAAGGAGCTTTGGTTTGCTTGCTTGTTTGTATGGTTTTTCTTCTTTTGTTACCTTCCCAAGAGAATAATCTCTTATTCTGAGGTTGGTGATGATTGGCATCTATTTTTATTTTATCTTATTGCTATGTGTGTTTATTGGGGTTAAATCTTCATCTTTCCTTTACATATTAATGCAGGGAGAGAGATGCTTTGTGCATGTGTGTAGCTCAGATTGCATTATTTAGACACACTTATGTTTGGTATGAGTTGTCTGTTCTTTCTTAACCCAAAGAATCCACCCTGGGGAAGCAGTTAGCTTGGGTTTTGCTGAGTTGCTAAATCCTGAGTGTGGGGTAGATGCGTGAGCTGCCCGTCCTGCCTGCCCCATGGTTCCTAGTGCATGACCATGTCAAGAAGGCCTTGCGTTCACTGTAACAGGTCCATCCTGGCCCTCAGAGCCAGAACGTCGGTGGGAGGTCTGGGAAGGTGTAGGATCGCCATGTAGGCTTGGCGACTGTCAGCTGAGTACGTAGTGCCGGGAGTTCTTTAATTCATTCCAGTGCCCATTTTACAATGGAGATGTCTGCATGCTCTTGTGCTGGGATTAATTCCCCTAAAGTGGGTTTGGAAGACTATTTTCTTTTACTTGTCAACTTTGTGTTTTTGTTTCATGGCCAGAAAGGCCAAAGGAGAAAGATGCAGGACTGTGTAAGGATGCAACCATCCATTTCCAGGTGTTCTGGGGTCGGTGCATGGCGAAGTGAGGGTGGGCTGGAGGCAGACCAGTTGGGGGGCTCCTGGCTGAATGGGAGGTCCAAATGGGACTCAGGCAGGTCCACGAGGGGACTCAGTGACAGCATGGCAGAGACGTGATGGTCAGCAGTGATGCCGTTGGTGGGCTCAGTGATCTCACTGAACTCAGGCTTCTCTGTGAGAAGGGGTAAGATAACTCTGCATGGGGGCTGGGAGGGGGATCACACGGAACTGTGTTCACAGACAGAGGCCTGGCTAAGGGCTGGTTCATGGGTGGCAATGCTAAAGGCAATAGGATGGTAAATTCTGAAAGATAACTGAAAACACCTAGTTTTCAAAAGCAGCTGGTGTGTTCTGTGAAGATGCCTGGGAACTGTGGCCCCAGCTCTGCTCCCTGCCTTCCCATTCCCAACACGGTGGTCTTCCCACTTGGGAGCTTGGGCTCATGGCCTTCCCTCCATCTGGAAAGCCCTCTGTTCAAGCCCACCTGCTTTGTGGAGCCTCCCTGGGCCCTTGACCCTGAGGAGCATGGTGTCCCTCCTCCTGCCCTGGGGCCAGTGGCCAACCTCCTCCAGGCAGGCCTCTCCTCAGGGGAAGTTGAGGGTTTGTGCATCTGTTCTACTCAGCTCTGAACGCCTGGGCAGCAGGAGCTGCATTTCCCCAGAGAGGGGCTTCAGAAATGCTGGTGAGCTAGAGTACTCCTGTTATCTGTAGCAGTCCGTCTCTAGATAGCAGTGAGGTCTGCCTTTCTCTAGATGGTGAGACAGGGTACATGGTAAAGAAGGGGTGGTGATGGGGGTGAATTGGGCTTTTTTTCTCACAGTGGGGGCTGTGGCAGAGCAGCTGCAAGGGAAGTGTCCCACAGTGTGCCTCTGGGGACATTTGTTTCCCTTTGTAGGTTGAGTTTGAGAATTAGCATGTTAAATAGCTGTCCTGAGTCATAGAGCTCTTAAGTGGGTGGACTTGTGATTTGAATTTGGCATTTCCTGGCTCCCAGACCAAGACTAGGTGCTACGCAGCCAGGGACCCTGGACAGAGGTTGCTTTATGTGTACTTGTGGTCGAAGCTCGTACAAAATGACCCTCAGATTCCATCTCAGCACTGGTGTCTATGTTTCTGACCCTCCATCCCCTGAGAGCTGTGTGGAGGTGCTGTACTTGGCATTGGAGAAACCTGGGGGCCGCCCTGGTGATGGGACTTCACGTAACAACTCCCCACTAATGCTGGCACAGATCGTCCTTCCTCACTGGCTAACTGGTCCTCCCGTTTCCATTCATAATGAAGGATCTGTTGTGTCCTGAGCCTATAGGTCTTGTAGAGGGGGCCCTCTCTGGGGAGAAGGGGCTGGAGGGCCTCTAGTTTTCTCTTCTGTGGGGTGCCCCTCAGGAACTTCTTCTCGGGAAGTACGCCATTTAGGTGTTGCTGGCTTTTTTGAGCACCTTCATTCTCTTGATAACAGTGAGTGTTACTAAAGGTCATTTTAAATCTTAAAGCATTCGGGGACTGGTAGGGACCAAACATAAAATAAGTTGTGGGAGACGAGATGAGTGAGATTTGGTGGTTGGCAGGACAGACTTCTTTTCTCCACGTTTGGACTTCGTCCTTGGGGTGGGGGTTGGGGTGTGGATTGGGACTTAGCCCCGGAGATGGAGCCCAGACTTCTTCCCATTGCTCTCAGGCAGTCTGGCCTTCATGCCACCCAACTCCGGGAAGCTGCGTGAAACATTTTTGCTGCAGGAAACCTGATGTTTAAGTTCTGTGAGGAGTAGTAGCAGTGTTTTTGGCTGGAGGAAGGGCATGGAGTGGCATCTGCAAGCTTGTGGGGGACCCCTGCCAGGTATTTAGGCCAAGGGGTACTGTTGAGACTTTTGAGACCCTATTCCCAGGCCAGGCCAGGCAGACTCACTTAAATGCGTACCCCTGAGGGCAGTTCCACTGAGGGGTAGCAGGCACGGCTCTATGGAGTGCGTGTGCACACACACGTGTGTGTGTGTATGTGTGTTCTCATGATCTGTTGATGCTTCTGAATAAACTGAATTTAAAAATCATCTGCTTTCCAGATGACAGCGTTTGGGCAAGTAACGAAAGATATTTCGGCCTCACAATATCAAAAGTGCACTCAGTGTAGGAAGCTGCTGCCTTTTTCCAGGACGTGCTGTCTGTGGCCATGCTCCAGGGGCTGTCACTCTGGGGCCAGGCCACACCTGTCTTGTCATTGCCCAGAGTAAAAGTGAGACACAGAAATGTTCCTCATCCACCCACAATCATGGAAGAAGTCCTGGGGAGAAGGGGTGCTGTGTGAGGTGGGGCTTACCATGCAAAGCTGCTTTGAAAATAAAGTGGCTCATGGATGCCCAGCCTCGGCTTTCTGGTCTGCAGAGCATGCCACCTTGGTCAAGTGCCGGGGATGCCAGTCAGTGGGAAGCTGAGCCGTCTGGGAACTCTGGAGAGGCTGCTGAAGCATCAGGTGTTAATAGCCAGATTAAGCTGGTCTGTGAATCAATAGCACGCTTTTCCAAAGCAATTGTACAAAATGTTTTGTCTTAATTAATCTTCGGGCATGAACCGTTGATTCTCCTGTGTTTTTGCTCTCGGCATGGTGCCCTTTGGTTGGCATATTCGGAAGAACCATGTTAACAGTGTGTGCGGAACACCCGCCCTCATGGATAGTGAGTCCTGGCTGAAGCCATCCGGGGAGCTGGAACTAAACCTTGTTCTGGTCCTGCCCTGGAGTGTGTTCATGCCAAGTCTGGAGCCCGGTGTGTGCCTCTGCCAGTCCTCTGGGAGAGTTCTGCAGCTTCTGCAGGCTTGTTGCTGCAAAGGTCGGGGACCCGCCAGCCAGCACGAGGATGCCGGACCCCTTGAACCCAGCAGTGTGTGAGTCTGAAGAGTAGAGGCAGTTTCCTTCTTTGTTGCCGGGGCCCTGGTGGCTTCACACGTGGTCGTGGGGACCACACTGCTGTGTGCTGTGGGGCCATGAGCTCTGCTTTCTCAGCCACACCCCTTTCGGGAACTTTCTTCCTCGGCACTCCTATTTCTCTTTTCACTCATGGGGTTTGGGACCTCATTTGCCCAGTTTTTCACTTTTCTGCTCTGGGTTCCGAGGCTCTGTGGCCTTCAGGAGCGTTCAGCTAGGGTAAGCAGTGATACTCATATTCAAGTAAGGTGCTGGTAAACCTGACCTCGTGCTTATGCATAAAACCATGTTTCTGACCCTGGGAGATGGAGAGTGTCCTCCATTCAGTGGCAGGAAGGAAGAGGACATAACGATCAGTACCCTGGACCCCTGACCGCATATCTGTGGACATTCACAGTGATTTTATCCTGGGATTTTAGTTCACTTTAAGTTCCGGGTTTTTCCCTGGCTCTGGTATGTTGTTATTTCAGAATAGGTGGCCTCATGTGACCAGACTGTCATACTGGTCTTTGTACTGGACAGCACCTGCTGCCATCGCTTGGTGTTCTTAAAGTGTCTAGGATAGGCGGAAGGGGCTGCGCCATTTCCCAGGCACTCTGAGGGAGGGAATGTGAGTGAAACAGATTTAGGTGTGAGAACTAAAACACGTGGAAGGAATTGGGGGTGGTGCTCTACCTGGCGTTGTTGACCCATAGCCCTCTTGCAATCAGGAAGATTGGTGAGAGACTGAAGGCCTAGAGGAAGGTGGTAAAGGGGGTAGTAGGTCTGTTAGCACCATCTCCTGCTGTCTCACAGCCATCCGGCAGGAGGCAATCTATTCTTATCACCCCAGAGTTCAGGGGGAATAACTAAAGCCTGTGGAGGGTCAGTAGTTTGCTCGAAGTCAGGCAGCCTCCAAGTGTGAGTGCCAGCCTGGAACCAGAACTTGGGCCTGTGGGCTGGACAGAGCACAGGCTTCTTACACTCAGCCCCCGATGGGCCACCGGTATGGGTGCTGAGCATGAGGGCCAGCTGTCGGCAGTCCCTGTGACCAAGAGACCCCTTGATTAGAATGAGCAAGGAGCCTCTCCATGTAAGTCCTTTGTCTATAATGCTAAAATCCCAAGGCACTGAAAACTGTACTTCTCCTATATTTGGCACAAACTTACTTGACCACAGAACCTGAACTGCGCTATCGTGAGTCCATATACATTAGTGATATGCATATTTCACTGAAGAAGTATGTTGCAGGGAGGGACCTATAGGGAGGATTTAAGTGACACAGGGGAGGCCGTGATTCTGCCTTTCCGGAATCTAACCATCTCTGAATCCCTAAGCCCACCTGTCATCAAGGGCTTTTGGCAGTGATGTGGGTCTGTATTGGAAAGGATGAATGAGCAAATACTCTGATCCTGCCTAGATCCTAGTGGTGCCACTCTCTTCCGGCTGGGAACTCTGTGAAATACAAGATTGCCTGCCTCCCCACACCTCAGGCCTCCTGGCCTACATCAACTTTTGCTCTCTCAGGGTTTCAGTGGCTTACCTGTGACACTTAGGTCTTGAGGTACCCGTCTCATAGAAGGCCAGTCAGGTTGTCAGAGGTTAGAAAGAGACAGTGATAATACTACACAGAACCTTGCATCCAAAATTTGCAAAGTAGAAATCTCTTTAAAGGACTGGTTTCTTCTGGGATCTCATGAATAGCCTTTTGATCTCCCCTGTGTGAGGAGTGATCACTGCCATCCCCCAATGCCTGATACCCAGTAGGAAAGCAGGACCAGTGTGTACAGATTATCTGGACTCCAAACCATCATAAACTATTAATAAATGGACACCTTTATTTGTGAGCCTATCAAGAACATAAAAAATCTTTTTTTAATATTTAAAAAATTTTATTGAAGTGCTCAGGCACCTAACAGCTGTCCAAGTTTCTGAGAATGCCAGGCTGGGTACCATTCTCAGATGGCTTCCACTTGGCCCTGCAGAGTCACCCTCACCCTTGTGCCTGTGTGGGCCTGGAGGCTGAGCTGTCTGGACCACAGCCCAGGAACATGGTTGGATTTGTCCAATAGGAAGCATGTCCAGGAGGAAGAACCATGGATCAGGATGTAACTGCTTGCTGCCTCCTTCCACAGATGCCTCTGCTCCTGTCCACAGAGCTCTTCTGTCTGGGCTCTGCAGAACTCTTTCTCTTTTTCCTCTCTGGGTCCAGAATGCTAAAGTTATGCCAGTGCTGCTAATGGTAGGGGGCTGTGCTACCCTGGATGCAATGTCCAAAACCCTGCCCACACTCCTGGAAATTTCCCTCAGACAAACTTTCTCCATTACCCAGTGGAGCATGTCATCTCTCTTCTCCCAGGACCTGCCCGATAAACTACCAAACCGAAAGAATGCTTCTGTTCTTGGCCTGAGCAGCCCTGTGGCACCTCGGCTGATTGCTGCCAGCTGGCCGAGTGGTCCCTTTGTAATGCCATTAGTCTTAATACAATTTCATCAGCCCTGTGTCCCAAACTACCTTGTTGGCCAAAGGTGGAGGCTGCAGGAAAATGTATTGAACTTCTGTCTCCAAGAACTTGCAAAACTTAGACATGTGGCACTTGCAACCATTCAGAAAGGCCAAAGGAATCCAAAATCCTTGTGCCTTATGAGAAAAGGAAGTTAAAAATCAAGATGACTGTTATTAGCTGTAATTGCTTTTGCCTTCCTCCCATTCCAATTACGGGAGTCTTGGCTTCCAGGAGCTTGTCTTAGTCCTTAGTGTATTAGGACATGTGAACATGCAGAGGTGTTCTTGTCTAAAGACCAGTTCACAAAGGAGGCATTTTAATGTGACTATGCCAGGTCTTAAAATTGGATGAAGCCAGAAAGAACGTTAGCCTACAGAGATGTCATTAACGGCATTTTTCCTCCCTACATTATTAGGCACCCCAGGTGACCTCCCAGAACAGAATTTTCTGGTCGTGTGGGCCTAAAGCCCCCCGACTCCTTTTCTGGTGCCAGTTGTTATAGGTTTCCTGACGGCATACTGGGATTTTTGCAAGGCAAGGCATGGTCACCAAAGGAAAGTGACTAATTTTGCCCTTTGCTACCATTTTTTTCCTCCTTGCACAATGGGATCCTATCAGGGCCTGGGAGGTGGCTGGCCCTGTGGAACAGGGGCAAAAGTGGTTGTCACGATGGAGGACACATGGGGGTAAGACGGCAGATGGCTAGAGAGCTACTACAGGATGACTGAAATTACTTTCTTATTTAGTAGCTTCTGGAAATCTTCATGCCCATGTGGTAGAAAAACAGATGGAGGTCCCGTAAAGAAAGCGGTACCAATGTCTGTAGAGCATAAGAGAATGCATCTTGACTCCAAATCACAGCTATGAATAAATTGACAAATTTATGTGGGGGCTTATCAAGGACATAAAAAAATCATTCTGGCTGGCAAATGAAAATGGCATTGTGTTGCTCACTAACATTCGTTTGTCAACTGTTCTTGGAATGGGTGTTAAATTATAACTGAGGAGCTGGCATTCTGAAGCTGAACTGGGATTTTCCAAGCTGTCAAATGAAAATTATTAACTCTCTCTTCTTCCATCCTTCCTCTGTTCCCCTGCAAAAAGAGCCCTTTCTTTGCTGTCATATGACTTGGAATGCACACTCTTTGTGCACACAGTGTTGTAATGAATGACACATTATCACCAACTGGCTGGAGATGATTCTTCTAATTATTTGCTCCCAACTGGAGTAGGATTTCAAATCCTTTGCTTGTACATAAAGGAGTCTCAGAAACAACCATCTCAGATAGTTAGTTACTTGACTAATGGTTGTATGTACTTATTCTATAGAGAAATGTTGTTTGTTTATGAGTTTGGATTTTCTTGGTATAGGTCTCAGTTCGGCAATAATGAATCCAGGAGGCACCACTCTTACAAGTACCTTTGGCTAAACATTGGGTGTAGTAGAAATCTGTGTAAAAATGTTAGCACTGGGATATCTTTGGTTTGGATTTCGAGGTACGTGGAGGGCTTGTTGATTTCCATGCCCTCTATGTGACTTGTTCTGGCTGGCAGAGGTCTTGTGGCTTCATGTAACAAAATGGAAGATGAAGGGTGGTGGGTGCTTGACTTCTGGGAATAAATACTGAAGGAGGATGTGTGGTTGTGGAAAAATGCCTGTTGTGGATGGTTTGGGGCTTTTTTTAGCCCCATTCTGGGTGACAATGAAATCTTAAGTGGGAAAATTGGAAACCCATTAACTTTTTCAGACTAGCACATTTGGTCATCTAGTGTATTGTGGGGTTGAACTAGGTGATTGCCAAAGACCCTTGCAACTCTATGATTCTTGGATTCTATACCTTTGGGGCCCTTTGACCTGGATCAGGGCTTCTCTTCTTTAACATGCTGACTGACCATGGAAGGATCTTGTTAAAATGTAGATTCTGGTTCTATAGGTCCAGGGACATGCCTGGAAGTCACCAATAACCAAAGAAACTCTCTGATGATACCAGTGCTCTGGACCCATGGATCGCATTTGAACTACTGTGAATATAGGTGGCCAAAGTTGTGGGGTGAACCAAACCCTTTCTTTGTCTCCTTGGGGATTTTCAGAGCTCATCATATTATTTTTTCTCTTTGCAGTAAAGAGAAACATGGAAGGCAAAGGGGGAACTTCTGTTTCCAGCAATCCAGTGCATTGCATCCAGGCACACAATGGATTAATTCATTGGGAGAAGAAATGAGTGAATTCAGTAGCACAGAATACTCAGGCTCCCCCTCGCCGCGCCTCTCCCCTCCCTTGCCCGCACACATGCTCATACACACATGTGTGTCCACACACACACCAGATTCCTTTACCTGGAATGCTTTGTCACCCCACCAAGCTCCCACGTCTTTATTCTATGGCACTCAGTCCATTTTCCTCAGACTTCTCCACATACCATGCCTGGGCCTAACTCCTCTAACTAAAATGTCTTCATCTACCCAAAGCCCATCATTTTTCTAGAGCAATTCAAGCCCTAACTCCTGAAAGCCTCTGACTCCCTCCCTCCCTCCCTGTTCCACCCCTGGATACAGACCCCTGGACCAATCTGCCCCAGCTCTGGCAGTCCTCCCTGAAGCACTGCTGTTCCTCACATACCTTTCCACTCCTCAGGATGGGGCTTCAGAGCCCTTCACAACAGGGCTCTTGACAGGCTCTCACAACAGCTTGAGACATCTTTTTCATCCTGACTTGGGGCATAAGGATCATCTTTGTTCTCTGTCTATGTATTTTCTGCATCTTTGCCTGGATGGTGAATTTGTTGAGAATGGGGACCATGTGTGCAGCTGCTTGCTTTATTGTGGCTTCCCAGGAGTGCTTGGTGCATAGTAGCCCCAGAGGCAGAGTGCTTGGTGCAGGGTAGGTACAGAGACAGAGTGCTTGGTGCAGGGTAGGCGCAGAGGCAGAGTGCTTGGTGCAGGGTGGGCGCCGAGGCAGAGTGCTTGCTGCAGAGTAGATGCATAGTAAGTGATGACCTGGCTGCCTGGAGCAGCTCCAGCTCATACATTCTCATGTGCTCACTTAATTCCCGATGGGACTCTAATTTCCTTGAGCTGGGAAGTGTCCAGAACTGGTCACTGAGTGGGTCAAACAGAGCTTAATTTGAGATACTCTTCTCATGAGTCTGGGGTATGAGGCAGGGTACCATTTAACATAATTCCCTTAAGAATGCTGTCAAGATAATGTGGAGGAACGCCAGAAAAGCAACAACAGAAGGCTGTCAGGAGGAAAAAGAAACAGGGCAATTTCTGTTTTTTGCATTATGCTTGAGGAGGAGGGACGTTGTTTTGATTTTCAATGTTCTGCATGCAGCTGCCTCTGTTGCTTTTGGTTGAACAAGGCCCACCTTCTCAAAATTTGAGTGGGATGCTATGTGTCATTGCTGAAAGCTGGGGCTGCCTCCCTGTTGCACAGGGTCACGTGGTGGGAATGCTAGGATGGGGCTCGGGGCTCAGCGGGCATCCTTCTGAGATGCCACAAAGCCCTTTCCACCTTGGCGATGCTCTTGGAGGAGGCTGCCATCCTTGTGTTCCTCTGGGTCTAGGCAGTCCCTGCATGCTGGTAAGAAACTGGAGAGATTTGGGGAGGCTGAATCACTTTCCAGTGGAGCACAGGGCCCGCCTGCTCCTGCTGGTTCCTCTTTGCTCCCAAGCTCCCAGGCTCTCGGGTTCATCCACAGACTTCAGAGTCGGAATCTCTATTTGGCAAAGTTACCAGTTTCAAGTGACCTTTGCCTCTATCTCTGGTGAGGGGCTGCTGAAAGTCAAGTCATACTTGATGTCTCTCCAGTCTGAAAATAGTTGGCATTTGTAAATGTTTCCTTCTAACTAAAAACATTTATGCTCATGACAGTAAATGTGGGCTGTATAAATGTATAAAAAGAACGTTTAAAGAAGGATATAGAACTTGCCCTTTCTGTAATCCAGAGAAAACCCTTGCTAATATTTTGGTGTTCTGCATATGTGTTTGTTTTCCAAACATGATTGGGAGCATGTTAAACATGAAGTTTTGTATCCTGGTCTTTTCACTTAGTGCTGTACTTAGCTAGAATATTTTCACTTCATTAAAACTTTTTTTTTAAAAGATGGGATATTTAATAGCCATGGAAATAAATCGTTACAAAATTTCTCATAATTTATGTAACCATTGACCTATTAGAACTTACTCCATTTTTTTCCTTCCACTTGAAATAATATTATTTTTTTGTTTAAGGTATTATTTCCTAATTGCTATTTTGGACCTTTTTCTTCCGTATCCTTTTTTTTTTTTTTTTCCTCTTTTGCCAATTTTCTATCCTCATACTTTGGGAAATGTCCGTCTGGTGGAGCCGACATACTGAAGGGGGCCACACCTGCCTGGCTTACTGGATAGCCGTGGAGAGGTGTGTACATGGAATGTGTCAGCCCCATAGTTACGGGCAGGAAGATGGGACTTCTGCTGAGACACAAGTGAAGAAAAGTGGTAGAAAGAAGACCCAGTCTTTGACACACCTGGGTGGCTCCTGCTCTGTGGCCAAACCACGAGGCAGTTGTCCATCAGGCCTCCAGGATCGCTGCGTGCCCTGAGATGCACGTGGGTTTGTGTGGCCTTAGGGCTGCCATTGCAGAGGTGGGAGAAGGGGAAGAAAAATCCTCTTTCAGAAAATACCCAGCCCTGCAATGCAACTCCCCACAGCAACCATAGGCTTCAGTGTCTTTTCTGCTGGGTCTGCAGCCCAGCTTGTACGACATGGCTGTATACATTTGTGCATGGTCAGAGGGCATCAAAACCTGGGAAAGGAGCTCCGGCCCTGGCCTACCTTTTCTTGACAGCTCTGGGCATTCATCGCATTGTCAGTCGCTGGCAGCCTGGGCCCTCCCAGAGCGGGAGGGCTGGCCAGTGACAGAAGGCGAGCCACATCCTTGCTCACCCACACAGCTATTCCCCTCCCCTGCCTGGTTGGAGTCAGCTTTCCCCAGGCAGCCTTCTTGCTGAACCCACTGACCACTAGAAGTCAAAGGGCATAAAGACCATGCCAACCTGGGAGCTCCTTTCTCAAATTAAATCCAGTTTCCAAGCCCATTTAGTGGTCCTTGGGGGCAGTGCTCTGTCAACATGGAAGTGAGTGAGTATCCTGTCCTAGCATCCCTACTTGGCTATCAGAATTTCTTAAAATCACCTGCATGGAGTTGATGCAAAGGAAATACTCTCTTGCCCACGTTTAGGCAGGAGATTTGCGGTTTATTTTCAGACCAGGAGTCAGAAGAACCAGGAGAATGGTCCACGCTCACTCCCTGCCCACATTTCCTTGCCCTGTGGAGACCACAGCTTAAGTAGCCCTGTCCTCTTGTGTGTCCTCCAGGAGCAAGGAGCATTCCTGGTCCAGGCGTCTAGCCCCTGCCCGACAGTCCGGCCTGAACAGGGATCCTGGAGTCTGGCTTCTGACCTATCAGCAGAGAGCCATTTGTAGGCTTTGATTGTTCCTTGGCTCCCTCCCTGAGATAAACCTGCTCTAGCTGGGAAATTTTCTTCTTCTTCTTCTTCTTTTTTAAGGATTTCATTTATTTATATGATAGACAGAGATCACACATAGGCAGACAGGCAGGCAGAGAGAGGGGAAGCAGGCTCCCTGCTGAGCAGAGAGCCCAATGCAGGGCTCGATCCCAGGACCCTGGGATCATGACCTGAGCTGAAGGCAGAGGCTTTAACCCACTGAGCCACCCAGGTGCCCCTCTTCTGTTGTTTTGAAATAGGAGTCTGTGTGTCAGACTGAGCTCCTCGGCAGGAGCTTTTGCTCTGTTGGAGAGCTTCTCACAGTAGGTGTCCTGTCCTCTGCCTCCTTCACCTGAAAGCTGGATGTTGAAGCATGTGCGTGTGATCTGGGGACTCCGCTGGGATGAAGGCAGGCACAGCTGCTGCAGGGGCAGGACGTCACCTGGGTCCTCGGGCCAAGACTGCTCCAAGGGAGGCCCACCTGGAGGAGGGGCTGGCTCCTCGGGGGCCTTGGCAGATGCTGGACCTGGAGCCCAGTGTGTCACTGCGCACAGAGGAGGTGCAGGAATGACTGAGAAGGAACTTAGTAAGGAGAGAAGTGGTGGGGGAGGCTGGGTTCAGTAGCAGACACAGTTTCCTCAGTTGTTATTTTAGCTAGTATTTGTTGAACACTGACAACATTTAGGCTGCAGTATGGGGGCGTTCGATGTGGGAGCTCACCCCAAAGGTCTAGCCATCCATCTCTTCACTCACTCATGCATGTAACTCACTTACTGAGCCCCCCCACTGTATGCCAGGCATGGGGCCTGCCCTGCATACATGGGGGGAGGTTGCTCCGGTCAGCTTCTGCTCTCAGGGAGCCTCCTGGCTCAGGTGGGACAGGTGACTGGGCACCTAGTCTCACACTTGTAGATGTCTATTTGTAAACACCCAAATAGACATCTACAAGTCATGGTAAGTACCTTGGAGAAAGTGAGCAAGGAAGAGCTATAAACATGGAAGGAAACTGCACAGGGTGGGTAGTCAGGAAATGGTTCTGAAGAGCTGATTCCCAGGGAAGAATTTGCTGTTGATTTATCCTTCTTTCATTGACATTGTTTTTATATTATTACTACAAATGCTGTGAGTAGTAGAAAAAACTAATCTCTGCTTACCTTCTTTGAGGATACCCTTTGCTGAAACATTGAGAGGAAGCCCAAGAAAGGGGAGGGGAAAGGGGTGAGATTCTGCCACCAGGGTGATCAGAACCACAGTAGCCACCTGGACAAGGAGGCACCAGGCATCTGCCCTAGAGCACCATCCCCCAACCCTGGGCCTCCAGGTGTAACCCTAAGCTGACTGACAGCCATGCTGGCACCTGGTGTGGTGTGAGAATGTGTCCAGCAGGGGCGTCCTTCCCTAGATAGAGAGCCACTATTCCAATCAGACCTATCTGTAGGGAGAGGGAACCAGAGGTGGACAGGTGTTGTGGGCAGCATCGGGGGAGGGATGGAACGTATGAGACAGTACACGTTGGTGTAAAGAAGTCACCCAATAGACGGACAGAAGCAAAGGAGATAGGGCAAGTCATGCACTCACAATCTCAGCCGTGCTTTTAAGGTGGGAGGGAAATTGTCTAAGGAGGTTTTACATCTGGTCAGGTTTTGCACGGTCAGCCTGTGGGTTCCAGGAGGAGGGTCTCCTATGGCGGGGGACAGGGTGGCCGGGGAATCCTTTTCCTACAGGGCAATGAGCCCCACCGGACCCTGGTCACCATCTGCACTTTGCTGGGCCCGGTGGAGGCTAAGCCCCAGGTAGTAGAAAAGGGGAGTTAGTTAGGTGCTCCTTGCAGGGCCTCCCTGCATGCTCTCTCCCATGAGGCAGGTCACTTCCCATGACCTGGGGGCATCCTGGGCCCCACTCTGCCCCTTACCCAGCTTTGACACACCCATCAACTCTCCTCACAGAGAGCCCACGTCTTTTACCTCCTTCGTCTGGGCCTCTGTCTCTTCTTCCCTGGATGATGGGGACATAACCTGAATCTCTCCTACTTCTTCCCTTGTCCCTGCATCTGTTCCCACACAGTAGCCAGCGTGGTCCTGTTAAAACAGAAGTCAGACTGTGCCAGTCCCAGACTCAACACCCACCCCCACTCCAGTGCTTTCCATCACAGGGAAAATCTGAGAGCCTGTGGTGGCCTCCAAGGACTCGATTCCCTGTCCCACTGCCAGTACCTCACTGGCCACTTCTCTCCTCCAGACCCCACAACCACAGAGGCCCAGGCCATTCCTGTCACTCACCAGGCAGGCTCCCACCTCAGGACATTTGCACATGCTATTGTCACGGTCATGTTACCCTCTCAGTGAAGCCTTCTTTGGCTGATGACTCTACTTAAAACCACAAACTTGCCTTCCCCAAATCCTTCCTGTCCCCTCTCCCTTTGTTATTTTTTCCCAGAGGACTTTTTAACATTTAGCCTTCTCTGTATTTTATTTGTACATTTTGTTATTGTCTTCCTTTTCCCACTAAAATTTTAGTTCCTGGAGAACAGGGATTTTTCCCTCTTTGGTTGCTACTGTAACCGCATAATCAGGAATGGTACTTGGCACATAAAGCCCTCAACACATAGCTGAGTGCTTGCCTGTAAGGCTACCCTGAGGAAAGTCTGCTGGATGTCCTCTGGAGCCTTTTGAAATAAGAGGACATCCCCATGATTCACCCCCAGTCCTTTGACCTTTCATCCCCAGGACAGGAAGACGGCTCCCCAGGGGAAGTGCTGAGAATCACCAGGGGGTGAAATTGCCTTTCATTTTCTAAATTTCCCTCTTGGGAGCTCACAGGAAACCTTGAATTATAAGGCCTCTCTTTTGCCATATACTTGATGAATCTCAAAGCTTCTGGAGTATTCTAATCAGGAGGATAAAAAAAGAGAAAGGGTGAGAGAGAATCCGCAAGCAAGGCTTTCCTTTGCTCACTCTCTGCTCTGTTGTCAGCACCAGATGGAGGATGTGGCTGTGGTGCAGGCTAATTTATTTATTGATTAAAATGCTTAGAAAACTCAGCATGTACAGCCAGGCTGAACATTCAATTAAAAAGCCTGAAATGAAAATTCAGAACTGCTGAATGACAAGTAGGATGTGCAGAGCCAACTAAGGAAGGAATAAAATGATAAAGCTTAAAGCAGGAAGGATTTGTTCTATTTATTCATTTTGTCCTTTCTTCTGTCATTTGGAAACCGGAAAGCCCTGCAACCCCATCACGCACAGTCAGTGAGCAAATGAGCAAGTGAACGAAAGCTCGCCCCGTGTTGGCATGACAGCTATTCTGTGGGATGAGAATATGGGAAAGATGAAGATTTTGACAGTGGGCAGTGCCCGTGTCCCCACATACCAGGGATGGAGGCGAATAGGCACCCTGAGCTGTTAGCGTAGGTTGGCACCACATTGGCCCTCTTGGAAATGCAATGCTCCAGGGGTGCTCCATGGTGGATGGCCATGGGTGCGATGGGTAACGGTACAGCAGGAAGTCAGGCTTCCTCTGTCCATCTGCCTCTTCCTCCTGTACCTTCTGTCTGAAAGCTGAGTGGACTCTGGTCCACAAGGCAAGAGTGGCCTTCCCCCACTCCTTTGTCACAGGTGAGTATGTGGCTCACCAGCCCACAGTCCCCCTTGCCCTCTTGGGCTCCTGCTAAGTCAGAACAACCCCCACAAAGAGGCAGAGTACCCCAGTCTCACAACCCTTGGGGGCTGATGGGCGGTGGTTGATTACCAGCATAAGGCAGCAGCTGGTCTCAGCCCTCTGCTGACTCTGCCACCTGCCACCTGTGGGATGCTGGCACCTTCTCAGCCCCATGTCAGGCTCAGCTCCCCCCTCGGTACAGGAGGGAGCAGAGACTTCAGAGGTGGGAGAATTGCATAAGGTTGTCAATGTAGTGCCCAGTATGGTCAGTTCTCAGTAAATCATAGTTGCTGCCTCCACACTGGTGAGAATGCCAACTTTTTTTAAACCCCCAAGTTTGTCTAGAGATGGGAAACAATCAGGAGGGGAATTGTCCTTGCCCTCTGTACAAACCAGGTCTTGGGGAATCATAGAGCGTTTGCATCTTATACATACTGGCCCTGTGTATATGTGTGTTCAGTGTATGTAGTGTGTCTCTGTACATGTGTGGCGTCTATGAATGTGTGTGGTATGTGAAGTTGTGTGCCTGTGTGTATGTGTGGAGTGTGCATGGTTGTGTACCTGTGCTGTGTTCAGACTGTGTGAGTGAGGTATGCATATATATATGTGTGTGTGTGTTTGTGGTATATTGTGTGCGTGTGTGGTATGTGTTCAGAGTATGTGAGTGATACATGCATATTTATGTGTGTGTGTGTGTGTTTGTGGTGTATTGTGTGCGTGTGAGGTATGTGTTCCGAGTATGTGAGTGATACATGCATATTTGTGTGTGTTTGTGGTGTATTGTGTGTTCTGTGCATGTGGTGTATTAGGTGTGGTGTGTGTTCAGAGTGTATGAGTGATGTATGCATATTTATGTGTGCAGGGTGTGGTGTGTGTGTGTGTCGTGGTGTATTGTGCACCTGTGTTTGCAGTATATAGTATGTGGGAGCATACACATGGTCCCTTCCTTGTACACGGGAGCTTCTGGCTCCTTCCTTTCCTCTTGGGCGCTCAGGGACGGCTCACCTGGGGAGAGGGCAGCTCTGCAGAATGAGACTGTGAGGACACATCCAGATGCTGGCATGCCCAGAACAAACACGGTGAGCTCTGTGCATGTGCACCGTCCCCAGGCGCTTCTGTGTCCCGAGCGTCCTCCGATCCAGGCCCAGCATGGGCCACACAGCTTCTCTGCCCAGAAGTTCAGTCTAGTGTTTAAACCGAGCTGGATTGTTTCTGAGGAGGAGGAGAGTGATGTGTGTTTGTAAAGCTATCCTTGCACATCCTGGCCTGTCCTCCTGGGAGAGGTAGCCCCGTGAACACCATCTCCTTGTCATCACTTGGGCCCTGTCTTGCCTCTCTAGATAGTTTGACAGGTTCAGACCAGACAGATTTGCTCTCAGGGGTGTGGCTCCAAATAGCTGCTAAGCCTCTCCATGCTGGAACTCGCAGCTCCTTCCAGCTTCCTCACTCTGTCACGGGGCGGGGGGGGGGGGGGTGTCCCTCATCCTCAGGGCCTCCAGGCCCCATGAGATTCAGCTACTGTCAGGAATCCACACGGATGGCCTGGGCCATGTTTTCCTCTAGAGGTTTTCGTGTGTGAAGGTTCTGCCCACTCTTTTCTCCGCTCCCTACCTACCAACAGCAGAGAGGCAGTGGTAAGTGTATTTGTGTTTTCTAGGTCTGCTCCCCTGAACATGGGTCCCCAAAACTGTCCCTGATACTCAGGAGCCCACATTGGGACGTCACATTGGATACTTTAGGTTGCTTTATGTGTCAGTTTGGCATATCTGAATTCTGGGAGGTTTTTGTAACTTTTATGACCAAGGCAAATGTACCTGTGATGTGTGAGTCAGGGTGGGGCAGACTGGCCCACAGTTACACCACTGAAATCTCAGTGGCTCGAAGGAGCACACTTGTGTTTCTCACTCATGCTCCCTGTTGAGGCATGGCTGGCAACCTTGCTACTCAGCCTGTGGTCCTCCCTGGGGTTGAGGATGGTCACAGATGGCAGCACTGGGGCCAACATGGCAGAGAGGAGATGGGGCACCAGGAGGCTGGGAAGGACACAGTGTGCAAGCTGGGGCGTGTGCGGCCACACTAGGGGTGGCCACGGGCCGCAAGCTGTCTCCCCGTACGGAATTTCAGGCCTCTGTTCTCACTGCACTGAAGATGCTCTGTTACGCCCAGGGGGAGAGAGACCTCAGCGGGCAGCCACAGCTGGTCCCCTCCTGGTTCCCTCACAGCCCAGCCCACAGGAAGTCATCCCAGAGATGAATCATCACAGGGCTCTTAAATCCCCATTTTACACATGCCAGATTTCACCTACCCATCAAAGGCTGAAATTAGTTAAATGGGGGCAATCCAGAGCGGGAGGGAAAATTCTAGTTATCTCCTCATTGAATTTGCTACCAAAGTATCTGATTTCCTAAAGTTTTTTTTTTTTTTTCTTTTTAAGTTTCCTTAATGTTCAACTCCACTGTGGTGGAGGGGATTTGGGGAGGTTGCCAGCTCTGACAGGATAGTTCCTGTGTCTCTGGTGGAGCCCCTCCCATGCGGGTGCACGTCTGAGTGAACGTGGGGAGCACCATGTGGAGGGAAGTGCCTGTCTCCGGCAGGATTAAGTGGAAATTCACGTTCAGTTTGATCAAGGGTGAGCGCTGTTCTATTTTAGGCCAAGGCTTTCCTCCTCCAGCTCAAACTACATTTTTAGTTAATATGATCTCTGTGTAGACTCATAGACTGTGAACACTAAAAAATGGGGAAACTTTTTTTCTACGTGAGCATATTTTCCAGCTTAGGCTATGGCAGTGCAGTAGGCCTGGTGATCCTGAGATGCTCTCTGTTTGCTTCTGAGCTTCAAGGAAGAGACCAGCTCATGTGGCATGAGTCACAGGGGACAGGTCCCGCAAGCTGTCAGGGAGGCGAGTAGAGCTGAGTTGTCAGGCTCTGAGACCACCCATGCTGTCGGCCAGAGGTCTTCTGTCCCCTCCCCAAGATGTCCCTAGTCTCCTCTCTCCTAGCCACATGGTGTAAGTGGCACCTGAGAATCCTTCCAGAGACTGGCTAACTGAACTTCTTGCCCCACCCCCACTAGAACTGCCTTCTATCTCATGAGTTCACATTCTTTGCAGCTGCACCACCCAATGCAAGTTAGGGCTATCCAGACTTGAATTTA
Organism: Mustela nivalis; assembly: GCF_964662115.1. Taxonomy (NCBI): domain Eukaryota; kingdom Metazoa; phylum Chordata; class Mammalia; order Carnivora; family Mustelidae; genus Mustela; species Mustela nivalis. The sequence goes on from NC_139027.1 coordinate 88,129,526, forward strand.
AAGTTATTAAATTCAGGTAAGATCCAGTTGCTCATTCATACTAGCCACTTTTCAAGTGCTTAAGAGCTGGTGACCACTGTCCTGGTCATCAGAGAGGTGGCACATTTCTGTCACCTTGGAAGGTCTCTGTCCAGTGAAGGGCTGAACTCTGCCTGAATTTCTAGTTTTCTTTTGTGAGGAGCTCAGCCCCTCTTTGAGGGAAGCATTTTGGCACCCCTGCTCAGCCCCACACTTCGTGACAGTGGCAGGTAGACCCACCTTGGAAAGCACTGAGGAGAATCCAGCTGCTGGTGAGTGGGCGAGTGGGCAGGGGATGACTTGAGCTGGGCGGATGGTGGCAGGTGCAGCCCTGGAACAAATGCAAGCAGTGGCTGTCACACCTACCTCTGCCCCAAGGGCAGCTGTGAGATGCTGACTGGATGGAAAAGGGAGGCGTCCAGAGAGCAGTCTTAGGAGCAAGAGAGTGGGCAGCTCAGAGACAGGTAGAGTAGACATAGAGCTAAGTTTCTGAAGTGATGGGTCAGAACTCAAAGTTGCCTAGCTGGTTTCAGCCCTTCAACTTACAAAAAGGAACGTGCAATGTGTTCATTACTTAATTTATCAACGTATCTGGTTACATGGGGCCTTGCGTGGTTCTCCATCTGAATGTTATCTGGGTCCATGTGGTGAAATTGTACCTAAGACCCTTTTGATTGTTTTGATAATATTGATCTCTTTGGAAGAAATCCACAACTGGGGACTTGCTGATCTTTGGATTAGTTCCCAGAGTTATGGCATTTTAATGTATCTGTTCTTCAGCAGGTTTTAACCTGTTGACTGCTTCTTGCTCTTAAATTCAGTGATTCGTACTAGAGTGGAAGCCCATTTACTGAGGCTCATTGTAGGATCTCATGAGAAGAGGTAGTGTCTTTTCGGTTTGTTGTCTGATCAGGGGCATAGCCTTCCCTACACCTGAATTTTCCTTCTGGTCTCCTCATAGGGTCAGGACAACATTTAAACCAATAAATATTTTCATTATTTAAGAACTACAGAAATACATATTCCCTTTTTGTAACCTATAAAACACAGGGTTTTGTTGGAGGCTATGGCATGGTTGGAGTCGTGGATCAAACCAGGCCCTGACTTGTGTCTCCTTTAAAGTCTGGACACCTTGACAAGGGGTTAAGGACGGGAAAGTTGATTAACACTGAGAAAGGGTCTGTGCTATGTGTCGTGCGCTCGCCTACGTGACTTCCCACATGCTCTCCCTACAGAAGGGAACAATGTGGTCAGGGTCATGAGTTCTTAGTTGGTCCTTGTCGTTCCTGTACCTCCCATAATCCACTCCTTGGTTGATTGTCTTGCTAATGGCTTTAGACGAAACTACCTGGCATCCCGAGGTTTGCTTGTAGTTGATGTGAACTTGTTATAAAAACTTGCGGTCATCTGACTAGGTACTGATGTATTACTCCTTCTATTGTGGTCTGCCTTACAAATGCTTGTAAGATGTGGAATAAAATCGGTACTGTTGGACATCCTCCTCAGTGCTCCTCCTGCCCCCATCTCTTTGTCTCTTAATTTCTTTTCACCATCCTCTTACCCTCACATTTCCTGATCGATTTGTCGCACTGGCCGTGATAGGGTTTCCTGCCCTGAGAGCTCAAGATAAAAATTAAGGCCCAATCATCAGGGGAAATTACCTACGATAGGCCATACTCGGTCATGTGGTTCTGCCCATGTAGAAGTTTTGAAGAGGGTACCTGGCAGAAGCACACCTATGCATATCCAGTCAACTAATATCTGACAAGAGAGCCTTGAATAGTCAGTAGAGAAAAGACAGTCCTCTTATAGTTGGTGCTGAGAAAATATTTCTTCACATGTAAACAAATGAAGCTAGACCCCTATCTGCCATTACTCACAAAAAATAACTCCAAATGGTTTAAAGACTTAAATATAAGATCTGAGCCCATAAAACTCCCAGAGGAAAACGTAAGGAAAAAGCTCCCTGAATGGGTCTTCGTAATGGTTTTTTGGATATGGGACCTAAAGCACAAGAAAAAAAATCAAACATAAACAACTGGGATTATATCAAACTAAAAAGCTTCTGCACAACAATAACAAAAACATAACAATGTGAAAAGACAGCCTGTGGAATGGGAGAAAAATATTTGCAAATCCTATACCTGACAATGCGTTAAAATCCAAAATATATAGAGAACTCATATGACTCAATACCAAAATAATAATAATCCCATTAAATGGGCAAAGGATCTAAATAGACATTTTCGCAGATGGTTTACGAAAAGCTCAGCATCACTCATCATCAGAGAAATGTAAAAACCACAGCGAGGTATCATCTCGCACCTGTCAGAACGGCTGTTATCGGGAAGATAAGAAATAAGTGTCGGTGAGGATGTGAAGAAAGGGGAGCCCTTGTGCACTATTGGTTAGAATGTAAATTGGTGCAGCCACTGTGGAAAACAGTATAGAGGTTTCTCAAAAAATTAAAAATAGGGGGCGCCTGGGTGGCTCAATGGGTTAAAGCCTCTGCCTTCGGCTCAGGTCATGATCCCAAGATCCTGGGATTGAGCCCCGTGTCGGGCTCCCTGCTCAGTGGGGAGTCTGCTTCCCCCTCTCTCTCTGCCTGCCTCTCTGCCTACTTGTGATCTCTCTCTCAGTCAAACAAACAAACAAAAAAATTAAAAATAGAATTACCAGGTGATCCAGCAATTCCACTTCCAGATAATTATTTGAAGGAAATGGAAACACTTATTCAAAAGATACATGTACTTCCATGTTCATTGCAATACTACTTAGAATACCAGATATGGAACCAACCTGTGTCCATTGATGGGTAAATGGATAAAGAAGATGTGTGTGTGTGTGTATGTGTGCGCACACACATACACATATGTTGTATATGCACATAATGTACACACACAGTGGAATACTATTCACCCATGAAAAAAGAAGGAAATACCACCATTTGCAATAACATGGATGGACTTTGAGAGCATTGTGCTAAGTTAGATAAGTCAAAGAAAGACAAATATCAATGATCTACTGAATACCAATTTAATCTAAAAACAACAACAACAGACCAAACTTGTATAAAAAGAGATCAGATTTGTGGTACCTGAGGTAGGGTGGGGGTGGTGGGACTGGGTGAAGGTGGTCAAAGAGTACAATCTTCCAGTTATGTGATAAATGAGTCCTGGAGATGGATGGTACAGCACAAGGACAGTCTCACACTGCTGTGTCATACACAGGGAAATTAAGAGAATAAATCCTGAGTTCTTGTTTTAAAGAAAAAGGCATTATTTTTTTCTTTTTGTATCTCTATGAGGTGATGAAAGTTAACTAAAACTTACTGTGGCAATCATTTCACAGTGCAAGTGAGTCCTGCCACTATCTGCCTTACACTTACCCCGTGCTGGATGCCAGTTGTATCTCAGTAGAACAGAAAGGAAGAAAAGAAGGCACCTGGGAGCTAGGGAGAACAGCCACCCCCGTGCAGGGCGAGCTGGAGGGCTAGCGGAGCAGCTGGGGACTGTGGCCTGAGAAGGGGCCTCGGAAAGCAGAGACCATGTCAGCAAGGCTGTGGGAGGGTCCCGAAGAAGAGATGGGGTCTAGGACACTAGAGGGTGCTCTGAACTAGGTGTGGAGGCCATGGGGTATGAGTGGAGAAGAGCGTTCCCGGGGTCATGCAGGCAGACTCCCACTTCCTCAGTCTGTACTGAGCTTTGGTGTCAGGAGTCGAGAAAACCATGGGCTGTTTCTTAACTGTGTCATGCTTTGTATTGAAAGTAAGCACTCCCACAAGCCAAGACAAAACACCTTGACTTTTCACTGAAGGCAGCAAAAGGAACTGTCATTGTAGTTAAAAGGGAAAGAATACTGTGCCTTGAAGATGGGGCTGAAACAGAGCTGTGCTGATGGAGGAGCTAACCTCTCAGACCCATCACAGCGTCACTAGGTGACCACAGCCCTCAGAGTGAGAAGGGCCTGTGGGTCCAAGAGGCCTGGGTTGGACGGCCTGGGAACACGGGGCCCCTCTGGCATCGCACCCACCCTGCAGCTGGGCAGGGTGACCAGGCCATGCCCAGTCAAGTCTACCTTCCTGGCTGTGGTGCTTCCAGACCTGGGGCCGACAGACCATGCAGACCCGAGAGGGCCTCTGCAGCAACTTGTGCGAGAGCCTCTCCCTTATCTGCCAGCCACTGCATGGTTGGCCTTCTTGTGCTTCCTTTTGGTTTAAGGTAAGGGAGGCTGCAGGCCATGCCTCAGACGCCAGTCCTCTGGTTGTGTGTTCCCTGGACCACCCCCCAGGGGTGTTGTGCAAGCAGACGTGCTGCATCTGACGGGGAGGCTGTACTTTTTGTGGGCCTCTGTATGGGGTCCTTGCTGTCCAGCTTGGAGCTAGGAGGGCAAGAAGGGAGCTTCTGCCGGGAGCCCGTGAGCATGGATGGCCAGAACGAAGCTGGCAGCAGCTTGGGGGGGGGGGATGGGTGTGGCTCCCCTACAAGGCTACAAGGTGCTTCTTATGGTGCAGGTGGATTTGGTGTGGCACTCCTTAACTCTACCTGCTATGAGCTGAAGATAGGCCTTTCTGACACACCCCATTTGGACACAGGGCTATTCCCCAGAGGCTGACACTCTCCATTTCTTCCTGCGCAGCATGCGACCACAGCTGGAAGGGGGGACATGCATGTTCCAGGCAGAGCCCCCAAGAGGCCCCACATGGAGCTCCTTCTCGAGCCTGGCGCGTTCCCTTGGGGCTGCTTCCCCAGCACCCGTTCCTCATTCATGGGCAGGATATGTGATGGGCTGTCACTGATGCAGACATTTCAGAGTTAATTGGGACTTTGGGAGTGGCTCTGATGGGCTCATGTTAGCCACAGTGAGATGTAGGAGGGGTACTGTCCTTCCTTGTGCAATACCCGGCTCATCTAACATTAGCAGGAAGCAGGTACCACATCATCTCTGTACTGCTTGCAGAGAAAAGCTGTGCTTGTCAGGATATATAAAAGAAGGTGTGGACCATCTCTCAGAAGAGGTGCAGAGTCAGCAGAATGCAGGACCAGAGGGGTGTCAGGATGGCAGCTGCCCATCTAAGGGGCGTAGGGACAGCGTTCCTGCACACAGCCTTGCAGTCACCCTGTGGTATTGCTTGGACTCCTGTGCTGCCCTGTCCCTCACAGGACTGTCTGTCCTGCCTGGAGAAGCCCGTACTCCCACAGCACTCAGCAGAGCCCTGTGGCCCCTCCCTTTCTGGGCCCTGTGGACAGGTTGTACACACAGCAGCAGGTGTGAGGACAGAGCTGAATGAAGATGTTATCAGGGAAAATGTTTTTAGAGAGGTTGGCCAGAAATGGTTTTTCGTGGGGTACCCCTCCCTGTCACCAAGTGCTTTCATACTCAAGGTGGTGAGATGAAAGGACCACCCTTGCTGTCCAGACCCCGTCTGGAGCACCCTGGTGACACGATGCCTCATGAGATGTTGGTATGAGTGGAGATAGATTTTTTCAGCAAAGTTTCAGTGCCCTGTCCCCCAATCAGGTCTAGGACACTTGTGGTGGGAGGGGACCATCACGATGACACACTGGCTTTGGGGGCCATTTAGAAGCCTCTGTCTCCCATGGCCAGTGGAAGGAGGAGGGAAAGTCCCCTCTCTGCATGTTTGACGTGCCCTGTGCATATGCCCTCTGACCACCCGGTACGGTAGCTAGTGGAACTCTCCAAACTGGAGGAAGCTACAGGCATTGGTGGTGGCCCGCCTTAACTTCAGTCCTCAGAATGACTTCATTTACCAGTCAGTGGATTCCAGGCACACTCAGTGACCTAGGACATGGTATAAGACAAATCCGAGGTGACTTGGCAGGATCACATTTCTTATTGTTTGGGGACTCATTTAGGGGTTGGTTCAGGAAGAAACTTAGAAACCACAGGACTGGGGCTCCTGGGTGGCTCAGTCAGTTGGGCAGCCAGCTCTTGATTTTGGCTCAGGTCAAGATCTCAGGGTCTTGAGATGGAGCCCTGTGTCAGGCTCTGCGTCCAGTGCAGAGTCCGCTTGAGATTCTCCCTCTCCCTCTCCTTCTGCCCTTCCCCCTTGCTCATGTGCACTCTCTATCTCTCAAATAAATAAGTAAATCTTAATGCTCATGTGCACTCTCTATCTCTCAAATAAATAAGTAAATCTTAAAAAAAAAAAAAAAAGCAAAAGTGCTGTTTGATGGATTGTTTGATAGTTTAGTCACCTGGATGCCACAGCTGACATGTATTTTGCATAGATAGCAAGAGCACTGAAGCGTAGTTTCCCTGTGTGTGCGTGGCATGCACAGCACACCACCAGCTGGCTTTGTGATTTGGTCATAGAGGAATTCTTTGCTCAAGTTGTTTGCCCCTTGTTGTGTATGCCTTAAGTAATGTAGCAAAAGGCACCCATAGTTATTGCAATACATTTTTAGTTTATAAATGGCGGACTTTTAATGGTGCCTTTCTCAATTCTCTGTATAGTCAGCAGTTCTGTATTTTTGTCTCATTGTGGCTAGAAATAGAAAAATATTTGTGCCTGTCATTCCATTCATCAAATAATATTCCCTTTGGTTTCCATTGCTGGGAGATGCATATTTGGAAATTGAATATACATAAGTACCTTTTCACAAATTGAACTTCTATGTAGCAGATTGATTTAATTCTTAAATCCGTGTTGTAAGATGTGGCATTGGAGACATTCTGTTAAGATCATTTGGGGAGCATTCTGTCAGGGGAAGTCAGGAAAGGTATAATTTTGAGGATAAGCAGGACGTTGCTTCTCTTCTTAGCTCTCTTCCGTGTTCCGTGGTATCACTTGGAACAGATGCATTTTTATCCTAAATGCAGTAGCTGTTTGAAGAATGACTTGGTACTTGACTAGGGATCAAGTCTATGGAAGTAGTCTTCTGACTGGTGTACCCTGGTAGTGGTTATTTTTTTTTTTGTTTGCCTCCACTTTGAAAACAGCACTAATTTCAAGTGATGCATGGGTCACATTGAAGCTAATCATATGGCACAATCAGTGAACTTTATGAAGAGAGTGGCTTGTCCCATTTATTATTATTTTTTTAAAAATATATCTTTGGAGTTTTCTCGTTCTTCCTTACCCGCCATTATCTGGTCTTCTAGTGGGTGGGACGCAGTCACAGAGACTTTAGAGCTGGTATTTTCTATCTAAACCCCACCTACAATGATGAGTCCAGGCCAGAAGAGTCCCGCACTGTAAGTGCTGTTTGTTGAACTGACCTGGGCATCATGGTGGCTGGTCCAGCAGGGAGACATCAACCAGGGGAACACTGGGGTGGGCATGTCTTGATTTCTTTTAGCATTTTTGGCTTGCAAATATGTCAGCTACCCAGAACCAGCAATTTGGTTAGTTCAATAGCAAAACCTTACAAAGAAACGCAAACAATTATGCATTGAGAATTGCATAATGATATGCAGTTGAGAATTGAGAAATACAAAGAGTTTAATGACTGAAACATAAAAGGCCTAAGGGACAAAGATCCATCCCAGCTCAGGTTCTAAATCTTGTGGACCTTTTCTTGTGGACCAGGCACTGTTTCAAAGTCAACTTGTTGATCTCTGTAATAATTGTAAAAAGTTCAGATCTTGAATTTTTATTATTATTTTTTTTATTGTGGTAAAACAAACATAATACGAAATTCACCAGTTTACCCATTTTAAGGCATTTAAGGGTGAGGTGTGCACATCTGTGATACTGTGCACGCCTCACCTCTCTCTGGTCTCAGAACTACTATTCAGCCAAAGGGAACTCTGTGCCTGTTACACTGTTCCGCCCAGTCTGCCCTCCTCCAGCCCCTGGCGGCCTCTCTCCTGCTTTCTGTCTCTATGAATTCCACTACTCTGGGTACCTCAAATAAGTGGAGTCATGTAGTATTTGTCCATTAGTGTCTGGAGTCTTTCACTTTGCATGTTATCTCCGATGTTCATCCGTGTTACAGCATGCTCTAGAATCCCTTTCCTTTTGAAGGCTGATGTTCCATTGTACATATATGCATTTTGTTTATCCACTCATGCCCTGGTGGACGATTGGGCTGCTCCCACCTTTTGGCCATTGTGAACAGAACTGCACTGAACATTCGTATTCATATACTCGTATATGGCTTGAATGCCTATTTTGAATTATTTGAGGTAAATACCAAGAAGTAGAGTCACTGGGTCATGAGGTAATCCTGTCTTCTGGAGGAACTGCTATACTTTTCCACAAAAGCACTTGGATTTTTGTTTTTATCTGTAGTAAAGTGGAAGGAGAATGGGGACCAGGTGTTCCAGGTGGGCACATTTAGAGCATTGAGAAGAGGCAGAAGGTACGAGCCCAACTCAAGCCCATACCTTGTAGGAGAGATGGGCATCCTGTGTTCCTTGGTCTCTTCTGTGTGTATGGACTGGACTCTGAAGAATCAAGACGGGTCTGGAAGTAGGTTAAGGAACTAGTTTGTGTCAGTGTCCTCAATGCTGGTGTGGATTCAGGATCCAGCTTCCTGTTGATGATGCCTGGGCCTCATCCCAGATTAAGGGAATGCACATCTGGAGGGCAGGGCTTGGCATCTTTTTTCTGCTGCATTTGGGATGCATCCCTCAGCCAGAGATGAGAGCCATGCCTGTAGTGTCAGGTTCTAATGCCTTCACAAGAGAAACTGAACAAGATGAAACCAAAGGCTCATGTCTGAGTGCTTGCCACGTGCCAGACCGCTCTCCATCCTGATGGGAAGTGTGTCGGGTGGTCCTCACAGTAGCCTGATGAAGTAAGGGTCACTATTGTCATGCTTTTGCTGAAGAGAAAACAGAAGCCCAGGGAGACTGTGTACTTAGCCGGGAATTGAAGACCTGGGGCTCCAGCTGGTGGTCGGGCTCCCTGCAGCTAGCTCCTGCTGTCCCTCAAGCTGAACAGCCACAGGAGAGGTGGGACAGAGATATCTGGGAGTTCAGTGGACAGAGATTGATGGTCCTGGCATTAAAAAAAAAAGACACCCTTCTCCAGGTGGTGGTATTTGCCTTATGGTCTGGAAGCTGCTTGGAGTTTATCTGTAGAGAGTCTGTCACTCCACACCGAAGTGGCAGGTGAGCAGAGGAAAGTGGCTTGGCATCCCGGGTGCATCTGGGGAGGAGCAAGTGATGTGGGTTTAACTAGAGCTAAGGGAGTCTGAGGATGATGGGGGAGAAGATATTGAAAAAGGTAGGCTAGGGCCTCATATGTAAACTTGGGTATTTGGGCTCGGGTATCATTTTATAGGGCATGAGAGGAACCATAGAGGTTTTGGAGCAGGGGAGAAGAGTTCCAGGACAGTCGGGCCCTGGGACAGCAGGAGAAGGAAGAGGCTGTGGGAGGCAGAGCTCCCCCCAACCCTGCCGGACAGTGTGGCTTTGGGGGCAACGCAGTGGTGGAAGGCAGCGGGCTTGAGCAATTACTGAATGTGGGCTCCGAGACACAGGTGACACTGGGCTGTGGAGGAGGGGACCAGGAACAGGGGCACAGGAATGACACTGGGTCATATATGTGTAAGGCAGTCTACTTAAGGAAGCAGGGCTTGGAATACAGTTTAGAAGACTTTATTTTTCCTGAACTGGTTAAAGTGATGGATCCTCAATGATCCTGGAGGCCCAGGATTCCAAAGAATGGATCTTCTGAAGAGGTAAATCCCATGGATCTTACAGAAATGATCATAATGATGTCCTGGGGTAGCCAGGTGAGCAGCGAAGAAAGATGGGGGACAGGATCCCACTGGGAAAGTGGGTCAGCCCTAAATGGTCTGACCTCTGCCTTTACCTCTCTGCAGGGAGGAATTTCTCCATTGTATGAATAAAACTATTAGCTTATTCATCTTTATTATTCTTGCCACCTCATGAATAATGTCTCCACCTTCATTTGCATGTGTCTGTCACTGTACTTGGTCTTTAAAGGTTGTGTATAAATTTGTAAATTAGTCCTTCTTTACATGCATAAGGCAAATGCTCCTTAATGAATCATTTGGTGAATTTTTAAAACAGTGAATAATCTTCTTCACCAGCCAAATTCTTACTCCATAAAGTCTTTTGCCAGTTTGGTTTTATTTAGTGGGAGGTAGAGCTGCACTGGCATCAAATTTCTGCCCATGAAGGGAGAATCAGACTGGCAGGGTATGAGACCTGGTATTGACCTGTCTGTGTTGGTAGGAAGTGGAGCATAGTTAAAACATCACTGGTCACCACAGGAAAGTCACAGCGCCGTTCTGTATGATTGTTATTTTCAATTAAACCCCAAGGTTTAAAACTGCCAGTACCCGTTCCAGAGCTGTGCTGTCCAATGAGATAGCCACTAACCACACTCGGCAAATGCTGCCGTATTGGACAGCACAAACACAGAGGGTAACTGCTGATGCAGGAAGGTCCATTGAGGTGACACTGCTCCAGAAGAATAAAGACAAATGCCATGGGTTTTACTGGACTGTTGTTGGCAAAATGTTTTATATTATGATTCATTCGTTGGGGTCCCCCTTCTCATATGTGAACCCACAGTGTGTCAGAGGGCTGTCACTGTCTCCATAATAAGGCAGAGTTGTCCAATGGGAAAAGCCCAGTGACTTAAAAGGCCCCTGGATCCAGCCCCAACTTTGGGCTGTTAACTGAGTAATATGAAGCAAGGTCAATTCTTTGTCCTTTGAGTCTTACTATTCTCTTAGTGATTAAAAGCAAAGCAAAACAAACCCCTATAGGTAGGATAGTTGAAGATCATCTATAGCTTGTATATGTAGAATATACTTTCTTATGCTAAGAGGCAGCAAGAAAATATCTGGGCATGAAATATAAATTTGCAGAACAATAGTCAGGTTTTGCTGTGAGCAGAGGGGACAAGGAGTGTGTGTCTTACAGACCGCAGAAACTAACAAAGGAGGACATGCTTGCTAGGTCATGGTCTGCATGGGCCTCCTGTCTTAGTTGCCACTCTCCCATCCAGAGCCCATCTGTATGCTCTTCCATTCATTATGTCTGACCCTTGTGACCTTTGACTGCATTAGCACAGAGAAGCCTCTGCTGGTGTGGACAGCCAAGTGCAGCGCACCCATCCTGGAAGGCCATTCATTTACTGCTTCATGTCAGGACTTATCTGAGTACCAGGCCACCAGCACATCACCCATGAGCCAGAGTTGGGAGGTCTCTGCTCCCTTGTCACCCTAGTGAATAGGAAATCTTTTGAGATGTGTTTGAAGGTTTTTTGGTTTTATGAGATTTCATGCAAATATATATATATATATATTTTACTACACTGCAAGGATTTTTATTTTTATTTTTTTAATTTTTAATTTTTTAAAAATTTTTAAAGAGTTTATTTAATTGTCAGAGAGAGAGAGCGCGCGTGCGCACAGGGAGAGTGGCAAGCAAAAGCAGGATCCCCACTAAGCGGGGCGCCCCATGCAGGACTCAATCCCAGGCCCCTCAGATCATGACTCAAGCCAAAGGCAGACACCTAACCAACTGAGCCACCCAGGCATTCCTGCAAAGATTTTTAATACTTAGAGATTTGATGTGGTTAAAAAATACTTTTCCAGCATGTACTTCTAAAGCAGGAAAAAAAAAATCAAGCCTTCAAAGACAAGAGAGGGCAAGATGGGGCTTTACGGGAGGTATTCAGAGCTGGTGTTGTTGAACTCAGGGGCTTGGAGAAGGGCGCACTGACATCCTGGTTCCTGATCTTCATCCCTTGCAGCAAATGTGCACAGCTCCCTATTGATGGTCAGTGCTGTGGGGCTTCTGTCTGAAGGCACGTGGATGTGAGAAAGATTGGTGGGGAGGGGTGAAACCCATACTGTCTTTCTGGATTCAGAACTGAGCCTGGCACCGTCTCATGGGAGATATGATGATGTCTGGCTCTGTGCCTCTAGCTGGTGGAGAGGGCTCTGTGCACTTGGCGTTTCTCCTTCAGATACTGGCCCCTGTCACAGGTGGGCAACCAACAGGTGTTGATGTCATTGTGATCATTGCTACACAGGTGGTCTTGAGCCACACAGCCCTTGGCATGAAGAGAACTTGGCTCTCATCTTAGAGATTCCCTCTGCTTTTTAAAAAACAACTTTCTTGTTTTTAAATCAACTTTATTTTATAGAGCTGTTTCAGGTTCCCAGCAAAATCAAAAGAAAGCATAGAGATTTCCTGTGTGACTCCTTTCCCCTACACACACAGCCTCCCTGACCATCAGCATCTCCCACCAGAAAGGTGCACTTTTTACAACTGATGATCCTGGACTGCTACGTCCCAGTCACCCAGAGTCCACGGCTTACATCAGGATTCACTCTTAGGGTTGTACATCCTATGGGTTGGATAAATGTATAATAACATGGCTCTATCACTTTGATCTCATATAGGATAATTTCACTGCTCTAAAAAATCCTCATGTGATTCCCCTCCCCCTACAACTCCTGGAAACCACTGATTTTTTTACCGTCTCTCTAGTTTCCCTCTTCCAGAATGTCCCATAGTTGGACTCATATTGTATGCAGCCTTTTCAGATTTGCTTCTTTCACTTAGCAATATGCATTTATGGTTCCTTCCTGTATCTTTGTGGCTCTATGGCTCACTTCCTTTTAGCACTGGATAATTTTCCATTGTCTGGATGTTTATTTTTCTGTTCACCTATAGAAGGTGCTCCCAAATGTTGGCAGTTAGGAACAAAGCTGCTGTAAATACCGGTGTGCGTGGTTTGGGTGGCTCTAAGTTTTTATGGTGTTGGGTTCCTATGACCACAGGGGCACCTCCCACTTATGTGTGCTTTCTGGTGAGGTAAATTCCTGGCATGGAGGTTCTTGTCCACCAGTGGATGGCAGTCCTGTCTCAGGTTGTGTCCATGGTCAGCACCATTGACCCTGACCCTGCTCCCAGACCTGGGAGTTAATTCCAGGGGAGAAGGGGCAAAGGGATGAGAGTCCTCCTCTCTCTCTCTCTTCACCTGTTGGACCTCCATTAGGAATCTGTTTGATTTAGTCCTAGATAGGGCATGCCAGCCCACTGCCCCCAACTTCCCTAGCCAACTAGGTCAGGACATGGCATGGCATGGTTTGCCAGATAACTAGCCCAGGCCACAGTAAGGATTCAGTTTGGGTCCAGTTTCTGCCAGGCTGTGCCCCTCTGTTCAGCTCTGTTCTGATGCTTTTCCTAAGGTCTGGGATGGTTAGAAAGTCTTCATTGGTTTCTGTTAGTTCTTGTCCTTGGGAAAAGAGAACTGACCCATGTTTAAATGACTTTGGTTGCTTAGTATTAGTTATCTTTATCTTTATACCATAGTATTAAAATAAGAGGGATGGCTGCCTTTTGCGAAGAAACCTTCTGGGGGCATGTACTCTGTTTGGTGTCCCAGTGCTAACTGGGCAGTTAGTGCTGTGACTTAAGGATCTCATCTGTCTGGGTTTAGATTCCTCTGGGAGGCAAATAATTGGAGTTTGGGTCAAGAGGAAAAAGCAGTATGTCCAGCAGTGTCTCACTCAGCTCGAGAACTTAAAGGCCTTGGGCAGCTGCCTTTACTGCCCAAAGGTACAGTGTGGGGAAGGGGCACACTTGCATTTGACAGAAAGGCAGATATTGCAAAGTGGAGGGGAACGAGGCTGCTGACAACCCTTACTGTCCTTCTGTCTCACTAAACCATGAGCAGGCTGAATTTGATATGCAAAAAAGCCCCCTTTACACAGAAAAACCATTCTAGTGATACCGAGAGTGAGGGCTGAAATCCTTGCCTAATTTCAGATGAAGCAAAACATAAGCATTTGGCAAATGCCAAGATTGTAAAGTTGTGCAAGCAGAAGAATCACTTTGAAATTCGAAGCGCAGCCCCAGATGTTTGGGAGTATTTCCATTCGGCTGTTCCTCCTAGCGTGACTGGCTGCATACCTCCCAGACACTGAAGCCCCATTCCCGAATGTTCCCTCTTCACGTTTACTGCACATGCCGTCTAGGAAGAAGGAAGACCACCGAGTGCCAGTTGGTGAAGAGAGGATTGTGCAAGGGGCAGGGGGAGCAGGGCAGGATTGTGCTCAAAATACTCATTTATCAGTGATTGATTCACAGTACTTTTGAACTCTGTGCTTTGGAATTGGTGGGATAAACAATGTCAGACAATTGGCACTTGCTCTGGTGGGGTGTATTGGTTCAAAGTCTGGGTGCCTCTGACCAGATTCGGATGGGAGTTATATGCATGGCAGTGTTTGGGGGCAACATGAAGCAGGAATGGTCCACTGAAACTGCCATGGTCAAAAGCTGGTGCTGCCCGGACAGCTGTCAGGGGAGCCCCGGGAGGCGGCCCTTCTGCAGGCTACCATCTGATCTCAAGACAGAGTGGAAGAGGTAAGCCCCCTCCAGCCTGGCCACCCCTCTCTCAAAGGCAGAGAGTGGCCTTAGAAGAAAGAGGGAGGATTCTGGAATCAGACCCAACTGGAATCACTTGCCTCTTGACAGTAGAGCCAAGCGGATTAAATATGCAATGAAATTTTATTTCAGAACTTTTCTGAGAACATCCTTATTTAAAGTTTCTGTTCCAGAACAGATCAAAACCACTCATCTGGCTGGGATAAAAGCTGGGAGAGTGAGCTATGTGTCTGTTCACTGAACAGCGCCAGGCTTGTCCTGTCCACCCTGCCCAGTACAGCAGTGGCGGGCACAGTGACTGCCCGCTGCTGTCTGTGGGTCAGGAGCTCCCCAGCCTGCCAGAGTGTGTGTCTTGCTTTCTTCTCCTGTACCTCACTCTTGGTTGTCAGATGTTAAATAGTGACAGCAGCATGGTTTTGCAAAGGTCCTAGGTTAGGCTTGTTGCATTATTTGGAATTGAGAAAGAATTGGTCCCTATGGCATCTTGATAGAGCCTCTACATTTATTTCCCCTTCCCCTGAGCCAGGGAAGGCAGCGGCTGGAAAGAGACAAACGGTCCTCGCTGTGTCTGCCTGCAGGCCCAGTGGAGACCCATAGAACACAAAGTGCTTTCCTTTAAATGCCCTGGGCCTACAGCTTGCATTTACAAGGACTTGGCTTTTCCTCTCATGTAGCTTATTTGTCAGAAATATACAAGTTGGTATGGATATGTGTTTCCTCTGCCCAAAAAGAAGGGGTTAACATGGCTAAAAGCAACCCCATGGGGCTTGTTTCAAAGCAAAGAGTTCTGCCCCACCCCCACCTTCTCTTACTGTCCCTGCTGTTTTTAAGCATTGGCTTTATCCTCTTCCCCTCCTTTTAAAATGTGCTGACTGGGGGAAGCCTGGCCGGATCCAAGGAGTGTGGCGGGCTTGTTCCTGGGACCAGCCTGTCCCAAATAGTACAGCCATATCCTTCCTCCCCTGGTCGACCTTGGAGCCTTTTTTGATCAGGCAGAAGCATTTCTGTCCCCTTGGAGGAGAGAGGGCTAGTCATCATCATGTTGGTCCATTTTCCCTGCATTTAGGATTTTAAAACCCCCACTGATGGTATATAAAGGGTTAGAGAGGGAAGTGGCAGGTACCACCTTGAGCAGCTCCCATTTTAAGTCTCCAGTGGGCCCCTGCTTTGAGCCTGGCCTGAAACCAGCTCTTGGGATGGGGAAAGGATTTTAGTGCTAACTGGGATTTCAAGGGTCCAGTACCCTGCATCCCCCCACCCCCATGCCCCCACCATCCGTGGCTAGCTGGAAGGAGGGGAAAAGCAGAGCTCTGGCTACTGCCTTGGAGTTCACAGGTGATCTGGGTGCAAAACACAGCCTCTCCACCCCACACAGTGAGATAAATTAGACTTGGATGAGTTTGTTTTGTGTTTCTTGGCCGCCCTTGACCTAATCCCTTCCCACCTGAAGTCTCCCCCTAAGTCATCCTTGGCATCTCTTCCTCTCACTCCCTCGAGCTCTTTCCTCCATATTCACTTTCCCCACCCTGCATGGCAAACCTCTGCTCATCTTTCCAAACCTCTCATGCCCCTTGCTCTGGAAGGTGTCTGACTCCTCAGGTCGTCCGGCTGTGTGCCCACACACATTTTCCTGGACATCTTCCCTGCGGGGCTGTCTTCAGAGACACTGCCCACGCTGCAGCCATTGCCTCTCCTGAGTGGGATTTTGGTGAGCACCAGACTGCATGGAACCATAGCCCCGCATAGTATGTTTGTGGAATGAAGGTGACTGTCCTCCCTTCCCAGTTTTCCTGGCGGTGATCCATCACACTGGCCCCTGCTCATGTGCTGAGGGCTGGTCCTGCTGGGTGGGAGCACATGACTACCGCGAGGAGAGGTTTCCTTCCTGTTCTCTGCACTGTTGCCAGTGGGCTCCTTGACTGGAGAGGCAGCACACAGGAAGTCAGGTGTAAGCACAGCGAGCACAGGACTCTCTCTCCTGAGGCTGGAACAGTTCCAGCTGCTGGACCACATTACTCATGTTCTCAGCAGTGAGTCACAGCTTCCCCTGCATTTTCAACTCCACGGCCAGTTTCCATGCTATAAAAATGAGGTTATTTGACCTATCAGGTCCACACTTGTTATTTGGGAGTACTTTAGTCCTATCCCAACCTAATCAGAATATCTAAACTCTCTGCTTACTAAGTCACCAGAATCAGTAATCGATTCTAGGTCTTCAATGCACGATACAGGGAACTATTGTGTGTGTAAAGTTATTGGTATTCCTCTCCTGTAAAATGTCAACACAGGGGCAAATGCTACCGGTGAGGAAGCAGTGCCATGCAAATGAATATGTTTCTGGAGGAAAATCAAGCTCTCTCTGCACGGTGCTCAGTTGGGCATATGCAGAGAGGCAGAATGGTCCAGTGCAATGACCAATGACCATGGACTTCTGTGCCAGACTTGGATTGAAATCCCTGCCCTGTGTGACCCTATACAGTTTTCTCAGTCTTTCTGATCTGTAAAATGAGGATAATATCACCTATCTTCCAGGGTTTCAAAGTGAGGATTAGGATGTGATGCATCTAAGATTTTTTCATAGGACCTCAAGAATGGCCACTATTAATGAGAAATTATAGCAATTAAGTCATGAATATTACTAAGTATTAATATTAAGAAATGGTTCATGAAAGACCCACAAACACATAAGATATTGAGATGCATGAACAGATCTCTCAAATGTTTTTCTGCTGTTCTTTACATTCTTTGAGGTATGAAGTCAATAATGGGAACTCCAACCTTACATCCTCAGATTCACTTTTAATTAGATTGTTCTCATCAAAAACACCACCCCTTCACTATCTTGCCACTTAATTTAGTAAATTGGCAAAGCAAATGTGGCATGCAAATTGCCTCTTCCTTACTCCAGAACATCATTCATTGCCAAAGCCAGCATGGATTAGAAGCATTTGAAGTGGAAATTAGTTGAGTCAGGGCATACGGTTGTCCAATTTTGCTTATCTGCGTACTGTATTTTAAACATTGGATTATGCTTTGTTTCCATTTAGCAAAGGAAGGGATATGTTATTTTGGGGGTTTTTATTAAAACAGAAATTTAACAAACACTCTTCAATGACTGGACAGATTACAGGAGATAAGACTAATCAATAGAGGATTAAGTGTTGCCAAGACAATTTAGGAGTCTTGTCTAGATAGATCCCTCTTGTGGCAACTCAGGTCTGGTAAATATGAATGAATGTGTAGCAGATGTCAACCCTGGTCCCCTGCCATGCAACTCAAAGAAAGACAGATTTCTAGAGGGGAGAGTGTCTACTTCCAACCACCACTACGAATGCTAGAAGAAATGCCTGTGGTGCCGGTCACATGTTGACATCAAAGACTGGTTAGGAGAATCCCAGTTCGGACCAAATTCCAGGACAGTACTGGTGTGGTCAGGACTTCAGGACTTTTGTGAAGAGGGATCATTTTCTGGCAGGTCCCAGCTCTGAAGATAATTCAGTATTGAAGCGAATACCACTTTTCAAGTAAAGGACAAGCTGATGTTTTTGTTGTTGTTGTTGTTGTTTTTTAATCACTTTGACTACTAGAAGTCAGGGTAAGGGAAGAAGGGTAAGGAGAGAAGGGGAGAGGGAGGGAAAGTGAGGAGAAGAAGGTAAATGGGGAGGCAGGGAAGGACAGATAGGCGGAGAGACGGGATATCTGGCATGGCTTCTAATAGTCTGGAATCCCCAAATAATATCAGCGCCTTCTCCCTTTTCCGCAGAACTTTGTGTATTTTGCATTTCCTGTTGAAGTCCTAAATCCAGATCCTCCTCTGTAAACCCACCTAGTCTGATGGCAGCCAGAGCAGGCAGAGGCAAAGCCAAACCTGTGAAGTGGCTCCCAAGAGTAGCCTTGGCCTTGAAAGGTATGGCAGGAGCCCAGGATCCTGAGCTAAGAAGTACAATCCCTCCTTCCTTTGGAGTTGAGCTTAAGTCAGCCAATAAAATTGTCAGTCTTGAGGAAGCTTAGCTTTCTAAATAAGGCTATAAATAATTTCACAAATGGGGCCTGTGCTGTATAATTGTGTGTGCTGATTTTTGAGAGCTACTGCAAGAATAAATTTGCTGAATGAATAAATCCGCAGTAGCCGCCAGTCGAATGTGAAAGGATGAATCCAGTGCAGAAATAACCTTTTAAAAAGGATGCATTAACTGAGCACAAAGGGTACCCACATAAGTGATTTCTAATTCATTAACGGGTAGACTATCAGCTCATTCTTTGGTTTTTCAGTAGATAAGAATTCAAATGAGGACCCTTCTCCAGCTTGGAAATCAGGCTTCTGGTGTCTGCATATCTTACCACGTTGGGATATGGGCAGACAGCTTTATTGCCATCAATTAAAGTTCCATGCACAATTCTTGTAATGTTAAGATGAGGCCAAGAGGTGACTTTTCCCTGGTTAGATTGGAATTTAATGAGAGTAGGCAGACATCATTAAAAAAAAAAAAAAAAAAAACCCACTCAGTGTGGGATGCGGGGCATGGCTGTTAAGTTGTGTTGCAGAGGGATTTTCTTGTACCATGTCAGTGTCTTTATCATCCTACCCCCAGGGTGGTTTCATTAAAATGTTATAGCACAGACAGGAGGGAACTTGCAGATCTTTTGCTGCTTCTGTTGGCCATGCTGGAGTTCCCAGAATGTACTCTGGAGAGAGGTCTTGGCTTCCGTGGTCAGTGCAAGGGAAGGAAAGGGGAAGTGTGTGCTTCTGAAGTGGGAAGAAGAGCCAAGGGACCATCAGGTTTGGTCAGGAAGTTGTCACCCCAAAGGATGTTTAGTGAGATTAATAAAAACAAACAAACAAACAAACAAAAACTATCTATGTGTATTTGCTGCTGATGGTTTGTGGCCCTCACCTCTCTAGGAAAAATACTGTAAGTGGTGGTGGGTGAGCATGAAATTGATGCCCCTCCAATGGAGTGGTCTCCAGTGTGACCTGAGTCCATGTGCTTCTGCACTGGGGACCAGTGAATCCTGGGTGCCCGTGCAGTTTGCATGTGTGTCTGCCTGTGTGCTCCCAGCAGGAACCAGAGGAAGTGAGGAGAAGCGTGATGTCTGTGCTACCACCCTCCTAGTGGTGGTAAAATCCTAGTGGACATGAAGACATTGCTCCAAACTGTTAACCTGTTTTATTCATGCTAGTGATTGTTGTTACCTTAGGTCCCCGAATATCTGAGTGCTAACCTTTTAGTTTTTTAAGTTTCTATTTTATTTTTAAAGGAGTTTTTAGCATAATGATCACCACTAATTCTGTAACATTTTCATCACCTCCAAAAGAAACCCCATAGGCAGAAACAGACACTTCCTATTCCCTGTCCCCTTTGCCCCTGGAAACCACTAATCTGCTTTCTGCCTCTATGAATTTGTTTCTTCTGAACATTTCCTATAAATGGGATTCGATAATATGTGGCCTCTGTGTCTGATTTCTTTCACTTAGCATAATGTTTTCAGAGTTCATCCTGGTTGTGACATCTCAGCACTTCATTCTTTTATAGGCGACTAGTAATACTGCATGGTGTGGTTAGACCACATTTGTTAATGCAACCATCAGTGGATGGACATTTAGGTTTTCTTACTCTTTGATTATTGTGGATGGTTCTGCTGTGAATATTCATGTGCAAGTTGTGTGTGGGCATGTGTTTTCACTGGTGTAGGAGTGGAATCGCTGGGAGCTCTCTTGAACTTGCTTGGAGTGGCTGCACCATTTCACATTTCCACCAGTAGAGTAAGGGAGTTCCGGCTTCTCCACATCCATGCCAACATTTCCTGTTGTTTGTCTTAGTGGTTCTAGCCACCCTTGAGGGTGTGAACTGGTTTTGATTAATCTTAGATTTTAAAATAATAATGAAGGTTGCAGTGAGCACTTACCTTTGGAAGGAAAGCCTTGTTGTTGATCTGTCAACTAATTATTTGTCAGGTGCTAGTAAGTTCTTTGAAGATGGTATTTTAAGAAGGCCAAGTTGGTTCTTGATCCAGAATTCCTTGCTCAGAAGCTGTCGATGCCTTCTGGTAGCAAAGTAGATGAAAATTACAATGCTGTACGTGTACTAAGCGATACTAGGAGACAATGAATGTACAGATGGGAACAGAGCCTGACACAAATCTGCTTCTAATTCCGAGGAACAGCCTTTTCCTTCCCTTAGTCTGCAGTGTGTGTGAACTTCTCACAGTGTCTGTGCATGCGTGTCTGTTGGCACACCACCTTCTGGCAGCAACAGTGAGATGTCAGTTCCCCAAACTCTCCCTTCTTCCCATTCCTCAACAGTAATGACTCATTCAGAAAAACACAGTCCACAACCTTGGCAAAGAAATGGCTATTCTGGGACAGGCCTTTGGCGTGTGTTAAGAAACGTTTTAAGAATGTGTTTGTGGTTTTTGTGTTTTGTTTTTTCTAAAGGCTAGAAGGGCGGATGTGATGACTCTTACCAGGCCCTGGAGGTCAGTGCGGGGGTTCTTGGCCATATTTCCTCTGCAGTGCTCGGAAACAACGTACTAGTCTTTAATTTTCCCTAAGTTCAGCACACCACTCCATCCCTGCAGCTGGCATCACAGGAGTCAGGGTGGGTCGATTTGCACAGGGCAAGCCAAGAAATCCTAGAGTACCAGGCTTGAAGGGGGTCTCAGGGATCTCCTACCCTATTTACTTCCTTGGTTTCCCCTTCCACTAGCCCCCAGGGACCCAGCCCACTTTATAAGTCCCCAAATGTCTCTTTCATATTGAGTTGGATCCTAGTGCTCACTCCCTCCAGAGGCAGCCATTCCATTCTCCATTCTGGCTGCTAGAAGATTCTTTGCCCTAAGAATTCCCAGTGTGCCTGTAACATCCACCTGGTGGTTTGGGCTCCCATCCTGTACATGTTTGTCCCAATCTTTTACATGGTGACACTTTAATTAAAGTATTTAAAAACAGCTGTTATCCCCATCCCAACTAATCCGGTTTCCAGGCCAGATGTCCCCACTTGTTCCTCCAGTGAACCCTCTAAGTATGTTGCCCGCCGCCAGCCCAGAGCGGCGTATAGACTTCTGTTCCCACTGCCTTTCCACTTCACTCCTGCCACTCCACAGTGTGATGGTGTCACCGATGTGAACAGGAAGCTCATAGATGTTCATTCCAAATCACTCCTGATGAGAAGCTCCTGGAGGGTTAAAATGTGCGTGGCGCTTAGGTTAGAAATGAACAGTCTTAATCTTTATTTTTAACAGTATTTTATTGTGAAACATATGCCTGAAAATTTATTAAATTTAAGGAATGAAAACATAACACGCACCAGTGTGTCTCCCACCCAGCCTAAAAACATCAGAACAAGGGAGACTCTTCAGGTGGCTTTTCCTATTCCTTTATTGTCTCCTTTGCTTTTCTTATGGTGGTATAACCATTTAAGAATATGTGTGTGTGTGTGTGTGTGTGTTTCTAAATAGTTGGTTTCGCATTATTTCCTTTTGCCTGGTGCTGTGTATGACAGACGTAGAATCCCTGTGCGCTCCTCTGTGACTTGCTTCCCCCACCCAGCAAACATCAGCTATGCTGACACCTGCAGAAGCCGTTCTCTCGTCTTTCTTGCTGGATGGTGTTCCGTGATTTGAGTGTAGCACGCATCACCTACTTCACGGCTGATGGGGGCTGGAGTTGCTTCTGGCTTTTTGGAATGCACATACAGAAGCTCATCCTTCTCTGGAGAACACAGGGCTGTCTTCTTTGGAACTGAGTAGCCGGACGAGAGAGCCCCTTTCACTCCCACCTGCACTGGCGGCAGACGCTTCTTTCCACCCCTTTGCCAGCACTTATTGTTGTCAGGTTTTTTTAATTTTTGCCAGTCTGGTGGGTGTGAAACGGCATGTCACTTGCATATCTCAGCATACCAGGGCTGCTGAGCATGTTTCTATGTATTTATGAACCACTTGTGTTTTATACAATGCCTGTTGGAGTTACTTCTCTTTTTCTTCAAGATAGATTATATTCATCCAGTGTTTATTCCATCACCACTGTTTGAGTAGTCTGGGGTATAGGATGGCTTTCATCCTTCCCAACAGAGTAGGTGTTAATACTGTGATGTCTGCCTCACAGGTGAGGAACCTGAGGGGCAGGGGAGTGTCTTGCTCAGTCCCCCAGCTGGCAACAGCAGGGTAAGGACTGAACCCAGCACAAGTTTGCCCTTTACTCTAGAGTGGGTCTGCTGTGGAGTTGTCTATTCTGAATATAAATACCTTATTTCTGAAATGTGTTGTAAATATCTCCTTCCACTTTGTGGACTGGCTCTTTCTTTTTAATGTCCTTTAGTGAATAGAAGTTTTTTGTTTGGTTTAATTTTAAATTTGGTGTTGTTGAACTGAACACATTTTCTTTTATTGTGAATGTTTTGTGTCTTATTTCAAAAATCTTTTCCAACCCTGGAGACTTACATTAAGTTCTAAAAGTTTCACAGACTTGCTTTTTGTATTCGAGACTTTAATTTTGCTAGAAATAATTTTGTTTATGGTATGAGGTAGGGGACCACCTTTTCCCCATGTAGATAAATCAATTTTGCCAACACCATTTATTAAATATCTTAGTGTTCCCCTGCTGATCTGTAGTACCTGTGCTCATAAATCAGATCATCTCTGTGTGGTGCCGTTTCTGGACTGGGGCCATTCCTCCCATCCATTTGTCTGTTCCCGATTCCATTATTCTATTCCCAATTCCATCAAAACCTTCATAATTACTATAACCTATTTAAAGCCTTTTCTATTCTCTATATATTTTGAATCAATTTGTAAAATACTTAAAAATTGTTGAAGTTTACAGTAGGAATGCATTTGAACTATATATCAATTTGAGAGAAAATTACAACTTTTCTGAGACTTTCTACTCAAAAACATAGTATTACTTTCAGTTTATTTAGTTCATCTTTGATATCTTTCAATAAACTTTCATAATATTCTCCATGAAGGGAATGCATATTTTTTGTTAAATTTATTCCTGGTACTATTTATAATAGCAAGAAGAATATTAAGTATTTTTTAAAATTCTATGCTTTAACTGCTTGTTGATTGTATATGGAAAGACAGTTGACTTTTGTATATTGGTGGCTGTATCCACTAACTTGGCCAAATTTTTTTAACCCTTAATTTTTTTATTTTTAATTTTTAAATATGTTTTTATTCATTTATTTTTAAAATTATTTTTATTTACTATAATGTATTATTTGCCCCAGGGGTACAGGTCTGTGAATCATCAGGCTTATACATTTCACAGCACTCACCATAGCACATACCCTCCCCAATATCCATAACCCAAGCCAAATTCTTAGTTCTAATAATTTCTGGGTAGGAGTTTTGGGTTTTACATAGTGACCATATCATCTTCTACAAATGATTGCAGTTTTGTTTCTTCCTTTCCAGTTTGTCCACTTTTCTTTCTTTCTTTGTCTGACAGCATCCCCAGTGCAGTGTTGAATAAGTGATATAAAAATTATCCTTGCCTTGTTCTTGATCTTCAAGGTACTGTGTTCAAAATTTCCCCACTCAGGATGCTATTTGGTGTGGGGCTTTTGTTGCTGTTCTTTATCAGGGGAAGTATATTTTTCTCCTTTTCAGTTTAACTCAGAGGTTATTTTTAAATGAAAAGTCAAATGTGAATTTTGTCAAATGATTTTTTTTTCTAACTTCTGAGATGGTATAGATTTTCTCTTTCAATCTTCAGTGTGACAACTGAGTAATTTTTCTAATTTTAAACCTTCTTATATGCTTGGAATACCCAAATTAGACATGACGTGTTCTGGTTTTTTTATACACTGATGGAGTCAGCTGGCAAATCGTGTGTTTAGGAGATAGGCTTGTCAGTGCAGCTGGCACGTTTCTCATTTTTGCTTCCACAAAGGGGGTAGCCCATTAGCCAAACTTTCTTAGGTAGCTCTGAGGAGACACCCCATTGTGAATGGGCCTGAGACTTCACAGCCTCCCTGCTTGCTGGCATCAAAATGGTTCAGCAGAAACCTCACAGTAAAACAGCTTCGGTGCTCTCTTCCCGGGGTTCCCGTGTTCACCTTTGACTTTTGCATAATCCTTCTTTGTGTGTCGGCTCAGCCATGTGTTTCTTTCTCTTGTTCTTGTAGATACTTTCAAACATACATGATAGTGGCAGGTCTAGTGGAATGGCCCCGTGTAGCCAGCACCAGCAGCTATCAGCATATGCTCATCTTGTTTGCTATCTCCCTCCACTTTGTGTGCGTGTGTCTTATCTTTTAAAGCTAATTTCAAGCATTACACTCACCTGTAAATACATCAGTATGTATCTCCAATAGATGAAGTCTTATAAAAAAATACATAACCATAATAGCACCATCACCTTTCAAAATTAACAATAATTCTCTGAATATTGCCCCATGCAGATTTCCCAGATAGTCTCTAAAATGTCTTTTTGTGGCTTCTTTGTTTGCTGAAATGAGCTCCACACATGGCACTGGATTATGTCTCTTCCGTTCCTTTTCCCATGACAGTTCCCACTGCCTCTTTACGCCACGTGTTGAAGAAACCTAGTCATTTGTCCTGTGGAA
The DNA here is from genome assembly GCF_964662115.1 of Mustela nivalis. NCBI lineage: Eukaryota > Metazoa > Chordata > Mammalia > Carnivora > Mustelidae > Mustela > Mustela nivalis. The sequence continues at coordinate 88,154,464 of NC_139027.1, forward strand.
CTTCCACATTCTTGACTTTGCTGGTTATATCCTTGTGTTGTTTTTCATCATGTTCCTGTATCCCCTCTGTTTCCCGTAAACTGGTTTCATTAGATTTGTTTCTTTACTTTTTTTTTTAAGAGGTGCTGTGAACCTCCAGTTTTAGCAATGCATTTCAGAGACGGTCTTTGTAATTTAGTATTTTAGTTATTTCAGTTAGGAGGATTGTCCCGGGTGCCTCAAAGGCAGTACGGATAGAAGTGGAAGTCCTGCAACTAATGAATCATTGAACACTACATCAAAGACTAATGATGTACTATATAGTGACTCACTGAATGTAAAAAAGAAAGAAAGAAAAGAAAAGAAAAGAAAAGAAAGAAAGAAAGAAAGAAAGAAAGAAAGAAAAGAAAGAAAAGAAAAGAAAGAAAAGAAAAGAAAGAAAAGAAATGGAAGTCCAGAAATAGCTTTTGGTAATGTAACTATTCTCCAGATCTAACCGCATGTTTCTCCTCATCTCCTAATCTGTGTGTGTGTGTGTGTGTGTGTGTGTGTGTGTGAACCAGAGAGACGCTTGGTCACTCTGGTGGCAGGGAGGTGACAGTCACTGACATGAGCATTAAATGCCATCCAGAGTTGGAAAAGTGGAAATGTCAAACATGTGAGCCCCCCCGGTTCCTGTCTCCACCCCTTTCGAGCCCAGGGATCCTGAGCTGAGCCTGCCCCAGGATGTTAATGGTCTGTCATGACAAGCCTGTGCCCCCCTTCCTCCCACGTCCTGGCTGGCTTCTGTTGTCTCCCTGGCTTGGTCACGTGGCGACCACATTTCTTGGGGTCAGAAGATTGTCCTCTTTTCCTTCACCTTCCTCTCCTCTCACAGTGGGTTCCTCTCACTGTTATCACAGCTTCTTTCAGGTGGCTGCCTGCCCGCAGCTCTTTGGCATTCCACCCTGCTCAGTCCCCTCTGTGTCCCTAACTTCTAGGCCTGGTCACTTGGTGGATTGCCTCTAAATCTTTCCATCTGAAAACCATCCTGGAGATTTCTGAGGAATGAGGAAATCATGTCACAAGGGCTTCTGCCTTGTGAACAGGTCCCTGTGAGGAGCACTTCTGGGCCCAGAGGAGGGTAGCTTCACTAAGACTCTCATAATGGATAGAAATCACTGGATTCTTTGTGTTGGGAGGAAAACCAAATGGTTTCAGAGGTCATGGCTAGAACCAGCATCTTTCCCCACCTCCCGCAGGTCAGCCTTCCTCAGGCACATTTCTGAGGTGGATGGTGCATTCAGCCAAGTCCAGAGCTAGCCAGCTAAGCCCAGCACAGGAAGCTTCAGCAGGGGGATGTGTGCCTCTCCAAGGGCTGCATGAGGGCCGCGCCTGGCCTGATTTCAAGCTAGGATAAAAGAAAAGAGAAAGAAAGGTAAAATAAATTGTGGGAGCCTGACACAAACTAGGCAATAGATGCTTTTTCTTACCATAGATGGGCCCAGCCACCACCTTCAACCCACCTGTTCTCCCATCTTTAGGCAGTATTGCGATGTCTGGAATGTGACCAAAGAAGAAATTCATACGAAAGTGAATGGTTTCCAAAAGTCTCTCAAGAGTCTTTTTAAACTTTGGGTCCAGAGAAACTACATTTTCCAGTGGGTTCTTGGATTTCCAGTCATTGAGCTGGGCATTGAGAAAATGATGCCATGAGAAGACAGCATTCCTAGCTTTTAAGAAATACGTAATTTCATTTATATATAATGAATGGTTAAAAAAATCAAAACGTTGCATCTTCTCCCATTCGGGGTGGGGGGACGAGGAGGTACTCTGAGGCAAAGTACTGAAAAGAACACCCCCTGCCCAGTTTCTGTCAGATCAGAATGTATGTGGTAAGTTTGTCTAACTTAGTGGCCCACAGAAAGGAGAATGTTGTCTGTTCCTTAGTTTTGGTTTGCATTTCAAATGTTGTTGGAAAATTAAAGAAAAATGGTAAACTTCTTGTTCCCATCTCTGTCTCTCACCTTTCTTTTTTGCATCTCATCATGGTATGTCTCAGAAGTATCCAAGGCTTGGGGCACCTGGGTGGCTTGGTCGGTTAAACGTCTGACTCTTGATTTCTGCCCAGAGCATGGTCTACAGGTCATGGTCTCAAGGTTGTGACATTGAGCTCTGCTTTGGACTCTGAGCTGAATGTGGAGCCTACTTGAGATTCTCTCTCTCCCTTTCCCTTTCAGTTCCCTTCATTTCCCTCCTAACTGAAATAACTAAAATACTAAATTACAAAGACCAAAGAGAGCTCATGCTCTCTTTCAAATAATAATAATAATAATAATAATGAATTTTTAAAAAGAAGTATCCAAGGCTTTTATCTTGTAGATTTTTAAAAGTCATATATGTTCTGTATATTATTAATCCAAACAAACATTTGGTCTTCCTCACAAATTTTGTGAATGGGGAGTGTGTCAGCCCTTAAACTGTTATATCTCCAGGTTCTCACATAGTACCTGGCACAGAGAAGGTAGTCAGTAAATGGGTGGTTGGATGATGGATGGATGGAGGGATAAAGCTAGATACTTAAAATGTGTACAAAGATAGGCAAATGGGCACCATCTCTCCCCAGCCCCCTTAAGGACTCTATGTGTGTGCTTGTGTGTATGGTGCAGCATGTGTGTGGGTGTGGTGGTATAGATGTGTGTGATGTGGTGTGTATACCTATGGTGTGGTATGTGTGTGGGCCTGGGTTGTGTGTGTGTGTGTGTGTATGGGGTGTTGTGGTATGTTTGTGTGTGCTTATGTGTTTGGTGTAGGCTGTGTGGTGTGGGATGTGTATGTGGGGTGTGTGTATATAGCATACTGTGTGTGTATTATGTGGTATATGTATGATGTGGTATGTGTGTGTAGTGTGTGTGTGATATGTGTGTATGGTGTGGTATGTGTGTGGGTATATGTGGGTGTGTGTGGGGTGGTGTGCTATGTGTGTGTCTATGTGTGTATATGTATGGGGTGTGTTTCTGTATGGCATGATATATGTGTGTGGGTTGGTTTGTGTATGATGTGTGTGTGTTTGTGTATGATGTATGTGTATGGGTGTGATGCTGGTATGTGTGTGTATATGTGATGGTGTGGTTATGTGTGTGTGCATATGGGGTGGTGTGTGTGTGTGTGTGTGTGCATGTGTGTATGGTGTGGTGTGTGTATGTTTGGGATGGTGTGGTATGTGTTTGTGTGTGTATGGGGTGGTATATGTGTGTGTATGTATGTGTGTGTGGATGTGGTGGTATATGTGTGTGGATGTGTGTGTATAGTGTGGTGTGTATGGGTGGTATGTGTATGTATGCATGTGTGTAGGGGTGGTGTTTGTGTATCAGGTTGTGTTTGTGCATGTGTGTGTGTATGGGGTAGTGTGTGCGTGTGTGTATGGGGTGGTGTGTGTGCATGTGTGTACAGGGTGATGTGTGTGTGTATGGGGTGGTATGTGTGCATATGTGTATGGGTGGTGTGTGTGTGTGTATAGGAGGTGGTGTGTGTGTATCAAGTGGGGTGTGTGTGTGTGTGTGTGCATGTGTGTAGGTGTGGTGTGTGTGTGCATGTGTTTATGGTGTGGTACATGTGTGTGGATGTGTGTATAGTGTGACATGTGTGTGTATGGGGTGGTATGTTTATGTGTGCATGTGTGTAGGGGTAATGTGTGTGTGTATCATGGTGTGTGTGCGTGTGTGTGTAGGGGTGGTGTGTTTGTATAGGCGTGGTGTGTGCGTGGGTATGGGGTGATGTGTGTGAAGGCGTGGTGTGTGTGTGCAGGTGTGTAGGGGTGGGGTGTGTGTGTGTGTGTGTGTGTGTATGGGGTGGTGTATGTGTATATTGGGTGGTGTGGATGTGTGTATGTGTGTTCTCAACCCGGTTCCCACCAACAAATACGCTGCATGTGAAGGGACTGCGACTCCCTGGCAAGGGTCTCCGATCACTCCTCCCTGGGATACAGGCACCTGCACAGTGTGTCATAAAGGGAGTGCCCAGTGACTATGCACCAAGTGGAGGCTGTGCCACAAATTGGCTGCTTCTTAGCCTCATGTGAAAAGCTAGCCATTCGGAATCCTTGTAGCATCTGTTGTTGACTTTGGACCAAAATCTGAAAAGGACTTGTCAGCTTTTCTCTTGAGCACAGGAAGATGCCCTGTCCCAGATGACGGGAGGACACTTTCTGCCTCTCTGCATGCTCTGTGCCTGGATTCCTTGAACCTCAGCAGTGCGGGTGCTTGGGCTCACAAGGTGACAGCCCTTGCTGCTGTACGCAGAGCCTCCCCCTGCCCTGCAGGGCTGTGCACCCGAGCACGATCCCAGAACTGGCCATCAAAAAAGTCCCTTAAATGTCATCAGTTAGCAGCTCCCTAACCTTGTTCCCTGCTTCCTCCCCTCCCTGCTGCTTCTCACTCTTCCTTTTGTTGTTATAAAGACACTGATCCGAGTATGAACAGAGGAATACGTGAAGGCCTGGCACCTCACCCAGGCATTGCTCGTGTCCTCGCTGCCAGGGACACCTGCCCCAGAACTGGACTGAATTTAAAGTTGCAAATCATCTCCAGCCCCACTGACACTTCCTGTCCTCTTCCTGGTATATTTCCTCCCCAGTACATCCTGGCTTCAGTGAGCTACCTATGTGTAATGATTACATATGTCCCTCTCCCCTTCTAAAATATGTGCTCTCACAGGGGGCGTAGATGATTTTTGTCTATTTTGTTTCTAACATATTAGCAGTTCCTAGAACTGTGACCCGTGTTAGGTGGCCATGTATGAATGAATTATGGTCATGAGAGTTCTTAGGTCTTTGGTGAAGGCCCCTTTGGGAGAGGCCGCAGCTCCTTATGGCCTCCAGTGGGCCTGGCGGTAGGCCTGGCGGAGCGCTGACCCTGGGAGACTGGCCTGCCCTGAGAACTGGGCCAGAACTGCTTGTGGGTCTTTCTCCATGTGCCACCCACATGGAATCACAGACACGGGTCCAGCACCGAGACTGTACCCGCCAGGACTCTGCCTTTTCACTTCATCTATCATGAGCAGACTGCGTGATTATTGCCAGTCTGTCTAGTGCCTTTGCGTGTATTTCCATCCAGGCTGACTGTAAGCAGCAGGAGGGAAGCCGCTGTGGCCTTGGGCCCTCCCTCAGGCCGCCTGGGGTCTGACCAGGTGGGGCCTTGCTGACCTCTGCCCCATCATCTTCCGTCTTCCATCAACTGCCTCAGCTCTCCCCTGCGACCACCTGTGCTCCTGGTCCCATCTTTGTAGCAGGTTATGACAGTGGGGTGGCACCCAGGGCTGGTTCCCTGAATTCGGATCTTCTGGGCAGCCTGGCAGCCTGAGTGAGGCCAGAGGGGCATGAACTTCTGTGACACTGCCTCTGACCGGTGCCTGTCTCCAAGACCCTGTGTGGGTCGGAGGGACAAGGGCATTCCCTGGCCCGCCGCATACTGGGCGCCAAGGCCCCCTCCACTCCGCCCCTCCCAGCCAGACTCTCCTGCCGTTAAGTTCTGTCGGGGTGCCATGCCTTGTCTCCTTGTGCTGCCGAGGAGGCCGGGGCTGCCCGCGGGGGGCGGGATGTGTGCGCATCTGGCAGGTGGGATGTGGGAGCATTGGCCTCACTCTGCTGCGCAGTTCTTACCGTTCCAGGAGGTCAGGGTGCAGCCGTTCGGGCGCTCCTATGCATGGATCGGACTCAGGACCATGCTCTTGAATTCACACGGTATGCTAATTGTGTCCTTACAAATGTACTGAAGTATTTCTTGCCATGCAGAATAAAGGATCCGAAACTGATGGGTTCCTTTGAGCTATTCTGATGGGGTGGAAATAAAGTGTGAAAGCAAAACCTTGGCATCCCCTGCCATCATAGCTTACAGAAGACAAGTGCAGCCTGTGGTCTTTTATCCCCAGCAGCAGGTGGGGTCAGGCTGCACCCGGCTTGGGGCCCTGGGGAAGAGTGTGCCCGGAGCCTGGCCTGACTCGAGCTGCACGCAGTCCCCTCCAGTCTGATTCCCTGGTGGTGTGGCCCTGCCAGGAACTGGGGAAAGACCACAGAGCCCAGGCACTGGCCCTGCAGCATTTTCCAGAACAGACCTCGGTTCTGAGCCCTGAATGCATCTCCTGGGTTTAACATTGCTTTGGGCATAGTCTCACTGGCAGCCGGTGCCAGGCTCGCACCCTAGAGGAAAAAGATCCCCGCCTGCAGTTGAAAATTCAAGTTAGAGTGATTAATTTTACTTTTAAAATTCTGTGGCTTCTCCTTGTTTGACATGTTATATTATATCACTAAATTGCATAAGAAACTATGCATGACCAATTTGATCCCTCAGTTTGGGCATCAGATTTTAAGAAAGTCAATCCATTGGTTTCTTGCTTTCAAAAGCACAAAGTAACAGATTGAGCCCGATTCTCCTTGAGGACCGTTTGAGGCTGATCACATTTTACAGGACACAAAGTGAGACAACATACTTTGAGCAGCAAACCCCAGCCTGAGGCCAGATCCACCCCACTGCCTGTTTTTATAAATAAAGTTTTATTGGAATACAGCCACACCCATTCATTGAGATATATGAACTCTACGGCTGCTTCCATGCTTTCATGCTATAATGGCAGAATGGAGTAGGTTTGTCAGGAGGCCCTGTGGCCTGCAAACCTAAAATATCTACTCTGTGGCTCTTTACAGAAAAAGTTTGCTGATCCCTGGCATAGAAGATAAGGCCTGGATGTGTGACCATGAACAAGTCTCATACTTTTCTGTGACTCAGTTTCCTCATCTATAAAATGGAGATGATAGTAATGCTCACCTAATAGTGTTATGTAAAATAAATGAATAATTATAGCATCTTAGAATAACTTCTGAAAGGTGGTTAATTTGTTTAAAAGTTTTAAAGATAGGGTCACATCTCCAAGATTTTTAAAAAGTCCAACCACTCATTCAAATCTGAGCCAACTCTTCATTTATGCGCTGATCATTTATGGACCACTTCTCTGTTTGGTACGTCCCTCCCCTGACTTTGCCCTTGGCTAACTTCTCCCAAAAAACAGAGGTAAAGACTTGGAAGGGTAGGGTTTGGTGTGGAGAGTGAGCTGAGGACCCTCTGGGCCCCCCCCTCCCCCGCCACGATGACAAGGGCCCGTGAGGCAGCCTCCATCCCTGACAAATTATTTCCCTTCAGCTCGTTGGAGCAGCACATGATGGTTGCCAGGCCCTGCTCCATCTCCACCTTCCTACCTGTTTCTCTTTGCTGTTTCGGGCAGAATGTTCTGTGCCACCAGTTTCTAGGTTCTGCTTCCTAGGCAGAGTGCCCGGGAGGCAGGCTGACTGACTGACGGCAGGTTTGGAGGACCCAGCATTTTTATTGAGAAGTTTCTGGGTCCCTGATATCCTCCCTGGGTTTTAGGCTGGATTTTCTTTGGAAGTTCTGTGTTTACTTATCTTTATGCCCTCTCAGGCCATGTTTCCCGATTCGGGGCTCAGAGAACATGGTTTATATCATGGCGTTGATAGCTCACATACTGGTTTGGCATTCGCGTTATGGTTTTGTTTCTGCACAGGCTACTCCTCGTTGTACCACTGCTTGCTTCAGGAGAACAGGTGTGTGCTCAGTGCAGGTGCGTCAGGACATTCTACCGCATCCTGGCAGGGAGAGTGCTGCCTCTGTCCTGAGCCTGAGCCAGAATGCTGGACTTGACCGTCTTGCAGGCAGAGCTGGAGGGACTCAGCAGTGCAGCTTCTCACCTGCCCCAGGCAAGCAGCTCACCTCTTCCTAAAGTGTCCCCCCAAAGGAGGAACTTTCTGTGTCCTTCTTTATCCTCTTCCTGTGCCTCAGTTTGCAAATGCAGAGCCCCTGACTACACCCATCTCAGAACTCCTGGAACTGCATGGCCTCCCCCGGCTCCCTCCTACTCTCCTGAGCCACGAGCCACGGTCACCCAACTCGGGGCTGCCCAGATTACCTTCTTGGCGACACCTCTCTAAGATTCCAACCCGTCCCCTCCCAGCATTTCTTGTCCTTTTCCCTGGTTTGTTTGCCCCTTAGCACTTAATACTTTCTCACCTCTCAGTTTTGCTTATTTGGGGTTTCGCTGCTTATCCATTTGCTGGAACATTAACTCCATGGGGGCGGGGCTTTATAATGTATACTGTTTGGTTCGCTGCCCATCAGAGCATGTTTAGCATACATGGTGTTCCTCTTCCTGATTTTTAAGAATTCAGGCAGACCAAGTGAGCTCTTTAATATTTTAGTAAACTCAAAAGTTTTGAATATTTTAGGCAGGTCAAAAATCACTACTTGCTCCCGAAGCCAGCCAAGGGAAGAAAGACCCCTCCCCTTTACGCGGGGGAAGAAGTTCCATACTGGAGAGGGGGTCTTGTTTTTCTAGGTGGGTAAAAGGACAACTGGAGACCCCCTTGCACTTTAAATGGACTTACAAAGTCACACTAAAGCCTGAAGCCTTCAAGAAGGAATTTCTCATAGCTAAAATAGGTAGTAATTGGGGTGATTCTCTGGCCTATGAAATACATTTCAGAATGAAGCTGTTTCCCTCGAGTCCACGGCTAACGGACACGGGCTCGCTGTGCACCTCCCTTGCAGCTTGCAAGCTGCTGTCACATGACCTGCGTGAGGGGAGGACGCCAGCCCCAGCAGCGGTCCACTGTGCTCACACATGCGCCGTGGCACTGACTGGAGACCGTTTGTGACCGTTTGTTTGTTTCTCCTTAGTGAGACTATTTGCATTCATCATTGATTTATGAAGTTCACCTGAAGTCTATAAAAGTGACTGCGACGTCCAATTTTGCGGCAATTCCCATTACAAAGTGAGCCCAGCATTTTGTAAATAAATATCTGGCGTTAATGATTTCTGTAAATCAACATGGAAATGAAGCACCATGGGATCCTGGCTGGCTCCAGCCACACTCACTGAGGCTCAGCCTGGACCCTTCCTGGCCCAATGGATAGCCAGTTCACACCTTGCCTTTTCCTTCCATGTTTCCTTCCAGGTAATCATCAGAGCCCCCCATCCCCCCAAGGGCTCTGCTCCCACTTTGGGAGTGTGAGGAGGCGGGCTGGGGTTACGAGCTGGAAGTTGGTCCCCCTCTTACGAGCCTCATGACCCTGAGAAATTTCCTTGCCTTTCTTAATTTTCCTCAATTATAAAATGGCAATGGTAATTCCCACAAGGTTCCTGTGAGCATTAATTGAGTTGTCTGGAGTGTGTGGCATGAAGTAGCAGCTAAATAAATGGTCATGTTATTTTTAGAAGGCGATGGAAGTGATGGGTTGGTGCGCAGGCTTGGAAGTCAGACCACCTGGATTCCAACCCCTTCTGTTTCCTATCACCTCCGGGAACTTGGGTGAGTTCCTGAACTTCATCGTGCCTGTTTCCAACTGTAGAGTGTCCGTGACCTAAGACCGACCCACAGGGTGGCTATGAGAAGTACAGGGGTCACACAGGGTGAGGGCAGGAAGCAGCACATGGCACATGGCACAGTCCAAGAGCTGAGGGGAAAGTGGCCAGTGCTAAAGACGAAGGTGCGGCCAGAAGTCCGGATGAAGACCGGATGAAGTCCGGAGCAGTACCCAGAGACCCGGGACAGGGGAAGGAGAGGACGTCACACCTGAGGACAACATGCTAGACCTTTGCTGATCTTTCTTTCTCCTGGTGCCTGTTGGAGCCCATGTGTGCAGTGCTGGGGAGCGGGGGCGTTGTGCTCACCTCCTCCGTCTGATGTTACTTCCAGGCTACACTTAGGGGTCATTACTGATGCCTTCTCTAGCACTGGCATCCAGGGTCCTGGAACATTTGTTTGCCTCAGCAAATAGTCTACGGTGATCATTTTTATAGCACCTTCTTCATTAAGAGACAGAAAGCTCGTTACGTGCCATCAATTTTATTCTCTTGACATTACTAGAAAATTTGGAAGGACAGACTTGATTATCTCCTGCGTATGGGAAAACGGAGGCCCTGTGTGTGGAGGTGATTTATCAAAAGGCACATGGCAAGGCCACCACCGCTCCAGGGCTGGCTTCAGTTCCCTGACTGCTGCTTTGACAGTGGAAGTGGCAGTGCTCTTCTCAAAGGTAGCACACTCCACCTACACCGAGGGGCGTGGCAGCCACCCGACCCCCCTGCCCCTAAGCCAGGAACGAGTGAGAACTGTGCAAGCCTCTGACCTTGGGCCATTGCTGGCTCTGATGTTCCATTCCAGGAGTCAGTAGACTTTTTTCAGTGAAGGGCCAGATAGCAAATGCTTTTGATTATGTGGCCCATCTAGACTGTTGCAAGTCCTCAGCTTGGCTGTCATAAATGGGTGGGCGTGGCTGCATCCCCATAAAGCTTGATTTACAGAGACAACAGGCAGGATGGTTTGGGGCCATGGTTTGCCAGCTCCTGATCTAGGCTAATATTTGATGTTCATCTTCTCTTTCTCCTCTCTGACTTCAGAACAGTAGACCTGTGTATGTGGTGGGGGGTTTATGTTTGAGGAACGGTTTGAGTGTGTGTATGCATGGACGTACTTGTGTGTATGCCTGTGTGCTAGTCAGACATGCCTCTTTCTGCATAGGTATGAACTAGGTGTTTTGTATCTGAACAATACTTACTGGTGCCAAGTTACATGACTGCCAAGCCTCGGGTTAAAACTTCTCCAGGCATTTCTAATGATCTCATGTTTTCATAATTGTCAGAATAGAATTACTTTTGATTTTATGAGCCAGACCTCATAGGGCATCCTTCACACTTTGGGTAGGTCATGAAGTGAACCACAAAGGGGCCTTCACAGTTCCCAGAGTGGCAGGATCTCTGGAGCACAGTGAGGTCGCAGAGGCAGATGGCGAGGGGAGAGCCTGGCTCGCAGGCAGCAGGGATGGAGAGTGGTTAGGGGAGGAGGTTTCTGGAGAGCTGGATGGTGTCAGACAGGACACTGGTATGCATGTGTACATCAGGGTGTCTCACAGGGGTTGAGAACCTCATTCTGTTACCCTTTGAACCTTGGTAAGCTCTTGAGTGGAAATGTTATGAAAATGAAGGACAGCAGACTGGCACTGCAGCTTTGGTGGTAGAGGAGTGGGGCAACCACTCTCCCCGTGAGGGTCATGCTGGGTGTCGGGCTGGAGTGATTTGGAAACCAAGGGGGTGTGGAAAAGCCCAGCCCGTCCCACATGGGGCCTCACTCTGCAGTTCAGCTGGCCACCAGCCTACTGTGTAGTCAGATTCTACACCTTTCCCAGCCAAGAGAGAGGACAGGCAGTTGTCTCCGCTCAGGGGAACTCTGGGCATATCTATCTTGATTTCAGGGAAGGGAAGCCACACCCCTTTATTGGTGGTCAGCCTCCTTGGCAGCCCCTGGGAATCTTCTTGTGTCATGTGCTCTGCCTGCTGGCACACACAGCCCTGGAAAAGGGCAGTTACAGAATTCTGGTCAGGGGCCTCAATCTTCAGCTCCTTTGCTCTGCCTTTCATAGAACTTTCTGGTTTTCATTCTTGACCTTGACTGTTGAGCTGCTCCCTTCCCTTCTCAGAAGGAGAGTGAAAAGGCAAGCCAGGGCCCCGTGTGGTGACTGCTCAGTCACTATGTGTCCAAGGCCCTCTGAGGGGCAAGGTCAGGAGGGCTGAAACACATGGTAAAGTGTAATGCTCCCCCTCATCCCTGCCATGGCCTACAGATCAGCTGGAGCTGGACAACGCAAGCATTTCAGAGAAGCTTCTCCCAGAGCATCTTTGTCTTTATAAACCAGAAATAGATTGCTGGTGAAACAGAACTTAGTGAAGCCGTTGTTTGACCAGAATGGAACCCATTGTAGTGTTGCTGTGGAAACTGTAAAACCAGCGAGTTTGATGGAGCTGGTGCCCAGAAATGCACTTGTGCTCAGTGAGAAGCTGCTCTGGCATTGAAGGACCGCACAGGTCTCCGAGGGAGGGATGGCACACACAAGCACACATGCTCCCCTCCCCCAGCCTGCACTGACGGGGGACAAGAAGCTGTCACCCCTGAGTCAGTCCAGCTGGCCTCAGCCGTGGTCTTGTGCTGGCGTCAGCAGAGGCCCACTTTGTTTCAGTGACTGTGAGGGTCCCCTTTGTTCTTCTTCATGTGGATAGTAAAAAGTGAGCTCCTGGCCCCAGTGGGAATGAGCCTGCATGTTCCCTGACAACAAGGAGGAGCATGCTAGAGATCTGATCGTCACACATGAGGGCTCTCTATCGCATGGGAGCAAACTGACTGTCTGCGACCCTCATCTGTGTGAATGCTAAATCAAGGCCAGGCCTGTGAGCATGTCCGTGTGTGTGTGCACATGCGTGTGCACGTGTACTTTCTCCAGAATAATTGTCACTCTCAATATTTCCATTAATGTTGGCTCTAAAGCTCCCCAAATAGGGAGAAAAAAAACCTCCTAACTGAGCTATGTCCTTGTTAGGAGCCACTTTTTCTGAGACTCAGCTTCCAGAAGACCTTAATTTTGGACCCTTCCTTCTCTCTGCCGGACTTCGTTGGATCCTGGTGTCTCTCCTCTTTCCAGGGTCATATAGGCAAGTGGCTTAGAAAGTGGCTTCACACCCTTGGAAGGGTGACTGGAGTTTTTTAAAGCATAAACTCTTTGAAGAGGAGTGTGTTGCTTCGAAAAAGTTTTATTTCTGATGCCATGATGATTTTATTACAGAGATGTATCAGCTAATTTGAGAGGAGGTTCAAAAAACCACATTCCTTCTGTGGCATAATCGTGGTATTGCTTATATAGAACCATTCATCTGGAGAACCCAAAGGGCTTCACACCTCTACATACAAATGACTCCATCCAGCCCAAAGTCACCAGATGTCTCTAAGGCAGAACATGGGTTTCCTTAAATCTCACTCTCCTAACAGCTCAGACTGAGAAGTTAAGCCCTCCCACCTTCCAGCAAATTACCACTAACATCAGCGAATTGCCTGCCAAAGTGCATAGAACAGCAGGCAAACTTGAGAAGAGGGCCTTTGGCAAGATCCAGGAGAAGTAAAGGAAAAAGGAAGAAAAAAAGAAAAATGTACAATTTCTTATTAATCTCACAGATCTTGCTGAAAAACAAAACTTGTGCTCAACAGAGTGGCTAATGACCACTCTTGGTGTAGATGGCTTACGCCTGCATCACAGGGTACCGGCTTAGTGTTGTCCTCACCTCACATGTGTTGGGGGCCAAATGTGCATTTCTCTTTTGTTACCCTGGTTGGTGACCCTCTGAATAGGCTTACTCCCCATAGCCTACTGCAGGGTCTGGCACATCATGTTGTTCCGTAAATTCTTGGAAGCACATGTATGCAAATACTGGAAAGAAAATAAAATCCTCAGAACAGAGGAGTGAACTGAACAAAAATCCAGCACCTGATGGGAAGCTTTTAATGAGAAAAATGGAAGAAGGCGCTTGAAGAGCTGTAGAACTAAAACCTGGGAACGTCCTAGTTGATGTATGATGTAGTGACATCTCTATCAGAGATGTGACATGTAAACTAGAGGGAGGGGATGTTCTGTTTCACTGCTTCACTTAGCACATGACATCGTGGCTTTTCAAGCAATTCTAAGCCTGAGAGGGTTCGCGCTCACAGTACCATCCTAGCAGGAAATATACGAATGGTAACCTCCACAATGAAAACCACTTACGGGCTGGGGAGATGGTAAGTCACACCACAGAGCCTCTGACCTACTTGGGATACAGGCCGCACTCTGGTGAGAACATTCCCAAGTATGGCAGCTGGAGTAAGGTGAAGTGTCTTCTCCCCACGTCACAGTCTTGGGATCTGTTCTACATGGTCAGTCAAGGAGCAGGATCCTCCTGCCTTTGCTCAGAGAGGGATCTTGGAGTGGCAGGAGCTGGCTCACCTCCCCCTGTCCCCCGCCATTCAAGCTGTGGGAGGGAGAATCAGGAATTAGGATTTCCTTACCAATGTCATTATAAATGGGGGTCCAGAATTGCACAAGTCACGTGCACTAGATGACTAGAGTTATGACACGTGGCCACGGCTACCTGCAAGCAAGGCTGGGAAAGAAGGTATTTAGCTGGGTGACCTTGACCCCCAGTTGAAACCTGGAATATTCTCACTGGCAAGAAGCAAGAGCAGGTGGGTATCGGGGGACTGTTACCTGTCTCTGCCACCTTCATAGGCTCTGCAGGCTTGGCATGTTTGCAGTTAGGCTGTCTCCCATCTGCAGCCTGCTCACCGTCCCTGGAATGTGCCAGGGTGTGTTTATTCTGTGACCATCAGCTCTGCCATGTCTGTGGGAGGCAGACCCACGTGTGTCCAACTCTGTGCGTTTGCTCAGCCTGGTTCCTCAGATTGTCATGCTCTCCTCCTCAAGTAATCACTGGGATTGTCCCCATTTATCCAGGCCCAGCAACTCTTAGCAATAAGCTTTTGGGTTGTGTGGACCCTGAACCTCACATCCTAGAAAAAAACAATGTGTAGGGGAAGCTCTTAGCCCAGGTGCAATCCTGGAGGGTTGGTTTGACTGGTCCCTATGTTCATTCATTCAAGAGATATTGTGAGCATGGATCTACATCAGGCCAGGTGTCAGGGATGCAACACCGAACAAAAAATAGGCATGTTATCTGTCCTCATGGAGCTGATGGACCAGGGGGGCCCTCCATTGGTAACATGCAGTTAGAAGCTGTGCCACTCTAAAGGGTTGCCTGGGAAGCTCTGAGTAAGGGAGACAGGTTGAGTCCTCAGAGCCTAAAACATGGGCGAGTTCTTTGTCCACATTATTCACCGAGCTTCCTGGGGGATCTGAATGAGTGAGACCTGGCCTTGCCCCCGTCGCCCTCCCCAACATGCCCCGCTCCCAGGGAAGCCCTTGTGACTTAGAGCCTGTCAGCGGGCATGGTGTAATGGAGGCACATTTGTCAAAGCCTGCTGCCGCGGTGATCTCCATAAAAGATGGAGATGCTGCTGTTGTGTGTGCGTGAGCACCCATGTCTCCACGGGGTAGGGCATTAAGCCCACAGCAAGATTTGTGTGCTACATCTGAGTAATGAGCCATGAAATTGACATTATAAGTTTTAATTATTATTAATGCCTTGCAGGGGTGGCTGGTGTAAATTATCCTGTAGGCATCCCAGATGTATTTCCCTTTTCCTTTTATTTCTTTTCCTTAATGTCTTGAGCCCATAGAATGGCGGCTCAGTGGCTGTGTTTGAATAGGATTCCTCCAGAAGAGAGCACACGTGGTTGAGGGGTTCTATGGAGCAGTCTGCGGGCCGAGAGGTAATGGCGGCATGGAAACCCGGTCAGTTTCTTGGGGGCTGGGAGGGTCAGGCCCTGTCATGGACTAATTAGTTAATCTTACAAAGGGCTTTGAAGATGACAGGTGCCTTGGAGGTCTGAGAGCCCCCATTTCAGAACATTTCCTAACAGCGAGAACCAGTTTCCGACAGCTCTACCCCATCTGCCCACCCCCGCACCTCCAATAAGCCACCTCTTGGCATTGTCCCTGACTTTCATTATTGTTCTCAGAACTATGTTCTGCATCTCAGTTTTGCTCCTTAAGGTGCTGATCTTGGCAGTCTGGGGTGGGAATGCTCAGGTGGGCTGGGCTCCCTCCCTCTCCCCCTTCCCTTCTCCATGGCTCTCTCTCTCCACTTGCCCTGTCCTTGCCCACCCACAGGCACAGAACGGAGGATGGCTGCCTCACCAGACCATAGCTGGGCCAGCAAGGCTGTGCTGTGTGCTCTGAGCCCAGTGATCTGACCTCAGAGCCACAGGATGGTTGGCCCGGCCGGGCCACTGTGCTTGCAAGGCACTCCTGTCTGGCTTCTGCTGCAGCTACTCTTTTGCTCCTCCATGTGCAGTGGGACTGACACCCTTGTCCTGGATCTCTGTGAGGCATGCTGGTTGACAAGGGGTGTCATGTCCAATCTGTCATTTGTGACTTTGCCCACCTCCAGCCCTACCCAGGCTCTGTCTCAGGAGTAAACTGAGCCCAGCTGAATGAACAAACATGCCCAGGACAGCTACCATGTTCTGGACATTCCTGTCCCAGGGCTTGGGTTGAGAGATGCTATTGCGGTAGGGGTGTAATGGGGTACAGGCTCAGAACTTGGAGAACACAGCCTGCTGCTGCTGAGTTTGGGAGGAAGTGAGATGGGCCAAGGTAGTAAGCAAGCCCCAGGGGATCCAGAAGCACTTGCTCTCTGTGAATGAGGTGCTGCCCCTGTGGCTGGCACGGGCGGTGGGGAAGAGCGTTGGGAGCGGGAGCTGGAAGCTGGGCTGAGGCCATGTGGGGACGTCCTGATGCCATGCTCAGGAGCTTGGTGCCCCTCCCCAAGGGTGGTCAGTAGCCATGGAAAGCTCCAGAGCCCCAGCAGGTAGATCTGCTCTGTGTTGGGGCATCCAGCCTCACAGTGGGCTGCGGGGCCTGAGGGCTCACTGGTGGAAGTTTGCAGCAGTGTTGGAGGGAGAGAGGAAGGGTCTGGCCATGGGCGGTCAGAGCAGGCCTAGTATTTCTCTGAGCGCCTGCTGACCCATGGGGGCAGGAGGACTTGAGGGCGAGTGCTAAGGTGGAGGGAGAGAGTGGGCATAGGGGTCACCATGGGCATGTGCTTGGTGGTGGGTGAGTGTTCCCTGGCCCAGGTGAGGAATGCAGGGGTTGGAGGCTTTCAGGACAGTCGTGAGACATCCAGATCAAGAAGTTGAACACGCGATCAGATTGAAACCAAGTCTACCACTTGGAAGGGAAATTGGAAGCACAGATAGAGGCAGATAGAGTTGGGGTCATGGAAGGAGTTGGGCTGACCAGGCCAGGGGCCATGTTGCCCACATGGGTGGGGCCAGGCCCATTCTGGAGAGCCTTGGAAAGTCCAGGTCCCCTAAACATCAGCAGTACGTGCCTCGCAGGAACTGGGGGACACATTACTCCAGATCACCAGTCCTGGAGCTGCCCTCCTGCTGGTAAGGGCCTCACTTCCTTGTCACTACACCCAGGCTCTTTGCTGCATCCCGGGCAGGTGGGGGCCAGGATTGCACAAGGTGCCCAGGAGGGATACTGGTGAGTGGCATCTGTGTCAGCTGAGCTGGGAGAGCTGGGAGCAGGCGGGCCAGAGCAGGAATGCCAGTGACCCCGCTACTGGCTCCTTGGGGAGAAGGGGGAGGTGTGAATGTGCAAATTGCGTGCAAGGGTGCACAGAGCACAAGTGCCAATCCAGCCTTTCCTGCTCTCCTTTGTTATGAAGAGCAGCAAATCTACCAGCAACCTCAAGTGTCCGTGGGTCTCCAAACATTGCTTTTGAGCGCTGCCCACTTGGTCTGCGGTGAAAGGAAACGGGATCTTCTGCGCATGGAGCTGAAGCCCATTTTCGAGTTGGACAGCGAGTTCTTGCCTTACAGTCCCTCTAACGCCTCTTATCTTGATGGGTGTCTCAGCTTCTCCATGTGCTGAGTAGTGAAAAGACTTCCATCATGGAAGTCAGTGTTACATTTAACTTCTAAAGTTGTGATAGACTAAGTTCAAATAGAACAAGAAAGCTACGCAGTCTTTTTGTAAATTTAACCTCACAGTCTAGGGCAGGGTTTCTCAGCCTTGGCCCTATTAATGTTCTGGGTGGGGCCGTCCTTTGCTGTGGGGGCTGCCCTGTGTATTGCGGGAAGATTAGCAGCAACCCGGCTTCTATCCTTTAGATGCCAGTGGCATCCCATCTCCCAGCTGTGACAAACAAAAATGTCCCTGGGGGACACAACGATCCCTGCCTGAGAACCCCTGAGCCAGGGGCTGGCTGGGCTTTTGTGTGTCCTTCTTCAGGTGATTCATAGCCGACAACCCCTTCCATTCTTTTCTGATCACAGTGCTGCAAATCAGCCCTTTGCCTCAGCCCTCTGAAATCAGGGCCTGTTATAGGCTATTGTGCTCATGGTACAAAGCTAGCCAGGATGAGTATTATGGGAAACAAACTGATTTTTTTTCTTCCTCATTGAGTTCTGCTACGAAAACTCCTCTGGTGTTACTACTTAATTGGTTAGTGGTAGCTGTTTGTCAATTTGCCAGCAGGTTCTCTCTTAACTGCTGTCATTTGACATTGCTGAAACAGAAATGCAGAGTGATTGAGTTGCCAACATGCTATTAAGTCCCCTACAAAGTGCTTTTCGATGTACTACTGCTGCAGGCTTCTGTGGTTCTATTGATTGATTCAAATACTAAAGAAAGCTTTGGCACAAACAGCCCTGGTAAGAAAATGCAGCTTCTGTCAAGGAAATTGTTGGGTATTGCCGCAGGGGCAGTGGTGGGTTTTCCTCTGGCAGAGATTTGGCCTCTGGCAGAGTTTCCTTGGGTATCGACCACCCATATGGAAGAGGAATAGAAACCCAAGCAGCCACTGGTCTTTATGAGACAGGTCCAGTTAAGTTAGGAGCTGGGAAGAGGATGGTGACGCCAAGTCTCAGGGTGGTTCAACAGACTCCTTATTGCAGAAAAGCAGAAGATTGCCACGAACTCTGTGTTGGTTTCAGAACTAGTTGCTCACCATTTGAGACCCAAGATGGCAGATCACTTTAAGAAAGGTTGGCCTATCTTTGACAGGATGGCAAGGATGTCCCATGACATTGAGAGGATACTATTTTATCGTCTTGAAATTGTACTTCTGGACTAAACTGATATGTGCATCATTTGTCATTGGTGTCATTGGTGTGTGTATGGGGGGGGGGGGTGTTGTGATAGCCAGGGACCACTTCTTAGAACTCCTAGTGCATTGAGGACCCATGTCCTAGGGGTGGCCTCCACCTTCCATGGCCAGACTGTCCCTCTGAGCTGGACATCACGAGTATATGCCCTTGGTTGTGAGGGTGGGAGTGGAAAGGTCCCATGGTACATGTGGGTCTTTCCCTTTGACCTGAGAACCCCCTTGACATGTGTCTGAGTTGCTGTGAAGGTTTGGAGATGAAGTCAGGAAAACGTTTTTGGACAATAATTGTTGGAAGTTTGGCAGCTAGAAACAGCACAGAATGGAGGACAATTTAACACAGAGTAGTGGATGAAAATATCAGAGCCAATCTACCTGGGTAGGGATTCTGCTATCCTTGTGGCAGGGGGAGGTGGGTGGGGTAGGCCTTGGGCCAGTTACCTTCTTTTTTTCTATGCCTCAGTTCCGTCATCTATAAAGGGCAATAATTTAGCTTCTATTCCAGAGTCCTTTTCAGCAGAATGAGTTGGTTCCTGTGGACAGTCCAGGACCACACTTGGCCCCCCTCTCACATATTCTGTTTGGGGCGGGGGGTGGCTGCCATTATGGGGACTGGTTTGTTTCAGTAGGGGCATGGGCTTGAGTATCCTCATATTGGGTGCCTGTTCTTTTGAAGTGCTTACTACTCTGGAATATTCTGTATATGCCCTCACGGTACAGGAGCCCCCCCATCCCAGACTGATCTAATGGGGCAGGAGGAAGGCCATGTTGAGTAACGTGATGCTATGTTTTGCTTTCAGACTCTCTCCCAGCTTCCCTATGGGAAGGCGCTCTACAGTTACGAGGGGAAAGAACCTGGCGACCTCAAGTTCAGCAAGGGCGACATCATCATTCTGCGGCGCAGAGTGGATGAGCACTGGTACCATGGGGAGCTGCATGGGGCTCACGGCTTCCTGCCTGCCAGCTACATCCAGTGCGTTCGGCCCTTGCCACAGACCCCGCCCCAGGGCAAAGCACTTTATGATTTCGAGATGAAGGACAGAGACCAGGACAAGGACTGTCTGACCTTTACCAAGGTAAGGGGGGCCCCTGTGAACATTGCCACCCACACCCCATGATTCCCACTTAAACTGCCCGTTGGAATCCTGGCTCCTTCCAGAGTGGCCAAGCTCCTCCCTGTTGGGCCTCAGTAAGTAGGGAGAGCCGTTTCCTACTTGCTGAGTTTTTGTTGAATGGAAGGACATGGCACACAGCCTGACACACAGTTCCCCGGAGAGC
Organism: Mustela nivalis; assembly: GCF_964662115.1. NCBI lineage: Eukaryota > Metazoa > Chordata > Mammalia > Carnivora > Mustelidae > Mustela > Mustela nivalis. Next base: position 88,174,354 of record NC_139027.1, read on the forward strand.
TGCCAGGACACTCACTGGGTGACAGATGCAGGACCCTCTGTCACCTGAGTCACAGTGTCTCTGTGGTGACTCAGGTCCAGAGGAGTGAAGTCTCTCCAGGACTGGCAGACCCTGGGAGAGGGGGCCCATCAGGGAAGGCTGCTGCAGGGACCCCTTTAGCTCACAGGGAAGTGGCGGTTGGGCCCAGAAGCCAGCGTGCCTCAGCCCTGTCCTCTGCAACAACACCAGAGGGCACAGACATGTGCGCATAGGGACAGATCAGTCTTGCAGAGAGGGACCCAGGGGCTGATAGACTGAATAGTGTTTGGCTGCAGAACTGTCCCAGCAGAGCCCAGTGAGATGCCAAGGGGCCTGGTTTCTGACCATCCCAGGCCTCTGTGACTGTAAAGTGCAGAGAGAGCAGAGAGGATGGTCCTGTAAGCCTTGATGGTCTGTTGCCAACTACAACTGACAAGCTCCATTCTGTGGTGTCCCCCTTCCTTGTTTTCACTCACACACCCTCCTCCTGGTGCTGGGCAAGGTCGGCCCTCTGGAGCCCCTACCCAGTAGTAGTAGCCACAGTTGCCCTTGATAGCTTTACCGACATGGGCAAGCTTGATCTTGACTGTCTTCCTCATGTTGTAACCTGAGCTCCAAGAGGCTTACCAGCAGCTGGTGGCTCGGGCCTCTCCTTGCACCTTCCATCTTCTGTCTCCTGTCTGTCCTGGTCCCCCCTCCCCCCTGCCTCACGTTTGCATGTGTGGTTGTAAGTAACAGAGCTAGAACTCTAAATCTCCGGCTTAGAGCCCACGTCCTTCCTACTTCGGAGAGGCCATTGTTATTCTCCCTCTCCCCACATCTGCTCCTTCTCCCCACATCTGCCGAACTTGGCCGTGCTGCTGGGCTCTCTGGAGGGCCACTGGAGTACCGCGCACACCATTTCTGAGCAAAATTGGCATGTCCTGCGCTTGGCTGCTATTTGTGTCTTGTTCCATTGTTCAGACTGACAGTGAATAATCTATTTTTCATTCACGGATTCAACTCTTTTCTACCTTCCTTTCATCAAGGTGTTCTGATGCTAATTCCAATTGTCATCTGGCTGGTGCTGCTCCCCAGGCAGCTGCAGCCAGACCTGTCCCCCTTGCCTCTCTCCCCCTCCCTCCTCCTCTTCTCTGTCTCTCCCTCAGTCTGCAGCCTAGAGTGACAGTCTGCCTGGAGTGCAATGTCAGAGCCCCGACTTTGCTCACTTCTCTGCCCAGGGGACTCCGGAGAACCTCCTCTGAGAGAAGAACATGCCGGGGGTGTGTGACACTCTGTGCTGTCACTTGTGACCAAGAGCAGGGACCCCTCTCGAGTTCTGGTTGGGCTCTTGCTAAGAAGGCAGACTCTGTGATGGCTTCAGGCTTCTCTGAGCTCAGCCTGCTCCAGGAACAGACAGAGCCTTCCTCAAAGAATTTTGTCAGAGGAGGCGCTTTGAGCTGGGAGAGCTTACCTTGCAATGACCACCGCAGAGCCGTGGAGCACACATCTTCAGCTGGCATGAGCAGAGGCCTGCCTTCCCCACCAACGCCATAACCTGCTCTGTTCTACATGCCTCTGCCTGGGACACTCAGCTCCAGGGCTCTAAGACCAGAGCCCATCAGACAAGAGGACAGAGAGGCATTTGTCCTCTCCCCAACAGGATGTACTGGCCTCCAGCTCTGCTGGGCACTGTACCACACCCAGAGGTCACAGACAGACCTGCTGCCCTCCGGAGCCTCACGTCTAGTGGCAGAGGCAGGCAGGAGCAAGTCAAATGTCCTAGAGTCAGCCTCAGACAACAACCCTGGTCACCTGGGAGCTGGAGCAGGCATTTAGTAAAGGTTCCAAAACATTTAGTGGTAGCCCTTGGTGTCTGGCATTTCAGAAGAAGCAGTAAGTGGTCCTCATGGGGAAAATTAAAACTCAGGTTTTCTAGGCTCATTCTGTGGTTGGTATCATTCTTACTTGGAACTGGGTTGGGGGTACAATGACTGTGTCTAGGGTATGAGCGGACATTGCTATTGAGGGATCTGTGGCCATGAAGGCTTCTAGAGAGATGGCATTTGAGTTGCAAAGGCATCCAGCACGTGAGGGTCTGGGAGGGTCCCTGGCTAGGTAATGTGGCTGTTCCCATGGGAAGCCAGGCAGGAAGTGCATTATCTCAGAGTGTTTTCCAAGGACTTTTTTTCTTGAATCCTGTGGATTAATATGGAGAGTTAAAAACCCCTGCACACGATGCCCACCGAAAATTGTGCTGTGACATCCCTCCCCTGCCCTGTTCACATAACCTTTCTGGGAGCACCCACTTTTGCCCGTCTGCTTGGATTGACGCCCCTACCGAGCCCCTGTTCTATCTACAGCTCTTTTCAAACAAAGCCTCTGTAGGACATGGGTGACGAGTCGTGACTCTCCAGCTCTGTTCCTATTTCCTCTTGCCCACGCTGCTTGCCTGACATTTCCCTTGCATGTGCATTTGACCAGCTCATTTGTTCCCAAGCCCGGGCCACTGGTTCCATCTGACAACCTCCGTTTATATCACACCTCAAGTGACTCTGGAGTTGACATCGCTCCTTAAGCCCGGGTTGATTTTGGCTGCATGGAATGCTTTGTTGTTTGCCTGCATTCCACTCTGGAGTCAGCAAGGAAAGAGGGGTCTCTAAGATCCACGGATGACACCCACTTACCTTTCAAAAACCTCATGGTGATAGGATTGATTGGGTTTAAAAAGTCAGGAAGCAGGTGGATCAAAGCAAGATTTTTTACCTTCAGCATTGGCTTTTGAACAGTCCTGTTAAAATTGCTTGAATTAGAGCCATTCTAAAACCAAAGTCCTTGCTTCATTTAAGAAGAGAATGAATAATTACTTTTAGTGAAGCAGCTATAAAAAGCACATTTTATAACTTCTTAGTTGTCCCACTCCAAAAAGCAGGGCACATGCCAATACAAAGACTAAAGTAAAGGAGCACACTGAGCCCCCAAAGCTTGGCCGCCTGCGCTTTTGCCAGCTCTCACGTGGGGCCTTGATGCCTGCTGCCCTCTGCATGCACAGAGAGGAAATGAGTTTGCTGGGGAGGCACCCTTGCGCAGGGACTTTGCAGTTAGGGACCCTACAGCTGACCTCGGGGAAACATTTAACCTTGTCAGAGCACCTAATCTTCAGGGTCAGGACACAGGTCCTATTGGGAGGGGTGGTGCCGGAGTAAAGGGATACAAGTAAAGAGCTATGCTTCAGGCTTGGCAGACGAGCGGGGACTTTGAGTTCCAGTCTTTCTGTGACAGCTTAGTCCACGTTACCTGGTGTTAACTCAACTACAAAATCCAACAAATTCTCTTTGAACCCTGACTGTGTATATTCCAGCTTAACATCCTCATTGCCCAGTGAGGCGGCTGTGCTGGATGTCAGGGGCCTGGGGCTGCCCTTTAGTGAATTTACTCTGTAAAGCTCAGGAATCCTGAGAGGCCATGAGATTATCTTAGGCAGCACCTGTCTGACCCCAGAGTCACTTTTGCACCCTGCTAGCAGCAGGAGCCTGAGGCTCATCGTGTTGGACTGAACCTTATCATGCTTACCACATGAGGCTGTGGATCAGTGGCCATAGGGACAGCTCTCTTCCACACCTTCACCACACACTCCCTTCTCCAGTCTCCCCTCAGGGCCTGAGGGATGCTCTGAGTTTGCAAAGACCGGTATAAAACACGTCCACCCTGTCCCGGCCTAGCCCTACTTTTCTGCTGTTGGGGTCAGCACAAAACCCTTCCATGTGATCTTATTACGCTGCTGAATGTTTAATCATTGTTTCCCAAAAGTGTGGGACTTCTCTTCTGTGTGAATTACCCCAGCATTAATCCCGAACTATGTTCTGATCCAGGGGACGGGCTTAGATAAAAATCAGGGGTAGACAGTTTGGGCTCTGGAGTCGGTAAACAAGGATACAAATCACGACACTTTTTTCTTATTAAGTGGTAACTTTGGGACATGTACTTGGTCTTTGAGTCTCTTTTTTTAGCTGTACAATGGAGTTTATAATAGGATTCATTGAGTAAAGGCATTTAGAGAACCAGGCTCAGAAATAGGCATTCAATAAATATTTGCTTTCTGTCCTCTGCTTTCTTCCTGTTTCAGGAAAAGATGAAATTCAGTCAGATACTTATCACTTTTTATCTCAGTCCAAAATGCTCACAGGAAAACAAACACCCTTCCTAAGTCACCGACTGCTTGGGAGGCTGAGAATTTGGCCGGTTGGCTAGACCCCTTTTTTTTTTTTTCTGGGGGCTAAATCCCTCAGGGTATTGCCCAGGGTATGTGAAATCTCAACACCCGTGTTGAGACTGTTGTCCCCATCGCTGGGCACCCAGGCCCACTGTGTCTTCTCTTCTTTCCAACAAGTGTTGGGAATGCTTTCAGGGCTGGAAAGACCCAGGAAGTAAAGTGGGACGAGCTTCACTGCAGGGCTCTGCTCAGGAAACCCCCAGAAGTTACAAGAGAACCTCAGTCACCTTTGTGGCTCCGGTTCCTGGTTCCTTCCTTCCAGCCACCTCTGAGTCCTGCTCGGCCTGGGTCAAGGAGACACCTTTACTAAGGTGACCAGCTCCAAACATGAGCACAGAGGAGATGACAGGGAGAGCAGTGGCAGCCTGGGGGCTTCTGAGGAATGTCCTTGCCCAAACCCTTGTTTGGATATCCAGGTGAGGGTGTGAGAAACTGATAGGGAATCTTTTAGATTTGTTAAAAGATAGATAGATATTTTTTACGTCTGTGAAGCTTTGTCAAGAAATATTCCCCCAGGACTAGCCTCCCACCCAGTATGCCCCATCTCCCCGGCTCACCATGAGCACCTGCAGCCTGTTGTCCCCTCAGCGCTGGAGCCTGCCCCACCTGGTTCCAGCCTCCTCAGAGCCAACGTCAGAGTCTGTGCCATCTGAGAGGCCCTGCCTGACCCGGTGCCCACCTCCCTCCCAGGCTCAGTTCTAGGCCTGCTCTTGGCTCACTCCACTCGTGCTACACTGGCCTCCCAACCCCTGTCCCTCCATCCTGTTGGCTCCCCTAGAGCCTCTGCAGCTCTCCCCATGGCCTGAGCGCCCTCCCCATCTGTCACATGTCCCTTGGAATGGCCCCTGACCCCTGAGTGATGGAGCCTCCCCACCCAGCACTCTACACTCACATTTTTCCTTCCAGTGAAGGTAATATGTGTAGTTACATGACAGCTGTCTATCTCATGGCTGGAGTGCAGGCTTCCTGAGTGTGGCCATCCTGCCTTTACCAACTGCCGATCCCCGTCTTGGGAAAGTGAGGGGCACACAGGACATTGAATATGTACTTGTGAGTGAGGCTGGGTGCAGGCACTCTGTCTTGGCCTGGACAAGAGGTCAGCTGCGTTTGCTCTGGAGAGTACAAGTTTATTTTTGTCCAGCCTCCTTGTCCATTCATTCATTCATCAGATGCTTATCAGTGCTGGACTGTATTCCCAGTGGGCCAGTGGCTGGAAAGGGCCCCATCTTCAAGGGTTCACGGCCCACAGTGGGCACACTGGGAGCAGGGCCTTCATACCTGAGCCTCCATCCTACTGGGGAATGTGTGTGCCTGTGTTGTGTGTGTGTGCCTAGGGTATGGCAAGTGTAGTACATGTGTACATGTGGTATGTGGTATGCGTGTGTGCCTGTAGTGTGTGTACATATGATATGTGTGAGTGTAGTGTGTATATGTGCCTGTAGTGTGTGTGAGTGTGGTATGTGGTGTGTGTGTGTCTATAGCATGTGTGCCTCTGATGTGTGTGATTGTGTGTATGTGATGTATGTGTGCGCGCATGTGATGTATGTGCCTGTGGTGTGTGTGCATGAGTGTGGGGGGTTATGTCTGCAGGGGGGAGATCTGCAAGCACTGAGGAGGGTGCAACATCTGACCTCTGTCCTCTCCACTTACATCTGGACCCACCCTGGGGCTGCATGTGACTCCCCCAAGGTCTGGCTCTCTCCTAGAACGTTGCCTTTCTATGAGTGGTTCCAGGCCTCTGACAGCCTCTGGAATTGAGATGGGATGTGCAAGACAGGACAGTCTGAGGTTCTGGAATGCCATGGCTCCCAGAGTCCTCAGCAGGACAGCAGAGGGTTAATGGCAGCGATGACTCCATTAAGAGCCACACCTAGAACTGCCCAGAGAAACAATTTTTGTTACTTCTGCAACAAAAGACTGAGGGAGTTTTTCAACCTTTCCTTTTTTAATTTCCCTTCTTTCTGAGGAGTGGTGATTTGGGCACCATGTGACTGGCTTGCATTCCGACAAGGAAGGGCTCGGTGACAGGTGTGGGTCCCCAGTCACGCTGTAGTGTGAGGTGGTTATGGCTGTGGCCTGCCGAGCAGGCAGCCCGCCCTGAAGGGATGAAAAGGAAGGGCTCCCTCTGGTCTGGTTCCCACTGCTTCTCAGAAACCACTTGAGTGCGGGTGAAGGGGGAGGGAAGGCTTTCAAGTGGCTCTCCAGGAGGATCTGCTTGCTCTTCGTGGCCCTTCAAGGATGGTTCTAGCTGCTTGATGTGTGTTATTGCTACACCACTCAGGAGAGTAAAACCGTCGGCCCTTGGATTTGGTTTATCCAGACGTGCTGAAGGAACTCTGTTAGGTTTTCAGACCGAGCCCCAGATGTGTGAGCAGTGACCTTTACTGAACTGCATTTCTGAAATGGTATTAGGGCTGGGTGCTGGGTGAGTCACCTTCAGTGGCATCCAGAGGGCCTCTGGGTGGACACAGAGGTACCACCCTCCCTGTGGGTCCAGAAGGTGGACCGTCAGGGCTCCGCTCCCCAGCTTCTTTACAGAGCCCATCTGCTTGCCGATCCACTTTCCCCCAGGTAGGAACAAGCCCACAGATTTGAAATAGACTTGCAGTTTGAGGGGTGCCCAGGTGGCTCAGTTAAGCATCTGACTCTTGGTTTCGGCTCAAGTCTCTATCTCGGGATTGAAGCCCGCTCGGGCTCCATGTGCTCAGTGGGAGTCTGCTCAAGATTCTCTCTCTTCCTCTCCCTCTGCCCCTCCCGCTCTGGTCTCTCTCTCAAACAAATAAATCTTTAAGAAAGAAAGAAAGAAAGAAAGAAAGAAAGAAAGAAAGAAAGAAAGAAAGAAAGAAAGAAATGCAGGTTGAAGGCCCCTTTTAGATGGCAGGCCTACCACAATACCTAAATCCTTTTCAAATGTATTACCCACTAAGCCTTGGGAGGAAAAGCAATATACTTTTTTAATAACCATGCTATGTTCATAGCCCAAACTTACCATCACTTAGGACCACCCTGAGACTGGCTGGATGCAAAGGAGAGCCACTGCTGTATGACAGTGGCACTTGGTATATTTTCAAAGCATGGGAACTTGAGGGAAGAGGGAAAACAGCACATAGAATTACACTGCTCCACAGTGAGCAATGAGCACCTTACTTGAGACATGTGAATGAAATTGAGCCGTGCATCTGAAAATGAAATGATGTGGTGGGAACAGGTTTCCTCCATAAAATCCTCAAATTGGCCCAAAACTTGTGTGGCCCACCTGACTATCAGTGGTGTCTAGTTAGATTTCATTTACTCAGGTACATCAAGCAAGGGTTGGTAAACTAGTGATTGCGGGTCAGATTCTACCCACTCACTGTCCTTTGTGTAAATAAAGTTTTATTGGCACATAGCAAGACTCCTTCCTTTACATGTTATCTCTGGATGCTTTCATACTCAAACAGAATATGTGACAGAGACAGGATTGCCTCAAAATCCTGAACTATTGCCTCAATTCCTGAAAGTCTGGCACTTTCTAGAAAGACTTACTGACCTGTTCCATAGAGCACAGCACTATGGGGGCCATGCCCTCTTGTTCCTTGAGCATTCCACTCAGCATGGCTTTGTTCTCAGGCCACCAGCAGCCCACCACATCGAGTGTGACATGCAGGGGACACCATTCTCTATAAAACAGCAACCAAAAACTCAGGTCTGAACCATGCGGCTCAGTCTTGCCACTGTCATATGGAAAGCTCATTTACTATTTGAGGGGGGATCAATTCTCTGTATTCCAAAGAGGCCCAGAGCAGGAATTTTCCCCTTTCTCTTATCCTTTGGGAAGCACTGGTTCCAGCTTTTTTGAAATATTGACAGTGAATCAGACACCCAATGTGATCTAGCCACCAAAAAAGGGTTCTTGTTTCCCCGGTCCTACAATGGTGACAGGAGAAGTGATCAGTGTTTCCAGAACACAACAGATTTCATGCTGGTAGCCCTGACATGCTAGGGTGAACTTTTTCATTGCCCAGCACTCAAATGTTCCTCCTTGGAGGCTGTCTCTGGTGTGTGAGTTTGGGTTAGAGTCAGAGCTATAGGAAACCTTTCTTGATGTTCCTAGGCAAACTGACTTATTTGTGTTTACAGAGAGTGACTGGGCTCCTGTACCCACTGTCCTCCCAGCCCAGTCTCCCCAACAAAATTCATGCCAGCTAAATAGGATCATTCTAAATCCTACCACTGCCATGAAACCCCAGCCAGCCACAGGACCAAGAATTTCCCCCATCAATATGTGGGCCAGATCAGAGACCTCCCACCAGGTCCTACCAAACCACAGCAGGGACTGCATTGGTCTTGCATCTGAGAGGCAGGTGGGGATGACAGGTTCCACCTGCTCCTTTCACTAACTTCACGGTAGCTGGCAGGATTGGATTTTGAACCCCACTTACTGCATTGTGCTGGGATTTCACTGTCCTTACACTGTATCAGTGGACGTTAGGAGAAGACCTCTCCCACCCATTGTTGAGTTCTTCTTGGGAAGGGATAGTGTTTCTTCCCCATGCGTGGCTCTTGGGGGATGCTTGCATAGTGGTGGTCACATAAGCAACAGATTGGCACTACTGAACACTTGGAGTGATGACAGAGCCCCTGGCCAAAGAGGGGACACTTGTTTTTGGCTAGCTTTCCCTTACATGGGGCTGTGTCTGCTTCTCAGTCCTTTATAGCCCTCCGTGTGTGTCCTGTCCTCCCGAATGAGCCCAGCTCTTCAGTGTGGTAATGATGCCAAGGCTGCAAGACAGTTTCCATGCGTCCCAGCTTTCTCATGTCTCAGGCTCAGGGATACCACTTTCTTCTCTGGTATTCTGTGACTCGATTTCAGGCTGTCCACATAATGGTTGACTTTCTCCATATGTGATGTCTCTTTAGAGAGGTATTAGGTTCAAATTCAGTACTCAAGGTATGTTGTGACTTATCTATCCTGGATAGACTATTACCTCAAAAAAAAAAAAAAACCAAAACCCTTTAAATCTAAATAAACCATAATATACCATCAAGTCCTCTAATCAAAATTATACAGCTATCCTCATACTCTCTACCCAGTGTGGGGATGGTAAGATACCAACACCCAGTCCTTCCACCTTTCCATCTTCCTGTGTGCCTAACACCACAGCTGAGTTGTATCTGTTCTTCAACTTCAAAGACATGGACCATAGATGTATGTTTTTGTGTCCAGTTTTGCTCTCTCTCAACATTACATTTGTGAGCCGTGTCTGCATGGTTCTAGCATGCTCTAGTGTGTCCATGGTCATCACTCTATGGCTCTATTACCTTTTAAAAAAATACTTAACTTGTAGAGTAGTTGTTGTTTCACTCCTGAATTGACAGAATGTACAGAGATTTCCCCATAACCCTAGCCTCACATATGCATTGCGTCCCCTGCTATCAGCGCCTCTCCCCAGAGATGCACACGCTGTAACTGCCATTGACGAGCCTACACTGACCCATCATAATCACCCAAAGTCTGTGGTTTATGTTAGGGTTCTCTCTTGGGGTTGTACATTCTGTGGGTTTGGGCAAATTTATAATGACGTGTCTCTCCATCATGTATCGTACAGAGTGTTTTCACCCTAAAGATCTTCTGTGTTCTACCTGTTTGTCCCTTTCCTCCCTACTTCCCAACGCTTGACAACCATTGATCTTCTTACTGTCTCCATAGTTTTGCCTTTTCCACAGTATCACAGAGTTGGAATAACATAACATATAACCTTTTCAGATTGGTTTCTTTTTCTTAGTAATCTCCATATATCTTTCTTCAATGACTTTTCATGGCTTGATAGTTCATGTCTTTTTAGCTTTAGATCAGACTCTCTTGTCTTTAATGTACTGGTTTATTTATCCATTCACCTACTGAAGGACATCATTAGATTGTTTCCAAGCTTTAGCATTATGAATAAGCAGCTGTAAATATCCTGAGTGGGTTTTTGTGTGGATATAAATTTCAGCCCTTTGGTTAAATACCAAGGAATGTAACTGCTGGATTATAAGCTAAGAGTATGTTTCATTTTGTAAGAAACCCCCTGGAAGTAACTGTGTCTTTGGAAGTAACTGTGCTATTTTGTATCCCCTACAAGCCATGAATGAGTGTTCCTGTTACCCCACATTCTTGCCAGCATTTGGCGGTGTCTGTGTTCCAGATTTTGGCCATTTTAATAGGTGTGTGGTGACATCTTGTTGTTTTAATTTGCATTGCCCAAATGACATATGACATGGAGTATTTTTTTCATATTTGTATTTGCCATCTGTGTCTCTTCTTTGGTGAGATGTCTGTTACATCTTTAGTTCATTTTTAAATTGGATTTTTTGTTTTCTTATTTTCTAAAGTAGGCCCCATGCCCAGTGTGGGGCTTGAACTCACAACCCTGAGATCGAGTCACATGCTGACTGAGCCAGCCAGGTGCCTCTGTTTTCTTACTGTTGAGTTTTAAGAGTTATTTGTATTTTTTGAATCATAGTCCTTTACCATATATGTCTTTTGCAAACATTTTCATGAACCTTTTTATGCTCTTTGACAGTGTGTTTTGCTGAGCAGAAATTTTTAATTTTAAGGATTCCCAACTTATCAATTCTTTCATAGACCAGGCTTTGATATTTTATCTAAAAAGTCATCACTAAACCCAAAGTTGTCTGGATATTCTCCTATGTCACCTTCTGAGAGTTTTATATTTTTGTGTTTTACATTTATTCTATTGTTCACTTTGAGTTAATTTTTGTGAATGCTGTAAGGTCTGTGTCTAGATCCATTTTCTACATGTGGATGTCCAACCATTCTAATATCATCTTTTGAAAAGAATTATCTTTCTCCATTGTATTGCCTTTGTTCCTTTGTTGAAGATTGGTCTAATTCTGAATGCTCTCTTATGCTCCATTGATCTATTTTTGTATTCTAATACCAATACCACACTGTCTTCAGTAATGTAATTTTAAGTGAGGCTTGAAGTTGTATTGTGTCAGTCTTTGTTCTTCTCTTTCAAATTGTGTTGGCTGTTCTGGGTCTTTTCCATTTCCATATAAACTTCAGAACCAGCTTGTTGAGATTTATAAAATAACTTGCTGATCTTTTGTTTGGAATTGCATTAAATCTAGAAGTTGAGAAAAATTGATATCTTGATGGTATTGAGTCTTCGTATCCATCCATGAACATGGAACATATCTCTATTTTGTTTTTTCAATTTTATTCATCAGAGTTTTGCAGTTTTCTCATATAACTCTTATAGGTATTTTGCTAGATTTATATCCTGCAGTCTTGCTATAATTGCTTATTGGTTCCAGGAGTCTTTTTGTTGATTCTTTTAGGTTTTCTACATAGACAGTTATGTCATCTGCAAACTAAGACAGCTTTATTTCTTCCTTCCTAATTTGTATGCTCTATATTTCCTTTCGTTATCTTATTGTATTAATAGATTTCCACTATGATGTTGAAAGGCTGCGGTGAGGAGGAAAATCTTGGCCTTGTTCCTGAACTTTGCGGGAAAGCTTCTTGTTTCTCACCAATATACTGTTAGTTGTAGGGTTTTTTCATAAATGTATTTCATAAGTTGAGGAAGTTTCACACTGTTTCTAACTTGCTAAGAGCTTTTTTTTTTTAATATTATAAGTCAGTGTTTAGTTTTTTTTAAGTGCTTTTTGTGCATCTATTGATATGAGGATGTGATTTTTTTCTTCTTTAGTTTGTTCATGTGATGAATTATATTAATTGATTTTTGAATGATAAACCAGCTTTGCATACCTAGGATAAATTCCATTTGGTCATGCTGAATAATTCTTTTTAAACTTTTTGTATTCAATTTGCTAATATTCTGTTGAGGATTTTTGCATCTATGCTTATGAGAAATGTTGGTCTGTAGTTTTCTTTGCCTGCTGTGTCTCTGTCTGGTTTCAGTATTAGTGTAATGGTAGTTTCACAGAATGAGTTAGGAAGTCACCCCTCTGCTTCTACCTTCTGGAAGAGATTGTTAGATAATTTGGTATAACTTCTTTAAGTGTTTGGAAGAATTTACTAATGAACTCAGCTAGATCTGGTGCTTTCTGTTTTGGAAATTTATTAATTATTGATTCAATTTCTTTAATAGATATGGGTCTATTCAGATTGTCTATTTCTTGTTGAATTTTGACGGATTACATTGTTAAAGGTCCATTTCATTTAGGTTATCAAATTTGTAGGCATGAAATTGTTCATAATATTCCTCTATTATCCTTTTAATGTCTAGGATCTGTAGTAATGTTCTCTCTTTCATGATTGATAGTAGTAATTTTTGTCCCTTCTCTCTTTTTCTTTGTTAGGCTGGCTTATCAATTTTATTGATCTTTTCAAACAACTAGCTCTTGGTTTTGTTGATTTTCTTTATCAGTTTCCTGTTTTTAATTTCATTAATTTCTGTTCAAAGTTCTGTTATTTCTTTTTTTCTGCTTACTTTGGATTCAATTTGCTCTTCTTTTTCTAGTTTTCTAAGAAGCTTAGATTATTGATTTTTAGATCTTTCTTCTTTTCTGAGGTATACATTCAATGTTATAAATTTCCCTCAGCTCACACATTTTGATAAGTTGTGTTTTCATTTTCTTTTGTTGAAAATATTTTAAGATTTAGTTATTTAGTATTGTATTGTTCAATTCCCAGGTATTTTGTAATTTTCCAGTCACCCTTCTGTTACTGATTTCTAGTTTAATTCCACTATGTTGTGTTTTATGGCCCCAAGTGTGATCTATCTTGGTGAATGTTCCATGTGAGTTTGAGAAGAATGTATATTTTACTGTTCTTACATGAGATAGTTTATTGATGACTATTATATTCAGTTGATTGATAGATGTTGTTGCCTTCAACTATGTCTTTACTGATTTTCTGCCTGCTGGAATGGTCCATTTTTGATAGAATGATGTTAAAGTCTTCAACTGTAATAGTGGATTTATCTATTTCTCCTTGGAGTTATGTAAGTCTTGACTAATATATTTTGACTCCCTGTTCTTAAATGCATATTCATTAAGGATTGTTATGTCTTCTTGGGGAATAGAGTCCTTTATCATTATATAATCTCCTTCTTTATCCTCAACAATATTCCTTGCTCTGAATTCTGTTTTGTTCAAAATTAATGCAGCTATTCCCACTTTCTTTTGATTAGTGTTATCATGGTATATTTTTCTTCATACATTAACTTTTAATTCACATGTATCTTTATATTTAAAATGGATTTTCGAGGGTGTGGAGAAAGGGGAACCATATTACACTGTTGGTGGGAATGCAAGCTGGTGCAGCCATTCTGGAAAACAGTCTGGAGATTCCTCAAGAAATTAAAAATAGAGCTACCTTACAATCCAGAAACTGCACTACTGGGTATTCACCCCAAAGATACACATGTAGTGAAAATGAGAGGCACATGCACCCCAATGTTCATAGCAGCAATATCCACAATAAACAAACTGTAGAAGGAGCCGAGATGCCCTTCAACAGATGAGTGGATAAAGATGAATGGATAAAGAAGATGTGATCCATATATCACATGGAATATTACTCAGCCATCAGAAAGGATGGATACCCACCATTCGCATCAACATCGATGCAGCTGGAGGATATTATGCTAAGTAAAATAAATCAAGCAGAGAAACACAATTATCATATGGTTTCACTCATATGTGGAACATAAGGAATAGTGTGGAGGGTCACAGAAGAAGGGAGGGAAATCAGGAATGGGAAGAAATCAGAGAGGGAGACAAGCCATGAAAGACTCTGGACTCCAAGAATCAAACTGAGGGTTACAGAGGGGAGGGGGGTGGGGGGTTGGGGTATCTGGGTGATGGGTCTTAAGGAGGGCACATGTGGTAGTAAGCACTGAGTATTATACACATCTAATGAATTGTTGAACACTTTATCAAAAACTGATATATATGTATATATAAAATATGGTATGTACACACACACACACACACACACACACACACACATAGGCTAATTGAACATAATAAAAATAAATTTAAGGGTTTATTGTAGACAACATAGCAACACAGTTGGATCTTAGTTTTTGATCCACTATGACAATCTTTGTCTTTCAATTTGTGAATATAGACCACTGATATTTTTTTGATATTTTTAATTAATATTTACCATATTTATTTCTGTTTTCTATTTGTTGCCCTTGATTTTAATTCTTATTTTTGTTTTCTTCTCTTCCTTCTTAAAAGCTTTCTCTGTTTTAATTGGACAATTTATGTGATTCTATTTTCTCTCCTTTCTTAGCCTATCAGTTGTACCTTAAAAAAATTTTAGTAGTTGTCCTAGAGTTTGCAATATACATTTGCAATTAATAATGCTCATTTTAAAAACACTGTACTATTTCACAGGTAGTATGAATATTTTATAATAATAAAATAATTTTATCTCTTTTCTTCAGCCCCTTATATCATTTTGTCATTCATTTCACTTACACACTTGTATAAATATATACATGATATATATATATATATATATATATGTACATAGTATATATAATCGAATGCATTGCTGCTACTTTAATTTTGAACAAAGAACAAGAAAAATATGTTTTATTCTATCTTCACTTATTCCTTCTCCAATGTTCTTTTCTTTATGTAGATTCAAGTTTTGACCTATGTACACTTCTCTTCTCTAAAGAACTTATTGTAATATTTCTTACAAGACAGGTCTACTGGCAACAAACTCTTGATTTTTGTTTGTCTGAGAAAGTCTTTATTTCTCCCTCACTAGCGAAAAATAATTTCTCAGTGTACATAATTCTAGACTGGTGGGTTTTCTTCTCTAAACACTTTGCATATTTCACTCTACTCTTTTCTTTGCATGGTTTTAGAGAAGTCAAGTGTGATTCTTATTTTGATCCTATATAAATATGGTATTTTTCCCCTCTGGCCTCTTTCAGTATTTTTTCTTTATCTTTGATTTTCGGTACTTTGCTATGCCTAGGTAGGTTTTTTTGGCATTTGTCTTAGTTGGTGTTCTCTGAACTTCCTGGATCTGTGGTTTGGTGTCTGACATTAATTTGGAGAAATTCTCAGTTGTTGTTGTGTCTAATATATCTTCTGTTCCTCCTTTCTTCCTTCCTTCTTTCCTTTCTCCCTCCCTCCCTCCCTCCCTTCTTTCCTTCCTTCCTTCCTTCCTTCCTTCTCCTACTGATATTCCCATTATATATAGGTCATACTTTTTATAGCTGTCTCACAGTCCCTGAATATCCTGTTCTCTCCCCACCCCCAGTCTTTGTTCTCTTGGCTTTCCAGTTTTGGAGGTTTCTGTTGAGATGTACTTAAGGTCAAAATTCTTTCCTCAGCCATGTTCAGAGTACTAATTTTCTTATCTAAAGATTTTTCATTTCTATGATGGTGTTTTTGATCCCTAACATTACTTTTTTGGTTCTTTCTCAGACTTTCTATCTCTCTACTTACATTGCCCATCTGTTCTTTCATGCTGTACAGTTAATCCATTAGAGCCCCTAGCATATTAATCATAGTTGGTCTACATTCCCCGTCTGATAGTTCCAACATCCTGGCTATGTCTGAGTCATATATCCTATAGTTTTGATGTTTGCTCTGTCTCTTCAAGCTATATTTTTGGTTTTTGTTTTATTTTTCCTTTTTGTATGTCTAGTAGTAATTTTTTTGGTAGACAGACATGGTATACCAGGAAAAAAGAATTGCTGTAAATTGGCCTTTAGTAATGTGGTCATGGTGTTTAGAGAGAGGGAGAGCATTGTATAGTCCTATGGTCCTATTATTGGATTTCAGTCATTTAAGGAGCCTGTACTGCTAGACTGTGAACTCCACATGCGTGTCTCCATTTCCCCTATTCCTCCTTAGGTAGTACAGGATGGCTAGAGTGGGCTGGAGTTGGCAGACAATACCATAATTTAGTTAACCGAATCTCTTCTGCTGTGCATTTGTCTATAGTTTCTATCTAATTGAGCAACACTGTAATGAACACTCTCAGAGCTAAATCTTTTTGCACATCTTTGATTTTCCTAGTGTAGAGTCTCTAGAAGTGTTGTTGTTCAATCAGTGGGTATACAGGCTTTGATCTTTGATAGAAATTGACAAACTGAATGCTATAAATTTCTGTGTCCACCAAAAATGATGAAGTGCCTATTCTTTCCATCCTGACCAAAACTCCGAGTTGGCTTTATGTTCTTCTTTGCTAACTTGATAGGCAAAATAAAACATTGAAGAAAAAGAAGACTCTTCTTTCTTAAAATTATATTTTTTTATTTGTGGGTTATAACTTTTAAAAATATGTTGAATGGCAATTTGCTTTTCTTCTTTTTTGTGAGTTGTCTTATTTTTGCCTTTAGCTTATTTTTTCTTTTTAAGGTATTTGTCTTTTTCTTGTATTATGTCTCTAAGTCTTTATATAGTGTGGATATTAAATCTTTGTCTCTCATATATCCTCCAAGTATTTTCCTAGGTTTTTGCCTTTTTGTTTTTAGCATAGAGAATTTCATTTTTGTGTAGCCAAATCATTGTTATCATACTTCAAAAGAACTTCCCAAGCTCAAGATTAAACATCTATTCATATTTTCTTCTTGACTATTCAAGGTTTTTTCTAACATTTGAAGCTTTACTATTTATGCAATTAATTTTGGCATATATAGTGTATTAGAGAACCTCTATTAATAGCCACTTTTAATCACACTTTGTAACCTACTATTGCTA
The DNA here is from genome assembly GCF_964662115.1 of Mustela nivalis. Lineage (NCBI taxonomy): Eukaryota > Metazoa > Chordata > Mammalia > Carnivora > Mustelidae > Mustela > Mustela nivalis. The sequence continues at coordinate 88,191,317 of NC_139027.1, forward strand.
GTGTATGAGTAAACTAATAATTTTTATGAATGTAGTTTAGAATTTGCAGTATTTCACAAATTTATTCTAATTTTTAGTTGATACTGTTTTTTTCTAGGTAAAAAATTTTATACCTTCTTTCCAATATTAATGCTTTTTGTTTTATATTCTTTTATTTCTTTGGCTCTAATTTCTAGACCAGTCTTAAGTAATAGTGTGGATAGTGTGGTAATTTCTCTTTTTTAAACCAAAATTAACCTGGTGTTTTTTCTTTTGAATTTTACAAAATTTAATGTCTTTATTATGCTATTTTATTGTTGCAAAAACTCTGATACGTAGGAAGCCCCTAATTTTCTTTCCCGTTGCATGATCAGCAAAGTCCTAGGGGCTTCCCTTGGCTGAATCTGAGCAGAGTTCATCACAGGCCCAGGGCTCTTACATGCTGTGAACTTGTGAGGTAAGCAAGGCATGGGAGTTCAGGGGCATTTTCTGTACATCTCCCCTCTAGCCAGTTGACCATGTTGGCTGATGGTTACCAGAAAAGCCCATACATTCTAGTCGCTGAGCTAGAATAGGAAACCATTACAAATATCACTTTGGATCCTGAGAACCGACTACCCTGTAACAGGTGAAATGATATGGTCCCTCTTGTAGTGTCTATTGCATTTTTCTGGCTTGTATCCATTGAGAGAAGAATATTCTAAAATCACAGTTCGCTTTGTTATTTGGAATTTTTTGAAGTTGGGAGGCTGGAATGAGGACAGAGAAAATGAGGGGTATGATTGTTCCTAGGCTCTACTCTGTACCCCTGGGTGAAGAGAGGTTTGGAAGAGACCACAGTGAGCTGCCTCTCACAGACACACATCCTTGCTTTTCGCTACCTGTGTTCTCTGAAAGACATCTCCCACTCCTATTAGGTGACTCTACCTTGACCCAGATGAATACTCCAAAACTCTATGGTCCCTTACCTCACAGGGAAGCCAGGTTTTCTGGTAATTTCATGTAGTGTGCTGGCCTAAAATGTGCCTCTTAACCAAGGGAGGCCCACCAGTCCCATATTATTGCTTCCCATTAAAGTATTGAGGACTCAGATGGTACCTTCAAATCCAGTAGGGGTAACCCCACTAGGCTGGTCATCAGTTCCTTAGCACAAGTCCCAGATAGGCCAGGTGGTCCCTAGCAGATTGTTGAGGGACAAGTGACAGGGAGGTTTTGATGTGGCGGGACAGGGGGTGGGGTGGTTTGGCAGACAGCCCATGGCATACGGAGAGGAGGATGGATATTGGAGAGGGAACAGGGGCCAGCCACAGACCCCTGGTATAGGCGCCATTTTGCCTGTGCCATCCCTGTCTGGCCCTCTTAGCACTTGCTGCTCCCTGTGTTGTCTCCCTTCCTCACTCCCCTTCCCTGTTGGGTTCTCCCTTTGTTCTCCATCCTTGCTCAGTGCTTTCTCTCTCCCACCCTCCTCTCCGCACCCCTGTCACGTGTCCCTGCAGCATCTGGCACCCGCGATGGCATCCTGGGCACATCCTTTCTCACAACTGCCAGGCTGCCAGTCTCCCCGGAAAGCTCCTCTTCCTCCATGCTTCATGCCTCTTCCTTTCCCTTCCATCTGTTTCCACTTTGTGCATCTATACTTGGCATTGTCTGAGTTGCCAAAGAATTTAGGAGGGTTATCCAAAGCTTTTTGTACCCACGACTCTAAATAAATGGAATTGGATTGGGTCATTTTTCATTTGTGGATGGAGCCAGAAACTTAAAAAGCTTTATACTTGCTGAATTTATTTTTATTCAAAATAATTTTACTTCAGTAAATAAATAATAGGAACATGAATTTTAAAATACTAGCCATATTGTAAATTACCACACGTTTCTGTTTGAGGATTTTTGCAGCTATAATCAATATGTAAGAGAGAAAGCGGGAGACTGTGAGTGAAGATGTAAGGGCAGATTGTTCTGGATGTCAGATCCCAGATGGATAACAAACCTTTCTTTGCGTCATCGTGTAGGATCTTTTCTTAGCTTCTGCGATACTGACTGGTCTCTGTTTTTGTTGTGTGTGTTCCATTGCGTGTCCACGTGCTTGTGTTCGTGATGGGCTGCGGCCACCACAGGACGAGATCCTGACCGTCATCCGAAGAGTGGATGACAACTGGGCAGAAGGCATGCTGGGAGACAAGATTGGGATCTTCCCCTTGCTGTATGTGGAGGTAAGGTCACGCTCTCAGACGTACATCCCCTTCCACCCTGCTGACTGTCACCAGGTGGGGCAGGGGCAGGGGGCAGGGGTGGGCTCCTGGCCTGGGAGCCCCTCTTCCAAGAGAGGGAGATGGGGACCGCGTTGGGTTTTCGTTCAGACTGCTGTGCTATGAGAATTGTGTCAGCTCCTTGAATCGTCTGTCCCAGGCCTGGTTACAGACCATCTCACTGTGTGGGCAGTGAAGGAGGGCCCAGATGCAGGCTTTCGCTACTTCTCCTGGAAATCCTGTACTGTCACCCACTTTCCCCAGGCTCTCCTGGGTGCTGCTGCTCCCGTCTCCCCAGCCACAGAGGAGAAGGCAGCATTCCCCATGTCCCTGCAAACGGAGCTGAAGCTGGCTGGTTCTAGAGGGCTGTTTGCAATCCTCCCAGGACCTGGGTAACTGGGGTGCTCGTGCAGCTGTGAGTCCCTAAAGCAAAGATGATTTGGGGTCTATTTATTTCCTGTCTCCTTTCCGTAACTAAGGAACATTTGGCTTCCAGTGTGTAAGTTATGGGCAGTGGCTACACTGGGAGAATCTTTGAATGTTTCCCCTGTAAACCCCTGTTCACTGTGGGTTGTTTGTGTGTGGGCAGGACTGTTTGCCCATTTGTGTGCATGCGCCATTTGTCAGTGCAAGTCACATGTGTACACCCACAAGCCAAGACACACTTCATCTATTAATCACCACATTTATCTGTACGAATCATTTTAAGTAGTGCTTACTGCGTGCTCACTGTGTGGGAACACTTTCAAGTACTTGCTCATTTAATTTTCTCAGCAACTCTGGCATATGAAAGCCAGGAATGTCCCCACTTTACAAGTGAACAAATAGAGGCATGGTAAGGTGCATGGAAAGGTCCCCTGGTGGGTAAACGGCAGAGCCGAAACATAAACACAGGCTGTTTGCTGTAGACTTAGCCCTTCCCTGCCCTGCCCTCCAGGACCCGTCACTAGCAAATTCTACTTCACTGATCCTGGTGTGGGACTCCACATGCTGGTAAGTGACACAGCCGGCTTTGCCATGCTTACCGAGTGGTGTGTGGTGATCCCTGTCTCCTGCAGGATCAAATCCAAATGCTAGAGTAGGACATTCACCACTCTTTTGCAGTCTGACCTTCATCTGTTTTTCTAGCCTCATATCTGGTCATTTCCTCTTCTTTCTCTAAATGCTCTAGACCAGGGGATGTCTCATAGTCATTCTGGATAAAGTGCCCAGGAGATTTTGAGGCCCTCTCACACAGTAACTGTAAGTCTACACACACACACACACACACAGTGCTCACACACAGTCCCACTCGCATATCTGTATGGACTCATACACATACTAGCACACTCTCACACTCAAAGTCCACACCCACACCCCTCTCTATCACACTGTAGAAGTCAGATTCCCCAAACACCTTGTAAGCTTCCATCTGTGCATTTGTTCCAATTTCCAGTGTGTTCTTTATCCTGCTGCTTAAGATCAGAGAACCTGATGCCTGGGTAACAGTTACAGTGCAGTCCAAAAGTGAAAAATCTGGTCTCCCAGATGTTTGTAGCTGGGGGAACCTCTTTCCCCGGGCGGACCTATGAGGATACTCAAACACATATGCAGAAATGCTTATGGAAACTTTCTCAGGGTGGCCCCAGACTAGAAACCCCACATCAGCGGTGGGATGGATAAGTAAGGATGGTATGTCCATACAATGGAATACTACCCAGCAGAGAAAATGAACAGAAGACTGCTGCATTTAAAAGCATGGCTGAGTCTCACAGACAAATCTTTTGAAAGAAGCCAGACACGGAAGAGTATGTACGATTTTCACCTTTAGGAAGTTCGGAGGCAGCCAGAATGACTTCAGGGTGATGGAAAGCAGAGCAGCAGGGCCTCTGCAGGGAGACTGACGGGAAGCAGTGAGAGGGAGGCCTCGGGGAGGTGGAGGTCTTTGATGTCTTCATCTTAGGAGTGCTTACGCAGTTGTGTGCCACTGTGAAATGGTGTACAGTTAACATGTGTGCACTTGAAAGTGCAGTTTAAGAAGCTAAGACAGAAGGAACACTGAGGCGGGTCCCATGGGCATCCTCTGGGGAAGGCCAGGTCAGACTCATCAGCTACCAGCCCTCTGGAAGGGCTCAGGCATTGTCACGGAGCCTGAGGGCTTGGGCTCGGGGCTGGCAAACCAATCCGCTGGGTTCTCTGGGGGCTCTCCTCAGTTACACAGACATACTTGGAGGGCAAACTGGCCTCTCTGTGCCTTTCCAGGGCCTGAGCGCTCCGCCATGGGAGACAGGCTTTCAAACATTTCTCCTTTGAGGACTTACAGGCAGGCTCCCTCTTCTGGCCCCAAAGCCCTGTGTGCCCTGTGCCTCCAGTGACAATCCTGTGTCTGCTCTGAACATGGCTCCCTTACTCCTTTGTGTGTTTGCACAAAGAGGAAGCCCTGAGGGCCCTTGAGGCCCAGGGGCGCTCAGCCCTCCTCCCAGGGACAATGGCAGAGCAAGGCCCGAATTAGCCGTGGGCAGGGGCCTTGCTCCTCTGGATCCCGCTCCTTGCTGGGCAGGGCCGTGACCCAGGTAGTGCCTGGCCACAGACCCCTGCCCCAGAAGCCTGGGCCACAGCCACAGCACCCCGATCCGCTCTGAAACAGACTCCTGGCTTCTCACTCAGCAGCCCCTGAAGACAAGAAGCCCCAAACAGGTTATTTCCTGAGCCTGCTTTCACTGTTTCTCTCTCAGTTCCTTTTTGAAGTACTTGAGTGGTTTTGCCCCCCGTGTAGTCTTAGGGGTGGATTCTGGGGTTGCAGAGTTCAGGTTGTCTTCCCTCCAGGAGGCTGAGCAGGCCTTTGAGATCCAAGGGGTTGGAGCTCAGGTCTTCCACAGAGTTTGAACCTGAGCTTCCCGTTGAAGTGGTTTCTGCTCTCATGCTTGACCCAGGGGGATGTGTAAGAAGTGAACAAGCACTTTGGCTCCATGGATTACTCAGTCATCTCCTGAGCAGAGCTGTTTCTTCACCCTGGGTTTGCCTAGCAGGCCCAGCGGGACAGGCTGTAAAGCCAGGCTAGAGGCAGCCTGGCCTGGAGTTATCGGTGGCCCGTCTTCTGAGAAGGCTGTCCCAGTCTCTGGAAAGATCTATACTTCTGGTGTACTGCAGATATAACCGTCTCCTCCATGCTCCCCATAGTGTTCAGGGGCCTCGCTGCCACTGTATCCCCATCCGCAACCTGGGCTGACTGGTCTCAGGCACTGACTCTGCCTGCACCTGGCTCCTTTGCCCTCAGGTCCTCGCCACTCCTGTGTGACTTCTCTCCCCACCTTTCCAGCCCCCCTTCTGGCTTCCCCAGCCACTGGTCCTGTGTCTGGAACCTGCCTCCTTGTTCTTTTCTCCCTATTGGTTTCGTGAACAATCAGCCTCCAACAGCCGTCGCCACACTGCGCCCGCAGGCCATGTTGCTGACTGACGCCTGCCTGTTTTTTGGGTACCTGTGGGACAGGGCAGCCTTGCGGGTGTCCACTCAGGACAGAGAGAGGACTCGGCATGGCTCTGGTCCCGGGGGGAATAAGCCCAATCATGTGACAGTGACACGGCCTTCCTTCTATGTCTCCAGGGGGCCAAGGAATTGTCATCATTTTCCTTTTTCAGAGTAAATAAATCTGAGAGAATTCTTCAGGCCTGGGGGGCCAGGGAGCCCTCCTCCTCCATGTGTGGGGGCTCAGTGCTGCCTGCCATGAGGTAAATGTAAGGCACTCTGTCCTTCTCCTGTCCTGGCATGGCTGGGTCTGGCTCTGGGTTTCCACCCTGCAGTGTGACTAGACACAACCAGAGGTCCCACCGAGCCAGACCCATCGTCCTTTCCCATGGGGCTCCAAGATGGCATGCTTGGCATCTGCCTTTCATATGGATCTCAGGTCTTCCCCTAAGAGCAGGGCCTGTTTCTCATGGGCCATGGAAACCCCAGTGGCAGAACCCTGAGTGGGCCCAAGGCAGCCCTACAGAGCATCATGGGTTGTAGAGGTAGACCACCCTGGGCTCAATACCATGTACTAGACGTGTTACATTTGGCACATTTCTCATCCTTTCTGAGCCTCTTTCCTCTCACATACAAGGACAATAGCATGTCCCTCATGGACATAGTTGCGAGACCTCAAGACAATAACAGAGTGCACAGACGAGGCATGAGGTAGGCTCACAAGGGCCATCTCTGTTGTTGCTCTGCTTTTATAAATGTTTGTTGAGTGAATAATTGCTCATTGGTCCATTCATGTATTTACTGAAGAGCTCTGTGTCATTCCTGGGCATTGACCATATTTGGCCTCCTATTTCTGAGAGTTTTCTCACAAGTGCTCCTTTTCACTCCGCAGCGGGGGTGGGAGCTCTTCCAAGGCAGGCGTGCCCCTATTTCTGTGCAGGCAAGACAGCCCCATCATGGTTCCCTAAGCTGAGCCAGGTTTGCAGTTGGGTAATGTCAACAAGACAAGCAATGCAGATAGTCACATGCCACATGAAAAGAGAGGTAGCCCACCTGAAAGCTATTCCTGAAGAGGGCTCATAGGAATCTGCCTCAGTCCAGAGAGATCCAAAGACAGGATGCAGGACTGTTCTGCTCCGAGCCTCAATGCGGAAGTCGCATGGAGACTTAGAAAATACATTTGGAGATTTGCCTGTGATGCTTGTTTGCAAGGAAAACTTCTCCATGGGGCCAGAATTAAGATCCCAAAGACCACAATAGGCTGGAAACACAGTTGAAAAGAATGGTGAAATGCTCTAAGTGTCAAATTCTGCCTTCACATTTAGAAAATTAGTTGTTTTAGGCAAGCAATGGGGAGACGTGGATCACCAGCAGTTAACCAAGAAAGATCTCCATGTTACCATGACGTGATGGTGCTCTACTTCTGTTGAGTAGGATATTTAAACATTTGCTGATCTTCAAAGGTAGTGTCTGTGTGGTTGGCTACCCACATTGTCATGGTGGGTCCTCCCTCATACCTGCTTGAGGAACAGCCAGAAAGGCCAAGTGGCTGAAAACAAGTGGGCATGTCTTGTCCTGCCCCAGGTTCCTCCTCAGTAGTCCGCCTCCCCACACAATACCTGAAGAGTGTTTCTCTCAGATCCACCCTCCCCTGTTCTGCACCCCAAGCCCCAGCTTCCTCCTTCCCTCCCAGCCTAGGCTCCATGGACTCCAACACAGCAATCCCCAAACCCATCTCCAGATGCCAAGACCCAGCTTTACAACTTCCACCTAGTATGGTGGCACCAGATCCTCTCCAGGCATACAAGATTCCAGCCACCCAAACTTCCACACACTGCCTTTCCTAGCCCAGGACCCCTATGCAAGGACCCATAGAGCTCCTCTTCACTCTTCAAAACTCAACTCAAATGGTCCTTGCTCCATCAAACCATTCCCTGAGCCTTACAAATCTGTTCATGTCAACGTACAGGGCTTCCAGCATTTTTTAAACTTGTTCCCTCCTCTGTCCAGATCAGGATCCTTCAAGTCAGGGTCCTTCTCTTGTCCATTTTTAATACCCTTAGCACTTAGCAAAGTGACTGCACAGTGAGTGCTTAATAAATGTTTGCAGGAGTGATAGCTTGTCAGGAGATTAGCACCGGCATCAACCAGGAGCCATTTTCTGCATCTAACAAAATGCAGTGACAGTCCAGAGCCAGCGGCTGTTTGGAGGACTTGGAGGCACACTGAGAAGAGGCAAAGAGTGGGAGGAAATGGGGTTGGACTGGTTCTTAACTTTAAAGACAAATCATGTGATGTTTAGCAGGGTACTAACCCAGAGACTGGCTGTCTGAAAGTAGCAGAAAGAATGTGGTCGCCTTGCTCCTGGATTTTGGAGTTTGCCCAGATCTTCCTTTATTAGTCCTCTCCCAGGTCAGCTGGCACCTCCCCTCGCACCCATGCACGTTTACTGGGTCTCACTTACTCCCCAGTGGACTGCAGGGTGCACAGACTTGTCCCCTCACAGCTGTGTGCCACTGTCTGTCCCACTTGCCCTGGACTCCCTGGCTGCGTGGGTCCAACTCCTGCCTGTCCGAGGACACAGTGGAGGAGGGGATGGGGATCCCTTTGTCTCACTTCCAGGCTTCAATCACACAGCTCCAGAGGCTGAGCTCCACACCCTTTCGGCCATCTCCCACCCCTCTCTGGGAGAGAGCCCCGGTTTGATCTCTGCCCCTGCTTGGGTGAGGGCTTCCTCCTTGCTCCCACCAGGCTCGGCACTCACTTCTGTGTAGGGACTGTTCACATCCACTCAACCTGAGACATGCTGCAGGCAGGACTCTGTCTGTCTCCTTCCCCAGGGCTTAGTATTCAGAGAAGGTACAGTGGCAGGTTGCAGTGGGAGAGGGAGCCCCCCACCCAGGAAACCTGGCTTTCTTGTGCTCTGCGGATGCAGATATGCAGATGCATAGGTGAGGACTGTTCATCTGATGGACAGGGGGTGACGTTGGTAGAGGAAGGCTGTGCTGTCAGTGTGGAACAAACCCAGGCCCAAGGGCTGGACACACTTGTCAGGGAAGCCCTGTTCCATCTTCACAACAACAGGCAGGCCTGCTGGGGTGCAAGTGGTGCTCTTTCCTTCCCTCTGGTGTGTCTCTTGTCAACCTTTATTCAACAGACACACATTAATGCATTTCCTTGTTTTATGCTTTTGCATTTAGACATACAGATAAGGGGAAGGCCCTCTGGGTTCCCTGGAGGCATGGGAAAAATGGGAAAGCAAGTCGATCGAAGTGGGCCAGCTCATGGTCTTGATGAGAATTTATTCAGCTCACATGTGTTGGGATGATGGCTGTCCTTGGCCTCACCTGAAAGGGGGCAGGTTGACTCTGAGACTTTACCTGGGGACCCCACACTCCAGAGATAAAAGGACCAGATCCCTAGGGGTTTGAGTTTAGGGAAGGGAGTACCTGGAAGCCAGCTGTGGTGCAGAAAAAGAAGTTGGGAAGAGGGGTGATGAGTGTAATATTTGAGGTATTGTACCGGCTGTGACAGGTGAACCCTGAGACCGTACGGCTCAACCACAATAGAGGGTCGTATCTGGCTGTTCTGGTTGGCCAGGCTCATGCAGGCAAAAGGGAGACCCTCCAATGGGGCTGTGCTATCTTTAACATGTGGGAGTGAGGACAAATTGGGAGTTTCATAGGTCAGGCCTGGCCATGGACGTCAGACCACCACCCACAGGCTGTGGCCAGTCACATAGCTACCTGACCACAAGGTCACTGGGGACCCAGGAGTTTGGAAAGAGTGGATCCTCCTGACAGGAGGGGCTGCCAATTTAGCATGTTAATTTTGTTCACTGTGTGTTTCATTAACATAAGAAGGAAATAACATGAAATAACAGGCCATGTTCAGAGGACCCCTAAGGAAAATTCTTCCTCCGTGGAAGTGTCCCTTCCCCACCAGCCTGTGAAGATCTTCCATTGTGTGGCAGAACCACGATAAACCTGGACGGGTGAGTGGCTCTCTGGTGAAGAGCCAGGAAAGGGATACATGTCAAGTGGTTATAAGAGTCTAGGCAACGCTTTGGTCAGCTTTATGTTGGATGAGGCACCCCGAGGGGAGAGTAGTGAAAGGGAAGAGATAAAACCCAAGGGATCGCAGGGGACAATTGATGAGTGGTCCCTGCAGAACAGCTGGGAGGGGACGAGGGCCTACCTTGAGGGACAGGAGAGAAACCTGCCCTTCAGAGGGAGGAGGAGGTGAATGGGGAAGGTTCTGGCACACCGAGGCCTGTGGGGATGTTCAGAGTTTATGCTGATTTGCCCTGCTCTCCGCTACTCGGCAGATTATTTGTTGAGAATGACAAGGTTTGGGACTTAAGAACAGAGGCCACATGGGGGCTGTTCCAGGGAAAGATGGTGAGGGGTAAGGAGTATGGGAGAGTTGCTACTGGGGTTGGGGCCCAATCATGTGGGGGTGCTAGTGGGACATGTGTGCCGGGCTGCCGGGTGCTGTGGGAGGCTGAAGGCACTGGCCACCAACTATGGAGCCAGAATGGAGGGCAGTTTGGAAAGAAAAGATGACTCCAGGGAGAGAAGGCTCCCGGGCTATGGGTAATGATGGGAGGAAGCCCAGATCCAAACAGATTGAGGGACTGGAAAGTGGAATTTGAAGGTTTAACATGTGCTGAAGTCCATTTTCTCTCCCTCTGACACTCCAAATGCATCAAAGACAGCTCTGCCATTCATTGCCCCACACTTAGCTAGATGCACCCCAGAGTGGCTTCTGCATAAAGCCTATTTCTTAAACCAGGAGCCGAAGCATGGGCACATAGTGGATGTGTCCTCTGGATCCTGCTGCCTTAGGACAGCTCTGCTCTGTCCTATTTCCTGCCCTTCTGCTGCTCCCACGTGAATCCTTCGTGACCTCCCAAAACTGTGTGTGGTCCTCACCAACCTGAGGGAAGGAGTCCCAGTCCTCAGGGCACTAGAGGCCTGGAGCCCCTGCATGCATGTCTCAGGACAGCTGTATTCTGGATGGTGAGAGAGATGGAGGAACAGGGCCAGGCTCCAGAAAGTAAGCTGGGGGACAACCTCATCCCAGGGCCAGTGGGAGCCCAGAGAATTCCGACTTTGGGGAACCAGACCCTAGACCTCTGTTGGTGCCAGTACTCATAAACCCCAGTCTTGGTGTTGAATGAATCCTACATGGTGTTAGGAAGAATTGTTGATGGGATGCTGTTTCTAGATCCTGGAAAACCGATGGAGACAGAAATGAAAGTCTTGAATTAGCCAAATAAATGAATGCCTAAATCTGTAGGGGTAGTTGTCAATGACAGCAGCTTCTGACTTGGGAGTCCTTGTCTTTGGCACAATTACAATGCACATTGTTAGTTTGGTTCTAAGCTTCAGTTGATTACAATGTTGACCTCTGTTTGTAGCACGGTTGTCTCCTTGTCACTTCAGAATTTACAAAAAGAAAATAGTATTTTGACCCTGCATCTCAAAAGATGGTATTAAAGCATTTGGTAATGACTCCTTAGTACAACTGGCAGCTTTCACTGGGAACCAGCAAACTCAGAGGTTACTCACTGTACGTGCTCTGTACTGCTCCATGCCTTGGATTTGCCATCTCCCGATGTGAAGAAGAGATTGCTCATGATTTCTTCAACTTCGTCTTGGTGCTCCAGCTCCTTGCCTGGGGAGGGCAGCATGTTTTCAGGGAGGAACATGAAGAGGGTGTGTGGCTTCTAAAGGAATGCCCATGCCCAGGTTCCTGAGGAAAGCCGCAGAGACACTGATGCTCAGAGACCCTCTTCCTCCCCTCAGTGCCCTCCACAGACCCTACACTACCTGGGATCCAGGGTGGACAGACTCACAGGTGTGTTCCTGGTTGGGGAGTGCTTGTTCTTTGTCACCACTCTTGGCCTCTGTGTCTCCCCCCTCCTTTCAAGGGCTCTCCTTGCTCCTCTGAGGGAAAGCCAGCATGTCAGGAAGTAATATGGGCAATGGGAGAGGAAAAGGGACTTCTCAGGTTCTTGACAGCTGCCAAGGACACAGCCAGCCATTCCCCATACTCACAGCTGCCCAGCGAGTGGGAGTGAGTGGCTCCCAGGCTAAGGGGCTCACATGGATAAAGGGCATTGTCTGCTTACTTTTGATTTCTTTCCCTTATTCTTATTCCCTCATTCTTTACTGTCTACAAATCATCAGCTCTGCTAACTTGTATGAAGCATTGGCAGAAACGCCCCAGTGCTAACATGGGGATTTTTGTCTCCCCGACTCTGCTTCTCTCTCCCCAAGCGCTACTGTCAGGGCTGTTAGAAGCTCAGAGTGTGTGTGGACAGGTGGGGATTAGAAACAGTGATGCTGATGCCAGGTACTTGCTGGGGACCCACAAAAGCCCCCCAAGTATCAGGTTAGCAGCCTGATAAGGCAGTAATAACATTTTACCCTGATTCACACTTAAACCAACGATGTTCAACCTCCTCTTCACATTTTACTGCGAAGCAATGAGGTGAGTTGATGTGGCCGCAGCCTTCCCACAGCTCTCCTGCCCTTGGGGCCTCCCTCCTGGCCAGGTCTGCTGCTGTGGGAGCCAGTGGGTGGGCCTGACCCCAGATCCTTCCACAGAGGTGGCATATTTTCTCTATGTAGCACATTTGACCAAACCTCACCCATTCTTTCCTGCAGAGAAATTTCGTTTGAAGCACGGTGCTAGAATCCTTGCTGTCTGAGGAAGGAGATAAAAGCAGCCTCAGCGAAGGGAACTGGCAAGTAAGAAGTGCAGAGCCATCACAGACAGGCAGAAGGGAGCAGATTACGCCTCTGACTGGGGCAGTGTGGTGGCTGGTTTGAGTGTCTTGGGGAGTTTAACTCAGACATCGTGTTTCCATCCCGGAGTTTGACTGGAGTCTTTCTCGTGGCCTCTGTATGTCTCCTTAACACCGATGTATATACCATAGTCCTAGTACATATTCCAATATGCTCGTCTACGATTTCTGTCTTCTGCATTGTTTCTGGTTCTGTTTCTACTGACTGATTTTTCTCCTCTATAAATAACTATAAAATAGATTTGTAGATTGCATTTTCCTGCTTCTTTGCATTCCTGATATTTTTAATTAGATACCAACTTTGTAAATTGTGCCTTTTCAGATGCTGGGTTTTTGGTTTTTTTTATTCCTATAAATATGCTTAAGCTTTGTCCTGGGATGTCGCTAGGTCACTTACAAACAGTTTGATGCTTTTGAGCCTTGCTTTTAAGCTCTGGTCTGTAGGACTATGGCAGCCTCTAATGTAGAGCTAATTATCCCTACTTCTGAAGCTATAATCTTCTCCACTCCATGACCCGTGATTTACAAGGTTTTTCAATCTTGAAGGTGGGAATGCAAACTGTGCCCAGCTTTGCGTGAGCCTCAGGAATTGTTCTGTCTTCCCCTTTGGGTGGTTCTTTCCCTGGCACTTTCCTCCTATGAATGTCCTCATCAGTACTGGGCTACAGACTTGACAGGGGCACCCCTCCACAGATACCTCCTTTCCAGGACTCAGGTCCATGGACCCCAGCCACTGTGGCCTCCCCAACCCCCAGACTCCATCTTCCCAACTCAGGGAGAAGCCCCAGAGCCCAGGTGAACCAGAGGCCTCACGCGGCAGGCCTCACCTCTCTCGACAGCTACTGTCCTGAGCTGCTGATACCCCATGTCTGAAAGCCATGTTTTGTAGATCTGCTCTCAGCATGTCAGGCAAGAAGGTAAACATGATCGTTGTTCCGCCTTGGCTAAGTGGGTGTTAACCTGGGACGTTTTAGGGATTTTGAAATAAGGGCAACAAGTATTATGTTTTGTACTATAGACTAGTATGGTGTGGTATGTCAGCTGTATCTCGGGAAGACAGGGGAGAAGGTAGATGGGGCTGAGAAAGTTAGGCTCACAGGGGTATTTTTGGCAGAACAGGAAAGCTGGAGGTCAGCTGAAGCTGTCCGTGCTGCCTGTCCCCATCTCCAGTGCTGAGAGTAAGTAATCAAGGACTTTTTAAGAAAGATGAACTGGTGAAAGCCTTTGAGGTAATTATTCACTACGGATACTGGTGACGACCAAGTTCCAAACACTGGCATGTGGTCCAGCTTTGAAGGTGAGCCAGAGGGTGTGTTTGTCACACTGCTGGTGTTTTCCTCCGTTTTCTCCTTCCCCTGTGGCCCTGCTTCCCACCCAGCTTCTCTCAGGACACCTGAGTTCACCATGTCGGAGGCAATGTGGGAACAAGACCCCAGAAAGGACATGGGAAAGAAACTTCTCAGAGATTTCTGCCAGAGACTGTTGGGGGACAGGGCTTTGCCATTTTGTTTAAAGTCTGTTTTATATTTACTTGCTGCTAGCTCGTTTCTTACGAGCTTCTACAGCCCTGCATGGCGCGTGGTGGGGATTCCTCCCCACCTGGACTTGGCTCTGAATCTGCCTGCATTTCTGTCCAGGTGCGGACCGCGCCTTCCTGAAAACTAATGCACTTAACAGAGTACCGTGCAGTCACCCAAGAGAGCACTGGCCGAGGAAGGCTGTGGGCGCAGCAGACAGGACTGACTGGGAGTCAGGCAGGGCAGGTCCTGGTGTTCCATGTTTTCTCTGCATCTGAGCAAAGTGGTCTGGGAGGCCAACTCCTAAACCCACAGGGAGAGTAAGAAGGGTGCCTTGCCTTCACCCCCATTTCCCTTATTTTACAGTGGAAGGCATAACACAAAGAAATGAGACAATTCCCCAGGAGAGTAAGACTTCAGTTTTGTGCATTTCGCCCAGCCACGGTCTGGGTCGGCATGTTTTTCTCCCATCCTCTGCACCCCCGGGCTTGAGGCATGCACACACGTGTGTGATCATTGGGGGTGTCCCTAAGAAAGAGAGACAAGTGCGTAGGTCCCAGCACACCCTGCTTTCTTGCTTCCCTAACTTTTTTTGAATTACTTGTGCAGTTAGCATCTTATAGTATAATATTGTACATTCCATAGTTTCTGGGTTTGTTGTTACTGTTGTCTCCCTAACTACAAATGTAAGAAGCCAGACCCTGCAGCACATAATTTTTTTCCATTCTCGGTCTTGGCGTGGTGCTGGCACAAAATAGGCAATGTATACATTTGTGTGGTTGCTGGGTTGCGAGCCAGTATTTCACACAAATAATCAAAGTAAGAGGACAGACCCATGGCTGCTTCTGGAAAGATCTTGGCTGGGATGCTTTCAGCACATAGGACTTAGCAGGTCCCCGTGAAACCACCTGTTCTTGCTCACTGGTCTCACCAGGAGTGTCTATGGGGACACAGAGGAACCCCACAGTCTTCCCCACACCTGAGAGGTGCAGCTGCCGGCCAGCCAAGCAGAAAGCAGAAAAGGCTTATGTGAATTTCCATCTTCAAGAGACAAGTAGGGACTGAAAATGTCTCCACCTGGGGTCAGCTGAAAACGCAAGTGACATTAGTAAAGAGCTGCCATTCCTCCCCCATGTCCAAGCCTGTCACCTGTGTTGTGGCCTCCAGCTCATCCTGTGGGAAACCAGGCATGCCCACAGTCGTACTCACTGGTTTTGCCTCCGGCTCCTGCTGCTTTCCTTCCTTCCCTCACAGGTTACTCTTGCGGGCTGTCTTAATGCGGCATACGGAGGAGGTGAAGTTTGGTTCTTTTCTGACCGAACTGGGGCCCCTCCACGGGGCCTTCTGTGACCTCAGACTGTTTCTGTGTTCACCTCCTGTTATCAGGGAGACAAGGGAGTCTGGCTGCTCCCCCATAGGCTGTCCTGAGCTGTCTTCTCCCAGCCACCTTCCCTCCAGCACAGCTGTACCCTGCTGCCTGAACTCAGCTTTTCACATTCCTATCCTGTCTCTTCATTTCTGCCTTTTGGAGTAGTCCAGGCCCGTGGCTCAGAAACTTCAGTGAACATCAGAATCCCCGGGAAAGCCCTGGGCCACAGGGAACCTGATGGATACAACAGGTCTGGTGGGCCTCAGCCTAAGAAAGAAGTTGGGGAGGAAACCTGTTTTATCAGATTCCACTTAGTCCCAAGGGTGGGCCTGGGCCATTGATGTGGGAGCCCCCCTCCCCCTGGGGCGGGTCGTGATGGTGGTAGCTGTTTTTCAGATGTGACAATGAACGCATATTTAGCCATGGAAAGATTTGACTGTGAGTGTTAATAAGGTGACAGTGGAATATGTCTTGGCTGAGGTTCAGGGCCTGTGTTTAGTGCAGAAGGAACAGCAAGTCTGGTTGTGCAGCGGGAGCAAACACACCCATCTGGAGTCACTGGAATTGTTGGGGAACTCTGGTGTCTTCCCTCCAGAGCTGACCAAGCTTTAGTGGAGAGATTTGGCCTGTAGGTCCGAGCTGCTGCCTCACCATTAGTTCTGGATCTTGGCAATAAATTATTGCTAAGACTGACCCTGGGGGCCTGTTGGAAAATGCCTCCGACATTGCTGTCCTGTTCTCTCCTGTTACCTTTTATTAATCCTTCCTGTTTGGAAAGGAGGGGGTGTAAATTGCTGGTGCCCAGGACCTTTTTAAGATTCAAGTAAAATCCTCCATGCTATGCATGTGCCATCAGGGGACTTTCCATAGCTACCGCAATTCAACCGATTATTGCAAAATGAGAAAATGCAGCTTATTCTGGCTTCATTTGGGTTCTGCTTGATTTACTCAGAGAAACTCAAGCCATTCTCTGTTGCTTTTATTTCTTTCCAATCTCCAAAGTGAGAACAATTAAGAGTTACAGTTAGAAGCTATTGAGGACTTTCCTTCTGTTGCAAGCAGAGACAAAGACTCAGTTTGTCAACCACACTTTTCCAGATGTCTCTGTTTTCAGTGACTTTCTTGCCTACCGCTCTGCCCAGAGACCCTCAGTGTACTGCAGGGCTATGTGAGCCTCCCTGGGAAATCTCATGTTAATGAGATCCTAGAAGCTTCCAAGTCACCACAATACTTACTCTCGGAGCTGGCCCCTCTAGGTAAAGACAGCCTATCCTCTATACCACAGCCCTGCCCGGAGGAGTACGCTGGCTGGTGTCTCCAACAAGAGCAAGGGCAGCCACATTCTGTCTTGCCGACTTCAACTGTAAAATAGAACTACATCTGCCCATGCCAGGGTCGTTGTCAAGTGTTTCCACTACCACGGCGCTCCACAGCCTCTACCTTTCAGACCACCGTTCATTTCTTCATTCACACCCATCCCTTCTGTGCATTCATTCACTGAGCACCTGCTATGTGCCAGGCCCTAGGGATACTGTTGCCTACCAAACAGAAGAGAAATGTTTTGAAACCCACACTCTAGTGGGAGGAAACCAACAATAGCAGAAAAAAGCAAATTCTAGAGGGTAGTATGTTCTCTGTGGAGGAAAATAAAGCTGGCAAAGGAGGAGAGCGAAGCTGAGGTGGAGGGGACCAATTTTAAGTAGCATGCCTGGAAGGCCTCACTGGGGACACAACCTATGGGTGAGTGCTGCAGGTTCCAGGTGGTGGCCTGAGCTGGCTCGTGGCTGAGGGACAGTGATGGCCAGGGTGACAGAGCAGGCTGAGTACAGTGAGCTCAGGGAGCAGTGGGAAGCAGGCCTCTCTGAAGATGTCAGTGTTTGCTCCGAGTGGTTGGGTCTGGGTTGGGGTCCATCTCTCTTCAAGACCCACTCCCCATTCAGTGCACACAGCCTTTGTCACTGGGTCCACTGACTCTCCCTAACCACGTCCTTTTCATTCATGCCCACTCCTGCCTCAGCCTAGGGGGCTTTGCTAGTGTAACATGAATGTAGAAAGAACCTTCTAGACTCGAAGTTTTCAAGTTGCGGTGGTCAGAAACCCATAGGTTCTTGGGCGTCACCTCTCCCAGCCCCGCTGTGCTGCATGTTATCTCTAAGATCCATCTCACACAGTGACCAGAAAAAGGTAACTTTAGTGGCCTCACTCCTGCTAAGCCTCCTCTGGGGCCCGTGTCTCTTAGAATCAATACAGACTCCTCACTGCACCCAGCAGACCCATGGAACCTTCCTGGCCTCTGCCCAGCCCTGCTCACTGCCTCCATGGTGCTGGCCTCTCCCTGCCTGACAGAGAGCAGGGGCTCAATCACAGCACCAAGCCACTGGGCTCAGCCCCTATCTGCTGCTCACCAGACTTTCCCCTCCCCGTGCCTCAGTTTCCGCATCTGTAACCTGTGTGCTCAAGTGTGGATTAAATCAGGAATGTAAGTGAAGTACGTAGAACACAGGCTAGCTCAGGGTGCGAATCGGGTGTTAAAAATGGCATTGCCTCTCACCTTATCATCAGACCCTTGTGTAGAGAGCAGGGAGAGGAAGCACACAGGTCTTCCTGCAAAACTGTGTTTTACTGCTTAAGTGTGGAGGCCTATCATATGAGGAAAAAATAACTTCAACACTTTGAAAAATGTATCTGGAGTAGGCTTCTGTTTCATTCAGAGTGAAAGAAAACAGTTGTTTGGAGAATGGGTGTCCATGCACTGGGTAGGGCAAGGGAGCCTGGTCTGGAATAATCAAGCTTTTAGAAATGGGGCAACGGAGTCTCAGGTGGGTGCTTCAGTGCAGGGCTGCACCAGTCATGCACCAGTCACCTGCAGCGGAAGGCCGCTTGCTTTCCCAGCCAGCTACCCAGGCCAGAGGCCTATGCCGGCCAACCACGGAAGAGGAAGCGAGGGCGAGGGCCGGGACCAGGTACAGAAAAACACTCCCAGGGGGCCCATTTACGCTTCTGTAAACCTTTTTATGTTTGGAAGGGGATGAAGGTGTAGTTGAAACTCTGCTCTTATTTGTGTTTCTCTTGCTAAATTGACAACCCAGTTCATATGTTAACATGTTCTTAAATATATAAATTTGGGAGAGAATTGGTTGGGTTATCCTTGGGGTTTTTTTGGTCATAAGAAGTGTTCATACCCTGTTCTTGGATGCAGCTGAGGAAAAAATGAATGTCTGAGAGATGGAAACTCAAAGGTTAACTTTATTATAGATAAATCTTAGTAGGAGAACATCGATCAGCTCTGGAAGCAGGGGAACTTGCCGGTTCCTCAACCCCCTCCAACCCCGGCACTGAGGATGGACCTTGGGACTGCCACACCCACCAGAGTAGAGACTGATAAACCAACCTCCCCCCCAGAATTGCTGCCCCCTCCAGGGCCTACAGCTTTGGAATGGAGCACCACCACCCAGTCCCTGGAGATGAACCAGGAACAGGGGACATCTCTGTCCACTGGAGATAAACACTGAGCAGTCACAGATGAAACTATGTGGTTTCTGTGCTTTGTTTTAACATACTCCAGAAAATCGGGGCCCCTGGGTGGCTCAGTCATTAAGCGTCTGCCTTTGGTTCAGTTCATGATCCCAGGATCCTGGGGTCGAGCCCTGCATTGGGCTCCCTGCTCAATGGCAAGCCTGCTTTTCCCTCTTCCACTCCCCCTGCTTGTGTTCCCTCTCTTGCTATGTTTCTCTCTGTCAAGTAAATAAATAAAATCTTTTAAAACTAATAATAAAATAAAATACTTCAGAAAAATCAGTGGAGGGGGGCATACAGCTCATAGAACAAGAACAGCAGAATAGTGTGTTTGCTGAAGCTGGATGACGGGGGAGCATCCTTCTACTTCTGTGTCTGGCATAAAAAGTGAACAAATGCCACACCTTTCCACCCAGCAGTCAGATGGGGAGGTGATGGGAGCAGAGGTCGAGCAGAGCACTGTTCCAGCACAGGCCTGGCATGTTTGTTTGTTTGTTTGTTTTTTCTTCCAACTCTAATTTGTAAGGTAGAAGCGGTCAGAAAGGACAGGTAAGCCACAAGGCACACAGTGGTAAGCACCAGGGGGGCTTGGCCCGTGGGCCTCGTTTGCCGGCCCCTGCTCCGTCCTCTGCTTAACCTCTCTTGGCTTCCATTTTTCTCCCATTTGGGCCCGGATTTCTTTCCCCCTTCTGAGCTCTCCAAGCCCCTATGGGAGCACAGTGCCAGGAGAAGCTTCCTGAGGCTTTGGTGACAGCCAGGTCTGTGCTGTCATCAAGACACCACCACTCAGCCAGGGCCAGAAACTAAGCTATTGGGGGGAGGGAGGGCTTTGATAGACCTCTCCTGAAACGTCATACTCCAGAAAAATACTGCATCTCACTAGACTAAAAAACACCAAAGCTTTATGGCACTTCGCACATTTTTTACAAAACGGGAAAAAAAAGTATGTCAGTGCCACAACTCAGGAAGTATCACTGTAGGTCAGTCAATATCCCAACCTAATCCGCTGTTTTGTTTTGTTTTTAATAACTTTGTGATTGTAAAAATAACACCAGGCTATTGTTCAAAACAGGAAAATTCAGAAAAACACAAACAAAGAAATTAAAATCACCTATAATCCTACCAGTAAATATAAATATGTGTGTAGGAAAAAAATGAAATGAAATGTTGTTAGCATATTGTTTTATTTCCTTTATTCTTTTCTATGTATAAATTTGCATATATTGTGAATGTATTTAGGATTGTGCTGCATCAGTATTTCCACCTCGCTTTTTTTCACTGATTTGTGAGGCTTCTCCAGTGACATTGTTGCAATAGCTTCAAAGCCTTTGGGCCCTATAGTCTGCTGTCAGCACAGTAGTCAGGGGATCCTGCTGCGTACATATCAGATGTCCCTCCACTGTGGGTGGTGGGTGTATGCAAAGCAGGGTGTGAGTTTCAGCTCCCAGAGGGTTGAATGGGCACCCAGGTGACAGCATGGGACCAGCTATTGAGATCATACTCAGTGAGTAGCTGTTATGACATACACATGCACGTGTTAGCTGCATCTGTCCATTGACTAGGTGTTTGTTGAGCATCTACTGCCATGCCCAGCACGAAGCTCATTAACCGTCTGCAATGTGAGATGATTATTTACAAGTGGAAGATGTAGGCTCCAAATTTCAAAACTCTATCAGCTCTGAGATCTTTTTTCTTTTTTAAAAGATTTTATTTATTTATTTATTTGGCAGACAGAGATCACAAGTAGGTGGAGAGGCAGGCAGAGACAGAGGAGGAAGCAGGCTCCCTGCTGAGCAGAGAGCCTGATGCGGGATCCCAGGGTCCTGGGATCATGACCTGAGCCAAAGTTAGGTGCTTAACTTACTGAGCCATCCAGGTCCCCCACCCCCCCACACACATTTAACCCATGCAGATGGGGGAAAGCAGACTTTTATTTCTCAGCAGGGAAGCGTCTCTCTTTTCCTCTTGATGCCAATGGCTTTCAGCCTTTTTAGATTACAACTCAGGATGAGAAATGCATGGTACATCCCGACCAGGATGCACACCATTGTGTATGTGAAACTAAAGCAACATCTCCTGGAACTACTTTTACCCTTAGTGCATGTGATGCATTCTGTATTTTCTCTTTTAATCTGGTTCATTTAAAAAATAATACTGGCCAGGCCCCATTAAAATTGACAGTTTGAAAATGACTGCTCTTAGCTAGAGATCTTCAAAGTAGGGTGCACGATGGGGCACCTTGGTGGCTCAGTCCGTTAAGCATCTGCCTTCAACTCAGGTCACGATCCTGAGGTCCTGTCGAGTCCCGCATCAGGCTCTGTGCTTGTCAGGGAGTCTGTTTCTCCCCTCTCTCTGTTCCTCCCCACTCCATTTGTGTTCTCTCTCTCTTAAATAAATAAATAGAATCTTAAAAAAAATAAAAATAAAAAAATAAAAAACCGCACACCAAAAAGGAGTACATGAAGCTCTGTGAGCAAAGAAAGGAAATATTAGTACTTTCTTCAAATTTATTATATTTTTGACTTTTAAATTTCAGTTTCTCTTATGTGCGTGTTTTCTAATGTATGTAATATAGTGGTACGCTAGAAAATATATGTAATTTACTGGATCTGCATGCCTCGAAGTACTTTACTGCTGGGGGTAAATGTTACAGGGCCAGGGAATGGGCCACCTCACTGGCCTGGCCCTGGGACCCAGCAGTGAAGCTGCCACCTGCCTTCCAAATTCTGAATTCTGTACCAGCCTCATCTCTTTGTTTCCCTCCTCCTCCTTTCTCAGCTGCCTGAGATCTGTGACTTCCTCTGGTGCTGATCTGAGGTGGTCAGAAATGCTTTTGCAAGCCCAGCACAGACAGGGCACTCTCTGGGGATGGGGGCACCTCTGCGGGAGACCATACGCCCCCCTGCAGGGACAGACTGACCTCCTGCCACCTTCTAAGCAGAGATGTCCCCTCCGGGGTTCTTACAGAAAATGGAGAATAAATGGTGCCTTTGTGTTCCTCTCCTTGGTGGAAAAACAACCATTTTTTTTTTTTCCTTCTGAGTTTTATCTTCAGGCAAAATTATGACAGGGTCTTTACACTCATCTCCAACTTTCAGTTAGTGGTCCCTTTGCTTACAGGACACACCCTGGTAAGGTGCTAATCATAACTCTTTGCTGCTTATGAGCCTTTTGCTGAGTTTCACACATTTTTAGAAATGAATGAAGTTTTGTTTGCTTATATTAATTTGTATCAGACTCTTTGGAATCTTCCTTTTTGTGGAATTTGATACTGAACCAAGAGTGTGATGGCTGGCACAGGCAGGGATCATAACCCATGATTAAGAGGTTGATTAGAGAAGGGGTAGCCTCATTCCTCATGGTAATTGGGGTGAGTGCCCGAGAAGAAACGTGTGACAACTTCGAGCAGAGGCTGAGGGACAAGAAGGAGGGCGTGTGTAGCTCTGATCTTGGTGGATGGACCAACTCCCCAAGGAGGGGCACACTGCCTTTCTAACTCAGGACCGCTTGGGAGCCCACATGGCGGCGGTGGTGGTGGTTAGGTCATTGCTGGGCTCACTACCACATCACTGGTGTCCGTAGAGAACCACGGTCTCCCCAGACTCTCAGGAAGGTGCGGTCAGGGCAACTCAGAGGCCACAGAGGGTTACATCGTAATGTCACTCTGGTCTGCAAGAGGGCAAGGGGCGGGGCAGTTTGCCCAAGTGGCCCCTAGCCACGTCTGCTGCCCCCTGCTGGGAGCAGCCAGGGCCTGGAGGTGTTGGGGAAACAGCCCCGCTCTATAGGCTTGTCCAGGGACCCGGGCAGTGGTGCCACCTACCCAGGGGAAGTAGCCCAGCCTCTGACAGAGTTAGAGCTCTGTCCAGCCTGTGACAATGGGATGTTGAAATGAGTACCATTCCCCACCCTGTGCGTTAATTCTTAGGATTATCTCATCCAAAATCCTCGCCTGCACTTAGTCTTTGTGAGTAAGGTCAGGCAGTTCTCTGTGAATTTCAGGTCCACACCTTTGTCTTAACTGCTGGATATTTCTTGTTTTAAACCTCAGTTATCTGAATAATTTCTTCAGTTCACCAGCCCACTTTGGCCAATACAGGCTCACCTGTCCAATCTGTTGCCTTGAGAAGGGAACACGGCGAGAACAGAATGGGAGGCAAGCAGTGGCCCTGTGCTGGGTGGGATGCACGCAGGGCATGCCAGCACCCAGGGATGAGCGCTGCCATTACGCCATTACAGCACCCAACACCTCATAAAATGTTTAGTTCTGATATGGAGACCCCTTCAGAGGTTAATTAAAAAAAAAAAAAAAAAAAAGCGTCTCCCATAGCAGATGCACAGCAAGTATGTATTCCGTGAATGGGAGAATGTCAGTGTAGAGGGTTAGCACATGACATTACAAATGTCTAGAGTTCAACATTCCAATAAATAAAAAATTTAAAAAAAAAAAAGCTTGGCATTGTTAACAGGCCTGTGAGGTCACCACCCATTTAAAATAAAAAGGGAAGGAACAGAAATAGCCTCCCACCCTTGGTAACTGCAGCCAGGGTCCTCCCAGGGTGAGCATTTGCCTGACCTAATGTTCATGCTCCCAAAAAAGGTCTGGTTTTTAAAGGCCCATGTTTGAATCTCTAAACGGAACCCAACCCCCTCTAATTGCCAAAGGCATAGATATACCTCAATGACTATAATAATTTTTTAACCCAATGATATAGCAAGATCAGAAAAGCATCTCCGCACTCTGCAGTAAAACGTGAATGATGGTAGAGCCAATGAGATGTAGTAGAAAGGGTGTGAGCCACTTGTTAACTGTGTGATGTGGAACAAGACACTTACACTTTTCCTCTGAGTCTCAGTTTTCTTCTCTGTAAAATGGCCGTATTGACCTTGGATGGTCAATACAAAGGTCAGATGAGCCTGGTGGTGATGAAGGTGGGTCTCTCTTGTGTTTGGCTGGTGATGTCACCAGGCCACTTGTCTTGACTTGCTCAGTCAGTGGTCGAGAGCTCTCCTTCTGGCAGCCTTTCTCATCAGTGGCCCGAGGTGTATTCCAGATAGAGCCTTCAAGGAGGAGGGTGAGGGGTGCCAGAGCTGAAAGCAAACCATGCTCTTCTCACTCACCCCTGCTGTTGATCTAGTCTCGTAAAGAAGGGAGTATTTTATAAATAAGCTCAGATCAGAATGCAGTCAGCCTTCTGTGCCTGCCGCCCTCAGTGAAGTGGGAGGTTCCTGAGATTTTTTTTCTGACAAAAGCTGAAGGCAGGTAAAGACCACTCTCCCTCCATTCCTGAATTTATGAAGTTCTCTGGAATAATAGGCCAGCTGTAAGGCATGGTGACCTGTGCTCTGCTGAGCCCACAGGGGTGGGAGCCATGCTTTAAAGGCAGACACCAAGCAAAAGCTGCTGTCTCTGGTAATGTGGCTCTGTTGTGGAGAGAGTGTTTCCTTGCGAAGCCAAGGTTGCAAAGCTGTCCATGTTCTAGTCAAAGAGGGTCTGGCTTGAGCAGCAGTGGTGTCTCCTGGGAGTTTGTAGAGTCAGAAACATGAGTGCCATCCTAGACCTATTGAGCCAAAATCTGCATATTTACAAGTCTCCCTAAATAATTCACCCCTCAGAGCAGTATAAGCTTTACTAGACCAGCCTCTGTCGCTCACCACAGTATCGCCAGGACCTAGAGCAGAGCCCGGGACACGACAGGTGCTCAGAAAGTGTTTGTTGTACGCATGCAGCCACTGGTTGCCTTCATTTTAAATTGTGACCCCTGCCTTCCAGCACAGTCACCTCTTTGGCTTCCTGGATTTCTGAGAAAGGGAAGACATACTTCCTTCTCTCTGATCTCAGCCCCCAGCCCATGGCTCTGGGGTATGGATGTGTCACGGCTGTACTTCCGAAGTCTGGGTTAGGATGGAAGGGCTTCCCTGTTACTTTGCTCGAGAACCACAGGGCACGCCTCACCCCATTGTCCTTTCTTGCATGTTATATCTGATATCAGCCTGTATGCCTGGTTTTCCAATCTTATTCTTTCTTTAAAAATCCCCTCCCCCATTACCTTCAGTTTAAAGTTCTCTTGACCAGAGCCTGGGATTTCTGGGTAATCGTGTTCTGCCTAGGCCCCCAGCTCTGGCACATTCCTGGGCCAAGTGCCTCAGGCTCACCGAAGGGGCCTCAGGGCTCATGTGAGCCTATGGGTAAAGTCTTCTTTATTTAACCTGGTTCCAAAATTCACATGCAGCTAGGATTCCATCAGTAACTTATTTAAGAGGACTTCGTATGGAACAGTTTTAACAGTGGAAAGAAGAAACTTGTCAGTTGTTCCATTTCCAAATGTTTCTGTGGCTGGAGGGAAGAGTGGTGTGGAGGAAGATCACATCTGAGCTGATGAAGATGGTGAGGCAGAGTCCTGGGAAGAGGGTCTTAAGCCAGAGACAGACATCCCTGATGAGGGTGCAGCCGTGACTGGCCGGTACTGTCCCACCAGCAAGATCGGACCAAGGAGAAGGAAATGTGTGTGGCCGTTGAGTGTTTGGACTTGGGGCTTGCTAGGGCAGAGGGCCTCCTGCACAGTGGAAGGGAGAAGGCCAGTGACCATCCATCCTCACGATCCATGTACAAACCCAGCAAGACTTTCACGTGCTGGCGCCACTACTTTGTTTTCATTTTGTATGGAAGTCGGAAATGTCTTCTATTCCTGCCCAAAAACAGTCAAAATGGGGGTTATTAGGTGCATTCATTAAGCATCAGTTGTGTGTTTGTGTGTGTGTGTGTACCCCGTCTATACCTAGATGTTCTGTCTCTGTGGGGGTGGAGAAACAGATTAGGGGACCAGCCGCATTCAGAAGGAGAAGCAGAGCTCTTTCATTGCCAGACAAGTATCTCAGTGGGGAGCAGGGAGCATCCTGGGGCAGAATAACTGGAAACACTCATTCTCCCCACCACATACCACCCTTCGCAGTTGGCAGTCAGCAGCCACTCACAGAATGTTCTAGAATTCTGCTTGTAGGGAGATGAAAGGGGCTGATTTCAATGTTCACTGCCTCCTCGGCCCCCCAGGACCCCCAGGCTAACTGGCTGGGGTCCCCCAGGCCAACGAGGTGGGGCTGCAGCCTATGCAGAGGAGAGCAGAACCCTGTGATTTCCTGTAGTGTGGACGACTGTGAGCAGGCAAGCAGACACTGCCCCCACTTGGTGTATGAGGAAATGGGAAATCAAGGCTGCAGCCAAGGGGTGCAAAGCAGGAGCTGCTGTCCAGGGGAGATGCTACTAGATGGGGGTGTCCGCAGTCACGGGCCCTGTGGACTGGGTTAGCCTTGGTGATGCCAGCTGCCAGACCCAGCCCTGAGGATCATTCAGCGTGGCTAATCAGAGCTTGTTAATGGCAGCTCCCCCCAACTATGAGTGTCACCTCAAGTCTCAGGCACAGACTTGAAAAGCAAAGACTCAGTCAAGAAGATAAAACTGAACTGTCTTTCTTCATTGGGAGGGTCTTTCTTTGGTATGTCCCTTGCCTCCTGCTGAGATGTCTGGGACCCTAAGGCCACTGATGATGTGTGGAGAGTCACCACTAGGAAGCCGCCCTCCTGACTCCCTCAGCTGGCTGAGAACACCTATCTTCCATGGACGTTCATTAGCCTTCCCTCTTGGTGCCCACTGTGGGCATGGGTGAGAAAGGCACGCTGCTCCCCACCCCAGTATCCATCAGAGAGGAAGCAGCATGCTTGGCTGTAAGCAGCCCGCTAGGGGCATGTCTGGAGGACTGACCAGGGTGGCATTGGCTCAGGTCATGGCTCCATGTTGTCTGGTCATGTGTACACCCCTGCACTGTCACTGCTTCATATGCAGCTAAACCACGGGGCAACTGATACAGTCCCGCTCGGCTGCTCTGGGGAAGAGCTGAGTTATTTTCGCCGAGCCTTGGCCATTATTGGTGCCATTATGTCGATGTAATAATGTCTCACATGGAGAGACAGGGCAGAAAGCGTGGAGTCTCTGCTCCAAATCTGTGCCCATAAAGGAAAGGCGCTGTCCCTATCGCCTCCTGTTTCTCCGTGGCCCTTTTGGCTCCGTAGGGGTGCACAGCACTGGGCTCCAAGAGGCCAGCCCTGGGGTGTTCGTTCGGAGCAGCCCACGGAGGGGCACGGGAGGCACTGGCCACTGGCCTGTTCTGGGGGCAAGCACTGTGGAGGAAGCAAATGAATAAAGTCATAAAATAGAGCAAAACAGCTGAGCCTGCTGGTTGGAAGGTTGGAAGAAACGTTTCAAAGGAAACAATCCTGGATTTAGATCACACATTTTGGGGCCTACAGTGAGTTTTTCAGAACCTCCCTCGGAAAGGCAGGTATTTGTAATGGAAATGCTGACAGCTCTGCAGCCTTGCCTGGGCTGTCTGTGGGCGGCTGGACGGCCAGCTGCTGCGTGTGTGATCTGCTGGCATTATGGAGATGAAGCCTCCCGGGCTCTCACTGCTCCAATGCAGAGGGACCTTTTACTAATATTATTATTAACTCATCAAGATGCTACCAGCGGCAAATGCTAGTCATGAACCGTGCATGAGGACCTGGTGTTTCTCCTCTGCCATCCCAGGACTGAGGAATATCCCTAATCCATATGCCCCTGCAGGTGGGGACATGGCCCTTCCTGGCGTGGCCCCCCAACCCAACTCCAGGCCCTGTTCTCGGCTCAGTTGAGGGCATGGGTGTGGCTCCTGCACCATGTGACCTGTAGATCCGCAGCTGGTTCCCGTTCTTCTCTACCTGCCTGTAGGGACCTCCCAGCTTTGTGGAGTCCCCTGAACCCCTCCCTGTGCCTACCCGCCTCCACTCCTGTCTGAGCCTACAGCAGCCTAGCCTCGTGAAGCCTGCCCAGTCCCATTCCTCCGTGAGGCTTCAGATCACCCACAGTGGTCTCTACAGACTCACGCCTTCCCTAAACTGGTGCCTCAGACAGGGCGTCACCCAGAGAGCTGACCCCAGTTACCACAGGCTGCTCACAGACTCGAGCCCATCACACCTTTCCTGACAAACACCACCTAGGATGAAACTTCTGTCAAAGACAAACTCTTTCCTGTAAAGGCATCTGCTTTTCTATGGAAGAGGTGCAGAGACAAGGGAAGGAGCTGTGCCTTGAGTCCTTGCAGAATCACTGGAAACAGTGCAGTCTTGCCTCCTCACAGCGTGGGGGTGCAGGTCAGCTCTGGGTCTTAACAGACTGAGTGGAGCCTAGTCCTGCCCAGAGCATCTGTGCTTCCTGCTCAGCAGGTTGGATGCTCCCCACCACCTGCAGTCCTCAGGGGACAAAAAGTGCATTCTGGTCACGTGCCTTGTCTTTTTCTGCCAGCGTGGCCAGAACTGTCCCAGGCAGGCCAGAACCTGTCACCGTGGCGAGTGTGGGGCCCACAGGTGGGCATTCCTTCCTCCTCTTCCTCTGTCCCATGCCCTCTGCAGGTCTGTACCTCACACCCCAGAAACGGACACCCCAGGAAAGGATCAGGGCTACCCCGGGGCAGACAAAAGAGCTGCTCAGTAAAATCTACAGATGTCACCACAGCCTGTGCTGTGTCTGTGCCTGGCACCATTTACAGGGAGGCCCCTTGGCAAGATCTGGGGGACTGTGAGCACATGGTTGGGTTTAATAGGAGACACGAGCTGTCAGCATGGAGAGCACGCTGGACCATGTGACTTCTACTTAACAAAGCCTTCCTCTCCCTTTCTCACCTAGCTCAATGACTCCGCCAAGCAGCTCATTGAGATGGACAAGCCATGCCCAGGTGCTGCATCAGGCTGCCACGCCTCCTTGCCCTCTGACTCTGGCGCGGCAGCCAGTGCGGCCCCAGGACCAGCATTAAGCAGCACGGGGGCGGTCAGTGCCTTTCAGCGGCGTGTGGACAGCAAGAAGAATGCCAAGAAGCGCCACTCCTTCACCGCACTCAGTGTGACACACAAGTCCTCCCAAGCCACAAGCCACAGGCACTCCATGGAAATTAGCGCTCCGGTCTTGATCAGCTCCAGCGATCCCCGGGCTGCGGCCAGAATCGGAGACCTAGCTCATCTGTCCTGCAGTGCTCCCACCCAGGTAAGGTCCTTAGGGTGCAGGCAGGGAGATGTCTGAGAGTCCCATCCCCAGCTGTGTGCTCAGCATCCTGTCTCTGAACTTGCATGGGGAAGCCTGGGGCAGCAGTGCCCTTTGGGGCCACCGTGACTGCCTTCTCCTGCCTGCCCTCAAGGACCCCATGATCCTTGGTTTTGTCATTACCAGAGTAAACATGTGAGTGGTACTCAGTGTTCAGAGGTGTCTAGGTGGTAATGTGAGGTGCTTCTCCTTGGCCCATGACATGGCCCTTGAATAACATCGGCTCGTTACTCCAGACAGTCCTCCTTTCTCAGTGTGCATTCAGCGCATCTGATCGTGTCTTGCAGAAAGTCTGGGTTTAGTTTGTTTTTAGCACTAGTACATTTTTAGCATCTCTGTGACACGTGTTTCCTTTTAGCAGAGCTCAGAACCAGAATGAACTGCATTGTTTGGTACTTTATTATTTTTACAGATACCTTCTATTTCTAGACATGGCACTGGTTCCATTCCACTAGGAAGATGAAGGAAATGGGAGGGACCTCATTTTCAATCCAGCAGTCAAAGGTGGCCCCAGGGCCACCAGGCCAGGGTGTACCCAACGGCCCACATTACTAGTCTCAACACCCTGAAGGTCGCTATGTCCTGTCATCATGGGTACTAAGCCTAAGGTTCAGGCTTCCCCAGTGTTCGCTGGAGGTTCTGAATGGACCTGAGCAGAGCTCTCTGGCCCTTTCCTCCTGCCCTACAATGTGGGCTCCACGCACGCATGAAGAGGACCTCATGTTCTTTCTGTGTCTCCCTTGTCCTCACGTGCTCTCAGCCCTCCTGTCCACAGCTCCTAAGTTGATGGAACAGAGGTAAAGTAACCAGGTTCTGCAGTCTGGGTCAACTGTAGACAGGCCCTAGCATAGGAAGGAACAGATTTTTTTTTTTTTAAATTTGTGTCCAACTTTGTTCCACAAGGCCTTAACTGCTGAGTTAGTTTATTGCTATAGAGGACTGGGACCTGGGTCTCATTTTCCAGCAATTACACTTGAAGTGAAAGTCGTGGCTGGGCTTTAGACTTTCGTGAGGGCCATTGAAAAAGGTGAGAGGTCAAGCAAAGCAGTTTCCATCTATCTCCCATCCCAAATGAACTTTTTATTGGGACACATATGAGGTGCCACAAGGGCGAGCTGCCACATGCACCGACCTGCAGGGACCAGCATGCTGTCTGTGGCCAGATGCACCCAGAGACCAACTCTCAGCTCTGCCAGCCACCAGCCACCTTCCCAGGTTGGCGGGTTTTATTGGCCTTGCATGTCACACTGAGATGCCCATCCCTGGCCCACCTGAGGACCACCCAGGGCAGCTGCAGGTCCTGGAGCTGGCCACAGTGCCATGTGGCTCCTCCTCCCTGCCATGCCAGGCACGTTGGGAGGGGGACCCAGTCCCAGGGTTCTTGCTTGGGAGGGCAGGCTTGGGCTTTGTCAACATGAACCTGGACAAATCCAACATCACTGCTGCCATGCCTCTGTCCACAAACAGAGGCCCCCGCTGACATCAAGGGATAGGCTCAGGCCAGCAAAGCAGGAGTGCCTGGGCTCTTGGTACCTGGGCATGCGTGGAGTAATACTGGCCCCAGCAAATGTCCTGCCAATCCCCTACCCACCCCCTGGACCGCTCTAGACTCAATATGTGCACCCAGGCTGTAGCACCGACTGTTTTCACTGACAGGGTGGACTCTTAGCCCCCGTGAGATGGACAGAGCCACTCATCATGAGCGCAGGCCAGTTCTGCCCCTGTGGATGCAGCCCTCACCTGCATACCCAGGGCTTCCGATCCACAGGAGCAGAGGAGTCAGCACTTTAGGTCATGGATCCCAGAGCATTTTCTTTCAGAGAACAAGGGCAGCTGTTGTCACTGGCAGTTACCTAGACCTGGTTGAACATTGCACAGTGTTGTATAGAAAGTTCGTATCAACAGGCCTGTGTGCTCTGGAGCCTCAGTGGACAGAGACGAGGTGTTTGGGCCCGTGTCCTGCTCGCAGCCAGGCTGGTGTACATGGCCTTGGGTGAGCAGCTTCAGCTCTGTCTGTCTGAAAGATAGGCTCTGATGGTGACAGATACCTTATGTGGATGAGATCGGATCTGAAAGGGCCCCCCAGTGTGAGATGATTGTGCTGCTCTTTGTTTAATTGACTGGATTATAAAGCCCTATGGAGCAAGATGAACCAAGAGCAAACAGGACATGCACATGCATACACATACACACACACACGCACGCACACACACGCACACACACACACACACACACACACCAGTGTGGCTGATGTGCTCTGGGTGGGTGAGATGCGTGGACAAGGGAGCCCCGCATAGCTGGTTAGAGCTCATCACTCTCACAGACCCTTCTCGCTCTCCTTTGTGTTGCTTTTTAAAGTGAAAAGGAAGTGTGGGAGCTGTGGTTTCTATAGAAATGGCTCCACAACCCAGGAGCTGTTTTTCTCCTCTCAGCCCGAATGCAGTGAGCACCAGTAAGCCTGAGATAGCAGGGTCCCCACAGAGCGCATGAGGGGTGCACGCTGTCCTTGGAGCGGCCTCCGGGATGTGTGCGGTCTGCGGCTCGCTCTCACAGCCCCTGGGAGAGCAGCTCCGTCCTCATCTCCTTCCCTCTCTTGACCTCACTCCCTCATCTGGGCTTCTTGGTGCATCTCACTGGCAGCAGAGCCAGTGAGCCAGTAGCTTGAATTATCTTCATTCGCACATGAGGAAACTGAGGCCCAGAGGGTGTAAGTAAGGTCTCAGTGCTGTGCGCATCTGACAGTTCCCCCTGCAGCCATCAAGACTAGCATGGACGTGAGTCCAGGATACGGACGTCATTTAACCCCTCAGCTTCCTCTTGTGTAAACATACAGGACTGATGGCAAGCCCAGGGAGGTGAAGAAGGAACATGGCCGCCAGGCCCTGCAGCAAGTGACTCTGTAAAGGTCCCCCTCTCTCATTCCCATTCCCAGAGTGACTCTGTAAAGGTCCCTCTCTCTCCTTCCCGTTCTCTCTTAGTCTGGGATCTGGCATTGTGCAGGCTTGGGCAGTGTCTTGGGTGGAGGCCTGGGCTCTTCCACTCACTAGCTGTGCACCTTGGGTGAGTGAACCTACAGAGCTGCCACTGAGTGCCAGGTTCAACACTATCCTGTTACGTCTTGACCCTGGAAAAGCTGTCCCGTCCCTTCTCCCAGAGCCTCGGTTTTCTCATCTGTTAAACGATGGAGCAACTATGCAGTGAAATGAGAGTACGAGCTGTCCTCTTCTCCGTGGCTGTATTGTTGGCTATGTTGGTTGTCTCTGCTGCCCAGAGAACCAGGGAAGGAATCACCAGCCCCAGAGTGCTAGATTGGACACTGGCGCCCAGACCTCATGAATTCTGGTCACTGCTCTGTTCCGAAATTCCCCCTATGCCGTGCACTGCACTGGCCCCTGGCAGCGGTAGAAGGCCACAGGTGGATGAAGGGGTGGGTGGCAACCATGCTGCCCACAGCCACACTTCCTGTGAAGGAAGCCAGCTCAGTGAGCATCCACACAAGCCTGTGACTGCTCCTAACTCTCAGCCAGTGGGTACTGGTCTGTCCCCAGCGACATCCAGGCCAGGCTGTGTGTGCTCCCCAGCCTCATGCACGCACCAGGGAAATCCAGGGACCCTGCCCAGAATCCAGGGTGGTAAGGTCCAGCCTTGGCAGCATGTCACTGTCACCTGGAGGCCTGGAGGTTGGAACATCCCCTCAGCACAGCTCCAGCCCCACAGTGCCAAGGTGGCTGCTCTGGGGCACGGCCTGGGTCTGGGGTTGAGAACCTCCTGGCTCGTTGTGTCGAACGAGAAGCACCAGTACCTCAGACCCCAGCCACCGCCCTTCCCCCACATGGTAGGCTATACCACTGGCCAGGCCTAGACCTGGGCTCTGAGTCCTCAGAGGGTGACCAGCATCCCATCACACCTGGCCCTGAGGAAGTCCTGGGGCACAGGGACTTAAGTGCTAAAAATGGGACAATCAGGCACAACAGGTCATCCCAGAGCATTTCTGTTCCCTTCGCTGGGCTCCAGAGGGTGGTGTGTGGAGGCTTTGTACAGAAACGTAATGTGGTCCTCTCTGTACAGAGCCTGTGCCAGAGGCCTGGAAGCAGGGTAGGGCAACAGTGAGGAGATGCGAAGTAGGCTGGGATCCTGGCCGCCTGGTTCCTATTTGGTGTGTCATGCCACCAGGGGATGCTTTTAATTTTCTGGCCCCAGGGCCCGCCCTATCAGCAAAACCCAAGTCAGAAAGGGAAGGTGGTTGCGCTGTGTTAGCCAGGCCCATGTGCAGGGATGCTGGAAGCCACACTGGGCTCCGGGTCCAGTCTGCTCCGGGCTCCAGTCTTCTCCCAGGCCTCATTCTTATGCCCTTGCCAGAGAGACCATGGCTCCCTGAGGCTTGAGGTACTTGCCTCCCCCATCAAAGCCGAGGCATGGGCCCGGCATCAGGCAGGGGGTGCGTCCACCTGTGCGGGGGGGGGGAGAGGGCCAAAAAAAGGGGTCTTATTATCAGTGGAGCTCTTTGAAGCTCTCCGGGGTGTCAGCTGTGCAGCCAGACGCCATGCTGGGCCCAAGGCTGGCCAGTGACACTCACAGGGGCTGTTTCTCTAGGGCTTTGGCACTGAGAACAATCTGCATGTTTTTAAGGGTTGTTTTCAAAAAGGAGAGAAAGAAACAACACAGAGCTGAAGTACGCACTCTCTGGCCCTTTACAAAAAGAAGCTTGCGGCTGAGGCCCCTTGCTGCTGGCCCTGAGAGGCAGAAGAGGCCATGAGGAAGAGAAGAGGAGAAACCTGCAGTCATATAGGGTTGGCCCAGGTCTGGAGCAGGATGTCCTCAAACAGAACAGGAAGAAGGCTTTGACCTTGGCCCGAAGTTCGAAGGCACCAACTCCATGTCCTGCCCTGGTCAGGAGCTTAGCAGGAGGGTGGGGAACCTGGGAGGTTCTGGAATCCTTGGACCTTTCTTACCATGGAGTGTGCTCTCGGACACAGCCTTCTCATGAGGTTTCACCATGTGGGAACCCAAAGGCTCTAGAGTTGACCCCAGGGATGAGCTCTAGAGAACCAGAGGCACAGGCATGAGGCAGAGCAAGCAGGAACTGGAGGGAAGGTGGCCGCGTGGCTGCTTCTTCCCGGCCTTGCTGTCCCTCCTGGAGGTGCAGAGCAGGTGCAAGGGAGTCAGCCCTTCTCCCTCCTGCTTGTCTTCTCTCATACTGCCCATGGAGGCCTTTCTTACTCTTATTTTTTGTCCTTATTACTACCAGTAGTCCATTTATTTCTTCCTGCCTTCAATCACCCAAGACCACTGTGGTTAATTCCTATATGGGAAACGTGGGTCCCTTAGGTCCCACAAAACTCATCATGGGACCTTGCATAGGATGGATGGCCACCTCACAGAAATGCTTCCTCTGGACCTCAAAAAGAGAATGACCTAAATAACAAGCCCATAGGCCTTAGATTCCCAGACTGACCTGTGGAAGACATATTATGAGACTGTCCAGGGAAGGAACATGGCTGTTTCATCCAAATTCCACTCATTCTTCCCTCTTCCAGCTTCTCCTTTCTCATAGTGGACATGCCCGGCTCTGCAGTCCCAACCACTGCCTCCTCCCTGGCTGCCCACACCCAGCCAGCTAGGACCTGTGTCCCCACTCTGTGTCCTCCTTCTTGACATCCAGCAGCTTTGGATGCTGTGGGCAAGCCTCCCCTCCCAAACCTCTCCTCCCTGTGCTTCTAGGACCCTTCTCCAAGTTGTGAGCAGTTCCCTTGCCCCTGCACTGGACTCTCTTCCCCCAGCTCCCACATGAACATCAGCGTTCCCCTGGGCTTTTCTTTCTGTCCTATGCCTGCCCCCGGCTGTTCTTATCTAACCAACAACTAAACACCAAACTGTCTAAACTCTGCCTTCCTACACTTTACTCAACTATCAATTCGTTCCTCTTGCTGCCTGAAGGCTTCCCCCGGAGAGGTACCTCATTCCAATCCATGTCAGAAGAGGACAGCCATTCTCTCTGTCCTCAAACCTCCTTCCTCTCCATTCCATCTGATCCGAACTCCCAAAGCTAAGACCCTATATCCTCCCTAGTCTGCTCTCCCTGTCACCTCAGCCTCCAACCTGGTGTCAGCTCTAGTTCCCAAGCATTTCTCCCATGGCATTAGTCACAAACAACTCCTGACACCGTATGGTTGAACACAGGGAGCGTTCATCAGGGGCCGGTGCTGTGGGTCAGGCCACCCTCCTGAATGGCGTGCTCATGGCGTCCCGCCTCCTTCCTCTTATAGCTCTGCCACTTACGGCACATGGCCTCCAGCAGGAAGAGAGGCACAGGTCATTTGCTAGCACCGGTCACTCAACCCCAGCTTTCCTGCAAGGGGCTGGGCACATGGTGAAGCACTTCGATATCAGCCACGTCCATGGAATCCCTCTCTCCATGGCACCCACTCTGCCTTGCTTTAGGCTTCTCTGCACCCTCAGCAACATGGCATTGACTGATTCCTAGCTCCCTGCTTCTGGGGTTTCCTCTGGAATCCATCTGTATTAAGGCTGATCTTTCCACAAATGCTTCTGGAGACTTTGCATTGCCTTAGGATAAAGTCCAAGCTCCTTAATTTGGCCTGCAGAGCCCTTCAGACTTAGCCCCAGGTTGGCTTTCCAGCCTCCCTCTCCCAGGCTCCATCCACTCCTGCACTGGCTGCCCTGACCTGTCCCTGTGTGCCTTACACCAGCACAGCTTGGCGCCCTCCTCACCGAGAAGGCTGCCTGTGCCCAGCCCGACTGTGTTTCTTGCTCACCTTCTTCCCCCTTACATCCTAACCCCCTACATGACACACAGACACTGCAGTGTGTAGTAAATTCCTGCTCACCCTTTCAGGGTGGGAACTGGGTGTCAGTCACTCCTGTATCCTGGCACCTGACCTGTGGCAGAGCTCATGCCCGTTTGATTTCTTCTAGCGTGGGCATGAGGTATATGTCCTCTGCACTGTGGACTGAATGGCCTTGCACACTTAACAATGTGATGCCTGAAATGCTACAGGGCCTCCCCTCTGTTAGCAGTTCCCTGAGGGCTATAGAGAGGGGACAGCTGCAAGGTGACCCGCAGAGGGGCTCCCGGGGGAGGTGCATGGTCGGCTGAGCCTCAAATGGCCTGCCCTGCTTGCATTTGCACCCTTATGAATTATTTCTCCCTGCCATTTGGAGAGGTCAGAGGTCAGCTCAGCTCCTCATGAATAATGAAGCAGCACTCAACGTGTCTCCTTTCTGCTGGGGGAGGGAGAGTTACCATAGGAGAGGATGGAGACCAGGCTATGCAGGTTGACTCCCATTTTTTTAACCCAGTTATTTGCTTAGAGAGATCATTGGATCCAACTAAGAGACGATTGCTTGCATTTTAGAACCATTCCCTCATAGACCAAACAGAAAACCGAGAGAATGGCTCAGGTCACCCCCAGAGTGCCTGAGGAACCTCCATGGCTTTCTGTAGGTCTGGGGTGCCCCAGACTGGTCCGTGTGAGGCAGATTATGCTACGGTAACAAGCATCCCCGCACTCTCAGAGGTTTCCTTCTCGGCCACTCTGCATGTCTGTCTCAGGCAGCGCAGGGCTCTGGCCCATGGCACCTCTGCCCGGGCACCAACAGACACCTTTGGGCAAAGTCTGGCCCTCTACCTGTTTTGTTACAGTTTTGTGGAACTCAGCCACCCCTGCTCATTTATTCCCCATCTTTAAGTGTTTTCAGGCCATACTGAGGAGCTATGATAGAGATCACATGGCTCACAGCACCTAAGATACTCCTCTTCTGTAGGGAAAACTCTTGGGGCCCTCTGGCCTGGACTGTCTTGTCGCTATGGCAGGGGTAGGAAGTGTGGTGACCAGAGCAGAGGTCCCCTGTCCTTGCAGAGGGTGGGGAGACAGAGTCTGCCCATAAGAAGGAGTGGAGACCAGCCCCCATAACCCCACAGCCCCAGAACCCCCACATCTGTTGGCAAATGTTTACACGGAGGCTGGGAAGCTTGAGAGGCAGAACTCTGCAGATAGTGACAATGGGAAAGGCCAACCCTTTGAAGTCCTGAAGCCAGCATTCTGGTACTCGTGGCTGTGGGGCTGCCTGTGGGTGCACACATGGCCTAGCACCCCATGCAGGCTTACCCCGTCCAGCCAGGAACAGGTGCCTTCCCCAGACCCCGAGTGTTTCTCAGCGTCGGAGCTGGATGGCTTACAAATCAACTTCTCTTAAGCAAACAGAAACCCCAGAGATTCAGAAAAGGCCCTTTGAAATCCATGGACGGGGAAGTGTTTGAAATTGAGCAGGAAAAACATCAAAAGGGAACACCCCTCAAGTGCCTTCCTGCATCTGAGAAGTAATTAGGAGAACTCTACTTGGAAGCTTCCAGGGCATCTTTAAGATGCCCCTGTCACCCCACCTGCCATCAGAGAGGCAGGCGAGAGACACTCTGCCAGCTGCTCTTGCTGGCTGGCTCTCATCTCTGTCCCAAGGCAGAGCTGGGGGCAGCCTGGAGGAAGTGATGGTATTTGCTTTCCTGATCAGCCTGGAGGCCCCCCACCCCTATCTCCAGCTCCAGCTCCGGCACACCCCCTCCTACAGGTCAGAGAACTGATGCTTATTGTTAACATTTTCAGAAAGTTACACATTGAACTCCATGCCTTTCGAAGGATCCAAAAAAACAGTAACAAGGGAACATGGGATGAATTAAAAAATCCCATCCTTGAGGACCTTGTGTGAGGAGAGCTTTCTTTTGCAAATCTGAGAATTGCTGTGTCCATGACATACAGCTGTGCCTTCAAGATGGGGACAGAGAACCGTGGCCTGGCTGTTCTCGTCAGCTGCCAGGTTTTTCATCTGTGGTCTCAGGTGCCAACCAGGCTTCTCTTGCTGCTCTGACAAGACAGGAATTGCAGCCACAGTTTCTGTCTGTGCCTCAGGCCATCTGTTGTTGGGTAAGGGAGGGACAGAGAAGGGAAGGTCCCTGCTGAGTGCCCATGAGCTCTGGGTAGGCACGTGCTGGTCCAGGAATACAGGTGAGCTGCTGGTTCCCTCAGTCTATCCTCTCAAGTTTGGTGAACTTCTGTTACAGCAGCAGCCCATGCCAGGTTCCAAGAGAGATTCGTCATGGACCCCAGCCTCTAGGACCCACCCAGCCCACCAGGAGACCAGAACATAGATCCATGCCATGGAGGCTAGAAAGTAGGAAGCACGACAGATGAGCCCAAGGGAAGGGCATGGCAGGTCGAGGAGGAAGGGTGACATTGCTTCTAGAAGGGAACAAGATGAAAGGAGGAAAGAACAGGCACCAAGGCTCACTGAGGTCAACTTCCTTCCAGGGTCTTCCATGTCCCCTCAAGGCTCTGATACAAAGGCACATGGTTTCTTGGCAGGAGGGTCATGGTCAGAACCTTCCCACCTCCTCCCTGATCTCCTAGCTGTTTCACCCACCGCCCCATCCAGCCCCAGACACTTCCCAGAGTACACCTCACCCCAGGCATCGTCTAGACCCAGTGAGGGGCAGGAGACTCCTGTGGTCTCCCCTGACCAGCCTTCCTCCTGTACCCTGAGCTTGCAAAGCCAGGCTGGGATAGCCACCAGCTCTTAATGGCACCACAGCCTGTGAGCTTCACTAACACAGGTCTGTTTGTCCCTTTTGCACCCTTGGTGCCTGGCACAGAGCCTCTATGCAGGGGCTCACAGAGGCATGGATGGATGGACAGACACACTGAATTAGAGTTGAACAGAAGAGTTTCTCAAAGCCTGTCCCTCTTATAGCTTCTCCCTATATAGGAGGCACCTTCTGTTTGAAGGCAGAACAGACAGGTCATTAGGATATGACTAATATTCACTTTGTGCAAAGCCAGATAAAGATGTCTTGGGTCATGGGTGCCTGGGTGGCTCAGTGGGTTAAGCCGCTGCCTTCGGCTCAGGTCATGATCTCAGGGTCCTGGGATCGAGTCCCGCATCGGGCTCTCTGCTCAGCAGAGAGCCTACTTCCTCCCCTCTCTCTGCGTACTTGTAATCTCTCTCTGTCAAATAAATAAATAAAATCTTAAAAAAAAAAAAAAGATGTCTTGGGTCTTAAAGACACACAGAGAAAGGAGCTATGTCTACAGGAGCTTCTAGCACCTTCCTAGCTCAAGACCATCAAGCAAGCTGATTTTCATTTGCTAAACTGGAGCCATGTTGTGGATACTATTCTCCCATATCCTGCCCACCCTTTTTTTTTTTTTTTTTTGGCCTTTTCCCTTAAGAAGGTTCTGGGGATGCCTTATGAATATTTTGGCACAGCTGTGGCTTTTTGATCCCTAATATTGGCCCAGGAAGATGAAGGCAGAAGCTGGAATTTCCTCCTACCCCACCTAGAGCAGGGGTCGGCAAACTCTTTTCCAGGAAAGGGCCAGATAATAAGAATTTGGACTTGTGGGCAATATGGTCTCTGCCACAGCTACTTCTGTCCTTGGGAGCAAGCAGCAAATGGATGGGTATAGTTGGGTGCCATTAAACCTTCATTCACAAAAGCAGGGGGTAGCCGTATTGGAGCTGCAGGTGAGTCCATTGACCCCTGAACAGATCATGGAGACAAAGTGAGGGGCCTGAACCTCAGGCCTGGAGTCAGCAGCGTGGATGCTAGAGGCAGATGCTGGTGAGTGAATCAGAGCTCCTGCAGAGAGAACAGCAGGGGGCTGCATTTGAGGTGAAGGGAGGCCTCCTGGAGGCCTCCATCCTGGGCAGCCAGACACCTTTCCCGAGTGCCTGCAAGAGAGCATTAGAGGTTATGTGGGTACAAAGCATGGCCTGCTCTCTCTCCTGGGACCAACCATCTTGTTCAGGCTCCTTAGCCTCTGACCCCAAGCTGCCAGCATGAGCTCATCCAGCCCAGCCACAGCTCCCCCTACCCCCGCCGCCTGGCCCTGCTGGGTCTCCCCAGCCCGAGTCCCCTGGGCCAGAGCTGGGGAGGCACCCCAGGCCCTCTGGCCCTGCAAGCTGTTTGCAGCTCTTTTTGGAGCCAAGCAGGAGAAGCAGGCCATAAATGTTTCATTCTAAAGTTTTCTTTAGGAAGCACATTCCTAAGAGTCTGATTTACACTCCATGTTCCCGAGTGGTAACGTGTGATGAATAAAACATGCTTATTTCATGGCTCCTTGGGGTGATGACAGTGTTTTCTGGACTCATATTAAAAATTAAAACGTGGAGATGTTTTTCTCAGGGTCTTATTCTGTGCCAGTGTGGCCAGGAAAGCGACGTGGAGCCCCCATATGGCCTGCCAACCGCAGACCCCCCTTTTCCCTCTTCTTCGTCCCGACAGGAAAATAAAATGGCCCGCTTTCCAGTACGGCTCAGGGGCCCCATTAAAATGCAGCTCTGGGCCTCGAGTGTCTGGCAACAACCTGACAATTTAGAATCGGGGATCCACAGCCACAGCACAGCAGCCAGAACCTGACACTGGGCTTCCAAGTGGCAGAGGCCAGAAACCACAGGAAGCTGTGGGCACAGGGCACCATGAGAAGCAACAGTCCAGGTTTTACTGACTCTCTGCTGCAGGGGTGTGTGAGCTCCTCACCCGTGCAGTCCCGGTGGGTCTGTCTTTTATCAGCTGCAAAAGGAGTCCGGGAAGAGGGGAAGTGCACTTTGTTTATGGGATTACATATTCTGCCTGGCCCCGGCCTCCTAACAGGTATGTGTCCTCGGGGGCCACTGGGTGTGTGTGGCTCCAGGGAACAACAGCACTGGGCCCCTTGGCATGCTGTTCTGCTCTTTGCTCACACCGTGGTCAGTTCCATCTGATGGGGCATCATGTCTGACCTGTGCCCCAGCCGGTTGACCCTATATACACGGGGCTCCTGTCCAAAGGTCATGGATTATGGTTTTTTAACATTAGGCCCAAAGGGCTTGCTGGACTACCAGGTCCCTGGTGGTGTTGGCTGGCATCCCCAGACTGGGGTCCACTCACCTGCTTGGGCTGAACACCAGCTCATGTCCCTTCTAGAGTCACCCAAGAAGAATATGACGTGAACCTGTTTTATCAGAGCCGTAGACCTTCCTTGAGACAGAGCAGTGGCGTGGTTCCATGGTACGCAAGGCTGGGCTCTGCTTTGAAGTCACAGCAGAGATGTCCACCTGCTGACCTCTGAGATGGGGAGAATGTCTTTTCGAGGGCTGTTCTCCCAATTATTTTTATCTGAAAGCAGCTGTAGCGGCTTCTCCTTCCTTATTTTTATCCCTGCCTGATTTCTCTCACTCCTGCCAAGGCTTCACTAATCCCTTAAGGCCAGAATCATTTAAATTAAGCCATTAAAAATCAAAGCAATATCAGCAATGCGGCTCTTGGCTAGGAGGAACCAGGCTTCAGTCCCGAGGCCCAGAAAGCCCAGTCCGGCATGGTCAGAGCTGGAGGGCAAGAGGCACAGGACCCCCTGGTATTGCATTAAATCAGTCTCAAACTCAACTTCATTTGTGCCGTGTGCTCAAGGAGCAACTTATTATAGGTGTAGCAGTGCCTCCACTGAACACTGTGCCTCCCAGTCCCTGGGAGGATGCTGATGATGAGGAACCTGGTGGGATGCACTGTGCTCATGAAGTTTTACTCAAAATCACTTAAAGGAGAGCCCATTCTTGCTGTGATACCTGCCAGCAGGTAGCAGTGGCCTGGCTGCCTCTTGGGGCTCCTCAAGTGGCTCCAAGATCTCATCAGTTACGTCCTGCTCTGCTGGGCATGTGGTCCTCAGTCATCCACAGCTCAGCAGTCAGTGGGGGTCACCCTATCCACCCGTTGGCCCCAGCAACATTTCTCATCAGCTCCTACCAATAGTAACAAAAAGGAAGATCTGATTCAGAGTAGAATGGATGGAAACCCCATCTTGATCAGAAAGTCACACTATTCAGTTTTTAGGACCCTGAGAACCAAGCCCCAACGGGCATGGTCAATACTCAGTGGACACCGTGTACCCTTGGGCTCTGCATTGCATTGCACAGAGGAGGGAGACAGGAACACACACTCTGCTGCACATCAGTCCTTGATACTTTCCATCTTGACCTTTAAGAAAAACCGTTTTCACAAGTGTGATCTCTCTTGATTGCTCCATTGTAGCTCCAAGTACTGGTTTGCTGTGCGATCCCACATATTTGCTTTATAGCATTAGACATACCGAGTTTCAACTAGAGACCAGGTTTCCAGCAAACCTGTCAGAAGGCCCCTCCCCTCTGGCTTTATTGAGGTGCTGAACCATGTCTCAGGTGGCTCCATGTACCTGGGCAGCCCCTTAGTCCTCCCTGAGCCTCCTGAGCCTCTGCCGCATGGAGCGTCCTATGTTTGGTCCCCAGGAGTTGGCAGACGCCAACAAAGATAGGGTCTGGAGCCTGAATGCCACAAGCACAGTCCCAGACAGCCTCCCCACTGCCTGGCAGATGGAAATCAATCTTCTCTTCTTCTCTGTCTTTCCTGGCTGCATGCATTGTTGCTTCCTGCTGGATTCGGGCTTGAGCTGGTCAAGGATCCTGGGGAGTAGAGCCCCCGGGCTGACTGCCTTCCAGGTACAGCACCACTCAGAGCAATCCCCACACTGGGTCAGCAGTACTTTGCATGTGAGGGGTTGGTTTGGACTGGTTGGCTGTTTCAGGAGAGTTTATTTGGACAGGAGAAACATTGGTGAAAGCAGGGTCCTGGCTTTGGGCTCCACCTAAGCCAGTGACCAGGTGCCTCAGTGGTTCAGCTGATTGTCCTTTGCCTGCATGCTGCTGCCATCAGTCACCCGTGGTCAATCTGAAGGGTCACCCCCAGGGTCCTCTCTTGTCCACTCCTGGCATCACCACATAGATGGCATCCAGGGAATGCAATCCAGGGAATCATGGAATCACCGTAAACCAGTGTGTTCTTAAAACAGACCTCAAATGATTAAGCCCTGTTAACTCTTTTTATATTACTTAGAAAATGTATCAGAAAACCATAGTCCCTTATTGATACTAAAATGATGGAAAACTTTTTTAAAATGAGAGGAAGCGCCTGGTTGGCTCAGTTGGTTAAGGGTCCGACTCTTGGTTTCGGCTGCAGAGAATATGAATCCTACCAGACCCAGGTCATGTGTGTGTCCTGGGAAGCCAGGGGCAGGGAGCATCCCACAGCTACCACCGCCAGCCCTCTAAGCATGCTGGTGTGCCTACATCCCCATGTTGAAGGGATCCTCCCACCCTCCAGTTTCCTTGTCCTGTGGGCAGCAGTCAGCATGGCTGATGACGGCTTCCCCTTGGAAAGAAACACTTGCTTCCCTGGGCCTGGAGACGCCAGCAAGGTTTTCCTTCTGTCCCTGAGGCCAATTGCTCTGCCACATTGTGGGGCCCCTGTAAGACATGGGTCTGGTCTCACCTCAGCCTTTCTCTCATCGCCTCTCTTTGCCTTCAAGGTAAAGACCAGAACCCTCATGTTGGCCCAGGGATCCATGAACAGACTGGCTCCACCATCCTTAGGTGCTTCACGCTTGTCCCTCCTCCAGGCTTTCCTCTTCCCAGTTTTTCAAGCAGGCCAAGCTTGCCTCTCCCAGCCTTTGCCTGGCAGGCCTCTGCTCCTCCCTCACCTGCCCGACCCTCGCCACCACACCTCACAGGCCTGCGTGCCGCTCACAGAGGCCCTCTCTGGCCCCAGCGCCCACGTGACGTCCCTGTGGTGTGTTCCTGTGGCCCTGCCTCTATCATGACACGTGCAAAGCTTGTCCCCCGGTATGAGCACCATACTGGGGCCAGAGGCTGTATTTGTGCCCTGAGCCGGTCCTGACAAGTGGTCAGCCGAGTTTAGTGAGCAGCGAGAACAGGCTCCGTCCGGCCATAGCAACCCTACACCTTGGCTGCCCATCACACACAGTTCTGCCTGCATGGAGGGGTGAGAGGGGCGTTTCCCATGATCTCACCACCCCTGCCCCACGCCCGCTCTAGGGAGTGAACGAAGGGCCCTGGCCTTTCTCCCAGGGCCATACAAGGAGAGCTGTGGGTCCTCTACACCTGGGGGGACCTGGAGCTGGGGGGCCACACCTGTGGAGGGCCTCTGGTCTCTGCCTGAAGCTCTGTGGAGTCTGGCCAGCTGTGGTGAGTTCCCCAGGCAGCTCTCCTGAAAGGAAATGGTTCTGAGCCTTTAGTGGTGTCTGTCTCCTCTGGCTGGTATGCCGAGCAAGCAAGAAGTCGCTCTCTGTTCAGCCTAGCTCCCACACAGCTCTCTGGAAACATGGTGCCTGTGCGTCAGCGGTAGGGACACAATCCATGAAGGGGCTGCCTTTGAAAATCAAA
This sequence comes from Mustela nivalis, assembly GCF_964662115.1. Taxonomy (NCBI): domain Eukaryota; kingdom Metazoa; phylum Chordata; class Mammalia; order Carnivora; family Mustelidae; genus Mustela; species Mustela nivalis. Next base: position 88,235,587 of record NC_139027.1, read on the forward strand.
GTGATCTCTCACAGGAGGGACTCCTGTGAGACTTGCAGTTGCCTGGGAGATGTGAGGGAAGTTACACTCCTGCATGCACATTCTCATTCTGCCAGCACCCCGTTGTCCAAACAAGAAGAAGAGGTAGACTTTCTGGCTTCTCAGAGGTGTGGATATGCTGTGGTCTGTGCACCTTTCCTGGTCTGCTGAGGAGGGAAGCTAACTGTCTGACAATGCTGCCGTTAGCACACAGAGCTCATCAGCTGAACAAGGTCAGAACTGGTCAGCGAGTTCATGAGAAATGCGGCCCTCAGCCCTCCACGCAAGCAAGAAAGGGTCCCTTGCATTGTACAGTGGTCCTGCTGGCCCGGAGCACCTGCTGGGGCCTCTCTCATTCCATCTTGGTGATTTCTGCTTCTAGTGACCTTCACCCACCTGAGGACTACACCTGCTGTCATGTCCATCTCTGCCAGTCAGAGCAATGGGCAGGCCCCCCGCAGCCCACTCCCCTACCTGCCTCTTCTGAGGCATGGGCTGCTCCTGAGGCTTATTCTAGGTCTGCCTGGCTCCCCGTTCCTCTGGATGCAGTTCCCTCTAGAATTCTTGTCCCTTGTTGGGGGGCCTAAAAGGGACCCTCTAGGAAGGGAGGAGACCCCTGGCTCCCTCAGCTTTGAGGATCATGGATGCCACCTGCCTCCTGACACCCCCAGACACCTCCATCTGTACCAGTTTCCTGGGGCTTCTCTAACTGTACCACAAACCGGGAGTGCTCAAAGCACCAGGAAGTGATTCTCTATCAGTTCTTGGGTCAGAAGTCTGAAATCGAGGTGTTGGCAGGATTGGTCGCTTCTGGTGACTGTAGGAGAATCTCTCCCATCTTCCAGCTGCTTGGATCCCTGGCCTCACTGCCATCTCAGCCTCCGTCTTCGCGTGGCCTTTCTTCCCCTCTGGGTGTCTCTGTTCTCCTGTCTCTTAAGAAGGACACTTGGCACCTGAATTAGGGCCCACCGTAATCAAGGGTAGTCTCATCTCAGGATCCCTACCTTACGCTATCCTCAGAGACTCTTGTTCCAAACAAGGTCCCCTTCACAGGTATCGGGGACTACAACTTGGGCATCTCTTGGGGGGACATAGTTCCACTCACTGTGGCATCTAATACCTCTCCCCAGGAAGAGGGGTGCTGCTTGGGGAGGGCTGAGGCAGGACAGGCAAGGCAGGTGTTGAGGGGTTGGGGATAGCATTGCCCCTTGCAGCTGGGTCTCCAGGATTCTCTGTGCAAAAATCCCCTCAGCGAGATCATCATGCTTTGTTTGGGTCTTCTTTGGCAAATGCAGGAGCAATTAATTTAAGTTCTAAGAATAAAAACAGGTGTCCCCACATGACACACGGTGCGGTGCTGCCCAATCCAGACCCCAACCCAAAGAGTGACTCTCTGAGCCATTCCTGGGGGGCACTTGGAAGCTGGTTCAGGACTGGTGTTCGCAGCCACCAAGCTCCTTCACTGGGCTGGGGGGGAAAAAAAAAGTATGTTATTAACAAAAAACCCAGACATGTGGGACGTGAGAGTTCTGAAGGCTGGAAGTTGAGGCCAGTGAGGGGAGAATAGGTGCCTCTGGGCTTCAGCCTGACTTTGCCTTTCTCTTCCCTGGGGCAGGAGCCTCCTGTCAACTCACTCCTGTCCTCTCTTGTCTGTTTCCAGGACTCCTCTTCCTCGCCCGGACCCGCCCCAGCGGCTGAACAGCAAGGCACTGCACCCAAAGTCCAGCTGCCCCTCAACGTGTGAGCTGCCCTTTCTGTTTTCGGGGTCCTGTGCCTTTGGCTCCTCCCTCCCACCTCTGCTAGCATGTACACGGATGGTTTCTGGAGGATTTCGGATTTGTTATCAACCGGTCCGTTAGTCAACTAGTCAGTTAGTCAACTAGTCAGTTAGTCAACTAGTCAGTTTAGTTGCATCCTGCAATCTGCTGACAAGAGAGTGTGGAAAACAAAAGTCTAGCAGGTTCTTTCAATGTCACTGTCCCCGGGACATTTATAAGAAGAGGGATATTCAGATTTTGAGGGGCGCAGGCACTGGCCAGCACGCTCACCAGCCATAGCATGGGGAAGTTCTCGGGGGGCTGGGAGGATGGAGTGTGGGGGCAGCGGGGGCCCGAGAGGCAGGCAGTCTTATCAGCTTGGGGCAGTGGCTAGTTACCCAGTGCTCAGACATAGCTCCGTGTTTCACAGCCACGACTGCCCCACGGTTCTGGCAACTTATATCATCGCAGCTGCATGTCATCCCCAAATAGAACCAGATGAATCAGTGCCAGGAAGCGAGACGCTTATCTTGTTTAGAAAATTTGCTCTTGTTAAATCACAGCTCTTAAGAGCTACGTGCCGTTTAAAAATTCTTCATTTAAATAGTGTGCTGAGAAATTAGACTTCCTTCTACTCTTTTATTTGGCAATGAGCTCAGTTACTTGAATGAATGTTTTGAGGTGGAGAATATGACTCTGGCAAACAATTTGGCAAAGTAGATCATCCCACAGCCCCAGTGCAGGTCAAAAGGACACTTAGAACCTGCCCTTTTGCAGAACAGAAGGTATTCCAAGTGAAAAACACAAACAAACCCAAAAAATGCCATTTGAAAAAGCAAGTTGCAAAGCTTCGGAAGGTTTCCTAGAAGCTCTGGCAGATAGGAAATCCCTGAGCATCTCCCTTTATCTGCCCATGCTGTGACTGCGTTATTCCCACAACCAAGGAAACAAAAGGAAATCAAGACTTACCTATTTTTTACCTAGCTTCCTGAAGGGAATATAAATTAGTAAGCTACGTTTAGGTGTCTCTAGGTTGAAATTTAACTTTTCACCATCATTGGACAGAAGGTGCTATCTTCTGTCCTGGTGTCCTAATAAGCACCAGTGACTTCCACTCATACCTGGGGGGGTGGGCAAGGAGGAACAAGGAAGGACTTTGCTCTTCTTGAAAAACTGGATGCAGGACCCCATCCCTGAGGAAGCAGACCAGCATCCCCAGGAGACTGTGAGGCACTAATGTGATTGCCCAAATGAGGGGCAGGACACAGGAAGCTCTTCAAGGACAAGGCCCAGGTTTTTCATTTTGGGGCCCCTCCCCCCCACAAGAATGCCTGGCACACAGGCTCTTTCAGTAACTTTTTCCTTGTTCTGATGGCCAATGCCTTCCCATCCAGGGTGCAGAGGGCTTCTGGTATCAGCCCAAAGCCTCCGGCTCTTACACATCAGATCAGCTACCAAGAAGGCTGCTCTGTCTTTGAGATCCAAAGGTTATGAACACAGTCCAAGAGTACTGTGAGTGTATACTGGAGGTCTCAGCCACGCCCAGCCCTTCTGTGTCGTGGAGGCTTTTTAATTTGGTATAAGTATGGAGTGATCTCTTTCTCCTGTCCCTACTCTGCCCTGGACGGTGAGGAGGCCACTGTAGTTCCCAGCCCCCTGCCCCCTTCCCCATCTGCCTCCCCACAGAGCACGGAGTTCCTGTTTGGGTGGAGATTTTCATCTGAGTAACAGAAGGGAAACTGATGAGTCAGATAACTCGTTGAAAAGATGGCAAGTATGTCTGAGCAACAGATGAGTCATGACTGGTGTGACCCGAATTGTCTGTTGAGAGTTAACCGTGAGCTCACTGTGGCTATGGAACTAGCTCCGGGGCAGGGGCACCCCATACAGCATTCCACAGGATCTATTTTGAGAGTGTAACCTTTGAAATCACATGTTTTAATTTGATTCCCGGGGAGGAGAAGATGATGCTGACCTCAGCCCAGCAAGTAGGGCACCAGCCTGCCCATCCTCCTTAGCTCCAACAAGTCAGCTGTCCCACGGGTATGGTGACTGGTCTCTGGGGGGACCATGGTTGCTCTTTATCAGACTGTTATTCCAAAAGCGAACATAAGTCATGTGCAAAAGTTTGAGACTGAACGTGAGAAGAGCTGCCTTTGAAAAAACAGTTGCAGCAACAAGTGTGCTGCTGGGAGGGAGCTGGAGAGGGAGGGAGCTGGGGAGTGTGCACATGGGAACGACCCCAGGACCTCGGGGAGCGCCCCACCGTGTGGGCTGAGGTCAGTCAGTGCTACAGTCCCTCCCAGAGGCCCTCATTCTGTAATCCTCATAGCACGTGGGTTTGACCACCACAGGTCAGGTCCTATGCTCGGGTCACAAGCCCACGTGATTAAAAAACCAGACCCCTAAGTTCTGCCTTAGGTAGCAGGAAGGTCTTGTGTCCTTCTCCTAGCATAGAAAGGTGTCTGCTGGCACGGCCTTTCAGGGACCCAGTGGCCCTGAAACACAGAAAAGGGGTCTCAGTTTGCCCATGCAGTGCATGGAGGTGGCTGCTGGTCTTCAGATCTGTGGGGCCTGTGCCCTTCCTGTTAACTTCTCTAGTGTTGCGAAGCCACCCAAAGTCCACCCCGGCTATTGGGCTTGCTGTGTTTTGTCTGCATAAGCCACCGTGCCTCCCAGGGACTGAAACAAGTGTCAGGTCAGGGAAGGCCCATCTGGAAGTGCTACAGCGTTACAGTATGCTTGTGATTAGGCCCACTCAGACTGGGGCTTAAAATTCTCCCCTCCACTTTAATGCAGGCGTCTCAGAGCCAGACAGGGAAGTGAGGACCAAAGGGGCAGGCTGAAGGGAGAGGACTGAGCCAGCTCCAAGGTCTCACCAGTTTGGCCCAGTCTCTTGGAGGCTGTGCTGAGGACTCTCCTGCTGGAGGGGCGGATGCACAGGTATCAGGTGAGCCAACACAAGCCGGATGCTGCTCCCTGTTTGTCCCAGTGCCTGTGGGTCTGCATGCCTGTGGGCCAAGGGCAGGCAGAGCTGTGGGCTCTGAGAGCCTCCTCACTCAGAGACCTGAGCGTAGCTCACCATCTGGGAAGGAAACTTCCACAGACAGAGGGGTACAGTTTATCCCTGGGGGAAATCCAAGAGCCTCCTGAAGTATGTGACTGCTTGTATGCTGCCTGTGAGGTCTGGGAGTCGCTTCATGGGAGCCAGAGAAAGCCCAGGATGTTGGGGCGAAGGGAGTGGGGCTGCCTGTTGACTGGAAGTCCTGGGTGAAAGGCTGGCTACTCCCATGGCTTTGCGACATTTCCCCAAATGCTCCCTGTTCTCCCCCCGGAGCATGTGCACCTTCAGTCAGCCTTTCGTCAGCAAGCTGGCATCGGCTCACTCCTCCCTAGCTCAGCTGCCACTCCTCCCCAGCTCAGCTGCCACCTCCTACCAGGGGACTTCAGTGGCTTTCTTCCCTGACCCCATTGCATCCCCTGCAGACCCTGACATGCACCTGTGCTGTCTCCGCCTTCCCCAGAGTGGGTGCTCCTGGGGCAGGCTCCTCCACCACCTAGCCGCACATGGCAGTCATTCTGTAGACATCCATCAAATGGTACAGTCAACTTGCTAACCTGAGCTGCTGCGACCCTGGTAACCAGAAGGGCAGGAGCAGAACGCTTCACAGGAGTAACTGAAAAGAATCTTTTACTTATTCTAGGAGAAACATGAGCAAGCCATATAGAGGAGAAAGGTTTTAAATTAATGAAGGCACTAAAATACTTCAATTCACTCCTTGATTAGAGCTGAAGAAAACTATAGATAATTAACACAAGCGAACATCTTGCTACAGAAATGAGCAAGCGATGCGGGTGAGTGACAATGTCCTTGGAGATGTCCAGGAAGCCGCTGGTAAAAGCAGACAGGGTGTGATGCTAGGCTGAGGGGCCACCGCCGATGGATGCTCCCATGTGCATGCCCTCCATCCAAGAGCACCCCGGGGGAGGTTGTGGGGGGGCCTGATGCCTACCCTCAGGCTCACACCTTTAGGCTGGAGGAGTATAACCTGAAAGCCCCAAATAACCCACAGGATGGTGGGAAAGAAGGCTCTCTGAACCACATTCTTTTACGATTGTCTTCAATAAGATATTTTTAGTATCAACCTTTGTGTGTGAAGTGACTTCTGGGCCTGCGGGAGCCATCCCTGTCTGACCCACACATGTTTTTGAGATGACCCTGAGCTGTCGTGGAAGTCTGTGTGGAGCTGAAGAGGCCTTCTGAAGCAATAAAAAATGAGCATGGGCCCTGGGAACCATAAGGATGAGGACTGTATGGGGACTGCCTCTTCCGTGCCAGGCCTGCATGGCCCCTGCAGGCTCCAGGAGGACCAGCCTGCCACTCTGAGCACTGGGGTGTGGGCATCCAGCCGGCTCAGAGACCGTCAGCAAGGCTGTTATGGCTGTGTGCTGCAGAGGGGACACGGGTGGAGAGGGAGTGAGGAAGTGGCACTGCTGTGGCTGTTGGTGCGCAGAGCAGGGACCAGGAGGGCGGGAGATGTCTGGCTCGCTGTGGGCAGGGCCATCCCTAAAGAAAACTCATCCCCCCACCCTTCCCAGCGCCCCTCCCCAGCATGAGCCCCAGGCCAGAGATGATCTACAGACACCTTGTGCAGAAGTGAGGACCTGCACAGCCATCTGCTTCTGCTTTTCTCTCTGAGGATCCCAAAGGAAAAAGAAGTGGGAGGGGCAGAGATTTTTCAAGGTGAAGTCAGACTTATTTACATTCCAGTTCCCCCAGCAACGCACACCTAGAGGCCAGACTTGACGTTTTGAGACCAGAGGAGAGCTTACTCGTCCGCAGAACAAACTGGAAATAAAGATGGAAAGAGCACACGCATCAGTGTCCTGAGGCAGACCAGAGCAGTGCCTCCCGGTGCCGTGGCCGCAGGAGCTCCCCGGCTCCAGAACCCCGCCTGGCCCTGCCTGACCTCGGCAGGGCCCACCAGCCTCCCCTACGGCCTCTCGTGGTGCCCTGCCCCAGCCGCAGGCCGTAGAGCCCCGCCTGCTTCCCAGTCGCTGCAGAAACACAGATCCTTACCATTCTGAGCCTTCGTTTTCTCAGCTGTGACGTGAGGGTCACCCTGGCCACAAGTTCACATGGGGCTTAGGCAAGATCCTGTGAGATGTTGACACCTGCGCTCCTGCCCTCATCCAGCCGGGCTGGTGGCCCACGGCATGACTGTTCTTAGGACTCCCAGACAGACCTCTTATAAAGAAGGTGCAGTTAGTTTTTGAGGTACAGCTGAGAGTTAAAGACATGTTTTGAAGAAGAGTAGTCTGTCATCCCTTGGAGGTGATGGCATTCCTGGAAATGACACCCCCAAAGAGGACTGCCCACTGAACGTTGAGTGAGTAGAAGACCAGAAACTGTGAAGGAAACATCAGCTTCCGCAGCTAAGAATCCAGATCTCCCATGTGAAGAGACTCAAGGCAGCACAAGATCCAAGCCTGTCTGTTTGCGAACTAATGGCCATGATGCTGTCTGTCAGCAGGTCCCATGCCAGAGCGTGTGACAGGCGGGCTGTGGGGCTGGTGCCGGTACCCCTGCTCCAGGGCTCTGTAGGCCCACACGCTTAGCCCAGTCGGACAGACGGGGCAGCGGTGTCCCGCCACATTCACCTCCAAGTTTGGTCTTTTTCCTGTTTTTGTCATCAGGAACTATTCTGTGTTCCTTTGAAATAACAATGGACGTTTGATAGAAGACTTTTCTGACTTAAGAGACTTAATCAGGGTGGCTTGAGGCCCATGATGTAAAGAATCTTTTTTTTTTTTTTCATTGTTGTTTTGATGGGGAAGGATGGAAACTCCCTTTTTGTGCTGAGAGTTGAATGCAAAGTCTTTGTTCTATTGAATGTCATGGAGATCCTCTAATGTTCAGGGAATGAGAATCGCCTCCTTCCCAAAAGACAGTTAACTTTCAATTATTTGATGGCTGCTCCCCCAGGATCTCAAACATGATTGTCAGTTCTGATGGCTCCTGGTGTATTTATTGCACTTGTTAACACTTGCTTGGTTTTTAAGATCTGCAGTGTGCTTCCCCCACTGTGGAAGTTGGGTGCTAATGCATGTCACTTACCGAGAATGCTGTGGGCCAGTGCAGTGCCTTGGGCTGCTGAGCCAACCTGAGCCTTACATGCTTGCCTGGGGTCTGTCCACTCACTGGGAGGGCCGCGCATGACTGGGCAGGTGTCCCCCGTCCATAGCTTCAAACTCCATTGAGCGGGTGGACGGTGCAGGTGGCATGCAGAAGTCACCCAGATCCCAGGGGCTGCAAGGATAGGTGGAGGGGCGAAGAGACAGTCCCTCATCAAAGCTCCATTCCCTAGGCCACCCACAGGCCCCTGTTCAGAGGGCTCCCTGATTCCCCAGGAGCTGGTCAAACCGGTTTGGAAACAATGTTTTTCAAACTCCTGTTTCTCCTCCCCTATTCCCTCCCTCCCCCAGCTCACTGCCTTCTCTGCCGGCTTCGGTCTGTCTGGGTTCTCTAGGGCAGCTCAGCTCCCTCCTGGACAGACTCAGGTCTCTCTGCTCTCTTGCCCTGTAGTTCACCCTTTGCTTCTCCTTTTCACTCTTCTCCTCACTGCTGAGACACCAGTACACTGCAGCCCCATCCTTTCAGCCTTTTCTTGCCTCCCCATGGTACCCATCCCCTCCTGGCACAGTCCCATCTCCACACCGGCCTCCCCAGTGAGGAAAGCTGGTACCTGTTTGTGCTTGTTTTTGTGTTTGAGGTCAGCCAGCAGACCTGTTTCTAGGATGAGCCCACACACATGCAGTGGCACACACAGGCACACTTCCCTTCAGCAGTCTTCGTCTTCATCTCAACACCAGAGCCCCTTCTTTTATAAAACAAGAATTTATTAAGAGTCGAGTAGATGCCAGACATATTCTAGATCCTGGGGATAGAGTAGTGATCGAGACAGATAAAAACCTCTACCCTCGTGGAGGGTACAGTGTAGTGGGGAGTAGAGGGCTGCAGGGGGACAGAGGAGAGCTCCAGATAGAGGGGAGCATTGGGGCAAGTTTAGCATATCGGGGGACACGTTGGTGTAGAGCTGCCCTGAGCCAGGATTTGCTGGTAACCCCAGCTGGAGACGCATACTCATGGTCCCCATCCTCCAGGCTGGACTGGGCTTTCTCTGCCGGGGCTGTCACCGTCCTCTGGAGCTAGACTGGCTTCCCGGTGGCAGCTGGCTGCCTTGCACCAGGATCCTGGCTGAGGACAGGATGATCTGTCATTGGAGGACCCAACTGTTTAGGAGTCCTCATATCCCCCGCGACCGGCGAGATGAGAGTGGAAGAGTGGGGCCTTTAAACTCTCCAACATGATGCCCTCTTTGAGGAGGTCGGCCAGTCTTGAACCTCCACACATGAAAGCAGCCTTTGGAAAAGGAGTCTTTGTTCAGGCAGAGTCCAGGCAGGCGGAAAGCTGTGGAGCACCACTTGAGGACACAGGTGCTGGCCTGCCAGCCCCGTCCTTGGACACCCAGTGGGCCCAGAGGGAGGAGGAGGATGTGCCCGAGGTGTGTGGGACATCGTCTCTTCCTGGGCCTGAGGTCCGAGGAGGCAGCTGGCAGGGCACAGGCCAGTGGTGGGCCTCGTGTGGCATTACGGCTCTCCGGGGGCCTCCAGGCATGGCTGCAGTGGATGCTGGTACCCATGCCTTGTTGACCAAGCCAGGGATGACAGCCCGGCCCCTGTCACCCCTGCTGGGCGAAGGGAACAAAGGCAGCAGTTCTTCCTCCCTGCCTGACCAAGGAAATGTGACTGTTTGCTGAGGTCTGTGCTGCGTGCACACACACCCCAAGGTGCCGTCACCCCCAGCTTGGCACTGTGCTCCTGGCTGTTGTGTATTCACAGAATCAAAGAGATTGTTCTCCCCCCATGAAGAGACAGAAGGAGGCAAGCAAACAGGATTATGCTTCAATTACATTTCCTTCAGAGCAGGCACAAAAGGCATGCATTGCTGTTGTTCACAAGCCTCCCACGGCCCCAGCCATTGCCTCTCCTTTCCTCTTGTGTTCATCCTGCCCTTGCCTCCCGACATGAGGCCACCCCCGAGAGGTTAAAGGGCTAGCCGGGGTCTGGGGCACAAATGCAATTGTCACATGACTTTCCTGTTTGTGGTCATCCTCTGTCACCATCAGAGAGCTCCTGCGAGTCATCAGATGTGAAAACAGATGACACCCTGGGTTCTCTTTGTTACCTGGGCATTGCTTCAAAAACCTGAATCTTTCTGTCCATGACAAGCAAGGGGGCCCCCTCCAGTGATGGCTTCCTTTATCCTTCCTGAAGCTCTGAATCCTTCTTGGCCATTGGTGTTTATCTTTTCAAACAGAGAGAGATATCAAGATGTAAGTCATCCTTTCATCCCTAAGGAAAGACAGAGGAGTGGGGGTTGACCTATAAACAAAGGAAATTAACCAGGCAAGGCCTCCATTGAATGAAGCAAATGCACCTGCATTGTTTAGGGTCGGGATTTGGGGGGGGGGGGTCAGCTTTTATGTTGTTTCACCTTATTTGACTTTATGCTAGGGAGAGAATATCTTTACAAGTTCTCATTCTTTGTAGCATGTTCCTTTGCCGGACTCTGAGACTTCAGGAGGCCTCCTTTCTTCTTGCTTGAACCCTAGTGAGTCATTCCCATTTCTTTATTCACCTCCTGAGAGGTGACCTCTCCCAGGTTCAGGAGAGTGCTCTGGGTGGCCTTACTGAGATCCCCAGACCTGAGACCCCATGGCCCTGGGAGGGGTGAATATGCCCACCAAGCCGTCTGTCCTGGGAGGAGACCTGAGAGATGACACTTCTTTAAAATTCATCTGCTGTTTCTCATTGGGCTGAAGTCTCACCAGCTTTTCCCCTGGATCTTGTGAGCAACATGGTTGCCTGATACCATTCTCTCCATCAATTTAAAATCATTTCCCCAAGATCCCAAACTAAGTGCCCCGTGGGGTTGGATATTGAGGTATCATGAGGTATGTGACAAAAGAGGCATCCTCCAGGGTCATGCGCTAACTTACAGGCACAGCTTCTAAACCCTAGGCCAGGATTTACACCACTGAGTTTGTTCTTGGTTTGTCTTCAAATAGGCTTAAGAGAAAAGTAGAATTTAAATTATAAGTCATGGCACAAATATTGCAAGGAAGGATGCAACCAAGAATTCCCTAACTAGACTGCCTTTTCTTTAAAAAGGCTTTTGGGGTCTCCTCTAACTCAGACTGTCAATGAACCAGGCAGGTAAGCCAGGGTCTAGTTAGATAAAATGAGGAAAATCCAGCCCTAACCTTGGATGGTTCATTATTGGTTTTCCCTAGAGTTTTCTCTGGCTGGGGGCATCAGGCTTTAGAAGGTGGGATCCAAAGACTTGTGATCTAGTTCTGGCCCATCCTCCAGGACTTTGGATGAATCACACGGGCTCACTGAGCTATTGGATGGGAGGGTGGCGCTGAGAGCCTGCCTGCCCCGGTCAGCCAACACAGGGTTCTAGGAGTACAAGGCCCTGCTTGTACCTCTCAGGACCTGGTTCTTTAGATGGGCAATCAGAGTGCTGGGTCCTCCCCCTTCCCTGTGCCACTGTAGTGATTGATCATGAAGAGTAGGTCAGGCACAGTGGGCACAAGCCCTGTAGGAATCAGCTTTTCCTTTTGGGGGGACTCATCCAAAGATGAGCCTAGCTGTGACCTAGGTGATGCCAGATGGCATATGCCCATTTCTGTGAGCCATCATTTATTCCTTGGCCCCATTCTTCTTCCCATAGGTACCTGGCGCTCTATGCTTACAAGCCCCAGAAGAACGACGAGCTGGAGCTGCGGAAGGGCGAGATGTACCGTGTCCTAGAGAAGTGTCAGGATGGCTGGTTCAAGGGGACATCCCTCAGGACTGGGCTTTCTGGGGTGTTCCCAGGAAACTACGTGACGCCCGTCTCCAGGTGAGGCTGGTGTCGCTGCCCAGGAGAGGAGGACGCACACCCACCACGTTCTCCTGCAGCAGGTTACCACCTGGAGAGCACGCTGTGGCCTGAGCAAGCCAAAAACCACACGGTCCAGAAGTCAGCAAGGGCTCCCCTGCCCACAGCGTTTGGCCACATGAGCTCAGAGTTCCCCTTGGGTGAGGGTTCCACATGGCAAGCTTTTCCCCTTCTGAATTAGGTTTTGCTTGTCATTCCCTCAGCAGACATGGCTATGAGGGGAGAAGATGGGAGGAGAATGAGCTGGAGTCAGGGCAATGGCACTAAATGGCAATGGAAGTTCTCTCAAGAGAGTGAGCTCTCCAGTGTGTGTGTGTGCACATGTCCCTGTCCTGTCCCATGTGAGTACAGCTGCGGTGTGTGTGTGTGTGTGTGAGAGAGAGAGAGAGAGAGAGAGTGAGAGAGAGAGATACATGTAAATCTGTTCTGCATAAAACACACGTATGCATACACACAAAGGAAAAACATTCTCAAAAGCTAACAAGTGTTATTGAGTGATGGCATTAGGAGTAATTAAAAATGTTCTTCTTTCCTATTTTTGCAAATTTCCTGTTGTATTATTTTTGTAAAACAAAATATAATTTTAAAAGTTTGCTCAAGAAGTTCTCTGAAGTTGCCTGAGAATTTCCTGCTAAGAGGAGGGGTTGACTGCTGATTTTATTCATCCGTCTCCCTTGTGGAAACCATTCACGGGCAGAACTCTGGGTTACCTACAGCACAAGAACATCAGCTGAAGACATGGCCCCTAGGTTTCTGCTCACTCTGGGACAAGACTGACAGGAATACAATTAAATAATGCCTAGACTTGCACTGATGACTCGACTGATTCATACTTTTCAAAGCACCCCGAGGAGTGGTGCTGGCCCTGTGATGGGCTTCCTTGTATGTCATCGGACCCTTGCTAGAAAGGCCCATAATTTGTGAGTCTGCTTTGTTCAAGCTTTACAGTTTGTTTCCTAGGGTAAAAGTGAGTTCAATAGGTAACAGATATGATTAAAAAAAAAAAATCAGTGGTGCAGTCACTTGAGCATACGACTCTTGGTTTTGGCTCAGGTCATGATCTCAGGGTCATGAGTTCGAACCCCGTGTCAGGCTCCATGCTCAGCACATAGTCTGCTCGAGATTCTCTCTCCTTCTCCCTCTGCCCCTCCCACTCATTCCCTCTCTCTCAAATAAATAAATCTTTTAAAATCGTCATGGTTTTGGCTGGTCCACTGATAAGGTGCCTTGCTACAGGTGAATTTCAGGGTAGTTCTAGGGGCTGAGAAAGGAAGGCTCTGCCTGTGGTTCCTGGACAGCTGAGTCCTTTTCCAGGAAGCTCTTCTTCCCATGGCGGTTCTTCAGAAACCCTGATTTAGTGGGGCATAGCCCATCCCTGACTAAAGTTTTGGTCCAATGGTACCAAGCCGCACGGGATACAGCTCCCACCTGGTGAAGCACCTGGCAGTACCTCTTCTCATGCTCCCATGGCTTCTGGTGTCTCATGACTAAGACTCTGAGAGCACAGAAGGGGACTTTACCCAGCTCTTGGACAAATGGGAGACATTTGATCCCTAAAACTGAACCCACAGAAACTTCCAAGTCCCCATATTCTGCTGTGTGGGGCATACTCACCACCAGTGCACAAATTTGCAGCAATTTCATGGAGGTCAAAGGGCTACAACCTATTTTCAGAGTTGTTGTGTTCCTCTTCCATTTCTTAAATGCTGGAAACTGGTTTCATCTGGAAACCTGACCTGGGGTGAAAGGGCATCTATTTCTGTTATGAACTACACGTTCCCTGACATCTGTCAGCAGGACGTGGTCTACACCCTTTCCCAGAGGCTGGAGGAAATGAGAAGGCGGCCATGTCTGGAGGGGAATGGATGCTTGCCACTGCTTCCCACCATGTGCCAGATACGTCCAAGCTTTGTGGGATGTGGCTGAGTCATCCACTCTTTCTGGATGTGTGTGGGGACAGACACAGCTATTTATTAGAATGAATCAGGGCAGTAGCTCTGCTACAAAATATTTGAATGGTATTGATTTTTAGGGTTCTTTGGGTGTTTATTACCTATTTACATTGAAAATTTGCCCCCATGAAGGTTTCATAAATGTAGCCCCGCTGCCAGGCTTGAGCTCTGGGCATCCTTTACCTACAGGATTCTCTCGGCATTGTTTTAGTATTTGTGCCCTGGGTTATGTGGCCTTCATCTTTCAAAGCCAGGAGGTAGGAGTGGACCTTTATTAATGGCTTGTATTGTATGGTTTCCTCTGTGACCTCACCTGAACGATTCTGTTTTATTTCCTCAGGGCTCCTGTAGGAGGGGCTGGGCCACCCCGGAATAATGTCATTGGAGGTTCTCCGCTGGCCAAAGGGATGGCCACAACCATCCACCCAGGTGGTGGAAGTCTGAGCAGCCCAGCCACTGCCACAAGGCCGGCCCTTCCCCTCACCACACCCCAGGCCCAGCACCAGACAGCCTCTCCCCCGATGGCCACTTGCCTGCGGCACACAGCCCAGCCCGCCACCAGCCAAGCCCGGGGCACTGTCCCCACAGGTATGTGCTGCCCCTGAGGTCTCACTCTGTAGGAAAATTTAACAAGGGTTTCTCATGAGAAACTTGTTGACCCAGGTTTCAAGCTGTCCATGATGGGCAAGTTATATTTGCCTATCATGATCATAAGCTTTTGCTAATCGCCAGGAAATACATTAACTTATATTACCCTGTCTGGGCAACTGAAATGGATTAGAGAATTCTCAAATATTGATACACTTCATTGTAGCAAGAGGACTGCATGGACCCCTAGGATTAACCCACTGACACCAGTATGTGGGCCTATTGCACAGGCCCTCCACATGCCGGGCACTGAGGTGCTCCCCAGCTAGGCAGCTGCTCACCAGACGGAGCCAGCATGCTCCTCCTCGGGAAGGCTTTGAGGCTGGAAGCAATGATGGTCATTGACCCTTCATGTTTAGGCCAGCTTTATCAATAGCCAGGCTGACATAGTTAAGGGGAAATCCAGTTGATCCAAGGACAGTGTGAGATGTAGAGAAATTATGGGGTGGATCTTACAGGCATAAAGAAGATCAGCACGTCTGGCTTGGTAGCTTAGCCCTGAGATATTAGGAACTGCTGAAGTGTAGCTCATGGCACCCCTCAGAACCCACACCAGTCGCATTCCCAGACTGTGGAGCCAGTGACGATGTCACTGATGTAGCGCAGGAACCCAGGACAGTGAGCTGTGAATTAAAATGCTAGAATTCCAGCTCCAGCCCCAAGCTTA
The DNA here is from genome assembly GCF_964662115.1 of Mustela nivalis. Taxonomy (NCBI): domain Eukaryota; kingdom Metazoa; phylum Chordata; class Mammalia; order Carnivora; family Mustelidae; genus Mustela; species Mustela nivalis. Next base: position 88,250,638 of record NC_139027.1, read on the forward strand.
CTCTCAGAAATCATCTCTCTTCTCCTCAGAGTAAGGCTTAAAGGACAAAAAGTGTTGTTCTCTCTGGAGCAATAAAATACACAATTTCTTTTAAGAAACTAGCCGGCCAGGAGATGGCCCATTAGAAGTGCTCCAGGAGGCACCTTCTCAAGTGTGAAAAGTCAAGATAATACTTAGCACAGCAGGGGCCATATTTTCTCCCAAGTGATGGCTGATGGGACTAGAGGGTAGGAGGATGATGTCCGCCTGCCCACCTGTTCTGGGGAAGTTGGCCTGCACATTCCCATGCTGCCGCTGGTCCGGGCTTGCATACGACAGCAAGGACTTCTGAGACCATTCAGGTGTCCTGGAATGTGACATGATCATCCTGAGTGTTTTAGAGGACCACTTCCATCAGCATGCTCACTGAGAAAACAGGACCCTGTTCCTGCTCTAAGCTCCCACACACTGGCAGAAAGGCAATGTTGCCAGGCAGGGAGGCTTTGAGTGCTGGTGGAGGAGAGTCCAGTGTGGAACATTGGTGATGGGGGAAGATTGGGAGAGCCTCCTCAGAGGAGGTTGATCCCAGACTAAACAGCAAAGTAACACTCGGGTGGGGGAACAAGGAAGGGCACCATTTGAAGCAGGAAGAAGGAAAGGAGTAGTCAAACAAGTGACAGAAAGCATGTCTTAAGCTCGCAGCAGTTCAGTGAAGACAGAGTGAACATAGGTCTGGCTGAAGGCATGAGCTTGAGACCTGTGTTTGGAGGCTGAACTGCCATTGGTTTTGCTTGCTTCAGTTTCTCCCTCTGTAAAATGGCACTTACCTCTGGGGCATTGTGTGAGGACTGTCTTCCGTGGCATATCGAGTGTGTATTCAGTACATGTAGCTATTTCTATTCTTCTGTTAGAGAAGAAGAATATCACTGCAGTACTCAGTGCATGAAAGTCCAAAAAGCAAAAATAAATTATTATGAAGAATCAAGGGGGTTGAATTCTCTCATGAAAGCCATGGGAACCCATTGAGGGATTTTACAGAAGAGGGACAGCACTTTATCAAATACCATCATGCACGGTAGGGAGGAAGAATTGGTGTGGGGCAGCCCCAAACTGGGAGCCATTAGAATGGTATTGCTGTCCCTGTGTGACAGGTCAGAGGGGCCCAGACCCAAGGAATGGGGCTTCCGAATTGAGACGAATGATAGGATATTTAGGAGGCAGAATGGTTATGACCTGGAAATGGGCTGATGCTCAGGGAAACCAAGGAACCAAGTCCACTTGCCAGGTTTCTGTGTCAATGACTGGGAGAATGACAATGGCATCCCTGGTCTGGAAGATACCACCAGGAACTAGTTTATGGTGGAAGACAGTGATGTGACTTTGCAGAGTACAATGCGCTAGTCATGCTGTGGCCCCCATGCTGATTTGGATCCCTGTCCTTACGTAGGGCTGGTATTCCTTGTGTGAATCTCGCCTTGCCATGATAGAAGGTTGATCCTGCTGGTTCAGCTCACCTTGTAGTAAGTGCAGACACGTGACCCAGATGCTGGGAATAGACATGTGACCTAGATGCTGGGAATAGGCATACCTGCATGTGATGTGACTTCCATTCAGAAGAGGCCATTCATGAGGGCCATTGTAGATCCTTTTTGGGAGAGAAGCTAGTGGTGAAACAACTAGCTTTTCAGGGGGCAGCAGGGTGGACATCTGGTGGTGTCAGGTGCTGGTCATCAGTGTGTGTAGATAAAATTCTGGTGTGTAGGGCTTAGTCATCAGTGCATTCAAGGTAAACTTCTGGTGTCTAATACCCAGTCATCTGTGGGTGCAGGGTGGGCTTCTGGTGTCCATTGCCCGGTCATCAGTATGTCCAGACTCATTCTGGATAGTGTCCATTTCCTGTGGCGATGGGATCTGCACCAGGGAGGCCTCATGGGTGGGCTTGGCACTGATAGAGTGTCCAAGAATGACTGTGCCATTCCAGAGACTCTGTAAGTGTCTAATGGTCTTTCATATATGTCTCTTTTGCTTGCATTAGCCAAGAATGAGTTATGTTTTTGCAACTCTGGCCCACAGAGAACTAGTTATCTTTATAGTACAAGAGTTCTGCAACAATATTATCTGGTGCCAGCCATCTTGCCCCCAACAATGACCTCCCTAATGAGCCATGCTTGTAGCATGGCTGAAGTTATTTTGATGGTATTTATTGGTAGCCTCTAGCTAGATATACAGCCACTGTAGTGGCCAAGTGATTAAGTGAGCCCACAGCAGGGCTTCCTGAGTGGTTTTCCATAACTGGGTCAGAAGTACCCAAGATCCTGACCTCATTGCCTCATTGACCCTTGGAGCAATCAGGCAGGACCTGGGGCAGATGAAGTCCCAGGTCAGGTTCCAACTCATCGATTCACCCCAGTGTGCCACATGCACGATATGTGTACCACAATTTGGAGAGGTTGCGCAATCCAGGTCTTCACTGGGAGTGAATATTCCAGCACAGTAGCCCTGGGTTATCTGCACAAAATGCCAGTATGATGGCCTTTCTAAGCCATGCCTTGATAGCAACTTTCCCAGTTCAAAGAAGAAAATGAGACCTGCCAGTTATTTCTCCCTCTATGGAATAGCAAGCAGAATTGAAAGAAATTGGCATGGCCAGGGGCAGTACAACGTTCCATCTCTGTCATTGATCACCATAGTAACCACCATGGTGTGACAAGCATTCTCTTCCATCAGTCTAATTTTACATATGGGAAGAGTGAGGCTCAGGATGTTTAAAACAGCTTTCCCAATGCATTCCAACCTCATGCTTATCCCCACACTCTTGCTGTCATAGTCAAGTTAAAGAATGGCTCCTACCATATCATATCAGTAAATTAAATGCCACTGAGTTCCCATAGCATTTTCCACTTCATTCTGCATTTAGAGAGGAAAAATAAAACATACTGTTGACAGTACAAGTAATGGATTGTTCACTGCAGTAATTGCCCATTTCAGCAGACCCCAACCCAGGCAGTTGAGAGGCGTTTCATCAATGTTCTCATCTTGAGCCAAAGTCAGGCAGTTTGACAAAGGCTTAATTGCATTGGCCACAGCATCCAATATGATTTGTTCTGCTTGATTAATGTAACTCCTTTTTCCAAGGGCAGATCTCTCCCTGTGAAGTGCCAGTGTCCACACATCCTCATATGGGTATTTAGCAGGGCCAAGAGACTTGCCCAGCCATTTATTCAACAGCAAAAAAAAAAAAAAAAAAGAAAAAAGAGTGAGCGAGCAAGCAAATCACTGAAAAAAAGGTAGATACTCTGCTAGGCCCTGGAAATGCAGAGAAGAATCACATAACCCCCAGTTCTACATTCAGCTATAGAGAATGACAAGAAAACAAATTCTTGCAATAGAGTTTGAAAAGCACTGTAGCAGAGGTATTGAGAGGGTAATAAGAAAGCATGGAGGAGAGATATGTAACTCAGATTGGGGAGGAAAATGAGAGAGTGAAAAATTTTCAAGAGGTGATGATTTTGCCTTGATTCTTAAAGTACAAATAGGAACTATCTGAGCAGACAAAGCACAAAGAGAGTTCTAGCAGAAGTACTAGCAAGGACAAGGACATGGCAATGAGAAATACCGGAGTTTCTATTTTGGGTAACTTTATTTATTTTGCTGTGACTGAAACAAAAGGCATGGAAGGAGAAGACCAGGGTGTTGGTGACAATTTCTCTGCAGAGGTAAAATTTAATTTTTGGTCTCAAGGCTGGCATGCAGCAGGGTGGAAGCATGAGGAAAGCTCCAAAGCTGGCAGAGGACTAGTGCACTTGAAAACTGAGATGAAGTCAGGGTGGAAGGATGAAGAAAGGAGAGGATGAATGCCACTGGCAAAGCTGAAAGGTAAACAGGGGAAGATCATGGAGGTTCCTTTAAACTATGTTGTGCAATTTTGGTTTATATCCTAAGGGACAGATCAGAGGGGTTAAATAATAGATATAGTTGGATTTTTATGTCTAAAGGATAAAGCTGGGCTTCTACTTATGACCAGCCTAAAATAATGAGGGCAGGATTTATCAACCTGCCAGAAACAGTTTAAAAGAACAACAGTTTGCAAGATGCCAAACAATGGAAAACCAAGGAAAGTGATCCATGAGAATAGGAAACGAGGAGTTGAGCCCCAGCTTACTGGCTGGAGAGAGGTTCCAGACTTTGGCACAGGGAGGAGTAACAAAGTGGAGCACAGTGAGCTTCCTGATGTGAGGATGTGATGTGAGAGTCTGGATGATCGAAGTGGCTGGAGTTTGAAGGACAGAGCCTTGAGAGGAGAAGGCGGCACAGAAGGAAAACCCCAGAGGATGCAGGGTCTCCTCTTGAGTAGTAGACCAAGAAGTAATCAGCATATATCTATGAGGAAACTGTGCGAATCCAGGGAAACTATGAGAGAAAGGATCAGTGCTGTCAGTGCCCACCATTCACAAAGTGCTGGAAATAGTACCACCACCCAGATGAAAAAAATGTTCCACCACCCAGATGAAAAAAAAAAAAACTGTTCACAGGACATTGAGTACTCTATGCAGAAGGGCTCTGCCTCAGTCCCTAGATAAACCACTGCCCTAGTCCTACCCAACTAGTCTTTTTTTTTTTTTAAGATTTTATTTATTTATTTGACAGAGATCATAAGTAGGCAGAGAGGCAGACAGAAGGAAAGAGAAGAAGGGAAGCAGGCTCCCTGCTGAGCAGAAAGCCTGATGTGGGGCTCGATCCCGGGACCCTGAGATCATGACCCAAGCCGAAGGCAGAGGCTTTAACCCACTGACCCACCCAGGTGCCCCTCTACCCAACTAGTCTTAAAAGAAGACTCAAAAAGATTGAACTGTTTCCAACTCATTTAACTGTGATGGAGAACTGAGTTTAAGAGTCTTCAAGACTGCAAAAAGGAAGAGTTGATGGGGCTGCAAAAATATCCAGTTCTCAACAACATAAAAATAACAATGTCTGATAGTAGTAAAAAATTCCTAGGCACACAAAGGAAAATATGACCCATAATGATGAGGTCAACCAGTCAGTCAGAATTAATCCAGTTGTTAGAATTAGCATATAAAGGTAAAAACAGATATTATAATTGCATTTATTATTATGTGCTCAATAAGTATAAAATACTCAGAAAATTAAGTAGAAATATGGAAGATGTTTTAAAAACCCAAGTCAAATGCTAGAAATAGAAACTACAGTGTGTGAGATCAAGAATACAGCAGATAGAATTAATGGCAGATTAGACATTGCTAAAGAAAATATTAGTGAACTTGAAGATGTAGCAATAGGAGCTATGAAAAATGAAACACAAATATAAAAGAGAACTTCTTAAAATGAGCATCAGTGATCAGTGGCAATGTCACATGGCCTAATATATGTGTAATTAGAGTCTCCAAAGTAGAGGAGTGAAAGGTGAAAAAGAAAAATTATTTGAGAAATAATAGATCAGATTGTTCTAAATTTGATGAAAACTACAAACTCATAGATCAAAGATAGCTGGTGGGCCCCAAGCACGAAAAACGGGGAAAACTACACCAAGGCAAATTACAATCAAATTGTACAAAATCTGTAATAAAATCTTCAAAAAACAACAAGGGAAAAATGATAGATAAAGTAGGAAAAAATAAGGACGACAGTATATTTCTTGTCAGAAACTCTTAAGTGAGAAAATAGTGGAGTAGTAGAAAGAAAGAAAGAAATCTGCCAAGATAGCATTCTATACCCAGCAAAAGTTTCTTTCAAAATGAAAGCAAAATAATCATTCTTTTTTTAAAAATTTATTTTTTTATTTATTTTCAGCAAAACAGTATTCATTATTTTGGAACCACACCCAGTGCTCCATGCAATCCGTGCCCTCTATAATACCCACCACCTGGTACCCCGACCTCCCATCCCCTGCCCCTTCAAAACCCTCAGATTGTTTTTCAGAGTCCATAGTCTCTCAGGGTTCACCTCCCCTTCCAATTTCCCGCAACTCCCTTCTCTTCTTATAGTAAAGCTAAAAGATTTCATTACCAGCAGACCACACTATGAAAAATATTAAACAAATTTCTTTAGGAAGAAGGAAAATAGTATCAGATGGAAATGTGGATCTGTAAAAGGGAGTGAAAGATGCAAGGAATGATAACTGCATATATAAATATATAACTTTTACTGACTATTTAAATATCTTTAAACTATAGCAAATGAAACAAAAATAAAAACAATGTAGTTTCTCATTTAAAATACATGTACCCCATTGGTTATAGCAGCAATGTCCACAACAGCCAAAATATGGAAAGAGCCTAAATGCCCATCAACAGATAAATTTAAATAGAATGGGTAAAGAGGCAGTGTGTGTGTGTTTGTGTGTATGTATGCATGTATGTATGTATAATGCGCATACACGTACATACAATGGAATATTACTCAGTCATCAAAAAGAATGAAATCCTGCCATTTGCAATGACAGAGATGGAACTAGAGGTTATTATGCTAAGCAAAATAAGTAAGTCATAGAATGACAAATACAATATGATTTCATGCATATGTGGAATTTTTTTAAAGATTATATTTGTTTATTTGATACAGATAGAGATCACAAGTAGACAGAGAAGCAGGCAGAGAGAGGGGGGAAGCAGGTTCCCCGCTGAGCAGAGAGCCCGACACGGGGCTCGATCCCAGGCCCACAAGATCCTGACCTGAGCTGAAGGCAGAGGCTTAACCCACTGAGCCACCCAGGCACCCCGCATATGTGGAATTTAAGAAATAAAACAGATGAACATAAGGGAAAGGGAGAAAAATAAAATAAGATGAAAATTGAGAGGAAGGCAAGCCAGAAGAGATGCTAATCTAGGACACAAACTGAGGGTTGCTAGAGAGAAGATGGGTGGGGAGAGGGGTAACTGGGAGATGGGCAGTAAGGAGGGAACTTGATGGAATGAGTACTAGGTGTTATATGCAACTGATGAATCACTAAATTCTACCCCAGTAACTAATAATATGGTATATGTTAAATAAAGTAAACTTCAATAAAGAAGTAAAATTAAAATTAAAATGTATAATGGCAAATGTACCATTTGGGGTGCATTTGGACGTTGGGAATAGAAAAATATACTATTATACTATACTATTATAAATTATTATACTATTATAAGTATGCTCTTATACTATGTGTGAAGAGTTATGGAGTCACTTGTAGGTAGACTATGATAAATTAAAGATGTAAGCAAGCACTAAATATCAAAACAGAATTACAGCAATAAGCTAATAAAGGAGGTAAGATGGAATCACAAAAACTTCTAATTAATCTAAAAGAAGGCATAAAAAGAGAGGAAAGGAAATGAAGAATGCATGAATAAAATGGTAAACATGTAATAAAGTGTAGATTTAATCCTGGTCATAAAAATAAATATAAATGGTCTAAACAACTTTAAAGAGAATGCAGAGATTGTCAAGTATTATTTTTTAAAAAGACAAAACTTAACCATATGCTGTGAACAGGAAACATATTTTAATACTTTAAATACAAAAAAAAAAGTAAAAATAGTAAAGAAAGGATCAAGATATACGGTTGATTCTCATTATCCACAGTAGCTATGCTGTATAAAGTTTTCATGGACACTATATTAGTGAACACTAAACTATTGCTCCTAAGTGAAATACATGCATGTATATCTCACAGAGACTATAATCTTAAATACTAAAAATAAGTCATTCTGGTAGATTCTATTTCTTTTACAAAAGAGAAAATAAGGTTCAGAAGGGACTGCCCAAGGCCACCCCATTAACATGTGAAAAGCAGGGTTCAAGCCTGTCCAGTCAGTCCCAGAGCTGGAGCATCTTGCACTGCCCTGCCCTTTCCCCTCCCATCTCTGTCCCTGGGCTTCTCTGCATGAACTTAAACAAGAAGGAAGAACATCATTTTATTGCACCTCAGCTGGGAAAATGTGTCAGCAACTCCAGTTTTTTGCTAGTAGGAGCATGTCCGTGAATGACCACAAAAGCACCACAGGTATTGCTTTGGGAGTTAAAAATCAATCGTAACTAGTAGGTGAATTTGCACAGATAGAATCTATGGATAATGAGGATCAAATGTACCGTGCTAATACTACTAAAAAGAAATCTGAAATGGTGATATTAATATCAGAGTACAATTTAGAACAAAGAATATTATTACTATATGAATGGCAATTTCATAATGATTAAGGGGTCAGTGTGTCAAGAGGACTAAATATTTATGCCCAAATAACAGAACTTCAAAATATATAAGCAGTTACTGGTAGAGCTGCAAGGAGAAATAAATAGACTAATCCACAATTAGAGTCAAAACTTTCAATACTTCTCTCAATGACTGGCAGAACGAGTACAGAGAATATTGATAAGAATATAGAACATTTTAGCAAGGTGTAACTGATTTGACTTAACATTTATGGAGTGCTACACCAACAGCAAAATACACATTCTTTTCAAGTGAACACAGAACATTTACCAACATAGACCACATATTGGGCCATAATATTTAAATCTAGATAAATTTAAAGGTATTTAAGTCTCACATATTATATTCCCTGACTACAATACAGATGAATTAGACATTAATAACATAGAGATATTCCTAAATATTTGAAACTAAATAGCACACACACTTAAACCATGGATGAAAGAAGAAATCAAAAGGGATTTTAAAAAGTGTTTTGAACTGAATGAAAATGAAAATACAGCGTATAAACACTGAACACAGATGGTAGGGAAAAGTAGAGCTCAAATCGGTCACCTCAGTTTTACTTTAAGAAACTAGAAAAAAAGAGCAAAGGAAGCTAAAAGAAGCAGAAAAAAGTCAGTGCAGAAATAAATGAAATAGAAAACAAAAATAATAGAGAAAATCAATGAAAGTGAACTTGTTTCGTTGAGATCTGTAATAAAATTGGTAAGCATCAAGACAGAGAAATAAAGAATAGAGAGACCACACAAATTATCAATACCAGGAATAATAGATTTTATGGAATAATAAGGGATTATTATTTTACTTCAGATTTTACAGAATATAAGGTATTATAAAAAATTATACCAATAAACTCAATGTATTAGACAAAACATACATTTCTTAAAAAACAGAAATTAATATACTTAAGAAACAATAAATAACCTGAATAGGCCTATGTCTATTAAAATTGAAGTAGAAATTGAATTAGTTAAAAACTTTCCACAAAGAAATCTCCAAGCCTGAGTGGCTTCATTGTTAAATTATACCTAATGGCTAAGGGAAAAAATACAACAATTCCATTGAAACACTTCCAGAAAATTGAAGGGAGAATATTTCCTAGCTCTTTCTATAAGGTTTACTCTACCCTCATACCCAAACCAGACAAAGGCACTGAAGGAAAATAAAACTACAACTACAGCTATCAACTGTCAACTACAAACTACAACTATCAACTGTAAACACAGATGTAAAAACTCTAAACAAAATTTTAGCAGTTAATTATAGTAATAAATAAAAAGGATAATACATCATGACCAAGTAGAGTTTCTCTTAGGAATTCAAGGTTTGACTTGCATTTAACAGTCAATATAATTTATTGTATTAACAAACCTAAAGAATAAAAATAATATGGTCAATTTAATAGATGTGGATTTTTTTTTTTTTACAAAATCCAGCACACGTTCCTGATTACAAACTGTCAGAAAATGAGAAAATAGAAGTAAGCTGCTTGACCTGATAATGGGCATCTATGAAAACCACAGCTAACCTCAGATTTAATAGTGAGAGACTGAAAGCTTTCCCCCTGAGATCAGGATTAAACAGGGATATCCACTCATGCCACTTCTATTCAGTATTGTACTGTAAGTTCTAGCCAGAGCAGTTAGTTAAGAAAAAGATATAAAAAGCATGCAGATTGGAAAGGAGGGAGTAAAATTGTGGCATCTATTTGCATGTAATATGATCTTGAATATAGAAAGCCCTGGAGAATCCACACTAACCAAAAGAGCTTTCTTTATAGTTAATAAATGAGTGCAGCAAGGTTGCAGGATCCAAGATTAATATATAGTATCAATTACACTTTTACATACTAGCAGTGAATAATTAGAAATTGATGTTTTAAAAAATGATAGTAATTTTAGTAAGAACAAATGTAATTTAGGGATATATCTGATAAAAGAAGAGGAAGACCTGTCCACTGAAAATTACCAAATATTGCTAAGAGAAATTGAATAAGACTGAAATAAGTAGAGCAGTATATTTTATTCATAAGTAAGAAGACTTAATATTGTTAAGGGCTCTATTCTCCAAAAATTTACCTAAAGATTCAATGGAATACCAAATTCCATTGGTAAAATGTTAATCCCACTCAACTTTTTTGTAGAGATTAGAAATCTATTTCTCAAATTCATTTAGACATGTAAAGAACCTAAAATAGCTGAAACAAACATGAAAAGAAAACAAAGTTGGAAGACTAACACTGATTTCAAGATTTAAGGTTATTGGGACACCTAGGTGGTGGCTCAGTTGGTTAAGCAACAGCCTTCAGCTCAGGTCATGATCCCAGAGTCCCTGGATGGAGTCCCACATCCGGCTCCCTACTTGGTGGGAAGTCTGCTTCTCCCTCTGACCTCTCATCTCTCATGCTCTCTCTCTCTGTCTCTCATGCTAAATAAATAAAATTTATATTTATTCTCTCTCTCAAATAAATAAATAAAATCTTTTTTAAAAAGACATAAGGTTACAGTAATCAAGTCCATGTGATATTGGTGTAAAGATGAGCAACTAGATCTGTGGATACTTTTTTCTGAAAACAGAAGTGTCCATTAAGTTTGCTGACAGGTTGATCCTGTTCAGAGAATATATGATGGAATGAAAGCGAGAAACCATATTTCTGAGAAGTGACTGAGAACCGAGTGAAGGATTCCTGAATACTATGGGATAGTGAGTTCATGTGGAAATCCCCTATTATCTCTGTTTTAAACACAGATCTCTTTGTTTTTAAATTTTTGAAAAGTCAACTCTATGGATAGAAACAAAATGGAACACATAATAGCAAGTAGGATGGCTTAGTGGGATGAAAAGCAGGCAGTATTAGCTGACTTTCAGTTCCTGCAAGAGAAAATGGACAGGAAGTCTCTGGTGAGTATCAGGGGACCAGAGCCACATGCAATGGTTTAAACAGCTGCAGTCTCTTCCATTTTTGGGGAATGGTTGGTACTGAGCTGCTGCCTGGGGTATAGGAAAAGAGAGAGAAGGCCATCTTGACATGGATCTGAGTTCAGCTATGGCCTGAGGACCAGAGCCCAAACCATCCAGCTACACCTGGTTCTGAGAGGAGGTCGCAGAGGACCGTGCAGAAGCAGTGACCAAGGGGCACTTGGGTGGCTCAGTGGGTTGAGACTCTGCCTTCGGCTTGGGTCATGATCTCAGGGTCCTGGGATTGAGCCCTGCATTGGGCTCTCTGCTCAGTGAGGGGCCTGCTTCCCCCTATCTCTCTACCTGCCTCTCTGCCTACTTATGATCTCTCTCTCTCTCTCTGTCAAATAAATAAATAAAATCTTAAAAAAAAAAAAAGCAGTGACAAGGCTACAATGACAATAAGATAGTCGTGCTCAAAAGGAACTTGCACATGGAAATCTTGAAGCACAAAGGAAACACTAAAGCAAAAAAGATAGCCAATAAACTGAGGAAATGGGAGAGAAATAAGAGAGCAATCTGAAAAAGACTTTGCTATCAGTATATTTAAGATCCTCTAGGGGTGCCTGGCTAGCTCAGTCAGAGAGCATCTGATTCTTAATCCTGGAGTCATGAGTTCAAGTCCCACATTGGGCATGGGGCCTAGTTAAAAAATAAAATATAAAAAAATACAATAAAATAAAAAATAAAAGATCCTCTAAAAGGGAAAAGAAAGAATAACATCTACTTCCCCCGCCTTCCCCAAGAAAGAAAGAAAAAAACAGGGTGTTATAAAGGGGAAAAATTGGATGGATAGCTATGAATCAGAAACTGATGGGTATGAAAAAGAACCAACTTGAAATTTTGGAAAGGGAAAAATAGATTTATTTAAATACAGAATCTCTACAGGTATGATGAACTCTAGCCTGAACACAGTTGAAGATGGAAATTGGTGACACTAGAAAGCTGTAGAGGGAGTGTATCCAGAGCACAGAGCAGAGATGAAAACTGCCATGAGAGCAAATACAGATGGTGCAAAGAACTGAATGAAAAGTAAGAAAGAAACAATGCAGACACTATTTCAAGAATACTATGTATAAAGAAAAACCGGAAAAGGAGGTACTGACCAAAAAAAGGACTGTTTTTGAAATGGGAGCTATAACTTGGTTAGTAAATTAACAGGAGGAAAGTTATCGGAGATACTTAATACAGGCAAGAAGGGAAGAGCCAGAAGAAAGGATCAAGATGAGTGTGACGGGTAGACCTCTTGGGACCTTTTGTCCTTGAAACTGGAGCGCAGGGTGGGTCTAGATGTGGATGAGTTAAGAGAGGAGCTAGCCTGGCCTGAAGTTTGGCCTGAGTTGCGAATGTTCCATTTCATCCATGAAATGGGAAGTGATCAACTTGAGAGTAAGAAAAGGGCAACGTAAACCTGGGGGCATCATGTTGCCTGATTTCAAGCTTTATTACAAAACTGTGATCACCAAGGCAGCATGGTTCTGGCACAAAAACAACACATAGACCAATGGAACAGAGTAGAGAGCACAGATATGGACCCTCAACTCTATGGTCAAATAATCTTTGACAAAGCAGGAAAAATATCCAGTGGAGAAAAGACAGTCTCTTCAATAAATGGTGCTGGGAAAATTGGACAGCTATGTGTAGAAGAATGAAACTCGACCATTCTCTTACACCGCACACAAAGATAAACTCAAAATGGATGAAAGACCTCAATGTGAGACAGGAATCCATCAAAACCTAGAGGAGAACATAGGCAGTAACTTCAACATCAGCCACAGAAACTTCTTTCAAGACATGTCTCCAAAGGCAAAGGAAACAAAAGCAAAAATGAACTTTGGGGACTTCATCAAGATAAGAAGCTTCTGCACAGCAAAGGAAACAGTCAACAAAACAAAGAGGCAACCCACAGAATGGGAGAAGATATTTGCAAATGACAGTATAGACAAAGGGATGATATCCAAGATCTATAAAGAACACCTCAAACGCAACACCCAAAAAACAGATAATCATTTCAAAAAATGGGGAGAAGACATGAACAGACACTTCTCCAAAGAAGATATACAAATGGCTAGCAGACAACATGAAAAAATGTTCATCATCATTAGCCATCAGAGAAATTCAAATCAAAACCTCATTGAGAGGGGCACCTGGGTGGCTCGGTGCGTTAAGCCTCTGCCTTCGCCTCAGTTCATGAGCTCAGGGTCCTGGGATTGAGCCCTGCATCGGGCTCTCTGCTCAGGGGAGAGCTTGCTTCACTCCTTCTCTCTCTGCCTGCCTCTGCCTACTTGTGATCTTGGTCTATCAAATAAATAAATAAAATCTTTAAAAAACAAACAAACAAATCCTCATTGAGAAACCACCTAGTGAGAATGACCAAAATTAACAAGACAGGAAATAACAAATGTTGGAGAGGTTGTGGAGAAAGGGGAACCCTCTTACACTGTTGGTGGAAATGCACGTTGGTGCAGACACTTTGGAAAACTGTGGAGATTCCCCAAGAAATTAAATATAGAGCTACCCTATGGCCCTGCAATTGCACTACTGGGTATTTACCACAGAGATAGCGATGTAGTGAAAAGAAGGGCCATATGTACTCCAGTGTTTAAAGCAGCAATGTCCACAATAGCCAAACTGTGGAAAGAGCCAAGATGTCCTGCAACAGATGAATGGATAAAGAAGATGTGGTCCATATATACAACGGAATATTATGCCTCCATCAGAAAGGATGAATACCCAACTTTTGCATCAACATGGATGAGACTGGAGGAGATTATGCTGAGTGAAATAAGTCAAGCAGAGAAAGTCAATTATCATATGGTTTCACTTACTTGTGGAGCATAAGGAATAATATAGAGGACATTAGGAAAAGGAAAGGAAAAGTAAATTGGGGGAAATTGGAGTGGGTGATGAACTATGAGAGACTGTGGACCCTCAGAAAGAAACTGAGGTTTTTAGAGGGGAGGGGGTAGGGGGATGGGTGAACCTGGTAGTGGGCATTAAGGAGGCACGTATTGCATGGAGTGCTTGGTGTTGTATGTAAACAATTTGGAACACTGCATCAAAAACTAATATATTTTATGGTGACTAACATGACACAATTAAAAATAAAAGAAAAGAGCAACATTGATGGTAAAGTAGATCATTATTCATTCAACTACTCTTTATAGAAAGCACATGTGGGATGATGTAGTGATGAACTGAGTGAGGTCCAATAGTATTTAGGCACTCCACAGTTGCTGAAGCACGCCAAAGATTCATAAAGGAGAGGTAGAGGGAAACAGAGACTACGGAGTAAGAACATTTTCTCAGACTGCCTGCCTCTGTGAGGCAGGTTGCTTTGGTATTGCTAACCAGTAGGATGATCAGAGTGAGAGCAGTCCAGGTCAGTCCAAGGTTGGGTGGCACAGGGTGGGTGATCCCGAGGATAAATCCCCCCTGGGGATCAGTGGAATCCCACATTCTTCTACCAGCCAGCCTGCTCCTCTTTCTCATGGAGGATTTTTATCTTCTCCAGTGGTTCAATTCTGTAAAATCTGGAGAAATATTTTAATTGAGGTTTTCTTTTCTCAAAGTCCTGTTCATTCATTCAAGAAATTTATTAAGCACCTGCTGCATGCTGGGCAGCAGTCCAGCTGTTCAGAATAGATCTGTGAACTCTACAGCAAGTGGAGCTCCCTCGTGGAGCTAGCTCAGCTTGTAGTGGGGGCAGATAGGCAGGGAACAGTGAACACACGATGAAGAGGGTATCCTACAGGTGGGTAAGAGCAGATAGTGCTGTGGGAGGAGAGGGAAATTGAAGCAGAGCAAGAGGGGCTGGGATTGCAGAGTGGCACTCTGCACTGCTCAGTGGGTTGGCAAAAACAGAGCTCTCTAGGAGGGCAGTGTCTGAGATGACTGAAGCAGGCCAGGGGACGTGTGACTCTGGGGAAGAGGGTTCTGTGCCATAGCCTCTGAGGTGAGAGAGAGCCTGTGTTGGGAGAACAGCCAAGAGGCTGGAGTGGCTGGGGGGAGGAGCAAGGGAGAAAACAGGGGAGCATGTCAAAGAGATTGCCTGGCAGGCAGGCTTAGAACTTTCTGGAACACCCTCTCCTCTTTTGCACTGGGTTTGGCAGGGTGATGTGGCAGGCACGTGGAAGCCAGCCAGAGGTAGAGGGGAGTGGTATGGGACTCAGCCGAAGAATCTGGAGCAGCCCCTGCAGGCTTTTGAGCCCAAGAGATTGTTCTTGCCTGGCCCAACTGCCAATTCTCATTCCAGGGCTGGGGGGCTGGGGTGAAGGAGAGTTCAGACAGCTGGAGAGAGGCAGACAAATGGCCCCAGGAGCACTATCCAAGTCACGGGTTACCTCGGGCTGATTGAGTGACTGCAGTGGGTTCATTGATCTGCAGTTGATTAACCTGGTCTTTTGAAACTTGGGGCCACATTCAGTGATGATTCAAACCCACCCCAAACCCTGAATACTTCAAAAACCGTAAATCAGCTTTTATTTATTTCACCTCCTAGAAATAGGCCGCAGCCAGAGTCCCAGAGTCCCGTAGAACCCAGGATCACATAATTAGATCTCACCAGCTCTTTCCACACAGCACTGTCAGAGGGAAGAGGCCTGGCTTGCATGTGAAGGGGCTTTGGTTTGTCATGCCGAGTTACAGGGAAATGCTCTGAGGATTTATGAGTAGGTTATCTATTTAAGGCATATTTAGTGGCTGAGAATATTGTTTTGTTTCATGACGTGTATTTTTTTCATGTTGCAAAGCCACAAATGCCATGAATTCTGCTGGTGGGAAATAAGGACAGTGTGAGGTGTAATTCTTCTCTGGGGGACGGTGCAAAAATGATGTGATCTGAGTTGTCTGATGTGGCATGAAGTGAC
Source organism: Mustela nivalis (assembly GCF_964662115.1). Classification (NCBI taxonomy): domain Eukaryota; kingdom Metazoa; phylum Chordata; class Mammalia; order Carnivora; family Mustelidae; genus Mustela; species Mustela nivalis. Next base: position 88,266,655 of record NC_139027.1, read on the forward strand.
ATGGGCTGCCACATGCCCTTTGGGTCACCAGCCCAGGCCACAAGTCACCATCCCTCTGGTGTGGCTCACTCTGTTGCTCAGTATGTTTCTTCTGTGATTAGTAAGGAGACAATTCTTCAAAATCACTAATGTGAGTTGCAGCAAGATTCATTTTAATTCAGTGTTGTGTTTAGAAGGAACTTGTGTTTTCACATGGTGGGTTGTTACCAATGTTAGGCCTTCAGAACCTTACCATCCTTAGGAAGCATTTTTGCTGGCAGTAGGGGCCAGAGTCGTCATTGTGAGGTTCCTGTTCTGTAAATCCAGGAACTGTTGCTTCGGGGTGCGGGCAAGGCAATGGCCACAGGCAGGTCGCGGTGAGAGGGGTGACGGCTTACCCCAAGACTGCAGCTGCCTTCCTCCTATGACTTTCACCAGCTAAAGCTGCCACATGTGCTCAGCCTGAGCTCGGCTGGCTCTAATACCAAGTGTGAACAGGGGACCGGGTTACAGTTCTGGGGTTGAGACCAACCAGAGTCAAGCTGTCAGCAGTGATCACCTTAGAGGGAGAGGGGTCTAATAATCCCCGGGCATCTTGGGGCTTCTTCAGGATTCTGTCATAGGCTTTACTTTTATGAACATTTTCCACAAAGATGTTATAAGAGAACTTGTGCGTGTATTAGTTCATCACAGCAGAGGAAACCAGTTAGAAGGCTTCATGGGAACCTAGGAATATGCCCATGCTTGTGGCAACTTTGGAAAAGATGTTTTCTTTTTTGTGAGGGTCAGCTGTTTTGAAGGTGAGCTGTTTGTGCCATGGCAGGGCTCAGGAGATGGGATGTGTTTCCCTGGTCACCTGGGCTCAGTCTCTCTCCTGTGGAGAGTGGCTGGGTGTGGAGTGACCACAGAGAGAGGCTGTGAGCCCTGGGAGAAGGCTGAGGAAAGAGTCGGTGGAGACTACATTGCAGTATCAAAACTAACCTCGCAACCCTACTCTCTCTCCAACCCCACGCTCCAGCTGCCCACTCCTCAGCCCAGGCCCAGGACCGACCAACTGCCACCGTGTCGCCCCTGCGCACCCAGAACTCCCCATCCCGCCTGCCCGCCGCCAGCCTCAGGCCTCACTCGGTGGTGTCCCCACAGCATGTGCACCAGCCCCCCATGCAGACAGTCATCGGAGCCCAGTGCCCCCGACCAGCCATTCCGCTTACATCTGCAGCGTCTGCCGTCACACCTCCCAACGTCAGTGCTGCCAACCTCAACGGGGAGGCTGGAGGGGGGTCTGTCAGTGGCTTGTCATCGTCCAGCCCCACCAACACCGGATGCAAACCAGATGAGAAGAAAAATGAAAAGGTAAGTGGCTTTTCTGAGCGAGCCCTGACTGTGGCCCAGCATTATTGTAACTCTTTGGTACCAGACACCAATGACATTTTATAAAATTAAGGCATGAATTAGGGCCCCCAGTTCTTGCCCTCAGATGCCTCAGGCCTGTGACAGAGATGGAGGCCAAACCAGCAAAGCAGCTTTCCTCGGAGTGGAATTCAGGTAGGCCTCAGGTTCAAGTAGGGCTAACCTGAGCCCAGATAGACCTTTTATGCAAATCAGAGAAAAAGTGTCATTTCCTCAGAATGCTTTAATTCTGTCTGTTGGGGAGTCACTGTAATATGCTCATTTGTTAGAACAAGATACTGATTGCCAGGTACCAGGATATTATAATAATAAATATACAGATCTACTTATATACAAAGTGAACAGCTTCCCTTCCTTTCAATGTGTCATCCTTGTGCAGTGTACAACCTGTTCAACCACGTGGGACAGGCTGTTTTCTGAGGAGAAACAAGAGTGGATGCTGGAATGACAGTTAATGTAGATAGCACTTTCAGCTATTCTTTTGTGAAGGAAATTGGGCTTATTCACAAAAGTCCAGTGGGCTTGCCTCTGTTACTACCCAGCTAGACACTGGATTTAGTCAGTGTTAGAATCAGATTTCTAAATCAGTGCTGCCCAATAAAAGTATAATTCAAGCTACCTATCTAATTTAAAATCTTCTAGTAGCCACATTTTTAATAAATTAAAAGAATTTTAAAAATAAAATTAAAAAGTAAAATTCATTTTAATGGTATAATCTATTAAACCCAATATCTAAAAATTTTATCATTTCAACATGTAATCTATATAAGAAAAATGTTGATGAGGTATTTTACTATTTTTTTACATTCAGTCTTTAAAACCCAGGAAGACATCTGCAATGCTCACAGGTGACTGCCTTGCCCACTATTGTCCTGCTGCATGTCTAGCTGGGACCCACATGTCTAGCTGGGAGCTCCTCTCTTCATTGCCTTGCTGTATGAACAATGTATTCTCATTCCCTCTTGGCTTTACAACAGGCTGTGGATCTTTTAGAACCTTTCTATATAAAACCAGTCTCTTTTTTTTTTTTAAAGATTTTATTTATTTATTAGACACAGACAGAGAGAGCACAAGCAGGGGGAGCAGCAGAGGGAAAGGGAAAAGCAGACTCCTCGCTGAGCAGTTAGCCTGATACGGGGCTCGATCCCAGAACCCTGGGATAATAACCTGAGTTGAAGACAGACGCTTAACAACTGAGCCACCCAGATGCCCTTAAAACCAGTCTTCCAATGAGTGTGTGCTAGCCAGAGTTGGGGTGAACCCTGCAACACAGAATGGTATATTCAAGGCAAGGATAGCCACTCCTGTCTCTTGAGGAACAGTACCAAAACCAGTGTTGACTGCCCAGGCCACATGTCCAGTGGACCCTGGAGGCACACCTACTAGCTCACTTCCTGGGCTTGGAGGGAGCACAGAGGCTTCTTGGAACTGTGCACACCAAATTCTTCAGGGCCCCCAGATTAGTGGTGCTCAGGCCTCATCACCGCCTGTCTCATCTGGTCCGGAGGAACGTTATTCCCATGCTCAGGGGTGTGGAAGAAGACTCGGTCACAGCCACTGCTCCTGTGCTCTCACCCAGCAGAGCTCAAGCCCCCCTGAGACCGGCAGGGTCCCAGGCACGAAGTGAAATCATTGCTCTGCCGTTTGTGTCCATGTCTGTTTGCAAATCCTTTGGTCTCAGCCTGCTCCCTTGCAGCCTGGTTGGGAGATGTAGCTGGGCCTCATCAGGGGGCAGAGTGGGGTTATAAGGCCCCCTCACACTTGGAAATACTTCCTGCAAGACTAGCTCCTCTGGGCCTTAAAAAAGCAATGGACTTGGAAAGGGAAAGGCAGTAATAATTCTGTAAACATTTCTGGTTCTTTACCAAAAAATTCCCTCTCTCTAGTTTGCAAAACAGATAGGGCTAGGGCTCATGACATTAGAGTCAGTCTTGTAGGAAAGCGATATTACTCACCATCTTGCCCTCTTAAGCATGTTGCTAAGGAAGTCCAGCGCTGGACCTGCTCTCAGCATTCCCATCCTGTTAGATACCTAGCAGGCATTTTGTTCTCAGTCAGGGTTCACTCTCTGCTAACAGCTCTCCTACATCAGCAGGATGAGTTGAGTCCAGGGGACACCCAAAGGGTCCCTCTTGTTAAACGGCACCGTGGAAGGAATGCCTGCTCACAGAAGGAAAGCAGCAGACATGTGCAGCAGAAATGCACGGGCCAGCTGCTGCCTGTAGAGGCCATGCGCGGGGCTGGGCACTGATGGCCCCGGGGCTGTCCATGCTGTGCTCTCAAGGAGGAGGTGAAATGGACTAGGCGGGGTGAAGCGAGCACATCTTCGTAGGTATGGCAGCAACCGTCCACGTCAGACCCAGGAGGAGAAATACTGTATATCGTCCTTCCGAGTGTGATGTGTGGTTTTCACTTCTCACCTCTCACCTCTCATACAAAGCATAAACAAAAAAAAGCACTGTCTAAAAAAAAACCACCTGTTAATGGTTTTTCCTTTTGTATTCCCAGTTGAATTTCTTCTACTTCAGAGTGAAGTGCAAACCATTCAGTTGCCATCTCTAGCAGAAGCGCCAAGACAGTAGCTGTTCCCGCAAACCTGTGCAGTGTACCCCAAGCCAGCTGAGTGCCCCCAGGCCAGGGGGCCTTGGTGCCCTTGGGCTGTGCCCCTTGCCCCCTGCCCCCACCGGGACCACAGCCGAACAGATTTCACCCACTTTGAAAACACAGAAGTTGGCTTCAAATCTATTTCTGGGTAAACCTATCACAGACGTGCCCATGTCTAATTCCAGTGGAAGGAATTTTTTTAAGTAATTTGCCATATTCTCCAGGTTGTTATTGTTGTGAATTTTGCTTTGAAAAAGGCAGAGCTCCCAGCCATGCTGTCCATGGAGACCCAAACCAAAGCGCCTGCGAGTTTTCACATGGCCAGGCTCTTCTGAAATTAGATCCAAACCCTTCTAAGCGTGGGCACAAGAGAGAAGACCATGACTATTGGGGCTCCTGGCCCCTGAGGTAGTGGCAGACGGCATTCTCTCCTAGGAGCATGGGAGATTTCTTCCCAGGCATCCCAGCATGCGGGGTACAAAGAGGACCCAAATGTGGCCTGTGGGCACTGATTGCTGTGGAGACCTTGGGAGGCTGGCACTCTGCTGGTTCTATGCTTGGGGATTGGGCTTCTCAAGCTCTGCTCCAGGCAGGCCTTGTGCATTGGCCCTTCTTGGCCCACTTTTGGGTTGAGGCCTCCAGAGAGACTCAAGGGCTGACAGGATGGGCGCTCGCTTCTAGAAGTAGACTGGATCCTGAGCCAGAGCTCCTCTCTGGGCCCAGGACTTCGACCTGAGTGTGCAGCCTCCACCCTCTCTCCCACAGGCTCTTCCTGCCCATCTTTCTGGTCCTATGACTGCCTGCAGGGGCTGCCCTGTGGCCCGGCTGCCAGCCTCCTAGAGAGCTGCCCACTTCTGCTAGCAGGGTCCACTCCAGAGTTGTGCCCTCGTGCCTTAGCCCTGAAGCCCACAGTGAGGAAGCCTGGACAGGACAGGGTGCACAGAGGACAGGTCTGAGATGGGGGACTTCGGACCCAGAGATTCTCTTAGAGCCCTGGACAGCACTAGGGACTCTTCTAGCATCTGGAGCCATTTGGGCTGATTGGGGATCTGTTCTGCTTGTGGACAGATCTGCTGGAGGTGGCCCTACATGGAAGAGCCCCCCCGCCCAAGAAGACATAAGAAGGATGTGTGTTGTATAGCTTCAGGGTACCCCAAAGCTGGGTGGATCCCTTCCTGGTCTCCCAGGTTGGAGACAGGAGAGGCACCCCCAGCATGGGGAGGACCCCAGGGCACAGAGAAGACGCCAAAGCATGAGAAAGGCCCCAGAATACGGAAATCATAAAGGTTACAGTCTTCAGAAGGTGCAGCTGTGGGCGTCATTGGAGGTCTTCCCACCAAGGCCTAATGTTTCTGAAGGAGGGACTGGATATAATTTTTGGAGTCATCTTTTGGTGCCCACAGATTGCAGAGTGGAAAGAAAATCTTGGAAGAATTTTCAGATGATCTGGAGTATTTAACTTAACCCCTTTATGCTTAAATCCATTTCTGTGCTTGAAACAACCATCAAATACCACCTGTCCATCCATGACTTTTCTATCTCTGAGGTCTTGTGAACACTCCGCACCAGATGATATGGGTCAGTTATCCCTCAGGGTCAACTCCGTGGGAGAGTCATCGTAAAGAGAGCACTGTGCCCCTGGAGAGAGGCCACGGTCAGAGACTAGCAGCAGTGATATGCTGAGGAAGGAGGTAGAAGATCATGGCCCTCCTGAAGCCAGGAAGCATTCCCCAACCATCTGGCAAGAAGTCATTCAAGTCACCCCTCTCTCTCCTTTTATTACAAGGAACATGTATGTGGCCCAGGTAGAATGCTGGGCTCTGGGAGTCTATAGTGAGAGAATATTCTGCTCCAGCCTAGAGGGACACTGAGTCTAGTACCAGGATGCAGGCTGGTAAACAGGCAATTGGGATAAAGGGATAACTGACCCATATCATCTGGTGCGGAGTGTTCACAAGACCTAAGGAATGGAAAAGTCCTTCACCTGCCGCCAGAGCCCACGTGGCAGTGAGCTGTGTGATCAAAGCCACATGGCTGGCATGATTTTTATAATGAAGGCTTTGGGGGGCTGGTCTGAGAGGAAGAGCAGACCTGACAGAACGACAGATAACAGCAGCCACTGGGCCTGGCCTGTAGTGGGGGCAGGACCTATGGGTGTTTGCAGGTGAACTTTGAACTTGATCTGTATTACCCACATCCCACCCATTTAAGAGGATAGCAAGGCATGCATTATATAGGGTTACAACTATATTTTCAGTGGAAACCCAGGCAGGTTCAACAGAAAGAAATCTTGAGGGTAAAGCTCTTTAGAACAACCAGGCAGGTTTTTTTCTAAATTGAAGAATCACTGGTTTATGAATCATTTTCTCTCCAGTTGGGCTCTCGGCAGTAAGCAAGTCTTGACTCGCACTGTTTCTAAGATGTGAACTGGAAGGGGGGCTACTGTACGCTCTGTAAGCAACATCTCAGTTGCGGCCAGCATGTTCCCAATTTCGAGGCAGGCAGACACCCTCCTGCTGACACGCATTAGCTGTGTGAACCCCACCAACCAAACCAGTGCTGAGGAGGTGTCCTGCTGCGTTGGACGACATTAATCAGGGCTTGGGCTGGGCTGGGGCTGACCTCACCAGATCTGAATTCTGCTCTAGGCCTGGTCCTCACACTGAGCTCTTGCAGGGAGAGTTGCTCCCAACTCGCTTGCAGGTCAGGCCCAAACCTGCAGAGAGCCTCCAAGTGGTGTGGTGTTTCTGATGGGGCCACAGCAGAAGAGGGTGGCTTGTGAAGCATGTGTGGGCCCACAGACCCATGTGGCATGTCTTCATGGGCTTTGGGAACCCCGTGTGCCCCATAAATGAGTTGCTTAGGAGTCTGGTGTTCAGTTGGTCAGCTGTGGGCTGTGGAAGCCCCCTTCCTTCCAGGAACGCTCCTGCTGGGCAGCTCCTATCCCCCTTGGCACTGGTGTTGGCAGTCTGGCTGGGCAATGGGTCCCTTTCTGACTGCTGTGGGCCACGAGGAGCCCCAACTTCTAGCCCCACTAGAAGCCCCAACTTCAGAACTCCTCTCCTCCCTGTGGCTGGGCTGCCTCCTGTGGGATGAGGAAAGCTGGCATTTAGCTTATGAGTAATTTTTAGGCTGAAACTGAACCCATCCTGAAAGCACGAATGAATCCCAGCTGTCAAAACAAAGCCATTCTAAAGTTTTGTAGGCAACTTATTTTTGGAAGGGAGCATGCTGCTGGAGTGTCACGTCCCTGATGACAATGACAGAGCCTCTTCCTCATGCCTGTCAGAGCACGGACCCCTGGCGGGGTAGGACAGTGGCCCCACTCCATCTGTGGAGAGCTCAGAGGCAGCTGGAGACCTTCTGCAGGGGTTGACTATCTCCCAGGAAGGCAGCACAGGGCCAAGCCACTCCCCCAGGTCTTCCATAGAAATCCCCAGCTTTTGTTCTGAGTGAGGTTCTATCCAATGCACTTCTGGCTGACTACTTGTTAGGATGCTGGGGACCCTCTCAGGGCACAGATGTGCACACAAAGTCCTGGTAGCCAGGTGGCCTGCCCAAGCTCATGCAGCTAGTCATTACTGGGAATAGAACCAGACCCGTTGGTGCTTAGGCAGGTGCCACTTCCTCTCCTCTACCTCTGTTGGCCAGCTTCTCCTATTGGGAGCTCAGGGGCTCCTGCCACAGAGCAGTCAGGGTAGGATCCGGATGAAAGAAGGCTCAGACTGCTTAATGAGCGTAGAGGCTGTATCTGGGGCGCAGCTGCCAGGTGTAAATCAGGGACCTTCTATTTGTCCACCCATCCTGTGGCGTTGAGCAAATCCCTCACCTTCCCGTGCCTCTGTTTCCTAACCTGTAAATGAGGACGGTGGCACCGGTCACCCTGAGTTTTGGGAAGGAGAAAATCAGTTAATCTCACAAATGCTTAGCCTAGTATTTGGAACAAAAATACTAGAAATCATTATTAAGCATTTGATAGGGATGGGAAGGCCAGATTCCATAAGAATTAGGAGACAGATACAGATATAAAACTTAGATCCTGAAGGCTTCTAATAAAAGATTAAAAGGCCATTTGACTTTGCAGTTTTAGAAAAAAAGACAGTTAACATGGCCAAATGGAGAGGTGTGGGCTACTCAAAAATGAACCCGAACTGATCGGTGTAATCTCTTAGCAGGATTTATTCATCTCCTCTCCCACTGGCAGTTCCACTTTCTGGTTTCTCTTTCCTATGTCCACTGAGAAACGTAGCTATAAAACAGTTTTTTAAGGTGTCAGTTCTCTACCCGATGTTTAGCCTAAACAATGGATGAGAGTGCAAGAAAACAATTTTAGTCAGAAGTCACGTTTCAACTGCAAAACATTAAACCAAAATTCATTTTTAAAATAGAAGTAAACTAGCAATGGAGAAGAATTTATGAGTACTGGTAATGACACATGGGGGTTCTGTGATTCTCCCCAGAGGGCCGAGCCCACTGTAACACATCAAGATTGCTGGGGGTTTTTACACCCTAGTGGCATATGACCTGGCCCTCCCGGACTGCAAGGTTGGTGATGTGGACTGCAGGCATGTGAGTGCCCAGGAGCCATGGAGCACACTTGATTCCCACAAGAAGTTTGGATTCTGTTCTGCAAAATTCTTTTGCTTACTGCCTTCTTTTTCATGATGTTGCTTCACCCTGCTCTTAAAGACAAGGAACTTTTTTCTAGTCTTCCCTACCCAGGGAAAAACTCAGCTGATGAAATCAATTAAAAAGAAAAACATACATATGCACCCCATAAACCACACCAGAAGGTAACACTTGCAGAATGGACCCAAAGGCTGTCCTTCCTAGAAGGCAGACAGTGTCAGCTTGCTGGGGCATCTCTAATGTTCTAGAAAACTTGTGAGTGCTCTTCCATTTTGCCACTTAACTGAAGACAATGGCAAGAAAGAACAGAGTGCTGCAGTCATCATTTTGTTTGCTGTGGTTTTATTTTGTTTTGTTGGCGCTCACTACCCAGGCAGTGGTGGCAGAGGTGAGGGCATTATACCAGCTCCTTGAGATCAGATAACTTTATACCACCTTTTCCCTCTGGGGTGAAGTCACTCTTGGGGTAGACTTGATTTTTGTTTACCTAATACCTTATGCACTTAGTAATTTCAAGGCCATATCTTGGTAAATTACAAGATACATTTGCATATAGCAGGAGAATGAAGTCCATTAATCTTTTTTGGTGGATTCACACTCTTTCTGTCCCTCTCAACTAGAACTAATGAGTCAATTTAATGAAAACATTATTGCCTTCTAATCTCTTTGTACAAACCAGCAGTAATGACTAGTTTACTGGCTTACATCAACTTCCTTCTGATTCTTGGTTCTCTGCTTCACTTTGTATAGCCTTAGACAAATCACTTGGACTTCAGTTTGCTTGATATTAAAATAGGAATAATATCTTCTCCACTGAACCATCAATAATTGATTGTATAAGTCAGAACTCTCCAGAGGAAGAGGACCAATACAACATATAGATATACAGATATGGCAAGACCATCTGTGAGGAAGTCCAGCAGGCTGAAAACTCAGGCAAGAGTTGATGCTGTAGTCTTGAAGCAGAAATTTTTCTTCCCCACAAAACCTGATTGCTCTTAAGGCCTTCAACTGATTACATGAGGCCCACCTACATATCCAGGAAGATTCTCTAAGTAATCTTTATTTAAAATCAACTAAAAAATAAATAAAATCAACTGAGTGTAGAAGTTAATTATGTCTACTACGTATTTTCACAACAACATTTAGACTAGTACTTCACTAAACACTGGGCACCATAGCCAATCAAGTTGACACATAGAGCTAACTGTTAAAATCTACTCTTTGTCAACTTGGCCTTCATGGCCTTTTCTGTAAAGCATATTAGTCTCCAAATAAAGGTCATGCTTCTGCCTAATCCAATACAACTATGCTGTATACAACTGAAAATATACTAACCCTTTCTCCAGAAAAGGGTTAAAGTCCTTAGGTGATGTTCACTCTTCTCCTTGATACCCCATAACTTGAATACTGTGATATGAAGTTAAAAATATTTAAGTACTGTGATAGGAAGTCAGTACAACTTACATAACATCATAAGGGGATAAGAGAGAGAGAAGAAAAAGATTATACACATACACATACAAACATAATCGTAACAAAATCAATTATAATCCTTGTTTCTGTACCTAATCATAGCTGGTATTCTTAACTACTTCTTCCACTACCCATTCCATACTCTCTTTGACTTCATCAAGCACCTCAGCAAGCTGTGGTTCCTTACCTGGTAAGGTAACCCAAATATTCATCCCTGAAGGGTCTGGGCTACTAGAATACCGACTGACTTGGCTTGTTATAGCTTTCCATTGACCTTCATCACAGGACATGGTAGTAGTTAGAGATGTCTTGAGGAACATACCATGTTCTATGCTCTTCCTCACCTCCATTGTGGAGTGCAACCCAATTTCACCCAAACTAAACCCAATTTCTGACTGAAATAGTTACAATCAGGATCAGTCACTCTAGCCAGCAATGTAACTAACTACTTTCTTTGCCAGTTTATTCAGTCATGAGGAATCCAAAATTGTTGGGTGGTTGTTTTAACTTCCAGTTCAATAGAATTCTTATTGTGTCTCCTGGTGGAAGCATTCCTACCTTTGAAACTAAGATCTCTAGGCCAATAGAGCATAAAGGCATGGGAACCAAGATGAAAACTTTTATTGGTGGGTCTCTGGGTAATAGCACATGGTACTATTCCCATTCCCACACCTTGGTTCCTGGACATGTGAAACTAGGCTATAGGAGACACTGCACCATAAACTGAGTACTGATTCAGAGCATGTACATCCTCCTGAGAACCTTGCCCCTAACCCTGCAATGTGTTGCCACCCAGCTAATATTGTAACAGGATCTCCAAAAAAACATTCTGTCAAGCCAGCTGCTTTAGGATAGTAAGGAACACTGTAAGATCAGTGCACCCATTGCTATACTTCTTTCACTGTGAAGAGAGATCCTTGATCAGAAGCAATGCTGTGTGGAATGCCTCAATGATGGATAAGGCATTCTGTAAGTCCACGGGTAGTAGTTTTGGCAGAAGCATTGCATGCAGGGAAGGCAAATCCATATTCAGAATAAGTGTCTCTTTCAGTGGGAACAAAATGCTGCCCATTCCATGATGGAAGCAGGGCAGTGTCCTTAACCTGCCACCAGATAGCTGGCTGCTCACCCCAGAGAATGGTGCCATATTGGGGGCTCAGTGTTGGTCTCTGTGCTCCTATAACCAAGTCATCATTGGTGAGTGGAAATCTACCATACTAAAGCCATATATGACCTCCGCCTTGTAACAATAGCCACTTGGCAGGACTGGCTGGGGAAAGAGGATACCTGGTATCCACAGAATGTGTCATTAAATCATCCTCTGCTGAGTGCAGCCTTGAGTGAGAATTCATGGAGGACACAATTTTATCTCAGATTTTTGCCCATTCATTGAGGTCTCTCCTTTCACCACTTTTCCATACCTCCTTGACACCTCCTTGCACAGTAGCTTGGACCTGTTTCAGAGCCTTCTCTTGTTCTGAGCCCTACTCAGAACTAGCAGCTCTGTCGGCTTACTCAGTAAGTGGGATGGAAGGCACACCCAAATGGGGAATAAATTGCCTACAAATCCATAGAAGCACACTAGGCATTGTGCCTCTTTTTTTCATTGTGGGAAGGGCCAGATGCAACAACTTATTCTTGACCATAGAAGGAATTTCTCAACATGCCCTGCACCACTGAACCCCTAGACACTTCCCTGAGGTAGAAAGCCACTGAATTTCTGTTGGATTTATTTTGCATCCTCTGATGTGCAAATGTTTTGCCAATAAGTCTAATATCTAATAAGCCTAGTGCTCGATCGTTCCAATTAGCACAGTGTCACCCATGTAATTGATCAGTGTGGTGTCTTATGGAAGGGAAAGGAGATCAAGGTCCCTGTGGACTAAATTATGACATAGGGCTGGAGAGCTGCTATACTCCAGAAGTAGGGCAGTGAAGGTCTAATGCCAGCCTTACATGCTGAAAGCAAATGTTCTGCTGGTCTTTATGAACAGGTATGGAGAAATAAGCATTTGCATGGTCAATAGCCACATACCAGATACTAGACTATGTGTTAATTTTCTCAAGCAAGGAAACCACGTCTGGTGCAACACCTGCAATTAAAGTTAGTACCTGGCTAAACTTACAGTAATCCACCATCATTCTGCAAACTCCAGCTATCTTCAGCATGAGCCAAATAGGAGAGTTGAATGGGGTTGTGGTGGGAATCACCACCCCTGCATCCTTAAAGTCCTTGATGATAGTGTTAATCTCTGCAATATCTCCAGGAATGTGGTATTGCTTTAGGTTTAATATTTTACTGGGTAGAAGCAGTTCTAGTGGCTTCCACTTGGCCTTTGCCACCACAGAAGACCTCACGCCACAGGTCAGGGAACAAACTTGATGGATTCTGCCAGCTGCCAAGTATGTGCATTCTTACTGTGCATTCCAGAACTGGGGAAATAACCACAGGATGGGTTGGAGGACCCACTGGTACCCCCTAAGAGACAGACTTGAACTAAAACTCCATTCGTCACCTGACCTCCATAAGCCCCACTCTCACTGGGGGACATGGTAATATTTGGGGTCTCCTGGAATCAGTGTCAGTTCAGAGGCAGCATCCAGGAGCTCTTGACAGGTCTGATTATGTCCTTTTCCCCAAAGCACAGTTAGCCTGGTAAAAAGGTCCTTTGGGGGAGAGCTAGGGAAAAGAGTCACAGTGTAAATTATTGACAGTGTAGTGGGGTCCTTGCTCAAGAGGACCCAGCTTACCACTTCATTGAAGGGGTTCTGGGTCTCTAGACCTTCAGTCTGGGAATTGATAGGGAAATCATGACGCTAGTTAGACTTCTGTTCACTAAACCTAGAACTCTTCCGCTTACAAGTCAAGTCAGGATTTAGTAGAATGCCCAGCTGCTCCTCTGCAGGGATGCCCTGATCCACTACTGAGTACCACAGTATCTGACAGCCACCTGAACTCTGCCGTCCATCATAGCAGCCGTGACCATCTTGGCTTGGACAATTAAGTGCCTCCATTTGGCTCTTGTCGGCTCAGTATCCTCATCCTCTCATTGCATTCAGGCTTCCTAATTCTGCACCACGCTTCTCACTGTAAGGTTCGGTCAGTGTGGAAGTGTGACCACAGAGAGCTTTAAGGATTCTGAAGCTCTTCTCACAGCAAGTATGTTCCTTACAGTGGGCATGAGGTGTGTGTCATTCTGGAATGAGTGATCAGGTCTTACATGACACATACACTCAACACTCCAATCTCCCAAAGTTTTGGGATATATTTCTCTAGAATATATCAAGGCAGGTAACATTTCAACCTAAGTTACTATTTGCCATCTTTTCGTCCATATTTCAGCCAGCCAACCAACCATCCAGTTGAATCCCTTTCTAATCCTGTGAGCTACAGCATTAAATCAAGAATCTCTGTTCATTGGCCCACATGAATAAATGCAACTCTAACTCTGTTTCTTTCTCCATTATCTCACACTCTCAATATTCGTTCCCACTCATATTCCCCAGATTTCTTTCTGGAAAATTTGAAAAAGTCATGTAGTTCCATCATGACAGCACATTTGTCCAGCAAAGTTAAGAGCAACTGGCCAATCATGTAGTTCCATGGCACACTTCCTCATGGGTCACACTTTACACCTCACCCTTTGAGGTCCTCTCAGATTTAAGTCTAGTTCTAGGTCTAGAAGCAAAGAGAGGAGGTAGAGGTAGGTCCTGAGGATCAACAGTTTCTTATAAGGCAAGTACCTGAGGGGAGGCAATAGTGAGCTCCTCCATCAAAGGAAGGTTCACCTGGTCAGGCAGGGCTGGACAGTCAGCATCTACTGGCAAAGAAGACTTGGCAAAATTTAGGGGGTCAGTGTCCCAAGCCTCATCAGAATTGAGTCATATGTTCCCAGATTTCCAGGATCCCATTCCTTTCCATTCAATGTCCTCACTGCAACAATGGACCTACTGTGAGCATAGGCATTCAATCTGCATGGTAATTCAGCCACTCACAGGATGAACCTCTGGATTTAGTGGTAAGAAGTCTCAGCTCTCTTCTCAGCTACAGAAGTTACGCATTTCTTTCAGGGCAGACATAGAAACAGGTTATTTACCTGTTCTTTAAGCTGGGAATTTGAAATCCCAAACTCATCATTTGTCCAGCACAGTTAAGAGCAACTGGCTAATCTCCTTATACTCATAGGTTTGACAAAAATGTTCTAAGTATCATACAGAAGATCACCCAGAACCTTGCCTGTTAAACATACTTGATTAAGAGTGTCCAATGGCGATATTTTGTATGTTCCTGTTGGCACATTGTACTATCCTCCTTACCACTGAAAATAGCGTCATAGGGCCTTTATATCTGTCAGTTTAAAGAACCACAGAACTAACTCAGAAAACTCATTTTTAGGCTTCTTCTCCTCTAGTATCATTCTTGGTACCAAAATCTCTGTCATACAGAGTTCCTCAAAGAAATAGAACCAAAGGAATTGGCTCATGTGATTGTGGGGGCTGGAATGTCTGCAGTCTGTTGAGCAGACTAGCAGGCTGGAGGCTCAGGTAGAGCTGATGTTGCAGCCTTGAGGCAGAATGTCTTCTTCCCCAGGAAACCTCCATGTTTGCCCCTAAAACCCCTTAACTGAATGGATGAGGCCCACCTGCCTCATGGAGGGCAACTTCCTTCACTAAAGTCAGATGATTGCAGATGTTAACCACATCCACAAATACATTCACAGCAGCATGGTGCTAGATCTGACCTAAAAAATGACTAGTAGAGCCTAGTCAGACTGATACCTGAAAGTAACCATAATGGTTAATATCAATGAAAAACTATTAACTGATTAGGTGAACCATTACTAAAAATTTCCAAGGGTAGTATTACTTAAATAAGACTATGAGAGATGTGGCCAGGGCTGGTGCTTTATTTTCCAAGATTTCACAATGAATATGATGATGATAACAGCTATTTCTTATTTATACTCTACACAAAGTCATCACTGAATGATTTGGGAAGTAGGGTTTAAATTTATTATGTGAAGCTACAAGTAAAGTAAAATGCATCCTATTGGGGGATGGGATATAAATCACTTCAAATTTCTGATTAACGTGCAACAAATCAGTACTTAGGAAGCAATGGGGAGGAAGCCATGAATTTTCCAGGACTTCCAGAAAAGGAGGGTGTTACCATTTGTTTCCATGGCAATTAAGCTATTTAAACTCCTCAATACCTCAGAGAGACAAGGCTTCAGATGATTATATTAGGAAAATTATTAAGAGGGATGCCCAAAGGGTTACTTAAGAGATGCAAGAAAATTGTCCATTTCTCAGCCCCGACAGCTTCTTGTTCCCCAGTTGGGGCCCCTGGGCTTCCTCAGCACTCTCTTATTCCCCAAGCTGAGCTTTCAGGATTCTCTGAGTTGGGGGTGAATGTACATAAGGCAGGAAGTGAACATTCAAGAGTCTTCTCTCGGGAAGAGGCACCTGTAGAAAGTGCTCCTGGCAAGAGGTCACTAAGAGAAGATGCAGAGACCCTCATGCAAGAGGGTCCCAGATTCACACACTTAACACTAGAAGGGAGCTTCGATGTCATCAGAACTAAATGGACCCACCAACCCAGAAGTCCTCTCTGCAACATATCTAAAGAGGGATCACTCAGGTTCAGCTAAGAGGCCTCAAGGGACAGGGAATTTACTCTAGAGCAAAGAAGCCTATTGTATGACTCAACTACCTGTTGCTAAAAACCCCATCTTCTTGTTGAGTCACTATCTAGAGTCCATACACTTTCATTCATATAAATATGCACACACATATACACACATGGATACACACAATCCCATGCATATAAACACACCCATGCAAATACACACACGCATGCACTCATATCCCATGCATATAAACACACCCATGCAAATACACACACGCATGCACTCTCATACACAAATATACATCCTGTGGAGTAGACACACTGGTGTAGTTCTGCCACCTCACTGTCCATTTTCTAGCCCCTCTGATATTGTAAGTCACCCTCCCAAAGAGGATTTTTAAGTGGAGTGTATTTTTTAGAACAGTTTTGGCTCACAGCAGAATCAAACAGGAGGTACAAAGATTTCACATGTACCCTCACCCCTATGCATGCACAGCCTCCTCAGTTATCAGCAACCCTCCCAGATGGTGCACTTGTCACAATTGATGAACCTACATGGACACATCATAAGCATCTGAAATCCATGGTTTCCACTAAGGTTCACTCTTGGTGTTCTATATTCTCCAGGTTTAAACAAATGCATAGACATGTATCCACCATTATAATATCATACAGAATAGTTTCACTGCCCTAAAAACCATCTGTTTTCTGCCCACTCATCCCTCCTCCCCCCCAACCCATGGCAACCCCTGAATCTTCTACTGTCTCCATGGTTTTGTCTTTGTTCAGAATGTCATTTAGCTAGAATCATATACTGTGTGACCTTTTCAGACTGGTTTCTTCCACTTAGTAATATACATTTGGGTTTCTTCTTTGTCTTTCCTTGGCCTGATAGCTCATTTTTGAATATTTCATTGTATGGATGTACCACAGTTTATCCATTTGCTTCCAAGTTTTGGCAATTACAAAAGAAGCTGCTGGAAACAGCATGGGCAGGTTTTGTGTGGACATAAGCCTTACCTCCTCTGGGTAAATACCAAAGGGTGTGATTGCTGGATCATATGGCAAGAACATGTTTAGTTTGGTAAACTGTCAAAACTGTCTTTTAAAGTGGCTGTGTCATTGTATGTATGTGAGTGTGTGTGTGTGTGTGTGTGTGTGTGTGTGTGTGTGTGTGTATCACATCTTCTTTATCCATTCTTCAATTGATGGACTCCTGGGCTGCTTCCATAATTTGGCTATTGTAAATAATGCACTGAGTAATGTATGGAATTGTTGAATCACTATATTGTATACCTGAAACTAATATAACACTATTTAACTATACTGGACTTAAAAGAAAAACAATAAAATTTTTTAAAAATAAACAAAACAAAGTTGGCTGTGAATGAGAGCTTCTGTTGCTCGAGATCCTTGCCAGCGTTTTGTGTCATCAGTATTTGGATCCTTGATGCTCTAACACATGTGTGGTGGTATCTCATTGTCACTTTAACTTGCAATTCATTGATGACATAGGATGTTGAGCGTCTCCTCATACGTTTGTTTGCCTTCTGTATATTTTCTTTGGTAAGGTGATTGGATCATTTGTCCACTTTTCAATTAGGTTACTTGTTTTCTTTGTGCTGATTTTTGAGAGTTCTTTATATATTTTGGATCACAGTCCTTTATCATGTTTGTCTTTGAACATATTTTCTTCCAGTTTGTGGCCTATCTTCTCATTCTCTTCACGCTGTCTTTTGCAGCGCAGAAGCTTTTATTTTTTTAATTTATTTTTTATTTTCAGCATAACAGTATTCATTATTTTTTCACCACATGCAATCCATGCCTTCTATAATACCCACCACCTGGTACCCCTACCTCCCACCCCCCCGTCACTTCAAAACCCTCAGATTGTTTTTCAGAGTCCATAGTCTCTCATGGTTCACCTCCCCTTCCAATTTCCCCCAACTCCCTTCTCCTCTCTAACTCCCCATGTCCTCCATGCTATTTGTTATGCTCCACAAATAAGTGAAACCATATGATAATTGACTCTCTCTGCTTGACTTATTTCACTCAGCATAATCTCTTCCAGTCCCGTCTATGTTGCTACAAAAGTTCGGTATTCGTCCTTTCAGATGGAGGAATAATACTCCATAGTGTATATGGACCACATCTTCCTTATCCATTCATCCATTGAAGTGCATCTTGGTTCTTTCCACAGTTTGGCGACCGTGGCCATTGCTGCTATAAACATTGGGGTACAGATGGCCCTTCTTTTCACTATATCTGTATCTTTGGGGTAAATACCCAGTAGTGCAATGGCAGGGTCATAGGGAAGTTCTATTTTTAATTTCTTGAGGAATCTCCACACTCTTCTCCAAAGAGGCTGCACCAACTTGCATTCCCACCAACAGTGTAAGAGGGTTCCCCTTTCTCCACATCCTCTCCAACACATGTTGTCTTACTAATTTTGGCCATTCTATCATCACTAGCCATCAGGGAGATTCAAATTAAAACTAATTGAGATATCACCTTACACCAGTTAGAAGCTTTTAATTTTAAGGAAGTACAACTTCTTAACTGTTTCTTGCATAAATCATGCCTTTGGTGTTATATCTAAAGTCATCCTCAAACTGAAGGTCATCTCGATTTTCTCCTACGTTATCTTCTCGTTTATAGTTTTGTGTTTTACATTGAAGTCCATAATACCTTTTGAGTTAATTTTCCTTGGGACATAAGGATGTGTCTGGATTCTTTTTTTTTTTTTTTTCCTGGCACATGGACGTCCAGTTGATCCAGCATCATCTGTTGAAAAGACCGTCTTTTCTTCATTGTACTACATTTGCTACTTTGTCAAAGATCAGTTAACTATATTTGTGTAGGTCTATTTGGGGGCTCTGTATTCTGTTCCACTGATCTATTTGTCTATTCTTTTTCCAGCAATTTATCTTGATTCTGTAGCTTTATAGTAAGTCTTGACATTGATAATATCAATCTTCCAACTTTTTTCTTCTTCAATATTGTGTTGGCTATTCTGGATCTTTTGACTCTCTATATAAACTTTAGGATCAGTTTGTCAATATGCACAACATAACTTTTTGGAATATTGATCAGGTTTGTGTTGAATCAATATGTGAAGTTGGGAAGAATTGATATCTTGATCGTATTGAATTTCTTATTCGTGAACATGAATAAATCTCCAGTTATTTCATTCTTCTTTGATTCATTCATCATAATTTTGTAGTTTTCCTCATAGACCTTGGACATATTTGTTAGACTTATACATAAATATTTCATTTTGGGGGGTGCTACTCTAAATGGTATGGTGTTTTTAATTGCAAATTTCAGTTGTTTGTTGCTGGTATATTGGAAAGGAATTAACTTTGGATCCTATAAATGGACTATAATGCATCTTAGTTCCAGAAGTTTTTCTGTCAGTTTTTTCCATTTTTCCATGCAGACAGTCATGTCATCCATGAACAAAGACAGTTTTATTACTTCCTTCTCGATCTGTATACCTCTCATTTCCTTGTCTTATCTTACTGCATTAGCTTGGACCTCCAGTATGCTGTGGCAGGAAAGGTAAGAGAGGCCAGACACCCTTGCCTTGTTCCTGATCTTAACAGAAAAGCTTCTAGTTTCTCACCATTAGGTATAATGTTAGCTGTAGGGTTTTTGGGAAATGTTCTTTTTTCAGATTGAGTAATTTAACCTTTAGTCCTAGTTCTCTAAGAGTTTTAGTCATGACAAGTTTGGGATTTTGTCAAATGTTTTTTCTGCATCTGTTGATATGGTCATGGGATTATTCTTCATTAGCCTGTTGATGCGATGGTTCGCATATTGATTTTTTTTTTAAAGATTTTGTTTATTTATTTGACAGACAGAGATCACAAATAGGCAGAGAGGCAGGCAGAGAGAGAGAGGAGGAAGCAGGCTCCCGGCTGATGAGAGAGCCCGATGCGGGGCTCCATCCCAGGACCCTGGGATCATGACCTGAGCTGAAGGCAGAGACTTTAACCCACTGAGCCACCGAGGCACCCCCACATATTGATTTTTTAATGTTGAACAAGGCTTGTATACTTGGGATAAATCCCGGTTGGTCATAATATAGAATTCTTTCTATACCCTGTTAGATTCTATTTACTAATATTTTGAGAATTTTTGCATTTATGATCATGAGAAATATTGATCTATAGTTTTCTTATAATTTTTAAATCTGGCTTGTTATTAGAATAATGCTGGCCTTGAAGAATGGAAAATACTCTATAGGAAATATTCCCTCTACTTCTATCTTCTGAAAAAAATGGTAGTGAATTGGTATAGTTCTTCCTTAAATGTTTGGCAGAATTCACCAGTGAATACATCTGGGGCTTATGCTTTCTGTTTTGGAAGGTTATTAATGATTGATTCACTTTCTTTAATAGAGAAAGATCTATTCAGATCATCTGTATTTCTTGGATAAGTTTTGGCAGATTGTGTCTTTTAGGGAATTGGTCCAATTCATCTAGCTTATCAAATTTGTAAGCATAAAATTATTCATACTCTTTATTATTTTGTAATGTCTGTAGGATCTGTGGTGATGTCCCCTCTTTCATTTTTGACATTAGTATTTTGTGTCCTCTTTTTTTCATAGTTTGCTCCGCCAGTCTTATCAACTTCCTGTTTTCAGTTTCACTGATTTCTGCTCTAATTTTTTTTATTTCTTTTCTTTTGCTTACTTGAATTCAGTTTGTTCTTCTTTTTCAAGTTCCCTAAGGTGGAAGCTTAGATTATTGATTTTAGATTTAGATCTTCTTTTCAAATATATGTACTCAGTCCTATAAACTTCCCTCTAGGCCTTGCTTAGATTTTGATAAGTTTACTTTAATTTTCATTTAATTACAATATTTTTAAATTTCTCTGGAGATTTCTTCGTTGACCTTGTGTTATTTAGAAGTGTGTTGCTTAATCTCCAAATATTTGGGGATTTTCCAGTTATCTTTCTGTTATTAATTTCTAGTTTAATTTCACTGTGGTCTGAGAGCAGACATTGTACTATTTTTATTTTAAGTTTGTTCAGGTGTGTTCTATGACCCACAATGTGATCTATCTTAGTGAATATTCCATGTGAGCTTGAAAAATACGTGTATTCTGCTATTGTTGGATGAAATAGCCTATAGATGTCAATTGAATCCAGTCAGGGGATGGTGTGGTTGAGTTCAGCTATGTCCATACTGATTTTCTGCCTGCTGGATCTGTCAGTTACTGATACGAGAGTGCTCCAACTAAAGACTTTTAAAAATCTAGATTAAGCAAATGCAGATCACAAAAGAGTCCTCATGCAGTGGGGCTCTGAGCACCCTAGATATTTATTTATCCCAGAACTGTTCAGTGAGTACTGTGTCTCAGGTGTGTTTCTTAGCTTCAGTATCCAGTGGTGAACAGGCAAACAAGGTCTTTGCCCTGCTGGAGTTGACTTGTAGTAGGGGAAAGACAAACATGTAAGCAAAGAATTAACAAATATCCTTTCAGATCTTTTAAGCAAAATGAAGAAAAATAAGCAGGGCAGCAGGAGAGGGGTATGGTGTTTTAGAGCCACGCAAGGGAGAAGATTGCGTTCTAGACCAGGAGACTACAAGGGCCAGGGCCCTGAGGACAGCAAGTGTGGACATTTAAAGAAGGCTGGAAAGACTAATGTGGCAAGAACCGGGTGAATGGGAGTACCGGAGGTACAGGAGATCAGTAGGCTATCCAAGGAACCTCATGAACCACAGCAGGGAGTCTGGATCCTAATGGAAATGCAGTACTGAGTCATTTTGAACTAGAGAGTGAGAGGATCTTATGTATGTTTTTAGAAAGACCAGTGGGTCCACTAGGGGAGGCAGGCAGTGGTATAAGTAGGTGCAGGTCTCAGAGATGAGACCAGATGAGACCATTCTGCCAGTGTGGAGCATAATGCACTCTTTTTGAGTATAGGATGTGAATAATTATATTACCATTAAAGATGGGGAAAGGGAAGTAATGTAACTGACTTGGCCATAGAGATAAGAAAGTTACTCTGCAATGAAGACAAGGCTAGAATTTTTCCTATAAGACTCATGTTTATGTTTATGTAGAAACTTACTCCTTAATGCATGTGTATGTGTGTCTGTGTGTGTGCATGTTCCATGAGGAAGGGAGAGAGAGGCTGAGTATTTCCAGTATTAGAGAACTCTCAGCTACTGCTATTGGAAATATAAAATGGCACCCAGCCTTTCTTCCCCTAGATATTTACCCAGGAGAAATGGAAACACAGGCTTTTACAAAGATTCCTACATGAGCATTCATAGCAGCTTTAAATGTAACAACTCCAAACTGGAATCGACCCGAATGTCAATCAACTACTGAACAGACGAACAGCCGGGCACAGGCATATAATGGAATACTAAATCAGCAAGAAAAAGAAATGAGCTACTGATACACGCCATGATATAAGTGAATCACAAGATCATTAAAGAAGCCAGAGAGAGAAAAAACACAATATGGGATATTTCATTTATGTAAAATTTCAGAAAATGCAAACGAATCTATAGTGACAGGAAGCAGCAGGTCGTGGATTCCTAGAGTCAGGAGATATGTAAGCAAAGGACTGCAGAGGGGAGTGAGCAAACTTTAGGGGTGATGGGAATGCATATTACCCTGACTGTGGTGATGTTTCACAGGTGTATGCCTATGTCAGAATCTACCCAAGTTATAAAGAAAGAGTTAAGACAACTCTTCATTTTAAAAAAGAACTTAGTGTATTTTTGTGAAAATACATATCATAGAGCCAGAAGAGAGAGCATGATTTTTATATCTATTTCAGAAATCGTACATCTACTATGATAGGATACCACATCACCACTTCCCTTCCTGATCTGACCATCATACAGTCTGTCTTTGTATCTATCATGTGGTGGAACAAATCCGAAATAGGAGCAGCCTAAATAGCAGATCATTTCTCATGTAAAGTTCGTCTGCTTTGTCATTTGGCTGGAGTCACTAATCCAGGTCCCCCCAACTCAGGAATCGGGCAAATGGACCTGCTCCCCACCCCCAACGGCTGACTGCTGAGGAAAATAGATGCCTGGAAGGTTTCCATGAGCAGTTAAATGTTTCAGCCCAGAAGTGACACCCATCACATTTGCTCACAAATTTTCCCACAGCTCACTGCTCTGATCTAGATGGATGGCCCCACCCAGTCCCGAAGGTGCCAGAGAAGAAAATGTTACCATGTGCCTGGAAAGCAGAGAACACAAATGATTACCTCACAGAACGGCAAAGAAGTGGAACTCAGGAGCTATCTTTTCTGATGACCCCAATCCTCTAAGGCTGTGGTTTTCCTGCACACTTAGTGGCAATCTCCCGAGCTGCCAGATGCATGTAACATTCAAGCATCTTAAAGCTCTGGGCAGTTTGTTTTATTTGCCCCTTGTTCTTGAGGCTCGGGAAGTAGATCAGGAGTGACCTATGACTTTATTCAGAAGCCCATTGGAACAGCCTCCCGCAGTTATTTATGTGTGAAATTTGGGGCCGGGCACTTGTCCACGTGATTGTAGACAGCCTCATTTGTGTTTCCATGGAGCATCTGACTATAGACAACAAGAGTTTTCAAAGCATTTTCTGGAAGCGTGAGCAGCAAAATGAACCCATGAAAAGATATGTGAATTATCCTGCTTCTTGATGGTAATGATTGTAATATTAGAGGCTCCCACTTCAGGTGGTTATTGTAGCTGAGCCCTTGCTGGCAACAACCTGAGCTGTCTTCTAGTTAGGAAAGGCAAATCCATACTCTCACACACAGGAGTCTTTCTGTTTCCTCTGTCATGGAAGGGCCGTGTCTAAGAGGTTAACCGCATCTCCTCATCAAGTAGCCCAGGGACCTTATTACAAAAACAATATTCCTTTGGGATATCTTACTTCCTCCTCAGTGAATGGAGGATTTAAAAGGGAGTTCTGCAAAGAGGAGCTGTGAATTCAGCTTCGTGTTTCCAAAAGACCCCCGCCTAGTCACACTGTATCTGTAAGATCATTTTTTCCAGAGCTTTGCTGATCTCCGTAGGAAATCCATAGAAAGAACCTTATCAGTATGGGGCTCCAGAACTCAGCCTTTGCCGGCTTACATATCTGGGGAGACGCTGCCCACCTTTAGTGCAGTTGTCATTCAACTATTTTTTTATCCACTGACAACAAACTACTTGGGGAGCTGCTCTGCCGTGAGCCCTGGCACAGCATGCCAGGCCCAGAGCCAAACAAGGCCGTCTCGAGGAGACACACCTTTGCACAGGCAGCCTGGTGGGGCTGTGTGGACTGTTCTGATCATGCCCCATAAAGGGTGCCATGCAAGCCCAGAAGCACATCCCCACTGGGATGGTGAGAGGGCAGACCTGTGGGAAAAATGGCTGGAAGAGGAGGCTCTGAGCTGTGTCCCCTGCTCCATAGGCTGCAGCTTAGGGACACACTTAGCGGTGAAGTCTTTGTTCTAAACAAGGAGAAGCTCAAAGCAAGTAGAAGATACTGCTATTTCATTCCTCTTTGCTGATTACAAGAAAACACTTGTGTGTTGGCGGAGAAGCAGGGGCTAACATCCATCCCAGAAATGGCCTGTGTGGGGCCAGGATCTCTGACTGACTGCCTTCCTTCATCCTGGCGGTCCATGCTGGGAAGCCCGTGCTACGGGACTCATGTGGTGGGGCTGCTTTCTGAGTCACCTGCTCCAGGGCATAGCTGGTGTGGGGCTGAGGGCCTTCTTTCTCCACAGACCCCCTTCCGTCTCAGCCTCCACATCCACAAAGTGCCCAAAGTTAAGCTGTAGAAGATACAGGAACCCTGCATGCATGGATAACTTATCCTGCCCTTTTCATGAAGCACTTCTCCCTAAACTGTTCCCACATTCTCTCCTGCTGAGACTCCTTGGGCCCAGGGGAAGCAGATGCCTGGTCGCTCTCCAGAACGCAGGACCGTGTAGACAGCGAGCCATGCAATTTGGTCTGGGAGGTAATCCATTTTCCTCCAAGATGAGACTTCATTCGGGTGAGAGCTGAATGGTAGGCAGGTAGACCCATAGAACTGAGTTCACCTGGATTCTGATACCTCAGCTTCTTCCAAATTTCTTTTTCTAATCATTTTAATGTGATAATAACAGCTACACATGGCCTCATGATGGTGGCTCCTTGGAGAAAGTTAGGAGCTTTTGTCAATTGAAGACTAGGCCCTAGGCAGGGCCCCATTCTGGGCCCCTGCTCAGGGAGGTGCTTCCTGGCGGGGGCCTGCACTGTTCCCAGCAAGGCGGCGGCAGAAGAGGACCCCTTCCTCACCTGCATCTATGAGGATGCACTCCAGGTGGGCTGTGCATCTCGGATTTCTTGGAAGCAGTGTGTCCTAAGAAGCACACAAAGACAGGAAGGAAATTCGAATCATCCTGCAGAGCATGTGGGCTCTCTGCCAGGCCTGGGATGCCGTGGGCCCCCGGGAAGCGCTAATGGAAATAGCTTTGACTCATAACTGAGCCTCAGAAATCCTGCGTCCACGTGATGAAGCATGTGCTCCTTCCACACATAACTGACCATCCTGCATCCTGCTATAGCCTTTCAGGGCAGATGAAGTGATTTCTAGCCATCTGATTTGCTTAAAAAAAAAAAAAAAAAAAAATCCAGAAAGCACATGAGCTTGGCATACTTGAGTAAATAATAAAGTGTTTCATTTGTCTCATTCCATTCCAGAAATCTTTCAGGATGCCAGATTTTACAGAGGTTTCATCCAAATTCATTTTATTTAATCTAATAATTTTGGTAGTTCTGTAGAGGCTTTATAGAAAGTGAGCCAGAGGCCTGTGGGAAATCCAGATGTGAGGCAGAATTGTAACGGACCAAACAGTATCACAGACTAGACGTCCTAGAGCAAGCAGGCCGTTCTGGTTTCCTATCCCTGCCCATCTGCCTTTTGGCCCAATCTCCTTTGAAGCAATTTTAAGGAAAGAAATGCGATGCTAACAGGGCCTTCCTACTCCAGTGAAAAGATGATGGCATTGGAATGAGGTGTCAAAGGCACAGGGTCACACGTTGCTAGAGCTTCTCAGGTGCTGAGTCCAGAAGAATCTGTAAAGAACTGAAGCCTCAGCATTTTAACCCCCTCATTTCTCCTTATTAAACCAGGCTCACTCTGTCTGCTCTGTGATAGCTTGCCTCGGGAGAAGGGCTGCTTGCCTTTGCATACCAGTGCCCCCAGAGGTCCGGTCTGGTCCCCGTTCTACATCCAGGCTCCTCCGAGGACTTGGATGTGAGACTTGGCCTTGCCTGTGCCTTAACCCCCCACCCCCTTGGCCATGGGAGCAGCCCTACACTGGGGCCATGGCCAATTATCAAGTGCAGGCTGGCTCCACACTCAGCATATGGGGGACTCTGGGGACTCCATCTGCATCGGGCCCTGGATCCAGGGTGACTATAATGAAGTTTGTGCCCTCGTGGTTCTTTGTGGGGGGAGATCAAAACAGCAAGGGCAGAGGCCAAAGAGGGCCTAAACCACGAAGACATGTGACAGGGCAGAGCACAGGAGAGGGAAATAGACCCTGCAGAAGTGTTCATCAGAGTTTCAGAGGGGAGCTGTTTTGCAAATGGAACCTGAAAGCATGAATAGGGCTCCTGGCGGGTGGGTGGAGGGAGGTGCCCATGTTCTGCTGTAGTTGCCGGCCTGTCCACAGACCTCCCTGCCTCATAGCCCCCACTCCGCCCCCCACAAGCCCTGTTTCACTGCTGAGCCTACCCCAAGGTAAGCTGGGGTGAGCTCTTCTGAGAGGCCCCCCACCCCGAGTACCCGGGCCCCCCCAGGGCACATGGGCTGCCTCAGCCCCCTGTGCTTGCTCTCCTGCTGGGTCTCTGACCTGCTCTCTTGTGCGCTTCCCTTTCAGCAGCCCAGAGAGTAACACATCTCCACACGTGAATGCAGCCCCCACTTAAGACCAGAAAATCCATGTAGATAATGTCTTTCCCTCTAAGGTGGAGACCACGGTCACAGAGTGGGCCGTGGCCCTGGGAGAAAGTTCTCATGTCTCTGTTTGGCCTCATCACCTTGGTTTTGGTGGCAGTGGGGGGAGTGGCTTGCCCTTGAGATGTATGATGGGGTCTGGGGGATGGTGGCTTTTAGAGCTGGCAGGTGTCCAGAAGGTCCAGGTGCCGGGGAGGCATGGCCACACGGATGCACAAGAGCCCGTGCTCATACCCGCACAGGTGCAGGCCCGTGGCTGCTCCTTGTGGAGGTGAGTGCCGGCACAGATCTCTGTAGCTGTCCTTTTGAGATAGATAGGAAGAAGATACTGAGTTATGAGTTTGACAGTCACCTGTCAGGTTGGGTGGGAAAAGAAGGCCCTTGGGTTTCTGTGTGCTGTTTGGGCTACAAGTGTGAGCTCACCGTGGATGTGTGCCTGCTGGTGCCCCAGCAGAGCTCTGGGAGAGGAAGGTGGTAGCACCATGTTGAAGGAAGACGTGGGTGTGACCAAGAGCAGGACACGTCCCCCTGGGGACACACGCAGCTGTGTGGGAGGTCCCCAGTTGGCCTAGGGGTGGGTTATAGTCAGAACAGCAAAGGTTCCCAGCCACCAGCGTGTGCAGGCATGTTGTCAGAGCTTCAGAACCACAACAGGCAGCTTGCCGGGAGGAGACCATGTGTGGAAACCAGGAGCCAGCTGCTTGCTGGCCTTTCCTGGACCACATCAGGGCCTGCTGCTGTCTACTAGCCAGAATGCAACAGATCCTTCTTGGCCTTCACAGCAAACTGGGGGAAGAACTGATGGTTCTGATGGCTCCCTGTCCCTAATGTGAGCATAAATGTGCCACACTCACTCTTGGCTGGAGAGTTCAGCAGCCTTCTAGAAGTCAGCCCCAGCCTTCCCAGTTTGGCACCAAGAAGGGCAATAATGCCCTCCCCAGATCACAGAAGTTGAAATAGTACCTTTCAGTGTCACCTGTGACTATCCAAGTGCTTCTGGATCATTCTGTCTACCTCCTTGCTCCCCAAAGCAAGCCCTCAGAAAGTGACAGCCGGC
The DNA here is from genome assembly GCF_964662115.1 of Mustela nivalis. Taxonomy (NCBI): domain Eukaryota; kingdom Metazoa; phylum Chordata; class Mammalia; order Carnivora; family Mustelidae; genus Mustela; species Mustela nivalis. Next base: position 88,294,398 of record NC_139027.1, read on the forward strand.
CCCTGGCCCCCAGGAGCTCCGTGCAAGCTCCGTTCCCACAGTTGCTTGGGTCTCAGAGCCCATGTGGAGAGAGGAGTGTGGTGCTGAGTGGCTGAGTGGCAGCTAGGGTGCATCCCACCCACGGCCAGCATCTGCATCCATTCTACTACAGTGGCCTTCGGCAAGGGACAGGGACAGACCCACACAGAGTGCCTGCCACCTGCCATACCAACCAAGACATTGCAGCCTTCACACTCTTGGGGCCAAACAATTCCTGATGGTGGGGTATTGAGCACCCCTGGTTTCTTTTTTTTAATTTATTTATTTCGGTGGGGCATTGGGAAGGAGCAGAGGGAGAGGGACAGAGAGTGTTAAGCCAACTCCATGCTGAGTGTGGAGACTGACACAGGGTTCACTCTCATAACCCTAAAGAAGGAATGATTATGAGCTGAGCCGAAAATGGGTCGGATGTTCAGCTGACTGTGCCACCCAGGTGCCCTGCGCTCCTGATTTCTACCCACCAGATCCCAGTAGCATGTTGTACCCCAGTTGTGACAGCCAGGAATGTTCCCCATGTCTCCTGGGGAGCGCAATTACTCCTGGTTGAGAACCACTGGTGTATAAACTAGCTGTGTCTCTAGAACCTCGAGTCCAATGTTTGGACCCCTGGGGCCCAGGCCTGGCTCTGACCCTTGGTTATGTTGATATTATCTTGGCAACTCACTGTCTTTCCAAATCATCAGATTCCTTTCTTCATTTTCAGAAGAGCCCAGGCCTACCAAAGAACTCCTACAGTAAAACTTAGCTTACTAACACTTACTCGTCTTGTTTAAGCTGAACTTATGCCCGATGATAAGTTCCCAGTAAGCAAGGTGACTTCATTCTGGACATCTGCTGTATAACCTTGTACCTATGGTCATCGAAACTATGTTGTACACAGTTCTGTACTGGATACTTAAAAATTTGTTAAGAGGGTATATCCTGTGTTAAGTGTTCTTATCAAAATAAAATTTTGAAAATTTAGCTTATTAGCATAGTGAAGGTTCAAGAATATCTTAGTCTAGTCGCAAAGCCTATTATTCCCTTCCTTTGTCTGTGCCAGACCTACTAACATCCTGCAGGTGACATCTTGGGGGACACCGAGGGTGCTGGCATAGTGCCTTTTGGGACTGGGGGAAAAGCAGATATGATCACCTGCATGTGAGCCTTTGACAACTGTGACACAACCCGAAGGTGAAATACCCTTACTCAGATCATCTTAGACTCTTCAAGCAGGTCATTACAGTGAGATCTCATATACAAAGTATTTGAGTCTTCTTGTTAAGCTGGACTCTACTATATCAAGAACTAAGACATACTGGTCTTTCAAATACCCTTGAAAGTGACCTTGGGCTTTCCATGAGCCTCAACAGGAGATAATGAAGACATTGATCCTGAAGGACCATAGCCTTGGGGAAAACTCGAAATCCAGGAAGCTTATACTTCCTTCCCCCTTAGCAGGGAGCATAAACCTTACGTCACATGGTGATTATTAGGAACTGACCCCAAGGAGAGAATATCTCTCCCACATTTCTACAAAGGCACAGCCTTCACCTCCAAAAACCATGTCACTCTCTACTCTCCTAGGAAGAAATGGCAAGCCAGTCAGTGGCATGTCACCCATTCCTTCTAGCCTTGGCTTTTGGCTATCCCCATGCTCCTCTCCCCAGCCCAATCCTGAAACCCCTAAAAGGAGATCAGGAGATCAGAAAGTCTTTCTCCCAGGCAGACATGTGTGGCTAGGGGAGAGCTACCCTCTACTTGGGTGCTCCCAGCAGGAGATGGGAGATTGAAGTGATTGGATGACAATGGAGTCCTCCCTTCAGTGTAGACCCACACGGGGGTGATTGCTTCCTCCTGCAGGGTCCCTAAATGTCTGCCTCTGCACCTCTCCCACCCTGGTAATGCCACACACCTTGAGGGACTACAAGGCTGAGAGAGGCCCTTAGGGGAGAAGGTCCCCTGAGCATCCTGTCCACTGACAGTGACAAAAGGACCCACCAACTCCTCTAAGTTAGCTGAGCAGTGTCTTCTCAGAGGAAAAGGAGCTGCCTGGTTGGAGGCAGCATTTTGGGAAAGCAATTTAAATGCTTTTATATCCTCACAGCCTCGTTAACTTTCATCGTCTCTTTTTTCTTCTCTCTTTCTCTGTTCCTGTAAAGCCACCTATCTGTCTCTGTGACACTCAGACTTGCATGGATTGGATTCTGTGGGCTGTCAGAAAAATGCACCTCTGGGGAAAACCCTTCTACCCCAATTTCAAGTCCAGCCTGGGAATGAGGATGAGGCCTCCGAGCTTCTAAACACCCCACCTTCTCAGTTTTTAATGACCCTGCTTTTTGACTTGGTTGTATTAGGTTATCTAGAACTCTTGATATTTCCAGTAAAACTGTATTGAAGTTCAGATCTTGACATCTTTCCTGACAGAATTCTCATTTATTATTTGGATGCCTGGTTAGCCTTCAGTCGTACATGTTTCCAATGTTTCTGTAACATTTTCCAAAAAAGCCTGTTGGGATGTGTTTTCATCTTTCTATCCCACACTTGTTTATTACAAATGCAGTGTGTGAGTGTGTGTGTGTGTGTGTGTGTGTGTATCTGAAACTCATATGTGAGATTTTTATACCCAACCATAGCCATGCCAGCACTCTCATTGTGTGGGCTTGGTCTGGCCTGGGAAATCTCACGACAGGTCAAAGTGAATTTGCCCCAGTTACTCTGGCTGCAGAGCAAATCAACCCCCAGAACTCCATGGTGTAAAATGATATTCACTTTGATATGCTTATCTCCTGTTCCGTGGGTCAGGACCTTGGGCAGGGCATACCCAGGGGTCTGTTTCTACTCTGCCAGGTCTGGGCCCTCAGCTGAATTTGTGAGGCTGTGGGGGTGGGGGGTTGCTGGTGGGGGCCAGAGCCACCTGCAAGTGCACTCGCTCCCAGGTTTGGCAGTGGAGGCTGGCAGCTGGGCTGTTCATCAAACATCAGTGTGGCCTCTCCATCGTCTGTGCACATGGGCGCCCTTGGGTTTCCTTGCAGAGTGCTGGCTGGGTTCCGGAGTGAGCACATGGCGCCTTCATGCCTTGAATCACGAGTGGCATTTCCAGTGTGCTCTATCAGTGGAGGCTGTCACAAGTTTTCCGGCACATGGGGGTGGGACACGACTCTTGTCACTGAACAAGGAGAGTGCCGAAGTCACTTTGCAAGGAGGGTGAGTGAGAGGGAAGACAGTGTTGCGGTCATATTTGGAAAATTCAGTCTGCCACATCACCCAAGGTCTAGCTCTGTGACCTCTCACTTTTTCCTTGAGCTCCGCTGGTACATTGCTTGTCCTCTGGTTCAGTACTTTTTAATTAAGTGCAAAAATAAATTCTCTTGAATATGCTATTCCACAAAGTCTTGCTTTCCGGCTCCCAATGACATCATGGGCACAGAAGACACTGGTCCAGGGTGCCAGGACCCCCACTACGAAACTTCAGAGTCCCATCCAGGTATGCACTTGACAGAGCTAGGCATCCACACATACCCTCTGCCTCCTCGTTTCTCAGTTGAAATAGATCGTCAGTTTCTTATTATTAAGGAGAGGAGCATGGACTGCTTTGCAAACTTGACAGCGCCCTGAAGCTCAGTGCTACACAGGCGATGTGTCCGCTCAGGCCAAACGTGTTGTCACAGCCTGTAGGAAGAGTGAATTCAACTTTGCTGCCTGTGAGGACCACTGATTTAGGAGAAAAGACTAGATCCTGCACTATTCCTTTGGCTGAGAGCTGATATTTTCTTCTCCAACAAAGTAAAAACCAGCCATGAAGTGTCACTGAAGTGTCATCCATACCAAGACTTATTCTTGCAGAAGGAAAGCCTATGTCCAATGTCTCCATGGCCCCAGACATCCGTGGAGTAGCCGTACTGAGAGCAACGGTCATGGTGAGCACGGGCAGATGTGCATCTCCCAGGTGTTAGGCGTCTGGCATGCATGGTTTCATTTGGTTCCCATGACAACCCTCTGTGGTAGGTCCTACTGTTACCCCATTTCTGACGCATAGAAAATTCAGGTCTCTTGTTCAAGGGGTAGGTAGTAGGAGCTGAAGACAAGCCAGGAGGTCTGCATCCAGCTCCTTATTGCAGTGCTGCCTTGACTCTCTTTCCTTTCCTTGTCCGGAGTCTCAGTCTGCTCTCACAGCTCCAGAATGAGCATCCTCGTGCCCTATGACCCGCCGTTTCCCAGGGCATGGCCAGCAAGCCTGCCGCATGCAATCCAAGCTAGGCACGTCCTTCCTTCACTTGGTAGCCACTGGTAGTGGGTTGCATGTGCCCCAGGTTCCCTGACCCTAGCCTTGCCTGCTGTGTGGAGGGATGGTGCTGTGGGACCACCCTGAAGAAGTGGCATGTGTGGCTTCCACAGGCTCACTGGGCTCAGATCATGCTTCTTCAAAGCCTTGGTGGAGTGCTGGCCTGGGATGGGCCTGGGCATGTGTGCAGTGAGCTCTGCCCTGGGGAAGGCTTTGGTGACAATGGGGCCAAGAGGAAAGAGAGCGACATGACTCAGCTGTCCTGTGTAGATTTGCTGTGTTTGATCTGGGGATAGCACCCAATATCCATCACTCAGAAAGTTTCAAGGGCCTGCAGGACCGATGGGGGCGTTTGGGCCACTTCAGCCCTGGAGTTGTGACTGTGTTCAGGCTCAGAAAGTGAAGACTGGTTAGACTCAGCAGATACTGAGTAATGTTCCAGAACTGTAGTCGGGCTCTGGTGTGTAGGATAGATCAGGGTGGGCGAGCCGAGCCCAGAGGCCTTGATGACACCAGTAACGAAGGAACGGTAAACCCTCCCTCCATTCACTCATTCATCAGCTGCAGGGGGAACGGCAGGCCTGGGATTCGCCATGGAGTCCTGGATCCAGAGCCCAGTCCCACCCACTTCATCTCTCTGAACTTGCATTTCCTCATCTGCAAATGAGGTGACTATGACCCTCACCCAGCAGTTATGTAAAAGACTGTTTGGGACTGAATGTTCATGTCCCTCCAAAACTCATAAGTTGAAGCATGAACGCCCAGTGTGAGGTGGGGCCTTTGATGAGTAATTAGGGTTAGATGAGGTCATGAGGGTGGGACCCTCCTGTTGGGATCAATGGCCTTAGAAAAAGAGGAAGAGAGAGCCCTCTCTCTCCACATGCACACCTAAGGAAAGGCCCCGTTAGCACAGGAGAGGGGGTTTCTGCAAGCCAGGAAGAGAGCCCTCACAAGCTGACAGTCTAGTCTCAGACCTCCACCTTTCAGGCTGTGAGAATATAAGTTTCTGTTAGTTCAGTCACCCAGTCTGTGATAGTGTGCTATGGATACCCAGGCAAACTAATGCAGATTTTGGTTGCAGGAAGTGGGGTGGTACTCTTACAAATACCTAAAAATGTGGGTGCAGCTGTGGAACCTGACGGTGGGTAGAGCCTGGGAGAATTTGAGGTGACTGATCTATGGACATTGAAGACAGTTCTGGTGAAGGCTCTTTTCTTAGAGAATACCTAAATAATCATGAACAGGACATTGGTGGAAATATAAATGTTAAAGAATAGTGTCTCTTAGGTCTCAGAGGGAAATGAGGAATGCATTATTGGAAACGGAAAGGAGGGCACTCCCCATTATAAAGCAGCAAAGAATTTAGCTGAACTGTGTTCTCCTGTGGACCTTTGAGTGATGCCATTGTTGGTTAGCTGAGGAAATTTCTAAACAAAGTGTCTTAGGACTGGCTTAGCTCCTGACTGCTTAGAGTAGAGTGCAAGAGGAAGAAGGAATTGTTTACCAAAAAGGAACCAGAACTTGGGCACTTAGGAAATTTCTTAGGCTATCCAAATTGCAAAAAAAAAAAAAAAAATCAGAACACATGTTCTGAGAAGAATGTAAGTGTGAGCCTGAACAATGATTTGAGATGTCAGGTGTGGCTCGTGGAGGTGACTAGCCATCTCCACAGGAGCCAGGAGTGTAGGGACACTGCCACTTTGAACAAGCAGGAACAGAGCAAGTGGGATGGAATAAAGGGTGGCTGTAGGACTTCTTGGATCCTACAGGACAAGACCATAGAGCTATCTGGCTGCAAATGTGCACTATTTTTCACAGAAGGTGACGAAGGACCTTAAGGTGATTCAGAGATCATGAGGGCCAAACCCTCAGTTCCAACAGGCAGGTGGCCTCTGATGGAGCCTTGCATGCAGGTCTACAAGGGAGACAGTGAACCAGATAGGTATTCTCAAACTTCAGGCTCCAGTGGGGTTTGTCTTACTAAGTTTTGGATTGCCTGGGACATGTAGCTCCTTCTCTTTCCCATTTCTGCCATTTGGAATGGGAATGTCTCATTTACGCCTGTGCCCTATGGTGCCTGGGGTTGCATGGTGTGTCTGGCTTCACAGGCTCCTAGCTGGAGCTCCAGCCTCACTCAGGTCTGATTTGAATACTGAGAGAATACTTTGGACATTGGACTTTGGAGTTGAAGTCTGAATTAATTAAGACTTTGGGAGTTGTTGGAATGGAATAAATGCATTCTGCACATAAGAAGGACATGAATTTGAAGGTAAGGGCAGAATGTTATGAACTGAATACTTGGGTACCCTGCCCAATGAATGGGCATATGATGAATCCCCAATGTAGTGACAGGTGGAGATGACCTTGGGGAGGTAATTACTAGAAAAGGTCATGAGAGTGGGGCCCTGTCATGGGATTACTAAGTGGCTTTAGAAGAAGAGGAAGAGAGAGGGCTCCCTTTGCAGGCCCCCACAGCAAGGAAAGTCCCAGAGAAACCAACCATCTATAGCTGGGAAAAGAGCCCTCACTGAGAACCTGACCATGTTGGCACCTCGATTATGGGTTTGCAGCCTCTAGGCTAGGAGAAGATACATGTCTGCTCTTTAAGCCACCCAGTATTTGTTATTTTTTAGGGCAACGCGAGCCAACTAAGACAAGAAGGTACATTAAAGTAGAAATGGTATACGCAACCCCAGGCATGTGATCAATGCTCAGCTTTCTGTCCTCCTCTGTAAATCAGAAGTGTGTGTGTGGGGGGGGTGTCATTGCCTCCTTGACAGAGAAGGAAGTAAAAGCATGAGAGTCAGGCCTCTGGAAAGGGGCAAGACCTGCTACATGAGTGAGAGTGATAAACACAGATCAGGGGTGGGTGAGTGTGGGCTGCCATGATTTACGAGTTTGGAGGAACGGCCTTCATCCTGATGTGGCCCCCACAGCCCCAAGCAGGTGGGGGACCCTCAGGCTGCTGCCCTCTGCCAAGGAGGAGGACAGGAATTGGCGGCACGGTGCCAAGGCGCTGGTCAGCAGAAGGTGCTGGGAGGACATACCCGCAGCCCCTGGCTCTACCTCATTCCCTCTTTCTGCGCCCCTTGATCCTCTGGGATCACCCGGCCCCACACCCAGGCATGGGCACGGGGGACACGATCACCTCTGCATCTCTCTCAACGGGCTGGGCAGAGGGAGCCTCCCCACTCCTCCAACTCACAGCTCCAGGCATATTTTGATGGTTTTATTTGTGTGATTTCTACCTTTAAGAAGTGTCTAGATGAAGTTGCAGATGAGAGACCTAGAGCTCATTTGAGACCTTGGGGCTAGAGATGCTTCCCCTGCAGAAGAGAGAATTGAAGAGCCAATCCTGTGTCACAGCTTCCGGCAAGAGAACATGAACGAGTGATGAAAGGGACCGAGTCCAGCAGCGTCTGTACCTGGGGCTGGGGAGAAGGTGCGGCGCAGCAGGAAGAATCCAGCCGCTGAGCAGAAGGGTGTGGAAAGAAACCGTGATACAGGGTCGAGGAGTCCAGCAGAGGGCCCTTCTCAATGGGCAGGAGATGCCAGTGCCCTGGGCAGGTCAGGTTCAGGGTGACCAGAGGCCCAAATGAGGTGGGTCCCTGGTGTCTGTCTGCTCTCAAGTTCTAGTCCCCACCATATTGCCACCATCTTTATTTACTGTGTTTTCTGGAAGCTGGAAAGGGCACCTGGTGCTTTCCAGCCAGCAAGCTGAGTGCGAACAAAACAAGGAAAAACAACGTGGTTGGTATGGTTTGCTTCTTGCAATGTTCCTGCCCTACAAACAGAGACTGGGGTGCTTCTGCAAATTGGGAGCTTCTGAGTGTACTGTCTCTGGGACTTGGAGCATATTTTTCAACTTCTTTTTGCACAAGGGGCTTTCAGAGTCTCAGAGGCAGGTGGCTGGCACTCGAGTCCTACTCGATTTTTTTTTGTGGTGGGTAACTGCACGTGATAGGTTTCCTCTGACCTCAGGCTGTGCTCCCAGGACATGAGTGCTGCCTGAGGGCCAGGCGAATAGATGAAGACCACAGGCATACACAACCACCATCGCTGAGAGTCGTGACAGCTACTCCCTGCCGAAAGCCTGCTCAGTGCCGGGCACTCTGCTTGGGGCTTTACCTGCCATCCTCACCAGTCCTCTGATCACTGGCACTGAGGCCAATGCCAATATCCGCTCCTGAGGAAGCAGCCCAGAGGAGCCAAGAGCTGTCGGGTCACAAGAGTGATGGGTAACTGGCCAACCCTCTGTTTTATCATCATGCAGCCCTTGTGTTCTGTAATCATTGCTCTGTGTAAATACCTCGGTGCCCATCTATGAAGTGACCTGAACACACAGAAACCTCAGCAGTGAGCCTCCCACTTACCGACTAAGGTTATACCTCAGTTTGCAGGACAAAGCAGTAGAGCTGGCATTCAAATTTGGAATTGAATCCTGGGTTTAAATCCAGATGGTATGACTTTCTAGTTGATTGCCCTGTGTCCACTGATTACAATCTCAGAGATTGTGTTTTTTCTGTTGGGTTGTTTCAAGAATGTAAGAGCTAATGATGTCCAAGACTTAGTGCCTGGTTCATAGCGAGCCTTCAAGAAGTAGTCTGCGTATAATTAGTTATCTATATATATACATATTGTCCATTTTACATATGAGGAAGCTGAGCCTAAGAGCAGTCAAGTGACTTGTTCAAGACCGGTCAGCTGGTAAATGACAGTGACACCTAGTTCCATCAATCTCCAGAGCTGTCATGATGTGCCATCTAATTGAGGTTCCTCAGGGAGACAGTATCTTATACTCCAGGAGCTTTTCCTGCTGCACTGAACTTGACTGGTCAACCTGAACTCCTGCTTCCTCTTCTGTCCATTCAGAGTGCCCAGCACAGTGCCACAGGCAGAGCACTGAACGAAGGCTTCACTTAATGGTTCCAATCCTCAGGAAGAGCAGGAAGTGGTTCCTCTACCCATCAGGAAGTGATGGCTCCTCTACCCATCACCGTTGTGACCAAGGAGAAGGAAGTGGCTCCTATACCCATCACCCTTGTGACCTGGCAGCTCTTGGCTTCTCTGCAAGAGAAGTAGCATACTGCAGCAGGCATCTCTCCCATCAAAAACAAAAGCCAGAGAAAGCACGATCAGATTGGCACATTATTATCTGCTGCTTCCCTTCCCCGTTATTTTCATGACTCAGTCTTCAACTTTGCTCTCCTGTGAGGGCAGTATTTTTGAAGATGTGTTTCCATGTTTAAAATAGCCAATAGCTAAATGCACAATTTTCCTCTCTCTTAATTAGCTTGTGAACTTCCTCCTTTTTATTTATTATAGATCTTGCATTTCTCTACCCTTTCTGAAGATGCACTACAAATTCATATTGTTATAACCCCTTCTCTGCTCTTCCAGTAACTGTATTTCAGGCAGAGATGTGCCTTTCCCCACCTAAATTTTTACAAGGCATAACTTTTAATTACCTTTCCCCACCTCCAGTAGGAAACCTTCCAAACATGATATTTTAATCGAAAGTCTTCCAAGTGGTCCCTTGCTGTCTGGGAGCCAGACTTAGAGCTAAAGATAAGGATGTGCCATGTCCCTTGGTTTCTTATTTTGATGATCTAAAGTTTCCTCAAAGCCCCCAGCACTGTTTGTCATGCCCAAACCATGCCCCAGGCCTCTGAGTATACCCTAGTCTCACAGTTCCATCCTAAGTGTACAGCTGCAAGTCATTCTCAGAGGTGTGAGGACCAATGCCCCCACTTCTCCAAGCTCTGGTCTTCCTGGAGGCCACTGATGCCTGCCCTGAGATGTTCTTGACTGCCCGTAAGTTGATGTGGCATCTGAGAACTATCTGACCATCTTCTAAACTGGTTTTGTTTTCTTTTTCATTCTGTTATGTCAGCCAGAGTCTGCCATGGCCACACGGGCACAGAGCAAGTGCACAGCCGCAGCAGGACGCACGCCCCCCACCTCCTATTGCCCGCTGGCAGGAGCTAGTATCACCTTCCCTCCAAATGCCCTGCGATGGTCACCATCCCTGTCTTTGGTCCCATGGTCCCCACCCTGTCTCCTCATCCATGGCTGCGTACTGATGACCTTGCCACCCAAGTCACTCGCTCACCTGCCGTTCTCCCTCCCACACCTCTGCCCCCAACCACAGCTCCTGGCAGCTCCCAGTGTCTGCCCAGCAGACTTCCAGTAACCTCTGCTTGCTCTCACGGCCCCAGGATATGCTTTCCCTTGCCTTTCTCATCTCACAGACATCTCCTCTCCTCCTTCCACACCTTCTCATGCCTCAACAGGACCAGATCACCCCCAGGCCCTCTCCCTTTTCTTATATCCAATCAGCCCAGTCCTCAAGACCACCACCCCAAGAGCCTCCTCTTATAAGACCACCTCGTCCATAAGCTAATAGCAAAAGTTCTCACTGGCTCATCACGTCTAGTACCATTATGTTCAAAGCAACAGGTGGCACCTTTTTCCTTTATTATGTTTCCCCCGTTAAACTGAAAGAAATACACATTTGACTCAAACAAATACAAAATCGCATCACAAAAACTACTACTGCCCAGAGCCTTCCTCCTGTGCCTGCTCAATCCTGTAACTAATATTAACCATCTGGAAGGAGTATTTCTATGCTTTTCTCAGCCTGAAGATGCTCCCGGGTCACTGAGTGTCCACACATCATCTGAACATGACCCATGACTTGTGACCACTGTCTCCTGCGTCTCAGCTCATGCAAACACAGAGTGAAAATGTGTGATTGTGTTTGATCCTTTGTTCTCAAAGGTAGAGTTCTCAGTCACCCTTCTGACTTTGAACGGAGCGTGCACCCATCCCCGGGTCCAATCAACTAGGGATTCTTCTTCAGGCTGGGTGTTTACAGCACTATCTGTAGTCTCCTGATGATTTCAGCAGGTTGACACGTGACCATTGGCTTGTAATTGATCCTTTCGCGGGTCCGAGATCAGAATCACTTTTTTTGGCCCCCATTTCAGACCTGCTTGGTTAGAATCTTTGAGGGTGGAGCCAACATTGACACTTTATCCAATTTCCTAGTTGGTTCTTTGTACCTGAAGTCGGAGAGCCAAGGGAACCCGTGTTGGCCTGTTGGGGTCTCTCAAGGCAAGATGAGGAGTCTCAGTGAGACACCTGCCTCAGGTGGAAGTGAAGTTGCTTTTATTCATTGAGCAAAAACATACTGGGAGCTAAGTAGGTGGTGGGTGTTTTGCAAAAACCTAAAAATAGCACATCATATAAACACATCATAAAAGCAGCCACACAATCAAATACCTGTGACATGAATTCATAGTTTAAAAAAGACTCTTCCATTTGTCATCTTAACAACCCAGTGTTGGCGGAGCCAGGACTCGGAGCCAGGCTTTCATGCCACTGGCCTGGGCTGCCCCTGCGCTTTTGTCCTGTTCCAGCGGCAGAGGAAGGGGAGGGAGTCAGGCCTTGAGGGAGGGTTGCCTGCATGGGATGCAGTGAAGGGCCTCACAGAGGAGTAGGAGCATCCCATCACTCGTTTGGAAAGATGAGGGCACATTTCTCTGCATATGTGCCTTCCACACGCAGGACTTGTAAGAGGGAGGAGTTTTGTCCCCACACTTCAGACTGTTCGGGGGCCCCCCACAAGGCTGAAATGGCTGCACCATGGCCTGGGGATAGAAAGTGACCCTCCTGTGGAGAGGGGGATGGAGGCACAGATGGAGGCAGTGGAATGCTGGCCAGAAACGGTGTAGGACAGCAATGACTCTCCTAAAACATACCTAAAACAACCCCAAAATTATAAGGGGGGTCACCATTCTCTGCTTCTGACCAGGCTCAGGAAATCCCTAATTTAGTTACTTTCCCAGGAGAAACCCAGGCAAATCCATCTTTCTTTTAACAAACTTCTAGTCCAGATTAACATGAAATTGTGTCCTCTAAAACTTTTCATTGCCTGTGGTGTTGCTCCTAAAATTGATTGGCAGGTCTGTTCCCACCACCATTAAAGTGCCCATCGGCGGATCCTTACCTGCATCACCCAGAATAGGGCGACCGCCAGGGGGAGGGCTTGGAACATCTGTGAATTCTGTGTGCGTGGTAATTGCCAGGTCACCAAATTCCACAGCAATTTGTAATAACCAAGTACTGGAGGCATTAGCAGAATTCAGTCATGGACAGCGGAGGAGAGGGTTTTCCAGTCGTGATATCCATGTTTGCCAAAGTCAAAATAAGAAAATCATCTATCATATTCAATTGTGGAGAGCTGAGACAAGAATATTATCCATCACTTTTGTGTACCTCTTTCCAAACCACTGCTAAGGCCATACTTCCCAACAAATGTGCTAAGTGACCCAGTGGCTCTGTCTTCTCTCTGCACAGCATGCCTTATGGTGACGTGGCTCAAGGCTTCAGGGGTTTCTGTCCCGAGACAGCACCTTGTAAAAGAGTTTCTGTTGATCAAACCTCTTCTCTGCTGGTGGCAGAAGGACACCACCCTAAGAGTCACAAGTGCTGTCATGCTGGTTGACATGGTGTGTCAGGTAGGGCTGTGGTTTCACCCCTGAAACGCTAAGAGGCAGCTCCCCACTTGCCCTGGGCACATCCTCATTGTGTCTCCTTCTGCTTTTAACACCTATGAAGCAGAGGCCAGGGACACGGCTCTGAATGGCAGTGAGATAATTGGATATAGTGGAGCCAGTGCTTGTTCCCAGGTGATGGGGGCAGTCACTGTGGAAAGTTTTTCCCACCTGGAGCCCTTTTGGCTGGGACTCTGGCTGGCATCTCTCACGGCAGGTGATGCCCCACTGGGTGTGTGCCTCCTGACGCATGGATTGCTAGTGGAACCCCGTGCCCGTTGAGCGTCTGATAGTCCAGTGTCATGGCCTAGAGGTCCACCCTGTCAAACTGCTCTCCGTGTGTTTGCTTCGCACCGGGTCCTGGGAGCCCACTGGCCTACCACTAGGGCTGCCCCTTGGGCCCAGCCTAAGTCAGTCCCCTCAGGGATAGCAGCGAGGGCAGGCGGTGGCTCCTCCTGCCTCCACGCGCTGGCGGGGCTGCCAATCCCATGAACACTCTGCATAATTTTATGTCACTGTATATGTATTCTATGTGTACTTATGCAATTAAATTACTTTAACTGGTCACTTTCAGCTTCACCCTGCCATAGGGTTAGTGACTGGAATGTGAGCATTTGATAGCAGATAGCTTTTGTGATGCCTGGCCTGGAAGGGTCTGGGTGTTGTGTCTGGGTGTCCATCGGGCATCCAGTGGTCAGGCTTACCCTTCTGCAGCCCCCAGAGGGCCATGAACCATCAGACGCCACCCCTCACGCCTACACCGTGTCCCACCTCCAGTGCCCTCCCCTTCATAACCTCAGGTTAGGAGACTATCATCATGAAGAGCAGACACACCTGGCCAGCTGTGCACACCTCTCTGTGGCCATGGCCATGGCTGTGGCTGTGGCAGTGGCCTCAGAGCCCCAGCTACTTGGGAGACAAGGACGCCTCTGAGCCAGCTCTGTGGTGCCCCCTCGTGGCCAAACTCATGAAGTTCTCCCAAGTGTGTCACCACTATGTGGATGTGGAAGGAGGACAGAGCTGGGGCGACATAAAGACAGGGGGTTGCCCTTCGCTGTGTTACCCCACACCCACCTGCTCCCCACTAGCCTGGGGCTCACCCATACTCGCCAGTCCTCACCAGGGAGAGTATCCAGGACATCTACTTCCATTCTTTCTATCAACATCCATACTAAGAGTAGAGAAAAACATACAGACCTGTTCATACTAAAGTGTTACTGGCTTAGCTTAAAGATATGCACATTTCTGGATATGTGCATTTTAAGAATATTTCGGGACCACTTAGCCCGCCCTCCCACAGAAGCCTCTAACCATGCAGACAAGTACGTTGGGAAAAGGAAATCCTCCATCAGACCACCTCAAGGTCTTCTCAGCCCTGTGACCAAAGCAGTTTCTGATGGTCATCGCCAACTCAGTGGCTCTAGCTTCAGCCTTCCTTTTGCTGTCGCTGTCCTACACCATGTGCCCATATCCCCCTGCCACCTGATTTCCACTGAACATTAGAAAACTAAACTCTTGGGGTCCATGGGTGGCTCAGTTGATTAGGTATCTGCCTTTGGTCAAGGGCCCAAGTCGGGCTCCTGCTCAGTGGGCAGTCCATTTGTCCCTCTGCCCCCCAACCTCACTCGTGCATGCTCTCTTTCAAGTGTTCTTTCTCTCGAATAAATAAAATCTTTAAAATAAAATTCGAGTAAGATCATAAAGATGGTCAAATCCCAGAGCAAGGGTGTTGTTCTAAAAGCACTTCTGCATGCACACACTTTCTCTTTCACACACGTACCTCGCTCATTGGCAATGGTTCACTCTTGCTTCCATGTAATCAGCACATGCTGAAGCTGACATGCCCATTCACTAACAGTGATATGCAGAATTCAGGGCAGCCATGGTGGCTGGTCCTGGCCACCCGAGGGCATTGCCCAGATCCTTCTCTAGGTCTGTGTCACCACCCCAGCCTGTTCTCTGTTTTTTATTGAGATCTTGCTTTAAGCCCCTAGGATGCCCCTTCAGTGCAAAGGGAATACTGAGCAGGGCCCCCAGGGGAGACTCTGCTCACGGTCCTGCCAGCTGGTGGCTTTGTGGGGCGCTGTGCAGTCCTCCAGGGGAACTGGGAGTAAGCTGAAGCAGGAGAGCAGTCTGCACATCCTAGGGGGACAGCGTATTGATGGCCCCATGATTATAAGGGCAGATCCTTCTGATTATGTCACAGGTGTTGTGTGTGAAGAGCCATGACCTGCTAGCTGTCACATCCCATAGCAGCCCTTTCTCTTAAGATAAGGAAGCTACCTGCTGGGGAAAGAGGTCTTATCAGGATGTTTCCCACTGAGGGAATTCACCGAGAGAGAAGTCACCCTCACTGGGGAGCTGCCCTGGGCTCTGGGACAAGTGGTCCTTCCCACCTGCAAAGAACTTTCTCAGGGAATCTATGTGGTATACACACACACACACACACACACACACACACACACACACACCACACTGCCGGTTTCCTGTGTGGTATAAAGAAATCTGTGCAGAGAAGAGTTTGCCTACAGTGCTGCCCAGGGTTTCCAAACAAAGATGCGTCCAGGCTACATGGGCTCTGGTTCTATAAACTGGTTGAAGGAGCTAATCTCAGGAAGCGTGATGTAGAGTCATTTCACTCCCCTCTTAGGTAAAAAAAAAAAAAGCAAATTATGTGGACTGCTGGCTCCTTCATCACAGCAAGTGAATTGCCCATCTGGAATGGTCCTGTGATGGCGAGGTGGGGGGTGTTGTCGGGAAGGCCCCCCCTGCCGACAGAATCGTTTCCTGGGAGTAGTGCCTTCTGGGCTGCCTCTGGGCCTCCTGGGTCCATTTGGGTCACTTGCACCAGGTTTGGGAAAGAAAGGAAAACAAGAGTTGGAGAAATTTTCAGTCTTAACTTTGTTTTCTTCCTCTAACCAACTTTACTAGATTTGTTTAAAGTTTCTAAGTAAGATGATACTTCCCTCCTCACTTGTCAACAGCAAAGGCATTTAGGAGTGTTAACCCACGGGATTTCAATTCTGTGTGTCTTTCCAGAAAGAGAAGAAGAGTGGGCTGCTGAAGCTTCTCGCTGGGGCATCCACCAAGAAGAAATCTCGCTCCCCACCATCCGTCTCTCCAACTCACGACTCCCAGGTGGCAGTGGACTCCTCACTCCAGGGTGCAGTGGGGCCTGAAGTGTCCTCACTGTCCATCCACGGCAGGGCAGGGTCCTGCCCCATAGAGAGCGAGATGCAGGGTGCCGTGGGCATGGAACCGCTGCACAGAAAGGCGGGCTCCTTGGATCTGAACTTCTCCTCATCCCCCTCCAGGCAAGCATCTCTCTCCATGGCTGCCATCCGTCCCGAACCCAAGCCTTTGTCCAGGGAGAGGTAAGGGGGGAGGGTGGGCTCACGTCCTCTGGCACCTTGGTGTGGGCTGGTCTCTGAGATTAGAGCCATTGAGGGAAAGAGTGACAAAGGGGATTTTCTGTGGAATAAATTTATCCAACATCCCTCTTACCACATCTTCTCCTAAGCCTGGCTCCTGAGCTTGGCTGGTGAGCATCGGATAAAACACATTTGGGAATGAAGGTGGGCATATTTCATGTTCCGAATCCACCTGGATCCTGAGTTTGGGATTTGCAAGGGATTCATCAGGACATTTGGCAGAACTGATGGGGTACTGAGCCCAAAGAAAGCGATGATGTTAGTGAGAGACTACGCCCCCTCAGCCCTGTGGAAACCTGGAGTGCCCTACCCCGGAAGCCAGCTACGACATCTTAAAGTTATAAAACATTACCCCCAGATTGGCTTCAAGGTTTATAGTCTGTTGGGTTGAACCATACAAAATTGCCAGTATTGACTGTTTTTTACCAAAACCAGAAACGTCATAGTTAAGCTTAGAGTTTTACAGAGCAACGAACAATCTACAGGGTGGCCTCAGGTGCTTGAACTTTACAAGGGGTCAGAAACTGGTGTCCTGCTCAGTGGAGGGGCCCATTTGAGGTAGTTCTTCAAGAGCTTCGAATAAGGGTTGGAAGACACTGCAGGGAGAGAGGATGGTGTCAAATTAAGACAGCGGGGAAGTACTCTTCCCCTTCTAAGTGGCTTCTTGTTGGAACACTGCTTAAATAGTAAAAATGTGAGCAGTCTCCTGAGAGAGCAAACTTGACGATTCTGTCAGAATGCCCCTCCCCTCAGCCACACTGACTGACAGCCAGCCCTTTCCTGTGTCTCCTGGTGCTTGAAGCCTGAGAAGGCCAACACTGTCCTGAGCACCCACTAACCTCCAGCACCAAGGCAAGGCTAGCTGAGGTTCCATGTAAATGGGGGATGACATAACTTTTCTGTCAAGGCCCAGGCGGGGAAATCCACAGACGTCGTAGGTCATAAGGTCTCTGTCGCAACCACTCAGCTCTGCCATGACAGCGTGAAGGCAGCCATAGACAACATAGAAATGACGGGTGTGGGTATTCCAGTAAAACTCCACTTACGGACACCAAGATTTAAATTTCATGTGATTTTTTTGTGTCACGAAATAGTCTTGTTTTGATTTGGTTTTCAGCCATTTAAAAAAGTAAAAGTATGTTTTGTTCTCGGACCACACAAACCAGCCACAGGCCAGTTTGCCAAGACATACCCAGACGATGGGCTTTAGGGCTGATGCTGTGGTACTGAGATCCAGGGCATAGAGAGGACAATTTCCCCCAGGTGATGGAGCGACAGCGTGAGCTTGGTATGGATTTCTGTAATTCTGCATTTAGAATGATAGCTAGCGTTTGGGGAGTGACATTCAGACACCCAACAACCAGCATGGATTCCAGTCGAAAATACCTACCACAGCCATGCTGTGCATCAGCTTACCATCTGCTGGCATGTTCTAGGTGTCTTGTGTGTGTTACCTCAGTCCTTGCAAGAACCCTTCAAATTCAGTATCTCATCTTATAGCTGAGGAAACAGAGGTTATTCACAGGCTAAGCCACTTGCTCAAGATCACACAGCAAGTTAGCTGCCAAGCCAGTGATTGAAGTGAGGGCTTTCCAACCACGGAGCATGGGCTCTGAACCGCTTTGAGGAGCATGGTCAGCAGTCGTGCCAATGTAGTTTGCCCACCAAGGGATCTGGGTGTCTCTGGTCTTCAGACACTATGGACCATGTCATAGCCCTGCCAGGATATTAGCATATGCTTCAGGGTCCTTCGCAGTTGGTCACCACCCCCTGTGTATTCAATATACAATGGTCGTTCAGACTCACTCAGTGCAGGACCCGTTAGCATGACGTGTCTCCCCTACAGCAAATCCCCAGGCCCTGAGGAGACTGAGTTCACACCTTACCACACCACACCTGATACCACACCGCACACACAGACAAAACACACACATCACACACCTGATACCACAACACACACGCACAGGACACACACACCACACACACTCCACCACACTTGATACCACACCACACACACGTACTGCACACATGTACACATGTACCCCCAAACACACACATCACACACATATCATACCACACACATACACATACCACACATAGGCACACATGTATACCTCCAAACACAAACACCACACACACTCACCATACCTGATAGCATACCACACACACACACCCCACACCACACATATACACACATGCACCACACATACCACACACATACCTCAGACACATCTCACACAAATACCACATACACACAATTTCTCTTTCTTCCTCTACTTCCCTCCAGGGAGCCTCCTCCAACTTTGTGTAGTGCTTTCATGTCAGAACCTTCTTCCTTCCACAAGACCAACCCCCAGCTGCCTGTGATTTCTGAATGTGGTTCCCTATCCCTTTGCCTCAGGTCATGATGTTGGTGACTCCTGAGAGTGACAGACCTAGATATTTCAAAGCTGCTCTCATATTTCCCCTAGGTTTCTATTCTCCTCAGATCCCTCTACTTCCAGACTCCTTCATAAAAGGTCTTAAAAGACCCTATTCTAAAAAATCATGGGAGTCTATGATTAACTAGAAAGTTCAGAGAATTACTCTCATTCTGTGAATATTCCATCTAATCAGGGCTTATTGTACCCAGAGACTCTTGGCACCCTGCTTGTTCCCAGCACACTGTGCAGCTCATTAGTGATGAGAGTTTTCAAAATACAGCCTGAAACCAAACTACTGCCTAATGAGCCCCCAGATACCCCCTTCCCTCACCCTGTGCAGCCCATCAGCTGCCTGGTGTCCTGGAGAGCCCCAGCAGGTTGGAGCGAGCGTTTAACAAAGGAAAGGCTTAGTCTCTGAGCTGAGGCAGCTCCCGAAAGCACTTGGCCTAGGACCCTGCAGGCTCGTGAATAAGACTTAGCTAGCAGCTGGAGGGGAGCAGCCCTAGCAAGACTCACCTCTCTAGAGGCCCCGGCATTCGCTCCACAGGCCACAGAGCTGCCAAGAGCCAGCTGTGTGCAAGGCCACTTTACAGGCTCAAAGGTGGGAGAAAGGCAAAGGGCAGCTGGGGCTCAGATTCCAGGAGGTTTCTACCACCAGCGTGCTGAGGAAGGGGCCTCTCTACCTTGAGCGGAGCAGCTGGACTGTGGCTGCTGCATGTCTGGGGTGTCACCCATGTCCATACTCCCTCGGATCTCTCCATTTTTCTCCAGAGGATTTGGGGGGACACCGGGAGCTGCTCTCCAAACTCTCACAGAGGAAGGAAGTTTGGGCTGGAGTGAGGCCTCCCAGGGGAGTGAACCATGGAGAACATCCTCCAGGCCCACCGGCCAGGCCTGCAAGTCATCTCACTTAGTGGCAGGCCCGGCTCTCAGGAGACCTGTAGGAGCCAAACTCATAGGCCTAATGCGTAAACCAGGGTGCCCATCACTACCCCTTCCTTGGGACCCTAATCTTCGGCCATCTAGATATATTAAGTCCTATGGACAGTGTGTACAGGGAGCCACATTTCTGGAAGGTACCCGGGGAACACAGAAGAGCACTGTAGTTATGGGACCCAGTAATACTGTCCAATGCCCTGGCTCCCTGGCAGGGATATACCAACCCTGGACAAGTGCGTTGGAATTCTTGGGCCAGCCACCCCACCACCCATCCTCTGGATGCCTGCCTCCCAGCTCTCTCATATCTCGGGGAGGTTGCAAAGTAGCTCTGAGAGATAGATGCACTGACCACTTACCCAAATAAGTGTTCACCCAAATAGGTGTTTTCATTTTTTCGAGTCCCCATTCCCCTATCTACAAACTAGGGATATACCTGTCTGAGGGTTATAATATTTGTAAAACAGAGATCAATACATGGGAAAGTATGAATGCACAAAAAAGAACATTAATAATATTGGAAATGATGTATGTAATATTGTGAAATGCTGTGACCTTTAGAAGAATGATCTGATGATGCCCCCAGTGCTGCCTGTCACCCCCTCCTCAACCTTTGATTGGCAATGTCGTTTTGCCCACGTCTTCACACACACCATGTATTTATCCTCCTCTTTTACCAGCCTGTGAATTGTTTGGTTTTGTTAGGATTTAAAAGGTTTTTGGCTTTGATCTATCATGTGTCATGGTAGGCAGAGTAATGGCTTCCCAAAGATGTCTATGCTCTACTCCCCAAAACCATGGCTTCGAGGCCTCACATAGTCTCAAGGAATGAAACCTGAAGGCAGAACAAAGGTTGCTAACCAGCTAACTCTAAAATTGAGAGATTATCCTGGATTATCTGGCTGGGCGCAGTGTGACCCCAGAGTCCTTGTAAGTAAGAAAGAAAGGCAGCAGAGAAGGTCAAGGTGATGAGGTGTGAGGACTCAAGCAGCGTTGCTGGCTTTGAAGACGCAGAAGGGAGTGTCCAGCCAGGAATGTAGGCAGCCTCCAGGAGTGCCTTCCCCCTAGAGCCTCCGGAAGGAGTGCAGCCTGGGAGATGATATCAGATGTCTGACTTGAAGAACTGTGAGTAAGAAATTAATGCTGAGTTACGCCACCAAGTTTGTGGAAATTTGTTACAGCAGCAACAGGCAACTAATACATGTGTTGCTATCAGAGTTTAGTGTTTAGGATACAAACATATGCTTATTTCCAAGAGCCTAGAAGGACTCTTCTCTGCGATGAGCACATTCTGCCAGCTTGGGGATCACACGTGCTCAACAGCACTGAAGAAAGTGTTCTGAAGAGCTGGGCACTCACAGGCCCCCCTTGGGACCCCCGTTGTCAGGAGGAGGGGCAGATGAGACAGGAGGAAGACACATCACCCTTCACATGTGATGCTAATTGCAATAGGCAATGGTAGGAATTCATACTGATCTTGAGCCTTCTGATTTCCTGAGTTTTATGTCTGAAAATTATCTGTGGTTAACATAACCTTAACACAGTACAGGGAAGTAAGTCTCTTCTGATCTATGATGCCGCAGTCATAACACGAGAGTTACACTGTCCTTAACTGTTCATTTGGCCCTTTGTGTCTGTAACAGGGAGTATCAGTTACTTTCATGCAGCAGGAAAAATAGCTCTGAATCTTGGAATGATCTGGACAGGAACATTAACTGCTCGACTCTTATACAAAAGGCCCACATCATCCATCTGGGCTCATTAAGTCATTGAATTGCTCAGAAGCACCAAATTACTTTTTTTCTAGCAAATTACATTTTCAGAGTTGCTTGTTGCTTCACATCTGGCAGTGGAGGCTAAAAGCCAAAACTTGTCTTGAAGTCTGAGAAATCATCTCACTCGTTGCCTTTTCTTCCTCAGGGAAGAGAAGGAGGCAGGTGTTTGACAAAGAGGTGGAGGGTGGCAGAGAGCCACAGGGAAGGTCAGCACTGGTCTTTGCGGTCGTGCACACAGCCTGGGGGCAGGAGGTGTGGGGATCAAGCAGCCTGCGCGGCACTGGGCGATCTCATGGATCTCACAGACACAGAGGCCATCTGTCCTTTGGGGAGTGGCTGCAGGCTGCCGTTTGTAGAGATTCTGGGCGGGGAGGAGGGCGAGAGGCATACGGTCCTTTCTCTCCTCCTTTATAATCCTAAAGCCAGCATCTGAAGCCAAGGAACAGCAGTACGAATGGGCCTGACCCTCCCACACCTACAGACGTTCTGAAGCACTTAGGTTGCCTGGCCAGACCTGCTCCCTCAGTAGCAGGAGCCCCCTGCTTACCTGCCAAGTTGGCCTTGGGAGCCACCATGCTCTCTGCCCCCTACTCTCAAAGCCTGGAACAAGCTGGGGCTGGAAGCTTCCAGAGAGGGGCCTGGGTCTTCTCTGCCTATGCATTGTCCCCGCCGTGTCCAGAGCACCAACCCCAGCTGCCCCAAACCATGGCTTTCCTATCCTAACCCCGATGGGCCAGCGCCCAGGCCCTCTGCTCAGGTGGCTGAAAAATGAAGACTCGCTCAGCACTTTGACCTTGACTCTCAGACGGCAGCAAGCAAATATTGACCCCTAGAACATGTTGAAAAGCCACACTCCTGGACCCATTCCACAGAGATTGATCAGTAGGCCCAGGACAGAGCCAGGAATCTGACCCGGGGTCATGAAGTCCACGGCCACTCTTTAAGAAATTCTTTTGTTTTATAATGTTCTGATTTCTCCCAAGCCAAAATATACAGGTCAGAGACTCCGCATAGAGAGCCCCTTAACTGACCTCAGGACAGCCAGCTGTGGGGACACCTGGATGACCTCCTTCCAGGGCCATATGTGTGGCTGTGGCTAATGGGGGAGGCTGGACCCAGAGGACAGGTCTTCATAGCCCAGGATGACTGAGAGTGAAGGAACATCCCTTCCTTGTCTCTTCAGCCAGTGAGCCAGGATCACAGCCCAGGCATTGCCAAGAAGGAAAGAGCAGCAAGACAGTGCCTCCCAGGGGTGGCCCCTCTAGACCAGCTCAAGCCCTGGGTCTCTGAGGCCCAGCATCACCAACCCTCCAGTCCATGGCTCCTCCCCAGCTTATTTCCTATTTGTGGGTGACCCAATCCCTGGAGGCCATCGGTCATTCTGCACCTGGGCCCCTAGTCTGGCTGACATTCCTTTCCTGTGGCCAGTGGCAGGCAGCAGGAGCTGCAGTGTACATTCTGGGCTGGGATGAGGGGCTATTTGCTGGGTGGCGGCTGCAGAGCTGCGGGTCTGCCCAGCTCCCACCAGCAGCAGAGGCTGCCCTCCTCCAGCTGCAGCTCCCCCCAAGGAGGCCACCGTCCCAGATGGGCTGGAGCAAGGGACAGCATTTCAGGCAGGAAGCATAGATCGGGGTCCAAAAGGACAACATAGGGAATATTTTTAATTTTAATAAAAAAATGAAAAGGTTGTATAAAAATTAAAATCAAAGTAGAGATTTTTTAAAGTGGGGGAAGTAGCCCTAAGTTATAATAATTTACACAGGATGGAAAAGGAAAGGTGGAGTGAAGAGCAGGCCCTGGGGGTCATCCTCCAGCCTAAGGTCAGTCTCACCCAATGTGGTGTCTTGTTTCCCCCCAGGTACCGCGTGGTGGTCTCATATCCTCCCCAGAGCGAGGCCGAGATTGAGCTGAAGGAAGGCGACATAGTCTTTGTGCACAAGAAGCGAGAAGACGGCTGGTACAAGGGGACCCTGCAGAGGAACGGCCGCACGGGCCTCTTCCCGGGCAGCTTTGTGGAGAGTTTCTGAGGACACGCTCCCCACGCCCCACTCCCCAGGCACAAAGGCTCCCCGGGATCCCCAGGGGGCAAAGAGAAGCAGTCAGGGCCACCGAGGGCCCCAGGTCCCTTTTGAGGCTCCTGCGAGGCCACCCTGGACGGGGATGGGAGCTGGGGGATGTGGAGGTCGTGCCTTCGCTTACAGCCACCCACCAGGAGTGCACCTTGGGGTTGTTCTTCCACAAAATGCTTCCCTCTGCGTAAACTCTAAAGAACTATCTTTGAAAAGAGAAGATGCTGATGCGGGTTGATCGGCTCTGCAAGGGACTGCTAAGCTGCAGCCTTCTTGTTTGTTGCCCCCGCGAGCCTGGGCGCTGCGGAAGGGCTGCAGGGCTTGGATGGCAGGCACGGGGTCCGGGGCGGCAGCAGAAGGTCTGAGGGCTGCCCCGGGCTGCTTGCGTGGGGTCCAGATTGCTCCATCACCTCTCTATATACCTCAGTCACCTGCCACCTGGCCACTCAGCAGGGGTGTTTCCGGCCCAGGGGTGTGGCGGGGTCGCCAGAGTCCCCCAGGCAACCCTGCACGCAGCTCCTGCAGGAGGCGTGAGATCGCACTTGGCTTTGTTTCCTACCCATATTATAAGCCACACATTTCATTTTGCGGCCACTGTCCCTTTGCATTGCTTCTTTCTTACAACATCTTTTTAAAGTAAAGCTGTCAAACTTTCTATATTTCTAATAGGTCATACATTGCCTATTTTTCATACATCTGGTGCTGCCTTTTTGTAAACCAGTAATGACTTGGTTGAGCTTGAGAGAAAAAAAAAATGTCTGAGCTGATATCAAGTGGGCAGAATTTTGATACATACCATATGAATTTTGGAAAACTCTGAAAAGCCCACGTACTCAACATCAGTATTGGCTACTGCTCCACGGAGAAGAAGGAATCCATTTAAGTGGTTGGAGGGAGTTTGGAAAAAGTCAATTTCCTTAAACCCTTACCAAAGCCTCATTGCTATGTCTAGACAGTGATAATTATTATTCAAGAACTGGAACCATTTCAAGGAAGGGTCACTATAATTGCCTTGAGTGTGGCAGTAAAAAGAACATGAAGGTCAACCCCAGTCTAGGAAGGCAGAATTTTCCTTTTATTGCTGTAGGGAAAAGGACTACAATTAGCATTATCAAGATATGATTTCTTGGTACTGAAGCAGTTTTTAACCACAGTTCAGATTTACCACCTTGTGACAGTTCTGTCTTTTTTTTTTTTTTTAAATAAGTATTTCCCTATCAGGCAGTACAGATGTTGGTCTAGAGACTGGAAATACAATGAGGAGAAAGGGATTTGAGGCATTGCTGCAGACTGACAGAATCCAAGGGAGCCAGGAGGAGAGAGAGAAGGGGCACCTTTGATCCTAGGACCTTACCCTGGATGGGGTCCATCAA
Source organism: Mustela nivalis (assembly GCF_964662115.1). Taxonomy (NCBI): domain Eukaryota; kingdom Metazoa; phylum Chordata; class Mammalia; order Carnivora; family Mustelidae; genus Mustela; species Mustela nivalis. The sequence goes on from NC_139027.1 coordinate 88,319,266, forward strand.
GGCCTCTTCCTGAGCCCAGCAGCCCAGACCTCCCACAGACACAGACGGGAGAAGCCCTGTCATCAGGCCATCTCATTCTCTAGAGAGTCAGACCTTAAGAATACATTCCTATCAGCTCAAAGTCACAATTGATAAGCCCCTTCTCTCTATTTTTTCAAAACCCACTCAGGTTTAAATTAGGCAGACTAAATTAGCCTTTGGTAACATAGCATCGCCTGATTTTCAAAGATGCAACAAAATCCAGAAACACATTCCCTTATATGATGTGATGCCTTTGAAATATGAAGCGCTTATTTTCAGAGTTCCTATTTGGGGCTGTGACTTGGCTATTTGTTACCACCCGGTGGTCACCACGAGGGTGGGATCATGCCTCAACAAAGGCTCTTCCCCTCTCTCCAGATGATCATAGATTTAATAGACTTGAGAAATTGTTCTGAATCAAAGAAAGACAAAATCCTGCTTAAACCCAGGGAGCCCTATACATGAGTTAATGACAACCAGAAGGTATCCATTTGCCATTGATGCCAAATTAGTTGCCTGAAATGCACAAAAATCACATACGTGTTTAAAATCACGCCATCACCAAAACTGTGCATAGATGAATGGGCTGAGACACGTGTGCCCCCAGGGAGACCAGAACTAACAAATCCCCAGATAATAAGGAATTTTTTTTTTTTTTAAATGAAGGCAGTTACCAAGCAACAGAACAGACTAACTTGGACCTTCTTTCCTCTCCCAGCCACCGCCCACACGATGCTCGTGGTAGGTAGGAATCGCTGAACAGCCTAGTGACTGTGGGCGAGGCAGCAGCAGAGAGCTGGGGCTGGTGGCCAGTGCCTTTGCAAGGCATCAGCTGACCTCTCTTGAGGCAGAGTTGGGGCAGGCATTGGCATGACCTCGGGAAGGAAGCAATGCCATAGGCCAGCCATCACTCTCTGGGCTGTTTTCAAACACATTTAAGCCAAATCCATCAGCCTTCATGACCGTTTAGCCCACAGACAAGAGAAAAAGAAGAATTAGACCCTTTGGGCCAACTTGTTCTAAATAACCAACTCATTTTGGCTACTAAGATGAAACCAACACCTTGTTTGAATGCTCACATTCTACCCTGGCCCAGCAACTTAGACATCTTGGTTATCAGTGGCATTTGGCAGCCAAAGTGACTTGCTTTGAGCAATGCAGTAGAGCTCATAGCCACTACCAAGGTCAGCAGACACTGAAGTGACAGGGACATCTGGTCCACCAAAGAGCCTCAGAAGTGGAGTGGGGAGACAGTGGGCAGGCAATTCCCTGGCAGCCTCACCGTGTGAATGCCAGGCTCTGGCACTCCAAACAAGCTCAGCTGCCTGGCTGGGAAGTTCTTTGGACTTTGCACAGTTCACACACACACACACACACACACACTAATGTTTTTGTTACACACAAATGTCAGCGTGTGATTTTGGAAGAATTGACAGTGATGACAAACTATGATGCCTGTGTTTCTGAGTCTTTAAATAAAAATGAACATGGAGAGGCCTTGTGTCTGGATGATGTGAGTAGTGAGGTTGGGGGCAGAGGCTGAGTGAGCCCAAGCAAAAATGTCCAAGTGGGTAGGAGCATGAGGGGGCCGGTGCCACACAGCATCCCTGCAGGCCAGCATGTTGACTCACCCATCCACCACCGCAGAATGCTTCCATGTGGGGAGCACAGGGTGATTGGCCATTAAGGATACTGGGAATTTCAAGACTGCCATATCCAGCACATGCCAGAGAGCCACTGGCTGGGCAGTAAGGATTGAGCTGGTGAGTGTGCAGGACCACTAGCTCTCCTCCAGTGGCTGGTTTGCCTAGAAAGTAGAGCGACTGTTTCCCGATGACTTTCCTTCCTTCCTTGTGGGAAAGGGTTTTGTGTCAGTACTCAATTCCAGTCCATCAATTCCAGAAGTGCCTGGAATTGACCTCCCAGACCAGCACACTCATCACCCTGCCCTTGTGTGTCTTGCTCTCACAGTGCTCAAGCTGTGGGGAGCCGTTTTCTGAAGCACAAGGAGAAGAGTGCCTGGAATCCACCAACACGAGGGGCTTCAGGAGACCACCAACCTCCAGAAAAATGGGACTGTCCCCACATCAGCCAGATAGACAATGCCTGGCAGAGGGTTGCCCCAGCTTGAAATATGTTGGGGTATTTCTTGAGATAAGATCTCATTGCCTTCGTAACCAAGACACCCCCCCCCACCATATTCTTTGAGTATCACATATATCCTTGAGCTGGAAGGAAGCTTAGCAAGGAGACATTTTCCTTCTACAAAAATTAAAGGAATGTATATGAGCACAGGTTGTGGGTGGGGAGTATAGTGAGGGCCCAGCACTATAATAAGGAAGTATATTATATGCTCACTTAGTCCTCCCGCCCTCGGTGAAATTTACTCATCCTCATTTGCTAGATGAGCAACGAAGGTTAGAAGAGGTGAAATGAATTGTCTCAGGTCACATTGCTCACAGAACACTATGACCTAGACTCAAGCCTATTGAAGCACCAGAAGCTGGACCCTAAACCCTCCACAGAAATGAAATGTCAAGAATGACAGCATGAGAAGAGGGGGACAGAGGACATATAGGCAGTACCCACCACAATATGTCAGGAAAGGGTGCCCGGCTGGACAATGCACAAGTCTGTGGGGCAGAGGTACCCTGACTGTAGAGCCCCTCAGATGCCTCCCTGGGATTCTGTCCTGAAACTGTGCTTTTTTGAGGGTGGGGAGGCCAGGGCCTGGGGCTTTTCCAAATGGAGGGACTGACACACGATCCATGAACTTTGCCTTATACTTAATTTACAAACATCATCTTGCCTCATCCTTACAGCATCTCCTTGAGATGGGGTCCTTACTCCCCTTTAATAGATGAAGAAATCAAGACTCTAAGAAACTACACCATTGGCTCTGAATTCAATGAGTGGCAGAGCCAGGACTTCTGATGTCCAACCTCCAGCTCTTTACAGAATGTGGCAGAAACCCTGAAATGATGTTTGTAGCAGGCAACACTCTCTCTGCTATCAGCTGGAACCACCTTCGGAGGTGGGCACTGCTATCGTGCTATTTATAGATGGAGAATCAGAGGCAACGCAAGGCCTGATGTAAGACCACACACTAGTGCATGGGCAAGCTGTGGTTGAAACAGGATTGAATGCTAAGAGGAGTCTAGGCTCAGTCCCATAGGCAGGGGAGCCACTGGTGGCTTTTAGCAGTTGCTCTGAGCTGTGCCTGAGGGAACACACCCTGGGCCCATACTAGAGGGAAGAAGGACTAGAGCAGGTCTAGGTCCCTTCCAATGTTGAGATAAATGTTTCTTCTCTCACTTAGACATGTGGAGGACACAGCACCCCCTCCTAAAGCCTGTGCTGCTCAGAGAAAATGCTGAGGCCTGAATCCCTCCCACGCTAAGCCAGTTCCCACCACTAGCCTGGTCTCACAGACCCAGTCACCATCTTTGTGGATCTTCTACGAATCCTTATTGATTTGAACATGTTGGAGTTCTCATCTCATTTTCACTTGGTATTACCCTTCCAAGTGTCTCTCTTAATCTCCCAAAGGGGGCTACACTTGGCTGCCCACAAGGGAGTGCATCTCAGACTTGTGACCTGCAGGTGTCCTGATTTAGGCTGAGCTATTGTCACCCAATATTCAAGGCTGGTCCCAGTATGCTGAAGTCTGTCCCAGGACTACAACTGGACAACTTTTCATTGGTCCATGTTGACAGATGCCTGTGCTGGCCGTTGGCTCCTCTCAGAACTCGTGCTGTGCCTCTGATAGGCTCTACCAAGATCAATGGACATGCTAAAGATTAATCCCTGAGACTCAAAAGTGTAAACAGATTGTCATTAGTCATTATTTGATAATGTCAGAAAACCAAGTGGAATAAATAAAAAGGGGGAAATTCTTGACTCAAGTAACTGAAAAGCCAAGGGCAACCATGTGGAATATGTGAAAAAGATGGGGTCTGGTTGTTATAATGACTAGGGAAACGTCCTCCATTTTGCTGGTGAGAACTGGGGATGGTAAACATCTTGCAATGGTAAACACCTACAATGTGTAGAATGCCCAAAATGCCAGTTGAATATTCATTAAGAATCTAGTTTAGGGGCACCTGGGTGGCTCAGTCTGTTAAGTGACTGCCTTCAGCTCGGGTCATGATCCTGGAGTCCCAGGATCGCGTTACACATCAGGCTCCCTGCTCAGTGGGGAGTCTGCTTCTCCCTCTGACACCACCCTCCTCTCAGACTCTCTCTCCCAAATAAATAAAATCTTAAAAAAAAAAAAAAAGAAGAAGAAGAAGAAGCTGGTTGAGGTACATCTTACTTCAGGCACAGCTGGATCCAGGTACTCATATGCCCTTCTCAAGTATCTCTTGGGTTTGCTGTCCTCCATGCTGTTTCCCTTCTCTCAGGCAGGCTGTGGTCCCCACATCACCAACAAGTTTGAGATGACTAATACCTCAACCATCCCCACAGAAAGAAAGTGTCTCTTTCTCAGTGGTCCCAGACAAAATCTTAGGCTTGACCTTACCAGTTCCGACTGGGCCCATGCCTATCTCCTTCACTTGGCCATTGTGAAGAGAGGGCAGGAATTTGCTAACTGATGGGACCTGAGATAAAGGCTGTCCCTGAGCTGACATCCAGCCAAACCACACGGATCAAAGAGGAAAGCAAGAGGACCCCCCCAACACACACAATCCTGGGAGCAAAACTGAAGGAGATTTTGACAGACCAGCTAAAACCAGCAGATGCCCACCCCACAGGGCTATACCCTACTCCAGGACACTGCCTCTAGAAACAACCTAGCAAAGTCTGAGAAAGTGGACCATCAGAGAGACTGCACCATATTTCTGAAGGTGAGGAATAAATATCAAATCCCATAGGAAAGATTGACAGACTTGGACATAAATATGGAGTAAAATTCTCAGTTTGGTGGAAGTCACGTTCTTTAATGTCCTAAAAAATAGAACTAGCTGAAAGCCAGGAGGCAGAAAGGAAGCAGCATGGAGGAAATGAACCCATCCGTGCACTTTGGCTCCAGTCTCCCTCCCTCATTCCCTGGAACATGCATGGTGAGGAGACACTCACAGGTGCCAGGCTGCCCCTACAGACAGGGTGAGGAAAGATGGAGTTTGCAGTCTGGAGAGGAAGACCGGTGTTGAATGAGTAACTAGAAACACGAAGAGCCCTGTGCCTGAGGAGAACAGGCATTGGTAGCACATGGCAGAGGGATACAGCCTACTCAAGGACGAGATTCAAGCTGCTTCCTGCCTGGAGATTCTTGGCAAGAATGAGCAGTGCCAAGATAACAGAGAAGTTCCCTCCTGCACGTTTCCGCCAGAGAAATCGGAGCATGTGGCCCATTTTTATCACAGTCGTTTCAGGACGTTTGCTCTGCGTCTGTGCACCTTCTCCCCATCCCTCCCACGTGTGCTCATTTATGCTACAGCTGTTTCCTAAGACTCCTTATGCCAGACACCAGCATCACAGAGAAGAATGGAGGCAACACAATCCCTCTCAAGAGGCCAAGCACCCCCAGAGCTTCGGCCTGGTGGGGCCCTGGTGGGTGGGTCGGAACATACTGTGTTTGGTGCTATGGAAACAGAGGTGAGCAAATCCATGATGCCCGTGTCATCTTGCTAGAGCTGCTGTGACAGAGGATGACAGAGGGGGGTCATAAACAACAGACACTTATTTCCTCACTGTTTTGGGGCTGAAAGTCTGAGGTGTCAGCAGAGTGCTTTCTTCCGAGGCCTCTCTCCTTGGCTTCCAATGGTCACACTCTTCCTGTGCCTTCACTGGCCTTCCTCTGTGTGTGTATGAGTCCAGATTTCTTATCTCATGAGGACACAGTCATACTGGAGGGTGACCCACCCTCACCACCTCCTTTTAATTAATCCCCTCTTTAAGGACCTGTCTCCAAGTACAGTCACATATAAATGTGGGGGACAGGACTCAGCCTATGCTCATGGAGACCATGTTGCAGTGAAGAGTTCAAAAGTGAAATGCATAGATAATAGCTACTAGGCAAGTGATTATTAGAGTACAAAGTACAGAAGGATCACAAAGAGAGTCTCATCTGTTGCTGGGGAAGCAGCATGGAAGCTTGTTTTTAGAGATTGGGAAGCTTGTTCTGGGGGAGGACGTGCATAGGCAAGTACCCAGAGGGCAGGAGAGAGCTGGGCCAAGCTGGAGGGGAAGGGAGAACAGAGGGCAGGCCAGGGCAGAGGAGAGGAGAGCGGGGAGAAGGAGGAACTGAGATGAGAAGGGACAGGCAAGCAGGGGTGAGCCTTCTAGGCCAAGGGCAAGAGTGTGCCTTTGAGGAGTCTAAGGAGTGGGACAGAACCATATCTGTGCTTTAATCTCCTTGGGCAAGGTAGAGAACAGATCGTATGAATATAGGGAAGCCAATGAGGAAGCTGCCACAAATTTCCAGAAAAGATGTGGTGATGTCCTGGCGTAGGGTGGTGGCAAGGACGTGGAAAGAAATGGGCAGACTGGAAGGTCCGCTCCAATAAGCTAAGTCATGGTGAAGGCCAAGGAGGAAGTTGTCCACATGTCCCTGAGGAAGACTGCTCTTTGGTAACGCTTCTCTAATTTGCAGTTATATCTTTATAAGACTGTTAAGAAAACCAGAGGAGGTTTTGGTGGGGTTTGGGGAAGGGTTGGGATTTGGGAGGTTGGGGAAGGTTGGGGGAGGGAAGGGAGGATGCCTGGGAACCCTCCCAACTCTGGGCCTATGTGTCAGTCAGGGTTCTTCAGAGAATCAAAGCCAGCCCGGTATATATAGACATTCTATGGAGCTTTATTACAGGAACTGGCTCACACAATGGTGGAGGCTGGGAAGTCCCACGATCTGCTGTCGGCAAGCTGGAGCCCTGGGAAAGCCTGTGGTGTAATTCAATCTGAGTCTGAAGGCCCGAGAACCAGGAGCCCCAGTGTCTGAGGGCAAGAGACAATGAATGTTCAGCTCAAGAAGACTTTCACCCTTCCTTTGCCTTTTTGTTCTATTCCGTCTCCACAGATCGGATGGCACCCTCCCACATTCATGTGGGCAGAACTTCTTTACTCATCTACGGATTCAAATACTAATCTCTTCCAGAAACACCATCACAGACACACCCAGAAATATTGTTTTATCAGCTCTTTCTCCCTTCTCCCAGCCGAGGCGACACAGGAAAACAATCATCTCAGCTACCATCTCCCCTCAGGACCCTGCTCATGCGATGGTGGGCACATTTGCTGAAAGGAGAGGCCAGACTCCATCCCTCAGCCTCTGCCTCTCGCCTGTTGTTCCTCTGGGTCACGTTTTGGCTGACACCGGTGATGCTGATGGGGATCCGAGGCTTCATTTCTCTTCCCGGCCAGGACAGACGCCTGGACTGCCCACAGTCCCTCCTGAGCAAATCAGCTAAAGCCTCCGTGGCGGCCAGACTGCTGTATGCCAGGTGACATTCCTTGCCATCTGGACCCCAGCCTTTCTGACCAGGAGCTGGGCCCTTCCAGCAACAACAGTGGGGGCTCCTTACTGATCAAGCCACCAAAACAAGAAGTTTCCCTCTGGGGGAATGAAATGCAAGACAGAGGGAGATAGTCATGACCCGGGAAGTAGAGGGGACAAAGGTGGAGAATGGTTTGATGCAGGAGGTGTGGACAAATGGATCCCAGAATTCAGCTGCATCCCTGGCAGTGAGGATGGTGAGTGCATACAAAGGACAAGTGTTCAGTCTGCTGACCCACACGGAGTGCTGTATACACACTTGCTCATTTTTGTCCTCACATGCAGCAGGAACTATTACCATGACCATTTCACAGATGGGAAAACCGAGGGAGAGAGCAACTAAACAACTCCATGGAGGCCAAAGCGAAGTGGTGCTGCCAGGGTTCAAACCCAGGCAGTCTGGCTCCAAAGACCACATTCCAGACCCAGGGCCATTGGCAGCCTCCCCATCTGACCTCCCACATTCTATAACAGCACACAAGCGGTAGTGGGGGGGGGGGGTCCTCCCATGTGTCTCTTTGCTCCCCAAAACCTAAGGCAGAGCTGGAGAATGAGGTCCCATCAGCCACAGTGGGTTCTTGGCTGTCCCTCTGTGGCCTCGGATGACAGAGCTCCCGATGGCCCAGAGTCACTCCCACTTGGGTGACAACTATCTCTTTCAGTGAAAAAGAATGAAAACTCCTCCCGCTGCAGGAGTGCCTCTGCTCAGGGCCCAGGCTGGTACTTGGTGGCCTGGCAGTGGTGTCCTCACTACCGGGCTGAGAGACACGGCTCTCCATACCTTGACTAGTTTCAGCCAACCGCCACTCTGCCGGGGCTCAGGACTGAGACAAGGCTATGGCACCCGTGTGGAGGTAGAGGTCCTGAATGGGAGGGAAGAGGGGACGCAGAAGGGAAAGCAGGGAAGCCTGGGGGTCAGGGGCCAGGTTCTATCCCCAGATCTGTCCCCACTGACTTTCGTGACTCTGGGTGAAGCTGGGGCCAGGGGTCCTCTTTGTTCCATTCATTTCTGTCCAATGGACCAGACATCCTAATTGATACCAACACTGTACCTGGATGCCTGCCTCCCTGCCCTGCAGAGAAGGAGTGACCAGAGAGATTCACAGGTGCTAGAAGGATGCCCTGTTCATGGCACTGCTTCCTGACACAGACACTCAGCCCATCACCCTCTGGGAGAGCACACAGCATGGGGCTCCAGAGGGGAGCAGTTATCTGCTCAGGTGGGCCTTCTACTCTGCTCTAAGAAGCTGACCTGGTTTCTTCCATCAAAGGGCCTCAAGGACCCATGTTGGCTCCTCCTTCATACCTCTACCAATCACCCCAGAGGATGCCCTGAGGGGGCACTGGGATCCAGCTGCCCGCCTGAGGACTCCTCCTAGGAGGACACAGTCCTCAGACTCCTCCCACCCAGTAAGCCCAGACAGACGCTGGCTGTCCATCTGCCTGTCTGTGGTGTCTAGAAAGACACATCTTTTCTACGTGTCTAGAAAGCAGGACCACAACCCAAGTCAGTCGGCCCAGCTGAGGGTGACACGGAAGAGAAGAGCAGAGGCTCGATATTCATCCCCTTAGGTCTTGGCTTTCCACCCAAAGGTATTTGTGGCCACTAGTGCCACAGATCACCAGGTAGGAGGCTGCCCAAGGCTGCCCGGGGCCCTGGCTGCCAAGGGAGGGCTTAGGACAGAGTCTGGGTCCTCAGCTACAAAGGGCAGAAAAAGAGTAGACCTATTCCAGGCAATACGGCCTCAGTCTGAAGCTGATTCATGAACCAGTGTCCATGGCCACTCTGACCTGACTGTCACCAGGCCCCTCAGAAGCAGTGAGGAGGGCTCCATGGGCCAGGACCCGCCCCTGGGCATGCCTGCCTCCCAGCCAGGTGGGAGCCCATGTCCACCCCACCCCTCTGGAAAGCCTCACTCATGTGACAATAAAATGGGTGACATGAGTCTCAACATACAAACCAATTCTAGGGGCAGTTGCCCTGACTTCATTTAGCCTGCTCTGCCTCGTTTGGCTCTGTGATGTGCCCAACCCCCTTGTTCTGGAAGCTCTGTTTCCCTTTGGCTCTGGCTGTGACACTCTCTGCCTGGTTTGAAATTGGTTTGAAACTTAAACTTAAGTTTCAATTGGTTTGAAACTTAAAATTCGTTTGAAACTTAAACTCCCATAGCTCCTCTCTCCCTGTTGTGTGCCTGATGGCCTCACGCACTCTTGCTGTCTGAGGGCCTCCTGAGACTAAGAGGCTCTCACAGCTGTGCCTCTCACTCTCCTGAGCCTCACTGCTGGATGACTGCTAGTTGTCATCCCTCGTCACATCCCCTCACAACGGCCTAGGAACCTTGCACATCTTGAGGGGATCAACCCTCCCAGTCTCAACTAGTAGGGTCCAGGCAGGCTCCAGGGGCTTCCTTTCATACATCCTTCCTCCTCCTCCTAAAGTGCGGTCACTCTCCACCTTCTGCTGCAACTTCCCCCTTCTAAATGCACAGCCCCGGCTCCATCCATCTGCCGCCGCCCTGGGGGGTGCCCCAGTGTGGTCCTACCAAGTGTACACAGCATATTTGTTCTCTTCGGTGCCTGGTTGTTACAGATTTTTCATATCTTCCCTGTGCAGTCTCTCTCCCAGTCTGTTGCAGTCCCCTCCCTGTTCTCCTCACCCTCTGCTGTGCATCTCTTTCTCTCCACGCCGGGGGCTTTTCAAGAAACTTGACTGCAGGGGCCATGTGGAGGTGAGGCAGGAGCGGTGTGCTGGGCTGCCCGTCAGTGCTCAGAGGCCGATGGAGAGAAGGTGAGGAGCCAGCCCTGTAGGAAATGGTGAGTGAGCTGGGCGTCCATGGAGGCTTCAGGCCCTCGGTCTCTGACTTGCCAGCTTTGGGCGCGTGCATCTCTCTGAGGCCCTCTACCTGTAGATGTCCTTGAGATCCCACCCACTGACCATGCCCCTGTCTCACTCCTACCTCTTTCCCTGAGCCACCCAGGATGACTGCCCGCTCCCTGAAAGCTAAATAGCCCTCTGGTTCCCACCTTGCCTCTTCCAGGCCTACCACTTACTGCAGCCATTGCTATGGCAACCAGCTTTGGTGATTGTCACTTGGCTGTGCCTCCCATTGGCTTTGTGTCCAGAAGCTTTCCTGTCACCCCAGTGAGGGAACCTCCAGGGCACTTAAGGTTCAGAAAGCTGGGGATGGAAGGGGACACTTGGACAGATGACTTGTGGAATCCCCCTTTCTGGGGGACAATTCTGACACATCCCTTCTTCCTGGCTATCCATGTCTTCCACTCCTGTTCCCCAGAGTTACTGCCCAAAAGAAAGCCCGTCTAGCATTGCCCCATTCCAGCACAAAGCCTACCTGCCCTCTAACACACATACAGCCTGTGTCCTTCCAGCAATCCTGTACTGGATGAAGATTAGGAGGAAAAGGACCACATGGGAAGAGGAGAGGCCAGGCAACCAAGGAGCTTGTAGTCTGTGCCCTTCCCCTGCTTAGGGCCAACCCAGAGCAGCAAAGGCTGTGGCCAGAGGTGTGGGCAAGGAAGCATCACTAGCAGACAAAGCCCTCACACACAGCCCAACTTGCTGTCACTCCCTCACCACCCCAGGGGCCTGTGGGATGCCTGGATGCGGGTAACCCATCTGAGGCCCTCGCAGCCTCAGGGCTGGTCCCCAGGGAGTCACTGGCCCCTGTCAGGGTTCTCAGCTCCACCTGGAGCGAGAAGGTGCCTTCAAATGGACATGGCCCCACGTCCCTCGGGAAGGCAACAAGCCCAGTTTCTGTCTCCTCCATCAAATGCTCTTAGGGTTCTGAGATTGGTTTGAAACTTAAACTGTCTCAGGCTCCTCAGGCCAGATTCCGAGCTTATGTAACTCCCTGGGAATTCCCATGTGTTGGGCTGGCTGTTCCTAGAATCTTATTATGATTCATAGCTTGGTTCCGGATGCAGAACCTCCATGCGGCTCTGAGCTGGTAAATGCGAGCATCTGCCTTGGACTCAGAGAGCCATGCACAGACCGGAGCTGTTGGGAAGAGGCTGCTCCAGGGGTGTCCACCACCCATGGCCGTCCATTCATCCATACCACCCCCAGTTCAAGGGAATTAAGACTTGCAAACAGCTCTGACTGCTTCAGTGAAAGGCCACCGCTCAGGAAACTGATGAGCTTGTGTTCAGGATGCCTGGTGGTGTCTGGAGGCCAGCCTGTATCTGGGCCAGCCAGGCCACTGGGAGGAAGGTACAGGTCAGGGGGGCTGTTCCTGAAGGTGGACCCTTCCCCACCATGTACAGTTCCCTCTACCCACAGGCTTTTGGCGTGGAATGTTCTTCAGGTCCAGGCCCAGAATCTGTGCTCCCAATTGGAGCGGACAAACACCAGTGTCCCACAGTGGGCTTGTGCAGGTTGCAGCTGGACTGGCATTTTCTTCCCCATGCTTTCCCCTTCCTGTCACCATAGGACCGATTGGCATCTGGAAGTCCCTGCAGTGTTATTGTATTGTGTGAAGTCACAGTGGGGGCCTTGGGCCTGTGGGAGAAGGATGTCTCCTCCCACCCCGGACCCGGGCCTCCTGAGCCAGGCTGCTCACAGAGATGCTGTCGTACTTCCTCATCTGGCCTCCTCCTCTCCAATCTTGGGACATGCCCCCTCCCTTCCTCTCTGGTCTCCACTTCTCCTGCGCACATACAGCAACTCCCAGAGACACCCAGAATGCTGAGCCAGCTGCTCCTGGGTAGTTCCTGGGCGCCGTGCCCTGCCTGGTGCTAGAATGTGAGTTGAGGGTTGACAGGCACCCGGCAAATCACCATGGCCTCCAAGACCGAGTGCTTATGTCCCTGGGCCAGGATCTGCGCTCAGCCTTGATGTCTGTCTCAGGGCAGCAGCCCAAGGCAAGAGATGTTCTCTAAGCTCTGGAAGCAGCCTGCATGGAAAGCTGGCAGCATGCAGCAGCCAGTGACGCGAGCTTGGCACAACCTGGGACTCCATACTCTTGGCCTCAGACAATCTAAATGTAGATTAAAGAAGTTTTGGAGAGAGTGGCTGAGAAAAGAGAGCTGCTGCAGGCAGCAGGCATGGAGACAAATCTGGTGCCTCCTGCCTGGGCCTGGAGTGGGTGCACACCCTGCTCATTGCTGACTCCCCGCACCATGTGAGCTGTCATGCCCCTAGCCCTGAGCTGACGTGGACATGGCCACTCCCTGGATGACAGGAGTAACTAGCAGCATGGCACAAGCCTTCTCATCTTCTCCTGGAGCCCCAATCTCGTGCCCACCTCCCCACCGTGGGACCTAAGAAGGCTGGAGTCTGCCAAGAGCCCTACTCGTCCCATCAGCCAGACTCCCAGAGCCCCAACATGGCCGTTAGCATCAGACACATTCCTACTCCGAGCAAGGTGTACTTTGTCCTAATTGCCTATTTTCATACTCCACACTCTTGGCTCCAAGGTCTCTAGCTGAATAGAATGGTTCTGATTTAGGGGTCTTCCCTGGGGCCACAGGATGTGGGAGCAGTCCTCTGGGCCTCCTCCTTCCCCTGCAGAGGAAGGCCAACATCTGGGGAGGCAGACTCTGAGCCAGAAGCCCTGGAGCTTCAGCAGCCCCAGGCTGCTGAGCCCACTTGGCCTCCCAGCATCCGTCCTGCACTGGGCTGTCAGCCTGCACCGTCAGCCTTACCACAGGGCTCATTTCACCGGTGTTTCCTGCGTTAAAAAGAGTTAAGTTCCAGGGCTGAGTCCTTACTGACAATGTGCTCTCAAGCCAGAGATACTTCATCTAGAAAATGTGGATATGACAGACCTACTCTCAGGTTTAAGGACGAAGTGGCAGTCTTTGCCAAGTGCCTCCTACAGGAGAGGCTTCCCAGGCCCTTCTGGTCCTCTCCACGGGACCCCCAGCTGGAGCTAACCAGAAATTCAGGCCCAGAACAGAAACTGGTCAGACAGAGATAATCAGGCTCATAGGCTATGGCCACTGTGTGCTCAGAAAGCCTGGCCCCTGCTCAGGAGAGAAGACGCCCAGTGTCTGCTCCTGGGGATGGCAGCCTGCAGCTTTGCAGCTCCCGCCCCTGCCCCGGGGCCCACCCCGGGGACAGCTGAGGCATGAGGCTTTCACGCCTCAGCACACTGAGGCAGCAGAAAGGAGGCAAAGCCGTCCGTGGGTGAATATCACAGCTGGCCCCTACAGGAGCCCCCAAAATTCGAAACGGGGCCAGGAGTGTGAGGTGCAGCGAACGGCAACTCACCAAACAACCCAGATGATGATCCCCTCAACAGTGGTTGTATTTTCCAAAACAGACAGGCCAGTTATTTTCCCATGACTTCCTTCAGTGCAAAAAATACTTCACCCTTGCTCCTCTTTGGTCAAAATGGACCCTGGTTGCTGTGGGTGGTGTGGGCCACTTCCCTCACCAAGTGCCGGGCCTCAGCTTAATGAATCACAGCCCGAACCCTGACAGTCACGATTCAAGGAAGAGTGGTGGCAGACGCAGCTGAGCTGACCTCACCAGCAAAGGCCTTCCAGGAATGCCAGCCCCACCCCCGGCCCCCCAGGCCCAGAACCAGCCAGAACCACTCTGTCCTACCCTAGAAGGTCAGTTGCAGAGGCCCTGATGGTCCCACCCTCCCTCTGTAAGCTGGTGCCCCCTGCAGCCCACCTGCCCTGCCCCGGAAGTTATCCTTGTCCCTTTGGTTTCTGTGCCCGCCACCCTCTTCAGCAGGGAAACACCCAGTACCTGGAATTCAGTTTATGTTCAATAAAGCTTGATGGGGGAGGGGCACCTGGGTGACTCAGTGGGTTAAACATCTGCCTTCCACTCAGGTCATTATCCCGGGGGTCCTGGGACCGAGCCCCGTATCGGGCCCCTTGCTCAGTGGGGAGCCTGATTTTCCCTCTTCCTCTCCTCCTCCCCCTGTGTGCTCTCTCTCTCTGTCAGATAAATAAAATATTTAAAAAAAAAAAAAAGCTTAATGGGGGTCACTGATTATTAATGGGACAATCTGAGGGCTTGTAGGAATGTTTCTCCTCGCAGCTTCAGGGCTACCTCAGCAAGGAAGGCCAGACAGGTCAATTGAAACCAAAAACCCGCAGGTTTGGTGCCCTCAGTGTGGAGGTCCTGGCCGTTTGCTTTGTTGAAGTCCATTAGTGAGCTCGGAGGAGGTGGGCATTGACAGGGCAGTGGGTCTTGTCCTTCCCCAGCCCCCCAGTAGACTATAAGGGTGCCCTGAGGACCTGGCACCTGTCCGTTCATGCGCCAATTCTGCACCTTGGCCATGGGCTGGAATCACATGGAAGTTTCCCAAGGTCCCAACACTGTGCCCTGCCTCAGCTCCTGAAAATAGAGGGTCTGGGGTGGAAGCGTCCCAGACCACCTAAGGTGCATTCGGGGTGACACCCACTGCGTAAATATAGCAGCCCCAGGGATGCATTCGCAAACAGGGGTTCAGATGTTCCACACAAACTGTGCCATGTCTGGGGTGAACTCAAGGGTTGGGTCTCAGATTCTCTGTGGGGGGTCTGGGAGGAGGTTGGCATGGTTGCAGCTCCACAGTCTACAAACACTGGCTAAGCACATATATGTCCACAAGAGAAGTCGAGGAAGTCTGGATCAAGGACGCTGGCACTGAGTCTTGTGCTTTATGCCTTCATGATGACTTCCGAGGCAAAGAAGTTAAAAACAGAGTGGCCTGACGCGCTGAGGCCCTCCTGCCAAGTGGGCTATCCCCCTGAGTGGCAAATTCACCACGCTTGGTCTACACCCGCATTCTCAACCCAACAGTTTGTTTCTCTAATTGGCCTCATTAGAATCCTTAAACGAAATGCCTAACAAATAACTTTCAGGATAGAAAAAGAAATATGGGCAATTGTGTTACTTCTCCAGTTTCAATCCATCTCTTTCTAACCCTTATGCAAGAGTTATTTGTATACAAGTCTATTTCTCCTGCTAAGCAGTATGCCTCTAGAGGGAGGGGAGCATTAGCTACCCCTCCCCTTTTTAGCATTACACATGACCTTATCGTCAGCGACTGTGCTCCGAGCATTTTACCAATGATCTCATTTAATTTTATTAGCTCTCTGCACACACGTACTCTTGCGCTGTTTTCCCATGGGAAAGTGGAGGAGCAGGGAGGCCTGCTAGCTTCTCAGAGGTCTCACAACCCACAATCAGCAGAGCTGAGAATCAGACCCTCCTAGCAGCCTCCAGACCCCGTGCATTCAGACCCACACACACAGGAGGCACCCATAGTTTGTCCACCCCGTGAGGGAAGGTGTCTGCTTTAAGAATTATCACTGTGATTTCTGATATGTGTTCTCATGATTAACATTAGTAAGTGAACTGTATGTCAAGCAAATACACTGAATGAAAATCTCCCACTGAACTTTGTTGGTATTTAAAAAATGTATTCTCACAGTGTTTTGTGTTCCAGTAAATATACATTATTCAGACTTGATTTGATCACTGACTCATATGCGATTCCTACCTTTAAAAGTACCGTCCTGCCACAAGAAACTGCCCAGGGCTCCTTCATAACTCTGCACCGGCAGGGCCCTTCCAGTGCCTGGGGAGATCGCGTTGGTCTCCAGGGACGCTTTTGACACAAAATGCGACATTTGCACCTCTTTTTTTTTTTTTTTAAAGAATTTATTTATTTATTTGACAGAGAGAGAGAGAGATCAGGAGTGATGACAGGAGTGGCTTTAGAGTAGAGCAAAACATATCCAGAGCCTTGAGGTGTTCATATTCTTTGGCCTTTTGGGAAATCTATCAAAAGAAGTAATCACAGATGGGCACAAAAAACTGTGTCAAAGGATACTTGCTGAAGCATTATCCATAATAATGAAAGAAATGATAAGGAACTTGAATGTTCAACCTCAGGGAATTGTTTAACTATCTGTGATATGCAAGAGTAATAGGCAGCCACCAGCCACTGTCTATAGGGTCAGGTTCAAGATTTAATAATAAAGTGAGGGTAAACCCTGTGATAGGCAGATAGAGAAAACCATGCTTACAGTACACTAAATGGAAGATAAACATCAAAAAACTCACTCCTCAGCTTGAGGTTCACTTGTAGTTTTCATTTTCTTATTGATTCTTTTTCCTTATTTCCCCCATTTTCTATGAATTTCTCTCTGATTTAGAAAGCTTTAATAATTTTTTAAAGATTTATTTATTTATTTTAGACAGAGGAAATGTGAGAGAATCTCCAAGACTCCCCACTTAGTGCAGAACCCATCATATGGCTTGAACCCAGGACCCTGAGATCATGACCCAAACTGAAATCCAAAGTCAGACACTCAACTGACTGAGCCATTCAGGCACCCCCTGCTGACCGGGAGCCTGCTTCTCCCTCTCCTGCTGCTACTCCCCCTGCTTGTGCTCTCTCTCTCTCTGTGTCAAATAAATAAATAAAATCTCCAAAAAATTTTAAAAACAATAATTTTAAAAGCAAAAGGCATCTTTACCTAGTGTGAAAGTGATATGCATGGCCACTAGACACGCCTGCTCAGAAAGAGGACGTCATTAGCTACAAAGGGGACTCACACGTGAATAACCTTCAGGCAACCACAAGCAGTTTAGCAATGTTATTTTACTTCTTGCTATGAGGAGTGTGGACCATCCTCACTGTGGTGGCCTGTCACCCACATGTCCCAGGACCACATCCAGCTGGGGTCTTGTCTAAGAAAACACTAGCCAGTATCATACAAACGGAGGTTGAAAAGAACTTGCTTTTTAGGGTACACTTTCTCTTTCTGCCAGCATCTCATCTGCCACCTGGTGAAAACCCTGCTGGGGACACAGGCCAGCTGACAGCTAGAGACCCTGCCCCACCAGGGACCCCAAAGCCAGCAGCATAACTGGAGTCTCATGGGCAGATAATGGTGGATGTTTTTAACCATTGCTAAATTAGATGTGGTACTGCTTCTAGTATCTACTGCAACTAAAGTAGATCAAATCCTCCACTTACTGCTGGGGTGGAGTATGAGGTGTTATTTGCTGAACCTAGGCACTGTGTGGGAGTACAGAGGCCCAAAGGCTGGGGAGACCAGGCAGGTGCACATGGAACAGCTCTTTTGTTTCTTGGTCTCATCCCAAAGCAGGAGGGCTCCAAGGCCCCTGTCCTTGGAGGGTGGGGATCTATGCTATCGCAGCCCTTGCAGGCCACCAGCTGTGACGAAAACAGCTCCCCCAGCAGGGCTGTGGGCCCCAGCTACTTACAGGCGCTGGCTCAGTAGAAACTGCAGAAATTAGAGTAGAGAAGCAGAGCTGTGCAGTATAAATAGAAAACCTCGAAATAGGATAAATCTCCAGTGAATGGGAGCCCGCGTCCCAGTCCCTGCGGCCATAGCCACGATGGCGACATCAGTGCTTGCCAGCCCTGCTAGGAACATGCCTGAGCAGCTCAGGGAGACAGGAGGCCTGGGAGGCAGCTGCCCATGGTTTTTGTTTAGCTCCTGGGGCAGCATGGGTGGTCCCAGATCAGGAGGCTACAAGGGGGAGGCCGCTGAGGTTTCTGCCCCACAGGTCATTCTAAAGAGTTACTATGCCCATAGGGTGCCTGCCACGGAGTGAGTGTTGAATTAGAGAACTCAATGGAATGGTGTGCGTCTACATATAGCACAGCTCCCGAGGGGAGCACCTGTGCATGGCAGAGCCGGTGCAGTCTTATACCCGAGGTGGGGGCAGTATGTGCCGCTCTGTGAACCAGGTCCCCTGCTGAAACAGGCCCTGCCCCCTCTGGTCCCACAGGACCCATCCACCTATAACAGGGGCCACACAGTGAGGCCAGTCATGCTCACCCCCAACCACATTTCCTCTGGAATGCGGCCCTGGCACTTGACCTGGGAACTGTGCTATGTTGCCTGCCTCTCTTGTTCCCACTCACCCCCAGAGCCTTCCAGGAGGCTTTTTCTGACCAGAATGTAAAGGAACACTCACCTCCTACCCTGGGCCACGTCCGCCCCAGAGGGAAGTAGACCCCCCAGGCCACACCAGAGAGACCCATCTGTGGCCTCCTCACACCACCATCAAGATTGTCCCATCCCAATGCCCCCTACCTTCCTAGGCTGGATCTGCAGATCCCTACCGCCCTCACAAACTAGCAATGACACCTCCTGGTCACTTGATCCTCCAGCCTGGACAGTTCCCCCAGGGCTTGCCTGAGACCCGCCAGTAGGACAGCGAAATCTCTCTGTAGGTTACCTCCACCTACACACTGGCTTCAATCATGTACTGAGTTTGCAGCTCTCCCACCCCCATCTCTGGCTTCTCTGGGGCCATCTCGGAGTCCTGAGAAGCACCCTTTTAAGGAAAAGGCAAAGTGGAATCAACTGACCCCATTTCTCCTGCCATAGTAGTCACAGCCTACAGGAAACTATGCCCCCAGTGGCACTGGAAGGACAGTAAGCTGTGCATATTTGGAAGTCCCCAATTCTAGGTGTTCTCTGGCATATGTCTGCTCTATCTACCCCCTAACTGAGCTCTTGGGAAAATAAGGGCGTGTCTCTGACCCTCTGCAGCTGCTGCTCTCCACTTCCCCTCATGCCGCTCAGCCCAGGCCTACAAATGTCTAAAAGTAACCATCTCCAATGCCAAATTATCTTCTGGAAGCAGTGCATGAGAGTCGGGTTTTAAGAGAGCAGCAGGTGTATGCTGGTGGGACAGTTGCTGGGCTGGTAATGTGGCCCCCACAGTGTGCCAGGTTCCCAAAGAAGCAGAGTGCTTTTGGTTTTCAGAGAAGTCTGTTTCCGGCAGTCAGAAGATGGAAAGTCCTTCAGTGACTACTGGGTCACATGTTGGAATAGCTCAGGTTAGCCTGCTTAAGGATCCATCAGTCATAAAACGCCAGGGAGAAAGGTCACATGACTGACCATTGCATTTACTCTAAAAATGAGGCACCCTTTCTAAAGACTAAAGGCTTTTCCTCGTCCACTGTCGGACGAGGCCACAGATGGGTCTCTCTGGTGTGGCCTGGGGGGTCTACTTCCCTCTGGGGCGGACGTGGCCCAGGGTTACTGAGGTGCTGAACTCTTCTAGGAGGCCTGCCTGACTCACGTCTATGTGCCCAGCACCACAGTTGCCTGTCTGCGTTATGGCTCTGCGTTAGCTCAGGTATCCGGGGCCCCACTGGTCTGACCACTTGTCATCTGAAGCAGATGCTGCTTTTACTAATTCTCCCAGTTTAATCAGAAGCCTTGGTGGTAATCTCTAGAACAACTGTGCTGGGCAGCTAAGTGTGCAGGAAGGAAGCCATGCCAGACCCCTGCTTCACCCTGTGTCTGCAACCCGGTCACAGGTCCAAGTTCAGTGTACAAGGCCATGAGTGTCCATCAGGGAGGAGCTGCCTGCTGACCACAGCTTCTGCACTCCCACTGCCAATAAAGATCCAAGCTCCTGGCAGCCAGGGAACTGAGGGAAGTGGGTACAAAAGTATGCTTTATTGTGTCTTTTTACAGATTATAGATCCCTTCTTTTACTTCTCACAAAGGCTTCATCTGTCATCCTCTGAGACCTCAAATTCAAAGCACATGCTTCCTTTTCTTGAGTTTAGACCTCAGAGACTCCCCCCTGACCCCCCATTGACCTTGTGGACTTGGGCAAGTCACCTCTCTGAGTTACTTTCAGTTTATCTTTAAATGAGGACAATAATGCCTACTTTCTGGGGGGTGTAAGGCTTAAAGGAGATGTGCAGAAGGTGTCTAATGTGGGACCTGGTACAGAGGGACTCTATTTCTGATTTGTGGTTCCCCAAATGCATCCTCTCCCTCACCTCGGTCCCCATCACCCCCTCACTCCTGGTTAATTCCCACTCAACCCTCTGGCCTCAATTAAGATGTCACTTCTTCCAGGAAGTCCTCCTTGATTACTTCTGTGTTCCCAGAGCCCTGTTGTTTGTCCCAATCAGTGAGCCTTTGCTTCCAACAAAAGACTGCCCCACCCAGGGCAGGGACTCTGCCTCATTGATTTATTGGTTGTTTCTCTAGGACTTGGGAAAGGGTCTAATCAGTACAGTGCTTGCCACCGAGTTGACACTCAAAAGTTTTAATTGAAAAATTAAATGGCTTAATTTGGCTTACAGAAATAACTCATAGCATATTCATAGAGGACACACTTCTACAAATGCTTACATACATGTGCCACAGCCCGCACAGGCTCCCAAGCACTAAATTCTCTTAAGTGTTTAAACCCAGCTCAGTCAACGTTTATTGATCAGCTGCCACATGCAAGCACTGAGCTGATTCTGAAGGGGAAAAGAGAGAAAGGATGAGGGCATGTGCATCCACATGCATGGGAAACCACCCAGGGGTGCAGGAAGTCTGATACTAAACAGAATGTGGCATATTTGAGGCAGAATGGTGTTTGCTTCCTTCCTCCCCACAGTGGGGAAAAAAAGAGAGAGAAGATAGAGTAAGATAAAGAGAGAGAAATGTCGTACACCTTTCCCCATTCTCAACCTGTGCCCTGACAAGATCCTAAACAGTAGAGAAAGACTAGGGAGCTCTCACAGATTGGAGGAGGCCAAAGAGGCTGGACAAATGCAAAATAGTGTCCTGGCCAAGAAAACAAACATTAGTGGAACAGTTGGCAAAATTTGAATGAGGTCAAATAGTAGCATTCCAATGTTAATTTTGGTCAATTGTGCTGTAGTTATCTAAGACATTCATGTAGGAGGAATGGGGTGAAAGGTATATGAGAATTCTGCATTATTTTGCAACTTTTTTGTAAGTCTAAAATTATCTGAAAATAAAGGATTTGTTTAAAGAAAATAAGCAGATGTGACTGAGAGGCTGCTAATTTAACAAATTTGCTTTGCAGTTAATTCCTTTTAAAGGACCTCAAGATGTCATCAGAGTCCTGAAGCCACCTTCCCAGCTCCATAGAGAGCTGAGTGGAAATAACTGGCTGAGGGATCCTTGAGGAGAGCAGAAGGCCAGGGGAAATAGGAGGGTGCAGGATGATAGTGGAAGAGCAGACCCGAGGTCTCCCCAAAACCCGTCCAGGGGGACTAGTGGACTGTCTGTTGATCTGGGCTGAAGGTCAACTTGATGAGAAGAGAGGGACCCAGTTTGGGTCCCTCTGGGATTTAAGGATCACCATCTTTAAGGATGATTCCAGCAAGCTAAAGAATGCACATGACATAAGGACTCTAAGATGGGCAGGAAGTTCCAGAGACTGGAAGGTGGGGAGGGGAAGATGGGACAGTGAGAAAGGCTAGGGTATGAGAGACAAACCTGAGCCATAACTGAGTTGCAAGAAGAGGATCTGATGGTAGTGAGAAGTAAGTGATGTGTTTGGGTGAAGAAGAAGTCTCTGGGTTGCTGGGGATCCAGGTGGGGGCTGAGGTCATGGGAGCAGAGCAAGAAAACCCATCAGCATAGACAAGCTCTGAATGCTTTCTTCTGGAAAAACCTGAGAATATATACCAACGGGGTATTCTGACCACAGCACAGGGAAGTTCATCAGCCTCAGAGTGCACAGCTGGGGAGGATAAGCTGACAAGTTCCAGTCTCTGGAACTTCCTGCCCATCTTAGAGTCCTTATGTCATGTGCATTCTTTAGCTTGCTGGAATCATCCTTAAAGATGGTGATCCTTAAATCCCAGAGGGACCCAAACTGGGTCCCTCTCTTCTCATCAAGTTGACCTTCAGCCCAGATCAACAGACAGTCCACTAGTCCCCCTGGACGGGTTTTGGGGAGACCTCGGGTCTGCTCTTCCACTATCATCCTGCACCCTCCTATTTCCTCCTATTTCCCCTCAACCTATGCAGGCAGGCATAGGTTGAGGCCAGGAGGACTTCCGCAAGGACAGATTTGATGACACCATGTCACCAACAAAAGTTTTAGCAGTTAAGTGGTGTGTAAAACAGATATTCTACCCTCCCTCCAGTCTCACCCTGCTCCATCCTGAATGCCTCCCTACCTCTCTCTCCAAGACCCAAAGCAGAGCAAGGGTACTCTGGGAATTACCCATGAAAACATCCATGCTGAAATGTGTAAAAAAAAAAAAAAATGACCATTTTAGGCCTACATGCATCCATAAAGTGGCCGGGTTGCAGATGGGATAAAACGACAGAACCCATCCATATATTGTCTATAAGAGACCCATTCCGAACCTAAGGATACACCCAGATTGAAAGTGAAGGAATGGAGAAGCATCTTTCATGCCAATGGGCCTCAAAAGAAGGCTGGGATAGTGATTCTCATATCAGACAAATTAGATTTTAAACTAAAGACTGTAGTCAGAGATACAGAAGGACACTACATCATTCTTAAAGGGACTACCCACCAAGAAGATCTAACAATTATAAATATTTATGTCCCCAATATGGGAGCAGCCAATCACATAAGAAAACTGTTAATCAAGATAAAGAGTCATATTGATATGAATACATTAAAATAGGAGGAGATCTTAATACGACACTCTCAGTAACAGAGAGATCATCCAAGCAGAAAATCAATAAAGAAGAGTATTGAATGACCCATTGGACCAGATGGATCTTAAAGATATATACAGAACATTCCACCCTAAAACAACAGAATACTCATTCTTCTCGAGTGCACATGGAACCTTCTCCAGAACTGACCACATACTGGGTCACAAATAAGGGCTCAACCAATACCAAAAGATTGAGATTATTCCCTGCATATTCTCAGATCACAGTGCTTTGAAACTGGAGCACAACCACAAGGAACAGTTTGGAAGGAACTCAAACACCTGGAAGCTAAAGACCACCTTGCTTAAGAATGCTTGGATAAACCAGGAGATCAAAGGAGAACTTAAACAATTCATGGAAACCAATGAGAATGAAGACACTTTGGTCCAAAACCTATAGGATACAGTAAAGGTGTTCCTAAAGAGGAAATACATAGCCATCCGAGCCTCCCTCAAAAAAATGGAAACATTCAGAATACACCAGTTGTCTCTACACCTTACAGAACTGGAGAATCAATAACAACTTAAGCCAACTCCACACACAAGCAGGGAAATAATCAAGATTAGAGCAGAGATCAATGAGATAGAAACTAGAGATACAGTAGAACACATCAATGAAACTAGAAGCTGTTTTTTTTTGAAAAAAATCAATAAGATCAATGAACCATTGGCCACACTAATCCAAAAGAAAAGAGAGAAAGCCCAAATTAATAAAATTATGAATGAAAAGGGAGAGATCACAACTAACATCAAGGAAGTAGAAACAATCATCAGAAGTTATTATCAACAGTTATATGCCAAGAAGTTAAGCAACCTAGATGAAATGGATGCATTCCTGGAAAACTATAAACTTCCAAAACTGAACCAGGAAGAAATTGACAACCTGAATAGACCTATTCTAGTAATGAGATTGAAGCAGTGAACAAAAACTTCCCAAAAAACAAGAGCCCAGGACCTGATGGAGTCCCTGGGGATTTCTAACAAACTTTCAAAGAAGAAATAACACCTATTCTCCTGAAGCTGTTTCAAAAAATTGAAGCAGAAGGAAAACTTCCAGAGTCTTTTGTGACGCCAGCATTATCCTGATCCCCAAACCAGGCAAAGACCCCATTAAAAAGGAGAATTTCAGACCAATATCCCTGATGAATAGGGATGCTAAGATTCTCAACAAGATCCTAGCTAATAGGATCCAACAGCACATTAAAAAGATTATCCACCATAATCACGTGGGATTCATCCCTGGGTTGCAAGGATGGTTCAACATCACAAATCAATTAATGTGATAGAACAAATCAATAAGAGGAGAGAAGAACCACATGGTCCTCTCAATTGATGTAGAAACAGCATTTGACAAAATCTAGCATCTGTTCCTGATTAAAATGCTTCAAAGTACATGGATAGAGGGAACATTCCTGAACTTCATAAAATCTATCTATGAAAAACCCACCGCAAATATCATCCTCAATGGGAAAAAGCTCACAGCCTTCCCATTGAGATCAGGAACACGACAAGGATGCCCACTCACACCACTCTTGTTCGACATAGTATTAAAAGTCCTAGCAACAGCAATCAAACAACAAAGAAAAATAAAAGGTATCCAAATTGGCAATGAAGAAGTCAAACTCTCTCTCTTTGCAGATGATATGATACTTTATATGGAAAACCCAAAAGACTCCACCCCCAAACTACCAGAACTCATACAGCAGTTCAGTAATGTGGCAGGATACAAAGTCAATGTACAGAAATCAGTTTCTTTCTTATACACTAACAATGAACACACAGAAAGGGAAATTAGAGAATCGATTCCATTTACTATAGCACCAAGAACCATAAGATACCTGGGAATAAACCTAACCAAAGAGGTAAATGATCTGTACTCGAGGAACTACAGAACACTCATGAAAGAAACTGAAGAAGACACAAAAAGATGGAAGACCATTCCATGCTATTGGATCAGAAGAATAAACATTGTTAAAATGTCTCTACTGCCTAGAGCAATTTATACTTTCAATGCCATTCCAATCAAAATTCCACTGGTATTTTTCAAAGAACTGGAGCAAACAATCCTAAAATTTCTATGGAATCAGAAGAGACCCCGAACTGCTAAGGAAATGTTGACAAAGAGAAACAAAACTGAGGGCATCACATTGCCTGATTTCAAGCTTTACTACAAAGCTGTGATCACCAAGACAGCATGGTACTGGCATAAAAACAGACACATAGACCAGTGGAACAGAGTAGAGATCCCAGATATGGACCCTCAACTCTATGGGCAAATAATCTTTGACAAAACAGGAAAAAATATACAGTGGGACAAAAACAGTTTCTTCAATAAGTGGTGCTGGGAAAATTGGACAGCTATATGTAGAAGAATGAAACTCGACCATTCTCTTACACCGTACACAAAGATAAACTCAAAATGGATAAAATACCTCAACATGAGACAGGAATCCATCAGAATCCTAGAGAAGAACATAGGCAGTAACCTCTTCAATATCAGCCACAGCAACATCTTTCAAGATATGTCTCCAAAGGCAAAGGAAACAAAAGAGAAAATGAATTTTGGAGACTTCATCAAGATCAAAAGCTTCTGCACAGCAAAGGAAACAGTCAAGAAAACAAAGAGGCAACCCACGGAATGGGAGAAGATATTCGTAAATGGCAGTGCAGACAAAAGGCTGATACCCAGGATCGATAAAGAACTCCTCAAACTCAACACACACAAAACAGATAATCATGTCAAAAAATGGGCAGAAGACATAAACAAACACTTCTCCAATGAAGACATACAAATGGCTAACAGACACATGAAAAAATGTTCATCATCACTAGCCATCAGGGAGATTCAAATCAAAACCACATTGAGATATCACTTTACATGAGCTAGAATGGCTAAAATTAACAAGACAGTAAACAATGTGTGTTGGAAAGGATGTGGAGAAAGGGGAACCCTCTTACACTGTTGGTGGGAATGCAAGTTGGTGCAGCCACTTTGGAGAACAGTGTGGAGATTCCTTAAGAAATTAAAAATAGAGCTTCCCTATGACCCTGCAATTGCACTACTGGGTATTTACCCTAAATACCCAGATGTAGTGCAAAGAAGGGCCTTCTGTACCCCAATGTCCATAGCAGCAATGGCTACAGTCACCAAACTGTGGAAAGAACCAGGATGCCCTTCAATGGACAAATGGATAAGGAATATGTGATCCATATACACTATGGAGTGCTTTGCCTCCATCAGGAAGGGTGAATACCCAACTTTTGTGTCAACATGGACGGGACTGGAAGAGATTATTCTGAGTGAAATAAGTCAAGCAGAGTGAGTCAATTATCAGATGGTTTCATTTATTTGTGGAGCATAAGAAATAACATGGAAGACATGGGGAGATGTGGGGGAGAAGGGAGTTGGGGAGATTGGAGAGGGAGATGAACCATGAGAGACTGTGACTCTGAAAAACAAACTGGTTGTCTTCAAGGGGCAGGCTTCCCCAACCTGCTAGTGTGCATGCAGGCAGCATAGCACCGGGGAGGGGAATGGAGCTTCCTGGACACACCTGTGCACCACGAGTGACATGTGGAGCAGGGCATTCATTGCAGCCTTGTTGTGACATCAGAGGACACAAAGCAGCCAAGTGTGCACCGCCCAGGGACTGGGTGAACACACATGGCACATCCCCATCAGAGAGCCCACAGGGCTGCAAACTGGATGAAGAGCTGAGCGCAGCTTGGCAAATGTCTCCCCATGGTTTGTTACATGAGGGAAGCGAGACATAAAACAATAAACAGCGATACCTTTTGTAGAAATGTACATTTTTAAGTAATAAGTGTATATATAATAGTAGTAAGTATATATACACACACACACACACACACACACTTTGTATTTGCTTGGTTTTGCATATGCAATACTAAAAAACTGATGATAAACACAATTCTAATAAAAATGGTTAAGGAATAGGAGGAAATAAGACTTTGATAGCAGAGGCAGGCACAAGACAGCTTTGGGTATACCTTTCTATATAGTGTTTACTTTTTACCCATATAAATATCTTGCATCCTCAAAACATAGTTTCCAGTTTTAAATTCAAATGACCTATTTTGGAGTCTGAGCTGAACAACAACCACCTGTCTCTTGGGCTAGTTGGCGGGGATCACTGTGTCTAGTGTTCACCACACCCCGAGGCACATGGGAGGAAGGGCTGGGCCAAGGTCAGTTCCTCCTCATGGAGCAGTCCTGGGAGCTGTCTGCTGGTCCCGAGACACGGAAGGTAGGGCTGAGCCCTCCTCAGACATGGACAGAAATGGCGTCTCGGGAAATAATGGTTTTGCAAGAGAGAATTCAGAGCCCCTACCCACCCCCAGCATCCCGCCACCCCAGAGGCCAGTGCCTCCATGTCTTTTCCCATTCCAAACCCAAGGCCTGGTTGGACCTCTTCCTACCCAGCCAGGGAGCATGTGAGCAGAGGAGACAAACAGGGTGCAGATGCAGGAAGACGACCTTTCAACCAGGATCTTTGAAAATTTGGCACAAGTGCCTCTATCTTTGGTCTCAGAGCTTGTCCCTCAGATATCAATGCTGTCAGAATTTTTTTTTTCCTTCCCTCTTTTTTGATGTTCAAAGCTGTAATTCTGACACTTGGTTTCTGATGTGAAAACATCCTACTCT
Source organism: Mustela nivalis (assembly GCF_964662115.1). Classification (NCBI taxonomy): domain Eukaryota; kingdom Metazoa; phylum Chordata; class Mammalia; order Carnivora; family Mustelidae; genus Mustela; species Mustela nivalis. Next base: position 88,346,861 of record NC_139027.1, read on the forward strand.
CCAGACCGGTTCCGTGTTTGATGTCAGCCCTTTCAAATGTTCAAGACGTGCTTTGCAGAAATGCGGAATCTGCAAGCCTCCCTCTTGGCTATTTCTCTCTGTTCAGTTGCCAGCTGCTGTGGTGTTGAGCACTTGTAAAGGGAAGGAGGGAGCACAGCCTCCATGCTGCTGAGTTATTAAAATCATGGCAAGTCCAACACATTACCCTGAACCCAGCCCTTTAATGTGACTCTTAAATATGCATCAGAGCCCTAATAAATGTAAATCAGTCTGGGAATGACTTCTCAGTTGTTCGTCTGGAGCCTCACTGATTTATACTCTTTTCAATTAACTCATCAAAGGACATAGATTTTAATCAAAGACTTCAGAATTTTCTGTGGGGCCAAGTCAAATCACTATCAATGTGAAGGGGAGTCCCTAGTGGCATACCACAGAGCTCAGCCCAGTTAAGCATTCTATAATTTAGGTGAAGGCATCAAGGAATAAATATCACATCTATCAATTAACCTAAGCTCACTGGGACAGGTGGATATAACAGATGGCAGAATCAAGGTCACAATTACCTTAAAGGGAAGAGATTAATGCACCAAGCTAAATAATTGTAAAACCTTGTATATAGAAACCAACAATTCATTGCACTTGATCAAAGATCATTTGCAGAGTGAGTGGAGTTCCCCCAAAAGGATGATATGATATAAGTAAATCCAAAACCGCATGTGTGGGTGGATGTAAAGTGTCCCGCTCCACCCTGCTCTGGCTACGTGCCCCCCAAGAGTTCAGCTGGGGGCTGGCGTGCTGTAGGGGCATGTGGGAAACCACCAACGATGTGCAGCTCTGGAGCCTAGAGAAGGTTTAGTGGTAACACAGTAATGCTGTCAGAGCTCTGGGGTTGGAATGGCCTCTGACTGTTGTGAGGGGCTCCCATGAGGAACAGGCAGAATTTTCAAGGGAGGTAGGTTTCTCTTCAATGATATACTAGATCACTTTCCAGGCATTGGAATGATCCCTTAATGCAAACTTTCGAGTTGCATCAAGCAAGAAAATTATAAATGAACTATTTTGTACTTCATCTTTTTAAAACCCTAGAACATTTTGTTCAAATGAAATATCATCTGGAAGCCTAACATATAAACTAGATGGGATTAGTCTTCTTGAAACCGAGGTGGGAAGCCAGAACACCGTTTTTATGGATGCCCCCTACACCCTGGAACACTCTTCTGTAGATAAACCCCAAATCCCTGTGGGAAAGAGGCCTTGGACCATATGTGCTCTTGACTCCTTTTATTTCTCCCTGGCAAATAAAACATTTTTGTAATCTAACATTTCTCTAACAACTGACAAGCTGTCAGTTCTGTTGGGGCATGATGTTCTAACATACTCCTAGAGGAGCTTATAAGGATGTTTAGACTTAAAAATACCCAGACTTTATATCACAAAGGTAAGTTGAACAGTTCAGCTATCACATTTTATACCAGCACACATTATATCCCTAGAGACCTCCAGAATTTGATTTGGGGCCAGATCTCTCAGGCTTGCTTATTCCTCCTCTCCTCTTACTCAGTATCAGGCATTAGACTACTGTCCAGAGGCATTGCTATATAGAAACTTCACAGCCATAAGTCAAGTGGAAATGCACTATTCTAAATAAATCTTCACTGGTCACTTCCTGAAGTGCCCAGCTATGTTGATGCTTCCTGGTACACAGGGTTGTGTGAGGGTAAGTTACACTTATATCCCATTTAAAAACTTCTCACCTCATCAAATACAAAAATATTACTGGAGTGGCATAGACTGATATCATTCTCCCCTTCTTCCATAGAAATATAAGTCTTATCTGAGTACAGGATGTCCTCCCTAAATCTTTTCCCAGACTGCCCTTCAGCCAAGCCTGGCCATGAGCAGGGTAGGCATGGAAAGCTATACACACTCTCCCACTTCTCTCCCTTTCTGCAACTGGAACATGGTTATTTAGGAAGGCAGCTCTGGCCATGATGACAGGAGCAAACTCTACAGACTGCAAGAAAGCAAGATGTAGGGAGCTCTGACTTCATCAAGCTGCCTGCCCAAGGTATTGTGTGGGAAAAAAAAAAATAAACTTTTATCTGTTTAAGACCTTTTGACTTTGAGTTTCTTATTATAGTAGTCATGCTTTTTTCCTCTTACAGCTGTGGTTTATAGTCTCCCCTAGACTTCTTTCTAATCTGACATTCTATAATTTTCATCTCTTCTTGGATCCCAAACTAGAGCTGGAGTGGAGTTGCTGAGTGTGTAAAGCTAGTTCCCCCTTCTGCTTATGGGCATCACGGAAGGCAAGAATTGAATTTACCTTCCAGCTTACATAACTAGAAAATCAAGTGAATACAGGACTTTAGAACACAAACATTCTAGAACAGTTCCCTTCCTAAGAGAAGGGAACCAAATGAGGTACATTAGTTTGCTCAAGCTGCCATAGCAAAGTACCACAGGCTGGGGTGGCCGGGGTGTGTTAAACAACAGAAATGTCTTTTCTCATACTTTTGGAGCATAGAAATCTGAGATCAAAGTGTGGGCAAGGTTAGTTTCTTCTGAGGTCTCTCTCTTTGGCTTGAGAAGGCTGTTCTCTCCCTGTGTCTTCACATGACATCCCTTCACATGTCTGTGTATCAATCTTCTCTTCATATCAGGACACCAGTTACATTGTATTAGGGCCCACCCTAACGAAATTATCTAACCTTACCTCTTAAAGGTCCTACACCAAACACATTCACATTCTGAGGTACTGGGGGTTAGGACTTCATCATATGAATGGGAAGGGGTATACAGCTCAGCCCATAACAAAGTGTGCCCAGTGAATGCCTAGGTCCTGCCTGGAGAGTTTCTAAGCTTGAGCACAAGGGAAGGGGATCCAAAGAGAGCCTGCTGAGTTACGGGAGACAGAGGCCAAAATAAGCAGAATTTGTGGGAGAGAGTACCAAAAAGGAGGAGGCTTTACAGAGTGAACAAGCTGTGGAGGTCTGCATAGAGACCCCTCAAACCTTTATTTGAGTACCAATTCATGTGAAGGAATGATGCAATCTGGGAACACCACCAGCATGAGGAGGTAAGCAAAATAATCCCCAGAACTAACACAACCAGTGGCTTGTGCTCCCACCATCAAGCAAGGAGAAACCTCCTAATACAAGAAACCATTAGATCCCTCAGAAGGGTATGGTCTCAATAATGCAACCAAATTAACTCCAGAATGAAGCTGCTTGGACAAAGCTTAAACACAAGTCTCATAAGAACTTAACTGATTTCAAGGACTTTAACTGCATCTAGAACAAAGTAAAAACTATTTGAAGGAATACCACAAACTCCAGCACTCCATTTTTAATAATATAAATTTCACAATATCTGGACTCCAATGAAGAATCACCATCATGCACCAAAAATAGTAAATATTATTTGTAATGTTTAAATAATCAATCAGTAGAAATAGACACAGACAAGACACAGGTTATAGACTTAGTAGACATAAACATTAAAACTGCTATTATAACTATAGTCCATAAGTTTAAAAAGGTAAAAGAAAGCATGAAAATGATGGAAAGAAAAATGACAGATTTGTAAAAGACACAAACTTAATGTATGCAGATGAAAAAAAATACAATATCTGAAATGAAAAATATACTTTATACTCCTAACAGCAGATTAGATGATTCATAAGAAAGATCAATAAACTTGAAGACATAGCAGTATAAAAAATCTAGAATGAACAAAGAGGAAAGAGAGAATATTAAGAAAACATCAGTGAACTGTGAAACAATATTAATTGGCCTAACACATGTATAACTGTATATCCTAGAAAATAAGGAAGGTGGACAAAAAAGACTTTGAAGAAATTATGAAAAAAACCTTTCCAAACCTGATGAAAACTACAAATGTTCAAATATAAGAGACTCACTAAGTCCCCAGTAGAAACCCCCATGCACATTCACACACCATACAATCACAAAACATGATCAAACTCCAGGGGACAAGTAACAAAGAGAAAAGCTACAAGCAGTCAGAGAAAAAACAAAAAATAAAAACAAAAACAAAAACAAAACACATTACATAGAGAGGAACTAAGTTAAGGTTAAGGAAGACATCTCATCAAGAACAATATAAGCCAGGGGCACTTGGGTGGCTCAGTCAGTTAAGCATCAGACTCTTTGTTTCAGCTCAGGTCCTGATCTCATGGGTCATGAGATCAAGCCCCACATCAGGCTTCATGCTCAGCAATAGTCTGCCTGGATATTCTCTCCCTCTGCCCCTTTCCCCACTCATGCTCTCTCTCTCTCTCTCTCTCTCTCTCAAATAAATAAAATCTTTTTAAAAAAATACAAGCCATTAAACAATGACACCTTTTAAGTACTGAGTTAAAAAAAAATGTCAACCTAGAATTCCATGTTGGGTGAAATATCTTTCCAAAGCAAAGTCAAAAGACATTGAGACAAACTGAAAAAAAGTTTGTTGCTGGCATTCTTGGATTACAAAAATTAGTAACGGAAGCTCTTCAGGCAGAAAGAAACTAACACCCAAAGGAAATTCAAATCTAGACAAAGTAATAAAGAGTGCTGGGAATGGTAAATATGTAACATAAAAGACTGTTTTTCTCAGTGTTAAAGTGTGTTAAAAAACACTTTAAAAAATAATCAATTGTTTAAAGGAAAACCAAAAGATATATGCAGTTTATAACTTATAGAAGTAAAACATAGGCAAGCAATAACACAGTGGCTGAGAAGGGTAAAATGGAAGCACGCTGTAATAAAATGCTTAGAAAATATGTAAAGTGGTATAATATCTGTTTAATATCATGATAATTTAATTATCATGGATAATTGAAGATGTATATTGTAAACTCTAATGCAATTACAAAATCCTAAAACAAAGAAACACACTTTTCTTAAGGGGAAAAAAGTAAATAAAACGGAAATATTTAAAAAATACTAATTTAGGGGTGCCTGGTTGGCTCAGTCATTAAGCATCTGCCTTCAGCTCAGGTCATGATCCCAGAGTCCTAGGATCAAGCCTCACATTGGGCTCCCTGCTCAGGGAGCCCACCTCTCCCTCTTCCACTCTCTCTATTTTTGTTCCTTCTCTTGCTGTGTTTCTGTCAAATAAATAAATAAAACCTTTAAAAAGAATTTTTAAAAATTAAAAAAATACTAAATTAATTCAAAGGAGTTAGGAAGAAAGGGAGAAAAAAGAAACAATGAGACAGAGGCAAGATGGCAGAAGAGTAGGGGACCTCATTTCATCTGGTCCCTTGAATTTAGCTAGATAACTATCAACTCACTCTGAACATCTACCAATTCAACCTGAGATGTAAGAAAAGAATTGCTGTAGTTCTACAAATAGAAAAGCAACCACTTTCCACAATGTAGGAGGTGCAGAAAAGTGAACTGGAGGAATACATGGGAAGATAAACAGCAGGAGGAGGGAGCCTCCCTAAGCCAGCTACCAGAAAATGATACAGCAGCAGAGCACAAAATTGGAACCTTTAGAAATCTGCACCAGTGAGGGATGTCCCTGCCTGAAAGGTGGTCAGGTGATGAAGCAAGTGGTGAAGAGGGGCAGAATCCTAGGTAGGACAGTGTGGTCTCAGGTTCCCCGGGGTCACAGAAAGAACATGGGTGCCTGACCCAGCAGAATTCCCAAGCACTGGAGAGGGGAAACTGATTATGGTCAGTGAGCTTGGGAATGAGCTCTCTGCTCAGTTTGCCATAAACTGGGATCCCACACAGGATTCAGCAACTGCTCTCTGTGTGGTGGCCCTGCAAAGGGCAGAAACATGGAGACCCTCCTCCCTTGAAGAATCTGCAGCATTTGATGCCTATGAAAGTGAAGATTGCTTTTCTCTGAGGGTTTATTGAAGAGAGAGGGACAGGATCTTTCAGCTCCAGGCCCAGAGATCAGGGTGACACTGTTTTTATTTTCAACCTCTGAAGCAGCATGGAAAGCCATCAGGGAACAAAAGCCAGAAAGAAGAACCCAAAGCAGCTTAAACAGCCTGGCCTACTGGCAAGGAGTGTGCAACTCTGTCCAGGCAAAGACACCTGAAAATCAGCACAGCAAACCCTTCCCCCAGTAGACCAGCTGTAACATCAGCTTACCAATACACAAAACTTCAAATACCCAGCCCTAGGGAAAAACAGTATATAGAATTTGAGGGTTTTTTCCTCATGATTCTTTCAGTTTAAAAATTTCCTCCTCTTTCTTTTTTTCCTTTTCAACTAGTTCCTTATTTTATCAACTTTTGGTTTTTAAGTCTTTTTTTAACTTCCACTTTTACATTTACATGTTAGAGATATATTCTTCATTTTGGGCTTCCTTTCACTGTGTTCAGTTTTATTTTTACATATATATAAGTTTTGCTTTCTTTAAAATTTTGGGATTTAGGGTCTTCTAACAAACAGACCAAAATACACCCAGGACCAAGTGGATCACCCTGTTTTGTCCAACTGGGAGATTACATTCCTCTTCCACCCACCCTTTTTTGCTTACCTTTTTTGGTTTCTGACCTATGTGGCTTTTTCTAGTGTTTATTTAGCTTGAGCCATGGTTGATATTTTTTATCTTGTTACATCTTTCATCTATTATTCTCTGGACAAAATGACTAGAAGGAGGAATTCACAACAAAGGAAAGAACCAGAAGTAATACTCTCTGCCACAAAAATAATCTATATGGATATAAGTAAAAAGCCACAGCTGGAAAGCAGGATAATGATTATAAACTTACTAAATGGGCTCAAAAGAAGCATAAAAAACACTAGAGAATCTCTTATTGCAGAAGACAATATGAAGGGAAGGAAGGGAGCTGAAGAAAAGAGAAAAAACAACTAATAGACCATGAGGAGAGGCTTCAAGAAATCAGTGATATCATAAAGTGAAACAATATTAAAATTATTGGGGCCTCAGGCAAAGACAAAAGATGGGGTGGGTAGAAGGTATATTTGAGCAAACTATAGCTGAGAACTTCCCTAATCTGGGGAAGGAAACAGACATTCAAGTCCAAGATGTAGAGAGAACATCCCCCCAAAATCAATAAAAATAGATCAACACCCCAACATGTAATAGTGAAGCTCACAAATTTCAGCAATAAAGAGAAAAATAGTGAAAGCATTTCAAAGCAAGAGCCCCTTAAACTACAATGACAGAAACATTAGAATGGTGGCAGACCTATCCACAGAGACCTGGCAGGTCAGAAATGGGTGGCATGATAGATTCAGGGTACTAAATGAGAAAAACTTACAGCCAAGAATACTTCGTCCATCAAGGCTGTCATTCAGAATGGAAGGAGAGATAAAGAGCTTCCAGGACTAACAGAAACCAAAAGAATTAATGATCACTAAACAAGCCATGCAAGAAATATCAAAGAGGATCCTGTAAGTGAAGAGAGAGCCCAAAGTAACATAGGACAGAAAGAAACAGAGGCAATATACAGAAACAGGGACATTACACATAATACAATGGCACTAAATTCATATCCATCAATAGTTACTCTGAATGTAAATGAGGTAAATGCTCCAATCAAAAGAGAGCATATCAGATGGCATAAAAAAGCAAGAGTCATCCATATGCTGTCTGCAAGAGACTCATTTTAGACCTAATGATACATCCAGATTAAAAGTAAGGAGGAGGAGAACCATTCACCATGCCAATGGACATGAAAAGACTGCTGAGGTAGCAATCCTCATATCAAAGTCTAGTTTTATTTTATTTATTTTTTCTTAGATTTTATTTATTTATTTGACAGACAGAGATCACAAGTAGGCAAGAGAGGCAGGCAGGGAGAGAGAGGGGGAAGCAGGCTCTCTGCGGAGCAAGAGCCCAATGTAGGGCTTGATCCCAGGACTCTGGAATCATGACCTGAGTCGAAAGCAGAGGCCTTAACCCACTGAGCCACCCAGGCACCCCCCTCAAAGTCCAATTTTAAACCAAAGACTATAGTAAGGGAAGAAGAGGGACACTGTATCATACTGATAGGGTCAAGTCAACAAGAAGATCTAACAGTTATAAATATCTATGCTCCTAACTTAGGAGGAAAAAATATAAACCAATTAATAACAAAATTAAAGAAACACATTAATAATCTTACATTATTAGTAGGGGACTTCTTTTTTTAAATTGCATTGTTTAATTTTTTTTATAAACATATAATGTATTTTTATCCCCAGGGGTACAGGTCTGTGAATCGCCAGGTTTACACACTTCACAGCACTAACCATAGCACATACCCTCCCCAATGTCCATAACCTCACCCCCCTCTCTCCTGGCCCCCCTCCCCCAAGCAACCCTCAGTTTGTTTTGTGAGATTAAGAGTCATTTATGGTTTGTCTCCCTCCTGATCCCATCTTGTTTCATTTATTCTTTTCCTACCTCCCAAACCCCCCACATTGCATCTCCACTTCCTCATATCAGGGAGATCATATGATAGTTGTCTTCCTCTGGTTGACTTATTTCGCTAAGCATAATACCCTCTAGTTCCATCCACATCATCGCAAATGGCAAGATTTCATTTCTTTTGATGGCTGCATAGTATTCCATTGTGTATATATACCACATCATCTTCATCCATTCATCTGTTGATGGACATCTAGGTTCTTTCCATAGTTTGGCTATTGTGGACATTGCTGCTAAAAACATTCAGGTGCACGTGCCCCTTCAGATCACTACATTTGTATCTTTAGGGTAAATACCCAGTAGTGCAATTGCTGGGTCATAGGGTAGCTTCATTTTCAACTTTTTGAGGAACCTGCATGCTGTTTTCCAGAGTGGCTACACCAGCTCGCATTCCCACCAACGATGTAGGAGGGTTCCCCTCTGTCCACATCCTCACAAGGATCTTTCATTTCTTGACTTGTTAATTTTAGCCATTCTGACTGCTGTAAAATGGTATCTCATTGTGTTTTGATTTGTATTTCCCTGATGCCAAGCAAAAGTGATGTGGAGCACTTTTTCGTGTGTCTGTTGGCCATCTGGATGTCTTCTTTGCAGAAATGTCTGTTCATGTCCTCTGCCCATTTCTTGATTGAATTATTTGTTCTTTGGGTGTTGAGTTTGCTAAGCTCTTAGCTTAGATTTTGGATACTAGCATTTATCTGATACGTCGTTTGCAAATATCTTCTCCCATTCTGTCAGTTGTCTTTTGGTTTTGTTAACTGTTTCCTTTGCTGTGCAAAATCTTTTGATCTTGATGAAATCCCAATAGTTCATTTTTGCCCTTGCTTCCCTTGCCTTTGGCGATGTTCCTAGGAAGAAGTTGCTGCGGCTGAGGTCAAAGAGGTTGCTGCCTGTGTTCTCCTCAAGGATTTTGATGGATTCCTTTCTTACATTCAGGTCCTTCATCCATTTTGAGTCTATTTTCGTGTGTGGTGTAAGGAAATGGTCCAATTTCATTTTTCTGCATGTGGCTGCCCAATTTTCCCAATACCATTTGTTGAAGAGACTGTCTTTTTTCCATTGGAAGTTCTTTCCTGCTTTGTTGATGATTAGTTGACCATAGAGTTGTGGGTCTATTTCTGTGTTCTCTATTCTGTTCCATTGATCTATGTGTCTGTTTTTGTGCCAGTACCATACTGTCTTGGTGATGACAGCTTTGTAATAGAGCTTGAAGTCTGGAATTGTAATGCCACCAACTTTGGCTTTTTTTTTCAATATTCCTTTGTCTATTCGAGGTCTTTTCTGGTTCCATATAAATTTTAGGATTATTTGTTTCTTTTCTTTGAAAAAAATGGATGAGATTTTGATAGGGATTGCATTAAATGTGTAGGTTGCTATAGGTAGCATAGATATTCTCACAATATTTATTCTTCTAATCCATGAGCATAAAACATTTTTCCATTTCCTTGTGTCTTCCTCAATTTCTTTCATGAATACTTTCTAGTTTTCTGAGTACAGATTCTTTGCCTCTTTGGTTAGGTTTATTCCTAGGTATCTTATGGTTTTGGGTGCAACTGTAAATGGGATTGACTCCTTAATTTCTCTTTCTTCTGTCTTGTTGTTGGTGTACAGAAATGCAACCTATTTCTGTGCATTCATTTTATATCCTGAGACTTTACTGAATTCCTGTACAAATTCTAGCAGTTTTGGAGTGGAGTCTTTTGGGTTTTCCACATATAGTATCATATTATCTGCAAAAAGTCATAGTTTGACTTCTTCTTTGCCGATTTGGATGCCTTTAATTTTTGTTGTTGTTGTTTCATGTGTCTGTTAGCCATCTGGATGTCTTCTTTGCAGAAATGTCTGTTCATGTCCTCTGCCCATTTCTTGATTGGATTATTTGTTCTTTGGGTGTTGAGTTTGCTAAGCTATTCTAGTACTATGTTGAATAGCAGTGGCAATAATGGACATCTGAGCCTTGTTCCTGACCTTAGTGAAAAAGCTTTCAGTTTTTCTCCATTGAGAATGATATTTGCTTGGGTTTTTCATACATGGCTTTGATGATATTGAGGTATTTACCATCTATCCCTACACTTTGAAGAGTTTTGATCAGGAAGGGATGCTGTACTTTGTCAAATACTTTTTCAGCATCTATTGAGAGTATCATATAGTTCTTGCTCTTTCTTTTATTAATGTATTGTATCACACTGATTGATTTACAGATGTTGAACCAACCTTGCATCCCTGGAATAAATCCCACCTGGTCGCGGTGAATAATCTTTTTAATGTACTGTTGGATCCTATTGGCTAGTGTTTTGGTGAGAATTTTTGCATCTGTGTTCATCAAGGATATCAGTCTGCAGTTCTCTTTTTTGATGGGATCCTTGTCTGGTTTGGGGATCAAGGTGATGCTGGCTTCATAAAATGAGTTTGGAAGTTTTCCTTCCATTTATATTTTTTGGAACAGTTTCAGGAGAACAGGTATTAATTCTTCTTTAAATGTTTCATAGAATTCCCCTGGGAAGCTATCTGGCCCTGGGCTTTTGTTTGTTTGGAGATTTTTGATGACTGTTTCAATCTCCTTACTGGTTATAGATCTGTTCAGGTTTTTTATCTCATCCTGGTTCAGTTGTGGTAGTTTATATGTTTCCAGGAATGCATCCATTTCTTCCAGATTGTTAAATTTGTTGCCATATAGTTGTTCATAATATGTTCTTATAATTGTTTGTATTTCTTTGGTTTTGGTTGTGATCTCTCCTCTTTCATTCATGATTTTATTTATTTGGGTCCTTTCTCTTTTCTTTTTGATAAGTCTGGCCAGGGGTTTATCAATCTTATTAATTCTTCCAAAGAACCACTCCTAGTTTCCTTGATTTGTTCTATTGGGTTTTGGTTTCTATTTCATTGATTTCTGCTCTGATTTTTATGATTTTTCTTCTCCTGCTGGGTTTAGGCTTTCTTTGTTGTTTTTTCTCTAGTTCCTTTAGGTGTAGGGTTAGGTATTGTATTTGAGACCCTTCTTGTTTCTTGAGAAAGGCTTGTACCGCTATATATTTTCCTCTCAGGACTGCCTTTTCTGTGTCCCACAGATTTTGAACAGTTGTGTTTTCATTATCATTCGTTTCCATTAATTTTTTCAATTCTTCCTTAATTTCTTGGCTGACTCATTCATTCTTTAGAAGGATGCTGTTTAGTCTCCATGTATTTGGGTTCTTTCCAAATTTCCTCTTGTGATTGGGTTCTAGCTTCAGAGCATTGTGTTCTGAAAATATGCAGGGAATGATCCCAATCTTTTGATACCAGTTGAGATCTGATTTGTGACCTAGGATGTGATCTATTCTGGAGAATGTTCCATGTGCACTAGAGAAGAATGTGTATTCTGTTGCTTTGGGATGAAATGTTCTGAATATATCTGTGATGTCCATCTGTTCCAGCGTGTCATTTTAGGCCTTTATTTCCTTGTTGATCTTTTGCTTGGATGATCTGTCCATTTCAGTGAGGGGAGTGTTAAAATCCCTTACTATTATTGTATTATTGTCAATGTATTTCTTTGATTTTGTTATTAATTGGTTTATATAATTGGCTGCTCCCATGTTAGGGGCATAGGTATTTAAAATTGTTAAATCTTCTTGTTGTACAGACCCTTCGAGTATGATATAGGGTCCTTCCTCATCTTTTGTTATAGTCTTTGGCTTAAAGTCTAATTGATATGATATAAGGATTGCCACCCCAGCCTGCTTCTGATGTCCATTAGCATGGTAAATTGTTTTCCACCCCCTCACTTTCAATCTGGAGGTGTCTTCGTGTCTAAAATGAGTTTCTTGGAGGCAACATATAGATGGGTTTTGTGTTTTTATCCATCCTGATACCCTGTGTCTTTTGATTGGGACATTTAGCCCATTAACATTCAGGGTAACTATTGAAAGATATGAGTTTAGTGCTATTGTATTGCTTGTAAGGTGACTATTACTGTTCCTTTCTGATCTACTACTTTTAGGCTCTCTCTCTGCTTAGAGGACCCCTTTTGATATTTCCTGTAGAGCTGGTTTAGTGTTTGCAAATTCTTTCAGTTTTTGTTTGTCCTGGAAGATTTTTATCTCTCCTTCTATTTTCAGTGATAGCCTAGCTGGATACAGTATTCTTGGCTGCATGTTTTTATCGTTTAGTGCTCTGAATATATCATGCCAGTTCTTTCTGGCCTGCCAGGTCTCTGTGGATAAGTCTGCTGTCAATCTAATATTTTTACCATTGTATGTTACAGAATTCTTTTCCTGGACTGCTTTCAGGATTTTCTCTTTGTTGCTAAGACTTGTAAGTTTTACTATTAGATGACGGGGTGTGGATCTATTATTATTGATTTTGAGAGGGGTTCTCTGCATCTCCTGGATTTTGATGCTTGTTCCCTTTGCCACATTAGGGAAATTCTCTCCAATAATTCTCTCCAATATGCCTTCTGCTCCCCTCTCTCTTTCTTCTTCTTCTGGAATCCCAATTATTCTAATGTTGTTTCATTTTATGGTGTCACTTATCTCTCGAATTCTCCCCTCTTGGTCCAGTATTTGTTTGTCTCTCTTTTGCTCAGCTTCTTTATTCTCTGTCACTTGGTTTTCTATATCACAATTCTTTCTTCTGCCTCATTTATCCCAGCAGAAAGAGCCTCCATTATTTTATTTTTATTGCACCTCATTAATAGCTTTTTTGATTTCAACTTGGTTAGATTTTAGTTCTTTTATTTGTCCATAAAGGGCTTTTATCTCTCCAGAGAGATTTTCTCTAATATCTTCCATGCCTTTTTCAAGCACAGCTAGAACCTTGAGAATCCTCATTCTGAACTCTATATCTGACATATTACCAATGTCCATATTGATTAGGCCCCTAGCTAGCCTTTTGGTATTGCCTCTTGTTCTTTTTTTTTTGTGGTGAGTTTTTCCACCTTGTCATTTTGTCTAGATAAGAATATATGAATGAGCAACTAAAGTACTAAAAGGGTGGCAAAGACCCCAGGAAAATGTGCTTTAGCCAAATCAGAAAAGATTTGGGGGTGAGAAAGGGGATAAAAGAAGTTTAGGGAAAAAAATTAAAAAGAAAAAAAAAGAAAACAAATTTAAAAAATATAAAAAATTATATATATATATATATATATATATATATATATATATATATATTAGACTGGTGACTAGAACAGGGTCGCTCACTTAATTTTGGGAGTATTTTGGTCTCTTAGAAGAAACTACCTCCCAAAACTTTAAAAGAATGAAAAACATATATAAGTAAACACAATGAAGGGATGGAATATGCCTATAAAGATGAAAAAAAATTTTTTTTAATTTCTAAAAATGGAGTTGATAAAGTAAGTTCATTGGGAGAATAAAGAAAAAGAATGTGGAGATATTTTGCTTGGGCTGGAACTAGAACAAGCCCAGAGCTAGATTTAGGACATATTTTGATCTATTAGAAGAAGTTGTACCCCAAATTTTTTAGAAAAAAAAAAACCCTATGTGTATACAAAAAATAAAGTTAGATACAATGAAGGATAAAATATGACTATAATAATGAAGGTTCAAAAAGATTATTTTTTTAATGAAAGGTATTGTTAAGATAAACTAGTTAAAAAATGTTAAAAGAGGAAAGGCTAAAAATTTTAAAAAATTAGAAGAAGAAAAAATAATAAAATTAAAAAATATTAAATTAACTGCAAGACTAAGGAATCATGGGGAGAAAGCCATGAATTCCATGCTTTGCTTTCTCCTTCTCTGTGATTCTGCTGTTCTCCTTGGTACGTGAACTTGGTCTTGGCTGGGTATCTTGTGATCTTCTGGGGGAGGGGCCTGTTGTAGTGATTCTCAAGTGTCTTTGCCCCAGGCGGAATTGCACCGCCCTTACCAGGGGCCGGGCTAATTAATCCACTCAGGTTCGTTTTCGGGAGCTTTTGTTCCCTGAATGCTTCCTGTAGAGTTCCTTAGGATGGGAATGAAAATGGCAGCCTCCCAATCTCCAGCCTGGAGGAGCCAAGAGATTGGGGCCCCACTCCTCAGTGTGCCCTCAGAGACAAGTGCTCAAGCACTCCCATGTCCCTGGCCTCGGCCGCACTCCAAGCTCACCAAGCCTGTGACCGGTTCAAGGTAACCCTGAGCTGAGAGCTCACTCCTCGGCTCTCTCTCTGTAGCTGGCTTCCCCACTCTAATACCTGTGAGCTCTGCGACACTCAGTCACCACCGATCCTTCTGTGACCCCATAGGACCTGGGGCCATTCTGACCCCGCGTGGGCTTCACCTGGAATGATGTCCCTCAGTGGAGCAGAATTTTAAAGTCCTGATTTTGTGCTCCATTGCTCCGCCACTTGGCGGGAGCCACCCCCCCACCCTGCAGTCTATCTTCCCGTCACTTTGGATTCACTTCTCCACCATTCCTACCTTTCAGAAAGTGGTCAATTTTCTGTTTCTAGAATTGTTGCTGTTCTTCTCTTTGGTCTCCTGTTGGATTTGTAGATGTTCACAATGGATTGATAAGCTATCTAGCTGATCTCTTGCTACCTGATGTAGTCTCAGCCTGCTACTTCTCTGCCATCTTGACTCCTCCCCCAATAGTAGGAGACTTCTACACCCCACTCACAGCAAAGGACAGATCCTCTAAGCAGAAGATCAACAAGGTAACAAGAACTTTGAATGACACACTGGATGAGATGGACTTCACATATACATACAGAGCATTCCATCCTAAAGCAACAGAATACACATTCTATGTCAGTTCACATGGAACTTTCTCCAGAATAGATCACATACTGGGTCACAAATCAGGTCTCAACCAGTACCAAAAGAAAGATTATTTCCTGCAAGTTTTCAGACCACAGTGCTTTGAAACTTGAGCTCAATCATAAGAGGAAATTTGGAAGGAATTCACACTTGTAGGTTAAAGAGCATCCAACTAAAGAATGAATAGGTCAACCAGGAAATTAAAGAAGAATTTTTTAAAAACTCAGGGAAACAACTGAAATTGAAAACACAGCTATTCAAAACCTTTTGGATACAGCAAAGGTGGTCTTAAGAGGGAAGTACGTAGCAATACAAGTCATTCTCAAAAAATTAGAAGTTTCAAATACACAAGCTAACCTTACACCTAAAGGAGCTGGAGAGAGAACAGGTAATAAAGCCTAATCCAAGAAGAAGAGAAATAATAAAGATTAGAGCAGAAATCAATGAAATAGAAAGCAAAAGAACAGCAGAACAGATCAATGAAACTAGAAGCTGGTTCTTTGAAAGAATTAATAAGATCAGCAAACCCTTACCCAGACTTATCAAAAAGAAAAGAGAAAGAACCCAAATTAATAGAATCATTAATGAAAAAAGGAGAGATCACAATGAACACCAAGGAAATATGAACAATTTTAAGGACATTATGAACAACTATATAACAACAAATTAGGTAACCTGGAAGACTAGAAATTAGGCTTTCCTGGAAACATAAACTAGCAAAACTGAAACAGAAAGAAATAGAAAACCTGAACAGACCCATAACCAGCAAGGAAAAGGAAGCAGTAATCAAAAATTTCCCAGTACACAGGAGTCCAGGGTCAGATGGCTTTCCAAAAGAATTCTACCATACATTTAAAGAAGAACTCAAACCTTATTCTGAAGCTGTGTCAAAAAATAGAAGTGGAAGGAAAACTTCCAAACTCATTTTATGAGGCCAGCATCACCTTGATCCCAAAACCAGACAAGGATCCCATCAAATAAGAGAGCTATAGACCAATATCCTTGATGAATACAGATGTGAAAATTCTCACCAAAATACTAGCCAATAGGATTCAACAGTACATAACAAGGATTATTCAACATCACCACATGGGATTTATTCCTGGGTGGAAAGGGTGATTCAATATCCACAAATCAATCAAGATGATTAATAAAAAAAAAAAAAGGACAAGAACCAAGTGATGCTTTCAATTGATGCAGAAAAAGCATTTGACAAAATACAGCATCATTTCTTTCTTTTTTTTTAAAGATTTTATTTTTATTTGAGAGAGAGCGAAAGACAGCACAAGCAGGGAGAGCAGCAGGCAGAAGGAGAGGGAGAAGCTCAGCAGGGAACCTGATGTAGGGCTTGATCCTAGGATCCTGGGATCATGTCCTGAATGGAAGGCAGATGCTTAACCAACTGAGCCACTCAGGTGCCCCCAGAGCCCTTTCCCAATTAAAATTCTCCACAGTGAGAAAGGAGAACTCTCTTACACTGTTGGTGGGCATGCAAATTGGTGTTGCCACTTTGGAAAACTGATTCCTCAGAAAACTAAAAATAGAGCTATCTTATGAGCCTGCAATTGCACTACTGGGTATTTACCCCAAAGATACAGATATAGTGAAAAGAAGGGCCATCTGTACCCCAATGTTCATAGCAGCAATATCCACAATAGCCAAACTGTGGAAAGAGCCAAGTTGCCGTTCAACAGACAAATGGATAAAGAAGATGTGGTCCATATATACAATGGAATATTACTCAGCCATTGGAAAGGATGAATACCCAACTTTTGCATCAACATGGATGGGCTGGAGGAGATTATGCTGAGTGAAATAAGTCAAGCAGAGAGAGTCAATTATCATATGGTTTCACTTACTTATGGAGCATAAAGAATAACATGGAGGACATTAGGAGAAGGAAAGGAAAAGTGAAGGGGGGGAATTGGAGGGGGAGACAAACCACGAGAGACTATGGACTCTGAGAAACAAATTGAGGGTTTTGGGGGGGATGTGTTGGCCCATAGATGAGTATTAAGGAGGGGATGTATTTCATGGAGCACTGGGTGTTGAACATAAACAATGAATCTTGGAATACTACATCAAAAACCAATGATGTATTGTATGGTGACTAACATAACACAATAAAAGAAAAAAATTAAAATAAAATTCTCCACAATGAAGGCAGTTGGGTAACTCAGTCATTAAGCGTCTGCCTTTGGCTTGGGTCATGATCCTGGGATCCTGGGATGGAGCCCTACGTCAGGCTCCCCACTCAGCTGGATGTCTGCTTCTTCCTCTCCCACTCCTCTCTTGTTAGTCTCTCTCTGTCAAATAAATAAAATCTTTTAAAAAATTCTCCACAGTGTGTGGATAGAGAGAACATACCTTAATATCATAAGAGCCATCTATGAAAAGCCCACCATGAATATCATTCTCAATGGGGAAAACTGAGAGCTTTCCCCCTAAGGTCAGGAACACAACAGGGATGACCACTTTCACCACTATTGTTCAACATAGTACTAGAAGTCCTAGCTTCAGCAGTCAAACAACAAAAAGTAATAAAAGGCATTCAAATTGGCAAAGAAGTCAAACTCTCACTCTTCACAGATGACATAATTCTTTATGTAACCCAAAAGACCACCCCAAAATTGCTAGACCTCATAAAGAAATTAAGTACTATATTATACACTAACAATGAGGCAGAAGAAAGAGAAATTAAGGAGTCAATCTCATTTACAATTGCAGCAAAACCCATAAGATACCTAGGAAAAAACTAACCAAAGACGTAAAAGATTTATATTCAGAAACTATAGAACACTGATGAAAGAAATTGAGCGTGACACAAAGAAATGGAAAAACATTCCATGGAAGAAGAAATATTGTTAAAATGTCTACAGTACCCAAAAAATTCTATAAATACAATGGGATCCCTATCAAAATACCATAAATAGTTTTCAAACTATTGGAACAAACAATCCTAAAATTTGAATGGAACAACAAAAGACCCTGGATAACCGAAGTAATGTTGAAAAAAAAAAAAAAAAACCAAAGCTAAATGACATCACAATGCCTGACTTCAAGCTATATTACAAATCTGTAATCACCAAGACAGCATAGTACTGGCATAAAAAACATACACATAGATCAGTGAAACAGAATAGAGAACTGGAAATGGACATTCAAGTCTCTAGTCAACTAATATTTAACAAAGCAGGAGAGAATATCCAATGGATAAAAGACAGTATATTCAACAAATAGTGTTAGAAAAATTGGACCATGACATGCAGACACCTGAAACAGGACCACTTTCTTACAGCATATACAAAAAATAAACTCAAAATGGATGAAAGACCTAAATGTGAGACAATAATCCATCAAAACCCTAGAGTACACAGGCAGCAACCTCTTGCTTCAACCCCAGCAAATTCTTGCTAGACATATCTGCAAAGGCAAGAGAAACAAAAGCAAAAATGAACTATTGGGACTTCATCAAAACAAAAAGCTTTTGCACAGCAAAGGAAATAGTCAATTTATGGAATGGGAGAAGATACTTGCAAATGACATGTCACATAAAGGGCTCATATCCAAAATCTATGAAGAACTTGTCAAACTCAACACCCCAAAATAAAAAAGTCCAGTCAAGAAGTGGGCAGAAGATGTGAATAGACATTTCTCTGAAGAAGACATACAAATGGACAACAGGCATATGAAAAAATGCTCCACATCCCTTGACATTGGGAAAATGTAAATCAAAAATGACACTGAGATACCACGTCAGACCATTCAGACTGGCTAAAATTAAAATTCAGGAAGCAGGAGATGTTGGCAAGAATGTGGAGAAAGGGGAACCCTCTTACACTGTTGGTGGGAATGTAAACTGGTGCAGCCACTCTGGAAAACAGTACAGAGGTTCCTCAGGAAGTTAAAAATAGGGCTACCAGGTGCCTGGGTGGCTCAGTGGGTTAAAGCCTCTGCCTTCAGCTCGGGTCATGATCCCAGGGTCCTGGGATCGAGCCCCACATTGGGCTCAGTGGGGAGCCTGCTTCCCCCTCTCTCTGCCTGCCTCTCTGCCTACTTGTGATCTCTCTCTGTCAAATAAATAAATTTTTAAAAATAGGGCTACCCTAGGGGTATCTAGGAGGCTCAGTCATTAAGTGTCAGCCTTCAGCTCAGGTCACGATCTTGGGGTTCTGGGATTGAACCCCGAGTTGGGCTCCCTGCTCTGTGGGGAGTCTGCATCTCCCTCTCCCACTCCTCCTGCTTATGTTCCCTCTCTCGCTGTCTCTCTTTCTGTCAAACAAACAAAGCAAGCTACCCTACAACCCAGAAATTGTACTAGCAGGTATTTATCCAAAGGATACACACAAAGCAATTTGAAGGGTCACACGCATGCCAATATTTACAGCAGCAATGTCCACAATAGCCAAAATATGGAAAGCCCAGATACCCATTGACAGATGAGTGGATAAAGAAGATGTGATATGTATGTATATAATAGACTATTACTCAGCCATCAAAAAGAATGAGATTTTGCCATTTGCATTAATGTAGATGGAACTAGAGGATATTATGCTAAGTGAAATAAGTGAGTCAGAGAATGACAAATACTGTATGATTTCACTCCTGTGTAATTTAAGAAGAAAAACAGATAAGCATAGGGGAAAGAAGGAAAAAAAAATAAGATGAAAATTAAGAAGGAAGCAAACCATAAGAGATGCTCAACTTTAGGAAACAAACTGAGGATTGCTCTAGAGGGACATAGGTGTGTGGAAGGGACAACTGGGTGATGGTCATTAAGGAGGTAACTTGATGTAATGAGCACTGGGTGTTATATGCAACTGATAATTTACTAAACTCTACCTCAGAAAATAATAAAAAAGTAAAATAAAAATAAAATACAAGTAAAAATATTACGCAAATAATAACATCTCATGGGAGAAATAGACAACAATACAATAAAAGTAGGGGACTCTAATATCCCACTTTCAGCAATGAATTCAGACAGAAATAGAGACTAGAAAAAACCAATGGAACTAAGAGTAGGTCTTTTGAAATGATAAACAAAATGGACAAATCTTTGCTAGACTAAGAGAAAAAGAGACAAGGCTTAAGTAAGTAAAATTAGAAATAGAAAAGACATTACATCTGGTACCATAGAAATATATAGGATCATAAGACACTATGATAAACAACAAATTGGACAACCTGGAAGAAATGGATGAATTCCTAGAAACATACAACTTACCAAGACTTTACCAGAAGAAACAGAAATCTGAATAGACCATTAATGAATAAGGAGGTTGAATTGGTAATCAAAAACCCTCCAAACCAGAAAACCCGAGGACCAGATGGCTTTACAGTTGAATTTTATCAAACATTTAAAAAAGAATTAACACTGGCCCTTCTCAAACTCTTCTCCAAAATTGAAGAAGAGGGAAATCTTCCAAATTTGTTTTATAAGACCAGCATTGCCCTGATACCAAAATCAGATAAGGACATTCTAAGAGAAGAAAACTATAGGTCTGATGAATACAGATGTAAAAATTCTCAACAAAATGTTAGCAAACTCAATACAACAACACAATAAGAGGGTTATATGCCATGGCCATATGAAATTTATCCCTGTAATACAAGGAAGGTCCAATGTAGGCAAATCAATAAACATGAAACACCACACTAATAGAATGAAAGGTAAAAATCTTATGATTATCTACATGGGATGCAGAAAAAGGATTTAACAAAGTACAACATTCTTTCATGATTAAAAACCCTCAACAAACTGGATACAGAAAACAAATTGGATCTGTTGGATTTCTATATACTAAAAATGAAATAGCTGAAAAAGAAATGAAAACTATCCCATTCACATGAGCTTCAAGAATTTTTTTAAAAAGTGCTTAGGAATAAATTTAACCAAGAAAGTGAAAGAAGGAGAATTGGATGAATGGGGGCAAAAGGTACAAAGTTCCAGTTATGAGATAAACAAGTCCTGGGGATATAATGTACATCATGATGACTATAGTTAACACTGATATACAGTACATTTGAAAGTTGTTGAGAGGGGGCGCCTGGGTGGCTCAGTGGGTTAAGCCACTGCCTTCGGCTCAGGTCGTGATCTCGGGGTCCTGGGATCGAGTCCCGCATCGGGCTCTCTGCTCAGCAGGGAGGCTGCTTCCCTCTCTCTCTCTGCCTGCCTCTCCATCTACTCGTGATTTCTCTCTGTCAAATAAATAAATAAAATCTTTAAAAAAAAAAAAAAAGAAAGTTGTTGAGAGGATAACCCGTGGGAAGAGAAAAACAGTTTTGTGTGTGTGTGTGTCTCTATGAGGTGATAGATGTTAACTAAACTTTTCATGGTCATTATTTCACAATATATGAAGTTCAAGTCAATATGCTGTTCACCTTAAACTTATAAAGGATGGTATGTCAATTTTATCTCAGTAAGACTGGAATAAAGTGAAATATCTGAACAATGAAAACAGTTAAGACTTTGATAAAAGAAACTGAAAATACAAATTTATCCCGTATTCATGGATCACAAGATTTAATATTGTAAAAAATCCACACTACCCAAAACCAACTATAGATTCAGTAAAATCCCTACCAAAATTCCAATGGTGTTTTACATGGAAATGGAAAAAAACAATTCTAAAATTTGTATGGAACCACAGAAGACCTCAAATAGCCAAAGTAGTCATGAGAAAGAACACAGCCAAGGCATCACACTTCCTGATTTTAAACTACTACAAAACTGTAGTAATTGAAACAGTATGGTACTAGTATAAAAGTAGACACATAGACCAATGAAACAGAATACAGAGTGCAGGAACAAATCCCAGCATTTGCTAACATTTGCCAAGGTGCCAATAACAGTGGAGAAAGGATATTTTCTTTTACAAGGGCATTCAAAAACATAACAGCATGTGGAAAAATTAAATTGGACACCTGTCTTAACCCACTCACAAAAATTAACTCAAAACTGATTTTAAAAACTTAAACATAAGACCTGAAACAATAAAACTCCTAGAAGAAAACATAGGGAAGTTATATATCCCTATAACACTGACTTTGGCAATAACTTTTTAAGATATGACACCAAGAGCAAAGGCAACAGCAAAAATAAACCTGTGGGATTACATCAAACTTTAAAACTTCATAGCAAGATAAGTCATCAACAAAATGAAAAGGTAGATGGGATTGGGAGGGAGACAAACCATAAGTGACTCTTAATCTCACAAAACAAACTGAGGGTTGCTGGGGGGAGGGGGATTGGGAGAAGGGGGGTGGGGTTATGGACATTGGAGAGGGTATGTGCTTTGGTGAATGCTGTGAAGTGTGTAAACCTGGAGATTCACATACCTGTACCCCTGGGGATAAAAAATAAAAAATTAAAAAAAAACCACAGTAAGACATCACCTCACACCTGTTAGAAGAGCTATCATCAAAAGGACAAGAGATGACAAATGTTGGTGAGGGTGTGGAGAAAAGGGAACCCTCAGGTGTCATTGATGGGAATATCAATTGGTACAGCCACTATAGAACACAGTATGGAGGTTCCCAAAAAAATTAAAAGTAGAACTACCATTAAAAAAAAAAATGAAAATGTAGGCTCTGGATTAGGAGAAAATGTTTGCAAAGTACATAGGTGATAAGGTGTTAATACCCAAAATATATAAAGAAGTACAAGTCAGTAACAACAACAACAACAAAATAAAAAGAAAGAAAGAAAGAAAACCAATAGAATTAAAAATGAGCCACAGAGGGGCACCTGGGTGGCTCAGTGGATTAAAGCCTCTGCCTTCGGCTCAGGTCATGATCCCAGGGTCCTGAGATCGAGCCCCACATCAGGTTCTCTGCTCAGCGGGGAGCCTGCTTCCTTCTCTCTCTGCCTGCCCCTCTGCCTACTTGTCATCTCTGTCTGTAAAATAAATAAATAAAATCTTCAAAAAAAAAAAAAATAAGCCACAGAACTAAGCAGGTATTGTTCCAAAGAAGACAACTGAATGGCCACAAGTACATGAAAGAAATGTTCAACATCAATAATCATCAGGGAAATGCAAGTCAAACCCCAAACCCATTAAAGTCGGTATTATCAAGAAGAAAAAAGATAACAAGTGTTGGTGAAGATGTGGAAATAAGGCTATCTTTGTACAGAACTGGTGGGAATGTAAATGGTCATTCATTACAGAAAACAGTATAGAGCTTCATCAAAAAAATTAAAAATAAATCTACCACATGATTCAGCAAAAACAGAACTACCACATGGTCCAACAATTCCACTTCTGGATATCTATCCAAAGGAAATGATAAGAGAGTAATGAAGAGGTATCTGCAATCCCATGTTCACAACAGTAAAGATACGGAAACAACTTAAGTGTCTGCCAGCTGATGAATGGTTAAAGAAGACGTCGTATATGCATATATAAAATGGAGTATTATTCAGCCAGGAGAAAGAAGGAAATCCTGTCATGTGTGACAATATGGATGGACCTCGAGGGCATTATGCTAAGTGAGATAAGTTGTATACAGAAAAACAAATACTGTATGATATCACTAACATGTGGCTAAAAGTGCTGACCTCCTAAAAACAGAGTAGAGTGATACCAGGGGCTGGGGGCTAGGGGAACTAGTGAGATGATGTCTTAGGATGAAACTTGCAACTAATAATAAGTCCTGGAGATCCATAGATATTACAGAGATTATAGAGAACAATACTGTATTATAAACTTCAAAGTTGCTAGAAGACTATATCTTAATTGTTCCCACCACAAAAAAGAAATGATAATTATGTGATGTGATGGAAGTGTTAGGTGACATTAGAGTGAGAATTATGTCACAGTATATAAATGTATCAAATCAACACATATATATCTTGAACTTATACTATGTCAATTACATCTCAATAAAATGCATTTAAAAAATAAATTGAAAAGAAAAAAATGTGATAATTTCAATAGAGAATGCATTGAACAAAATCCAGCCTCCATTCCTGATTAAAACAAGAGAAGACTAATCCAGCATCATTTAGGCTTCAGCATGGGGGTTAATTCCTCTGGAAAGACTGCTTGAGGCCCCAGCAAGTCCAGATTGGGCATGCCATTTACAAGCTTCAGTAGCATCCTGAGCCGCTCCATCAGAGCCCTCAAACAGTGGAGCTCTGAGCTGCGCCTTGTGACTGGGTTATCATGCCTTGCCCACTCTGCAGACCACAGAGGCCACACAGGTACCTGGAAGCTGTATAATTGGAACAAGTTATAGGCTAAACTTTACAAAACGTTCCTCAAAGAGGAGAAAAAAATAATAAGAAAACCTGTATAGGAACTATGTGTGCTTGTTTAAAATGTATCGACTGCCAAATTCAAAAACAAAAAGAGACATGATAAGCTTTATAGTAAAAACACATACACTTGTAAATATGGCAGTCAATTGTTTAAGCTATTGGAAACCTTACAGGTGAGGCAGGGAGATAAATGTATGAGGAATTAAGAACAAGCTTATTACTCTTATTCAGCACTAAAATGAACTTTGGGCTCTGCAGCAAAAAGAAGACGATGTCAGAGGAACTATAGAATTCTCACTGGCTCATAAAGGAAGGCAGAGCCTGATTAGTAGCAGAAACAAGCTGCTTATAGAGATAAAAAGCTGGGACAGCTTACTCAAGGGATTATATGATTGCAATGTCAACAATTAGGAATATTTCAGACAGTAATACTACCTACAGATCTATGCTTGCTAAACTGATCAGTTGTCACCTCACTGAGCACAACAAGGTTTTGCACTGCCCAGCCATGGATGGATAGCTTCATAGGAGGCACTGAGTGAATGTGCCATGATCAGAAGGAAGTCGATGCAGTGTATTTTACAGAAAACAACCAAAAGTCATCAGTGTCCAAATAAGTGTCTCTACAGTTCCACAAATAACATTTTGTATTTCTTCAGGAAAAAAAAAAGAGAGAGAGAGAGAGAGAGATAAATAGAGAAAATGCTTATCTTTTATCAGAGGGGATGGGTAGGGGGCTTGTGTGGAATTTTGATTTTAAAATTGTGGTATGGCAGGCCCACAGGAGAGAAGTGATGTGTGAGTCTGTTGACGAGATCTACTTTTGTGTTTTGGATCACTACTGAAAGAGAATCTACTTCCTAGCCTGCACAAGGTGGGATTGGAGCAGCTGCCACTTTTCTCCAAGAGGAGCAGGTGGGATAGCCTCCATACTTCATGAAGTAGGGGTGCAGTCCAGCTAGCTCAGGAAGCTGCAGGCAGGGAAAGACCAAGGCACAAGGAAACTGTGTCATAGAGGAAGGAGGCCAAGAACAAGGTCGGTTCTTCTGAAAGTGAATCAGTAAATAACAAAATAGCAAAAAACTGCCCTGCCTAATTGATAGATCTTGTGTACTTCTTATTTAAGTAATACAGATATACTGTGTCAGCTATCAAAATATTGTCTCTCAACGTCAAAGTCACTCTTCATTGCCTGCTTGTAAAAATTAAGATGGGCCTTTAAGTATTTTTTCTTTGCCAGCAGACACTACATTATATTTTGTCCATTGAGGGCATTGGAGGCAGTCTCCTTCCAAGTTCCATCAGGCTCCTGCAGCACTTGGGTGGTTGTGGAAAGGAGAGCCTTCTCTGAGATGCCTCCCTGAGAACAGCCTTCCTAGCACCCTGTAGTGTGGATTTATAGTAGGTTTCCCAGGGCAGCACTACAGAAGCTTCTCCATGGGCCTGGCAGGGAATTTGTGGTGGAGAGGGAACTTCTCCCAGGGAGCTCCTTCTCAGCCCCAGGGGCATTAGCTGCTCCTCATAGCTGTTATTGTTGTATTCGCTGGCATTTTCTCTACTTCTTACTGTCCAAATCCTCTTTAATTCTGTTACACTTGAGAATTCTTCATATTAAACTTTCTCTGTTCACTATGTGGTTTCTCTCTGACTGCTCTTGACTGATGTATACAGCCTCTGCCAGAAGCATTTTCTCCAGCCATTTAAAAAAAAATCTTGTATGGAGCACATGAACACCATTTGTAATGCTCACAGATTGGCATCATCCATCCAGCTGACAGCTGAGAGAGGATGGCAGGCAGACTCTGGAACTCCAGAGATGAATTGGACAGGGACTTTGACCTGAAGGATTTTGTCATGTACTGAAAAGCTCAAGCACAGAAGCTGTGTAAACACCATGATATAGGAATATGTTTTGTGGGATCTCCAAAAAGGGAGTCCTATTGATAAGGGAACAGAAGGCAAGCTGAGGACAAAATGGAAACTGACACCCTGTAAACCCCCCTCCCCATAGGATATATGTGACATTCCTCAGGCATTCCTGGCTGTCCTAAAGGAAACACTTATTTAACTTGTAGAGATCACAATTGAGAGCTGAGTCTCCCTCAATTTACAAATGTCCTAGTGATTTACAAGGAAGAGACTTTCTTATCAATAACCTAACTTCCAAAGACCCATAACTCAGTTCCTGAAGCCCTAACATCATCTTCCCTTCCATAAAATTGAGGGAGGTGAGACACAGAGAAATGTAAATAAAGTTAAATTTCTTCTAAACCTAAAGCTCATTTTTTAAATTTATTTTTTATTTATTTATTTTCAGCACAACAGTATTTATTATTTTTGCACCACACCCAGTGCTCCATGTAATCCATGCCCTCTATAATACCCACCAACTGGTACCCCAACCTCCCACCCCCCGCCCCTTCAAAACCCTCAGATTGTTTTTCAGAGTCCATAGTCTCTCATGGTTCACCTCTCCTTCCAATTTCTTCCTTCTCCTCTCTAACTCCCCATGTCTTCCATACTATTTCTTATGTTCCAGAAATAAGTGAAACCATATGATAATTGACTCTCTCTGCTTGACTTATTTCACTCAGCATAATCTCTTCCAGTCCCGTCCATGTTGCTACAAAAGTTGGGTATCCATCCTTTCTGATGGAGGCATAATACTCCATAGTGCATATGAGCCACATCTTCCTTATCCATTCGTCCATTGAGGAAAACCCAAAAAATTCCACCCCCAAACTACCAGAACTCATACAGCAATTCAGCAACGTGGCAGGATTCAAAGTCAATGTACATAAATCAGTGGCTTTCTTATACACTAACAATAAAATACAGAAAGGGAAATTAGAGAATCGATTCCATTTACTATAGCACCAAGAACCATCAGATACCTGGGAATAAACCTAACCAAAGAGGTAAAGCATCTGTACTTGAGGAACTACAGAACGCTCATGAAAGAAATTGAAAAAGACACAAAAAGATGGAAGACCATTCCATGCTCTTGGGTCAGAAGAATAAACATTGTTAAAATGTCTATACTGCCTAGAACAATCTATACTTTTAATGCCATTCCAATCAAAATTCAACTGGTATTCTTCAAAGAGCTGGAGCAAATAATCCAAAAATTTGTATGGAACCAGAAGAGACCCCGAATCGCTCAGGAAATGTTGAAAAACAAAAATAAAACGGGGGGCATCACGTTACCTGATTTCAAGCTTTACTACAAAGCTGTGATCACCAAGACAGCATGGTACTGGCATAAAAACAGACACATAGACCAGTGGAACAGAGTAGAGATCCCAGATACGGACCCTGAACTCTATGGGCAAATAATCTTTGACAAAGCAGGAAAAAATATACAGTGGAAAAAAGTCTCTTCAATAAATGGTGCTGGGAAAACTGGGCAGCTATATGTAGAAGAATGAAACTTGACCATTCTCTTACACCGTACACAAAGATAAGCTCAAAATGGATAAAATACCTCAACACGAGACAGGAATCCATCAGAATCCTAGAGAAGAACATAGGCAGTAATCTCTTCGATATCGGCCCCAGCAACTTCTTTCAAGATATGTCTCCAAAGGCAAAGGAAACAAAAGCGAAAATAAACTTTTGGGACTTCATCAAAATCAAAAGCTTCTGCACAGCAAAGGAAACAGTCAAGAAAACAAAGAGGCAACCCACGGAATGGGAGAAGATATTTGCAAATGACAGTACAGACAAAAAGGTTGATATCCAGGATCTATAAAGAACTCCTCAAACTCAACACACACAAAACAGACAATCATATCAAAGAATGGGCAGAAGACATAAACAGACACTTCTCCAATGAAGACATACAAATGGCTTCAGACACATCAAAAAATGTTTATCATCACTAGCCATCAGTGAGATTCAAATTAAAACCGCATTGAGATATCACCTTACACCAGTTAGAATGGCCAAAATTAGCAAGACAGGAAACAACATGTGTTGGAGAGGATGTGGAGAAAGGAGAACCCTTTTACACTGTTGGTGGGAATGCAAGTTGGTGCAGCCTCTTTGGAGAACAGTGTGGAGATTCCTCAGGAAATTAAAAATAGAGCTTCCCTATGACCCTGCAATTGCACTAAACCGAAATCTCATTGATAAGGATGTGTGATAGCAGAAGTGTGACATTCCTCCACAAAGCTCTCAACTATCTTGCTGTTAATACCTTACTAAAAGGAAAAACAACCTTGACAAATAGCAAAGCCTCCAGTATCCTGTGTGTCTTCTTTTTTCAAACCCTCCCTTTTCCTTACCCCACCCCAATCTCATAGTATATATTCAGCTACCCCTCACAATCTCAGTGCAGCTGTTCTTTCCGCACATGAGTCCTGTCCCCATGCTTTAATAAACCACCATTTATCACCAAAGATGTCTCAAGAATTCTTTCTTGGTCATCGGCTCTGGAGCTCATCCCACCAAACCTCACTTACATTCTAAGCTTCAACACTGTCAACATCAAAGGCCTTCCCCCTGCTGGTCCAGCTATTCTGTCCCTTTCCCCCTCCCCAACCAGCCTGCCTGCTCAATGCCCAGCACTGCACACTTTCACCCCTGCACTGGGCACTGCTAGTTACCCATCTCCACAGGTGAGGAGAGTTAAGGCCTGGCTGGCTCTCAGAACCTCTGCGGATCTCTGCCCTGGGTCAACCCAGGTCTCCAGGAGTAAGCTGAGGGCTGGACAAAGAGCACCTGTATGTGTACGTGGAGTTGGGGGGAGAGGCAAGATGGGTTTGTTGGGACATAGATCCACAGCCCTGTGCATATAAGAACCCTTGGTCTGAGCATCAAGGGGCAGGCTGTCAGGCACTGGTATCTATTGGTCCTCCTGCCCAAAGGCACCAAATCATGCTGAGCCTCTCCCTGAATCCCTATATCCACAGCACTGATGGCTCTCACATCCCACTGCTGTTATACGCCTGACATGCCCTGCCTCCATCTCTCACCTGGGAAATTCTTCTTCCCCACACCCCAGCAAGATGTGTCTAATGAAAAGAAATATAGACTTAGTTAAAAAAAAAAAAAAAAAAAAAAGACTTTATTCCAAAGGATTATTTTAAGGGCAGGAGACTGCCACTGTTGCAATAGGGAGAATGCTCTGATCATGGCATCTGTGTAGCTCAGCGTCAGGCAAAAAGGGCTTTCCTGTTATAGGAAGTGGGGAACAAAACTGGAGAGAACTGTGGTGGGGAAGTGGGGTGGCAGGATCTGGTTGTAAATCAGAGAATGATGCACCCAGAGGCCAGCCTATTCTCAGGAGGGTCCAAGGAGGGGCTGAGAGGCTGGGTCCAGCCAAAGGCAGGTTGGAGTTGGAGCACTTTATTCCAGTTACTCAGTGGAGACCAGTCTGGGTCAAATTTTGTCCTTGGCAAATAAGGGAACGTTAATGTCATCTAAATTGTATGGGAAGGGGGATCTTGACAGAAAGTCATTTCCAGGAACACAAACAGCAGGGGTTTCCCCAGCCTTCACTGTTTTGCAGGATCACAAGGCTTAGGTAAAGCTTGACATGATCACTTTCACTTTTTAAAATCACTTTTACTCTTGATGTGCTCTTGAATTTCACCCCATGAAGAAAGACACACACAGAGAGAGGAGGGTCAGTGGACTGTTGCTGACCTACTGTGTCCTGATTTCTCAGCCCCTGCTGTGGCTGTGGACCACCACCTGCTTCACATTCAAATTCCTAGGGAGAGTCCTCCTAGGTTATGTGGCCTGTGGCTCACACCCTCTCTCCCATCTCCTCCTTTGCAAGTCTATAGCCCCTATTTGTAGCATTGCAGCAGCTTCTTATTAGGCTTTTCAGAGAGAAGCCAGAGGAGCACTGTGGGGCAAGAGGGGCAAAGTGCCAATTGCTCGCCATTCTTATCAGCATGGCCATTGGAAGTTGCCGTTTCCATGTCACTCAGGACTCCCCTGTGCTCTGCAACACTTGTTATAAGCAGCCCCTCCCCAAAACATTCTTTGTGAACTCCCTGGGTTCCCCTCTTCTTGATGATCCTAATGACCCAAACAGCTAAATTGCTGTTAAATGCAGTATCAGGCCCTTATTTCACTCTCTCATCCCAGGTTAATCCCATGGGCTGCTAGCCACCCATGGCTGTCACGGGTCAGAAGCCCTCCTGGGTTGAACCAGCTGTGGTTACGAGACCATGTGGACCAAGAGAGGAAATTTCTGGGCAATATACTACCAGAGGCTGTCAGGGTAGGTGCACAGTGCCTCACAGCTTCTTGTGCACAAAACTGAGGTTCCCCAAGTAATGGGGAAGCCATGTGAGAGCCTCTGGAGACAGGTTTGAGAAACTGGACAGAGGATGATCCATTAGAGCCAGACTAGGTACCCAGGAGGAGGAGTGGGCAGTGGACACGAGGAGGCCTGTTTGGGACTGCAGAAGTGTTGGTACCTGTTGACCACCCAGTTAGATAGTTATTTCCAACACATGGCTAGAAATATGGATCTAGTGCTTGGATGAGAGATGAAGGCCACAGTACAAATAGAAGCACCGTCAGCATGTGGCTGAAGTGATGAGTGGAGGGGAACACACACAGTAGGACTGAAAAGGGAAGGGGAAGGAAAGCTGAGGATGCAACTGGTAACACCATCTTTCAAGTGATTCAGGAAGCTGGCCCAGCACAGAAGGGGGAGATGGGGAAGTAGGTGAGAGCAGGGCTTAATCTTCCTGAACCTGACCCAGTGTCTCAAGAGGGGAGAGAAAAACAACTATCATTTGGGGTATTCTGAAGATAAGTGAAATAATAATACAACAATATAATGCACATAGGAAGTGCCTCATACATAGAAAGTTAACCTCATTACATTAAATAACACACAGGTCCAAGCTCAGGAAAAGCAGGGCTTTCACTCACTCGTTCCTGTTACTCCCGAAGGCACCACAGAGACAGCTGGGTCTCAGGAAGATCTAAATGGATGACTTCTTCCATATCCGGTTGTAGGAATAGAATAAACCACCTAAGAAATGGGTCACAGCCCTGTCATCCAAAAGGAGAGTTGATAATCTGTACATCTTAAGACATCAGAGAAAACTATCAGGATCAACAATTTATCTTAAGCTAGGGATCATTTTTATGGTTGGTCTGTCATTACTTTTGCATGTGAACACCAGGCTCTATTTAAGGTTATATGTGGCATTTAGGTATAAAATAATGTCACATCTTTTTACCCAAATGGTAGATTTCTAAAAGAGATGGGCAGCTTTCCTTAAATCCAACATCTGACAGCCACATACAACTCACAGTGATTTCTTAGCAGCATCTGCTGGTGGGAACCATAAATACCCAGATTTGAAAAGGAAATTATTTTAGTTATGGCAAGCTGTCTATATACTCACTAGGAAAAGTCTAGCACCTCAGAAAGATTGTATTATTTTTCGTTATTGTTGAATAAGGAGAAAAAAAGGAAAATGGTTCATGTTTAAATGGATGGTTCTTAAGATGTAAGCATTTGAAAAAGAAATACACCAATGTACACGGTCAAATGTGTGCAAACATGTGAACTGGGGCCCACAAAAAGAATAGAAAGACAGTGACTTATCCTTTTTATTATTGCGCTATTCTCCGTATTATTAAAATAAATATTAGACACTTATTTTTCTCTTGTAAAACACTTTTTTATTTGCATCTGCTACTCATGAACAGCAAAACGTCTATCTTCTAAAGCAGAAATTTTGTGGAGTTCCATGGGAAATATTGATCAAACCAAGGCTGTCCAATGGGATAACATGCATGTAAAGTTATGTCTGCATTCTGATAATATTCTCCACACAATGTCACATTCATGTATCAATTTTTTCCTACAGAACAACCTTTAACAGTTTTTAAAAGGAAATAAGCTCTTAGCAAATAGAAACAGGTAAGTATTAAAGTGATACAGTGTCATATGAACTATGAATCACTAAATTCATGTAAACACAATTTCTAACTACTATCAAAAACCAGGCTTTACTGGGATCAAATTAGAGAACATGAGATCCTGGGAGGTGCTTTAAAAAAAATTTCCCGGGGCGCCTGGGTGGCTCAGTGGGTTAGGCCGCTGCCTTCGGCTCAGGTCATGATCTCAGGGTCCTGTGATCGAGTCCCGCATCGGGCTCTCTGCTCAGCAGGGAGCCTGCTTCCTCCTCTCTCTCTCTCTGCCTGCCTCTCTGCCTACTTGTGATCTCTCTCTGTCAAATAAATAAAATCTTAAAAAAAAAAAAAATTTCCCATCTAGGGGCACCTGGGTGGCTCAACAAGTTAAGCATCTGCCTTCATCTCACATCATGATCCCAGGGTCCTGAGCTTGAGCTCCACGGTAATCTCCCTGATCAGCGGGTGTCTGCTTCTCCCTCTACCTCTCCCTCTGCCCCTTCCACCCCCCACATATGTATATGCTCTCTCTCTCTCTCAAACAAATCCTTTTTAAAAAATTTCCCATCTGATATTTCTGAAATCCTATTATTCAAACTTGTTTGAATCATGAAGATTTTTCAGTTCTTTAAGCAACTTTTTAAAGCTAATATTTTTCTTTATGTGGTGTAACACCTTAAAACACTGAAATTAACAACTCCGCAATAAGAAACAAGGAACAAACAGAAATAACTGAGGAATAGAGGGTCAAACCCTGTAGAATATTATCAGGCATCAGCCCCGGGGGGGGGGGGTAAGCTGCCCTCTCTCTTTTGGTGTCCAACCTGAGGGACCTTAATAATCAGTTTCTAGTTTCCAAATGCCCAAAAAGAAATTCCCTTCAGCCCATTTCTTCCAGGAGACATTCTTTCTATTGACAAGGCTGTGTTGGTTAGATCGTCATAGTCAAGTTTTGTGGAAAAACAGCCACTGTTCACTGGGAAAGACAGAAATTCTTGGCTTGTTTATCCTAGAGCACAGGGCATTACAGCAGGAGACAACAATAGTCAGTATCACTCACCCCCCTGCCTCCTGGAGTCAAACAGGAGCACAGAAATTAGAGAAGTCTGAAAATTACTAAGGGCTTTAAAAGCATTGGGTTGGAATTATTATAGAGAATTTCCCTACTATGGCAAAGGGAACAAGCATCAAAATCCAGGAGTTGCAGAGAACCCTCCTCAAAATCAATAAGAATAGGTCCACACCCCGTCATCTAATAGTAAAACTTACAAGTCTTAGTGACAAAGAGAAAATCCTGAAAGCAGCTCAGGACAAGAAGTCTGTAACATACAATGGTAAAAATATTAGATTGGCAGCAGACTTATCCACAGAGACCTGGCAGGCCAGAAAGAACTGGCATGATATATTCAGAGCACTAAGTGAGAAAAACATGCAGTCAGGAATACTATATCCAGCTGGGCTATCATTGAAAACAAGAGAGAGAAAAAGCTTTGAGGACAAACAAAAACTAAAAGAGTTTGTAAACACCAAACCAGCTCTACAGGAAACATTGAAAGGGGTCCTCTAAGCAAGCAGAGAACCTAAAAGTAGTAGATCAGAAAGGAACAGAGACAAGATACAGTAACAGTCACCTTACAGGCAATACAATGGCACTAAATTCATATCTTTCAATAGTTACCCTGAATGTAAATGGGTTAATGTCCCAATCAAAAGACACAGGGTATCAGAATAGATAAAAAAACAAAACCCATCGATATGCTGTTTACAAGAAACTCATATTAGACCCAAAGATAATCCCAGATTGAAAGTGAGGGGGTGGAAAACAATTTACCATCATGCTAATGGACACCAAAAGAAAGCTGGGGTGGCAATCCTTTTATCAGATAAATTAGATTTTAAGCCAAAGACTATAATAAGAGATGAGGAAGGGTACTTTATCATACTCAAAAGGTCTGTCCAACAAGAAGATCCAACAATTTTAAATATCTATGCCCCTAACATGGGAGCAACCAACTACATAAACCAATTAATAACAAAATCAAAGAAACTCATCAACAATAATACAATAATAGTAGGGGACTTTAACACCCCTCTCACTGAAATGGACAGATCATCCAAGCAAAGATCAACAAGGAAATAAAGGCCTTAAATGACACACTGGACCAGATGGACATCAGATATATTCAGAACATTCCATCCCAAAGCAACAGAATACACATTCTTCTCTAGGGCACATGAACATTCTCCAGAATAGATCATACCCTGGGTCCCAAATCAGGTCTCAACCGGTATCAAAAGATTGGAATCATTCCCTGCATATTTTCAGAACACAATGCTCTGAAGCTAGAACTCAATCACAAGGGGAAATTTGTAAAAAGCCCAAATACATGGAGACTAAACAGCATCCTTCTAAAGAATGAATGGGTCAACCAGGAAACTAAAGAAGAATTGAAAAAATTCATGGAAACAAATGATAATGAAAACACAACTGTTCAAAATCTGTGGGACACAGCAAAGGCAGTTCTGAGAGGAAAATATAGAGTGATACAAGCCTTTCTCAAGAAACAAGAAAAGCCTGAAGTATACAACCTAACCCTACACCTAAAGTAGCTGGAAAAAGAAAAACAAAGAAAGCCTAAACCCAGCAGGAGAAGAGAAATCATAAAGATCAGAGCAGAAATCAATGAAATAGAAACAAACAAAAAAGAACAAATCAACAAAACTAGGAGCTCGTTTTTGAAAGAATAAGACTGATAAACCCCTGGCCAGACTTACCAAAAAGAAAAGAGAAAGGACCCAAATAAATAAAATCATGAATGAAAGAGGAGAGATCACAACCAACACCAAAGAAATACAAACAATTAATTAAGAACATATTATGAGCATCACTACACCAGCAAATCTTGACAATCTGGAAGAAATGGATGCATTCCTAGAGACATATAAACTACAACTGAACCAGGATGAAACAGAAAACCTGAACAGACCCATAACCAGTAAGGAGATTGAAGCCGTCATCAAAAATCTCCCAACAAAGAGCCCAGGGCCAGAGA
Source organism: Mustela nivalis (assembly GCF_964662115.1). Classification (NCBI taxonomy): domain Eukaryota; kingdom Metazoa; phylum Chordata; class Mammalia; order Carnivora; family Mustelidae; genus Mustela; species Mustela nivalis. Next base: position 88,382,206 of record NC_139027.1, read on the forward strand.
GCTTCCCAGGGGAATTCTACCAAGCATTTAAAGAATTAATTCCTATTCTCCTGACAATGTTCCAAAAAAATAGAAATGTAAGGAAAACATCCAACCTCATTTTATGAGGCCAGCATTACCTTGATCCCAAAACCAGACAAAGACCCCATCAAAAAAGAGAATTACAGACCAATATCGTTGATGAACCCAGATGCGAAAATTCTCACCACAATACTAGCCAATAGGTTCCAACAATACATTAAAAGGATTATTCACCACAACCAAGTGGGATTTATTCCAGGGCTGCAAGGTTGGTTCAACATCCACAAATCAATCCATGTGATACAATACATTAATAAAAGAAAAAACAAGAACCATATGATACTCTCAATAGATGCTGAAAAAGCATTTGACAAAGTACAGCGTCCTTTCTTGATCAAAATTCTTCAAAGTGTAGGGATAGAGGGCACATACCTCAATATCATCAAAGCCATCTGTGAAAAACCACAGTGAATATCATTCTCAATTGAGAAAAACAGCTTTTCCACTAAGGTCAGGAACACGGCAGGGATGTCCATTATCACCACTGCTATTCAACATAGTACTAGAAGTCCTAGCCTCAGCAATCAGACAACAAAAGGAAATTAAAGGCATCCAAATTGGCAAAGAAGTCAAACTATCAATTTTTGCAGATGATATGATACAATATGTGGAAAACCCAAAAGATTCCACTCCAAATCTGCTAGAACTCATACGGGAATTCAGTAAAATATCACGATATAAAATCAATGCACAGAAATCAGTTGCATTTCTATACACCAACAAGACAGAAGAAAGAGAAATTAAGAAGTCAATCTCATTCGATTGTACCCAAAACCGTAAGATACCCAGGAATAAACCTAACCAAAGAGGCAAAGAATCTGTACTCAGAAAACTATAAAGTACTCATGAAAGAAATTGAGGAAGACACAAAGAAATGGGAAATGTTCCATGCTCATGGATTGGAAGAATAAATATTGTGAAAATGTCTATGCTACCTAAAGTAACCTACATGGTTAATGCAATCCCTATCAAAATCTCATCCATTTTTTTCAAAGAAATGGAACAAATAATCCTAAAATTTATATGGAACCAGAAAAGACCTTGAATAGCCAAAGGAATATTGAAAAAGAAAGCCAAAGTTGGTGGCATCACAATTCTGGACTTCAAGCTCTATTACAAAGCTGTCATCATCAAGACAGTATGGTACTGGCATAAAAACAGACACCTAGATCAGTGGAACAGAAAAGAGAGCCCAGAAAGAGACCCTCAACTCTGTGGTCAACTAATCTTTGACAAAGCAGGAAAGAATGTCCAATGGAAAAAAGACAGTCTCTTCAACAAATAGTGTTGGGAAAATTGGACAGCCACATGCAGAAGAATGAAACTGAACCATTTCCTTAAATCACACACATAAAAAAAACTCAAAATGGGTGAAAGACCCCAATGTGATAAAGGAATCCATCAAAATCCTTGAGGAGAGCAACTTCTTCCTAGGAGCATCACCAAAGGCAAGGGAAACAAAGGTAAATATGAACTACTGGAACTTCATCAAGATCAAAAGTTTGCACAGCAAAGGAAACAGTCAACAAAACCAAAAGACAACTGACAGAATGAGAGAAGATATTTGTAAATGACATATCAGATAAAGGGCTAGTATCAAAAATCTATAAAGAACTTATCAAACTCAACACCCAAAGAACAAATAATCCAATCAAGAAATGGGCAGAGGACATGAACAGACATTTCTGCAAAGAAGACATCCAGATGGCCAACAGACACATGAAAAAGTGCTCCATATCACTCGGCATCAGGGAAATACAAATCAAAACGCAATGAGATACCACCTCAAACCAATCAGAATGGCTAAAAGTAACAAGTCAGGAAATGACAGATCCTGGCAAGAATGTGGAGAAAGGGGAACCCTCCTACACTGTTGGTGGGAATGCAAGCTGGTGCAGCCACTCTCGAAAACAGCATGCAGGTTCCTCAGAAAGTTGAAAATAGAACTACCCTATAACCCAGCAATGGCACCACTGGGCATTTACCCTAAAGATACAAATGTAGGGATCCGAAGGGGCACATGCTCCCAAATGTTTATAGCAGCGATGTCCACAATAGCCAAACTATGGAAAAAACCTAGATATCCATCAACAGATGAATGGATAAAGAAAATGTGGTATATATATATATATATATACACACACACACACACAATGAAATACTATGCAGCCATCAAAAGAAATGAAATCTTGCCATTTGCGACAATGTGGATGGAACTAGAGGGTATTATGCTGAGTGAAATAAATCAATCAGAGAAAGAAAATTATCATATGATCTCCCTGATATGAGGAAGTTGAGAGGCAAAGTGGGGGAGGTTGGGGGGTAGGGAAGGAATAAAATGAAACAAGATGGGATCAGGAGGAAGACAAACTGTAAGAGACTCTTAATCTCACAAAACAAATTTAGTATTGCCGGGTGGAGAGGGGGTAGGGAAAGGGTGGTTGAATTATGGACATTGGGGAAGGTATGTGCTATGGTTAGGGCTGTGACGTGTGTAAACCTGGTGATTCACAGACCTGTACTCTTGGGGCTAATAATACATTTTATGTTCATAAAAAATTAAAAATTAAAAAAAAAAAAAAAGCAAGCATTGGATTGCTAAGAGGGCACCAGACTCAGCAACTATGTTTAAGCCAATGCTACTGAATTGTCTAGGACCAAAAGTTTCTTGTTTTTGTTACCTGAATGAATCAGGCAATTTGGGTGAGGTGATAGTGGATATAATTCTGAGGCCTGCACTCATCCAGCACTGCCTGGGGTGGGGGTGCAGGGAGGGTGTTTTTCCCTAATTATGGGCTTCATTTAACAAGCTCATCTGGATCTCACACTAAGCGTAGACTTTGTCAGCAATAAAGGTGACATTTTGGCCTCCAGCTGTCAGTTTTACTTTTCAATTTCTTTCAGAACTCAAGCGAGGAAACTGGGGCCTATTTATTAGCCCCTGAAAAATTCTTAACCGGCCAGAAACACTGAGAAATAACACAGAGAATGGATGGGGTAGACCAAGGAACTCATGGTGAGGTTTTGTGGGACCAGGGGCATGGACCTCAGAATGTGACACTTCCCCTCCCTCCCTCCTTTCTTAACTTGTTAAAGTATTACAGAAAATGCTGTAAATGCACAGCCTGACAAATTTTCACAAAACAGTGGCACCCATGTAACCAACACCAAGATCAAGAAACTTACCAGGACCCCAGAATGCCCCTTCAGGCCTTTGGTTACCACTCCTCGCCAGGAATGACCATTATTCAGACTTCTAGCTATACAGATTTGACACAGGTAAGTGTCATGGCTTGGTGGCTGGGTATCCTGTGGGGTGTTTTCAGTTGTGCACTTGGCTTTGCACTTCTAGACTTGGCAGAACTCAAGGTTTAGGGCACCTGCTGCTTTGACCTTGTGGATGACAGCTACTTGTAGCTGAGAGGCAGGAATTTAAGCAAACTCCAGAAGTCTCACTTGGGCCTCACTGCACTATAATCAAAGCACAGCTGAGTTCCTTCTGGAGGCTCCAGCAGGAACTGTTCCCTGCCTTTTCCAGCTTCTGGAGGCTCCTGTGTTCCTGGCTGTGACCCCTTCCTTCCTCATCAGAGCCAATGGTCCTTTCCTCTGACCCTTCCTCTGAATACAGCCAGAAAAGGCTCTCAGCTCTAAGGAACTAAATGATTACACTGGGCCCACTCTGACAATCCAGGCCCATCTCAAGGCTGTAGCGTCAGCTACATCTAAGGTCTTTTTTTGCCAGGGAAGTCTACAGATTCCCAGGATCAGGCATTAGGGCACAGACATCTTCAGTGGTCGGGGAGGGGGGAGTGCTGCCCTACTTAGCACCGGGCGAGTAGTGAAAGAACACTCTCCTCCTTAAATGTCAATAGGATTCTTGGGTGAAGCTATCTCCACCTAAACTTTATGAGGATCTTAATTATGGGCTACCCGTTATTATGAGATTTTCTATTAATTTTTATCAGTAAGTTATTTTTTTAAAAGATTTTATTTGACACACAGAGAGAGGGAGATCACAGGTAGGCAGAGGCAGGCAGAGAGAGAGGAAAAGCAGGCTCCCCGCCCAGCAGAGCGCCGGATGTGGGGCTCGATCCCAGGATGCCGAGACCATGACCTGAGCTGAAGGCAGAGGCTTAACCCTTTGAGCCCCACAGTAAGTTATTTTTTTAATTGAATTTACCATTTCTTCTGTATTTTCAAATTTATTTATGACATTTTAAAGTCTAACAGGATCTGTATAGTGACATTTTCTTATTTTATTCCCATTGTTTCTGCCTTTTTAACTTTTAAAGAAAAAATATCAGGCTTATTTGAGGTATATGAAAATTTTCCACCACTTCAAGTGGGTTGGTGTGATTCTGAAGTCAGCCTGCCCCCTCCCTCTCAGCAGGCCTGATAACCACAGCTCATTTCAGTCCCTGTAGTTTTGCTTTGACAAAAATGTTGTATAAATGGAGTCATACAGCCATTTGTGTCTGGCTTAGCATAATACTTTGGGATTTACTCACATGTCTACATTTATCAGTGTGCTCCTTTTCATTGTATAATGAACCATAACTTGTTCATTACATCCATCAGTTAATGGGCATTTGGGTTGTTACCAGTTAGGCAGATTATGGAAAAAGCTAAACGTTTCAGTATAGGTCTTTGTATGAGCAAATATTTTTGTTAATCTTGAATACATCTTTTAGGACTAGAATTGCTGGCTTGTAAAACATGGCAGGCAGACCCATGTATCCCTCGATCGCAATCTCTGGAACCTTTGAATGTTAGGTTACATGGCAAAGGGTAACTAAGGTTGCTAGCCAGCAGATACAGAGATGTTGCTAGTGGGCCCCATACAATCACCAGGGTCTCTGAAAGTTGAAAGAGGGAGGGAAGAGGTAAGGTTAGACTGAGGCCATGTGAGAAGGATTCAACTCACCACTGCTGACTTTGAAGATGGGGCCAAGTAATTGAGCCAAGTAATGTAGGTAGCTTCTAGAAGCAGGAAAAGGTAGAGGATTCTCCCCCAGGGCTTCTAGAAGGCACACTGCCCTGGCCACACCTGGACTTTTTAATCATGTGAGACCCATGTCAGCCTTCTGGTCTCCAAAACTGTAATACTGTGTTTTTTTAAGCCACTAAATTTGTGGCAATTTGTTATGGCAGCTGTAGAAAACTAACACATATGGTGAGCAAATGGGAAACTGCTAGACTTCCTGAAATGGCTGAACCATTTTGCTTCCCACCAGCAATGTTCACCACTCCATGTTCACCATTTCACAACTTCTCCCCACTTTTATTGGTAATGTCAGGTTTATTGTTGTTCTCAGCTTTAGCCATGCTATGCCCCTTTCTTCTTGGTCATTCTTTCCATGGTTTTTAAATTTTAATAATCTTTTAAAAATGTAAGAACTTTTTTCCCCCCTATTTCATTAATTCCCATTTTCAACTTTATTATTTACTTTGGGTTTAGTTTATTTATTTTTATTATTTTTTCCTTCTTGAGATGAATGCATATACCACTGGTCTTCAGCCTTTTCCCCTAATACTAGCCTTCAGGATTATAAATTTTGACTCTAAGAATGGCTTACCTGCTTCTCACAAGTTATATGTAATATTTTCATTATCATTCAGCTCAAAACACATTTTTTAAAGATTTTATTTATTTAATTGACAGAGATCACAAGTAGGCAGAGAGACAGGAGGGGAGCAGCCTCTCTGCTGAGCAGAGGGCTTGATCCCAGAACCCGGAGATCATGACCTGGGCCAAAGGCAGAGGCTTTAACCCACTGAGCCACCCAGGTGCCCCTCAAAATATTTTTCTAATTTCCTTTTTGATTTATTCTCTGACCAACGGGTTACTTAGAAGTGCATTTCTTTGTTTCCAAACACGAGAATTTTTTATTGCTATGACCAGGAAACACAGTCCACATGATATAACTCCTTTAGAAGGTACTCAGGCTCACTTTGTAGTCAAATGTCCTAGTCAGTTCTCATTAATGCTCCTGGTGGGCCTGAAAGCAGTGTGTGTTCTGTGATTTGGGGTATACTGCTCTTTAACTGTCCACCAGGCCTATGCAGTTGAATGTTTCCTTCAAGGCTCCCATATCTGTACCAATAGTCTACTTAGTCTATCATATGCAAAAGGTGTGTGAAAATCTCCTATCGAGTATAGATTTGCATACTTCTCCATGTATTCTCATCATTTTTGCTTTAAATATGCTAAGGCTGTTATGTACATACAAATTTGGAGTAGTTATATAGTCTCATATTTGAAAAGTCTATTTCCATCTCTAACAATGCTTTTGCCTTCAAGTTTTAATACATAGAAAATATCGCTACACATTAGCTTTTGGCTAGACTGCATGATGTACCTTTTCCTATCTTTGGTCTGTGAGGACAGGAAGTTTCAGACTTCTCTTGTCAAATGTTTATAGCTGATTTTCAAAGACTTTCTAATCTAAAAAAAATTACAGCATGTAATCCATGTAATTATTTATTTGGGTCTAAATCTACCATATTAACTAAGTGCTTTCTGGTTGTCACACTTGTTTTATTTCCTCTGTTTGCTTTTGGATCATCATTTATTGGATTACTTCTGGCTTGAAAGGCATGTACTTTACCATGTCTATGTGCACTCCAAGTCTCATGTTATGGGTTGACTGGGACTCTCAGTTAATACAATTTATCACCCTCCCCCAATTTATATGACACTCTAGTTTTATATTTTAGTTCTCCCTGTATCTCCATCTCCACAAGACATTTTTTGGTAGTCATTATTCATTTTGACTTATCCAATGGTAAATGGTTACCATTTCCATTAAAATGTATACCTATCAGCATCTGTATTTTTTTAAACACTACTTATTTATTCTATTGCACAATGTATAAGAAGTGCTTGTCTGGACTGCAGTCTTTCTACTGAGTCAGCCAGCTTGGGCCAGTTCCAGCTCCTCCAGTACATCTTTCCTGTGAGCCCTGGAGGAGTATCTGACCGTGTGAGGACAACTCTTTCCATGGCTCCTGCTGCCCACAGGGCTGGGTTTATATATAAACTCTTTCTTGATCTGTCCCCTACCTAATTCTACAATCTCATCCTTATTATGCTCCACATTTCCCCTACACTCTTCACTCAGTGATTTTCTAGAGTACCCAGATTTTATAAAAAACATGCTATTCTCCATTTGTGTCTTTGAAAAACTGCAAAAAGGAAAGATAATTTAACCAGTTCCAATTCTTCAAGGCCCAGTCACTTCCCTGGATGTTTTCTTGTGCTCTGCGGGTAGAGGCTCAGGCCTTCTGAGAGTATTCCATGCATAAATCTGATGTCTTGTTACTGAGAGCAGACTGATTCTGGTTGCTCCATGAGGGCAGGACTAGCCTTAACCACGTGTATCCCCATTTCATAGCCCAATAAGAAAATGAGGCCTAAATGGAATTCATCTTCCAAAAGGAGATTATACTCCCCATAATGCAACTGTTTCCCTTTGTGTTGTTCTGAAGCTGAAATCATAGTCTATGTAAAAGTGCTTTAAAAATCGGGTAAGTATGTAAAGATTAATGGCTGGTAGTGAGTGTTAACTATTTCACATACTCTATGGAAAAAACATTTATACAAAACATGTCTAGCTTTATTTTGTTCCCAGGAAATTTGTTAGTTTAAGTATCAGTGGATCATAACTTCCCTTGTAACCTGGTGCTTGAATAGTGAAAAATAAATCAGCTTTGTGAGGAGAAACATTACAAATTTTAAGTTGTAATTATACAAATTGCTATAAAAATGTAATTGTTCTAAAAATTTTGTTCTTTGAAGGATAACTCTTTTAAACTAAAATCTTACCTGGAATCCCAAATACATAAAATCACATTGTGATTGAAGAACATGTGGTGAGTCTTTCTCACAGCAGAGTCACTAGAAGCACAAGATGATCACCCCTCTAACTTCAGAGTTTTGGGCAGGTTTCCATAATCTCTTCAACTACAGAACTGAATAACTTTGTTTTAGCATGCCAACAACCAATCTGGCATTTAAAAGTAACTTTATTAAAGCTGAGGATAGCTGTTTAATACAGTTTGATATAATAAATCTACAAATAATCACTACTCACATCACATAATTCAGTTTCTGGGATGATACTCTCCTCTGCTAACACTCAGCGCTGTGGCAGTGGTTGGGCTCTATATGATAGGCTACCTGCCCTCATGGACTCATGGGCTCTTGGGCTCCCACATTCCAGAACTTGGGGATTACTGATCAAGAGAAGAAAGTTCAGAGCTTTTTCTGTGATACTTATAACTTACTTTACTAAAGTTTTAAAAGGCTAAGAGACATTTGTAGAATTTACATTTGTGAATGTAAAACTGGAATTTAAGGTGTTTGTCCAGATAAATTGTGAATGAAATGAAATGAAAGGTTTCATTCACAACTTTTACAACTTCACGAAAATACACACTGCTCAGAATCCAACACTGGCTAAGTAAAACATTTTGATTTCTGAACAATACTGGTAATATATACCTCTGTCTTAAAATAATTCAAGAACATGATTAAATGAAAGAATTTTGATAATGTTTAAGATGACAGTTTGCAAAAAGAAAAGATAAAGTAATTTAACCACATTTTAGTAAATATGTAGATACATATTTTATTTATCAAGAGTAAATGTCAATTTTATTTAGGATATTCAAGTAAAAAAATGAAAAATTATATACCAGTGACTGTTAAGAAAAAGTTAAAAGACATTAAATTGTCCTAAGAATACTACAAAGGCACTGAATCCAAATATCCCCTTATATATGAATTACCTAAGTTTTCATATCTTGCTCACAATTATGGTCTTAAAAAATATTTGTAATAAGATGATTCTACCTTATGATTTTTCCCCTGGAAGACAGAGTTTTAAACAATAAGTATGTAAAACATTCTAATGAAATAGAGTGGCAATACCTCAGGTTCAAAGGTACTCATCACTAGAAAAGGGATTTATACCTACATGTTTTTACCTTAAAACACAACTTGTTTCATCACAAAACATCAACGATAGTAAGGCACACTGAAGCATGGAAGGCCATGTTACATAATCTGATACAAATCTTAGGATCATGTTACCAACTGGATAATGATATCAAAAATTAAGAAGTTCTATAAAACTATCAAGAGGTTAGAGCCTCAGGTGGGTAATATGTTTTAAAACACATTTCCCAAAATTTACCTTTTTTATGTACAAAAAAAGGAGTTCATCTTAGAAATAAAAATGCAATCAGATAACCATATAATGAATGACTTCTGTGTTTTCAGGGGCACTGACACTTTGTGGTACAATGCATGTAAGTGACAATAAATGGGTAACAGGAGAAATGATTTAGATTCCTCACAAACCAGCAACTTGAAAACTTCTAACAGCGAATATAAAAGTGATATCATACACTGTGGTTTATGCATTAACCTTATACTTAAGAATGTCTTCCATAAATGGCAATAACTATAGCCATTTGCCAGATATAGAATAACTGATACAGCAAATAAAAACAGCAAGAAAATCAAAGCATACTTCTAACATTTTAATAACTTTTGCTTGTGATGACCTTCTGTGATCTGGAACCTTTGTTTTACATAAAATTGGAGCTGGAAAGAGAAGAAAAAACCTTTTGATTGGTACAACAAAAAAACCATATAGGAAATAAAAATTACTAGAATCATTAGTTTTACAAAGCTTTTACAGAAAGAGCAAACATACATCTAATATACTACAGGATACCTTTGGAAAAGAAAAAATAAAAAAACACCAAACTGTATTTTGTTAAATATGAATTCTTTTGAGCGCTCAAAAAAATTGTGGGCTTGGCCCTGACTTTATAAACAAGAGCACATGCTAATAATGGTCTTTAAGTGGAGCAGGGCAACAATTTTTACAAAGCAAATGTAAACTGTCTTTCATATATGAAATAAACTTGGGAAATCCAATCTTAATAACACTGGATTAGATTAAGGTGAAAGGATAAGAACAGGTAAAAGGTCTTAGCTTTATATTTCAAAGCATATCTTAAAGCCATAATAAATTATAGTTTATCTTTTGAAATTCAATGATTATGGCTATTAAAAGTCATATTATTTCTTTTGACAAGTAACTGTATGCCCACTACTACAGCAGGCTCTGTTTATTATTATTATTATTACTACAGGCTCTGGGGATGGATGCATCAATGAACAAAACAAAGATCCATGCCCATGTAGAACTTATATTGCAAGATTAGATGTGAGAATTCATTCCTTCTCTTTTCCCCACAAACCATAAAACCCACAGGTCAGTTAATCCTACCAAAACTCTGTGGATTCACTTTTCCGTAGTTCAAAAATAGAAAGCTGCCATGGGCCAACATTAAGCTCTCCTAATTATTTTGAACTTAAATTACAATATTCTGAAAATGCTGGGTTTGAAATAAGATGTGATGACAAAATTAAAGCATAAATATTGCTCTGTGAGGAACAGAAGGAAAGCTGGATGCTGCCAAAACAGAGGTAGCTAGAGTAAATTAAGGCAAAGAGTCACCAAGAAGCAGTCTCAAAAGAACCAGTCAATGCTGAATTTCAAGAACAGTCAAACAGGCAAAATGACAAGGATACTTTAAGTGGGAGAAATAAAGGACATAAAGTATAGAAAAGGGAAAAAAAACTTATTTTCTAAAATTTTGGTAACTTTGATTTTAACACATACCCCAAACCTATAAGCCTTGAGATTATCATCCAAATGCTACTCATGGCCGCCCCATTGTACGGGGACCCTCTCTACCTTCCTCTGCATCTTTACGTCCACCATTGGTTTCACAAGCTCTGACATCAAAGCACAGGAGTTCGAATCGATAGCCTGGTTCCCTTATTAAAATAAAAATTCTCACAAAATCATCATCAGTAGAATTTGTTAAAAAAAATAAACTAAATTCTTCTTATCAAGTATTATTTTACTTCTATGATTCCCCCAAAAGTTATATAGCTTCCATTTACACATGAAATTTAACATAACAGTAGTTCAGCAGTTATTAGATGTGTGCTAGAAACACAGCCTAGACAATGAAATAAGGGCAGATATTTTTCCCCTCAGGTAAACTGAGCCTTCTTATATTCTGATATTTTGTTCATTCATTCTTATGCTAATTTTGGCAAATATTTACTGAACATCTCATATGTGCCAGATGCTCTTCTAGATGCTAGGGAAATAGTGAACAAGAGGAACAGGTCTCTGCTCTCAAGGAGCTGATATTTTAGTTGCCAGAGGCTGACAATAAATAAGGAAATGGACTGTAATAAGCGTAAGATCAAATAGGGAATGAAACAGAAAGTAATGGGGGAGAGGACCTCCAGAGTGGAGGGATTTGGAGATAGCTTACTTCTTACGGTCCTTGTCCTTCTTCAGGTTGCTGCCTGATGCCAGGTAGGACTGGTTCTGGTATATCTCCGACGTAGCTTTCTTTTTTGAGAAAGCTATTATTTCTTCTTCCAAGAATCTTCTTTTCTCTTCAAGCTTCATTCTCTCTTCTTGATGAACTCTTTTAAGGTGCTCAAATTTGGCCTGTAGCTGTGAAACAAAGGTGCAATTCCCATCAATGACACAGTGTGGCAGCACGCACACAAGAGTGTTCTCCAGCTAAGCAACAATTGCTAACACTAACCTACACAGTAATCTACAAATTTTCCTGATGTTTCAAAAGTTCATGCTTTAAGTAAAAATGTACATATGAGACTGCCTCGGTCAAAAATGAACTACTGGGACTTCATTAAGATCAAAAGCTTTTGCACAGCAAAGGAAACAGTCAACAAAACCAAAGTCAACTGACAGAATGGGAGAAGATATTCCCAAAGGACATAACAGATAAGGGCTAGTATCAAAAATCTGTAAAGAACTTACCAAACTCAACACCCAAAGAACAAATAATCCAATTAAGAAATAGGCAGAAAATTGCACTACTGGGTATTTACCCCAAATATACAGATGTAGTGAAAAGAAGAGCCATCTGTACCCCAATATTCATAGCAGCAATGGCCACAGTTGCCAAACTGTGGAAAGAGCCAAGATGCCCTTCAACAGATGAATAGATAAAGAAATATGGTCCATATATAGAATGGAGTATTATGTCTCCATCAAAAAGGATGAATACCCAACTTTTGTATCAACATGGATAAAACTGGAGGAGATTATGCTGAGCATAATAAGCCAAGCAGAGAGAGTCAAATATCATATGGTTTCATTTACTTGTGGAACATTAAGAAACAACATGCAGGACAGTAGGAGACGGAAAGGAAAAGTGAAGGGGGGTAAATCACAGGAGGGATGAACCATGAGAGACGGTGGACTCTGAGAAACTGAGGGTTTGGGAGGGGGGAGAGGTGTGGGGTTGGGTGAGCCTGGTGGTGGGTATTAAGGAGGGCACATATTGCATGGAGCACTGGATGGTGAATCTTGGAAAGCTGATAAAAATAATTAAATTGTAATATTAAAAGACAAAAAAAGAAGACACGAACAGACACACGAATAAGTGCTCCGTATCACTTGGCATCAGGGAAAAACAAAACCACAATGAGATACCACCTCACACCAGTCAGAATGGCTAAAATTAACAAGTCAGGAAATGCAGATGTTGGCAAGGATGAGGAGAAAGGGGAACCCTCCTACACTGTTGGCAGGAATGCAAGCTGGTGCAGCCACTCTGGAAAACAGCATGCAGGTTCCTCAAAAAGTTGAAAATAGAGCTACCCTACGGTCCAGCATGCACAATACTGGGTATTTACCCTAAAGATACAAATGCAGTGATCCGAAAGGGCATGTACACCCTAATGTTTATAGCAGCAATGTCCACAATAGCCAAACTATGGAAAGAACCTAGATGAATGGATAAAGATGGTTTTGGATATCTTTATATCCAAATGGTTTTGTGGTATAAATACACAATGGAATACTATGCAGCCATCAAAAGAAATGAAATCTTGCCATTTGCAATGACGTGGATGGAACTAGAGGGTATTATGCTGAGCGAAATAAGTTAATTGAAGAAAGACAAATATATGATCTCTCTGATATGAGGAATTTGAGAGGCAGGGCAGGGGGTTGTGGGGGGTAGGGAAGGAAAAAAATGAAACAAGATGGGATCAGGAGGGAGACAAACCATAAAAGACTCTTAATCTCATAAAACAAACTTAGGGTTGCTGGGGGGTAGTGGGATAGAGAGAGGGTGGCTGGGTTATGGACACTGGGGAGGGTATGTGCTATGGTGAGCATTGTGAAGTGTGTAAGCCTGATGACTCACAGACCTGTACCCCTGGGGCAAATGATACATTATATGTTAATAAAAAAATGAAAGAAACTGCCTTGGTAGCTTTTTTATTTTTTTAAAGATTTTACTTATGTGACAGAGAGAGTGAGAGAGCACAAGCAAGGGGAGTAGCAAAGAAAGGTGGAGAAGATTGATCCCAGGACCCTGGGATCATGACCTGAGCTGAAGGTAGACCGCCTAACTGACTGAGCCACCCAGGCGCCACCCCAGTAACTATAATTATAAATGCGTTCCCATCCAAAAAATGCATGAACAGAAAAATAAATAAAAATCCCCAAACCTGCTTTTAAAACATTTGACCTTTTCTTAGAGTTTTTATTTTCTTGCTCTGTAGTTTCCCCCCTCTGCAAATAAACTTTCTAAAATCTATGTTCAATGAAAGGGACACAAATCACAAAATCAAGTTATCAAAAAAACACCTTATTTTCCAAATAAAGTTACCAACTGTAGTGAAACAGTAAAAAGTTACATTGGTAAACCTATCTGAAAAGTGTCAATTATCAATTTAAATCAAGATCCTTAAAAATCTATTACATTTTTATACAGCCATTAACCTTCTTGAAATCTAAAGTAAATCAAGAAATCCTAAATTTGGGGCGCCTGGGTGGCTTAGTGGGTTAAAGCCTCTGCCTTCAGTTCGGGTCATGATCCCAGGGTCCTGGAATCGAGGCCCACATCGGGCTCTCTGCTTGGCAGGGAGCCTGCTTCTCCCCCTCTCTCTGCTTCCCTCTCTGCCTGCTTGTGATCTCTGTCTGTCAAATAAACAAATAAAATCTTTAAAAAAAAAAATCCTGAACTGAATGGGTTTTTTCATAAAAATACTCACTGTAGTAGAATTTACACCATAATGTGAAAAAATAGCCTGTGTCTAATGAAGTAAAAAAAATAAATTTATGCTAAGTACACTCAATGCAGTTATTAAAGTGAGTCCATAAAAGGTTTTAACTTTACAAGGTGAAATTTCCCTAGGGACTTGAGCAGATTCCACCTGAATCAGCTGTGTGCCTTGCCTGCCAAGAACACAAATACAATATCTAGAATCTAGATCAAAGAAGGCAACTTTTAAAATTTTCTAATCTAAAAGAAACAAAAAAAAAATTCTCTAATCTAGTTATATTAAGTATTTTCAGTTCTGGGAAGCATTCATATAAAAAAGTAGAACTTGGAGCACCTGGGTGGCTCAGGCAGTTAAGCAACCGACTTCAGGTCAGGTCACGATCCTGGGATCCTCTGATCAGACCTCACCTCAGGTGAGGCGATCAGTGGGGAGTCTGCGTCTCCCTCTGCCCCTACCCTGCCCATAGGCACATGGGCACTCCCTCTCTCTCTCTCAAATAAATAAAAAAAAATCTTTTTAAAAAATGTAGGACCTGGTTTCTAGAAAAGATGGCCCACTGAAGAAATGTTTTGCTAAAAATCAGAGGTTGAAGATAGAAACTGAAGAGCTGAACTCCATCCTAATAAAAATTAACCGTTCCAAATCTGGAAGAAGTCATGCTGTACAGGAGATGTATTTAAATGGACAGAGAAAAGAACTGAAACAGATTCAGTAAGACTCTCCTACCCTAAGATTCTTTTATTGCCTTCTTACGGATGGCATTTCAGAGAAGCATCTGTTCCTTAGTATCTACTTATTTATATAGTTCCTGCTTTTGCAAAAAGCTACGTTAAGTGTGTGTGTGTGTATGTGTGTGTGTGTTTAAAGGGTGGGGTATATCTGGTTGTCATTCAAATCAGTGGTATAAATAAGAGAGTCACAATTGAGTATGTGTGCATTTCCTATAAATGCAGGAGAGCAGCTAAGTAAACCCAGGAAAAGAGGATATAGGAGTGGATTTATATAAATTAATAAAGAATATCTGATTACTTAAATGGAGGCTGCATACTCTATATGCATAGTTAAATCTTGAAAGGTTATAGGGTACTTCATATTTCATTCATAAGTTTGACTAAAAATTGCAGAAATACTATAAAGAGAAAAATGTTTTAAAAAGGGAGGTGGGGAAAGGGGGCCTGGCTCAGTGGGTTAAAGCCTCTGCCTTTGGCTCAGGTCCTGAGATCGAGCTCCGAATCAGGCTCTCTGCTCCTCGAAGAGCCTGCTTCTTCCTCTCTCTGCCTGCCTCTCTGCCTACTTGTGATCTCTGTATGTCAAATAAATAAATAAAATCATAACCCAAAAAAGGGGGGGGTGAGGAAGGGGGCGCCTGGGCTGCTCAGATGGTTAAACATCTGCCTTTGGCTCAGGTCACGATCACCAGGTCCTGGGATTGAGCCCTGCATCGGGCTCCCAGCTCATGTGGGAGTCTACTTCTCCTTCTCTGCTTCTCTCTCTCTCTCTCCCCCTCCTTGTGCTCTCTCTCTCTCAAATGAATTAAAAAAATCATTAAAAATAAAATATTTTAAAAAAATAAATAAAAGGGGAGGAGGGGATAGGTGTAACTACTATTCACATCAGGAGTTCACAATTTTTTATTGCAACAATCTATACCATATACAAGACTCACTCATGGTTCACAACTTTCACAACATTAAGGATTTAATTCAAATATATTTTCAAATACTCAGAAGTAGTGTTTAGAAAAGATAAAGCAGTGTACCATACTGGTGATATTGTCTTAAGGGCATTGGTGAGAAGTTAGCAACAGCACAGAGGTCTTCTGTTTTTCTGAACTTGACTCTTAAGTATTTAATGATACTGACTTTAGAATTAAAAAACTGGTCATGAAGTACCTTGTAATATTAATAAAAGAGGCCTGGAATCTACTGCCACTAATGCTATATAATTAAAAGTTTAAAACTCTCGTGAGAACTTTGGTTATTGATGCCTTAGGTTTACATTAACTTCATTTTTTACACTTCACAAAAAAGCACTTGAACCATAAAAGTCTACAAAGGATCTGCTGACAAATAGTCTTTCTCTTTTCCTTTCAACAATTTTGCTACCCTGAATTTTTAATTTCCTTTTAAATAAAATATTCTTATGTGGGATTTTAAAAATTAAAAACTCAACTAAAAACCACTTATACATCTTTTCTCCTCACTGGAGAAACTAAAAATCATGATACATGAGCGAGAAACTCTTAAATAAAGAGTTTTACTCTACTACCATCTTAAGGATGAATCTACAGGGGCGCCTGGGTGGCTCAGTGGGTTAAAGCCTCTGCCTTTGGCTTGGGTCATGGTCCCAGGGTCCTGGGATCAAGCCCCACATTGGGCTCTCTGCTCAGCAGGGAGCCTGCTTCCCCCTCTCTCTCTGCCTGCCTCCCTGCCTCTCCCTATCAAATAAATAAATAATCTTAAAAAAAAAAAAAGATGAATGTACTAATAGAAAAAAATATCAGCATCCTTATTTCCTACTCATCACAACTCTTTCCTCAATATTTGTATTTAAAAATAACTCGGGGCTCCTGGGTGGCTCAGTGGGTTAAAGCCTCTGCTATCAGTTTGGGTCATGATCCCAGGGTCCTGGGATTGAGCCCTGCATCTGGCTCTCTGTTCAAGGGGGAGCCTGCTTCCTCCTCTCTCTCTCTCAGTCTGCCTCACTACCTACTTGTGATCTCTGTCTGTCAAATGAATAAATAAAATCTTAAATAAATAAATAAAACTCAAAACTAGGGGACTATTTTCCAATATAAGAGACTAAACAAAGGTAATACCCAAATGTGACATGAGACCTACAACCAAATTCCAGTTCAAACACAAAGTAAAAAAAATCACCAAAAAACCCCCAAAACAAAACAAAACGAAACAAAACAACAACAAAAGGCCATCTCTGAACAATTAGGGAAGTGTGAATACCTACTGGAGATCAGGTGAGATTATGGCACTCCTATTAATTTTCTTAGGTGTAAAACTCGTACAATGGTTATGGAGGAAAACATGCCTGAGCTTCAGAGATGCAAACTGAAGGGTCTTGGGATAAAGTATCATGATGTCTACAACTAGCTTTCAGATGACCAGGAAAAAACATCCTCCCCTCAGATGCATAAACACACATATATAAAATACAGATGGCAAATTCCCTTTTGAGCTTATCCTTTTTGACCGTCATCTTGAATATGGCCATTTCACTTAAAAGTAGCCACTGTGGTTAGGTCCACAGAAAAGAGTTTAACCCAAATATAAAATTATTGCTTGAACAACTAGAAGCACACAGAATTATGGAAATTAACCGTGATGTTTATGTGTATGCAAGCGCACATGTGTACCAAGATTATCCAAAGGTCATACAACTACCTGACTCATCTAGAAAGCCTGACTTCAAACTCAAAGAACTACTTAACTGCTTTCATAGTTACCTATTTCATAGCAAGCATCAACTCCAACAACTCTCAATAACTCCCAAGAAAGGCTTTATCAAGCCACAGCTAAAACATTTCTGGTTCAAACTTAAAGCACTTAAAACCCTTATTAGTAACCTAGGCCAATGTAAAAGTCCTTGGTGAACCACTTCTTATGGAAGACTATTTACGCAAAAAGGCCAAAAAAAGTCTGTACTCAAAGACTATGTGTTACAATAACTACTTTTTAATGAACAACAAGTAATCTCCAAAAGCATCTCAGCTAAATTCTTGAGCTAAATCTCCCCAGTAGGATACTTAAAAAACAAATGTAGATCACATCAAACCAGCATACTTGCCTCTCTTTCAGCTTCTTTCAGTATGGCTTCTTTCTCCTTTACTCGCTGCACAAACATCTGCTTCATTTCTTCTTCCTTCCTCTGACGTTCTCCATAAAATTCATGTCTTTTAGCTTCATAGGTTTCTTGAAGACTAAAAAGTTATTTGTGGTACTCTCATGTTAAAAAATGATGTAGGAAACTTCCAAACACTCACACTTTTCCGGTTAAGCCTTATACTATAATAACAATTACCAATACCCTCTTATACAGAGTAACCTGAAACATGACATTTCCTACAGCATGAAACATAAAAAGCCACAGATGCCACAGCTACAGAATACCAGGTTTCTGAAATCTCTGATTTATCAAGTCCTTCTCAAGAAGTATTCTCGTATTACCCCAAATGAATTCCTCTTTCAGTCTTAATTAGCATCACTGTCTTTGGAAACCTTGAAGTCTTGAAGTCATCCTTGACTCTTCCCTTACCTTATCTCTGTATCTGATCACCAAGGTCTGAGAGTTCAGTCTGTGACCTTGACATCATTTTAATCCCATCTTCTGATTTCTACAGATATTGTTACAGCCCAACTCAAACTTGGTGATTTTTTTGCCTTCACTATTATAAATTAATATCCTAACTGACCTCTGGGCTTTTAGTTCCCCTTTCTTTCATTTTCTTACTTCTTGCCACTCCTAGATTTTCCAGAAAAACCGCACAGACCTCTTATCTTTTTTTCCACAGCATTAGTTATCTACAGAATATGGTACCACCTCTTTTGAATAGCACTTACACTTTTGAATCTGGTCTAATTCTACCTTTCCAGATTTGTCTCTTACCAAACAAATTCAATCCTCCTAAGGTGCCAGCCATACCAACCTAGTCATTCTTCCTAATACCACAGATTTCATGCTTTAGCTTGTGTAATTCCTGTGCTTCCAACACTAATGCCCCCCTGCCAAACCCCATTCTACCCAGCTAATCCTTTACTCCTCAAGTCCAATTTCAAATGCAACTTCCTTCTGGGTGGTTCAGATGGTTAAGCATCTGCTTTTGGCTCAGGTCATGATCCCAGAGTCCTGGAATGGAGCCCCACATAAAGCTCCCTTCTCCCTCTGCAACTCCTCCTGGTTATGTTTGCTCTCCCTCTCTGACAAATAAAAAAATAACATCTTAAAAAAAAAAAAAAAAAAGCCTTCTCTCCTACCCCCTGTTGGAACTAGCTATGCCTTCTAAGCACTCTCATGGCACTTCGTACTCTTCTTTGGCATTTATACCCTGTCTCTCTCTTCTAATAGATCATTATCTCTGTAAACCGACTACCCAGCAAAGCTCTCTAGACACATCAAGGTCTTTGTACAATGTTCATTTAATGACAGAAATTGCCAGGAAGTAGAGCTTGATTTAACCAAGCAGAGCAAGGATTGTCCTGGAACACTATGCCCAGCTGCCCTTTCTTACTTAAAGCATTCAGAGGTATCACAGACTTCTTATATATGTCAGACACCAAGCCCTTCCATTTTAACACACTATGAGACTATCCCAAAGATTAAACAAGGAACACAAATGTGCCTTCCAGCTGTTTTACAGTAAGAAATTTCTACTGCTTACATAAGTACTTTATATCTAAATAGAAATAAGTATGATGAATTAAGGAATTTTACAGTCTTAAATAAGGTACCACCTCCTTTAAATAGCACTTAAGGAACTTCACAATCTGGCCTAATTCTATCCTTCCAGATTCATCTCTTACCAAACAAATCTAATCCTCCTAAGGTTCCAGACATACCAACCTAGTCACTGTTCCAATAACTGGAAAAATAAATCTTCTAAGTATAGAATTCTAGAAGTAAAAGGAGAATTAGAGTAAGAAACGTTACGCAACAGCTGTTATGGCTGACTGTGCAGGGTATGAGTAGCAAGTATTTTGAAGAGGCAAATATCCTAAACAGTATCTTTAAAAGCAAAATGTACAAACTGCCCTAGATAACCACATTAATGCCCCAGATCTTAAGGAAACATTGACCAGGCTTTTTATTTTTCTATGTTTGTTTTGTTCTTATTTTAAAGAAGCCTCTATATCAGGCTACTTTCATTGTTTTCAGAAACCTCACTACAATTCACTGATCCTACATTGGATTGATAGTCTCTAATGACAAATGACTTAAATAATGTTTTGAATTCGTACCAAATGTAAGTTTAAAAAAGTTCTCATTATCTGTGTATATAAACACTTGAGTTGCTTAAAAGGAAAATAAATCTACCTGGCAAAGAGAAAAGACCTAATATTTATTGAATAGCTACTCCCAACAAGATACTTTCCTGGAATCCTTTATCTACCTAATTCCCATAGCACTCAAGCAAACTAGCACTAATACTCTGTTTTACAAATAAGAAAACTAAAGCTCAGAGAAGTAAAATAATCAAAGCAACATAGCTGTAAGTAAAAAGCTAGAATTTGAACCAGGTCAGATTTTTTGTTTTATCAAAAGATTAAAGGGGCACCTGCGTGGCTCAGTGGTTAAAGCCTCTGTTCAACTCAGGTCATGATCCCAGGGGTCCTGGGATTGAGCCCTGCATCTGGCTCTCTGCTCATCAGGGAGCCTGCTTCCCCCACTCTGTCTCTGCCTGCCTCTCTGCCTACTTGTGATTTCTGTCTGTCAAATAAGCAAATAAAATCTTTAAAAAAGAAAAAAAGGGGCGCCTGGGTGGCTCAGTGGGTTAAAGCCTCTGCCTTCAGCTCAGGTCATGATCCCAGGGTTCTGGGATCAAGCTCCACATCAGGCTCTCTGCTGGGCAGGGAACCTGCTTCCTCCTCTCTCTCTGCCTACTTGTGATCTCTGTCTGTCAAATAAATAAATAAAATATTTTTTTTTTTAAGATTTTATTTATTTATCAGAGAGAGAGAGGGAGAAAGCGAGCACAGGCAGACAGAATGGCAGACAGAGGCAGAGGGAGAAGCAGGCTCCCTGCTAAGCAAGGAGCCTGATGTGGGACTCGATCCCAGGACGCCGGGATCATGACCTGAGCCGAAGGCAGCTGCTTAACCAACTGAGCCACCCAGGCGTCCCATAAATAAATAAAATCTTAAAAAAAAAAAAAAAATAAAATAAAATATAATAAATAAAAAAAAAGATTAAAAAATCATGTTACTCCTCCTGCATATTTTCTGTCACATCTCAATGTTTTTCAGCTTTGAGAACCAGAAGTAAATTTTAAGTAAAATCAATTCTAAGTAAAGAAACCTGCACTATCTTTCAAAAGGTGGTAAAAGAACTCCTAGAAGATCTGTAAGGGAACAATTTACATAGTATTATAAAACTAATGCAGCTGTTTATTATTATGGATTTATTCATTAAACAAAAATGAAAAAGTTTTCTTGCTATTTTAGTAAAAATTCTTGCTTTTTTTAGTATAAAATTAGCTTAATATTCAATGAAACATTACTATACTTGCAAATATCACTGTTTAAAGCAAAGTTTAAAATCAAAGAGGAAGAAAAAAAAATTCTCAAATGCTCATATTCATCAAGAAAATCACTACAGTCCCTTCACTTAGGACTTGTGTTTTATATCCTGTTCTAAAAAGCCTGCTAAGCTTTTTCCATTTCGGCTCTAGACTAAATGCAGAAAGTTATTTATTCTTGAGAGTTCCAAAGACACAAATTTTACAACACAAAAAAATTAAGTCCAACACTTAACCTAAAATACTACAAAAATCTTCCTTTCAAAACTACAGGTCCCTCAACACTTCAAATGGCAGTGATTTTGTACTTAAATGTTAAAGATGATTAACTGTGGGAATGAAAATGGTTATGTTAATCTAAAATAACTTAGGGATTAAAAAAAATAAATAAATAAAATAAAATAACTTAGGGATTTAAGAAGGTTTTTAACACCACTTCTGATCTAGCTTTAATAATTAAAGATCAGCTAATTAAGATTAGAGGAGAGTATAATGCCATTTACTGGGACCTCATGATAAGCACATGAGTAGTGTTGAGAGATTTGGACAATATGACTCAGCCTAACTCTTCACAATAAAATGGAAATGGAAAACAAGCTGAAGGTTCTGGCAATAAAGAAGATTGGGTAGTAAAGAGAATTAAAAGTCATCCCAACAAGTTTATATAACTATTTTTTTAATTGATAGATATAGTATTGAGGGATGAACTTTCAACCAAATCAGAGTGACTACTATTAGGTATACCCCAAATTAAATGGAAAATATTGCCCAGAAAACAGAATATAACTTTTTGAAACTGTAGAACCTTCCTAAGACATCAAGCTATAATGAACTACAGAAGCTTTATCAAATAATTTATTCACAAATAAAACACCAAGAGAAGAAACGTTATGCCGTGCCTGATTCAAGAAATTCAGTAAGAAATGTCTTCTCTCTTAAGAAGAGCAGCCTAGGAAGGGCAGAAGACGCAGGCAGGCAGAGGCCTCCCTTACATAAGATCTAGTTCCCCATCCTTTCTTGCTTGTTCCCTACCCAATCTGTTACCCAGTATAAATTGAAGAATCTCCATTTTCCAATTTTCCATTCTTCATTTGATCAGTGAGCAGATGTTCCCCAAACTAAAGAAATGCTTTAAAAAACATGGATGTTCTAAGCAGTCTTTGATTCTGAATGTCCACCATCTACCTATACCTCCTTTTGGTATTGTTAGCCTGATTAATTTTGGAGAGCTACCTCTTCTCCCTGGGGATATAGTCTGGTGGGACAATTAATTAGATTCATACCCACTCTGGCCAAGACAAAAAGGGTACATGTCCTAAGCCAGGCATATTGGACTAGGCAGTAAATTGTCAAGAAGAAACCAAAAAAGGCTGGAAATGGTTTCAGCTCATTCACTCCACTCCCAGCACAGAATGAAACTGGTTTCTACCTGTTCTAAGGTTTCCCTTTGAATCTGTAATTCTTGGCTGATGTAGTCTTTCATAGAACTTATTGCCCTTTTTGTTTTAGAGGAGTGGTCTTCATTATGTTCAAAGAGCTGTAAAGGAAGCAAATGGATTTTATTACACTGCTGTACTTCTATAGCAAGAACTTGATCCTCAGCTTCAACACAGCTGACTTCTCCCTGAAACTTTCTTCACTTGGCTTCCAAGACATGACACTGCTGGCTTACCTCCTTCCTCTACCCAAGACTTCTCAATCTTTTCTATCTACTTCTCCAGCTGACAAATATCAGAGTGACTCAAGTCTGTTTTCAAGGCACCTTTCTTTTCAGACATACTTCTCTCTCTAGGCAATCTCATCCCTATTCATACATTCAGTTAACCATCTAAATGCTGATGACTCTTAAGTTTATTACTTTGGCCCAGCCCTCTTCCCTGAGCTCCAGAAAAATACCCAAAGTGGAACACTGTCACTTGTATGTTCCAGAGGAAACTCAAGTCAGCAGGTCCCAAACCAAGCTTATGCTCCATCATGCCCATCACTGCAGCTCCACAAAAAAGCCAGTCCTTCCAGAGATAACCTGTCTCGAGGAAAAGTACAACCATCTACCTAGCCAATGAAACCATAATACCAGGAAACTAGATGTCTTTTTTTTTTTTTTTAAAGCAGCATCTTCTGGCATTTCCTGCTTCTTTACCTCATTATATCCAAACAGTCACTAAGTTCTTTCAATTTCATCTTCTAGATATGTCTCAAACACATCCAGTTCTATTTTTACCACTTTTACTTCAGTCCAAGCAATACTCTTCCACTGGTCTCTCCTAAGCATCTCTGCATACCACTTTAATACTTTCTTTGCATTATAGCTAAAAGTGATTTTTCAAATGTAAATATGGTAATGATAACTCCTTGAATGGTGGTTTTGCCTTTCCCTTGGAACAAAGCACAAATCCCAACCAAGTTTGATTACTGCCTACCTGTTCTCTCAATCTTATGCTCTCTAGCTGCGCTGACCTTCTTAAAGAGCTCTGAAGATGTCATTCTCTCTCTGCTTGCAGTCTTTTCATGTCTTGCTCTGATTTCCCCAAATTATTAGCTCAAAACAGTAACTGCCTCAAGAAAATCTTCTCTGATTTTCAAATTAAGTCAGGAAACCCTCCCTCACTACATACCATCTCTCCTTTAGCAGACATTTCACAACTGTGATTAATTGTGCTATTTGATTTCGGCCTCCCCAATAAGAATGTAAACTCCATGATAGGCAGGTCTATAGGCTCTTCCTCAGTATTATATCCCCAGAACTTAGCCCAGAGCTTTATTTTTAAAGTTTTATGATTTATGATTTAAATGTTATGATTTGTTTTAAATGTTTATGATTTGGGGGCACCTGGGTGGCTCAGGTCACGATGCCAGGAGCCTGGGATGGAACACCTCCTCAGGCTCCCTGCTCAGTGGAGAGCCTGCTTCTCCCTCTCCCTCTGCCCTTCCCCCTGCTTGTGTTCTCTGGCTCTATCTCTGTTAAATAAATAAAGTCTTTTAAAAAATAAAATAAAAGTTTATGATTTTTCATATTAAATCACTGCTGACTCCCAAATTATTATCTCAGCCTTAACTTCTCCCTAAGTGCCAGATTCATTTATGTAATAACATACTGAAACTTTTCACTGGAATATTTATTTTTTAAAAGCTTTATTTATTTTAGAGAGAGACAGATAACACATGTACATATATGAGTGGGCAGAAAGGCAGAGGAATAGAATGCTCAAAACAGACTCCCTGCGGAGTGTGGAGCCCAATGCAGAGCTCCATCCCACAATCCATGAGATCATGACATGAGCTGAAACCAAGAGCTGAATGTTTAACCCACCAAGCCAACCAGATGCCCCTTCACTGGCATATTTAATAAGCAACTTAAATTTAACATGTCTGAAACCTCTCAATTATTAATCATAACCCCTAAAATCTATCCCTTCCCCAGTCTTGCTCCTATCAGTAAACATTACCACCATTTAGCCAAATTCAGGTCATTTCTCAATGACTAGAGTCATCCTTGATTCCTCTGTCCTTTTACAGCTCATACCCAAACCATCAATGAGTCCTATGAACTTTACCTTCAAATTACATGTCCTAAATGTACTTTTGACCACTTCTACACTACCAAGTCTTTAGGGTCTCACCAGGACTACTGTGTGAGCACCCCGACTCTATTTTCCACAAAGGTCCAGAGGGTCCTCCTCTCACCTCCATCCCAGAAATTCTGTAAGGCAGTTTCTGTTTAAGCCCACGGTGCTTACCTACCCACTGACCAGCAGTGTGTGAAAGCATATGGGAGACGAACAGCAAGTATCTGTTAGATGAGTGAATGGAAAATTTAACTTAAATGCAGACTCTTAGGCTCTATCCGTAGAAGTTCTGAACCTGCATTTCTTAATCTTCCATAGATGCCTGATGACTGACCCACCAGGCAACCTGAATCCCTCTTCTCAGAGTACTTCAAAGGCTGTCCCACTTGCTCTCACTCAGTATTTGTGTCTTACTAATGTACACTGAGACCTCTGAATTGCCCCTTAGACTTGAAAGAATGAGACATGAAGCCTCCTCTGGAAAACACTAGTAAAGCCAAATCTTCAATAGAGAAAATAGTTTTATCAGAAGTGATCAAAAGCACAGCATGCCTGAAATTGGTGAAGAGGGGTTGAGTATACATAATTCTTTCTTATCATACTACTAGATTTATCATATTTTATATGATATCATATAAAATATCCTAACTTACCATGATGATATCATATGATATGATATCATAATTTATCATACTACTAGAGCTAAAAAAAAAAAACTAATTAAAACCATAGATTAAAAACTTGAAAAATTTAACCTCATCTACTATTAAATCTTCCCAAAGGTCAGATACAATGGCATCACTGAAGTAATGTTCTCCTTCTCCTTTTTGTGTTTACTCTAGTACAAATACTAAGAGTCAGGGAAATGACCAAAATGCAAATAATGAAATGGAAAAAAAATCCTTAGTTCCATAACAGAGTTTTAGAGTGTTTTTTCCTGAAGATTTCCTACTTTCCTCCATGCAAAAAACCTATTCTGGAATGCTACATCATATCAAATCTGATGTAGTAGGTAAGGATTAGAGTTTCATGTTTACGTATCTTAATAAAAACAAGTCAGGAATGTAAAGCCACATAAAATTACCTAGCAAGTTTATAACACTGAATGCTGTAATTACTGAACAAGAAGGTCATCAGGCTTTAAAATTCTTATAACTACCCTGGAATATTTTAAGAAACAGTTTAATCCCTGACTTCCTACAAGCACTTTCATTCTTCCTTTAGAAGACATTTTCCTAAATTTAAGTCATTCCAAACTTTCACCAAGCTAAAAACAACAGGTTTTTTGGTTTAATATGATTCACATTCCAACTTTCTTTTAGAAGAACAGATAAATATACTTTTATCTTTTTCAGAAAAATACAAATATAAAACCAAATGAGAATTCTTTCCTTTAGTTATTCATTTCAGCATGTACTAAGATAATGGGCTTCTGCCATTATGTTCTTTCTTAAACTCTTAGAATCAGATGAAGTATTAGAGACCCTTCAAAGGCAAGAAAGCCTCAAGTGATCTGAGAAGCACAATAATTAATCATAAGCAAATGATTCTACTTCATGGTTTGCCAGGTTTCTGAAAACCACATTCTCCAACATCCTGGATATAAAACAAAGTACAATCCTCTATAACTTCCTCTTTGATTGGCTTCTCACAGAAATCCCGTTACCTGAGCGGCTTATTCTCTGGGCCCACATCTGTAAAGCCCATTTCCTCCAGTTTGCAACGCCTGTAAAGTTCATAATGCCTAGTGTGGGTCTGTTCTCGCAGATCTTCCATGTTTGTACAAATGAGCATTTCCCGGAGCTTTACAAAATCACAGTGGTTTTCATTTTCCACTAGCCATAAAAACAAGAAAACAGCAACACCAATTTTTAATTCCTGGCACACAGTGCTTGTTGAATGAAAGAATCTATAAAAACACATTTGAAATAACAGTGAAATGATCAGTCTAACACCTATGATTGTTTTATGTAAGTAACCAAGGAAGAAACTCTTGCATTACACACACTGAATTATAAGCAATGTAACAGATTGGGAAACTACTTTAAATTTAGTAGGCAATGGATAAACAGGAAAGAAATACATTATATTATGTCACTAAAATGTTCCAATTATTTCACTAATATTTTGTTAGCATTTTACAAACCATCCTTAGGAGATTTTACAAAGTGCTTAAAAAGACCCTGTAATATTATTTTATTAAAACTTCAAAGTAGTAATTCTACATACTCAAGATACCATCTGTACATGCTATAATTATCAAACTCTTTATATACAATGCCATATTTATGATGTTGTGTTTGACACCATTCAAAATTAGTGAATAAATATACTTAGTTCTCCTTACATGGTCCTTCTTCTAGGGTTATGGTGACTGGAAGACTACAAATAATTATGTAACTGTAACCAATAGTTTTAAGTACAATTACTACTTTTATATTTTTATACATTAAAAATGTTAAGTTTTGTCAATATCTTTTAATTACAAATCTGTCAATTAAAATATCAGCAGTATTAGGAAACCAGTACTAACAGGGGTAATCCATTTCCCATTATTAGTACTACAAGTAAATGAATGAACCAGATAGTACTAATTACTTATTCATTACAAGGCTAGATAAATCCTAAAATTTTTTAATTGGGTGACTTAGTTTTGGAAATAGTTGGCAATACTTTGATAATTGGAATACATAAATGTACGAGGTGGTTTATTGTGCCTAGAATTACGTTTTAGTAATTAGTTTATGTATCATGTTTAAACACTAGTATTTATATTCAAATTCTGTTCTGTCTAGTGCTTCCCACTTTCTGAATGTCTTGGCACACCAGGCACAAAATGTGTGTGATATAATAAAGAAAATGGGAAAGCCCAGCCTCCACATACTTGGCCAAAACAAAATACATGCCACTGTTCTGATAAGCAAATCATAACCCAAAATAAGCATCACCTTAGAGAATGCACTGAATGCAACTTTCAGACTGTTAGGTGACATGCGTATTCCCAGTCATCATTCATCTCATTTACCTTGTACAACACCCCACGGGTACTGGCGAGCTTTGACCATCTTATTTCCAACTTTTACCTCATCCATACTTCCTACAACAGCAAATGGCAAATGTCCCTGGAAAGGAACCATGATACCAAATCATATCGCACACTATTATGATAAATCACTAACTAAAAAAGTTTTATGAAAGTAATAGATTAGAGAAAATGTACTAAATAACAAAGTTATTAAAATCAAATGATCTGCTATGCCTCTGATTTTATTTTAAAATTATTTTTTTAAGATTTTACTTATTTGCCAGAGAAAGGGACAGCACAAGCATGGGATGCTGCAGGCAGAGAAAGAAGCAGGTTCCCTCTTGAGCAAGAAGTTTGATGCGGGGGACTCAATCCCCAGGACCCTGGGATCATGACCTGAGCAGAAGGCAGATGCTTACTTAATCAACTGAGCCACCCAGGCATCCCTATATCTCCAATTTTAAAACTTGGCAGTGAGTATGTGACAACTGTTCTATACGAGTAAATTTCAGGCCCCATAAAGAAAATTAATCATTGAGCATCCCCCACATGCAAGGTATCATGCTACAGGAATAAAAAAAGATTCTAGTATAGGTATCATTTCCCTCAATATTATCTTTGCCCTAAAAGACAAAGATAATGTTGAGGAAATTACACACGTAAACACACTTACACATACCAAATGAATAACTAAAATATATATCTATGTTTAATGTGTGCACAGATGCATGGTACTAATACAAAATGGTAGTTAAGCCCCAAACTAGTACAAAAGGTACTAAAATGTTACATAAACTTAGAAGAATGAGGAATCACTGTGAGCAGGAAGATATAACCCAAACCAGAGATGGACCAAGGAGAGTAAGAACTAACTTAAGTAAGGAGAAGATTTTGAACAAACACATAACAGCTAGATTTAGAGAATAGTAGTAGAGTAGACTGGTATGTCTGAAGGTGAGAATTAATACAGGAGAAAGGTCTAATGTTTAAGTATTAAGTATTATGTTTAATTTTTAATAACTGATAAGTATCTTAATTGTGTCTTTCTGAAAAATTATTCCAAGTGGGCACAAATAATAAAATTATATCTAGAGACAATATAACACATCGGTATTGAGATCACTTCATTTACATTAGTCAGTTTTTTATATATTTAAAGTATCTTAATGAAAAATCAGAAAAGGAAAAGGAGAAATGGCATGAACAGTTACTGAATGTCACTGTGTTAAGCAGTGAACAAAGACTAAATCCTCACAACAACCCAACTGCAGGTATTAACCCAATTTTGTAGGTAAGTTAACAATCTCAGGGAGGTTAGTATTTCCCACAAGAACATATGGTTAAGTTAAAACCAATGACTCTTCAAAATATAGCCAGATATTTAAGAATTTAGTAGCCTGAAGAAAGTATCACAAAGAACTTAGCCATCTTTAGTCATATTAGATAAAAAGTTACGTGAATATTGGGGCACCTGGGTGGCTCAGTTGGTTAAGCAACTGCCTTTGGCTCAGGTCATGATCCTGGAGTCCCAGAATCGAGTCCTACATCAGGCTCCTTGCTCGGCAGGGAGTCTGCTTCTCCAGCTGACCTCTCTCATGCTCTCTCTCTCAAATAAATAAATAAAGTCTTTAAAAAAAAGAAAAGAAAAGTTATGTGAATGTTTAATATGTACATGTGATGCTGTAAGGGAGGATGAGCTTAAATACCAGATCGGAAATATGTCCTTAAAGATTTTAAAGTTCCCAAGCATTCCAAAGGAGAATAAATAGAAAGACTTCACATGTTTTTTAAAGATAGGACTAAAGGCATCTTTCTAAGGCAATTAGTAAACATGGTGCCACAAAAGGAAAATCCCAGCCTTGCCAATGTATCATTTTATTTAGGTGAAAGTAAATACATTCTCATATATTTTTTCCAACTCTAGAAAATAAAACATTTTCCTATATTGAACTTATTGAAAATTCAATAAGTATGAAGTCTTTTTGGAAGACACAAGTGAAAGTGTGTTAGCAGAAATGTCACTTATAAATTAGTCTATTCACATGTAAATAAAATTAAAATTCAACTAGGAGCTTACATTCATTGAAGCATTGATTTTAGCAATAGTTTCATCATCTGTTGGAAACTGATATATCTGGACACCGTTGCTAACCAATTCACTCATGAGCTTGATCTTAAACTTCTGTAATTCAGCTTTAGAAATTGCATCTGCTTTGGCAATCACTGGTATAATGTTCACCTATTAACAATAAAGAAAAACAAAATATCATAATTGGAGATTTATTTTTTTAATTCTGTAGTTTTGCATTCAAAACCACTCAGTCTCTGACTAACTTCCGTAACCTAGATCTGGGAATGAACAAACTATGGTACAGTTGTCTGTTGATATAAATTAAGATTTACTAGAGCACAGCTTCACAGAAAAAGCTTGCCAACTCCTAACCTAGATAATCGCTGACTGTCACTGTCACCATATTCCCCTACACAAATCACTTCTATAGATGCTGGCCTTAATAGTAACTGCTTTTAAAAGGCAGAATTCTTACAAAATTAATCTTACATCTGAATTTAGGGTTAGAAATCTTACATTTTCTTCTATTTCTCAAAGTCTCTCATAATTCTGTCACACACAAAATGTAAGCAGGAAGCTGAGATCACCTGCTGAATTCACTAAGTATTTTTAATTTAATAATCTAAGCATTAATAATCAGGATAATTGATCCTTCTGTAGAACTATGAAGCAGGTGAGTTTCTCCTTCTTCCTCTCATTTTGGCAGATCCCCTTCCCAGTGAATCCATCTAATCTGTAGTATTTTTTATTTCTTAATAATCTAAGCATTAATAATCAGGATAATTGATCCTTCTGCAAAACTATGAAGCAGCTGAGTTTCTCCTTCTTCCTCTCATTTTGGCAGATCGCCTTCCCAGTGAATCCATCTAATCTGTACTCTGTTGTGAGAGACTCCTACCTAATTGTTTGAAGAAAGGAAATTTTATGAATACCAATTGAAAGTGTTCATGACATTCTCAGCCTTAAAGTCCTATCACTGGCCAGAAAGGAAAAACTCTGGGGTCATGAAGACTATCTTTGCAACATCAGTCCCATAAAAGATTGAGGTCTCCACAAATCTAGGGTTTGTAGGTTTTTTTGTTTTTTGGTTATTAGTTGGTTTCAGTGAAAAATTTCAAGCTAACTAGTATCAAGAGAGTGAGGTATCAATGTAATTTTCAGAATGAAAAGTAAAAATCAATTCTATTCTTAAATTTCTTGCTCTTCTACAATTCCACACTTACTGTGTATATTCAATTTATTAGTCTTATAAATATGCTCCAGAAGAAATAAAGATTTTCTCATCTACCCATGAAAACTCACCAGCAATAGTGGGTAAACAGCTTTCATGCTAAATTAGCTAAAGTACATACAAATTTGATGCCAAGTTCTTGGATTCAATATTATATACTTAGACTGTCAATAAACTATGCCAAGTTAACATCTTATAATTACTTCCACAGTAGATAGCAAAAGCACTCTGTAATAGAAGTGTCTGACATTAAGCTTTGATTGTCAAGGTGCTCATTTCAAAGACATCCATATCGAATAAACATATTGCTAGCTGTATGACACAGCTAATAGCAAAACCGGATAAGGCACAAAGCCACCTCCACCCGTAACATTTTCCTTTTAAAAAACCTGGGTGACCTTGATAACTGACCACTTGAGCATGCCCTAATCCCACTCTTATGTTTTAAAATTGCCAATAAAGAGTGAACTTATAAAACCTGAGACACCTGACGCTCAACCCTAATAAAGGCAGAGCCCAGGATCACATTTAACCCCATTGTGTGGCCTTTCAGCATGCCATGTACCCTCTAGGACCTGTAACAGACCTTGTCCTTCAAAGTTTCCTGATGGTATCTGGCTGAAGTCCCAAAATCATAGTAAGAGCCACAAGGGTTGGCCTAGTCATGACACTGGCCCTGGGGATAATGTCTGTGGGGCTTGCTATAAATAGTATAGTTGGGGAGTACCTCAGGCATTCTTAGCCAAGAATATCACTATAATTAGGCTGGCAGGGTACATCACAGACTGAAAGCTAAACTGAAAGCTGTACATATATTTGTATGTTAAGACCAAGGAAAAAGATGGTTTACACTGATGGTAACCTGTCACTGGTTGCAAAAGGTAACTTTCATTTCAAGCAGAGGAGTATTCTGCTTTTAGGAACGAAAGACAAGCTATCAATTTAATTAACACTCACATCTGCCCCCGGAAGTAGGGCATTATTCTCCTTAAATTTTTATTTTAGATGTGAGGAAACTGAGGCTCAGGAGACTATAGAAACTTATCAAAGAACACAAAGCTATTAAGTGACACAGCCAGGATTTAAAACCAGCCTCCAAGGACACCAAATTCTATGTTGTTTATACAGATTAGTTTATACAGATTACATCATGTTGCTTCTCTCTAGCTAAGAAAAATTCGCACACTCTTGGTTTTATGTTGATTTTAAGAGTTTCTATATAATTAGACTCAACTATGAAAATACTGGATAAATGGTTATGACATCTGATCAGATAAGTAAACTACCATAAAAGCTTCATCAAGTTTTTGCTAAAGCCAGGGGACTATGCAACTAGCCAAAAGTCAATCAATCACAACTTCACTGGCAGCCTTATGCTTTTCCAGACTGATTTTTATACAGAAAATACTACTGGCCAGCATGCCCTTTTTCTTGAATCCTTTCTCAAAAAATCATTAGCCAGTATAATGAAAGCTGCATTTCTCACACCATCAGAGGTTATAGGAAAACTAGTTTTTTCAGTAGAGATAGCAGTCTTCAACCACCTTTAACATGGATTTAAAAAAACAAACAAACAAAAAAAACCACCAAGTAAGTTAATTTGTAGATATTACTTTTTATAGCTCCCTGAATTTATATATCACTCTTTGGCTGGCTCAGAAATTCAAAAGCAGGTTTTCAGACGGTTCAAATTAAAACATAATTTATTATAACACATGATGAAACATTAGACCTTAATCTTTGTCAATGAACTTCTTCTCATTTAGTAGCATCATAAAGTAAAATTAGTGTCAAATAAATTCTGGCATGCAATTTAATCACTTAAAAAAAGGACTAAAACTTTATGTTAATGTGTTTTCTTTGCAGCTCATCTTCCAAACTGAATTTCTCTGGGAAAGAACCTAACATTGAAACTTATCAAATGTTCTAAAAATGCACAGAATAAAAGTTAAAATATATATGTGTGTGTGTATATATATATATATGTATATATATATATATATGTATATATAATAAAGATATTTTAGAAGTTCAAAATAAATATTAAAGCATGACAAACTGAGTCCTTTTCCAAGCCCACCTTGCTGTCAAGGCTCTTCATTGTTAAGAGATCTAGTGTCTTCAGAGAGTGACCTGTCGGGGAGATGAAGTAGAGACACACGTGGATGCGAGAATCGTGGTAGCTAAAGAGAGAGCGCTTGATCTTCAGCTCCTCTTGGAGATAGGCCTCAAACTGAGCATCTATGTAGTCAACTATTGGTTGGTAGCTGCAAAAATAAATATTTAATTATTTAATACAGCATATCCATGTTACCTAAGTAAGATATTTATGTAATTCTAAGGTGTGAGATCTATACTTTTACCAATTAATAAATAGTTATCGTATTTGCTAAACAGAGAACTTTAATAATAAAACAAACTGCACAGAATATGCATACAAAGGTAGAACTTTAAAACCATCAGTACAACCTGTGCTTTAAACTGCTTTATAGAAACTGAATGAAGATACATGGACTCATTTTCACATTCATTCACACATTGCACCCCTTTCTGATAAGGGTTCCCATACTTGCCACGGTGCTCAATGAGGCCAGGCACTTAACCAAACTGAACATATTATTTAACTGAGAAAAGGCATGAGTATTAATAACCTAAAAGACATTTAAGTCAAATTCTATGACTTCTTGCTTTTTAAATCAGATTCATAAGGCATGAAGAACAGTAACAAAGAAAGGAGGAAAGGCGTACATCAAATGAAAATAACCAGTAATCCAGGCATGATTTTATCTTTAATTACAAGTAAAGGAAAGGCACACACACTTTAAGTCCTTGCTTAGATCACTTCTCTTCCTGGCATGCCTTTTTCCCTCTAGCTATTTCATTCTATTCGTCCTTCAAGATGCAAATCATATCACACTGCATGGACATGGGCATTCATCTTAGTTTGTGAATGTTCCACTTCATTCTGATATACTAAAAATTATCTACACAATTCAACTTCCTACTCTTCTTAAGTAAACCTGACTTTCCAAGTAAAAATAATAGCAAATAGTTCCTCTGTCAAATTCCCTGGACACCTTTATAATTGTCTTTGTAGCCCAAATGGAGATGTACTTTGAGAAGCCTAGGGACTCAATAAATGTGCACAGAACTGACTTCTTCCATAAAGTTGCCTGATCCTTCTAGTCCTTCAGGATCATCACCTTTTTTAATTTCGCAGAATACCATTCTTCCCATGCAGATGGTAAACAAATGTGAGAACAGAGACAGTTATCTTATATTTCTGTGTTCTCTACAATACCTAGCCTATACTTTGAACATTATCAGAGAGAGTATTAGGAGCACAAGTATTCATTATCAGGAACACTATCCTTGGGAAACTTGTCTAAATGTGATCCAACATGATTCCCTCCCCAAAATAATAAAATAGTAAAACTTAATCTGTAAGTACATATTTAACATAAGAAAAATTCAAAGAAGCATGTATTAATGACCTGAAGGAGATCAGTAACACGACCTATTTTATGACCTAATAGCCATAAACAGTCCTCTACATGACTGTGTTGCATTACACTTGTCATAAATGAAGACCAAAACATCTTCTGCTAAATAAACAGCATACCATTAGAAGTTCTTCCACAGTAATTTGCCCTAGGTTTCCAATTCTAATACACTGCATACTCAGTCTTCCAATGAAACAAAAGACAATGGCTTAAAATATAAAAATCACCTCCTTAAAAACTTCCAAAGTGATAAGGAATTACCAGGTCAAAATTGAAGAGACAGTGGAGCCTGAGAGAGGTGAGCAGAAGACTAGAGAAGGGGGTCAGTAAATGGGCCAAGTCCAGATAATGTCTGTATCACATAGGCCTGTTCACTGGTTTATGTATTGCCTATGGCTGCTTTGAGTAGTTTGGACAGAGATTGTAAGTCCACAAAGTCTGAAATATTTACTATCTAGCACTTTACAGAAAGAGTTTACTAACCCCTGTACTAAGAGCATCAGAGCTAGTTTTGTCCTGAGGCCACTTGTCAATCTAGTTCCTGAGCCTCACTTCTAAAGGACTCACAGGACAAGAAGGAAAAAATCAAAGCCCAGGGACCATACAGGTAGGAGTCTATTAAGAAACTGCCTCCCCACACTGAATGGAAGTCCTAAAAGCCACACCTTCAGGGTAAGAATGAACTAGAAATTAACCTACAATTCCTTTCCTCTCCCCAAGTTTCTGTAGGAAAGGTTGCCCTGGCACTAAATGAATCAGGAAAAATAAAAAGGGAGACAAAAAGCCCTTGAGAACTTGAAGTCACAGGGTCTGCTCTCACACATATTCAAAGCCATAAACAGTCCTCTACATGACTGTGTTGCATTACACTTGTCATAAATGAAGACCAAAACATCTTCTGCTAAATAAACAGCATACCATTAAAAGTTCTTCCACAGTAATTTGCCCTAGGTGCCTCTTTGATGCTGAGAACCCTGAGTCATAAAATGAGTTTAAGGATCCTCAGAGTATTAAAGCCAATAGGGGCCAAACATAAACATATCCAAATCTGTTTAAAGGAAGACAACTTCATCTTAGACCTCAAAGTATCTCTGCAAAAACTTTTCCAAAGACCATGAAATCTACAATAAAAAAATAACAAAGCATAAAAGAAAAAAAAAACACAATGAATGAGAATCAAAGGAAAAAAAACAAACATCAGTAAATAATTTTTTATCTTAAGAGCATAAAGCTGAGAATCAATGAGAAATTAGAGCAAATTAGATCAAAACCCAAAGAAAGGCAAAATAAGTAGGAAAAAAACAATATAAAATTGAGAAGACCAATAATAAAGCCAAAAAAAAAAAAAATAGACGACCTGGAGATTCACAGACCTGTACTCCTGGGGCTAATAATACATTATGTTAATAAAATTTAAAAAAAATTTTTAAGAATTCCACATAAAACAACAACAAAAACACAAACAACAAAGCTTTGTTGAGACTGATCAAAGGGAAAAGAAAACAAGCACAAATAATCAGAAACAGAAAAGAAAATGAAGATAGCTTCACGGATGATGTAAACAATAAAATGATATGAGGAATACATTATCAAATATTTTAAATAAGTATCTTCGAAAATTTGGATGAAATGGACACTTGGAACACTGTTAAGATTACAACTGTCTCAAGGGGCACCTGGGTGGCTCAGTTGGTTGGGCGACTGCCTTTGGCTTGGGTCGTGATCCCGAAGTCCTGGGATTGAGTCCTGCATTGGGCTCCCGGCTCCATGGGGAGTCTGGTTCTCCCTCTGACCTTCTCCCCTGTCAAGCTTTCTCACTCTCTCTCAATAAATAAATAACATCTTTAAAAAAAAAAAAAAAAGATTACAACTCTCGAGAAACTACTCTCAATTGGCCTATAATCATTAAAGAAAATTAGTTACTAATTAAAAACCTCAGAAAACTCCAGACTGAGATGGTTTTATTAGTGAGTTCCACCAATCACTTCAGAGAAAAATAACTCTAATTTTATACCTAATATATAAAGAATACAAAATGGTATTCAAGATTTTGAGGCTAAGTTACCAATGAAAAGTCAGTTACTAAAATTCATCTTGTTAAAGATTAAAGAAAATGTACAATCTTCTCTACAGAATGCAAAAACAAAAAATGTCTGGTAATATTTACTCATAATAATAAAAAAAAACCTCTCACTAGTAATACAATGGAACTTCCTTATTCCAACTTTTAAAAAAAGGAAGCAAGCATAATAAATGGTAAAAAATAAAGCTTTCCCTTTGCATCAGGACATGGCAATGATACCCACTAATAACATGATTATCCAACATAATACTGTAAGTCCTACCCAGTACAGTTGGGTTTTAAAAATGGAAGAAAGAAAAATTAAAACTGTCTTTAGCCATGATGAAGTAACCAGGACTACATTTATTCTCCCACTCTGAACAACTACAAACTTGATAAAATATACAAAAAAGTCTTTCAGACATCTGACAACAGGCAGTGTAAAATTGTGTTCATTGAGAAGGGAAATAAATGAGAAAAGCTTTATGATTCTCCCAGCTTACTGCCTGAAGGCAAGTTTCCAGAGCACAGCACAAGAAAGCAGAGAGCACAGTGGACTCACTGAGTTGAAGAGACAGAAACAGGAGGTCAGGAGGGCCAAGACAACTAGAATTGGTAGGTAAGGACACTGAATAGAAGGCCCTGCACCAACAAAAGTACTAATAATCTAGACAGACAGCAGTTTCTTCCAGTCCGTGGTGAAGCATTAAACCTGCACATACATGTGAGAAAAGAACCTCAGACCATGGATATTTCCTATGTTATAATCATGGTAGTAGTTAGAAAACTATGTATTTGTCAAAATTAACTGAGTTGTACACTTAAAAAAAAAAGCATTTTATTTATTCTGTTTAAATTATACATCAATAAAACTTTTTAAAAGAAAGAGAAGAACTGAAAAAAATATATAAATGTTACTATTTGTAGATTATACTATTATACATACATAGAAAATCTACACAAATTTAGAGATGAATTGTTGGAATTAATCAGAGAATTTACAAAAGTCACTGTATGCAAAATCAATTATATTTCTAAACACCAAATAGAAAATGAAATATTTCTGAAAGATATCATCTATGAGAGCATCAAATATGCCAAATATCTAAGAATAAATTTAAGTAAAGATGTATAAGAGCTCTACATAGAAAACTATAAAGAAGAAATTATGAAGATTTAAAGCAACTTGTGATAGGCCTTTGACTACCACTAATCTGCTTCTTCTGGAAAGTCCACATAAATGTGCTGAAAGGCTCACGTTAAGTCACATAAAGGGAATCAATTATGCAAACTATTTCCCCTCTAAATCAAACTTAGAAAATTAGAAATACACCTCTAACAATGAAAAAATATGCATTTCAAAAAGAAAAAATAAGAAGTTCCTGCTTAACCGCAACCTATTTCCCTGTTTCATATTTTGAGTCTCATACACAATCTATAATCACTTTATAATACCATAGAAGAAAGAATGACATAATACAAAATATAAATAATAATTTCAACTATCAAACTTTTCCTGCAATGCTTAATAGTGGACCTGGCTGATTTGCTTAGAATTTTACACACAGAAAAATTCATGCACCATGATTTTGGCCATTATATATTTGCTATTGTATGTCTTACTTTTTTTCCCCTTCAACAAAATAAGTCCTGCCTCAAAATTAGTACAAATCACTTATTATACACCAAACTGGAATATGATTTTTGCCCAAGTACACATTTCAATAATTTGAGTCAAATTATGCTAAAAAGAATTAAGACAACTGGGTAGAAAAATGTCAATTTGTTAAGAATAAACATTGCTGATTTATTTAAAAAAAATAAAGTCTGGGAGGAAACGGTATGAATTTCCATAGTAGAAAACCAAATCATGCCTATTGGGACAAGACAAATGTCTTAAAATAAGACAATTACAATAAGAAAACATGTACCTCTCTTCTTTGTTTATTTGGTCACCAAATCCTACTGTATTCACAATGGTCAATTTCAATCGAACATTACTTTCGTGGAGTTCATATGTCTGAGCTTTAAGTTTAACATGTGGGTAAAAATGTGAGGATTCATGGTCTTCAAAATTAGTATTAAACAATGTGTCAATCAGCGTTGATTTTCCAATTCCAGTCTCCCCTGAAAGAAACAAAGGTACATTGTCCCAGGTGTAGAGGACAAATGAGAAAAAGAAGAACTCTTAGACTGGTTTCAAGGATCCCAAATATTTCAAACATTCCAAGGACTGTGTTGTCTATGAAAGACATACAAGTTAAGGCTGGTCCACTGAGTCATTAGCAGAACATAAAAGCTAGTATACATGCTAAGTTACTCAGCATTCTGAAGAAAGCACTGAATTGTTTAAAGATCAAAAAAGTTTAAAGCAGTACAGCAAAGAAAACCAAAACTGATAGGATTTAAGTAACTGAAAAAATCTGTAATCATCTCAAATTAATAACATGAGCATCATACTGCTTCCAAGAGTGAAGAGAACACAAGGAATATAAAGGAATAATTTAGAGGAAGAGTTTGCCACTTACCCACACAGAGAATATTAAAACAGAAGCCTTGCTGAATGGATCTATTTACCAGCTGATCAGGCAAACTCTCAAAACCAACATGGCCAGACATAGTTAAAGAACGAATATTTTCTTTTTTTTGCTGAAGGAAAACAAAGACAATGGCAATAATTTAAAACAACTAATTAAGATTGTTTTAAATTAAATTTAAAATTTTAATTATAATTCATTAAAGCAAAAAAACTTTTACTAAAATAGGATGCAGGCACATTTGAAAAGATAAATATAATTTACCAAAGAAACTAAAGATTTTATGATCATTAGACCTTAACCAAGATACAACCATGTTAAGTTAATTTGTGAGAAACCCGATTCCAAACCCTGAAAACAAACACATTTCTTATTCTCTTCATACAATGAGAGTCCAGCATTACTTACAACATTCAAATACTTGATTTCCAAAAAATAGGAAATCATGTAAACTATGGCAGAGTCACTCACAAAATGGAATAAAGTTATTATAGGTGTTTATGATAAGTATTTGGTAACTTAAATTTTACATTGAAATGTCACATGGGCTGCCTGGGTGGCTCAGTGGGTTAAGCCTCTGCCTTCAGCTCAGGTCATGATCTCAGGGTCCTGGGATCCAGTCTCTCATCGGGCTCTCTGCTAGGCAGGGAGCCTGCTTCCTCCTGGCTCTCTCTCTCTCTCCCTCTCTGCCTACCTGTCATCGCTCTCTGTCAAATAGATAAAATATTTAAAAAAAAAGTCACATGAAAAATGCACAATACATTATGCAGTTTTAGCTCCCAGTAATGGCATGGTAACTTATGTCACCTGTTAATAACATTTATAATCTATTCTTCCAAATCAGTGGAGTGCAACCAAAGTCCAATGGGCACTGGAGGGAATGAGACTCTTGGGAGTAGGAAACCATGTAAAGTGAGATGCACTTTTTCAAGGTCTTTCTGAAGGCATACCCCAGTCACTGCTGCACAAAGAAGACAGACCTCACGATGGGTTCAGAAGTTGGAAATAAGGGCAGGTGTATCAGCTGAAAATTGAAGAAGAAAATTATAGAAAGGAGGGAGTCCAAAATCTGCAAGTGCACTCCCCTCAAATCTCGTTGACTGCTGAACTGCACAAGTACAGGGGAAATACAAGGAGCCTAGCAAAGGGAAAATGGAAATCAGAAGGAGCTATGTAGAGTTTTCAAGAATGTCAGCCCAGGAAGCTTGAAGTTTAACTCTGTAAATTAAAGGGGCTGAATAAACATTTCAGACTTTCCACTAAAAACCTGTATGAACCATATGTTAAGAGTAAGGATCATATCCCAGGAATCAGAAATGTTCCCTAGTACACAACTGAAATAGATCTGCCCTAATAACAAAGTATAAAACTAAGGCTCAACATGAACAATACAACAAGCTAATAATTTACTGCCTGCTAGAGCCAAGGTCAACACTCTTCAGAAGAAGAAATAAGAATCCAGCACCTCTACAATGTATCACCCACAACATCTACTATACAATAAAAAATTACTATAGAGGAAGAAGCACAAAAATGTGATTCGCAGTCAGGAGAAAACAGTCAAAAGAAAGAGATCCACAAATGAACCAGATATTCAATCAGGTGATAAAAACTTTAAAAAACGACTATGACAAATATGCTGAAGAAGAAAAAAAATATCCTCTTTTTCTACAGGAAAAGAAGATAGATATAATGGGTGGCGAGCTACAAGAGAGATTTGAAAACTCTCAACAACAAAAGGCAACAAATGGGATTCCTAGAAGGAAAAATGCAACATCTAAAATAAAAAACCTACTGAACAGAATTAACAGCAGTTCAAACAATGGAATGAAATTATTTGTTCAATAGTTATATCCAAGTTAAATATCTTCATCAATCCAAGCTAAAAATATCTTATAGAAAAACTAAAACTGTAATAGAGTCCAAAAAAACTGTGGGACAATATCAAATGGTCTTACATACTTGTAATTGGAATGCCATACAGAAAAGATGGGGACAGACTGGGGGAGGGAAGGAAATATCCAAGTGATAGTCACCGAAAATTCTCCAATTTTCTAAACATGAACTAAGAGATCCAAATTAGCAAACTACAAACAGGAAAAAATCCAGAGAAACCCATAACTAGGCACATTAGAGTAAAATATTTCAAAAGAAAGATAAAGAAAAACTTTATGAGCTACCAAATATGGGGAGACATATTATAGACAAGTGAAACATATAAAATGACTACAGGTTTCTCATAAACAACAATGCAAACCATAAGACAACAGAACATCAATAAAATGCCAAAAGAAAAAAATGACAACCTAGAATTCCATAACCAATAAAAATATCATTCACAAATGAAAGTCAAAGGAAGACATCTTCAGACCAAAAAAAAAAAAAAAAATCTAAGAAAATACACTAATAGCAGACCTACACTATTAAGAAATGTTAAAAGTTATTCAAGAGAAAGGAAAATGACATCAGACCTATAAAAAGAAATGAAAACAGCCAGAAAAGTAGAAATGTGGATAATTGTAAGAGAACTTTTTTGTTAGTTTTAATTTCTTGAAAATATTATTGTTTAAAACAACAACAACAACAATGTATCACAGAGTTTGTAATCACAGAGTAGAATGTATGACAGTGACCGCATAACAGATGGGAGAGGGAATGGAGAGATACTGTTGTGAGGTTTCTATATTATACATGGAACATTATAATATTGTTTGAAGATATGTGTGATAAAGTAAAGCCTACACCAATTACTATTTTAAAGAAATAAAAGGCCAAAGAGATACAGACAGTAAGTCAATAGTAAAGATGAAATGCAATCATAAAAATAATCCAAAAGGCATAGAAGAAAGAAAAATGAAAGAACAAATGTGACAAAGAAAATAGCAGCAAACTGGCAGACTTAAACCTAGCCAAGTCTATAATTAAATTAAATGTGAATGGTTTAAACCAGTGATATCCAACAGAACTTCCTATGATGGTAGAAGTGTTTTATATCTGAGCTGTGCAACAGGAACCCACCAGCCAGCCACATGCAGATACTGAGCACTTCAAATGTGACTAATGCAACTGAGGAATTGATTTCTACATTTTATTAAACTGATTTAAATTTAAATAGCCACACATGGCTAGTGGCTACCACGCTGGACAATGAGTGTCTAAACATTTCAGGTTAAAAGGAAATAATCAGACTGGATAAAAGAGTAAAACAACTCTATGACAATCTGGTTCTAAAATCTATATGGAAATGTAGGCAATTAGTAACAACTACAACAATTATGCAAAAGAACAAAGTTAAAGGACTTAACTACCTTAACATGAAGGTACAATCACCAGGAAGTATGATATTGTGACAATCTAATTATTTATCTATTTGTATGTTTCATCAAAATTAAAAACTTGTGGGGTGCCTGGGTGGCTCAGTGGGTTAAGCCTCTGCCTTAGGCTCAGGTCATGATCCCAGGGTCCTGGATCTAACCAAGCATCGGGCTCTCTGCTCAGCAGGGGGCCTGCTTCCCCCTCCCCTTCTGCCTGCCTCTCTGTCTACTTGTGACCTCTCTTTCTCTGTCAAATAAATAAATAAAATCTTTTAAAAAATTAAAATTAAAAAATTTTTTAAAAAATTTAAAATTTGTGATCAGCAAGGAATATGTAAATCAAAGACTGAAAGAAAATATTATATACTTGGCATATATACATGACAAAGCACTTATATTCAAATATCTGAAGAATTCAAATAATTTAATAACAATCCACTTTTTAGAAAATGGGTAAAGACTCAAATAGAATTTCACAAAGACAGCCAAGCAAATGAAGGACTGGTCACAGTGCCGGTTATCACTGAACACTCTCCAAAATGGCTAAATTTGAAAGCCTGATAATATCAAGTATTAGATATTATGAAGTGGAACTCTGATAAATTTGCTGGTGTGAAAGCAAAATGGTACAGGCACTTTGGATTAACAGGTGGGCAGTTTCTTATAAAGTTAAAACATACTACTATACAACCAAAAAACTCCACCTGTAGGTACCCAAGGTAAATAAAAATACACATGAATGTTCTTGGCAGCTTTAGTCCTAATAGTCAAAAACCAGAAAGAACCCAATACCCAACAATGGGTGAACAGAGAAATAAAATGTAGTATATCCATACAATGGAATACTAAACTACTGATATATGCCACAATATGCCTAAGTCTCAAAAATTAAGTGATTTATTTACTGTGATTTGACTAAAAAATTAAAGTATATTTTTTCATATTCTCATATCTATGAATATGGATAAAAATCTTTCAAAGGGTAACGACAGACTATGGAGAGTGGTTACTACTGGAGAATGCACTTGGAAGTTGAGGGAGTGGTCTGGGAGTACAGGTGAGAAAGATTCACTTTTTACACTGTACAGTGGATAAAATTCTAACATGGACCCCATGTCAGATGGCCTCTTCTATTT
This sequence comes from Mustela nivalis, assembly GCF_964662115.1. NCBI lineage: Eukaryota > Metazoa > Chordata > Mammalia > Carnivora > Mustelidae > Mustela > Mustela nivalis. The sequence goes on from NC_139027.1 coordinate 88,426,127, forward strand.
TTTCCGATCAATCACTAATCTACATGATGTTATGAAGGGATTTTGTAGGTATAATTAAGGTCACAAATCAGTTAACCTGAGAAAGGGAGATTACCCTGGGTGGGGCTGACATAATCAGGTGAGCCCTTAAAAACGACCAGGAGCTTCCAGGTGAAAGAGATTTGAAACCTTAAGGGGATTTGATAGTTGGGTTCTCCCCTCTTGTATGGATGACAGAGAACTATATGGCAAGGACATAAGCTAGTAACAACCAGCCAGCAAGAAACTGAATTCTGCCAACAGCCTGAAAGAATTTGGAAGGGGAGCCTCAGATAAGAATCCAACCAGCCAACATCCTGAGTGAGACTCTGGGCAGAGAAGAGAAGCCAGTTGTGCTGGCCTGGCTTTCTAACCTACAAAACAATGAGCTAATAGATAGGTGTTTTTTAAAGATGCTAAATTCATAGCAATTTGTTATGGGGCAACAGAAAACTAGTATACTATATTCTCTTTTCTACCCTTTGATTTCCTTTTAGTAGTCACGTTTGTTGAGAGAGAAGAAACACTATGCTTCCTAGTCATGAAAGTGTTCAAGAAGATTAGAGTAATACTTGTTAGAGTTTTTACGTGATAAACACACACTTACCAGATAAAAGTTAAATTAAATGACCTACAGAATTCCTTCCTGTTCTTAAGTTGTAAGATTTTAGGGTCATGGTAACAGAAGCTTTCCAAAAAAATGTGGTGGTAGTCACCATAATTCAGTGAAGAGGGGCCAGAGAAAATGAAGATTAAGCAATGACCACTCAGTGGATTAGTCACTAAAGTATTACTAGTGACTGTGACAGTAGTTTCAGCAGAGCAATGTGTCAGAAAGCAGATAAAGAATAATTCCAAAGGTCTGCCAGGTGATAAAGATGGGGCAGATTATTATTACCAAACCATTAAAAAGAACAATAGTTTTGCAGTCAAGCTACAATTTATCAAAACTGTTGGGCCTTTGGGGCGCCTGGGTGGCTCAGTGGGTTAAGCCTCTGCCTTCAGCTGAGGTCATGATCTCAGGGTCCTGGGATCGAGTCCAGCATCGGGCTCTCTGCTCAGCAGGAAGTCTGCTTCCCACTCTCTCTCTGCCTGCCTCCCTGCCTACTTGTGATCTCTCTGTCAAATAAATAAATAAAATCTTAAAACACACACACACACACAAAACTGTGGGGCCTTTAGCATGTGTGAAGGAAGAGGGGAAAACAAGAAGAGGCTTAATGGGCACAGAACTAAAAAAATAATTAAATCTTACTGAATTATCCAAGCTTGTATTTGTAATTTTCATTTTTTTAAAAGATTTTATTTATTTATTTGACAGAGAGGGTGAGACAGCACAAGCAGGGGGAATAGCAGAAGAAGAAAAAGAAGCAGGCTCTCCAGTGAGCAGGGAGCCCAATGCAGGGGATCACAATCAGAGCCAAAGGCAGATGCTTAATCTGTTTTTGCAATTTTCTGTTTAAAGAATCATCAACTCACCTTTCACCAAGTTAAATTTATCTCTCTTTTTAAATATAAATTTTAATATGAATTACCAAAACATACCCCTCCTATGCGGGCACACTTAGAAGAACCTTTAAGGGCTGATCTGGCACTCAGGCAAGCCATCTGACAGGGCCATCCAGTGAATTCCTACGTTCTATTATTAAAGGAGTTCTCTCCAAACACCAAGTTCTGCAAGAATGCCCTATTAAAGCAGTGCTAGTCTTCTTACTGAATGCTGTGGAAGAAGCCAGAGTTTTAATTTGCTTCATGTCCCTTAGGAAAGAGACACTGAAAACATTCAACAATTATTTAAACTGATTTTTAATTTCAATCAATATAGAAGTTAATTTATATTCAAGGTACAAACAAAAGTCTGTCAGGTCTCTGAGTAGTTATTTTGAAAACCTAGAGGCATGTAGAGTACAGTATGGATCTATTTAAAAGGTATACTCACTTTCTGTTCATCTTCAGATACTTGTGAGGACAGACAGGTTGTTTTTGTTGGCATGTGAGACTGAAAGAGCTGAAAAAGAAAAAAAATTAAAACAGATATTAGTTGATAAAACCTTGTATCTAAATAATATATCTATGTTAAGAAGGAATTGTAATATTATCATTATTAAGTTTTTACTTGCAATCTATACAACTGACTCATACTTAAAACCATGATTTTCTTACTGCGTAAATACATGCAAAAGTAAATAATATATAATATTCAACATATACATCAACATACTTACCCAAACATGCAAAATACTGTAAAAGAGTAAATTTCCATTTATAACCAGGAAGACAAAGAACATTACTTTTATTTAAAAGACTTAATAGTGGGGCACCTGTGTGGCTCAGTTGGTTAAGCCTCTGCCTTCAGCTCAGGTCATGATCCCAGGACTCTGGGCCCCACATCGGGCTCTCAGCTCAGCAGTGGGCCTGCTCCCCTCCCCACCCCCGTCTGTCTCTCTGCCTACTTGTGATCTCTCTCCCTGTGAAATAAATAAATAAAATCTTAAAAAAAAAAAAAGATTAATAGTGGAACAAGAAAATAACCTGGATAGCCAAGAAAATGTTGGGGCGGGGGTCAGGGGATACTGAAGCTGGAGTCATCACAGTTCCAGATTTCAAGCTGTATTACAAAGCTATAATCATCACGACAGTATGGTTCTGGCATAAAAACAGACACACGGATCAGTGGAACAGAATAGAGAACCCAGAAATGGACCCTCAACTCTGTGGTGAACTAATCTTCGACAAGGCAGTAAAGAATATCCAAACGGTCTTGGGAAAACTGGACCATGACACACAAAAGAATGAAACTGGACCACTTTCTTACAGCATACACAAAAATAAACTCAAAGTGAGTAAGAACCTAATTGTGAGGGGAGAGGGGAGAAAAGATGGCGGGGAAGTAGGAGGAGGTGCCATTTCAACCTGTACCCTAAAGTGAGCTGATTACCTACCAAAGATGTCTGATCACCCATGAAATCAGCCTGAGATTAGAATTATACACTTCTGGATCTCTATGGGGGCAGAAGACGCCAGTGGGCAGGTAAAGCGCAGTGGGAACATCGGACTGACATTGGAAGATAAACAAAAGGGGGAGGGAGCCAACAGAAGCCACCCGTTGGAAAATAATACCCCAATACGAGAGTGCTCTGTGATTGGGACCAGCATTAACTTCGAGTATGGTTGAAAGCACTCAAAAAGAGCAAAGAATCGTTGGGGGAAAATTGTGGGTATCGAGACAGTTAGGTACAGGGGCTTAAGTCCCCCCAACCCAGGAAAGTCACTGCTGGCACTGAGCCAGAGAGAGTGTGGTGAAGAAGCCAGGTCTTCGTCCCTGAGCCACCATCACGCCTGAGAGCACCAGGGTGGCAGCACCGGTGAGGGTGAGAGAGCCTCAGCAGTGAGCAGAAACACAGCCCTTTGCACTTTCCACTCGCAAGCCACACAACCAGAGTCTGAGTTGGGCCCCACACCCTACCCTGAGAGGTGTGTGCAGATGCCAGCCTGCACAACCACAGTCTTTTCCCACTCTCCATGTGCGTGCCCTGTGACCAGAGTCTGAGTTGCGCCCCACAGCCTCCCCTGAGAGAGGTACATGCAGGTGCCGCCCGCACTCTCTCCGTCTTGGAGAGTCTGAGCACTCCCAGCTCTCAGTGTGCTCTCTCTGCTTGGGAGAGCAGAGCCCTGCCAAGACAGCCGCGGTTAGTATTTCTCGTGGTTTTAGGTACAAGCAAAAGTTCCTGTGACCCCAGAGACCATGAATGGGAACGTGATCTGCTAACGGCAGATGGGTAATTTATGTGCTCTGGAACACCCAGAGGAGAACAAACTGAGGCTTCTCTCTGAGAAGGAGGTCTGGGTACTGTTTGCTTTCCTCTAAACCTCCAAAAACCATCAAAAGCTGCCAAAGGGAGAGAAAACAAATGAACAAACCAACAAAAAAACCTCCAGAGAACAAAAGCCTGGAAAAGTGGTTTCCTCAGAGCCCACCCCCTTGATGGGGGCAGGATGACATAACTCCAGCAAGATTCTCTGAAAAACCACACAGCAGGCCCCTCCCCCAAAAAGCCAACCAAAAAAAAAAAAAAAAAAAAAAAGAGGACAACCACCACTAACCTATTTATCATCACAGTGAGATGTCCACAACATCAAATTCCATAATAACCTTTTCAGCTGAACTTTTTGATACATATACCTGTGTTTTTCTTTTTACTTTTCTATTTTTTAATTTAATTTTATTTATTTATTTTTTTAAATATTCATATAGACTTAAGCTCTTTCCCCAATCAATGCTACCCCTATAGGTAAACCAGTTTCTAATCTCTCTTTATCTTAGGAAAGTTGAGTCCTTTAACAAAGATACCAAAATACATCCAGGAAGAATCAAAATAACCTTCCTCGCCCACACTGAGAATTTATAACCACTCTCCCATCTTTTCTTCTGCCAGTGTTTCTATGTATTTGCTTTTATCCTGGTAGTATATAAATCTTATACTTGGGGTTGTTTTTCATGAGCTTCTTTTTTTGTTGTTGTTTTTTTTCTCTTGTCATCTACTTTTGTCAGTCTTTTTGTTTGTCTGTTTTGTTTCTATAATTCATAAATCTTACCTTGGGGCCCATTTCGGCCGGGAAGTCTCTTTTATTTTATCTTTCTTTTTTTCCCTGTCTCTCTCTCCTTTTCTTTTCTTTTTTCTTCCTTTTGGGTGGGGACTCTAGATTTCTCAGAAGCGTTCCAGGGTGCACCTTGCCTGCACCACGGTCAATACATTCAGCTACACATCCATTCAGCCATCTCTCACCAAAATGACTAGAACGAAGAATGCCCAACAGAAAAAAAGTTCAGAGACTGGTCCTTCTGCAACAGAGCTATTAGATATGGACATAGACAGTATGTCGGATTCAGGCTAACAAATATCCAGGCAATAGCTAGGCTGGAGAAAGCCTTTGATGACAAAATGGAATTGATTAGGGCAGAACTGATAGCCACCAGGGATGATGTTCACAATGTTCTCAATGAGTTCCAATCTAATCTAAATTCTCTAAAAGCCAGGGTAACTGAGTCGGAAGATAGAATTGTGAACTGGAGGACAAACATATAGAGAAAAAGGATCGAAGCCTGGAATAAACAACTTAGAAGCCATGAAAACAGAATTAGGGAAATAAATGACGCCATGAAACGTTCCAATGTCAGAATTATTGGAATCCCTGAGGGGGAGGAGAAAGAAAGAACACTAGAAGATACGGTGGAACAAATTCTCCATGGAAATTTTCCCAATCTCGCATTCATGTACTAGAGGTGGAACGGTCTGCCCCCAAGACCAAGGAATCTAGAAAGACCTCAAGACACCTGATAGTGAAAATGATGAATCATAATTGTAGACAGGAGGGGCGCCTGGGTGGCTCAGTGGGTTAAAAGCCTCTGCCTTTGGCTCGGGTCATGATCACAGGGTCCTGGGATCAAGCCCCGCATCGGGCTTTCTGCTAGGCAGGGGGCCTGCTTCCTCCTCTCTCTCTCTGCCTGCCTCTCTGCCTACCTGTGATCTGTATCTGTCAAATAAATAAAATCATAATAAATAAATAAATAAAAACCACTTATCTTTATAAAAAAAAAATTGTAGACAGGAGCTTTTGAAAGCAGTGAGGGAAAAGAAATTCCTTAGGTACAGAGGAAAACCCATCAGAGTAACATCAGACCTGTCAGGAGAAACCTGGCAAGCCAGAAAGGGCTGGCAAGACGTATTCAGGGCACTAAATGAGAAGAACATGCAGCCAAGAATACCTTAAAATCCAGCAAGACTGACATTCAAAATGGATGGAGAGATAAAGAGCTTCCAAGACCGGCAAGGTTTAAAAGAGTATGTGACCACCAAACCAACACTGCAGGAAATATTAAGGGAGGTTCTATAAAAGAGGAAAACTCCTCAGAATATTATTAAACAGAAATATATGGAGACAATCTACAGAAACAAAGACTTCACAGATAACATGATGTCAATAAAAACATTATCTCTCAATAATCACACTCAATGTGAATGGCCTAAATGCGCCCATAAAACGACAAAGGGTTGCAGATTGGATAAAACGACAGGACCCATCCATTTATTGTCTACAAGAGACCCATTTCGAACCTAAGGATACGCCCAGACTGGAAGTGAAGGGATGGAGAAGCATCTTTGATGCCAATGGGCCTAGAAAGAAGGTTGGGGTAGCGATTCTCATATCAGACAAATTAGATTTTAAACTAAATACTGTAGTCAGAGATACAGAGGACACTACATCATTCTTAAAGGGACTATCCACCAAGAAGATCTAACAATTGTAAATATTTATAAACCCAATATGGGAGCAGCCAATTACATAAAAAAACTGTTAATCAAGATGAAGAGTCATATTGATATGAATACAGTAAAATAGTAGGAGATCTTACATGCCACTCTCAGTAATAGATCATCAAGCAGTAAATCAATAAAATTGAACCAGATGGACCTCATAGATATGTACAGAACATTCCACCCTAAAACAACAGAATACTCATTATTCTCGAGTGCACATGGAACCTTCTCGAGAACAGACCACCTACTGAGTCACAAATCAGGGCTCAACTGATACCAAAAGATTTGAGATTATTCCCTGCATATTCTCAGATTGCAATGCTTTGAAACTGGAGCTCAATTACAAGGAAATGTTTGGAAGGAACTCAAACACCTGGAAGCTAAAGACCACCTTGCTTAAGAATGCTTGGATCAGAGGGAGGAGTCAAGATGGCGGAGAAGTAGCAGGCTGAGACTACTTCAGCTAGCCGGAGATCAGCTAGATAGCTTATCTAAAGATTGCAAACACCTGAAAATCCATTGGCAGATCGAAGAGAAGAAGAACAGCAATTCTGGAAACAGAAAAACAACAACCACTTTCTGAAAGGTAGGACCGGCAGAGAAGTGAATCCAAAGCGAAGAGAAGATAGACCCCGGGGGGAGGGGCCGGCTTCCGGCAAGCAGCGGAGCAACGGCGCACAAAATCAGGACTTTTAAAAGTCTGTTCCGCTGAGGGACATCGTTCCAGAGGTTAAACCGGAGCGAAGCCCACGCGGGGTTAGCGTGGCCTCAGGTCCCACAGGGTCACAGAAGGATCGGGGGTGTCTGAGTGTCGCAGAGCTTGCGGGTATTGGAACGGGAAAGCCGGCTAGAGACAGAGCCGACAGTAAGCTCACAGCTCGGTGTTACCTTGAACCGGTCGCAGGCTCGGTGAGCTCGTAGCGCGGCCGGAGGTCAGGCAGAAGGGAGTAACTGGCGCTGTTCTCTGAGGGCGCACTGAGGAGTGGGGCCCTGGGCTCTCGGCTCCTCCGGGCCAGAGACCAGGAGGCCACCATTTGTATTCCCGTCCACCGGAACTCTACGGAAAGTGCTCAGGGAACAAAAGCTCCTGAAAGCAAACCCTAGTGGATTACTCACCCCGGCCCCTGCTAAGGGCGGTGCAATTCCACCTGGGGCAAAGACACTTGAGAATCACTACACCAGGCCCCTCCCCCAGAAGATCAACAAGAAATCCAGCCAAGACCAAGTTCACCTACCAAGGAGTGGGGTTTCAATACCAAGGAGAGCAGCAGAATTCCACAGGAGGAGAAAGCAAAGCACGGAACTCATGGCTTTTTCCCTGTGATTTTTTTTAGTCTTGCAGTTATTTAATTTTTTTCTTTTTCATTTTTTGTTTTTTTCTTTGCATTCGGATAAATTTTTTTTTAACTTTTACCTTTTTCTTTTTTAACGTTTTTTAACCAGTTTATCTAGTATATATCTTTTTTCTTTTTTATATTTTTCTTATTTGTTTTCTTTTTTTTTAATTCTTTTCTTTTTTCTTTCTTTCTTCCTTTTTGAACCTTTCTCCCCCCTCACGATTTGGGATCTCTTCTAATTTGGTTAAAGTATATTTTCCTGGGGTTGTTGCCACCCTTTTAGTATTTTCCTTGCTCCTTCATATACTCTTATCTGGACAAAATGACAAGACGGAAAAATTCAACACAAAAAAAAGAACAAGAGGCAGTACGAAGGCTAGGGACCTAATCAATACAGACATTGGTAATATGTCAGATCTAGAGTTCAGAATGACAATTCTCAAGGTTCTAGCCAGGCTCGAAAAAGGCATGGAAGATATTAGAGAAACCCTCTCGAGAGATATAAAAGCCCTTTCTGGAGAAATAAAAGAACTAAAATCTAACCAAGTTGAAATAAAAAAAGCTATTAATGAGGTGCAATCATAAATGGAGGCTCTCACTGCTAGGATAAATGAGGCAGAAGAAAGAATTAGTGATATAGAAGACCAAATGACAGAGAATAAAGAAGCTGAGCAAAAGAGGGACAAACAGCTACTGGACCACGAGGGGAGAATTTGAGAGATAAGTGACACCATAAGACGAAACAACATTAGAATAATTGGGATTCCAGAAGAAGAAGAAAGAGAGAGGGGAGCAGAAGGTATACTGGAGAGAATTATTGGGGAGAATTTCCCCAATATGGCAAAGGGAACGATAATCAAGATTCAGGAGGTTCAGAGAACGCCCCTCAAAATCAATAAGAATAGGCCCACACCCCGTCACCTAATAGTAAAATTTACAAGTCTCGGTGACGAAGAGAAAATCCTGAAAGCAGCCTGGGAAAAGAAGTCTGTAACATACAATGGTAAAAATATTAGATAGGCAGCTGACTTATCCACAGAGACCTGGCAGGCCAGAAAGAGCTGGCATGATATTTTCAGAGCACTAAACGAGAAAAACATGCAGCCAAGAATACTATATCCAGCTAGGCTATCATTGAAAATAGAAGGAGAGATTAAAAGCTTCCAGGACAAAAAAAAACTGAAAGAATTTGCAAACACCAAACCAGCTCTACAGGAAATACTGAAAGGGGTCCTCTAAGCAAAGGGAGAGCCTACAAGTGGTAGATCAGAAAGGAACAGAGACCATACACAGTAACAGTCACCTTACAGGCAATACAATGGCACTAAATTTTCATATCTCTCAATAGTTACCCTGAATGTTAATGGGCTAAATGCCCCTGTCAAAAGACACAGGGTATCAGAATGGATAAAAACACAAAACCCATCTATATGTTGCCTCCAAGAAACTCATTTTAAGCCCGAAGACACCTCCAGATTTAAAGTGAGGGGGTGGAAAAGAATTTACCATGCTAATGGACATCAGAAGAAAGCAGGAGTGGCAATCCTTATATCAGATCAATTAGATTTTAAGCCAAAGACTATAATAAGAGATGAGGAAGGACACTATATCATACTCAAAGGGTCTGTCCAACAAGAAGATCTAACAATTTTAAATATCTATGCCCCCAACGTGGGAGCAGCCAACTATATAAACCAAATAATAACAAAATCAATGAAACACATCAACAATAATACAATAATAGTAGGGGACTTTAACACTCCCCTCACTGAAATGGACAGATCATCCAAGCAAAGGATCAACAAGGAAATAAAGGCCTTAAAGGACACACTGGACCAGATGAACATCACAGATATATTCAGAACATTTCATCCCAAAGCAACAGAATACACATTCTTCTCTAGTGCACATGGAACATTCTCCAGAATAGATCACATCCTTGGTCCTGAATCAGGACTCAACCGGTATCAAAAGATTGGGATCATTCCCTGCATATTTCCAGACCACAATGCTCTGAAGCTAGAACTCAAACACAAGAGGAAGTTTGGAAAGAAGCCAAATACAAGGAGACTAAACAGCATCCCTCTAAAGAATGAATGGGTCAACCAGGAAATTAAAGAAGAATTGAAAAAAATAAGCAAACAAATGATAATGAAAATACAACGGTTCAAAATCTGTGGGACACAACAAGGCAGTCCTGAGAGGAAAATATATAGCGGTACAAGCCTTTCTCAAGAAACAAGAAAGGTCTCAGGTACGCAACCTAACCCTACACCTAAAGAAGCTGGAGAAAGAACAAGAAAGAATCCCTAAGCTCAGCAGGAGAAGAGAAATCATAAAGATCAGAGCAGAAATCAATGAAATAGAAACCAAAAAAACAATAGAACATATCAACGAAACTAGGAGCTGGTTCTTTGAAAGAATTAATAAAATTGATAAACCCCTGGCCAGACTTATCAAACAGAAAAGAGAAAGAACCCAAATAAATAAAATCATGAACGAAAGAGGAGAGATCACAACTAACAACAAAGAAATACAAACTATTATAAAAACATACTATGAGCAACTCTACGCCAATAAATTTGACAATCTGGAAGAAATAGATGCATTCCTAGAAACATATAAACTACCACAACGGAACCAGGAAGAAATAGAAAGCCTGAACAGACCCATAACCAGTAAGGAGATTGAAACAGTCATTAAAAATCTCCAAACAAACAAAAGCCCAGGGCCAGATGGCTTCCCGGGGGAATTCTACCAAACATTTAAAGAAGAACTAATTCCTATTCTCCTGAAACTGTTCCAAAAAATAGAAATGGAAGGAAAACTTCCAAACTCATTTTATGAGGCCAGCATCACCTTGATCCCAAAACCAGACAAGGATCCCATCAAAAAAGAGAGCTACAGACCAATATCCTTGATGAACACAGATGCGAAAATACTCAACAAAATACTAGCCAATAGGATTCAACAGTACATTCAAAGGATTATTCACCACGACCAAGTGGGATTTATTCCAGGGCTGCAAGGTTGGTTCAACATCCGCAAATCAGTCAATGTGATCCAACACATCAATAAAAGAAAGAACAAGAACCATGATACTCTCAATAGATGCTGAAAAAGCATTTGACAAAGTACAGCATCCCTTCCTGATCAAAACTCTTCAAACTGTAGGGATAGAGGGCACATACCTCAATATCATCAAAGCCATCTATGAAAAACCCACCGCAAATATCATTCTCAATGGAAAAAAACTGAAAATTTTCGCTAAGGTCAGAAACATGGCAGGGATGTCCATTATCACCACTGCTATTCAACATAGTACTAGTGGTCCTAGCCTCAGCAATCAGACAACAAAAGGAAATTAAAGGCATCCAAATCGGCAAAGAAGAAGTCAAATTATCACTCTTCACAGATGATATGATACTATATGTGGAAAACACAAAAGACTCCAACCAAAACTGCTAGAACTTATACAGGAATTCAGTAAAGTGTCAGGATATATAATCAATGCACAGAAATCAGTTGCATTTCTCTACACCAACAGCAAGACAGAAGAAAGAGAAATTAAGGAGTCCATCCCATTTACAATTGCACCCAAAACCATAAGATATCTAGGAATAAACCTAACCAAAGAGGCACACAATCTATACTCAGAAAACTATAAAGTACTCATGAAAGAAATTGAGGAAGACACAAAGAAATGGAAAAATGTTCCATGCTCCTGGATTGGAAGAATAAATATTGTGAAAATGTCTATGCTACCTAAAGCAATCTACACATTTAATGCAATTCCTATCAAAGTACCATCCATCTTTTTCAAAAAAATGGAACAAATAATTCTAAAATTTATATGGAACCAGAAAAGACCTCGAATAGCCAAAGGGATATTGAAAAAGAAAGCCAACGTTGGTGGCATCACAATTCCGGACTTCAAGTTCTATTACAAAGCTTTCATCATCAAGACAGCATGGTACTGGCACAAAAACAGACACATAGATCAATGGAACAGAATAGAGAGCCCAGAAATAGACCCTCAACTCTACAGTCAACTAATCGTCAACAAAGCAGGAAAGAATGTCCAATGGAAAAAAGACAGCCTCTTCAATAAATGGTGTTGGGAAAATGGACAGCCACATGCAGAAAAATGAAATCGGACCATTTCCTTACACCACACACGAAAATAGACTCAAAATGGATGAAGGACCTCAATATGCGAAAGGAATCCATCAAAACCTTGAGGAGAACACAAGCAGCAACCTCTTCGACCTCAGCCGCAGCAACATCTTCCTAGGAACATCGCCAAATGCAAGGGAAGCAAGGGCAAAAATGAACTATTGGGATTTTATCAAGTTCAAAAGCTTTTGCACAGCAAAGGAAACAGTTAACAAAATCAAAAGACAACTGACAGAATGGGAGAAGATATTTGCAAACGACATATCAGATAAAGGACTAGTGTCCAAAATCTATAAAGAACTTAGCAAACTCAACACCCAAAGAACAAATAATCCAATCAAGAAATGGGCAGAGGACATGAACAGCCATTTCTGCAAAGAAGACATCCAGATGGCCAACAGACACATGAAAAAGTGCTCCATATCACTCGGCATATCACAGGGAAATACAAATCAAAACCACAATGAGATATCACCTCACACCGGTCAGAATGGCTAAAATCAACAAGTCAGGAAATGACAGATGCTGGCGAGGATGCGGAGAAAGGGGAACCCTCCTACACTGTTGGTGGGAATGCAAGCTGGTGCAACTGCTCTGGAAAACAGCATGGAGGTTCCTCAAAATGTTGAAAATAGAACTGCCCTATGACCCAGCAATTGCACTATTGGGTATTTACCCTAAAGATACAAACGTAGTGATCCAAAGGGGCACGTGCACCCGAATGTTTATAGCAGCAATGTCCACAATAGCCAAACTATGGAAAGAACCTAGATGTCCATCAATAGTGAATGGATCAAGAAGATGTGGTATATATACACAATGGAATACTATGCAGCCATCAAAAGAAATGAAATCTTGCCATTTGCGACAACATGGATGGAACTAGAGCGTATCATGCTTAGCGAAATAAGTCAAGCAGAGAAATCAACTATCATATGATCTCCCTGATATGAGGAAGTGGTGATGCAACATGGGGGCTTAAGTGGGTAGGAGAAGAATCAATGAAACAAGATGGGATTGGGAGGGAGACAAACCATAAGTGAATCTTAATCTCACAAAATAAACTGAGGGTTGCTGGGGGGAGGGGGTTTGGGAGAAGGGAGTGGGATTATGGACTTCGGGGAAGGGTATGTGCTTTGGTGAGTGCTGTGAAGTGTGTAAACCTGGTGATTCACAGACCTGTACCCCTGGGGATAAAAATATATGTTTATAAAAAATAAAAAATTAAAAAAAAAAAAAAAGAATGCTTGGATCAACCAGGAGCTCAAAGAAGAACTTATACAATTCATAGAAACCAATGAGAATGAAGACCCGTCGGTCCAAAACCTATGGGATGCAGCAAAGGCGGTCCTAAGGGGGAAATACATAGCCATCCAAGCCTCCCTCATAAAAATGGAAACATCCAGAATAGACCAGCTGTCTCTACGCCTTAAATAACTGGCGAATCAACAACAAATTAAGCCAACTCCACACACAAGAAGGGAAATAATCAAGATTAGAGCAGAGATCAATGAGACAGAAACTAGAGATACAGTAGAACGCATCAATGAAACTAGACCCTGGTTTTATGAAAGAATCAATAAGATCGATGAACCACTGACCAAACTAATCTAAAAGAAAAGAGAGAAGGCCCAAATTAATAAAATTATGAAAGAAAAGGTAGAGATCACAACTAACACCAAGGAAATAGAAACAATCATCAGAAGTTATTAAAAACAGTTAATGTCAAGAAGTTTAGCAACCTAGATGAAATGGATGCATTCTTGGAAAACTATATACTATAAACTTCCAAAACTGAACCAGGAAGAAAGTGACAACATGAATAGACTGATTCCAGTAACGAGACTGAAGCAGTGATCAAAATCCTCCCAAAAAAAAAGGACCTGAGAGATTCCCGGGAATTGTACCACACTTTCAAAGAAGAAATAACACCTATTCTCCTGAAGCTGTTTCAAAATACTGAAGCAGAAGGAAAACCTCCAGTCTTTTTATGAAGCCAACATTACCCTGATCTCCAAACCAGGGAAAGACCCCACCAAAAAGGAGAATTTCAGACCAGTATCGCTGATGAATAGGGATGCTAAGATTCCCAACAAGATCCTAGCTAATAGGATCCAACAGCACATTAAAAAGATTACCCACCATGACCACGTGGGATTCATCCCTGGGTTGCAAGGATGGTTCAACATTCGCAAATCAATCAATGTAATAGAATAAATCAGTAAAAGAATAGAGAAGAACCACATGGTCCTCTCAATTGATGTAGAAACAGCATTTGACAAAATCCAGCATCTGTTCCTGATTAAAATGCTTCAAAGTACAGGGATAGAGGGAACATTCCTGAACTTCATAAAATCTATCTATGAAAAACCCACAGCAAATATCATTCTCAATGGCAAAAAGCTCACAGCCTTCCCGTTGAGATCAGGAACACGACAAGGATGCCCACTCACACCACTCTTGTTCGACATAGTATTAAAAGTCCTAGCAACAGCAATCAGTCAACAAAGAAAAATAAAAGGTATCCAAATTGGCAATGAAGAAGTCAAAGTCTCTCTCTTCACAGATCACATGATACTTTATATGGAAAACCCAAAAGACTCCACCCCCAAACTACTAGAACTCATACAGCAATTCAGTAGTGTGGCAGGATACAAAGTCAATGTACAGAAATCAGTTGCTTTCTTACACACTAACGATGAAAATACAGAAAAGGAAATTAGAGAATTGATTCCATTTACCACAGCACCAAGAACTATAAGATACCTGGGAATAAACCTAACCAAAGAGGTAAAAGATCGAGGAACTACAGAACACTCATGAAAGAAATCGAAGACACAAAAAGATGGAAGTCCATTCCATGCTCTTGGATCAGAAGAATAAACATTGTTAAAATGTCTCTACTGCCTAGAGCAATCTATACTTTAATGCCATTCCGATTAAAATTCCACCAGTATTTTTCAAAGAGCTGGAGCAATAATCCTAAAATTTGTGGAACCAGAAGAGACCCCAAATTGCTAAGGAAATGTTGAAAAAGAAAAACAAAACTGGAGGCATCACGTTGCCTCATTTCAAGCTTTACTACAAAGCTGTGATCACCAAGACAGCATGGTACTGGCACAAAAACAGACACAGAGACCAGTGGAACAGAGTCGAGAGCCCACATATGGACCCTCAACTCCATGGTCAAATAATCTTCAACAAAGCAGTAAAGAATATACCGCGGAAAAAAGACAGTCTTTTCAACAAATGGTGCTGGGAAAATTGGACAGCTATATGTAGAAGAATGAAACTTGACCATTCTCTTACACCATACACAAAGATAAATTCGAAATGGATATAACATCTCAACGTGAGGCAAATAATCATGTCAAACAATGGGTAGAAGACATGAACAGACACTTCTCCAATGAAGACATACAAACAGCTAACAGACACATGAAAAAATGTTCATCATCACTAGCCATCAGGGAGATTCATATTAAAACCACATTGAGATACCACCTTACACCAGTTAGAATGGCCAAAATTAGCAAGACAGGAAACAACGTGTGTTGGAGGGGATGTGGAGAAAAGGGGAACCCTTTTACACTGTTGGTGGGAATGCAAGTTGGTGCAGCCACTTCGGAGAACTGTATGGAGATTCCTCAAGAAATTAAGAATAGAGCTTCTCTATGACCCTGCAATTGCACTCCTAGGTATTTATCCCGAAGATACAGATGTAGTGTAAAGAAGGGCCTTCTGTACCCCAGTGTTCATAGCAGCAATGGCCATGGTCGCCAAACTGTGGAAAGAACCATGATGCCCTTCAACGGAGGAACAGATAAGGAAGATGTGGTCCATATACACTATGGAGTATTAGGCCTCCATCAGAAAAGATGAATACCCAACTTTTGTAGCAACATGGACAGGACTGGAAGAGATTATGCTGAGGGAAATAAGTCAAGCAGAGAGAGTCACTTATCAAATGGTTTCACTTACTTGTGGAGGACATGGGGAGACGAAGAGAAGAGGGAGTTGAGGGAAACTGGAGGGGGAGATGAACCATGAGAGACTATGGACTCTGAAAAACAATCTGAGGGTTTTGAAGGGGTAGGGGTGGGACGCTGGGGGAGCCTGGTGGTGGGTATTATGGAGGGCACATATTACATCTAGCACTGGGTGTGGTGCATAGACAATGAATTCTATTACACTGAAAAAAAATTTTTTTTTAAAAATCCTATTAGATAACACTGGCAGCCACCTTTTTGACTTTAGCCACAGCAACTTCTTAGACTTGTCTTTCAAAGCAAGGGAAACAAAAGCAAAAATGAGCTATTGGGACTTCATTAAGATAAAAAGATTTTACACAGCAAAGGAAACTATTGACAAAACTAAAAGGCAACCTATGGAAGGGGAGAAGATACTTGCATCTGTCTTATCAGATAAAGGGGCTAGTATGCAAAATCCATAAAGAACTTACCGAACTCAAAACCCCCAAAACACCAAAAAATCCAGTGAAGAAATGGGCAGAAGATATAAACAGACATTTCTCCAAAGAAGACATACAAATGACCAACAGACACTTGAAAAAAATGATCCACATCACTCAACATCAAGAAAATATAAACCAAAACCACCTGACAGATGTGAAATACCATCTCACACCTGTCAGAATGGCTAAAATGAACAACTGAGAAAACCCCAGATATTGGCGAAGATACGGAGAAAGGCTAACCCTCTTACACCACTGGTAGGAATGCAAACTGGTATAGCCATTCTGGAACAGTATGGAGGTTACTCAAAATGCTACAAATAGAGCTACCCTAGGGGTGCCTGGGTGGCTCAATGGGTTAAAGCCTCTGCCTTCCGCTCAGGTCATGATCCCAGGGTCCTAGGATCGAGCCCCACATTGGGCTCTCTGCTCAGCAGGGAGCCTGCTTCTCTTCCTCTCTCTGCCTGCCTCTCTGCCTACTTGTGATCTATCTGTCAAATAAATAAATAAAATCTTAAAAAAAAAAATAGAGCTATCCTAAAACCCAGCAATTACACTTCTAGGTACTTATCCAAAGGATACAAATATAGTGATTCGAAGCGGAACATCCACCCCAATGTTTATACCACCAATGTCCACAACAGCTAAACTATGGAAAGAGCCCAGATGTCCACCGACAGATGAATGGATAAAGAATATATAAACACATCACATGTATATATATATAATACATTTATATATATATTTATATATGTGTGTGCGATGTGTTTATACACACACACATATATGGACATGGACAGAAACAGAGGGTATTAGGCTAAGTGAAATAAGTCAATCAGAGAAAGTCAATCATCGTATGATTTCCCTCATACGTGGAATTTAAGAAACAAAACAGAGGAGCATGAAGGAGGGAGGGAATAATAAAACAAGACACAATCAGAGAGAGAGACAAACCATAAGAGACTCTTAACCATAGTTAACAAACTGAGGGTTGATGGAAGGGAAGATGGGGTAACTGGCTGATGGTCCTTAAGAAGGACACTTGATGAAATGAGCACTGTTATAGGCAACTGATGAATCACTAAATTCTACCTCTGAAATTAATAATACACTGTATGTTAAATTGAATTTAAATTAAAAACTTTTAAAACTGAAAGACTTTACAGGATTAAAAAGGGAAAAAAAGCTATTTCACTAAAAAATATTCTAGGAGCCAAGAAGATACTCAAGATTGGTATATTCCACAGTAGCATGCCAGGGTAAATACAAATGTTAATGATCTAATTTCAGTATAGTTAGGAAAATAAGCATTTAAAAATCTGAACAAGTCCCTTAGCTATCCAATTAAAACAGAAATAATTATTATTTATAGGATTCCTGTCATATGCCAATCACTAAGTACATTTTTTTATTTAAGTACATTTCTTAGTTTCTGAGGTATACATATTCCATTCCCACAGCCTACATGAGAAAATTAGGATTCTGAAAGGTTCCATAACATACCCGAAATCACAAAAGCCAGTTAGCCACAGACATAGGTCTGACCTGCCTGTGAAGCTAATGTTCCTTCCACTACTGTCCCAATTTGTTTGGCTATAAACCAAACAAATGTTCACTATTTTCAACAGTGAGGAATGGGGGAAGAAAAGTACAAGAGAAGTGGGAATTTCAAAGCAATGCTGCCCCAATAATTGCTATTGTACTTTTGAGTGCAGCACAAGATACTAAGGAAATGTGGCATTTTTTAAAAAGTAGCACCATACGGATATAGTAAGAAAAATGTAAACAGTGCCAGTAAGGAAATAGTGCAAAGTAAGTTCCTCTTCTATCCTTAATTTACTAGGACCTCAACAGACCTATGTATCTTTCCAGAGAAAGACCGTGCATTTTATGAGTATATGTGAATAAGCAGGTGTCTTAATTTATTTAAAAAAAAAAAAAAAAAAAAAGGCAGTGGCCTATTGCTCTGCATTGTGGTATTTCTCCTTAATCTCTCATGGAGACCGTTTCACTGTTAGGCAGATCTACTTCACTCTTTCAGTAGTATAGTATTTTGTTTTATATGTAACAATATATGTGGATCTCTATCTTTATTTTATCTTTATTCCCTAGTCTTTAATTACAATAAATTATACTGTAATGAGCAGCTTTGACCACATGCATGATGAAAGGGAGAATCTTCCCACTGCAGCAAGAGAATAGTGGTTTTGGCACCTTGAAGTCCCCCCCAACACACACACACACACATTGGGATTATGAATGCAATCTCACAGATACACAGGTGTGTATCATGACTGGATTTTACAGAATGCTAACAATTTCCCTCTGTATATTCTGGGTAATATAAGCTATTGAAGCAAGCCTTGTAACTTAATTACTACATATACAGTGTTTCCAAATCCTGAGTACCTAACTGAACACATTGTTTCAACATGAAATGACTCTTGTCCTCTTGTCAGTTGGAAGATGTCCTTACATAAAGCACACAAAAGTTCTATGATGAATACTTAGGTACTGGCTGTATTTTCACAATTTAAAAAAGTGAAAAATACACAAGCACATCAAATTGGCTTATGGTTTTGTTTTTTAACTATGCATACTTCAACTTAGTCCCTCCAGCCAGCTCCTCTGTCCCTAGTCATTGTGTGCCATGTCGGCAGTAGCTCATGTCCCTCTCCCATGCCAGAACACAGAAGAGCAAAGAAGAGCAGTGGTAGTTATGGAGATGTGGAAAAAGAGATCATTAAAGGCCAAAGCAGTTTTCAGAGAAGACCATGATATTGCAATGAGTCAGGAAAAGTGGCAAGAAAGAAGGTGGCATTTAGGGTAGAAAAAAAAAATCCCTGAGTATCAGAAGGAGGTAGGATTTAGTATTTGGAGAAAGAAAACAGCGAATATAAGAGTTTCGTGGAAGGAAAAAAAAAACTTCATTGGTTTCCTATTGTAGTTACGAATAAGTTTATAAATGAGGTTGAGAAACTGATTACATACAACAGATAGGTATCTGACTGAGGAATTTTGAAGTGCCCATATCAAGAGTCTGACTTATTGGTAAAGGCAAAGAAGTGCCACAGAAAGTAACTGTTTGGGGCCCTGTTTAGAGCTTGCCTTAGACACACTCAGTGGGAGAGTAGAACAGTCCATGGCCAGTGGTACTTCCTGATGTCAAAAAATTATGATAAGAAAGCTGCACAGTTTTAACATAATGACTAGCATATTTTTGTTAAATACTTGCTGAGTAAGCCCTTTGGCTGAAAAGTAAAATGTGCTTAAAAAATGGGATGGGAGGTGCCTGGGTGGCTCAGTGGGTTAAGCCTCTGCCTTTGGCTCGGGTCATGATCCCAGAGTCCTGGGATCAAGTCCCGCATCGGGCTCTCTGCTCGGCAGGGAGCCTGCTCCCCCCTCCCTCTCTACCTACTTGTGATCTTTGTCTGTCAAATAAATAAATAAAATATTTTTTTTTAAATGGGATAGGTTTTGTACTAGTTTATCATTAAATTTTGACTAATAAAACCTCAATTATATTTCTGTCATTTATGGAAGTTCATTTCAAATCTGCTTTTGATTGTTCATTTCCTGTGTTTCTGAATACTTGCCCAAAAAAGTCTACTTAGTATCTCTGTAGATAAATGTTTTGATCAGGAAGTATGAATGAGTCACATAGAAGTATTAAAAATAGTTGTTTTTAATATTCCCACTGCCACTACCTGACTAGTCATATTTCCAAACCAAGTTTTAGAATAAAGTTTTTAACAAATTAACAAGACATTACTGAAGGCAAAATAACATGGGGACAAGAGCTGACCAAGTCCCTCTAGTGGCAAACGCTAAGCTAAAAAAAATTAGAAGCAGATTTCCAGTCTGCAATACCAATGATCACTTACTATGTGTAAATCACTGTGCTGGGTACTGGGGTCTCAGGAGGAATAAAACAGAGTCCTTGATCTTAAGAACTTACCTCAGAGAAACACAAAGCCATTGATCAATCTCATTCCAAGGAAGACTACAAATCACCACCTATACTTGATTACTCAGTTTGCTTTTCTATAGTTTTTACTTTATTTTAAATACATACACAGATCATACACAAACACATAAAAAATTTAGAACTATCTACATACTACCTACAAGGAAAAACAAAACAACATACAGCACCTTTAACTCCTGGCGAAGTCTAATACACTTTTTTTTTTTAATTTTTAATTTTTTATAAACATATATTTTTATCCCCAGGGGGACAGGTCTGTGAATCGCCAGGTTTACATACTTCACAGCACTCACCATAGCACATACCCTCCCCAATGTCCATAAACCGACACCCCTTCTCCCAACCTCCCTCCCCCCAGCAACCCTCAGTTTGTTTTGTGAGATTAAGAGTCACTTATGGTTTGTCTCCCTCCCAATCCCATCTTGTTTCATTTATTCTTCTCCACACTTTTTTTTTTTAAGTTGTAATATATAATGAATCATAGAAAAAGGGGCCATAACATTTTAGGGCAGCTGGAGGAAGAGATGGGCTCTCTACTTTCTTCAAAATTTCAGTTTGGGGAGTATGGGCAATACAACAGGGGTGGGTCTTGTTCTGGGGTCCTGTGGGAGACATACAATAGATGACCTTTTTCCTATCAGCCAATTACAGGGAAACATTTGGTGATTCTTTCACAATAGGACCTCAGATAACAAGTTTCCTTACTTGTAAACATTTTGAAACTAACTGCCCCTCTCTCTAGGTATAACAATGAACCTTACAGGAACAGAAATGTGACTTGGCTTTATCTTTGTCCTACATTTTTTTTTTCTTTATAAAATTAATCCAAGAAATAGAACCAAAGTTTTCAAACTCTTCCCTGGTGTTTCCTGGAGTTCTTCAGGAGAAACGAGGGTGCGGGGGTCTGGGGATGGAGTAAGAGAGAATGAAAAGCAGAGAGTGGTCAAAATAATTACCTGAGCCTATTTTATGGGTTTAAGATGACAGAGTTCTTTGACTTAAAATAATATTTTGCAAGATTCCACGAACTCATTATTTAAAATCATTTTATTAACTCTTCAGGTTAAGGAATCTTAAACTTAAAAGAGCGCCAATCTAAACTTTTCCTAAAAACAAGTAATAATAACGTTACTGACTCTAGAAGTGGATGCTAATTACAACCCAGCGGGGAAAAGAAAGAATTCAGATGAAACCAGTAAGACTGGAGAGCATAAGGCAAAGCAATACAGCAGCCCCGTGAGTGCATATCCCACCTGGATTTCCCCCAGGGCAGTCTCAGTTCAGGGCAGCTTGGGGTAGTCAAATTTCCATCAAAATATCATCTCAGTGGGGTGCCTGGGTGACTCAGTGGGTTAAAGCCTCTGCCTTGGCTCAGGTCATGATCCCAGGGTTCTGGGATCCAGCCCCACATCGGGCTCTCTGCTCTGCAGGGAGCCTGCTTCCCTTCCTCTCTCTGCCTGCCTCTCTGCCTAACTTGTGATCTCTGTCAAATAAATAAATAAAATCTTTAAAAAAATCTATCATATTAGTGTTACCATCATTTCCAACAAATATAAAAATTAGAGGATAACTACAAAGTCTAAATTTCAGCCTCAGAAGATCAAGACATGGAAATTCTTGAAATTCATGTAATAAAGAGTTAGGGGTATCAAGCTTAACAAAAGCTTACAGTAATTAGAAGGCCGCTTAAAATAATAAATACAATTTATTTTGAAATTACTTCTCTCCCTTTAATTAGAAATGGGAGTATTGGGGCGCCTGGGTGGCTCAGTGGGTTAAGCCGCTGCCTTCGGCTCAGGTCATGATCTCAGGGTCCTCGAGCCCCGCATCGGGCTCTCTGCTCAGCAGGGAGCCTGCTTCCTCCTCTTTCTCTGCCTGCCATTCTGCCTACTTGTGATCTCTGTCAAATAAATAAATAAAATCTTAAAAAAAAAAAAAAAAGAAATGGGAGTATTTTGTGTTTATTATAGGAAAAAAATACCATTCTTTATTGTGTCATTTTTTAATAACACTGCAATGAACATCCCTCCTGTGGTACACTACTTAGATTTCCCTTCTAGCAAGAACCTGCCCTTTGAGTACAAAGAATGCAGCTGGCTGACAGCCTCTAGCTATGGATGGAGCCTTCAGGATCTGCCTAGTACTCTGGAGACCAATCCTCCCTGGAAGACCCTAGCCCAGAACTGAGCACAGTGAGGGTGTCAAGACCTGGCCCCCTCTGTGCTAGATGGGCAGCCCTAACAGTCAAGAGAGCTTTCCACTGCTTTGGCCCAGACTCTGCCAGACCTGCATGGCATCTGAGGCTCTCTTCACCAGGTTCTAGCTTCCCAGCTTCTTTCCTTTCACAGCTGGCTGTCTGCAACTGCATCAGAGACTGAAGGCTCTTCCTTTCCAATCCCATTTCCTCCTTTCTGTTCTCCCCTCCCTACCTCCTATCCCCAATCTACCTCTTACACTCCTAAGTTCAGCATCTGCTTCTTGGAGGAGCCAATGGGTAACAGCTGTATAAGCATCAATCATTTTGTGCATTTGATAATTTCCTCATGATAAATTCCTAGAATATAATTATTGGTCAAAGGTACGAACATATTGCCTAAGTGCCCCTCAAAAAGGCTATACCTGGGGCACCTGGGTAGCTCAGTGGGTTAGAGCCTCTGACTTCAGCTCAGGTCATGATCCCAGGGTCCTGGGATCGAGCCCTGCACTGGGCTCTCTGCTCAGCAGGGACTCTTATTCTCCCTCTCTCTCTGCCTGCCTCTCTGCCCACTCATGATCTCTGTCAAATAAATAAATAAAATCTTAAAAAATAAAAAGGCTATACCTACTCACATTTCTAAAACTCGTATGTTCAAAAATATTACCAAAAATCAAAACTGGTATGTTCATTTCATTATTTAGTCAACAATACAGGGTATTAACACTTTTTAAGTGTTTGTCAATTTGACAGAACATTGACATCTTAATTTGATGTCCAGTATTCTCAACACTTTTTCAGCATATTTTCATAAATCATCAGTTCCATGTTTTGGGCCATTTGCCCATCAGGGTATCCGTTTTTTGCTCCTCTTATTAACAAAAGTCGTTGGATATAACCCTGTACTTGCAATATGTATTATAAATATCTTTTCCTGATCTGTCACTGACCTTTTCAATTTTCATAGAGCCCAATTTATCAATCCTTGCCTTTATGGTTTCTTCCCTAAACAAAAAGGTTAAAAAATCTTTTCACACCCTGAGGTTTAAATAAAATGCATCTAAATTTTTCCCAAGTTCTTTTAGGGTTTCATGTCTTACACATAAGTTTTTATTTAGGCTGTCTTAAAATTACTTTCTAGCACTGTGTGAGTCAAGGCAATCTGACTTTTTCCCAACATCCTTAGCCTACTACTCCGTTAAGGGACATTCAAACATCCATAGTCTGTTTTAGGGAAACGAAACCCCAAGGGAAAAATTAGAATGTATGAATGGACTAGAGAAGCCAATCTGACACAGTGAGGAGAAATTACTGAAGGACTAGGGCTGCCTAGCCAGAGTAGAATGGCTGTCTAATAAGAGTGAAAGGATTTAGCTACTGCCCTCCCCAGGGCAGTAGTTGCGGGGAGGGGGGGGGGGGTTCAAACAGTGATACAGTCATCAACTGGTCAAACAGTAGACCAATTTCGGCACTAAGTGGGAAACAAAAATAATGATCTTCTAAGGTCTCTTTCAACTCGATTTTATGACTGTATACCTATGAGCAAGGATGTGATGTATTAGAGAATAAAGAATGAGTCATGGAAACTGCATGCTCAGACAAGGGGAAGTAAGGAAAGGCACAACAAAACTGCTAGTTGGTGAAAAGACTTCTTGAAACTAAATCTCAAGGCTTAATTAAATGAAAAGTAGACAGCTTGAATTCCTGAGAGAAGGAGTATGTTCCATGCAGACTAGGTGACAAAAAAGCCAATCAAATTTTAAAAGTCATTTATTTCACCCAGAAAAAGCAAGTGGGAAAAGGAAC
The DNA here is from genome assembly GCF_964662115.1 of Mustela nivalis. Taxonomy (NCBI): domain Eukaryota; kingdom Metazoa; phylum Chordata; class Mammalia; order Carnivora; family Mustelidae; genus Mustela; species Mustela nivalis. The sequence goes on from NC_139027.1 coordinate 88,450,440, forward strand.
TGAAGAAGGGGGAAGGCAAAAGAAACTCATTAAAAAGACTTAAAAGTGAAAAGGAATATCTGAAGAAAAAAAGAATACTGAGGAATCAGGTGAAAACAATCAATACACAACTGCTTTTTAATTGTTCCACAAATGCACACCATACTTACTAAAGGACTTCCATTTTCAGGACAGAAATACCCAGGCACTGAGGATCAAAAGTGAGTAAGTCAAATATCCTTGCAATTTCAATTTTAGTACAGTGAAAAAACAGTCTTTCAGTTTATGAACAGGACACAACGATAGCTCAGGGAATAAGGAAACCTGCATGGTCAGAGAAGATACTGACAAGATAAGGCTTGAGTAAAGACTTGAAGGAGAAATACAAATATTCCTAGCCAATGGGAAAAGAAAATAGAGGAACTGATATGCGCAAAATATGCAAGTATACTTGGAATGGATGGAAAACAGCAGTAAGCTCATTATCATTTAAGCCCAAGGAGGCTTAAGGTTAAGTGCAAGGAGGACAGAAAAGGTGAGCCTGGACAAAGCAAGGAGGGCAGGGGGCTGAACATCCACTGTGCCTTAAAGTGAAGGCCTGCCCACCTTCAAGTGTCTTGACCTAAGATAATCTGGTAGATGCTACTGTGAAATAGGAAAGAAAATGAGATAAATCAGCATATGTTTGATGCAATTTTGGAAACGCTGAGTTTAAGGTTCCCCTCTGGATCTCTTACAGAGTCTAATCACCCAAATCTTTAGTCAAGTATATAATTAATCTAGGGTAATTTTTTATGATTATTAAAAATACAGTGATAATTCTCCTTTCTAAGTTTCCACTGATTCTCTAAAACTGGAATTCATCCATATCGGTAATTCTTCTACATTTTAGAGCACTAAAAAACTTAGCCTAACTCATTTAGTCAGTCAGTCTTACTTTTTAGACTGAACATAGTTAATGCTATATTACTACTAGTAGGCTGCAGTTTAGGAGATAGTTTCCATTTTTGTAAGTCAGAAAAAGAAATGATTTTTAAAAAAGGAAAAAGTGGGGCAACCTGGGTGGCTCAGTGGGTTAAGCCTTTGCCTTCAGCTCGGGTCATAATCCCAGAGCCTGTTTCCCCCCAAACCCCTCTGCCTGCCTCTCTGCCTACTTGTGATCTCTCTCTCTGTCAAATGAATAAATAAATAAATCTTAAAAAAATAAAAAAATAATTTAAAAGAGGAAAAATTGCATCTGAAAGTCTATATTGAAATACTATGGGGAATATTATCACAACAACTGGAAGCAATAATTATGAAAATTAAGAGAAATGATATGATGTGAGATTAAATGACAAAATAAGAATTTAAGACTGCATTGACATCATGGTTATAACTTATTTACATATGAACAAGCATAAAGAGTTTGATTCTTAGAAGGAGGAGAATAAATACTATCTTTTTTTATTCATATCCATTAATATTATCACTTATATGAACTTAACAAAGACTGAAAGGAAAAAAGAAATAAGTATTTTTAAAATACCTATAAAAAGGCACTTATTCAACAGATACGTATGTGTATGAGTGACTACTACATTTCAGGAACTGTCCTAGGTACAGGAGAAGTATAACTTAACAAAACAGAAAAAACTCCAGGCCATCAGCAAGCTTCCATTCCAGTTAGGGGAAGACAGACATAAAGCATATGCTGTGATAATAGGTTCCATACTATAAGGGGTGTCCATTAATGACAGTAAGCCTTGAAACAACGCTCCCACAAATCCCCTGTGGGAAAAGTTTGGTCACATGTAAAATTGGTAAAATATTACTATACTCTGACTAAATTAACAAATACATAAGGAAGGCTTAATCCTTCCTAACCTAAGAAAAGCAATGGGCAGAACTCTCTAGGGAACTGTGAAACAAAACACAAGCAATAAATTTAAGTGAAAAATTTTATTATTCCTCTTTCATCTGTACTGACAAAGAGGAATATTATGCTGTGATGATGCTGTTCCCTCTGTAGGGCAATCCTTTTTCCCTGGGCCATACTCTCCTTTGGTACCATGGCCTCTCTAAGGTCCTACAGGATCTGACCACCATCTTTCTTTCTCTCCAGCTTCATCTTGTTCTTGATGCCCCCACTTTGGGCATGTTTTCAGACAGGCCAAAGCTGCACGCCACCACAGGAAGGCGCTTTGCAACTGTCACTCCATCTGCCTGGATACCCTTTCCATCCTTGGTCCCATACAAAAATTCCTCCTTTCAAGGAGCTTAGTGAAGAGGAGGCAGTTAAAAGAAGAAAGCAGAGTATGGTCAGCGTTAGGAAGGGAAGAGAGAGATGTGAACCAGAGCAGTCAAAGGGATAATGGGGAGAAGGAAAGATTTCCAACAAGGTGCAAACACAATTCAATGGAGAAAGGACAGTCTTTTTTTTTTTTTTTTTTTTTTTAAATGGTGCTGGAACAATTAGACTCCCATATGCAAAAAAAAAAAAAGGGGGGGGGGATGGAAGAAGAAGAAGATGGAGAAGAAAAAGGAACCTTGTAGAACCTTGTACAATATACAAAAATTAATTCAAAACAGACTGTAGATGTAAAACTTTATGGCCTTAGTTTAGGTTAGACAAAAACGTCTTAGGTACAATACCAAAAGTGTGATCCATAAAGAAAAAAATGATAAATTGAATCTAACAAATGAAAAAACTTCTGTTCTTCAAAACACACTATTAAGGGAATACAAACACATTACACATACTTTGATGACACATTTTTAAGTCATTTATCTCATAAAGGACATATATGAGAAATACATATATATTTAAAGCTTGTACAACTCAGTAATTATACAAGAACTTAATTTTGTAAGTGGGTAAAGTTTTGAACACACACTTCACCAAGAATATAGGGATGGCAAATAAGCATAAGACAAGATGCTCAACATCATCAGTTAATTAGGTAAAGCCAAATCACGAGCTATCACTATATACCTATCAAAATGACTTTTTAAAAAACTGACACCACCAGTAAAGATGCAGAGCAACATGTCATTACTGGTGGAATACACATTGGTACAAACATTTTGGAAAACAGTTTGACAGTTTCTTAAATTAAATAAACACCATTCCACTCAGCAATCTTACTCCTAGATATCAACCCAGATGAAATAAAAAATTATATTCACATAAAAACCTGTATGTGAATGTAACCAGTAACTTCATTTAAAACTATTAAAACTGGAAACAGCCCAAATGTTCCTCAAATGGAGAAAGAATGAACAAACTCAACTTTGACACATCCATACAATGGAATAATACTCAGCACTAAAAAGAAACATAAAACAGGGACCAATCTCAAAAGTATTATATTCAGTGAAAGAAGCCAGCTCAAAAGCTACAGCAATTCCATACATAGGATACTCTGGTAAACGCAAAACAATAAGGAGAGAAAACTAATCAGAGATTAGGAGGAAGACAACAAAACATAAAGGAATGGGGGTTAGATGGTTTTATACCTTTGATTGTGGTTGTGGATACATAACTGAATGTGTTCATCAAAACTCAAGGAACTTTGTATTAAAAAGGGTAAATTTTACTACACATATATTATACCTCAACAAAAAAAAAGTAATGAAGATATAACAATTTTCTAAGTAAATATAAGGAAGCAATACATGGGAAAGCAGTTGCTAACAAAAACTTAGAACATTTGAGGATAAACTAAGTAATTAAGACAACGTATCTGTAAGCAACAGAAAAAGTAAATACATCAAAATAAGCAAATGCAAAAGGCAATTAAAAATTTTCTCCAACTGTTCAAATTACAACTGAGCATTAGGTTCTTCTGGCTCTCAGAGTTATGTGGAAACTGTAAACTATATTTCTATTCTATACAACAGAATCTCTGTTACTAAATGACAAGCAGCCTATCTTCTCCCAAAACAGAGAGCCCTAGAAATGATCTCAATGGTCCATGTCACAGTAGAGAAGAGTTAACATGACATCAGTATAAATGTACAGCTTAAGAAGGCTGTTAGAATTAACTGCTTATAGTGGTAACAGATGCTAACTGCTGGAGCACAAAGTAACTGCCGAAGCCCTGTACGAGGAGGTACAACGACAACATGAACAAAACAAGATTTCTCTGGGAGCACCTGGGTGACTAAGTCGGTCAGGTCATGATCCTGGGGTCCTGGGATTGAGTCCTGCATCAGACTCCCTGATCAGCAGGAAATCTGTTTCTCCCTCTTGTCGCTCACCCCACTCCTGCTTGCTCTCACTCTCGCTCTCTCTCTGCCTCTCTCAAGTGAATAAATAAAACTTTAAAAAACAAACAAAAAGCAAGATTTCTCAACAAAATTTGAGAAAGTTAATGTTCATCCTCCCAAAATGGAGTAAGAGTACTTAGCTCCTAGGGTTAGGAAACAAATGTGGTAATACAACCAAAGTACTTGTCATAGTGAATGCGCTTTAGCATTTGGTGGCATTCAATCATGCTGGTGGATATACTCAAAGCAGCAAAGGAGAAATCCACATAAAAATATATCTAGAGGGACACCTGGCTGGCTCAATCGGTTAAGCGTCCAACTCTTGCTTTCCATGGTCTCAGTCATGGGATCCCAGCCTAAGCCCAGTTGGACTGTGTCAGCACAGAGACTGTCTGAGATTCTCTCTCTTCTCTCTGCCCCTCCTGTTCATGTTCTCTCTCCCTCTCGTAAACAAATAAATACATCTTTAGCCAAAAAATTTTAAAAGTATCTTGAATACTTTAACGTTTGCAAAGATCTTTAGAGGTTACTAGGCCACTAAAAGAAATAAAAATATGTCCAGAGAAATTGGAAGTAATGGCTAAATTTATCTTTAGTTTTTACAACTATACCTCAAAAATTTTGAAGGGAATTTTTCATGATTAGTCAATATAATTAAAAGGCATCTCATGTTATTTTAAGATTGAATATACAGACTGAGTCTGAAATACCGAATCTTCCTCCTACCTAAAGTATCTAGCCAGTTCTTCTAATCTATGGCCATCTCTTCCTTTAATATTTAGCTCAATATTGAACTTTTGCAAAGTCTTCACTAGATAACTTAAAACTAGTACAAATCATAATGGGTTGTATTTTCCAAAAGTTAATTTTAGTAATAAGCTTTTTGAATTTAGAATACAGTTTCCATTAGAAACAATATTATAAATGGAGTTCAGGTCCTGAGTAGGTTCACAAATGCCTCATTTATTTACCTATGATATACAAACAATTTATAGTCCTAGATTAAGTTTTCAAATCCAGCAGCTAACCAAGAAAAAGGCTATTTGTTGCCTTCTTCCTAGAAAGACCAACTCTAGATCATGCATTCATAATGGAGGTATTACTAACCCACAGAAAGGTGGCAGAAATCAGTTCTTGGGGCATGAAAAACCCCAAATTCAGTGGTCTGTAGCCCTCCCAAGCTCAACCTACCTAAAAGAATTATTCTTTGGTATTGAATTCCTCTTATAAGGGAGAACTTAAAGTTATTTGGTTAATTAGAATAATTAATTTTAAGGGATTAATTAAATCTCCTATTTGATTTAATAGGAGCTAAACTAAATTTGATTTAAATTTAATTTTTCTCCTTAAGGGGCAATGATGAAAATAAAAGGTAGAGAAATACTACTCTAGATAAACCTTGAAACAGGCTATGTTTGCCATTTTGTCTTTTTCCACCTTGCTTTTGCAGCATTCTCCCATGCTGTTCTGCCCACTCTAGTCTCTTCCCCCAGTCTGGCCCCAAATCAAAACTCCTAATGGATTACCTTTCTGGATTCCATTAGGTATTAGGTATTAGGAAAGTGACCCACTGCCTTTCCAGAGCTAGCTATACTTTCACAAGAGAAGGAAAGACTTTTTAATAAGTGGATTTCATGCATTATAAATGGGAAAATAATGAAGATCATATAGGTGGGGGATAATTCAGTGTCTCTCTTTTTTTTTGAAGCCCTGACTCACTGCTCTGCAGACTGAGCATTACTAGCTACGAATTTTCAAATAGGAAAATATCTCATCCATGTATATAGGACTACCCTAGTTAACAACTCCTCTTAAAACAAAGCTCTTTTATAAAAAAGGCATCGTTTTATTTTCAAAAATCAATCAAGTGATTCTGGCTTAATCCACAGCTCAAAGTAATATTCTAGCTAAAGAGTATACATACAACTAGGCAAAATATTGCTATGCACTACTTATATTTGTCTATTAAAAAAACAGCATACAGATGACTCACAAAATATCTTTCTACACATATCAGAACAATAGGACTCCCTGGTGTGTCTATAAGCATAACCCACACAGAGAGTAGGATAAACTTGACCTGGTTCTTAAGAGGAGAAGGGAAAGGATACCTGAGATGTCTGATGATTCTCCCATCTTCTCTTTGGTAAACTCCTTGGTCATGTGACACTAGGATGCCTAAAACTAGCTGAAGGGGCCGAGGCATCCATCACACCTGGCAAGGACCTGTAGGGTTGGGTCATCCTCCTGGTCTCACCCCACATCCAAATCTCAAGCACAACTGTCTCTTCTCCTTTCCCTTAACTATAGCCCCTTCTTCCTATGTACATATTACCTTGTTAAAGATACAGCATCATTTTAGTTTATATTTCAATTTAATATATTACCCTGATCTGACACCCCAGAAAAAACCCTAAGCCTCCTATATAAGTTCTACTTCTGGTCATAAGGTTTTTGGAACACAACTTTTGTTAACTATGCAATCTCTACTATACTGATGTATACCTTTCTGTCAGTTGTCTCAGGCCTAGATATCAGAGTACATAGGATTCTTTTTTTTTTTTTTTTAAGATTTTATTTATTTATTTGACAGCGAGAGAGAGAGAGAGATCACAGGTAGGGAGAGAGACAGACAGAGAAGGAGGTGGAGAGGAAGCAGGCTCCCTGCTGAACAGAGAGCCGGATGCAGGAATCGATCCCAGGATCCTGGGATCAGGACCTGAGCTGAAGGGAGAAGGCTTAACCCACTGAGCCACCCAGGTGCCCAAGAGTACATAGGATTCTTAGAATGGGAGAAGATGTGGGACAGCCTTAAATGGAACATGGCTCTATAACCTTAGCTCACCCTACTATTCTTATCAGAAAAACTACCACCTTCTCTCACTTGAGTCTCCAAGCATCTTCCCTTGTAACAGAAAGAAGTAGGGGTAAAATTCTAAAGCCTGGGGTCATTCTCCTCAGTTTATATCTCCCCAAGGGTGATTTTCAAAAATCTTTCACATGCTGTTTGATTTTACCTTCCTTTCTAGTCTTAATACCCAGTCCACTTTTTAAAAATTTGCTCTGTCAATTTGTTTACTCCAGGATTTAAAAATGTCTTAGTGTCTGATAAAAACAGACTGAAAGAAATCTGAAAATTCTAGAATTCCCCATGTAGTCAATTCATGTTTACTGAGAAAATATGGTAACCATGTTTCTCCAAACACAGAGTCTAAAGGGATCATGGTACTTAGATAATTGGTACTATCACAGAAAATCCAGGACTCAAGACTTCTCTAAGTAGTAAAACTCTAATCACACACCTTCATTTGTCTATGATAATGAGGTTTGTAGCTAGCCATAGGGAAACCTATACATTTTATTTGACATTATTTAAGCAAATAAGGAAAAGGGGAGTGCCAAAATATAATTCTGAACAACTTTAAGACAAGCAAACAAAATTCACCTTCAAAGTGTCATGTTCTGGAATAAAAGGGGCAATGATGAAAATAAAAGGTAGAGAAATACTACTCTAATATTTAGCTCAATATTGAACGTTTGCAAAGTCTTCACTATATAACTTAAAACTAATACAAATCATAATCTTACTAATAGGTTGTATTTCCCAAAAGTTCATTTTATTAATAAGCTGGAATAAACTGTTTCAGCTAAATTTTTAGTGAAAAATCTCGAGCCTTGCTAAGAAAAACAAAGGAAGAAGTTAATTTCAAATTAGTGTAACTGCCAAAGACAAAATTTGAAAGATAGGAAGGATATTAGAAAAAATATGCACATTTACTACAAGTAATACTAACAGAGCCTGTGTTAGTCTACAAAATCATATTTATTTTAAAAGTATTTAAAATGAGTTTTTAATCTTTTATTTATGTTACTGAGACTATAAGAAATGTGATTCCTACTTCCGTGATCTTTAAATCAGTGGCAGATACAAGTCTTACAAGGTGTTAAATAAATTTTTGAAATAAAGCATCATTTAAATCAAACTTCCTTCCAGAAATGAGAAGAAAGTGTAAAAATCAAAGTTCTCACTGAGAGAGCTTTAAAAATCAGATATTTTTATCAGGAGTACTTAAAATCTTAAGCAGAGAAAATTAGATTTAATATGGCTAAAAATGGGGGTTGACACATACTCTTGAAGAGAGGACATCTATTCTGTAGTAAAACACAAAATTTTAGGGGCACCTGGGTGGCTCAGTGGCTTAAAGCCTCTGCCTTCAGCTCAGGTCATGACCTCAGGGTCCTGGGATCTAGCCCCAAATTGGGCTCTCTGCTCCACAGGAAGCCTGCTTCCTCCCCTCTCTCTGCCTGCCTCTCTACCTACTTGTGATCTCTGTCTGTCAAATAAATAAAACCTTAAAAAAAAAAATCATAAAATTTTAAAAGCACTGTTCTTCCTCTTCTCCCACACACTAAAATACATAACATACATACATATGTACATACCAATACAAATAAGTAGTCTGGGACTATGTTAGATCAAAAACAGTCTCGGAATGTCTGAAAGGTATGACATTATCTGTATCTAGCCTGGTGGAAGGTGGAGCTTCATGAAAGCATAAATGTAAATCAAGAAATAGCTCTTGACTGCCTGTAAGAATTTATAATTTCTGCATTTAACATTTAACAAGAATAAAACTATTCAAGGTGAACTTATTTTCCATATGAAGAGTAATCAACATCCATCCTCAACAACATATAATCACGGCTATGAAGGATACAAAGAATATTACAGACTGCTCTTCCTGAAGACAGATCATTTAATAGAGGGGGAAAATACAAGACTCATTAAAACTTAGTTGAGTGCAAAAAATTAAGTAATAATACAAAACTTAAATTAGGAAGTATTACAAGGTAGCATCTAACTAAGTGGCAAAAGAGCAGTACGACAGGTTGTTAAGGATTAGGATTCTCTGGGAAAACTTCAGAGAAGGTGGGACAGGTACCGGGTATTTCATTATCCTGTGATGATTATAGGATCTGGATCAGTGGGAAAGAAGGATGTCTCTCCAGAAATACAACAAGGCATTGAGGTAGTAATCAATTTAAGGACATGAAGGTAAAGAATTATGAATTACAACTTCAAAATAGAAAATAAAACAAATGAGGAAAGACTCTACAATACAAACATTATCTTCAGTGAAGGATAACTAAAGTAGAAACATAAATGAGTTCAGAAGCATTACAGCTGGAAGAGGAAATAAAAAATGCAGATAAGAGTTGAAAAAAATTCAGACACCATTTAAAAGCTTTGGTAAGGACAATCTAGAAAAGTGGGAAATTCTAAGTTCTTTTCTCAGAAGGCAACAAAAGGCAGTCAACATTATTTCAATATCTACTATTGCAGTCAGCAATAAATAATTATACAGTCAAGATCTCTTAAATGATAGCACTTATGCAATTACTAATAGGGGACATGCTGGAGACAGTGGTGAAACAATATGGCCAAGAGCAGATCTCACCATCACCAGTGGTAATTCCTTGAGCAAAATACGAAACTTGCCTGAATCTTGATATTTTCCTCTCTTAAAAAAAAAAGTCTGAAAACCTGAGTACTAAGTGAGATTTAACATAGCTCTTTATAAAAGTAGAATGAAAATGAAAACACAACATACCCAAATTTGTGGGACACAGCTAAAAGCCGTGCTCTAAGGGAAATTCATAAAACAAAGTCCATATGTATTACAAAGGAAGAAAAGTCTCAAATCAGTGATCTAAAGTCTTCTCTTGAAAACTTAGAAAAGGAAAAACAAAATAAATAAAGAAGCAAAAAAAAAAAAAAAGAGGAGATAAAGGTAAAACCAGAAATGTTATATTTAAAATAAGACAATAGAGAAAAATCAATGAACTAAAGCTGGTTCTTTGAAAAGACAAATAAAACTGACAAACTTCTAGCAAGATGAACCAAGAAAGGCATAAGACACAAATTAACCTTATCAAGAATGTTACAAGGAATATCATTACAGACCCTGAAGACATCAAAATGTTATGAGCAACTCTACACATATAAAATTTGACAACTTGGAAGGAATGGATCACAAAACCACGCATTAACAAAATTCACCCAATAAGAAATACTATTAATAGCCACATAAATACTAAGGAAATTAAATTTGCAAGTTTAAAGCTCTAAAAAAGAAACCTCCAGGTCCCAATGGTTTCACTGAAGGCTAGCAAACATTTAAAGAAGAATTAACAATTCTATACAATCGCTTCCAGAAAAAAAAAAAAAAAAAAAAAAGGAGGGAGCACTTCTCAATTAATTTTATGAAGTTATTATTCCTCTGATACCAGACAAAGACAATACCAAAAACCTATAGACCAATACCAATATACCTCATGCACTGATAAAACATCCTCAAAAAAAAAATCTACATCTGTGACAGAAGACTGAATGCCTTCCTCTAAACAACACAAAGCAAGGATATTTATTCTTACCACTCTTATTCAAATAATGCTACAAATCCTAACCAGCACAAATGAAGCAGCAAGAAAAGGCAAACAGACTGGAAAGAAAGAAATAAAACTGTCACTATGTGTTAAATGATACAATTTTCTATGAAGACCATCCCACGGTATCTACTAGGAATCCCAATTCCAAGAATAAATGAATTCAGCAAGGTCAAAGGACATGTAATAAACATACAGAAATCAACTGTATTTCTACATGTTAACAATGAATATGTGGATGATGAAATTAAAATACAACTTATAATTGCTTAAAAAATGAAATGTGTGTAAATCTAACATGCAAGATTATATGCTGAAAGCTACATAATGCTGATGGAAGAAATGAAAGAAAATATAAAGAAATGGGGAGAGAGGCGCCTGGGTGGCTCAGCGGGTTAAGCCTCTCTCTGCCTTCGACTCAGGTCATCATCTCAGGGTCCTGGGATGGAGCCCCTCCTCGGGCTCTCTGCTCAGCAGGGAGCCTGTTTCCTCCTCTCTCGCTGCCTGCTTGTGATCTCTGTCAAATAAATAAATAAAATCTTAAAAAAAAAAAAAAAAAAGAAAAGAAAGAAAGAAATGGGGAGAGATACCATGTCTGCAAGTTGGAAGACTCAACATACTAGAGATTTCAATTCTCCTTAAATTGATATACAGATATACTGTAATCCCTATCAAAATCCAAACAAAAGGGGCACCTGGGTGGCTCAGTGGGTTAAGCTGCTGCCTTCGGCTCGGGTCATGATCTCGGGGTCCTGGGATCGAGTCCCGCGTGGGGCTCTCTGCTCAGCAGGGAGCCTGCTTCCTCCTCTCTCTCTCTCTGCCTGCCTCTCTGCCTACTTGTGATCTCTCTCTGTCAAATAAATAAATAAAATTAAAAAAAAAAATCCAAACAAAATTCTTTGTAGATATAGACCAGACTATTCTAAAATTTATAATGAAAGGCAAAGATACTAGAATAACCAAAATAATTTTTGAAGAAAACAAGAACAGGGGCGCCTGGCCACGTGGCTTAGTTGAGTAAGTTTAAGTGTCTGCCTTTGACTCAGGTCATGATCCCAGGGTCCTGGGACGGAGCCCTGTGTCAGGTTCCCTGCTCAGAGATAGCTCTGTCTCTTTCAAATAAATTTTAAAATATTCAAAAAGAAAAGAAAAAAAAGAAGAACAAAGTGAGAGGATCATTCTATTTCTTTTTTTTTTTTTTTTTTTTTTTTTTCCACTGGATCATTCTATTTCAAGGCTTATATAGCTACAAGAATCAAGACTGTGTGCTAGTAGTGACCCAGAAATAGATCCACACAAATATACTCAACGGCTTTTTGACAAAGAGCAAAAGCAATTCAATAAAGAATAGATAGCATTTTTAACAAATAAGTCAAAAAATGACATGATCTAAGTCTTACACCTTATACAAAAATTAACTCAAAAACAGGTCATGGGCTTAGAACCCCTCACTGGCTCACTCAGTTAAGAATTCAACTTGATGGGGCACCTGGGTGGCTCAGTGGGTTAAAGCCTCTGCCTTCGGCTCAGGTCATGATCTCAGGGTCCTGGGATTGAGCCCCACATAGGGCTCTCTGCTCAGCAGGGAGCCTGTTCCTCCCCCCCCCCCCCCGCCTCTCTGCCTACTTGTGATCTCTCTCTGTCAAATAAATAAATAAAATCTTAAAAAAAAAAAAAAAAAAAGAATCCAACTTGATTTCAGCTCAGGTCATGATCTCAGAGGTCCTGAGATGGAGCCTTACAGCGGGCTCTACCCTCAGCAAGGAGTCCTGCTTGAGATTTCTTTCCCTCTCCCTCTGCCCCTCCCTCTGTTCACACTCTCTCTGTAAAATAAATAAATAAAATCTTTTTTAAAAAATGGGTCATGGGGCACCTGGGTGGCTCAATGGGTTAAAGCCTCTGCCTTCGGCTCAGGTCATGATCCCAGGGTCCTGGGATGTTGCCCCGCATCGCTCTCTCTGCTCAGCAGGGAGTCTGCTTTCTCCTCTCTCTCTGCCTGCCTCTCTGCCTACTTGTGATCTCTGTCAAATAAATAAATAAAATCTTAAAAAAAAAAATGGGTCATGGGCTTAAATATAAAATAATAAACTTTAAAACTTTTAAGAAAAAGATGAGAAAACATCTGGGATCTAGGATTAGGCAAAAAGTTCTAAAACTTCACACCAAAAGAATAATCCATTGTAGGAAAAATTGTTAAAATGGATTTCATCAAAATTAAAGATGTTTGCTCTGCAAAGAAGTCTTTTAAGAGGACAAGTAAAAAAGCAATAGGCTGAGAGAAAAGATTTGCAAACTACATGTCAAGAAAGGAGAGGCACCAGACATATATCTAACAAAAGAAAAAAAAAAAAAAACACCTCTAAAATTAACAGTGAAAAAAAATCCAGTTAGCAAATGGGCTAAAGAAATGAAGAGACATGTGCTGTGAAGAGCAGTAGGTGTTACAGGCAACTAATGAATTGTTGAACACTACATCAAAAACTAATGAACTAAAACTAATATGTTGGCTAACTGAATGCCATTAAAAAAAAAAAAGGAAAAAAAAAAGAGACATTTCACTGAAGAGGACATGCAGATAAATAAGCCCATGAAAAGATGCTAATTATTAACCATCATGCAAATGCAAATTAAATTAAAACCAGATACCTGCATAATACATAATACATATCTATACATATCGACCAAAATGTCTAAATAAAAAATAGGAACACTAAATGCTGATGGGAATGCAGGGAGACTGATCCCACATACACTCCTGGTGGGAATGTAAAATGGCACAGAAACTCTGGAAAGCAGTTTTTTTTTTTTTTTTAAGATTTTTATTTATTTATTTATTTATTTATTTGACAAAGATCACAAGTAGGCAGAGAGACAGGCAGAGAAGAGGAAGCAGGCTCCCTGCTAAGCAGAGAGCCCGATGTGGGGCTCTATCCCAAGACCCTAGGATCATGACCTGAGCCGAAGGCAGAGGCTTTAACCCACTGAGCCACCCAGGCGCCCCATGGAAAGCACTTTTAACAGTTTCTCATAAAAACGAAGTATGCAGGACAGTGGGTGGCCAGGCAGTTTAAGTGTCTGCCTTCCGCTCAGGTCATGATCCCAGGGCCTGGGATGGAGTCTGGCATCAGGCTCCTTGCTCAGTGGGGAGCCTGCTTCTCCCTCTGACTGCTGCTCTCCCTGCTCTCTCTCTCTAACAAATAAAATCTTAAAAAACAAAAACAATACAAAACAAAAACTAATAAACATGCAACTGCCATGTGAACCAGCAACTATACTCCTGGGCATTTATCCCACAGAAATGAAGACTTATGTTACATGACATGTTACTGTACTGCAATGTTTATAGCAACATTATTCATAGTAGCCCAACAATGGAAACAACTAAGTGTTCCTCACACAAAGTGTGATACATCTATACCATTGAATACTACTCAGCAATTAAAAGGCACAAACTAATGACGTGCAACCACCTGGATGAAATCTCCAGAGAATTTTGCTCTATGAAAAAAATCCAATCCAAAAAGGTTAGGTACCCTGTGATTCTGTTATATAGCAGTCTTAAAATGAGAAAATTATAGAAACAAAAAACAGATTAGTGGTTGTCAGGGGTTAAGGTGGAAGTGGTATAGAAATGAAGTGGATGTGGTATAAATAGACAACCTGAGGGATCCAGTGGTGATGGCAAGTTCTCTATATTCTCAGTATCTATGGCAATGCCCTGTTTGTGGTCTTGTACTATAGTTTTGCAAGATATTATTACTGAAGAAAACTGGATAATAGTACAGGGGATTTCTATTATTTACCAACTGCACGATTACATCTGAATCCTCAATTACCTCAAAATAAAAGGTTTAATTAGAAAATAAAGGTAGCATTATTGCAAAATAAGTACACCAACTCACAAGAAATACAATACCAATTAAATAAAGTGCTCTCTTTAGCTCAAGTTTAATTCTGAAGATTATTCTGAATCAGTTTATAAAGCACATTTTCCTCATCTACATACGCACACCAAGGAACGGTAACACAGTTCAAACAGAAAAACAAAGTTCTGTGAACACGTAATAAAAGTGCAAAGAGATCTTGGGCTGTATCAGGGAGAAAAATCCTTATCCAGGCTCTATCAAAGAAGCTGGCTGTAAAACTTCCACACATCACCTTACCTCTAAGGCTACCGTAGTTCCCAAACGTCCTGGTCTCAGGCCCCCAAAGAGCTTTCACTTACCTGGATTACAACCATTAATATTTACAGTATTAGGTAATTAAAAGAACTTTTTTAAAAGACAAGTACACACATTAGGCCTCAGAAAGGTGAGGTCATCCCACCTCACACAGTCTCTTGAAAACTCAATGTATACTTAGAAAGAGGGTGAAAAGGGCAAGTAACTCCTTGGTATGGTTATGAAAATAACTGTGACCACACTTTGAGAACCACTGGCTTACTATCAAATGAGGTAATTATTTAAGTGATTTTAAAAGTATAAAACATTGAACAAATCATTGAACAAAACATACATTCTTTTATGTTCCAGGCTGCCAAAAAAAAAAAAAAAAAAAAAAAGCTCAAATCCTAATGGAGGACAACTAGGACAAGCGCACAGTTGGTAAAAAGAGGGAGCTTCTTCAAAGTCCAAGAAAGCTGGGCTCCAGTTGAGTATGGTCAGGGAAGAGTGTACAACCGTAAACTACTACACTACTGTTGGATTGATCCGCTCCGCACGTTCAAAACCGTTATGAAAATGATGGACCCGCAATCACTGTTTCAGATTTAACTTTGGGCAAGACAGGGAAGCAGTTGCAAAACTTCCAGCCACTCCAGCACCGCGCTCTCCGCGAGCTACGTTGGGGTCCGTCCCGGGCCCCGCTTCTCGGGGCGAGGGACTGCCCCGCCCGGCGTCTCCCGCCTTGCCGCAGGAGAAAGAGAACCCCTCCTCCCCACCCGCGTCTGACCAGCCGGCCGCGGGCGCCCGGGGAGAACCCGGCGAGTGGGCAGTAGCGGCTGAGGAGGGGCGGGGCTCACAATCCCCGCCTGGACTGGCCGCGGCCGTGACTGGGCTGCGAGCTCCGAGCCCCGCGCTGAGGAAATTACGCTGTGACCTCGGGAAACGCGGGGCGGGGGTCCTGGGAGTCGGGCCCTGGGGGAGCAGGCAGTGCTGGGCAGCAGAGGGGGCGTGAGGGGTCGACCGAGACTCACCAGGTGCCGCGCCACCTCAGAGGTCATGGTCCCGAGCGAGAGCTGAACGAAGGCGGGGGGGGGGGGGCTCCCAGCGAAGCGTGGGGTCTCAGCTCCAGCCCCTGATCAGAGCGTCCAGACCACGAACCGAGCAAAGTGGGGCCGGGAAGGGTGGAACGCGCGGGGAACCGGCCGGAGGCGGGTATAACGGGCGGGACCAGCCTCCGCTGGGGGAGGGGGCGGTATTATTGGGGGGGGCGTCCAGGAAAAGGGGAGGAGCCAAGCCAAGTGGCCTCAGTGACGCGAGGGCGCGGAGCGGGAGGGCGGAGGCCCCACGAGGCAGGGCGCGCGCCATTAGCCGCACAAAATCGTTGCGCGCGTGCGCGCGAAGCGAGTTTCTCAGAAGAGTGCTCCTCGACGTCTCAGAGAACGATAAATCCATGCAGGGGGAGGGTGACTGGAGGAGGTTCGGAAGAAGATGCGAGGAAACAAATCTCCTCCACCGGCGGAGAGCCGCGGGTACGTGCAGTGATTGCAGGCCCGCGCGGAGGCCGGAAGTGGGAGGGCCATGAGGCGGGGAGGGGGCGTGCCCGCCGGCGGCTGGCCGGAGCCGAACTAGCGGCCACCGCGGGGACCGGAAGTGGGCGGGCTCCGGGGCGGAGTGAAGCCAGCGGGGCGGGACCGGCGGGGGCGTGTTCTCCCGGGGAGCGGCCCCAGTAAGGCGTTGGTGGCGTCTCCCGCCACGGACACCCAGGCGCGAATACCGAGTAGCTGTACGGTTCGATTCTACGTCGGTCAGAAGCCAGCGTTTTGAAGCCGGCCGAAATGGGGCCGGGTTAAGCTGCCCGCCGCCGGACGAGCAGCGCGGCCAAGAATGGAAAGGTCGGCGGAGCTCAGCCCCGAAGCCGTGCTGCGCTTCCTCTCGGAGCGCGGGGGTCGGGCCCCGCATGCCGAGCTGGTGCAGCACTTCAGGGGTGCCCTGGGCGGCGAGCCCGAGCAACGTACCCGCGCCCGCGCCCTTTTCAAGGAGCTGGTCAATGCCGTAGCCACGGTGCGCACCGACCCTGCCGACGGCTCTAAGTATGTGCACCTTAAAAAGAGGTTCTTGGAGAGGTCCACGTCGTCCGAAGCCGTGTCCCCACGGGACTTGCCGAGCATCTCGGTGACTGCAGAACCGGAATCCAGCAGCTGCTCCCTGGGGGCGTTCGACGGCCTGGTCGAGACCCGGGAGAGCGGCCTGTGCCCAGAGGCGGCGTCCCCGAGTCCGGGTTGCGAGCCGAGCGATGGGGAGCCCCCGGCCGCAGCGCTTGGGCAGCCAAGCCCGGCCGGAGAGAGCCGGAATGGGCCGCCCTTCAATGGCGGGGCCCGGAGGAAAAACTCGCGGCGAGACGTGCAGACTCCCCCCCGGGGACCGGTCCCCGGGCCCAGCGAGGACCTAGCGCCCCCGCCCCACGGCTGCGGGGAAATGGACTCGGGCAGCTCCCCCGGGGGGATGGCCACCCCAAGGTCTACCCGCCAGAACCTCCGGGACCTTGTGATGGGAAGCTCCCCGCAGCTGAAGAGGAGCGTTTGTCCAGGAGGGAGCAGCCCGGGGAGCTCCTCTGGGGGAGTACGCGTCAAAGGGGGGGGCGATTCAGACAGTGCATCGGTCGCTTCGTCCTCGGCAGAGGAGGAGAGCAGCGGCGGGGGTTCGGTGACGCTGGACCCTCTAGAACACGCGTGGATGCTCTCAGCTTCAGACGGCAAGTGGGACAGCCTGGAAGGGTTGCTCATCTGCGAGCCTGGCCTGCTCGCCAAGCGAGACTTCATCACCGGCTTCACCTGCCTGCACTGGGCCGCCAAGCATGGCAGGCAGGAGCTCCTGGCCATGTTGGTCAACTTCGCTAACAAACACCAGCTGCCAGTGAACATCAACGCCAGGACAAGCGGAGGCTACACTGCCCTGCACTTAGCTGCCATGCACGGGCACGTGGAGGTGGTGAAGTTGCTGGTGGGGGCTTACGATGCAGACGTGGACATCAGGGACTACAGTGGGAAAAAGGCCTCTCAGTACCTGAGTCAGAGCATCGCGGAGGAAATCAAGAACCTGGTGGGAGCCCTGGACGAGGATGATGGAGAGAGTGCCACTGGCAGCGCGGGTGGGCGCTGGAGGCTTTCAAAGGTGCTCCCTTCACACCTCATCACCTACAAACTCTCACACGTCCTGGAGGATGGAGGGGATCATCACCATCATCATCACCACCACCACCACCACCAATTGACTGAGGGATGGGCTGGAGGCAAAGCAAAGGATCCAGGTCGCAAGGCCTCCAGCAGCTCTAGTGGACGAATAAAACCCAGACTCAACAAAATCCGCTTCAGGACCCAGATCATCCACACTACACCCTCTTTCAGAGACCAGGAGCAGCCACTGGAGGAGGGGGAGGAGGAAGAGGAGGAACGGGCTTTTAAAGGTCACTCATCTTCATTCAAATTGAGGCCGAAATCCAATGTATTTGGGTAAAAATAATTTCGTTTAGAAAATTCTAGGTTTATTGGTCTTCAGGAATAGAGTACACACTGTAGGCTAGTAAGTGAGACCAGAAAAGAGGCCAAATTTTGCATTCTTACTTGAGGAGTTGGAATGCTGGAAGGAATTCCCCTAGCATTCTGGGTTAAGTAGGTTTCCAAGTGATTTCATCAAACCTGCCCTAGGCCTCTTTCCTGTGCCATCCCTCTGACTGGAGTCCCGGTGTCTGAGGACTGGGAATGTATTTAAATTGGGTGTACAGAATTGGTGATTGAGGGTTCCTTTGATTTTACAATTACTGGATGCCATGCAAAATAAGGAATATTGCACTTTTATGTTTCTGTTTTTAAAAGTGGTTACTCTTCAAAGGGCAACAAGAAGTGCAAGTTATAATGAAATTTTAAGTGAACAAAACTACATACTGCCTTGGTTTTTTGTTTTTCACTAATTGCATTTACCTTTTAAAATACTACTGAAGGTCAGGTCAAAGTTGAAAAGCGAAAATACTATTTAGTGAATAAAAATGGTATCCTGTTTATATTCTAAGTAGTGCTCAACTATTTTTTTTAAAAAGCAATTTCAACTCTAATCACTGAACTAAAGAAATAAGCAGTATTCACTTTTGAGGTAATCCGTAGAGTGGTTTCCTCTTAACTCGAATATCATTGCACTCAGTGTTAAGGTACATTATTTTAATACAAAAATTATTTTATTTAAAGAGAACACAATCTATGGTACTTTTAAGTAAAACATTGCCTTTGGTTCTGATTCTCATTAATTTGTTTTGCTATTCTAAAAGTCTAAATTTGCCAGAGTTTTAATTCTAGGGATCATATAACCATTGGTTCTATTTGACAAGACCCTATTTGGTACTTAGAAGTGAATTGCCTACAGAAGCTGTTTCTAATTTAGATGACCAGCATAAATGTTAGTGAGCCTATGCTTCTGTAAAGTAATTATTAAATCAATGATTCTCACGTAAGGTACACTTTACTAATAAAGTACACTCATAGTCTGTGCTTTGTAGCAATGTTTGCATATGTTTCTAGTACTAAAGACTTTAAATTTTCCAGTGTGTCCTTGAATTTGTTAGAGGCGTACAGTGAAATTATTGAAAAGCTGTGTAGTAAATCTACCCAGTTAAAAATAGCACTTTATAAAAGGGAGAAGAGGTGGAACTATTTCTTTATTTAAAAGCTGCTGGCTATTGAATTCTTTTTGTATATAAGTAGAAAAATATCTTTCATTACAATTACAGCGTTAAGTGTAGTTCTTAATCACATTTCATTCAAATTTGTTAAATGTCTATATAATTATTATAAAATTTAACTCACAAGCATATTAAATCAATTTGTAACAGGATTCAAAACAACTTCCTGGGAGATTAATTCTCACAAGTTCTGCTCCCTTAGTCTTTTTGGTCTCCGAATTGCTGAAACTAAGTACCTGGAGCCCTTAGAGGTTAAGGAGTGAGTTAACAGCTTGCAGAGTCAATGAACCAGTATATAAATAGCACAGAACTGAAGGTTAGGGAGTTCTTAGATCTTTACTTTACCAGTTTTTAGAAATTTGTACCATGTGTGTCACACCTTTCTAGATAGCAGTTGAATTTGTTTAAAGACATATCGGAAATATTCACATAAAATACATAAATTATTACCCAAATAATTTATACCCAATAATTCAGTTTCCAAATTTGTGTGGCTTTTGGTTTTAGATTATGGAAGTAGGCTATGTACATTTGGGAAGCACTTTTAACCATACATATGGGTAAAAACAGTCTAATTTTGTATATTAGAGGTTCCTTGAAGATGAAAAGCAGTCATTTGTTTGGAATTATTTATATATATCTATATGTATCTCTCTCTCTCTCTCTCTCTCTCTCTCTATATATATATATATATATACCTGTATCTAGTGCAGAACAAGCAATATAACTTCCCGCTGAGGAATCTTACATTTCATTGACATATAAAGCTAAAATGAACTATGGAATGTAGATACTTCAGAACCATCTAAATGTTCTATTGAGGTTGGTATTAATCTCAAAATGTATATATTAGTAACTAATTGCTCAAAATCTATAATTTACTGGGTTTTTAGAGGTCGAGTCAGTACTTCAGTTTAACCTGCTTTAAACACTAAAGATTTTAACTTCCAATAAAATCTAACTTTAAATTTTCAAAAATCATTCCTAAGAGGAACCACTTCTAGCATTCCTTGTCACGATGTGCTTGTGTGCAATGAGTATAGCATTTTCAGCTACTTAAACTCTACATTCCTCTTCTTTTTCAGTTTCCAAATTGAGATTATTAAAAGCAAATGATATGTGTAATTTGATTTTATGGAGTTGTCTTATGAAAATAAGTATGTCAATTACTTAGATGTTTATTGATACGAAACTATGTGATATAGACAACCCAAGTATGTCCGTGTGTTTCTTATAGGTACACTTGAAACTAGTGAATGTTTGGTCACAATTCTCTTCACTTCAATGGTGTGTAAAATGCAGCTAGTTTATATAACTTGAAAATCTGGTACTATTTTAATCATGACTGAAATCTTGGGAGTCCAGGATGCCTCGTCTCTTATTTTTTAAATGAGTGAAGCTTTGGGAGTTTATAGAGAGTGTAATTTGTAAAAGTTTGTTTTGTCAAAATAAAAGGTTCACACTACATTTTTTCTCTGAATTGTCTAAATCACTGTAGCCCTTTATACTTTTACCTGTGTAGTATTTTATAGTTAACAGTGCCTTTCAAAGTTGCCATTTTTATCTGATCCCTTTCCTCTTCCTTAAAGTTGTTAAGGGAATGAAGATTGATGGCTCTTCAGGGTTACGAAGTAAATGGCAGCTAGCAAGATTTTAAGATTAAGTGCTTTTCTACAATATTTTCTGCACTTCAAATTGCCAATTTTGGGCAAACAACTGTAGTTTGGCTTCAGTGTTGGAGGAATCAACTTGGACAGAAGGGGTAGTACCACCACTACATTTAAAGAAAAAAAAAAAGTATAGTTCATGCACATACCAACTAACCTGAACCCTTCCAACCCAGACAGATCTTAAACATATGGGAATGCCTTTTTTAATTTTCTTCAGTATCCATTTGCTTTGGTCGTTAATGAGCTCATTTCCTCACCAAATAAATACTTTAATCTCTAACAAAATTCACTTCTATTCAGATGGCAAAAGGATATGTGGGAAGACTTGTACTTTTTCTGCCATTGTGCACCTGGGAAGATCCAATTATCATTGCTGCTGGGGATTTTTATTGTCACTCTTGCTTTATGACAACTTATAAAATATTTTTCCATATACCTGAAGGACTAAGTTTAGTTTCTGTTTCTAGAATGACTTCTTTCCTGAGAAGTATGTATCTTAGAAGGATTCATTGAACAGCCCACTTGAAGGATCTTTGTATTTAGTCTTCGTGAAAAACTATATTTTGCTAAATAAATGGCAGTTTGGAGTTTCCTGGAAGTTAATCCTAAAAAATAAATACTCTGGGAATTTACTGCAAACCATTGTTCTTCAGTGATGAGTCAAATTTTCATGAATAACATTAGAAGTTAAGTTGGAAAATTACACTTTGTGGACTCATTTTTTAAGATTCGGAAGTAGAGTTGTTTGTGTCATATCTAATTATTTTCCTCTGAAGAATATCACTTTCATGTTATACTTTTTCTCTCTTTTCTTAATAAAACTCAGTTTTGTCTTAGGAGTGGCTTCCCCACTCAGTTAAAAAATTGTCTCTTTTTCCACATTTATTGGTAAGGAATATTGGACAAGTCTCCATCCTCACACAATGTCTGGTGTGTTGGAGATAATGAGTGGGTGTGTGTGGTGTTTTTTTTTTTTTTTTAGTGGAAAACACTATAAAATATTTCATAATGTCACATCATTTGGATAATTTCAATGATACACATTTATGCCAAATGTATTTTCCATAGGATCTGGCTCCTAACTGCTAGCCAACCACCTCATTTACAGACCAGCCAAAGAACAATCTTTCAACCCCAGAGGTAAAATCTGCTTTAATAGGATTTTACTTTGAGAGCAACTTAAAAGATTTTCATGAGTAAATTTGATTATAAGAAAGTTTTACCTTACAAGTTGATTCAAGTACATAATCCCTAGGAGAAACTTTTTTTTTTTTTAGATTTTATTTATTTATTTGACAGATCACAAGTAGGCAGAGGCAGGCAGAGGTGAGGGTTGGGGGAGCAGGCTCCCTGCTGAGCTGGCTCGATCCCAGGACTCTGGGATCATGACCTGAGTCAAAGGTGGAGGCTTTAACCCACTGAGCCACCCAGGTTCACCATAGGAAAATCTACTTTAACTGACTTTAAATATTCTAACTATTATCATGTATACAAATGACTACTTTGTATAACCCCAAAAAGCAAAAGAGAGAGTCACCTCTAAGTTTAGCTTAGAGAACTTACTAATAATCACTTTAACCATGCCGTGAACTGTCTCAGGAGGCACAACACAGCCCTTGGAAATCATTGATCAGAGGTTATAGGAGCACCTAAGAAGTTAAAATAGATCTAAAGAAACTTTGTGACTGATTCTGTCTTGATACACACTGCTCTAGGCCGTATTCATTCTGACTGAAGTTTTTAGCTGAAAGTGGCCTGACTTTGAAGTTACCCAGTGAAGTAGCATAACATAATTTTTTTAACCCAAATTTATGCTGTTCTGATGAACCAGGAAACGTGTTAGAATACTCTTATGGGTCTCTCAGAAGTGTTAAATTCCTAAGATTTGTCGAGAAGTTTCCAATATTGGTAAATGTGATCCTTGAGTTTTGTGAGGCAGTGTTTGGTCGTGGTCTTCAGTTCAATCGTGTGGCTGCATGCTGAGTTGCACTAAGGAGATTCTAAACCCAGAGAAGGGTTTTCATTGGCTGTATGGAAACAGGTAATACTTCCAGGAAGCTTACTATGCATGCCAGGCAAGGTTTTAAGCACTTAATAAAAAATAAGCCATTTAATTCTCCCAGCTTCATCCCCATTAGACTGTAGTTTGTCTCTATTATTAATCGGAAATTGAGGTGCAGAAACTGGCTATTTGTCCAAGTTCACAAAGCTAGTTAGTAGTAAAACCCGGTCTTAACCCCAGGCAACTCGATTCTTGGGTTTGTGGTAACCCAAAACTATGCCACTTCTCTGGGAACTTAAGTTATAGTCAACTGGCCATAAGCTTACAAGGCTACCACCGGGTGATGTAGAAATGATGGAGAAAATTCACAGTCCCTGTACAAGAGACAAAACAAAAACAACAGGCAAGCACTGATGATTGAGGTAAATACGAGTTTAGTACCTGATATTGCTGCATAGGAATAAGATTAAAACTAGATTTTTAGGTGTTTAGCTTTTTTCTTTCTCGCCTAGGATGAAATTCATTTGGGCTGAGAAAGATCATTTTCTTAGCTCAGAATGATAGAGTTGCTAAAATGTATAGGGTATGGTTATGTTTCTTTTTTCAGGCTCAATTCCCCTCTCCCTAGCCTCTTCTCACTTTGAGCACTAAGCTTTAATAGAAGTCTCGCTGCTTCCGCACAATCTTAAGATTAAAGGTCAACCTGCGACAAAACCAGCAATATGTTATCCATTTTCCTTGCCATAAACTTACCAATTTTTAACCCAATGAGTCTGAATTTTGATAACTCATTTTGGAATAGTCATAAATTTGCCTTTGCTGTATCACAAAGGGTGATGTTCATATATTTTAAAGAACAGAATATTGGGGCGCCTGGTTAGCTCAGTGGGTTAAGCCTCTGCCTTCGGCTCAGGTCATGATCTTGGGTCCTGGGATTGAGCCCCACATTGGGCTCTCTGCTCAGCAGGGAGCTCTCAGCTCAGCCTGCTTCCTCCTCTCTCTGCCTTCCTCTCTGTCTACTTGTGACCTCTGTCAAATAAATGAATAAAATCTTAAAAAAAAGAACAGAATCTTCAAGGATATTTGTCCCTTGTTTGCAAACTGATCTTAAAAATGAGTCACTTCCTACAACTTTGACACCCAATTAATTACATATGTACTTCAAATGAATAAAAATACCTTGTTTTATTAGCTATTTTTATATATAAAATGTAATGTATGTTCATGGATTTAAATAAATGACAGGATAGAATCAGATAGGGGAAGAAGTAAAAACTACTCATTTTACCCCATTTACATTCCCCAGTGTAACTTCAGCTTAATGGTTCCTTCTATATTGTTGGGTATCAGACTTTAATTTAGGCTATCCCCTCTCCATGGTCTAAAATAGTTCTTTCAGTTTTTACTGGGTTATACCTAATACAGATAGTGAAAAGAAAAAAAAAAAAGCAAGTATTAGATTTTCACCTAAGGACACCTTAATTCTAAGGCATCGGAGATGAGAGTAGGACTTGTTGCAATTTGGGTACCACAGGAATCTGCACTAAGATGCTGGCTCAATCTCCATATGCCCACTGCCAGTCCGTGGCACCCTTTCCAGAGGGATATTTACAAAGGACCATCTGACTGTGCCATTCCCTGGCTTCGGACTGACAAGGTTTTCACAATCTCCCAGGGTCCACATTTTTCTTTCTGGCCTCATCCCCTGCCACTCGCCTCCCTGCCTTCTACCTCACCGTGATATATATGATTTCAATCCACCTTGCACATTTCATGAACATTTTTTCACTCTCCTAGACTTTCCTTCAGATATCCTTCTGAAACCATCTGCAAGTTGCCTGGGAAATGTTACTTGAGGTCTGCTCTTCTTTTCTTTCCCTGTGTGTATGTTTGGCGGGGGGTAATTAACGAGTGTAGTCTAGACATGTGTAATTCTTTTATTTTATTTTATTTTATTTTATTTTATTTTATTTTATTTTATTTTATTTTATTTTATTGACAGAGAGATCACAAGTAGGCAGAGAGGCAGGCAGAGAGAGAGGGGGAAGCAGGCTCTCTGCTGAGCAGAGAGCCCAATATGGAGCTCGATCCCAGGACCCTGAGATCATGACCTGAGCCGAAGGCAGAGGCTTAACCCACTGAGCCACCCAGGTACCCCTAGACATGTGTAATTCTTATGCTGACTGTTCAAATTCACTCTCTCCTTGTGTCTTTGTGTCTCCTTGCATATATCTCTGACTCTTGGGTATACACAGAAAATTTATTCAGATTTAGATTGTGCTGAAATTAAGTTCTTAACAATTTTATGGAGTGATATTTTGGTAAGCAAATGAACAGAATAAAGGAGTATTTAAGGGAAACATTGGTAGGTGAAGACTGTAAACCACCACCATATGCCTTTCATTCAAGGTGAATACTACCATTAGTATAGGATATTGAGGAGAGAATTCCTGAACTGTGGGAAGTTGGACGGGATAAACTTTGAGGTCATTTTAACCCGAAAAATCTGTGACATAGATGCTTATTTATATGCCCCAGCCTAGCTGCAGGCATTCATTAATTCTGGGACCTATGTTGAAGCAGAACTTTGTCAGCCTAGTTGGAGTTTATAAATGGAAATGAATTGCACTTATCTTATAATTCAGATTTTTCATCAACTCATGTTATTGAATGAAATTAGGTAAATCACTCAAATCAAACTAGAAATATAGTAAACTTAAAGATGGTGATAAGAAATACAAAAACAATACAGTAAATTTACAGTAACAATTTGAAAAATATTAAATAGATAATGTTTTCAGGGAAAAAGACTTAAAAATAGAGAATCTTTATTTTTAAGATTTTATTTATATATTTTGGGAAGAGAGTGAGCATGGCAGAGGGAGAAGGAGAAGCAGGCTCCCCCTTGAGCAGGGAGCCCAACTTGGGGCTCAGTCACAGGATCCTGGAGACGATGACCTAGGCCAAAGGCAAACACTTAACCAACTGAGCCACCTCGGCACCCCCCCCCCAAAAAAAATCTTTAAAAAAGAAATAACCATTCAAGAAATTGAGTAGTTGGGGCACCTGGGTGGCTCAGTTGGTTAAGAATCTGCTGTCAGCTCAGGTTATGATCCCGGGATCCTGGGATTGGGCCCCATTTTGGTCTCCCTGCTCAGTAGGTAGCCTGCTTCTTCCTTTCCCTCAGCTGCTCCCCCTGCTTTTGCTCTCTCAATCTGTCAAATAAAAAATAAAATCTTAAAAAAATTTTTTTAAAGATATTGAGTTGTTAATTAAAAGTAGTTCTTTTTGGGGTGCCTGGGTGGCTCAGTGGGTTAAAGCCTCTGCCTTTGGCTCAGGTCATGATCCCAGGGTCCTGGGATCAAGTCCCGCATTGGGCTTCCTGCTTGGCAGGGAGCCTGCTCCTCCTCTCTGCCTGCCTCTCTGCCTACTTGTGATCTCTGTCTGTCAAATAAATAAATAAAATCTTTAAAAAAGATAAAATAAAATTCTTTTCCAGAAACTGTAATCTCTCAAAACAAACAAAACATAACACAGATACTTTCTAACATACACTGTTTAAGAGAATGTAAAAAGAAACACTCACTTTATGAGTTTAATGTAATCTTGACAACAAAATCAGACTGGTAGAGTACATGAAAACAAAACTGTAGGCCAATTTTACTTATTAAACTAGAGTTAAAAATCCTTAATAATAGCTTATCAAGTTTGGCCAATTCAAGTAAGGTACTCCCCTCAGAAGTGAAAGGCTGTTTCAAAATCAGAAAATCTGTTTGATATAATATACCACAATCCAGTATGGAGAAAAACTATGTAATCATCTCAACAAGTTTATTTTCTTATAATACTAAGAGTTAGGAAAAATGTACAGCAACTGTCATTTGTAGAAAGGGTATAAGATAGAACCACTATGGAAAGGAATTTGGAAAAATGGAATGAAGTTGAAGATATCTATACTTTTTTTTTTCTTAAGATTTATTTAGTTATTTATTTGTCAGCGAGAAAGAGAGCACACAAGCAGGCTGAGCAGCAGGCTCCCTACTGAGCAAGGAGCCCGATGTGGGATCAGTCCCAGGACCCTGGGATCATGACCTCAGCCAAAGGCAATGGCTTAATCAACTGAGCTTCCCAGGCATCCCGAAGATACCTATACTCTTTAAGCCAACCATTCCACTTCTCAATATGTACCCTACTCAGGAGGTACCCTCTATTTTTCTTTAAAGATTTATCTATTTATTTGAAAGGGAAGGGGAGATGCTCAAGTGCAGGGAGGGGCAGAGGGAGAGCCTTAAGCATGGAGTAAGGCTTGATCTCAGCATCCCGAGATCAGGACCTGAGTCAATACTAAGAGTTGGAAGTTTAATGGACCGCACCACCAGGTACCCCAGTGGATGGTCTTTATACCTAAAGCATCAGCATCACTTTGTAGCTTATTAGAAGTCCAGAATCTCAGGCTCCACCCATACTTCCTGAATCAGAAATTGCATTTCAACAAGATCCCAGGAATTAGCTAGCTTTGGCTTTAGGGAAATCTAGCAAGGACAAGTGCATGTTTGTTGCAGCATTGTTTCTAATAACAACCAAAAAGGGGGCCCCTGGGTGGCTTAGTTGGTTAAGGGTTTGCCTTTGGCTCAAGTAATGATCCTGGGGTCCTGGGAGTGAGTGCTGCATCAGGCTCCCTGCTCTGTGAGGAGTGTGATTCTCCTCTGCCCCTCTGCCTACTCATTCTCTTTCTCTCTACCTCTCTCCTTTTTAAAAAGATTTTATTTTTTTATTTTACAGAGGGAGAAACAGTGAGAGAGGGAACACAAGCAGGGGGTAGTGTGAGAGAGAGAAGCAGGCTTCCCACCTAGCAGAGCCTGATGCTGAGCTTGATCCCAGGACCCTAGGATCATGACCTGAGCCAAAGGCAGATGCTTAATGACTGAACCACCCAGGTGCCACGCCCCCCCCAAACTCGTTCTCTCAATCCCTCTCTCTTTCTCTCTCAAATAAATAGCCTTTAAAACAAACAAACAAAAAGGGAACAACCCAAATTTCCAACACAAGGAGAATAGATACATTGTAGTACTATCATATGGTGACATACTATAAAGCAGTTAAAAATAAATGAAGTAAAGCCATATATACCAACATTGTAGTGTTAAGTGAAAAAGGAAAGCAAATTGCAGTCTGAAGTGTACAGTATGATACAGTTTATATGGTTTGAAAATAAAATAATACTCTTTCATTTGGCGATACAAACATATGCAGCAAAAAAAAAAAAAAAAAGGCATGGGGTGATATATACCAAATGTAGTATGGCTGTTACCTTCGCAGGAGAAGGAGAATGAAATGAGGAAATAACTATATCGGTGGTGTTCTGTTTCTTTTTAAAAAAAGAGCAGAGGGGCACCTGGGTGGCTCAGTGGGTTAAGCCGCTGCCTTCGGCTCAGGTCATGATCTCAGGGTCCTGGGATCGAGTCCCACATTGGGCTCTCTGCTCAGCGGGGAGCCTGCTTCCCTTCCTCTCTCTCTGCCTGCCTCTCTGCCTACTTGTGATCTCTCTCTGTCAAATAAATAAAAAAAATCTTTAAAAAAAATTTAAAAAAAATTAAAAATAAAATAAAATAAAAAAATAAAAATAAAAAATAAAAAAAGAGCAGAATCAGGGCACCTGGGTGGCTCAGTGAGTTAAAGCCTCTGCTTTCGGCTCAGGTCATGATCCCAGGGTCCTGGAATAGAGCCCTGCATCAGGCTCTCTGCCCAGTGGGGAGCCTGCTTCCTCCTCTCTCTCTCTCTGCCTGCCTCTCTGCCTACTTGTGATCTCTGTCTGTCAAATGAATAAATAAAATCTTTAAAAAAAAAAAAGGAGCAGAATCAAACATAGCAAGATGTTTAAATATGGTACAGCTGGGTGATGGGTATATATTTGTTCACCATTTTTTATATGTTTGAAATATTGCACAAGGGGGAAAAAGTCCAAAAAAAAAATAAAAAAATAAAAAAGACATACTTTGGTTTCCTGTCATGACTTTTCCATTTTTCCTTGTTTTGCTGTTTATCTGAATGTATTTACAATAAAATCTAATTTATAAAATATAGTCCCTGAGAAGGCTACAGCATCAAGCTGTTAACAGATGAGGCAGGATTAAACTAAAGAGGCAAATATCAAGGACATCAGCTAGTGAATGGTAAAAGGATGCTGAGTTGCACACTGATCCCACAATTCCATCCTAACCCCCTGTCCTATGCCTCACTCTGGAAACTGGCATATTCCAAACTTGCAGCTATACTTCTTAAACCCTCAAATTTGAGAACTTTTAATTAGACTGGCTTCCATCAAATTAGTGCTGTGCAGATTAGGAAGGTCAAGGTGAGATGCAGGTTCTTCTGTCTCTGTCATTCCACAGGCAAGCTGGGGATGGAGATCTTTCCTGGGAGTAGAGCCTTGGTCCTTAGAGTCATCCAAGTCTAGAGCAGTGCACAGGCATCGAGTTTGCTGGTGTGGACTGGGGCTAGGACAGTGGGGCCTAGATCCATAGTTGAGGCAGGTACTTAAAATTTTTTTATGGGAGTATATGAAATACTCCACAGGTTAATTTTGACTTTGTATGTTACATAAATGGAATCATATAGTATATACTCCTTGTGTCTGACTTTTTTCCTGAATGGGGTTTGTAAGATTCAGTTGTGTTATTGATTGCAGACTGGTTGTTTATTCTCATTACTGTATACTTGTGTGACTATAACACAATTTATGTCTTTTATGTCAATTTAGTAGTTTCTTTTTAGGGCTATAATGAGTGTGTTATGAATATCCCAACAAAAGGCTTTTGGTGACTGATCCTGGGTGGCAGGGTATCATAGCTTTTTAACTCTGGTCCATCTGGAACAGTGACTTCTTGATTCTCCATTTCCCGGACAGAAACAGAGGTGGCTCCTCCAGTGGTCCTCTTCTGTGGTAGTATTCTGGGAGGGTTTTAGAAGCTCAGCCTACAACCTTCTTGCTAACACAAAGATGTTCCAAGACACCTAAGAGACTGCAGTAAATACCCCTTTCCTGATTTCTGTTACAAACAACTGATCATGAACTTTTAAAGAATATATTTCCTGTTATTCCCATTATAGCCATATTTAGTTTATTTGGGTAAGCCCTTCCCCTTTATATGCTTACTGACATTCTCACGTTTTCTATGTGGATGCATTTTTCTTCCCCCAATCTGTCTGCTTGTTTTATATTTTCTAAAATCTACCCACATTTCATTTTATTTCAAGGCATTTTATCAATATGATGATATCATATTGTTTCCAAATTGTTTCCATATAGTTTCCAAATGGCAACTTTTGTCAATCTTACAAAAGTACTTAAGTAGTTCTGGTTGTTATTCCTTTTCTTCTTGAAGAATCTCATTTTTTTTTTTTTGACAAGTGATCTGGGAATTATTTAATTGTTAAATGTCTGACTAAATGTAAAACATTTTGGAATTGGATAAATACTACTGAATAGCCACCAGCAAGTACAAATATTACTTGGCCTAAAGTAGTTTTTCTTTTTTAATAAATTATATTAATTTTTCATTTTCTGGGCCTTATTTCTACAAACTTGAAAAATGATAAATCTCTACCTTAATATAAAAATTAACTTTATATATGTATGTGTGTATATATATATACATATACTAAATTGAAAATTGATTTTTTAAAAGATTATTTATTTATTTATTTGACAGAGATCACAAGTAGGTGGAGAGACAGGCAGAGAGAAAGGAAGGGAAGCAGGCTCCCTGCTGAGCAGAGAGCCTAAAGTAGGGCTCCATCTCAGGATCAGGACCCGAGCCAAAGGCAGAGGCTTTAACCCACTGAGCCACCCAGGTGCCTGGAGAATTGATTTTTAAATCTCAATATCATATATGATAGAAAATTTCTAAGATTAAAAGCTTGAAAACTATATATCATAAATAGTCTACAAGTGCTAGCTATTTGAAACTTAAATACACATGATGCTATCATTGTAGGAACTGGCAGTTGACTTGTGGCAGGCGTGGAATGGCAGATATCATCTTGTCCAGCTCTTGGTGTTATACATGGAGCAGCAGAGATAAGGCAAGAGTAATAGTGTGGCTGAGATAGGGTGTGGATCTAAGCCCAAAGAGCCCTCAGCTCACATTTGTTGCCTCCACTTGGACTATTTTCTATGGTTTGAGTGAATTATACTTTCTTACAATAGGATCTTTGAAAAGGCGGCTTGTTCATGGTCCCAAATCTTTTGGAAAGTGAGGTAAGTATATAGATATCAATTCATAAGGTTTAATGACAACATCTGTCATAACTTGCCAAATCCTTAATTTGGGAAACCCTAGTTCCAAATAGCATTCAAATTGAGTTGTATATTGATTTGTGTGTTAAGTCCCTTCCCACTACTAATATGAAGTTCGATAATCCTGTGCTCTGGGAGAAGCTACATGTCCATTAAGCCATTTCATAATCATTGTTGTATAATAAAGAATGTTTCTGGTCTTTGTCTTGGCTTCCTGTCATGGAGTCTCTTAAATGTCTTGGAATTTCCTAGATGATAGGAGTGTTTTCATTTTGCCAATGAGGTGACCCATGATAGGTCCCTAAATAGTTTTAGGATGGCAGGCTGGTCAAAAAAACAAAAAGCCAACTATGTAATTAGAGGGTTGGGACTTTGAGTCACACCTTTCGGGAGGTGGGATGGGCCTGGAAATAGAGTTCATTATGTGGTCGATGATTTAATCAACCATCTCCATATAATGAAACCCCAATAGTAACACACCCTGATTCCACAGGGAGAAGGCACAGAAACTATGCATTTTGGACCCTCCCAGATTCTGCCCTATGTGTATCCTTTACAATAAACCTATACATATAAAGTATAGCGCTTTCCTGAGGTCTGTTAGTTGTTCTAGTGAAGTATCAAACCCAAGGGGACCCTCTGAGACTTGTGGAAAACCATTTTGGGAAATTGTAGTAAGCAGGATCCTGATGGGAAATAGAAGGCATGTTCCACTGGAATTTTTAAAAAGACTTTTGAATGAAGGAACTCTTAACAAAAATTCTTGGAATGCAAAGATTTGGTCGGAGGGAAGGAAAAACTTTATTGCCATGACGTTTATAAACTGGGGAGACATAGCCTATGCTGCAAACCAAAAGTACGCTCTAAAACTGGTCAGACTCGGGCGCCCAACTGCAAACTTCAGGAGCAGAGTGACCAGCAAGACTCAGCTCACCATTTCTGGTAGCAGTTTCAGGATGTGGCAGCTGCCGCTGAAGAGTACGATAAGATACGTAGCATAGCAGGATCTTTCTGCAAATTTTGATGAATTTTGTGCAAGCTTGTCATCTTGGTGCTGACTGGTTTTGTTCCTCATGGTCATTCAGCCTGATTATAATTTTCGGGGTTTTTTCCCTTGACACGAAGGGACTCATCTTGTCCGTTAACTGTTGATATCTAAGTCTTGGGGTGTCTTGTTCTCAGAACAAGTTTAAAAAGAATGGGGAGGAATAAGAAACCAGCAGGGAAGCCTGAGGCACCCAGGGAAACCCTCAAGCCTGAAATGTTACCAGCGCCTGTTGAGAGCTGGAGAAAGGTGCTGTCTAGCAAGTCCTTTCATCCCAAAGGACACAGCCACTGCAGAACTACAGCCAAGGGCAAGGAGCGAGTCAGCTTCCCTCCTCCTGTGCTTCTCAGCAGTGACTGGAACTGAAGCAGTTAAACCCAGATTATCTGTCCCCTAGGGAGAGAATGAATCTGGGGATGAATGGATGATATCTAGCACAAAGAATGAGTGTAAGACTCAAAATTAGGGACTGGGAGATACGAGGGCTGTCACAGATTGGTTGATTTTTAAAAAGTCCATGGATATTTGTTTTCTCCTGTGGCTTGGAGTTGATACTATTTAATACTGTTAAAAATCTAGTTTATGCAACAGCTGGTATCATATGAATGCTATTGCTCAAGAGAAATACGGATTAACTGGTAACTTCAACTTGCAATTTGTAGTTAGTCATTTTCTTTAGGAACCCTTTGATGAGTTGGCTACATTTATATGTTATATGCTCCCTGTTGCATTTTCCCCTCTGATGTTGTAATTTAGTTTTTCTACCTGACTATTTTCTTTACTATGTGGTGAGCTTTCTCTGGGCATAGATTTCTTCATACTCCTTTCTGAACAATCATCACAAAAATGTGAGCAACTAATGAGAAACTCTAAGTTGAATAAACTTATTTGAAAAAGAATTAAACAAAACATTTTTTAAACGATTTTATTTATCCAGGATGCCTGGGTGGTTCAGTTGGTTCAGTTCAGTTGACCTTTGCCTTCAGCTCAGGTCATGACCTCAGGGTCCAGGGACTGAGCCTCACATGGGGCTCTCTGCTCTGCAGGAGAGCTTGCTTCTCCCTCTCCCTTTGCCTGCTGCTCCCTCTACTTGTGCTCTCTCTCTTTGTCTGTCAAATAAATAAAATCTTAAAAAAAAAATAAAAGACTTTATTTATCCATCTGACAAAGAGAGAAAAAGCACAAGCAGGGGGAGCAGCAGGCAGAAAGAGAAGCAAACTCCTTGCTAAGCAGGAAGCCCTATGCAGAACTCAATCCCGGGACCCTGGGATCATGACACCTGAACTGAAGGCAGACGCTTAACCTACTGAGGCACCCAGGTGTTCCTAAACAAAACTTTCATAATATAATATATAGTAATTGAAATTTAAAATGGACAAACTTAATGAACAGCCTGCCTTATACCAGGTGAACATTTCAGAAGAAGAAGAAAAATAAATCAACTGGAAGATACATTTGAAGAAATTTTCTAGATGCAGCTCAGAGACAGATTTTTTTTTAATGTAAAAAATAAGGTAAGATACATAAAGGGTAGGATGAAACCTAACATTCATGAATTTAGGATTCCAGTAGGAGATAGAGAAACAGTGATGGAATTTTCTGATGTCCTGACTGATGAAAAATACCAGCTGGCATTATAATGGCAATCATTGATCAGGAAGTCCAACAAATCACAACCAGAATAAACGAGTAGAAACTGACAGCTGCGTATGTTATACTTAGACTGAAGAACACCAAGCACAAAGAAGGAGCACTAAAGTAAGCCGAGAGAAAGGCACATTATCTCTCCAAAATGGACAGGCAGGCTGAAAGCTAATCTCTTAATAGCAATAAGAGCAGTAAGGGCCATAAGGCCAAGGAGATGATGGCTACACTGCACTGACAAAAATAAGTCAGTTGTAACTGATGATGAAGCTAAGAGGTCTTTCAAGACTGAAGGCACAACAAAGGTGTTTTCAGATAGTAAAAACTGAAAGAATTCGCTGCTAACATAGTTGTGTCATTAAAGAACTATATTGAGAAAAAGCCAAAGTAATCCCAGACGGAAATTTTGAGACATATGTGGTGATGTGTACATTGATGTGCATATGTGGGCAAGTCAAAAAAGGACTATTGACTGTATAATACAACAATAACAATCACTTGTAATATTAAAAATTAAGAGAGAACATAGGAAGGAGTTTAGATCTACAGCAAAAAAAGATAAATGTTCACTCTAATACTAATTTGTGCATACTATAAGTCAAACCACAAATGAGTATCTATGAAGAAATTAAAACCTGGTAAACAATTATAATCATCTTTTTCCAGTTAAATATTCTATTGCTGACCTGTTTATTTAGTCATCTGTCAGCCATCCTTAACACATAGGGTATGACAAGGACCTACATCCTGAGCGTTAACACCAATTTATAGGGAAGTCTGAAATTGATGATCCTAATATTTTCTATGAATTGCAAAATGTTTTTGAATGTTAATGAGTTAGTTCTTCAATCCACTTTATGAAACTTCAGTATTTGGCAGAAGTGAGAAAATTACTTAGCATATTCATTCTAAACATGTGTTTATTTAGTGACCCAACATTCTCCAGCACTGAAGTGAGTGGCAGTTTACCACTTTGAGCTTCAGAGGGGAATCATGTGTCATATCCTAAGAGGGAGCTGTGTCTAGACTGGACCGCTGTGTGATCCTGTCTAAGTTGAGAAAGAAGCCAAGACTGAGGAGATCCAGAGTGGGTTGCCATGTCACAAAAGATGGTTTGTGAAGATGAAGTGAATGCTCTCCTCTTGAAAAGTAATTCACTCAGTAGGTATTAGTGAGTGCAATTAGATGTCGTGTACTTTTCTGGGTGCTAAATTGTAGACAGGAATAAGACGTACTCTATATATATTCTGTAAATAAATACAGAATGATACTAAGGCTATTAAGAATCTGATGATGGCTTACAATTCTCATGTGTTTCCTACTGAGAAGAGCATGCCAAGACATAGTTTTTGATGAGAACTTATTATGTACTACCATAATACGCCTCCTGATATGAGGCACTGGAAAGAATACTTACTTTTCTATGAAATTACTTCCA
This sequence comes from Mustela nivalis, assembly GCF_964662115.1. NCBI lineage: Eukaryota > Metazoa > Chordata > Mammalia > Carnivora > Mustelidae > Mustela > Mustela nivalis. Next base: position 88,486,107 of record NC_139027.1, read on the forward strand.
TGAAATTTCTACCAAAGGTAGAATGGAATAATTATGAAACATCTAGCAAACCCAAATGGAGAGGCTTTCTATAATATATTGACATGCTGTCTTTAAAAATGTGAATATCATAAAAGACAAAAAGAGAGGAATTGTTCCAGGCTAAAAAAGACTAGAGAAATATGATAATCACATGCAACACAGGATCCAGTCTGTCTTTTGCTGTAAAGGACATTATTAAGATAATTGACAAAATCTGAATAATGTCTGAGGATTATAATGGCATTTTGGCATCAAAATTAACATTTTGATGTTAGTTTTCTGACTTTATCATTGTGGTTGTGTAAAATAATGTCTTTCTTCCCAGGAAATACACACTAAGTATCTGGGCTAAGGAGCATTGTATCTACAACTTACTCTCACATGGCTCAAGGGAAAAAAAAAATAGCAAGAGAGAAAGTTAAAGCAAATGTGGCAAATGTTAACATTTGGGGAATCAGGACAAAAGACAAAATTTTTTGTGCTCTTAATGCAACTTACATTAAAAATTAGGTGAAAGAACAAAACTATCATGCAAGAATTAAGTTAGCATTCACTGGAACAATTAAGTTCATTTAAAGATGCGGAAAATACTGGGTTTGCTCTCTCAAAGTAGTTTCCATATCAGATTTAACTTTTTTCCTGAAACTTTCATTTTTATGTTCCATAAAAGCAAACCCAAGTTCTAAATTTCCCACCAGATGTGCATGTTACATATTTGGACTAGTGTGTATTGTTCTTATTTGTCCTGAACTTGGCTTTGAAAATGACTTTGAAGCCTGGAACTTAGCCATTTACAAAAAGATGATAGTGATCTAATTGCTGGTCTTCTGTGTGAACTTTTTCCATTGACCAGCTTAAAAAGCAATTCATTTCGATTCAGCTTTCACACATATGTTAAGAAAATCAATTTTTGGGCGCCTGGGTGGCTCAGTGGGTTAAGCCTCTGCCTTCGGCTCAGGTCATGATCTCAGGGTCCTGGGATTGAGCCCCACCCTGGGGGTCTTTGCTCGGCAGGGAGCCTGCTCCCCCCCCCCCCCGCCTGCCTCTCTGCCTACTTGTGATCTCTGTCTCTCTCTCTCTCTCTCTCTGTCAAATAAATAAATAAAATCTTAAAGAAAGAAAGAAAGATAATCAATTTCTGATTCCCTAATATAGTAATACTCAGTAATACAAAGTAATACAAAGAGTAGGTTTGCAAAGTAATAAAAAAATTTTTTTCAAATGAAGCCTAGCAACAGGGGTCCCATTATTCAATACTTTAAAAAATCCTTTTAAAATAGTTTTTATTTATTTTTAATGGAAATATATTTGATAAATACATTGTCTAAATTTAAAGCATATACATGATAATATGATACATTTACATATTGTAATATGATTGCCATTGTAGCAATAATTAACACCTCCATCACATTACATAATTATCCTCTCTTTTTAGTGATTGGAATCATTACGTTCTAGTCTCTTAGCAAGATTAGTGACTATAATACAATATTGTTGTCTTTTAGGTTCTTTTAATGGCTCATTCATAAGGCCCTGATTTCAGCTACTAGAACTGGCTTTCCAGAAAAACCACTAAACTGCTGAAAACCATTAAAAACCACTGAAACTGTTAAAAAGCAGTTTTAAGTGCCGAAGAAATTGCATTGTTGAGCTGATGCTCTTGTAAGACTCCCTGGTTCTTCTGCCAACACCCTGAGATGATGTTTCTTGAAATAGAGGTTGGAGACTTTTTTCTACCTCCAGGAGAGTTCTGGCCATGCTCCAGAACAGAGCCTGGATTCAACAAATGTTGCTACTGACCAAATCCCTTTATGGCAAACATGGGGCCAATTTAAAAGAGGTGTCACCTGGCTTTTCTAGCCAATAATCTTGGAAAGAAGGAGGTAGTTTGCCTAATGCTTAGAATGGTTTTTGTTTTCAGACCTTTCACATGTTCAGGTAGTTTGATCTACAGCACCTCCCCATCTGCAGAGAGTCACTGAGATTTTTTCAAGTGCTTTTATTCTCTACTTTCTGAATTGAGGAATTAATAGTAGTGATGGATTTAAATAGTCCAAATTTATGCTAAGAAAATAAAGCAGATGTTTCTCCATCTCACTGGGCGTTGTGGTAAAGAGAATCCCTCCAGAATCTTCTGCAGGTTTTAATTAAGTAGTTGTTTGACTCTGGAAATCATGTGAGGAAATTGGTTTGTAATCTAAAGGCCCAGACGGGCCTTTTACAGAAGGTTACTATAGGTCACTCATGTTTTCTGACAGTACTAGATCAGAAAAGAACCCACAGAACTGCTTGCTCAGAAGGGGTTGCAGATTTTCTCTCTTTGGTCTTCAACTTTTTTTCGGAAAGCCTACATTAATCAATAGCGGGGGATTCACAGAAACATTTACGAATTATATGATTTCTTTTTTGCAAAGCCCGAAACACTTTAAATATTTAATCTTTCCTCACAATGGCTCTGAACAGTAAGGCTGTTTCACAGGTTCCCTTGTCTAAAAGCTGATAAACTCAAGCCAGCGAAGGGCAGAATTGATTAGTCACCTAGGGCCACAGCAATGCCTCATTAGCACAGTGTGTCACTGTGATCCTTAACTTGGCTGCCAGCTTCCTGCTCCCGTGAATCACAGCCACACTCAGCCATTGCTCAATGGGAGGCTCAGATTCCTGGACTCTGTTTTTACCCTGACTGCTGTTTACTGAACAGTCGTTCCAAATCCTTAAGCCCAGAGACTGAAGCATCTGTTATTCTAAATCAGGCTCAGGTATAGCAGGAAGGACTGAATCAGATGGCTTGGCGCCCATCCATACCCACCTGGCTCCTGTTTCCAAATCAACTCTGGCAATCTCCTGACACTGAAATGCCAATTGAATATTACCACCACCTTAAAAGACCACCAGAGATGTGAGTCAAAGCCAAGCAGCAAGGGTTGTTTATTGCAGGTTCGAACCTGGACCTCTGCACCGCTCGTTGCCGATAACACCGAGAGGTCCAGAGCTGGGTTGGTGCAGGATTTTTATAGACAGATACAAACAAGTTTCGTGTGGGGCTGAGCTGATTGATTGATAGTTTGAACAGGCATACTTGGCGTCAGTGGATTGGGTTAGGGGACTCCGCAAGAAAGCAGACAAAGCAATTTTACAGAAGCAGAACTGGCCCGGTTAGCCCACGCATGTGAAAAAAGCACTACCAGGATATTGAAGGCCTGGTTACTTATCAAGTAAAGACAATTGGGAGTCTCCTGGTGGAATGTTACATTCCTGCTATCAAGCATCCTTGTTAATGAGATTTAGGTTTAGAAGAAATTTAACTTTATTTACTTTTCCTTCTACCTCCGCCTCCTGCGGTGTTTTATGGAGGGGAGGGTGACATTAGGGCTTGAGGAACTGAGTTTTGTGTCCCTGGAAATTGGGCTATTGATAAGGTAACTTCTTTGTTTGTAAATCTCAAGGACATTTGCAAACCAAGGGAGACTCCTGTCCTGCAGGATTGTGATCTCAGCAAGTTAACCATTTATCATTTTATGGCAGTCAGGGGTCCCTGAGGAATGCCACACATATGGAGGGGAGCGGGTGAAGGGGGGGTGCAAGGCGCCAGCTTTTGCTTTGTCCCCAGCCAGCCCCCTGCTCCTTCAACACTCAGAGGCTGTTGGTTTTTATATGGGGCTTTATACCAAAGGCTAGTAATTGAAGATAAATCTTCTAGAATTCCTTAAAAAATGAGAGAAGGGAGAAGGGAAATATTCAGTATGCCTAAGAAGTGTAACTGCAAATAATGGCTTCCAAACATGGGTTAGGCTGGAAATATACCCGAAAGAATTGAAAAATAGGGACCTGAACAGATATTTCTACACCAGTGTTTATAGTGGATTACTCACAATAGTTAAAATGTAGGAACACCCCAAATGACATTGGTAGGTGAATGGGTAAACAAGATGTGGTATACTCATAGAGTGGACTATTATTCAGCCTAAAAAGGAGTGAAATTCTGATACATGCTATAACCCGGATAAATCTTGAAGACATTATGCAAAGGGAAATAAGACAGGCACAAACAGAGAAATACTGTATAATTCCACTTATGTGAGCTACTGAGAGTAGTCAAATTCATAGAGCTAGAAAGTCAAATGGGGGCTGCCAGGGCATTGGGGGATAACGAATAGGGACATAGTGTTTAATGGGTATAGAGTTTCAGTTTTGCAAGATGAAAAAGTTCTGGAGATGAATGGTAGTGAGAGTTGCACAACCATAGAATGTACTTAATGCCACTAAACTGATCTAAAAATGGCTAAAATGGTAGATTTTATGTTATGTGTATTTGCCACATTAAAAAAAATGAATTAGGGAAGAAAGGGATAATATTCTAGCCAGCAGTGTAAATGGCAGAGGCGAGCTTTCCATTTCTCGAATAGCCTTTCTTTATTTTCCTTTGGCTGTTTGAGATACATTTTAGAAAGAAATTAGGATTAATAAAAGGAACTGAGTAATGTCCACTTGATGAGCGGTTCAGGGATGTTTCAGCCAGTTTGTGTACTTTGGCAACTGAACATTTGGGACAGACAGAAGTGGTATGCTGTAAGCAGGAAATAAAAGTCCCTTGTGTGTGCACAAAATGACACTTTACTTAGAGCCTGGGGAAATCTGCTAATATTATCTGCTAAGGGCATAAGACAAAATCCTCCTATGCTAAACCCAAAGTATTCAAAAGGCTGTCACCAGGTAACTTTTTTTCTCTTCTGGGAAGTTTGCCTCCTTCTGGCTTTTCTTTTCCCCACCTTTGCTTTCAGATATCACCATCTTTTTTCCTTTCAAAGGCTCTACCTCTAGCATCTGAGTCATTATAGCCATTTAAATAATATTTATTTCATCACTTACTATAGACCATAGTGCCAAGTCTTCTGTGTGTACCAATAAGTACAAGACAAGGTTTTGGATCCTAGGGACTTATATCTTAGGGAGGAAAGTCACCTGTATACAGAAAGGTAACTAAAAATGTCAGTGCTAAAGGTGAGATACACATACTAATGTGTCACTGATGTTCCCAGAGGAAAAAGTGTATAGTCCAATGGGAAGGATTAAAGGAGAGAGATGGAGGAACCATGTACCTAGAGTGATGATGGATGGAATGGGTCCAGCAACAGGACAATATAATGCATGTCCTCAAAGTCTGGGGTCTTCATTTGCCATTGGAAGACAATGAATAACATACTTTGGTTAGAAGAAAGTGACTTTCAAGAAGTAGAAGATAAGGTAGGAAATAGGATTTGCTCTCAAAAGATTGTAGGTTCTTAAGAGCCAAGGATATTATCTTGAGGGAAACAGTTAGCTGTTGTTGCTAACGTCATTTTGGAATACGTCAAAAATAAGGAAAATATCTATAAGCCCCAGTGAACCCACAAACCAGGCTCCACTGTTGGCTGTTTTGTCAAATCCTCTTTCATCTATTTTCCTACCCACTTTCCCTTGTCTCATGTTATTTTTTTAATCTTTTTTTTTTAAGATTTTATTTATTTGACAGAGAGATCGCAAGTAGGCAAAGAGGCAGGCAGAGAGAAGAGGAAGCAGGCTCCCCGCTGAGCAGAGAGCCCGATGCGAGGCTTGATCCCAGGACCATGAGATCATGACCTGAGCTGAAGGCAGAGGCTTAACCCACTGAGCCACCCAGGCACCACATGTCTCCTGTTATTTTGAAGAAAATCCCAGACATCAGAAAAAGTGACATTCATATGCATTGTTGAAATGCTTAAAACTGCTGCTGGTAATTTAGTAATATAGATTTTGAAATCTAAATGCCTGTTTTATACAAATTGTAAAAATATAGACACTCCCTGTGCTGCTGAATTGTACCTCATCAAGGTGTGTGTGCAGTGAGGTATGTGAGGGTGTTTAATGCAGGAGTGTGTAGTGTCCGGGGAGGCTTCCCAGTCCTCTATGAAAGATTTAGATTTTTAAAAAAGATTCATTTATTTATTAGAGAGAGAGAGAGAATCCTTAAGCAGACTCTCTGCTGAGAGCAGAACTGGATGTGGGGCTCAGTCCCAGAAACCTGAGATCTTTTTTTTTTTTTTTAATAGATTTTATTTATTTATTTGACAGAGATCACAAGTAGTCAGAGAGGCAGGCAGAGAGAGAAAGGAGGAAGCAGGCTTCCTGCCAAGCAGAGAGCCCGATGTGGGGCTCGATCCCAGGACCCCAGGATAATGACTAGAGCCAAAGGCAGAGGCTTTAACCCACTGAGCCACCCAGGCACCCTCTACTGAGCCACCCAGGAGCCCCAGACCCTGAGATCATGCCCTGAACCAAAACCAACTGAGCCATCCAGGTGCCCTGAAATATTTAGATTTTTAAATTCTTTTTTTAAAAAAATATTTAATTAATTTATTTTATAGACAGAGGTCACGAGTAGGCAGAGCAGCAGGCAGAGAGAAAGGGGGAAGCAGGCTCCCCGCCGAGCAGAGAGCCAGATGCAGGGCTCCATCCCAGGTCCCTGAGATCATGACCTGAGTTGAAGGCAGAGGCCCTAACCCACTGAGCCACCCAGGCACCCCTAGATTTTTAAATTCTTAATAAAACTCAAAATTAAAGTTTTTGTCCCTAAAAGGAAAATGTGTATACACACACACATACAAAAATCATATAATGACAATATTATCATCATATCTAAAATATCAGCAATGATTCCTTAATATCATCAAATATCCAGAGTGTCCAAATTTCCCCCATTTTCTCAGATTTCTAAACAGTTGTTGTTGTTGTTGTTGTTGTTTTTAAACACAGTCCAAGTTTGGTTCATGCACTTCAATTGGTTATATGTTAAGTCTCTTAACTGAAAAGTTTCTCCCCCAATTACTCCATCAAAAAAAAAAAGTTTCATAGCATTTATTTATTTATTTATTTATTTATTTATTTGAGAGACTGAAAACTCGAAACAGAGCATGAGAAGAAGGAGAGGGTTTGGGGAGAGGCAAAAGGAGAGGGAGAAGTAGATGCCCTGCTGAGCAGGGAGCCTGGTATCGAGCCTGATCACAGGACCCTGAGATCATGACCTGAGCCAAAGGCAGACACTTAACCAACTGAGACACCCAGGTGCCCTGTAGTTTCTATTTATTTGTTGAAGAAATTGGTTCATTTTTCCTGTAGAGTTCCCACAGTCTAGATCTTGCCAACTGTATCCCCACCGTGTCTTTTAGTACATTCTTCTATCCCCTTATTTTCTGGAAATTAGTATTTATATCTACAGGCTTAATTATATTCAGGTTCCATTTTGCCAATAACACCTCATAAGTGGTATTCTGTACATTTATCAGGAGACCCATAATATCTGTTGTTTGTATATATAAGTGTGAAGTTTGCAGTTATTGAATATGAGTGTCTAGATACACTATTTCATTAAGTGTTGCCAAATGGTTATCTCCTAATTCTATCATTCCCTCTTCAATTATTAGCTGGAATACTTCTGTAAAGAGAAACTTCTCATCAACTATTCAGTCACACTGAGATACAGTTCATATGGGAAAAGAAAGATAGATGCATAGGTTTTTACCCCTTTATTTGTCAATTTTCCAAACAACAAAATGGTTTCCTAGAATCTTCCAGATGTGCCCAGGGAATGAGATTTTAAAGATATATTTATGAATCGTAAGCTTTAACATATTTAATGTTTTTCAACTCTCCCTAATTATTTTTGATGCTCTAATTTTCTTTTATCTTTTTTTTTTTATGATGATGATGCTTTAATTTTCATAGCCAACTTGAGAGGGTCTTTCTGACTTCTATTGGCTCTCAAGTTAGCTAATAACTCATTTTGAGGGGCGCCTGGGTGGCTCAGTGGTTTGGGCTGCTGCCTTCAGCTCGGGTCATGATCTCAGGGTCCTGGGATCGAGCCCCGCATCGGGCTCCCTGCTCCGCAGGAAGCCTGCTTCCCTCTCTCTCTCTCTCTGCCTGCCTCTCTGCCTACTTGTGATCTCTGTCTGTCAAATAAATAAATAAAATCTTAAAAAAAAAAATAACTCATTTTGACACAGCTCTAGTAGTCGCTGTTACTTCTTTGCTTTCCTTCTTCCTCCTTAATATGTTGCAAGGTCATTTTGTACATTTCCTTTGCCATACTGTGTGTGTGTGTGTGTGAGAAATGCCATAGACACAACTAGGGTGCACATTGCTATTGGGTCTATCACTGTTTCTAGGCCTTTCAGAGGACAGAGTTATAAAATCCATTTTAAAAAAAAACACACACATTACTGGGGCGCCCTGGGTGGCTCAGTGGGTTAAGCCGCTGCCTTCAGCTCAGGTCATGATCTCAGAGTCCTGGGATCGAGTCCCGCATCGGGCTCTCTGCTCAGCAGAGAGCCTGCTTCCCTCTCTCTCTCTCTGCCTGCCTCTCCATCTACTTGTGATTTCTCTCTGTCAAATAAATAAATAAAATCTTTAAAAAAAACCACACACATTACTAGCTTGTGAGACTTACATCAGTGTGATTTACTTCTCTGAGCCTCAGCTTTCTCATCAGCAAAATAAAGATGAATAATACCTACAATCTCATAGGCTTGTTACGGGAATTCAACAAGATAGTATATGCTAAGTTTAACTTGATGTCTTTCTACACAGCTTGAAATGCAATTCATAGACCTGCTTAATCTTAAAACCATTATACATTATTGGGAGGTAGCAGCCCAAGGTCTAGTCTCTTCCCTTCCAAAACACTGTCCCTTCCTCTTGATACATGCAGTTTATCCCTCATAATAACGAGGTCACTAGAGAATGTATCTTTGACCTATCTTCTTTTGGGGCAAAGCCTGCAGTGGATGGATGGGGTTGGACTGTTAAGAAGATTGGATTGTTAAGCAGACACCAACGCTGAAAAGTTATTTACTCTAGTATCTGTCCTGTCCTAAGCCTCGAACTGTCAGCTCCCCTATCCTCAACTTCTTGCTGGCTAAAGTTCTCTTGACCGGTTTTTCTTAAACTCTCAGAACTCAAAATATCTTGTTTCATCATTTTTCTAAATCATTCAAGAGATGACTGGCCCATTCTTAGTGAGACCAATAATTTTTTTTAGTACTGACTATGCTGTGAAGTAACTGGCATTTTCTCTTTAAAGGAGAATGTAAAAGTCAATGTAACATCAGCAAAGGCCCCCTTCTAGCAGAGCACCCTTCTCCAGAAGTCCAGACAGAACAGAGGGCTGGAGGGTAAAGGTGAGGGTCGCACCTTGGAGGAAGAAAAGGATGCAAGTCAAGGTCAAGAGCCCATATCAGGGTGAGATCCATTCAGTATCTGATCCCAGTGGTGAGACAGGAGGCCTGTGATTTTTGGATGCCTTATTACCATGTCCTTATCCCTATCCCTTGTCTTCAGCAGTAACAACTAATCATGTTGTTTCACTCTTCCCACTTACTGTGTAGACTCTAGGTTTGGATCACCAAATAGAATTCTCACAGAATTTTAAAAATTATAGCACCATTCCATTAATTTTGACTTGAAGGGATTCTGAATAGTGAATAGTAGCCTATATAAAATAAGTCACAAGTCAGTCATAGATGCACTAAAACTGGAATCATAGACTTTAAACCTCCTGGTATATGCAGAAGGAAGTTTTTAGCATCCCTTATGTATTATTCTTGTCATAAAAATGTAACCTAAACTTAATAAAACCTCTAGAGCTAGCTACCACTTTTCTAATAAGAAATAGCAGGGAACAGTGAGACAATTTAAATGACACCCTTAGGGTGTCATCAATTGATTCAGAATCCAGATAACTCCACAGGACAAATGACCAAGTTCCCCCCAAATTAATGGCATAGAAGGAGGGGAAAGATGATTATAAAAGAGATTTAAGGAACAAATTAGCCAAATGCAATATGTGGAAATTGTTTGGACCCTGATCCCATCAAAATACTTGTAAAATTAGGTTTTTAAGACAATATGTACAGTATGAAAAGAGTATTGCAAATTTTATTAGCTATGATAATACTTTGGTGATTATGTTTCTTAAAAATTTTACATGGGGCGCTTGGGTGGCTCAGTTGTTAAGTGTCTGCCTTTGGCTCAGGCCATGATCCCAGGGTCCTGGGATAGGGCTCTACATGGGGTTCTCTGCTCAGTAGGATGCCTGCTTCTCCCTCTCCCACTTCCCTTGCTTGTGTTCCCTCCCTCATTGTCACTGTCTCTCTGTCAAATAAAAAAATAAAATCTAAAAAATGAAAGAATTTTACGGAAGCATACTGAAGAATTCATAGAAAAAAGTGGCATGACAGGATAAAATTGCTTTAAATGTTCTGAAATAAAATAAAATACCAGTGTTTGTGTGAAATACCAGTGTTTGCGTGAAAAAAAATAGTATGAGCAAAATGCTGATATTGGAAGCTGGTTGATGGGTTTATGGAGGCTTATTATAGTATATTCTCTACTTCTTGTATGTTTAAAATTTTCCATAATAAGGATTTTTTAAAACATAAAAAAGTAAAAATAAGTGATAGAGAAGGAGGGAGGGAAGCTTTCACAATATAATAACCTAGGCGAATGGGGAAGGTGCCTTACACTCTAGTTCTGTCAGTGAGATGATGGGAACAGAATTATTCAGGATATATTTTGGGAGAATAGGTGATTCTTAGGTTTTTGGCTTTGAGCAACTGGGAGGATGGCTATGAACTTGTTGAGGGGAAAACTAGGAGAGGCAGCACTCAGAAGTTCAGATTTGGCCATAGTGAGTTTGAGGTGATTAGAAGTGTCAATGCACAGTTGAACATCCAGCTGTGCAGCTCAGAGGAGATAATGAAGCTGGGATGCACGTTAGGAGCCATCAGCCATTGATGGTATTTAAGGCCACAGGCCTGAATTAAGTCTCGAAGGGAGAGAGCATGGTTGAAGGAGAGTAGTCTGTGTTAAGTAGAATGTTCCAGAATCTAAAATGAATACTAAGAAAGCATGTGCAAAGTTTCTCTAAGATAAAAAAAGAAAATCAGGTTTTCGCAGTGACCACATTCAAACCGCAGGAACTATGAATTGGCTCCAGTGTTTCTTTACCCCCAAGAGCACCCAGAGCACTGTAGCTGGGGAAGTTGCAGCAATGCTGCCTCATTTCAGCCTTGGACTGGAATTTAAAGCTGAGGCCAGCACTCCACTTTCCAAAGAAATGGAACTCTTGTCCAAACCTGGACTCTGTTTCCTGCCCTGTTTCCTCAGCAGCTTGTCAATATTTGATTTCCAGATCACAGAACCCCATTGACTGCCAGGGTCCAGAGCCTATCACTTAGAACAAACAGAAGAGGAAGTCAGCAGAAAACGCTCTGCTCACACTGTCTACTTTTAGGGACTTTTCCCTGGTTGATTTGTTCCTGCTCTTCCCCCACTCCCAGGAATAGCAATGCAGTGCTAACTCTGAGCAGCTTTTGTTTGCTTCCCGGACTATGTGGCCCCAAAGAACAATACCACGATTCACAAGCCAGTGGGATCCTAAATGTCAGAGTGAATGCTAGCAGCAAGGTTACTCTTCAATCCACTGGTGAAATTCCTCCACTGGCGTTTTATTTATAATGCACGCCTTCATGCACCCAGCGAATTTAATTCCTTGCAGACTGCTTTTGAGCTTTGATTGCCAAGAGAGTGCATGGATAATCTTGCGAGGTTTAGAGACAGGCAGAAGGCAATGGGGGTGGGACTAGCACTGCATATCCTCAACAATCCAGTCAGTAACTTCAACTACCTGCCCTACAGCAGTAAAAAGAGTGGGTACCCAGCCTCTTCTGGCCAAATCCCTGATGGGAGATGTCTAACATGCATCCTTTCAGCCTGAGATTTTGTTCTCTGTGTAAAGCCAAGTGCTGCAGCCATTAGTAAATGAGCCCATGCTTTATTAAAATAAACCCAGGTCTTCCCAAGTTTATATCTGAAAGGAGACTCTCCAGGTAAGGACGGCACGCTAATGCTCAGGGGGTTGGTGCAGGTGGGAGAGGTCGTGGTTCTGGGCCTGAGGCCCATGTGTACACACAGGAAGCCCAGTATGAATGTTACAACTACTTGATTATGGTTGTCACCCCACACTAGCTCCAGGGGTTCACTATTCCCATTTTAAACTCTATGCTCCCAGGGTGGATAAAGCCCTTTTTCCTTGCAGAAAAGCTGCGGCATTTGAAAAAACTTCACTAAGACACAAGGGAGAACCAACGGGTTCTAAAGGCAAAGGAACTCTGAAGCCTGATACCAGCTACACAGGGCACTAAGAGACAGGGTGGGATAGGGCTACACCACATTCAGGCTACTTCCTACTTCTGACCTCTGACCTTCCCTCCTCAGGCACATTGGTTTCCTGAGGGAGACCTCACTGCGCACACTCCCTAGGTTACTTTCTGTCAGTTGGTTATATTTTTAATCTCTTTTCAGGTGACTGACCCTCATATTTCAGTTAAGGACCAGGGTGAGGAATTTACCTAGAGCACAAGCTGTAAGGGGGACAGTGCTAGAAAATTCAGTCATCTGATTAATAGTTTGATTTAATATTTTTAAAAAATCACATGAATGCAAAAAATCTATGATGAATGACATATTCAAAATTTAAATGAAGATCCAAGGCACATTGGAGCCTGAGATAAAGGGAATAATGTGCTTCCCTATATTCATGTTTTTATGTATTTTTATTTATTTATATTTTTTAGATTTTATTTATTTATTTGATGCAGAGAGAGACAGCAAGAATGGGAACACAAGCAGAGGGAGTGGGAGAGGGAGAAGCAGGCTTCCCACCGAGCAGGGAGACTGATGTGGGGTTTGATCCCAAGACCCTGGGATCATGGCCTGAGCTGAAGATAGATGTTTAACAGAGCCACTGAGGCACCCCATTTTTATGTATTTTTAAAATGGCTAATGAAGTATTGATAAAGTATTTTTTTTTAAGATTTCGTTTATTTATTTGACAGACAGACATTACATGTAGGCAGAGAGGCAGGCAGAGAGAGAGGAGGAAGGAGGCTCCCCACTTAGCAGAGAGCCCAATGCGGGGCTCTATTCCAGGACCCTGAGATCATGACCTGAGTTGAAGGCAGAGGCTTAACCCACTGAGCCACCCAGGCGCCCCTTGATGAAGTATTATTAATAAGGTTTTTCCATTAAAGCCTGGAAAGTAAAATGATAATTCTGTTTTGAGTGTAAGTAAAATATTTAAACTTAAAATAATTTTAAGGGAATTCTAATAAACCTGTTTCAAAATTTTCTTAACCATTAACTACTTTAATGTTCTGGGGGGAAAAATCATTACAAAATACATGATAATCTAAAGGGAGCACCAACATTTTCTACCCTTTGCCTCAGGCTCCAATATGGCTGCTTGGCAGGGCCCCTGGCTTGCTTTCCACATCTGGTGATCTTGGAATATGTGTAGGCATCTGGCGAGGCACCAGCCCAACCAAGGGCTCTCTTTACTTAAGCATTGTTCCTCCACCCCGAGCAGTGGTCCCTGCAAGGTCACATCTGTCCCAGGTGACCCTCCCAAACACACATCTGAAGACATGACCCAAACTGTACACAGTAGATCTCGATTGAGAATTGGGAATTGGGACCAGAGAAGCCCGTCTGTGCTGGCCACTGCACAAGGACATGCTAGCCTGGAGATGAGAGGATAGCTATGGCTGTGTATGCAGAAAGAGTTAGGGTCCTCAGAAAAAGAAAGATGAGACTTGGCTTTTGTGACAGAAGGGAAGTCCTTTCAAGCCCCCAGCTAGTTTCCAGGATCTATCTGCCCTACTTACCTGCTCTACTTGCCCAAGCAGGCTTCTTGGGAAACTTCCTAGGAGGTGTCAGGATTACAAAGAAATGCAAAAAACTCAGTAAAGATTTTAAGAGAACAAAGTGAATGCAAAAACTAACAGTCTCTACCAGGCCAGGAAATAGCCCAAGAATATCAGAGATGATAAATCAGTAGTGAAACTCTCTGTGTTGTTTCAAAAGTAAGCAAGGCCTTGCATTCCTTACAGAAATAATGATGAGGGAGCACGAGGCTGGCTGAAGACATAGCAAAAGCTGGCGCCTTGCACCCCGTCTCCATCCGCTCCCCCTCAATCATATGTGTAGCATCCCTCAGGCAGCCCTGACTGCCATGAACAATAAGCAAATAGTTAACTTGCAGAGCTCTCAGTCCTGCAAGACTGGAGTCTCCCTTGGCTTACAAATGTCCTAAATCTCACTAACAAAGACAATTGGTAGCAGGATTGTGAAACCCCACCAAAAAGTCTCCCAACTATCTTAATGTTGATGGCTGGTCTAAAGACAACTTTGATCAAGCCGCAAGGGCAAGGCCTCAGGTAGGCCTCGGACATCCTGGCACCTTGTAGGCCCTCTTTAGCATATGAAAACTCCATTGAACCCTTCCTTCCCCTCACCTTCCCCCAACCGCAGGGTACATAACCTGCCATCCCTCACAACCCCAGGCAGCTGCATCTCCACCTACCCATGGGTCCTGTCCCCGTGCTTTCATAAACCACCATTTTGCACCAAAAATGTCTCAAGAATTCTTTCTTGGTCATCGGCTCTGGACCTCAGCCCACCGAACCTCACCTAGGTTCTAGAACTTCATCAATAGGGAGCCCAAAACCACATCCAGTTTGTGCCTGTCACACCTGTAGCCCATTTCTCTTGCCAGTGGGTTATATCTGCTTCATTATAATGTTAAAGTCTCCACCCCTGTGCTCCTTGGAGGAGCACAAGCTTCATTAACATATGTATGCAGGCATGTGTAGGTATGTTTTCTAAGTGTGCCTGCACAGCTTTATGCCTGCCTTTACATGTGATGACAAAGCTCCTCGCTCTGAATATTCATCCTAAATCCTAAATAAAAAGAACCTGCTTATAGGTTAACTCACAGTTTTGGAACTTATTCCCTGTGATCTCCTTATTTGTCGGAAATAAAGTTCCCGTTGTGTGACAACTCCACATGGTGTAGTCTCTACCTGTAACTTACCAAGGTTGGAACTCATGTTCTTTCGTTTTCACGTCTACAATATGTAAAGGCAGAAATTGGGCCATGTGCAGATGGAAATGGAGTCAAGTGACCCTGTGGCTGGGAGCAGGACTTGGAAACAACTTTTTCCAATGTCCTGGGTATTTCCTTGTGAAGCTGCAGTGGGTTTCATGATCTACATTCGTGTCCTTATCGATCAGTTTTTTTTTTTTTTTTTTAACCTTTTAGCTAGCGTAGGTGGATTTCCATTACTTAGAATTAAAAAACAAAAACAAAAAACAAAACCCTGGAGGCAAATTTAGTGAGTCAAATAGGGTGGTGGAGCCCTAGTAACATGGCTTCACTTGGTATTGCTGTCTTGGGCAATGACCATAGATTCATGAATACAATATATAAGAAAGGTCAGAGAGGGAAGATAATATTAACATCCAATTAGCAGTTGGAAGGTAATACAGGGCAGTTCCAAGAGCGGCTATTTCAAGCCACTGCAGAAAGCTTGATTGGTTAACCACTACCTCTTCAGAGAATATTTCCCTGACTCCTAGACCAAGGTAAGTCCCTCCAAATTATGCAATCAAATATTTGTAAGAACGTTTTATTGTTTGTCTTCTCTGCTGGAATGTAAATTCCCTGGAGGCGGGGGTCTACATCTGTTTGGTCACCATTCGTTCCCTAGTATCTAGCTCTGGAGTGAAAAATACCAGGTGCTTAATACTAGTTTATTAATGTAAACAAACACACGCGACGGGTAAAATAGTTTCTTACTGTGATATCATGATCCCAAAGCAACTCTAGAACTTATAAATGCTTGATTACAGAGACTCCCATTCTTCACAAGTAAATATTTGTTCTTAGAATGGCTGCTCACAATCAATGCTTAAGTAGTACTTGTTCTGCTATTAGCACTTACCTGAGTTACCATTTTGATCCTTACAATAGTTTTTGATTTTAAAGATTTTATTTATTTATTTGATTGATAGAAAGAGGGAGCGGCAGGAGGCAGAGGGAAAAAGCAGACTCCCCACTGAGCAGGGAGCCTAATGCAGGGCTTGATCCCAGGACCATGGGATTGTGACCTGAGCCAAAAGCAGATGCTTAACCAACTGAGCTATCCAGGTGCTCCTCTGCCAATAGTTTTAAGTGGGAGTTCAGGTGAGGGCTGTCCTTTGAGTCAGTCCTCCAGCCTCAGGATGCTCTCTTTGATGGAATGAATGAATTGAATGAATGCTGAAACAGAAATGATTCCATTTCAGTGTCATTAGTAACTCATATCTTATGAATAAACACCTGAGAGAATATAACAGGGAAACCAGAAGAAGATTATTAGGCCTCCTAGAGGAGGGAGGCATAGAAATATAGAAGTCACTTGAACAACTCATTAGATCTGCAAAGTTATAGCCTAAGAACAAAACTAGACTTGCTTTTATGCCCTTCCCTATTGAAAGCCTTTGGAGCACAGCTGTGACTCAGACTTTGGAACACATATCATTCCACAAACCTTCCTTGGTCACCTTACTGCACTCCACCCCCATGCGAAGCTCTGTGGCTAGTGGAAAGTGATCCCCATATCTGCTCTGGAGTTGCTTACAATCCACTGGGGGAGTGAAAAAAGTAAGCAAGTAATTGGGCACATAAGCAGGAATCAAACATCAGAGGAATCTAGGAAGGAAGAAGAGAGGATGAAATAATAGAGTGACCAGGGCTGGCTACTGAGGGAAGGCTGGCAGGAATCTGTGACCATATTCTCCATGTAGTGGGAAGTCTCTGGAAGATTTTAAGTAGCAGAGTGACATCGTATGATTTACATCTTTTAAAAGCATATTGCTGACTGTTTTGTGCAGAATGGAGTGATGGGCTGGAGGACGAGAGGTAGAGATGGGATACCAGAGAGCAGTCCCAGCAATAATGGAGTCCTCGACCAGGAGAAGGGGTAGAGGCCAAAAGCAAGGTCCAGGCTGGAGATTTGTTTTGGAGTTAGCATCCTCAGGACTTGCTGACAGAGTGAATGGAGAAATCTGGGGAACAGAGTCAAGAATGAATCCCAGTTATGTTTTCAAAAAGAGTGCCTATCTTTTAGACCTATATACTAAAATATATTTGAGTAAAATGGTATTATGTCTGGCTGGGAGGGGGAAGCGGATAGAAGTCTTAATGGAAAAAGGCCAGTCATGTGTTGATAATCACTGAAGCCTGATTTTGGATGTGTGTGGTTCAGTATGCCATTCCTTCTTCTTTTGTATATGAATGATATCGTCCATTAAGCATTTTTCTCTAAAAAGAAGGAGCTGATGTTATATGACACTTGATCCTGCCAGACACCTTTCTGAATGTACATTTCTGCATTTGAATGCCATATTTATCATCACCATGTCCATTTTACAGATGGGGAAGCTGAGACACAATTTAAAACTTAAGTGTCAGTACCAGGGTTCAAACTCAGGCCACCTGACCAAAGACCACCACATTGCATCAATTTCTGCCCATTCTAAAGAATTAGGCTCCAAGTCATTTCACGTGACATTCTAATATTTTTGAGACAGTCATGGAAACATTAATATGTAGCAATCTCAAAGAATATTAAAATAAACTTTGAAAATATATAGGGGCACCTGGGTGGCTCAGTAGATCAAGTGTCTGCCTTGGCTCAGGTCAGGAACTCAGGGTCCTGGGATGGAATTCTGCATGGGCTCCCTGCTCAGCGGGGAGTATGCTTCTCCCTCTGCCCCTCCCCCCAGCTCATGCTTCTCCCTCTCTCTGTCTCACAAAAATAAATAAATAAAATCTTAAAAAAAATAAATAACAATAACATACATCCAAATAGCCTCAACATACAAAAATCAAAGAGTAACATACAAATGTAAGGTAATATTAAATACCAACATATTTCAAATGAAGCAAAGCAATACCCTTGGGCCTGTCTGCTCTTCTGAAGGGAGAGTAAGGGGTAAGCTACTGCTTCTTAATGAATCATCACACTGGGTGATCACTGCCCAGACCAAGAAAGTCACCTTATCAGCTCCCAGAGCCCCTCTGTGCCTCTCCAAGTCCCTGCTCTATCCACCTCCCCAGAGGGAACCACTGGTTTGCTTTCCAACATCACCAGTTAGTTTTATTTGGTTTGTGTCAAATGATCCCCATTGTCTTACCTGAACAATTTGATGGCTTTATTGAGATGATGAACTGGTGGGAGGAGCAAGTTTTAGGGGGAAACCAAGGGTTATATTTTAGGATAGGTTAAGTTTGAGATACTTATTCAAGGGGAAAGGTTAGGCAGCCAGTTGGAAATTAGAACCTAGGGAGGGTCTGGGTCAGGGCTGAGAGCTCATAGATGACGTGGGGAGCCTGGATGAGATCACCTGGACTGGAGTCCTATCACCAGGTCAGACCACATCCTGCGGCCCTTTGGCAGGTGTAACCTGGGGAGGCAGGCAGTGGTGCAGTTAGGAAAGCATGACATTTATTCTCACAGCAGTAATTGCATGTCACCTATGAATGCTTAGTCAGGCTCTCATGGATCACCATTTCTGGGGGTCAGGATGGGTGTGTTACAAAGGCAAACCCTCAAAAACTCAGAGATGTATGTGGTCCTCCTCCCATAGAGTGGCTGCTGCCCTAACCAAAACACTCTAACCATCTCAGAGCCAATATCAGAAGATGGAAGAATGAGTACCCCTCCCTCCAGGTAACCCCAAAATACATTATCAGGTAGGTTGTGACCATGTGTATTGACAAATAATGAAGGAACATACAGGTGCAAGGTAAAATATTACCTTAATAAACCGGCCACAGAGAAGAGACTTTGCTTTATCAGTGTGAGTAGCAAGGCTACTCTGTTATTGGGAGGACTTTGGACTCTTATTATCTTTAAGTTCCAAAAAATCCACAAAAAAACAAAAATAAAACAAAAAACAAGACCAAGTTGTTTTAGGAAGAGTATTCATTATCTCTTATCACACAACATTCCAGAGGTATGATGGTCATTCAGTGATATCATCCGGGACCCAGGTTCACTCCATCACTCTGCTCTGTCATCCTTTGACTGCTGTGTTCAGGTGAAACCCCCCAGAGCTGTGGATGTGGGCCCCCATCATAGCCAGACACTGACACTGCCTATGGTAGGAGACCCCGTTTCTCCCCGGAGCTTTCTTCCAAGATGAGGGGATTTTTCTCAAAGACCTCTGGCCCTCTATGTGTCTCAGCCAGAAATAGGTGAGTGAGCCCTGGTTTGGGAAAGGGACCTTTATAGGGGCTGACAATGTATTTAATAGCCACCTTGAGTCCCTGATAAGAGAAGGCCCGCAAGGATAGCTTCTGATCTCAACCACTGAGTAAAGCAGGCCTGTTGTGCCCTTGGGCCCTCTCTGTTCAGGCTGGCTGCTTAAATCAGAATGCTTGCTCTTCAGCCACCTCTCAGGTTGGCTTTGTTTTTCTGCATATTGTTCTTCCTACCAAGGCCATGGGAGGTAATCACACAGAAGGAAAAGTGCTTCTCCAGTGTGTTTGAGGAAGCAAACATGGGATTCCACAGCCTGGCCTTCCTGCACCTGTGCCTGGGAATGCCTCCAACACACTTCTGGCCCACGGCCCTTGGGGGTGGAGGGCAAAACCAGAGGAGAGGAAATAGAAACATTTCTGATGTCCTTCTCCATCCTTACCTGTTGAAACCCCCAGGAAAGATGAGTAGCTGCTTTCTGCTCCTGTGGACCTGGGGAATATCATTTCCTCAATGAGAATGATGCAAACTACTTCCTCTGGATTCAGGTCCAACAGGAAATGTTCCACCTCTGAGGTGGCAGCCTCCCCTACTGCTGGCTTCCACCTCCCCAGAATGCAGCAGACAGGGAGGGTGTAGGTCCTGAGCATAGGGGAAGGTGGGTCCCTGGCCTCCTCCTACACTCCCCTGCTTCCCATACCTATTTGTTTCAGCTGGCCTGGTAGACCCCCTGTGCATGCTGACATCCGAGGGCCTTACTTTTAGTAGCATGGGTGTGGCTGCCTTCTCATGCCAGAGCTGCTCCTTCCCAGTTATGGTCAGGGATCCACTGTCAGGGAGGGCGACCTTACCCCAGTGTAGAAATCTTGGTCAGTTTTGGCCCTTTGCCATGTTTGTTGTCTTGCCAGGCAAATTCTGCAAGGGCCAGCAACTGATCCTGGCTAATGAGATGTGTTGGGAAGGCTGCTGGAGAGCTCTGGGAAAAGGTCCCTCATTCTTTAAGGAAAGAGCACATGGGCCTTCAGCTGACCGGGGTCTACCCAAAGCCGGGAGTAGGGATGTCTGCCTAGGGCATTGCCTTGTTGAGAAGGAAGCAGGAGGGAATGGGTGTCACTTCCAGTGTCTGAAGTTCTCTGTGCTTACAGGGTTTGGGGAGGAGACGCTCTGATTCAAAATAAGCCACGTGCCCTTCCTGTGTAGTTGCTATCGCAGGCTTGCATGGGGCCTCAGGGGATCAGAGCTGCCTTCTGCTCTTCCTTCAGTGCCACAACCTGCCCAAGACAGTCAGTGCCGGAACCCAGACTCAAACCACGACAGTCTGTATGCTTACCCATGACTATTTTAACTTTCTAAAATTACTTTAATAAAAACCTCTACACCATGGAACTGTGCTTCTTCAAACCTGAAGGTGAAAGTGAACCAACTGGGAACCATGTTGAAATTTGAATTCCTGACTCACTCAGTAGATCTGGGTCTTCTTTTTCTTTTCTTTCTTTTTTAAGATTTTATTTATTTAATTGATAGACAAAGATCACAAGTAGGCAGAGAGGCAGGCAGAAAGAGAGACCGGAAGTGAAGCAGGTTCCCTGACAAGCAGAGAGCCCGATGTGGGGCTAGATCCCAGGACCCTGGGATCATGACCTGAGCTGAAGGCAGAGGCTTTAACCCACTGAGCCACCCAGGCACCCCAGGTCTGGGAGAGCTGATTTCTAGAATATAATTTTCCTTTAAGAAAGGTTTCCCTGCCCGTGTATTTAGGGGAAAAGAGTGGCTACTTAGGCAGATGAACTTGGAAAAGCCATCACACTGATAATTAGCTCCTTGGAGGCCATGACCCCTTGCTCATTAGCATGATTACTATATATGATTAAAGGACAATTCTAGGACGCAGCTGTTTGTTGTAAAATGGTTGTGACCTTTTCTTTGGGCAAGACTGCAATAGTCCTAAAGCTTCCCAGAGCAAGCTCAGTTTTGGATGTCCTTTGCAGGGCACTGATGTATGTGAATTTGACTTTTTAACTGATTCACAAATGTTGGGGCTCATTTGGATTTTGTGGGGAAAAAGGCAGATAATAGACATTCTTACATTCTAGTGATGTGACAGCACACATAGTAGTAATTAGGCTTGAGAGACACAGCCTAAATAACACAGATCAACAGGGGGAATTGAATCTGAGGAATTAGGAACAATGGGTTAGGAAGCTGATAGAGCACAGTGGATGGCAAGGTATTCCAGACATTAGTGATTTCAGGAAGCACTACCTCCCTGGGTCAGAAAGGATAAAGAAAGGACGTGAAGCCTGATATCCAAAAGCCAGCAGACCCTGTGTGTACCAGAATTGGTGCTATGGGAGAGAACCCACCTAGTCAGAACTGAAGGAGATACTGCAAGAGGAGGGAGAATGGAGAAGGAGTACCCTACTTCTCTCCTTTTCCTTCCTGCCAATCTCTTGCCAGTTCCTCCCATTGGCCAGTCCTAACTGGAAGCTGGCAAGGAAGTCTGTGAAATAAAGTCTGATAGAGCAGAGCAGGCAGACTGAGGGCTGAGAAGGTATGAGAGCAGTTGAAAAATAACTGGCACAGCAACTCCTGTTGTGGTTCTATTCTCATATATCTGGGCATATTTAATTCCCATACAATAACGTCACTGAATCCAACTACCAGGATCGGCTCCCCTTAAGATACTCTCTTCCTTCAAAGAGACACAAAGCCCCAGCAATTTCTGGATCCACCTCAAAGTGCATACATCGTTATCTCTGTCAGATCCATATGTGGCTTCATATGTGGCTTCACATGTGGTCAATGAACTATGCAGGTTAAATAACAACAATTCTCCTTATCTAAAATAATAGGCAACAGGGGCACCTGGGTGGCTCAGTGGGTTAAGCCTCTGCCTTCAGCTCAGGTCATGATCTCAGGGTCCTGGGATCGATCCCTGCATCGGGCTTTCTGGTCATCTGGGATCCTGCTTCCTCCTCTCTCTCTGCCTGCCTACTTGTGATCTCTCTCAGTCAAATAAATAAATAAAATCTTTAAAAAAAATAGGCAACAGATAAAGTGGATGTGTGTATGTATAATTTAAAAACTTAGGTATGTTATGTTTTTATTTTTATATATTTCCTCTATTTTATTATTTAAAACTACTATAGTTCTCATTTCTGAAACTGTCATTAGGATGACAGTTTATATTATTATTATTATATTTTTACCACCCTTTCCAAATTCCCTTTGCCATGATGTAGTTGGCATTCTTTACCTGATAGAATGACACAAACCTTAATTTCTGAGTCATGTGTGTCCTCAGTGGTCCTACCTTTAACAGACAGCTGTAGTTTTCTACTGAATTTTACTTTTGGGCATGAAAGTACTAAGAAGAGCTCACTAAATCCCCTGGGTACCAAACCTGGTCCTCTCTTACCCCTACTATACAGAAACAAACTAATATCCCCTTGGGATTCAGGATGTATTACCTAGACAGCTCATGAAGTCCCCTTCTCTATCTGCCTATTGCTCTGAGGCAGTGGCATAAGGAGGCCCCAAATTGCCACATTTCATGACGTGAGTCAGTGGGAACATTCTGTATCCCTTTGGTAAAGCATCCTACCCTGCCCCTTGACAACCCAAAATTCTAAACCTCTAGACCAAGTTTTCAAGAATTGTGATAGACTATCAGGTAATGGTGAAAGTGTTCTTTAACAATTCCACCCCATTGATCTCTGGACTTATAAATTCTGTGGAAAAAATGGCACTATATATTGCTCTCAGCTGGAGGCATTCTATAGGGTAACTCCCCCTTCCAACATTGTTTCCCAGCTGATCCTATAAATAAATATATATAAGATTGGCCTTAAGCTGGTCCAGAAGGCAGAGAGTCTTGATGTCCACTCTTGCTGTTTTGCTGCCCCTCCCTTCCTCCAAACTTAAGCCTTATAGAAACTCCCTATGATGATATGAGAGGGACATAGAAACTTGGATCTGGTTTACAGATGTATCCACACAACATTAGGTAGCACCAACAAGAAACAAACTGCTGTTGCATTCAGACATTTCAGGGTGGGCCTGAAGGACAGTGGTGAAGAGAAATCTCCCCAGTAGACAGAACTTTGAGCTCTTTGCTGAACCGGAGAGTTAGCCAGAGATAAGAATCATTAGACAGTGGCTAATGGTTTGGTTGGTTGTTTGGGGACCTAGAACAAAACTGGAAGATTTATGACAAGGAGATCTAGGGAAGGGGGTCTGATTTCTCAAAATGGATGGAACATGATCATGTTTGTGTCTAATCTAATAACTTCCCAATGCTTTCTGCCTGCAATACTTCTGTTAGTCCCCCTATTGATGGGGTCAAAGAATGCTCTATTTATCCTCATGGTATCTTGTAAAACCTTTCTCTGTCCAAGAGACTCTTACACATCAAAAGAAGTAAGGCATTTATCACTTGATAATGAATTCCTGCTGTGCATGCACAGCCATATTGCTTGGTGGATCAGAAAGCACCCAGTTCATGATGTCAAGTTGTGCTGCCTACTAATTTGGTGTTCTGTGGTCAAACTTTCAGTCTCTACAAGAGTTCAGTAGGAAACCAGCAGCTGTTTCTCAAAAGCATAAATTACAGTTGTCAGTAGAATATGCTACAGATTTGCTCTGAACGGTAGAACACAGAGATATTTTGGTCTAGAGATTAATATCAATATATACTTAGTAAGCCCTCAAAACTCATTATTTCTCTTTGATGCTTAGTTACCCTGGTACATGACCTTGGGTCCCTTTGGGGTTAGCTTAGAGGAAGACTTACATATTATTGTATTTCTGACAGTGCTGAAGAGTCCTTCCTAAGGAAACCTAGTCTTCTCTTCATCAGGGAATTGGGGCTCCTGTGAGGTGGCAAAGCTCTGGGAATTAAAAGAGAAATAACTTCCTTTTGCAGTTACTCAAATCATGTTTCTGGTGACCTAGAATTTTTCTGCTTTTGTGAAGTAATGCTTTAGTAGGATGTCCATGCTTCTTTTGAAAGGTAATCCCAGCAATTCAAACTTAAAACTCTCTTTACCCCTTTTGCAGATTATAGTAACTGTACCCATCTTGTCTGCTGGTTAAGCACTGTCAGTTGGACTGATTGCCCCAGGATCCCATCATCCCCACTGAACCAGAAAGCCCATTTCATTGGAAATTCTCCAGATGTCATTCTCACAGGGCTGTTCAAGGATTCTGGTTGTCTCCTTACCAGAGCATGTCTCAAAGCCTTAACAAAGGACAGTCTCTGGGTCTTCCTAGGAGACATAATCAGGTGGTGGGTTAAGTGGGTTGCACAAAATAATTCCTTTCAGGTTTCTCATATTCCTGAGTCTTTGACATTATTCCAGGGAAGTCTGAACCTCTGTGCTTTGTTAAACATAGACTGCTGTTGGATCAATAGTCAACCAACAGTTAACCAAATAGCCAAATTAGTAGAACTAATTCCAGCTCTTCAAACTAGCACATAAAGTCCAGAATCTTGGATAATAATACCCATATTAATAAATGTAGTCTAGTCCAGTATTTTTTCCATTTCAGGTTCTTATGGATATAAACTTAGCAAAATTTTGCTGTTGTTTTGGTATATAATCTATCTCTAGGTATAGACTGAGGATGCATGGATCTTACTCTAACTATGGGTTTCGAGGTAATGAGCAGAGTGATGGCAAATCTTCAGAATAAGCTTTTCCTTGAAAACTTATTATGTCAGATGAGGCCACAGATGGTGTGGAAAGAGGTATTTGTACTGGTAAGAAAGGCTTAGTGGATTTGGGATGCAATGTTCTTAGATTTTGCAAATCTACCCAAATGTCTTCACCTCAGTTTCAAGTTCCCACAATCCACACTAACATAACCTAATCTTAACATGAGTCTTGATATTGTGAAAGTTGTACTTGTCTTGTAATTTGGGAAGTCTGTACAACTAGATTTTGATCTAGTCTTCAGTGTGTGATATAAAAATAGGAAGTTCTCTTAGCACCATCATGGAAGATCTCCATTTCTTTAACCATGCCCTGACTTGAGCCAAGAGTTCAAAACCCTGAACTTAGTGCTTTCTTCTAATAAGTTCTCCAATGCCACATGAAGAAGCCAGTCCTTCTTATCAATACTACCCTAACTATCAAGTACAGTAGCTCCTTTATGTCTCAAAGTCTTGTTTTCCAATGGCCCTTCACCTCAAGTCAGCACAGATAATAGTATAAGTCACTGTGATATTATAGAATTGGCTCATAACTGCTTTCAAGGTCAAATAGGTAAGCATTCTCAGAATTCCTGAATCTCCAAGTTTCTGGAACTACTTTTGGGATCGGCCAGGAACCAGCCAGGGCAGGGAATGCATCTTGTCCTACCACACAGTGCCAAATGGCCATGAACCATATATCTCTACTCCCACTGCTTCCAGCCACAGTTCTTTGGAAGTAGGAGAATGTTCAGTCAGCAGCTTATAAATGACTGGCAATGAAGGGCTCTGCCCAGAAAGAAGAACTGCTCTAGTCAAGTCTCTCATTTGGAAAATATAATGGATAAGAGGCAAGAACTCCTCAGGTTTGGTAAAATTTGAAGGCCATGGTTGTTGTTTTGGTTTTTTTTTTAGATTTTATTTTTATTTATCTGACAGACAGAAATCACAAGTAGACAGAGAGAGGAGAAAGCAGGCTCCCTGCTAAGCAGAGAGCCCGATGTGGGGCTCGATCCCAGGACCCTGGGGTCATGACCTGAGCCAAAGGCAAAGGCTTTAACCCACTGAGCCACCCAGGCACCCCTGAAGGCCATGGTTTAAACTGATGAAGAAGCAAAGATGACTCCTTCTAGGACGAGAAGAATGGAGGAAAACACAGAGCAGATAGGAATAAGTAGAGACTAAGAAGTCTGTAAGGAGAGAGTGAGGTGCACCTTCACTGGGTGTCATTGTGCACAAGTTTCTGCTTATTTCCTCATGTGGGTTCCTCAAGAGGGCCCTTTATCTTTATTTTATATTTATTTTAAAGTAAATGAGCAAAAGTAAATCCAACAAAACAAAGCCCTCCCTTTCACTTGAACAGTTTTCCTGGTCACTCTTCCTTAAGACCAAAATATCCTTGCCTGAGGAAGAAAAGAACATCTCTAATACATCGTTGTAGTAAATGAGGTAATTTGAGTGAAAGACTGGATGTAGAGGGGGGAAAAAAGAAACTTGTCTTCAGAATCAGATAGTTCAGAGTTCCAATTCTGGGCCTACCACTTATTATTTGCATGACTTTGGGTAGCTTAACCTCCCTGTACCTCAACTTTCTCAACTGTAAAATGAAAATAATAGTTTGACTTGAAATGCCCCTCCAGACCTACCAATTTCCATTTGTGAACCCATCCTTCAAAGTCAAGCTTAAGTGATATCTCCACAACTCCTTCCTAAGTCCCTAAGGGAAGTCACCTTTCTTCTGTGACTCAGTTGATTGATCCTACTCTGCCTCACATACTACTTTTTTATATACCTGCTTCATCTCCCTGAGCATCCTGCAGTTAAGGGTCATTCGTCCTCTGTCCCTAATGGGGCATAGCAGAGAGGACATACAGAATAAATGTTTCTGGAGTGAGAGAAGCATATACTTCCCATTAGAACCACTTTCTTTCTTTTTTTAAAATTTCAACTCCTTTTCTTAAAAATAAAATTCCAAATTTCATTTTGGAATTTCATGCAAAATGGAATTTTATTTCATTTTGGAATTTCATACTATATTTCATGCAGTGATTAGATAACAAATTACAAAATTAATTTTCTCTTTAGCACTAATTAATGTTATGTGAGTATTTTGGGTTTTCTTCAGCTTAAATTTTAGTGAATGCAAAGTAAGGCCTCAAGGGAATGGAAAAATATAAAAAAATGATCTATGACTCTATTAGAACAATGAAAAGAATTTAGAAATGTAGAAAAATGCATAGGAAAAATCAAGATCTCCAGTGAAGAACAGAAGAGGTAGATGGTGGGACGCCTGGGTGGCTCAGTTGGTTAAGCAGCTGCCTTCGGCTCAGGTCGTGATCCCAGCGTCCTGGGATCGAGTCCCACATCGGGCTCCTTGCTCCGCAGGGAGCCTGCTTCTCCCTCTGACTCTGCCTTCCACTCTGTCTGCCTGTGCTCGCTCTCTCTAACAAATAAATAAAATCTTTAAAAAAAAAAAAAAGAAAAGGCAGATGGTAAAAATTAATTATAAGATGGGGATGATTTTTTTTTTCAACCAATTATTTCAACATTGGGTCCAATATGATTTGAAAGATGAGGTCATTTCAGGCAATTTAGAAACAACCCCTTGGTACTCTGCTTTTATGAATAGTCCAAACCTAGACATTACCTAACTGCTAAATGGTTAATGATCATGCTCTGTGGGGACATGCAGACATCCCTGCATTTTAACATGTCAAACAGCTGTTAGTTAAGCAGACACTCCCAACCATGTTCTTTCTCTGTATTCCCATAGAAAGAAAATCATAAGTGTGCAGAGTGAAGTTCAACTTGAAATAAATATTTAAATTAGTTATAAATTCTTGGTCAATATGTATAACTATAAGTAATTAAGAATGGTATCATTATTAGGGGAGAAGATGAATATGTTCTTAGAAGGGAATGTAAATAGACTGAAATCTCCAAGGCACGAATTAGCTGAGTTCATTAGTTACCTGATGTGGAAGACTTACCCCAACTTCATAACTTTGAAATTAGCACAAAGTGGAAAGATGGTATATAAGCTGATTCTCACTCTCCCCCAACAAATAACTTCATTTTATTTTATTTTATTAAGATTTTATTTATTTGAGAGAGAGAGCGAGCATGAAAGGGGCAAGGGACAGAGGGAGAAGCTGGCTCCCTGATGAGCAGAGGGACTGATGTGGGATTTGATCCTGGGACTCCAGGATCATGACCTGAGCTGAAGACAGTTGCTTAACCAACTGAGCCACCCAGGTGCCCAATAACTTCATTTCTAACAAATGTAAACCAGAATCACAATATTCTCCCTTCATTTAAACAGACCACCATATATCTAGTGATAAAATCCTTTTAGAACAATGTTGAGTTGTAGTGAAAGGATCTTATTAGAGCTGTCCAAAGACTGAAAGATGACATCAGTGATATCCCAGGAAGGAAACTAGATAACAAAATCAAATAAGCTCAAGTAACTGCATCCCAGTGGGCTGGGCTCAATTTCAAAAGTGAATGTTGGTGACTATCAGAGCCCTGTCTACTGCTGATTTATTTTTAGATGGCTGTGGAATGTGGTCTGGGACTTGTGGCTGGGTGGATTGTGGCAGTAATGTGTGAGACACAGCCTCTGCAGCAGGGACTGAGTACAAAGATTTTGTCTGGCAGACAGAATGTGAAAGACCAGGGCTGAGGGTTGGCTACAGATGAGGTGGTGGTGCCCTAATGCAAGGGTTTCCTCTGAATTGCTAAATTTCAGGTTTTCTTACCATAAAAGATACTAAAACTGAATATAGGGGCTGTCTGCATGGGCCTGATCCTTAGTACCTAGGAGGAGAACAAAAAGAAAAGTATGTGTGGGTACTCACATTCTCAGTGGATTAGGTGGACAGGGCTCTTGGGACCAAGGGCCAAACCACAGCCCCTGTTATGAGAATTGGGGCACAAGGTGTGACTAAATCTCAAGGACAACTAGATGCCCAGATGGCTAAACTGGGGTAGAAGATGGGGGCACAGAATAAGCAGCACAAATATGTGCACATTTATTAGGTATTCCTCAGGAATAGAATTATTTCATGAAGCATGCATATGCCTGACTTAATCAGAAAACACCAAAAGTTTTCCAAGGTAGTTGTGTCAGTTTACCATTACAAACAATGTGTGAGGATACTGGTGATCTCCAAACTTGTCTACAATTGACATTGCAAGGGTTTTTTTCTTTCTTTCTCCATCTTAGCTCATCCGGAAATAATGTTACTACATTGTTCAATTGGTTTTAATTTGCATTTCTCTGAATAATAAATTCTGTGAATTTATTGTCCATTTGGCATATCTGTTTTATAAAGTGCCTCTTCCAGTCTTTTGTGCCCAGCCCCCACTTTTTAATGGGCTGTCTGCCTTTTTCTAATTAATTTGTTGGGATTATGTTGCAAATAACCTTCTCATGTCCTATGTGAAGAGTGAAACACCTTTCACTCTTACTATTGTTTTGATAGCAGCTTTGCATTGTATTAGTTTTTACAATTAGTGGATACATCTTATTCTAAACAATTAGCATCAAGTGTGAGTATATTTTAATATAGCAGGAAAAAACTGAAGTAAAATTGAAGGAATTGCTAAATTTCAGGTTTTCTTACCATAAAAGATACTAAAAATATATAATACTAAAGATGAAGTAAAAATACTAAAGATGAAACCAGAGAGACAAACCATAAGAGACTCTTAATCACAGGAAACAAACTGAGGGTTGCTGGAGTGGAGAGGGGTGGGAGGGATGTGCTATGGTGAGTGCTGTGAATAGTGTAAGACCTGATGAATCACTGTACCCCTGAAACAAATAATACATTATATGTTAATAAAAAAAAAAAAGAAATAGAAAAGTAAAAAAAAAAAAAGTATACTAGTTTCTAAAATAAACCTGTTAAAATTAAGGAAAGAGCATTTTTTGAAAAGCAGTTATTTTAAATGTGTTTTGGCTTTATGTGGTATCTGCTAACTCCTTGTTCTGAATAAGGAAGTTAACATTTGTAGATTTCCTTTTCCCTTCTCTCTCCCACCCTCCAGCTTTATACTGTTGAGATTTTATACTTTAACCTGAAACCACAGTTTCTACCATAGCAGAATCTTGACTCTGTTTATGTGGGGTCATCCCTCTTTGCCAGTCTTTTTTATCATGCCTCTCGGTCCCTTTATTTTTTGATTTTTGTTCATCTCTTGGTTGGCTGGACTTCATTTCCAGCTACATTCATAAAGGTCCTCAGGTGCTGGTTTCCTCTGATACTGGAGAGCATCTGGCAGGCCCCTGGTGGCAGGCCCCTGGATAAGATCATCCATACACCTCCCACAGCACTCTTGCTTTATAAGTCCAGGGAATGTAAACCAATTCCCCACTGACACTTCCTTGGTGCACTGAGAACAAGCTCTCAAGTTCCTGACTCAGTGGGCAGAAGCCAGATCTTGAATGGAGAAAGGAACCTTGGCAGCCTAAGTGGCTCTTTTAGCCCCTGCCCTCTTGCTTGCTCTAGCTGCTTCTCTTTTCCTGGGTGGGATCTGCTCCAAAGTGTGCAACAAGACAAGCCCTGCTGGTCCTGTGGCATGCTCTGCTTTCAAACCTATGATCTGTGAGGACTCTACAGAGTGGTTAATGTTTCACTGTGAAGTGAACTGTTTGGTTCCTGTGGGAACACGGGCACATGTGTGGATCGGTAAGATTATAATGGCCATTGAGGAAGACTGAATGTATTTATCTAAGTTATCCATGCATTTATTCCTCCCACAAACATTTATATACAAGGAGGTCCTTCCGTGTAACATCCACTACAATCTTGCTTTGTGTGTGAGGTACTCAAGAGAAGTTTTCTCCGACAAGCTGGAGAGACCAGTGCCAACTAGCATGATGTCACTCTGTCTGGCCCTAGTCCCCCTGAGTTTTGCACTCTATGTTTTCCTACTTCCACCCACATGGCCCTGGAAGGCATGGATAAAAATGGAGCCACTCTTCCTCAGGATCTTTATAGGGCAGCCTTTGCCAGTACCGTCCTCTACCACCATGCTGGACATGCTCCCTCCTGCCCTTCCTTTGCACTGACTAAATAAGTAACTTTGCTGAATGCAATTTAATTGTTGCTGTTAAAGAGAATCAGGGAATCCCACAGCAGACATGTGCAGACACATCAAATACACCCATTACCGAGTCTACGCCATGCAATATTGTCAAGTAAAATTTCTATCTATTCAGCATTGTCAGGTAGAAAATACCAGTTTTGCCCTAAGCACTGGGATTACCTTCGTAAGAGCAGAAGCCTTAGAGCTGACAGGATAGGACAGGCTCAGGAAATTCCAGCTAAAGTAGGGGTTGTAAGCCTATCCATGGAAAGAAAAGAAAGGTTTTTTTGTTTTTGTTTTTTTCTTTTTGGTTTTTGTTCTTCAGTATAAGAAGCCAAGCAAGATATTGACAACATAGACCCTGAGCTTGAAGGCAAGATAGCACAGTGTGTTCATTTCACACAGTAGCTGAATTCTTCCCTGAGCAATGGGTACAACCACAGTCAGAGGCTGATCTCCATTTTGGGAGTGGGGTGGGGTGGGGATCTGTAGATACATATGGAGGGAGATAGCAGTAAGTTTTCCTTTGATCCCTTTGTCATCTGTCATCATCTATCTACCTATCTTTAGACACCATGACTCTTGAAAGTGGACAGGACAATATGCGCTGTGAGATTTAGATTTCGGTACAAAAAGTTTCAGAAGCTGGTATATCATCTCAGGTTTTCCTTCTCTGTTCCACTCCTTACTTCAGGGGTGCCATTGCTTTATGACAAGTTCTCCATTTTCTGAGGTTCGATACCCCAACTTGCGGGTAGCCCTTGGCTCTCTGCCTTCACTCCTGCTGCTTCTCAGCACATCCTCACCTTCTCCTCCTTCTGTTTTCTTGGGAGTTCCCTCCTCTGGACACTTTCTTCTGACTCTCACAGCCCATCAGAAGCTCCTGCCCTGGTCTATGATATGGGACAGCCCCATCTGGGCCAGGCTCCCCACCCCTTCAGATCTGGATAGGACTGACTCAGGTCCTCTTGCCCAGCTTGTCATACTGCCCTACCCAAGATTTCTCTGAATTTATGTTCTCAAAGTCACAACTGTGGCAATCTCCAGCCTTGGCCAAACTATTCTTTTCTCCATAAGCTATTTTGGTCCCTCTGCCCTGACGTCAACTCAAAATGTGTTGAGGCCTTTTCTCTTTGATTATTATTCCCTTTATGGTAACAGTCAACTGGATTCTGTTATGAGCAGCAAAATGTCTATTGGAGGTTTATGGGTCACAGGAAGTGCTTTTAAAAGCAAAGCACTTAAAATTGACATTGCTTTCTAAACTGGTCCTCCAACCAGGGATTTCTCTAGCTGGGGTAACTTCCCGTCCTTCTTGTCCCCTTTTTTTCAGAAACTCTCCCCTAAATTCTCTTCTGCCAACATCTATGCCAAATCCCAACCCAGAAGTTCATTAGATTATCCTTCCAATAAAGCCAGTTTCCTCCTAGTGAAGAACTCTGATGTCAACTGTTTAGATAAAGCAGTGTCTTTATTTCCTAAAATAGCAACCACCACACTGTAGTATAATCATCTATTTCTGTACCTCCCACTGTAACCAGTCTGAACAACTAAAGGCAGAAGCCTCCTCTTTTGATCTATATATCCCCCTTCCCTAGCAAGAGGACTCCTAATGACTCTTTATACCCAGCCACTGACCCAAGGGCCTATCAGGCACCATGCCTGTGATGGTTCTACCTAGCAGGAGCATGAGGGTCAAGCCAGGCAGTCTGTTGCTAGTTGATAATGGGGCTCTGTAGAGGGGTTTGCAGTGTTGCTTAGCAACACTTCCTCACTCTCCTGTCACTCATAATGTCTAGAACCAAATGATTCTTATAGTGAGACTTGGTCTTTTGACCTATCTCACTTAAAAAATAGGGAAGATTTTTCCTTTTGACTAAGCACAAAACACATAATTTTTTCAAAGATCACAAGAGCAAAAAAAATCTGAAATATTCACACTCAAGTGTCTATTTCATCAGAAGGTTAACTGAGTCTGAGGGATATTGGGAAGATTTCCAAGAACCCACAACCTGTCTTCTGTTCCCTGAAAAGAAAAATTCTGTTAGCTGTGGCCAGTAATGCTGCTGGCCTGGAGTTCAACCAAGACTCTCCTGCAGGCTCAGATGTAGAAGTCACTCATGTGACATGGCCTGGACCAGAGTCAGCTGGTCTCCAAGGACAGAAATGCCTTCTGGATATAGTTGATGTTTCTGAGACTCACTTAGCTCAGGAAAAAGAACATTCAGATTTATTGTTCATCTGAAATGTAGAAAACCTTGGTATTGAACTTCAGTTCCTTGAAGCATTTGCATTGAAAAGATTGCACATGAGTCAAATAATCATAAATAATGGACTAGATTTCCCTCTGTGCCAGATAATACACAGCATATACTTTGTGATTATTTTTCCTTCTCTTGCTTTCCCACTACCTTCCATGAAGGGAAGCTGGTGATGTGCAGAAATCTGGATCCAGACTGCAGAGCAGGGCTAGAAGAGGGCTCTCATTCAGTTGTTGTGGGTTCAGGTGAGGCCCCACTGTCTTGTAGCTGTGAAGCCAGCAGCTTGCTGGGAATGGTGATCTCCAGGTAAGGCTAGACACAGTAGGGGCACAATCGATGATCCAACCCACAATCAACCCAGAATAATTCCATCATTCAGCATTCAACAAATATTTGTTAAGAGCTTGCCTAGGGGTGATACACAAGCTCTAAAATCAGAGCGGTACTCCCTACATTCAGAGCTCTGTCTGACTGGAAACCAGGCCAGTGAGCTGCCTCAGGCCTAGGCTCACAGTTCTCCCTAGTAGTTATGTTCTGTAAAGTCACAGTGAAGACTACTCGTTGCCTATAAGGATTATACAGGGATAGGTCCCATGAGAACAGCACTTTCATCAACAGATCAGTATATAACGCTGTTTTATGCACATTTCTGTTTAAAGATCCCTTATTTAATAATATATCTAATATAGGGACGCCTGGGTGGCTCAGTTGGTTAAGCAGCTGCCTTCAGCTCAGGTCATGATCCCAGCGTCCTGGGATCGAGTCCCACATCGGGCTCCTTGCTTGTCAGGGAGCCTGCTTCTCCCTCTGCCTCTGCCTACCATTCTGTCTGCCTGTGTGCGCACGCTCTCTCTCTCTCTGGCAAATAAATAAATAAAATCTTAAAATAAATAAATATATATTATATATATATATATATATATATATAATATAAATACTGGACTCTTGCCAACAGCACTCTAACTCAGACCTGAACAAAGCTCATCAAACACGCATTTTCTCTCTCTAGCACATCACAGCCTTCCCGTGCTCAGGAACACTAGGCAGCACTTGCATGTGATGCTTGGGGCCCATTTCGACAGTGAAATCACCTGCAAAAAGCACACAGTGTAAAAACTCTGGCACTAGAAAGAACACAAAAAAGATACCGGTTCCAGTATGACAAGCAGAAACAAGCAGTAGAGCCTTAGTTGGTTGGCCTCAGCTGGGAACTGGCCAGATTTTTCTGGTTTTTCAGATTTTGAAATTTTCTTCACTCTGCACATGTCCACAATGACTACAAAAGCATTGCAAGTGTTATTTTTTGTTACAAATAGTAGGAGAGAGTGAGTGAATTCACAAATACAGAATTTGTGAATAATGAGGATCAACTACATATATGTACATAAGTATATGGCATTATTTATATCTATTTTAAAGCATGTACACACACATGAATATGCAAATGCTCGGCACCTATATGCGTATGTATGTATGCATTTAAAAAGTAAAACTTATACCCACCACTACACAAGGAGAAAATATGACCCTAAAGGCACCATCATAAATGCTACCTCCTTTAGCTGATTGGAACAATCTTCTGGTTACTTGGTTTCCAAACTCTTTAGAGTAGAAATTTCTAAATCTAACAACCCCACACTATTTCAATCAGACTAACCCTGCCTGTATAAAAAAACACACCTTGTTAAAATTGTGTGTGCTAGTCCCTAATCTTGTTCCTGACCGATTGAAACAAAATCTGGGTAAGACAGGGCAGGGGCCCCGCAATGTGAATGTGTATTCTATATAGCTTTACAGAGCTCACAACTCATGTTTGAGAATAGCAGTGGAGAGGTTCCCAGACAGTTAAAAAGATCAGCCCTTTGACTCCAGGGCAAGAGGCAAACCACAGATTCTTCCTCCACCTACCCCACTACTTGTGAGTGGATGAGACAAAACTAAATGGGACCCCCAGGAATAACTTCTAGAAGGCCAGTGGGCAGTTCCACTTAAATTCCAGTGACCTAAGGGAAGGTTGCTTAACTTCACCGTGCCTTATCTGTAGAGTAATGGTAACAATAGTAGTTATATTTTATGGTCCTCTTAGAATTCCATGTATTCATACACACAGAACATGTAGAGCAATGTGTGCAAATACTCATCAATCATTTATTGTCATCATTATCACCTCCTGCCACCCGGACTTCAGTCAGTTTCCCATAGCCAGGTATCACCCCTTCCCTCATACTCACTTTTTCAGCCACATGAATCTCACCTCCTTTTCAAATCTTCCCCGTTTCACTCTGGATGTTTCTGTTTAAATGGCTACTTTTTTTAAAAAAAATTGTATTTGAAAGAAAAGTAGGACGACACACCCATCTGGGTGGCTAAAAATGAAAGACAACACCTGGAGTTGGTAAGGATATGGAAAAAGTGAAATTGTTTTTCTTTCTTTCTTTCTTTCTTTCTTTCTTTCTTTCTTTCTTTCTTTCTTTCTTTCTTTCTTTCTTCCCTTCCTTCCTTCCTTCCTTCCGTCTTTCTTTCTTTCTTTCTTTCTTTCTTTCTTTCTTTCTTTCTTTCTTTCTTTCTTTCTTTCTCCCCTCCCGTTCCTTCCCCTCCCCTCCCTTCCCCTCTCCTCCCCTCCTCTCCTCCCTTTCTTTCAAAGTGAAATTTTCACACCTTGCTGTTGGGAATATAGCTTGGTAAAATCACTTGGAGAAACCTGTTGACAGTATCTATTAAGGCTGAACATGCTCATATACTATGACCCAGCCATTCCACTCCTAAAGGCATTGTTGCAGAACCTGGACAGGATCCTGGCAGAAGAACCAAGTGGCACTCGGAGACATTGGAGGATCGGAGGTTTATTTAACAATGGCAGGCTCATACGGGATTATTCTCCAAAGGTCTGAGCCCCGAGCACAAGCAGAGAGTGGGATGTATACCCTTCTACTTCCACATACTTGGTACCTTTGGCATGCACAGGAAATGGGGGAGGAAGGAAGAACCCAGAAGGGCTTTGAGACAGGGACTAGAATTCCCTTGCTGGTTTGGTCAGCCATCTGTTTTTCCCTATCAGCATGAGTACTGTAAGGGAGGAAAACCCTTTTTTCTACCTTCTTAGGATCTGTGTGGGCGTAAGAATTAAACTGACATAAGACAGATTAACAGAAGAAAAGCATTCAAATTTTATTTAGTATTGTTGTGTTCACATGGGAGGCTTCATAGGAGAAATGAGACCCCAAATAGCAGATGGGCCTGACAGATTGTGTACCATTTTTAATGATGAACAATAAATTTATGGAGAAGCAAAAAGACAAAGGGTTAAGCTTCTAGCTATTGTAAATTGTGGGATGGTGACTGGTCCTTTCCATCTCTTCTTTCCCCCTGTTTTTTAGGTACTGGAAGATGAAAATATGTGCCAGAATGAACGGAAGATAAGGATCATTTAAGTAGGTTTGTTTGCACAGGCCTGTCTTTTTTTAAAATTATTTTTTATTTCTTATATACATATATTTTTATCCCCAGGGGTACAGGTCTGTGAATCGCCAGGTTTACAAACTTCACAGCACTCACCAAAGCACATACCCTCCCCAATGTCCATAACGCCACTCTCCTTCCCCCAAGCCCCCTTCCCCCAGCAACCCTCAGTTTGTTTTGTGAGATTAAGAGTCACTTATGGTTTGTCTCCCTCCCAATCCCATCTTGTTTCATTGATTCTTCTCCTACCCACTTAAGCCCCCATGTTGCATCACCACTTCCTCGTATCAGGGAGATCATATGATAGTTGTCTTTCTCTGCTTGACTTATTTCGCTAAGCATGATATGCTCTAGTTCCATCCATGTTGTTGCAAATGGCAAGATTTCATTTCTTTTGATGGCTGCATAGTATTCCATTGTGTATATATGCCACATCTTCTTGATCCATTCATCTGTTGATGGACATCTAGGTTCTTTCCTATTGTGGACATTGCTGCTATAAACATTCGGGTGCACGTGCCCCTTTGGATCACTACGTTTGTATCTTTAGGGTAAATACCCAGTAGTGCAAATGCTGGGTCATAGGGCAGTTCTATTTTCAACATTTTGAGGAACCTCCGTGCTATTTTCCAGAGTGGCTGCACCAGCTTGCATTCGCACCAACAGTGTAGGAGGGTTCCCCTTTCTCCGCATCCTTGCCAGCATCTGTCATTTCCTGACTTGTTGATTTTAGCCATTCTGACTGGTGTGAGGTGATATCTCATTGTGGTTTTGATTTGTATTTCCCTGTGATATGCCGAGTGATATGGAGCACTTTTTCATGTGTCTGTTGGCCATCTGGATGTCTTCTTTGCAGAAATGTCTGTTCATGTCCTCTGCCCATTTCTTGATTGGATTATTTGTTCTTTGGGTGTTGAGTTTGCTAAGTTCTTTATAGATTTTGGACACTAGTCCTTTATCTGATATGTCGTTTGCAAATATCTTCTCCCATTCTGTCAGTTGTCTTTTGGTGTGCAAAAGCTTTTGATCTTGATAAAATCCCAATAGTTCATTTTTGCCCTTGCTTCCCTTGCCTTTGGCGATGTTCCTAGGAAGATGTTGCTGCGGCTGAGGTCGAAGAGGTTGCTGCCTGTGTTCTCCTCAAGGATTTTGATGGATTCCTTTCGCACATTGAGGTCCTTCATCCATTTTGAGTCTATTTTTGTGTGTGGTATAAGGAAATGGTCCAATTTCATTTTTCTGCATGTGGCTGTCCAATTTTCCCAGCACCATTTATTGAAGAGGCTGTCTTTTTTCCATTGGACATTCTTTCCTGCTTTGTTGACGATTAGTTGACTGTAGAGTTGAGGGTCTATTTCTGGGCTCTCTATTCTGTTCCATTGATCCATGTGTCTGTTTTTGTGCCAGTACCATGCTGTCTTGATGATGACAGCTTTGTAATAGAACTTGAAGTCCGGAATTGTGATGCCACCAACGTTGGCTTTCTTTTTCAATATCCCTTTGGCTATTAGAGGTCTTTTCTGGTTCTATATAAATTTTAGAATTATTTGTTTCATTTTTTTGAAAAAGATGGATGGTACTTTGATAGGAATTGCATTAAATGTGTAGATTGCTTTAGGTAGCATAGACATTTTCACAATATTTATTCTTCCAATCCAGGAGCATGGAACATTTTTCCATTTCTTTGTGTCTTCCTCAATTTCTTTCATGAGTACTTTATAGTTTTCTGAGTATAGATTCTGTGCCTCTTTGGTTAGGTTTATTCCTAGGTATCTTATGGTTTTGGGTGCAATTGTAAATGGGATTGACTCCTTAATTTATCTTTCTTCTGTCTTGTTGTTGGTGTAGAGAAATGCAACTGATTTCTGCACAGGCCTGTCTGGACATGCACTCTCAATCTCCGGTAAGAATGTTCTCTTCCTGGTAAAGGAAGATCATCTTTCTCATGGGAAATTTTACAACTTGTTTTTAGGTAGAGGAGGGAATTCAGAGAGCTTTTGTGCATCTGCTATTTCTCAAGGGCATTCAGCTCAAAATATTAAAAAATGCCAAAGCCCCATTCTTTGGGGTGGTATGTTCTGATTCCTGTCAATACATTCAGCAAAAGACAAGTGCAGGAATATAATTAGTAATAATCAAAAACTAGAAGAACCTAAATGGCCATTAACAGTAGGATGGGTGAACAAACTGGGATATTCATACAAAGGAATTCTACATAATAAATGGAATGAACAAAGTGAATGCCCTCAATGTGGATGAGTTCCACAGACAGAAAGTCAGGTGAAAGAAGACTAAAGAAAGCACACTATATGTTTCCATTTATACAAAGTATAAGAAAGGCAAAATGAATGGGTGATGTTAGAAGTCAGGTGGGGGTGCTCCTGAAGGAGGAGACTAATGACTAATGACTCTAGAGGAGAGACATGAATATTTTCAGGTTTCTAGTTATGATTGATTCTGGGCTGCTGATACATGTATCTGCACCTTGTGATAACTTTCTGTAGTTGTGTGCTTATTCATGCATTTTACTAAATTTATATTAGATTTTAGTAAAAGTTAACATCAAAAAAGAAAGACAGGAGTTTGAAGAATTCTGTGGTTGGAGTCAGGGATTGATGTCAAAGATGGAGAACGGTTGAGCTGCTTTAAAAAGAAGAGGAGGAAAATATCAAGGGGAGTTACAAGAACTTTTTACTTATAATGATTTTGAAGGACCAAGTACAGAAACCCACAATTCAAAGAGAATTCATAGAGCACCAACTTGGAGAATCATAACCAGGAGGCAGAGCCCTGAGTCGCCTCCGGAACTACTTTGTGGTGACCCCAGTAGTCCTCCTTAGCTGGCCCCATGGTTCTACAACATCAGAGGCTCCACGTGTGTGCTTGTGGCATGGCTGTGTAGCAAGTTTCAGGGTGGGAATGTGTCTTGTCCCAAGATGACCATGTTCATTAACTAGCAGAGATTTACTGAATATTTACTCTATGCAAAGCAACTCTCCTACACTTTTCTATTTACCTCAAGGCGAGTGGAGACAAAAGAGCACTTGGAGGGAATGATCTACTCTGTTCTCTGGAGCAGAGAGGTGGTCTCTTTCCCCATGTTTCCTAGACCTGCCTGCCCATCAGAAACACCTGAAGTGCTTGCCAAAAATGTAGGTTCCCAAGCCAACTTCCTAGAAATTCTGGCTTGATTGGTTGGGGCAAGATCTGGAATTCCAGGCTCCTCTTCTAATCAGACCACTTTAGGAAACAGTGCTCTAGTATTAGGGGACATTCTTTTGAAAAAAATAAACATACTATTGTAAATAGTGAAATGAAGTTTTGAAAATAATTCAAAATTTATATTAATATTATAATTTCCTGAAGAGGAAAGGAGTGGGATCCTGACAGTGAGTCTAGCAGTAAATTTGCTAGATAAATATATGGGACACCCAGTTAGAATTGAATTTTAGATAAATAATGAATAATATTTTAGTATAAGTATGTATGAAATATACTTAGGCTAATTTTTTTTTGCCATTTATCTGAAATTCAGATGTAGCTGGGTGCTCTGTATTTTAATTTCCAAATCTGACCAGCCATCCAGCAGGGGGACGAGAAGGCATTTGCTGGCTGATTGTAGATGGAAATAGACAGGCTGGCTGGATCAGAGGTGGCACGCAGGAGGTTAGGATGATAAGGACATTTGTTGACTTTACTAGGGGCTAGATGCTATTTTAAGCTCTTTACATTAATATATTCATCTTTTATACTAACATATGGTGTAGATATCCTTATCTTTATTTTACAAATTTGGAAACTAAAGCAGATAGTGGTAACTTGCCCCAAACCACAGTGGTGAGGAACCAGAACAGCAGGATTCCTCCCAGGTAGTGTGGTCCTGTACCTTTGTGCAAGCCACCATCCTGGCTGCCACCAGAGGAAAGAGGCAAGGGTTTCTCTAATACAGGGGTTCTTAAATGCCATGGATGGTCCCTGGTCCCTCTTCCTCAATTCATTAATCTATTCAACAAATGTTTACTGTGTGCCTACTCTTGCTAGATACTAGCCTGGGACTTGAAGGATGTGGTGGTAAATGAAACAGACCCAGTCCTTGCTTTGTTAGAACTCATAATGGTGGGAGGTGAGGGATGGTTTCTACAATTTATATCAGAAATTCAAGTAAGCCCTAACCCGACCTCAGGGAAAATCAGGAGCCACCGGTCTGGCTCTTCTCTCCCACTGATCTTTCTCAGATCCACCACTGCCTGGTCCAGTGCTGGCCACCTCCCAGCTGTGGCTCCCACTATGTGTTATCAATATGCTTTACCCACTTGTGTTTTTATCACTGCCCTGAAAACTCGGGCAGCACTTTGTCCAGGAAGCAGGAGGCATCAGCCTACCAGCTCCCTAAGCAAAGTTCTCAGAGCCATGTTTGGGAACATTTGCAGAAGACCTCCAAGTGGACTTCAGTCCAGGATAGAGGCCAAAGGGGAAACTGGCACATGTCTGGGAGAACCTGGTACCCAGACAGGAGACTGCCCTCCTTTTCTGGTAACCTGAGGCACCTTGCCATTGGTTGATGAACTTTCCTCAGCTCCATTAGCAGGTAATGGCAGAACATCTTTGAAGCCTGGGGCTCCTCTCTGTCTTCATAGAAAACAGTTCATCCCTCCTCACTCTGCCCCACCCAGGCAGCAAGTTAAGGCTTTTAGCACAGCACTTAAAACACAATTACTGCCAAGATCACAATGAAGAGAAAGCAAAGCAAAAATGTGAGGTCATTCTTCACATATCAGACTGACAAATACCTTAAATGGTGATGGCCTGTGGTGTTGGGGAGTATGGGAAGACAGGTGCTGTCATACACTCTTGGGAGGGAGCAAATTTTTTGGAGGGCATTTTGATAGTATCTACAGAAATTAAAAAATACACACCCCTTTTGACCTAGCAAGATTCCTGTAGAATTCACCATATAGCATAATTCAAAATATTCATAGAAGGATATTTCACTGCACAGGATATAACAGTTTAAAAAAAACAGAAATGATAGCCTAAATGTCCATCAGTGGTTGAATGGTTGGTTACACAGATGGCAGTTTCTTTGTAAAACTGAATTTTCTGCAACCATAAGAAAGAATGAACTAGGTCTACAGATACTCAGATGCTACCCATGATACATTTCACCTTTTTTTCATCTACTGTTTTCATGCACAGCAGTCACCATAATTTCTGCATGCCAATCACAATGCTAGAGTAGAGAAAATGGCTATGATTGGGTAGGATGGCCTTAGGGAGACAGAGGGGCAGGGAGATAGGTGGGGGAACCCAGAGCAAAGGAACAGAGAGTTTAGGGGGATAGGGGTGGCCACCATAATCATAAGATGTCAACTTCATGTTAGAATAACATTGCCCTTTGGATTTAGTGCCTAGGGGACTAAAGGAAGGCTATAGGGGACTCTGGCAACAGCTGTGCCAAAGGGAACAGACTCCAGATTGGAGAGGACAGAGAAGAAACAAGAGGCAGGAAACAAGACCATAATATAGAACTCTTGAAAACTGCACATGGAAACAGAGAAATAATGTGATGGGTGGAATTGGGTGAGAGGAAATTGAGATCCACTTTTTAAATAGGAGAAATTTGAATATGTAAAAACCAATGGGAAGAATTTAAGTGCGTTATGCTATTAAGTTAAAAACAATAGCCACAAAATAGAGTGTAATATGGTATATATACTATAATAGAGTCTGTATGTATACACATATTATACACACACACATATTATATACACACACATATTATAATCTAATTTGTGTAAAAACTTAAGACCATTCATATTCTGGTACATAAAACTTTTTCTATAAGGACACGAGAAATTATTAAAATTGGTAGCCATCGTTAATTATTAATAGCGGTAACCATTATTATCTTTGGGAAGAGCTAATGGGATGAGAGAGATCATGAGTTTTACTTCTTATTTTATACTTCAGAACTCTCTTCTTCCCCCCTCAACCAAAATTCCTAATTTTCAGGGTAATTGATCTCATCTAAGTACCCAGAGGAAGGCAATTCCAATTAAAGGAATCCAAAGAATCCAAGCTAAAAACTACATTGTAAATAACCCTGCTTCTGGCTCCTCCACACCCACCCACCCAGGGGGTTTACATCCTTAAACAACATTCATCTTCTCTGGGATAAACTTTGTCAAATCACAAAGACCAGGGAGGAATTTCAGGAATGTTAGGCCATCTTTCCCCTTTCTGGGTGCTTGTTTCACTGAGGCTGTGCCTGGAAGCTAAGCAAGGTCCTGATTAGTGGTACTCAGCCCTGGCTGGTGTTGGAAAGATACTGATGACCTAATACCACACTGGCTCAGATAAATCCAAACCACTGGGGTGGAGCCCAGGTACCATTATTTTTTAACACTTGACGCTCAACCAAGTGTTTAGAGCAGTGGATTCTCAACCTGGCTACACACTGACATCACACGGAGTAAAAACAAAACAAAACAAAACATTCACATCTGCATCAGTCTGTGGGGGTTGCAATCCCACATACTGTA
This sequence comes from Mustela nivalis, assembly GCF_964662115.1. Classification (NCBI taxonomy): domain Eukaryota; kingdom Metazoa; phylum Chordata; class Mammalia; order Carnivora; family Mustelidae; genus Mustela; species Mustela nivalis. The sequence goes on from NC_139027.1 coordinate 88,529,338, forward strand.
AGGTTTTGTAGGCAAGAGTGCCTTTAATAAACCTTGCCTTGCACCCACTTAGCCTGGTGTGTCTTGTTTATCCCACCTATAAAACCTTACATTTGGTGCCGAAACCCGGGAGAGATTGAGCCCCCACCCCAGTGAGGAGGCTCTCTCCTCTCCCTAGCTGGACCTGGGCCTACCTTTCCCAATGCCACTTCTGAAGCCACGGTGAGTTTCTCCCCCGATTCCATGCCTCCTTCCAGAAAGCCCTGCCCTAATCTCGGCTGTGTAAGGGTGGACCCCGCCGGTCACCAGGTGCCCTCTGTGACTCTGAGAGGCTGGGAGATGTCCTAACCTCTACGGCAGTCAACAGTTCTTCTGCAACCCAGTGGTGGATGAGGGGACGCCTTCCTCCAGCCCTCGGGTTGCCTGGCAATGAATCGTGGGGACTTCCCAATTCAAATTCGACCCTAAAACATCCTGGGGGTGTTTTAGGCCTGTTGGCCAATCTTAAAACCCTGGAACTGAACCAGGACCTGCGAAAACGATGCTACTGTACTGTCGCTTGGCCACAATACCGATTAGACAATCAGTCCCAATGGCCTCCAGAAGGCACGTTTAATTATCAGATTCTCATGGACCTAAATAACCTCGGCAGACACCAAGGCAGATGGGCCAAGGTCCCTTATGTCCAGGCTTTCTGGACTCTGTGCTCTTGCCCCTCCCTCTGCTCTCACTGCTCCACTTCACAGGTCCTCTTGGCCTGCTCCCCTCCCCCTACCCTACCCTCCACTTCTCCCAAAGACCCGGACCTCTCCTCCCTTTCTCTCCTCTCTGAACCCCTGGAGAGCTTCACCCACCCACCGACAAGAGGGCCCCAGTTCCTCTTCCTCCTCCTCCTTACCATAATCCCTTACCCCAAGGTCCCTTAAATTCAGGATTTCTGAACCGGTGCCATTGTCTACCCCTCCCGCTCCCCACTCCTATCCGAACTCCTGACTAAGTTATCCATAGTAAACGTGAAACTTCAATCAAAGTTTACTGAAGGTCAAATAAGCTCTTGTTATTTGTTAAAATCTGTTAGCAAAGAAATGACTAAACTGATGGCTAAATATCTGTCTCAAAGTTTTAATGAGTAATTGCTGATATAGCTTTTAAAGACTTTGGTAACCTGAAAGTTTAAAGTTTTGCTTGGATGACAAATGGAATTAAATTTGTTGGACATTTAGGTCTTTTCCAAAGAGGATAAAATGCCAAGTCATTGTATACTGAACATAAGTTTGTGCTTTTGACTTCTTACAGCAAAGAAAATAAGAATATTTAAATCTGTTAGTAAGCATGGTTTGTGCTTAACTGATTCATAAATTGGCATCTAAAGAATTCTGTTATAACCGTTCACAATTAACTAAATTGTTAATAACTAAAGTTTAATAACTAAAGGTGTTTCTAAGAGTACAAAATTCTGCTAACTGTAAGACTGATGGAAATAAAGGAAGCCACTCTGTATGTAGGAAAGTAGAAGATATATAAGAAAGATTTACGGAATGGGTGTACATTTTATTGAAAGTAAAAGGAGATAGTTTTGTCCAAAATGAGATGGTTGTTTGGGATAAAACCTGAATGCAAAGGAAAGTTGTAGAAGGTTTATGAAGGGAAATAATTCAGGAACCTAATGAAAACCTGGCCATGTTTCTTAACCGACTTACTAAAGCACTGACACAATACACTCTCCTAGACCTGGCCTCTCCGGCAGGGGCCACGGTTTTAGCTACTCACTTTATTTCTCAGTAAGCCGCGGACATTTGGAAAAAAACTAAAGAAAGTGGAGGAGGGCCCTCAAACTCCCATTTCTGATCTGGTGAAAATGGCATTTAAAGTCTTTAACTCCCAAGAGGAGGCAGCAGAACTTAAGCAGCAAGCCAGACTCCAACAGAAAGCCCAACTGCAGACCCAAGCCCTGGTAGCAGCCCTGAGGCCGGCAGGTTCTGGGGGTCAACAGAAGGGAGCACCTAACTGCGTCCTTCTGGGGGCCTGTTTCAAGTGCGGAGCCAAGGGACACTGGGCCCGTCAATGCCCCAATCCAAAGCGCATACTAGGCTGTGCCCTCAATGCCGCATGATGGGCCACTGGAAATTGGACTGCCCCAGCCTTGGGGTATTCCCAGCGCCTTCATGTGGGGGAGACGCTGAGACGGTAAGTCCTGCCTTCCAACTTCTCGGATTGGAGGATGACTGATGGAGCCCAGACTCGGACACCCCTCTCACCCATGTCGAGCCCAGGGTCATGCTCCAGGAAGCGGGTAAGTCCATTTCCTTTCTGTTGGACACGGGACATTCTGTCCTGCCTTCCTACTCGGGTCCTACTCATCCCTCCCCAGTTGCAGTTATGCCACATGCAGCCTGGATGGGTTCCCCTTCTCACACTCCTTCCTCATTATCCCTTCCTGCCCTATTTCCCTACTAGGCAGGGATATCCTCCACAAACTTCAGGCCACCATTCGTCTCTCTCCCTCTCTCTCGACTTCTGCTCACCTCATCCTCCCTCTACTCCCCTCTGACTCATCCTCTATCCCAGACTGTCTCCCCTCCATAGACCCGCAGGTATGGGACATTTCCAGATCTATAGTAGCAACCCATAACACCGCAGTCAGGATACGACTCAAGGACAAGTCTACATTTCCGTCCCGCCCACAGTTCCCTATCTTGATGACCCACCGGCGAGGACTTAAGCCCATCATCAACTGCCTCTGGCAGCAGGGTCTCCTTAACCCCATTAACTCTCCAAGCAACTAGATGTCACTGCCCAGGGATGGCAGCCCTGCCTTAGGGCCCTAGCGGCAGCTGCTTCTCTTACAAAGGAGGCCCTCAAACTTACCTTAGGACAGCCCCTCACAGTCTTCTCCCCGCATTGACTGATGGACTTAGTCAGCGACAAATCCTTGGCACAACTCACTCCTTCCTGTCTCCAACTCTACCACCTGCTATTCATAGAAAACCCCCAGGTCACACTTTCTGTCTCCCCTCGCTTAAATCCCGCCACTCTCTTACCAACACCTTCGTCTACCCCCACTCCTCTCCACTCCTGCTCTCAACTCCTGGAAAACTCTGCCCCTCCCATCCAGGACTTTTGGACCAGCCACTGCCTAACCCTGATTGCACTCTTTTTGTGGATGGGAGGTCCTTCATAGCTCCAGACAGAGGGCAACACACAGCCTATGCAGTGATCACTCTGGATGCAGTCATAGAAGTGGCCCCCCTTCCCATTGGGACTACTTCTCAAAAGGCAGAACTCATGGCTCTTACCAGGGCCCTTCACTTATCTGAGGGCCAACGGGTCACTATTTATACTGACTCCAAATATGCTTTCCTTATTACCCACACTCACTCTGTCCTCTGGCGAGAAAGGGGATTTCTCACAACGAAGGGAATCCCCATAGTCAACAGGCCTCTTTTTGCCAAACTCCTTGAGGCTCTCAAGTACCCTCCTGAGGTGTCTATTGTCCACTGCCATGGCCATCAGGCCTCCAAGGACCCCATGTCTTTGGGGAACAAGGGTGACTCTATTGCCCGACAGATGGCCTTAAACTCCTCCCCAACCCCTCTCCTGTTTCTCAACACTCCTCACAGTCCCTCGTACACTGATGAGGAGACTTGGGCCCTTAAACCATTAGGTGGCAGGTTGGGTGACAAGGGATGGTATTTTGTCCAGGACAAAATTGCCCTCCCAAACAGCCTAATCCACACCCTCATTACTGACATCCACCAGTCTCTCCACTTCAGTCCAAAGGCCCTGTACCAATTTCTCCAATCTCTCTTTCACCACCCCCTCATCCAAAATACCATTAAGGAGGTACACCAGGCCTGCAAAACCTGTTCTATGGTCAATGCCCAGGGCGGCCTCCACAGACTGGGACCCACCCACCAGCTCCAAGGGCATCAGCCAGGCAAGGACTGGCAACCTGACTTCACTCACATGCCTCGACACAAAGCCTTTAGATACTTAGGAACTCTCATGGACACCTTCACAGGCTGGATCGAGGCATTCCCCACCACTAGGGAAACAGCAGACGTGGTCACCGCCCCTCTCATTGAGCACATCATCCTGAGGTTTGGACTCCCTCAAACCCTACAATCAGACAATGGACTGACCTTCATCTCCAGCATCACACAACAGATCTCCGAGAATCCTCAACATCACCTGGAAATTCCATATCCCCTATCACCCCCAATCCTCAGGTAAGGTAGAGAGGGCCAATGGCCTCCTCAAGGGACAACTCACCAAACTCACTCTTGAAACCCGCCTCTCTTGGCCAACCCTTCTCCCACTAGCGCTCACCTGCCTTAGGGCCTCCCCTCCCGGCCTGTCAGGACTCAGCCCCTTTGAGCTCCTATACCACAGGCCCTTCCTGCCTAATCACAACCTGCCTGCCTCTCCTCCACCCCTCTTATCCTATCTCCCCTATCTGACCCTCTTATGAGCCCTCCTAAGGGCTCATGCAGATTCAACCATCCCCGCCTAACAGCCCAGGCGGAGACTTCCCCCAGGCCCTAAATCCTGGGGACCAAGTTCTCCTACAAGAGCTCCACCCAAAGTCCTTACAGCCCAGGTGGACCGGCCCCCATACTGTTATTCTCACAACTCCCACTGCTGCAAAACTCCTAGGACACCACCCATAGGTACACATTTCCAATCTAAAACCAGCGCCACCACAGGATGGCTGGACTTCCCAAACCCTGGGGCCAATGCAGTTGCAGATTTCCCACACTTCTTCTCCTCACTCTCCCCTTCCTCCTAACCCTCTCTAGCCACTTGTCCATCACACCTGAGTTCAGGTGGCACTTTTACCTGAGGGAAAACTGGACCCATGGGGAGACTGCCCAGTCTAGCCTACTAGCTACCACAGATTGCCAGCCCAGTGGGTGCCAGGCCTCTATCAACTTCACCATCCCTGCCTTCCTTTCCATTCGGCGGGGGCACTCCAACCCCACTATGTGCTTCATCTATGACCAAACTCATTCTAACTGCCGAACGTACTGGGTCCAGACAAACGGGGGCTGCCCATATACCTACTGCAAAATGCATAAGGCCCGACTAGATATTTATGGAAACCAGCACTCCCGATATTGCTTTACCACTGATGGGAGTAGTGTTTGGTACCTCACCATCCCCGACCCTTGGGATCCACGATGGGCTACTGGAGTTGAGGCCAAACTTTACACATGGCCCTCTGATTCATATCCAATGGCCTCCTTGCACATCTACCGGGCCTATGATAGAAACACTCCCCAAAATCCTCAGGACCTCCAGAGCCAGTCATGGTCCATCCAGGCCCAGGAACAAGCAATCCGAAATGCCCTACTCCTGTCTCCTTCTCAGGATTCTGACCCATTTTCCTGGCTTAAACCGATTCAACAAGGCCTTACTCTGACTAACCTTTCCGGTATGGGCAACCTGCACTGCTTCATCTGTGCAGCTCTCGGGGCCAACCCCCTTATCGCGGTACCCTTACCACACCCTTTCAAAATAACCACTCTCACTCTTACCTCTTCGGCACCCATCACTCTACAGGACGTTCCCCTATTTGTTGATCCTCAAAACCCAGTACTCCCATTCTGCTACTCATCCCCAAACCCTTCCTTATACAATTTGACTAATTCATCCTCCCCTACTCATGCTCCTCTGGGAGGTTTCTTCTGGTGCAATGGCACTCTGTCAAAAACCCCTAAGTTCTCTGACACCCTCCTATGCATCCCAAGATCCCTGGTCCCCCAACTAACCATCTACACACAAGCTGAAGTGGATATCCTCACTGACACCGTCCAGCGACAGAAAAGGGTCACTTCCCCTGGTTATTGGGGCCTCCCTGGCATCTTCCCTAGTGGCCACTAGGCTGGGCACTGGGTCCCTAACTCATTCCATAGATGCCACCAGAGATTTATCCGAACAGCTCCGAACAGCCGTGGAGACCTTAGTTGAGTCTTTGGCATCCTTACAATGGCAGATTACTTCAGTGGCCCAGGTAGCCCTACAGAACCGATGAGCCCTGGACCTGCTCACAGCAGACAAGGGAGGAACCTGTTTATTCGTCAATGAAGAATGCTGCTATTATTATCAATGAATCTGGTATAGTCGAAACCAATATTGGTGCCCTGGCAAAAACCCATGTCTCCCTTGGTGGCTGGCATTGCCCTGGAATAAACCCCTCTCAATGGTGGCTCTTCCCCCTTAACAACCTGGCTCCTTCCAATCCTAAGTTCCCTTATTCTCCTCTGCCTATTAGCACTAATTGCCCCCTGTGTTCTTCGCTTCATTCAGGAATGCATCCGTGAGGTTTCCAGGGTCACTGTCAACCAACTCCTCCAGCATCCCTATACCCACCTACCCACATCCGAAGGACCCTATGATGACGCCCCTTTACCAGCAGGAAGTAGCCAGATCTGAGTTGCCACCCCTATTACACCGGTGGGCTCCTGGAGTGCAGGAAGAGGAATAGAAATGATCTCCACGGGGTCTCGCTGCCAGACCCCCGCTGGGTCTCACCCCCATCTTCCAGCCTACCCCACCTCCTTAACCCTTGAATCTCCCGCCAAAAGGATGTATGCCCAGGTCACATCTCCATAGGTAACCGGATACCTATGCAGGAAACAGATAAAACACCCCCGCCAACTCCCTCCCAGCACGACTTCCCCCACTCTGCTTTCCAGAGTCTCGGAACCTCACCCGAGGGTGCCCACCTCCTCCCGGTGAAACTTTCTTGGCTCCCCTTCTCCTGAGCCCTGAAACTACACCAGAGAGTGCCTTTAATAAACCTTGCCTTGCACCCAGTTTGGCCGGTGTCGTGTTTATCTTGGCTATAAAACCTTACACATGCCACTGATGAAGTTTTAGAATGTAAATGAAGTCCGGAGCTGATGGCCAAGAAAGAATTCTTCAGACATTTGTGGTGCAAAAATGTGATTTTAAAGCACGGAGGGGACAAGACCTGTGCGCAGGAAGAGTTGCTGCCCCGGTGGTTGTGAGGGGTAGCAAGTTCTGTCAATGGCACTGGGGGAGGTAAGGAAAAGAGAGTTTTCAATAGAACTTTCATATGCTAAAGAGGACCTATAAGATACCATATACCAGAGTCTTTGCCATTGCCAAGATGGTTTTTCCCTTCCTGGTGATGAAGTTCTAGTGATGATGTTCTAGAACCTAGGTGAGGTTCGGTGGGCTGAGGTCTGGAGCCGATGACCAAGAAAGAATTCTTGAGACATCTTTGGTGCAAAATGGTGGTTTATTAAAGCACAGGGACAGGACCTGTGGGCAGAAAGACCTGCTGTGCCCTGTTGTGAGGGAAGGCAGGTTATATATCATGCAGTTGGGGGAAGGTGAGGGGAAGGGAGGTTTTCAACGGAGTTTTCGTATGTTAAAGAGGGCCTACAAGGTGCTGGGAGGAGGCCTTGCCCTTGTGGCTTGGTCAATGTCGTCTTTAGGTCAGCCATTAACATGGGGAGGGAGACATTAGGGCTTGAGGAACTGAGAATTATTTGCATCTGGAAATTTGTGCTATTGATAAGGTAACCTCCCTGTTTGTAGATCTCTAGGATGTCTGTAGAGCAAGGGAGATTCCTGTTCTGCAGGATTGTGATCTCTGCAAGTTAAACTACTTACCGTTTTATGGCAATCGGGGTGCCTGATGAATGCTACACATATTACGGAGGGGAGCGGGTGGAGAGGGGGGTTCAAGGCGCCAGCTTTTGCTTTGTCTTCAGCCAGCCTCCTGCTCCCTCATCATTCCCCCCTGAACAATTTTGACCCTTAAATCTTTAAGGTGGTTGAAGGTGGAAGGTCTCATCTTCTGTAACTTCTTCCTGCTGAATAGGGGCATAGAGCTGTCCCTACCTACTCGGGTCAACATTGATCAGTGGAGGGATGTATAAGGTAGTTACAAAAGGTGGAGGCAGCTGAATCCAGCGCTGTTCAGAAGTGTCCTTGCACGTGGTCAGGATCATCTGTTGCTGTGAAGTTATTGCAGCAATGGAGTCTCAGCACCAAGTAGAGAAACATTGAACAAAGCAACATATTAAGATTAATAAGGCGATAAGAATGAAAACCTCAAGAAAGAGATTTTTAATTGTTGGCCATAGTCCACCCTCAAACCAGGAAGCTAACCCATTCACTGAGAGAGACAGAGAGAAGGATCTTGTAGAGCCTTAATCTGGGCATTCATATCTTTTATTAGTTCTGTGACATTTTTATGATAGTCTGGGTTGTACACACAACATTCTGCTTTGATAATTGCACATGTGCCACCCTGGGCTGCTGTCAGGACATCTAAAGCCATCCTATTTTCTGGACTGCCTTGCATATCTGTGAGGCTTCAGTATTAAGTAGGGAGATGCTATTTAGTGAATCATTGAGTGCCTTTGTAGTGTATTTATTAAGAGCTTCTACATGCCACATGACATCCTCTAGTCCTGCGGATGGAACAAAAATGGATGCTAAGTGATTATACCATTTAAAAACAGATCGTGTCCATCTTTGTTTTAAATTGGGGAGATTAGCTGGAGTTGTAATGGTTTTAGTAATGTGTCCATGAATCCAAGCAAATCCTAAAGTACAGCGACTTATCCATCTTGGAGGAAGCCAGGGCCACAGGTTGGTTCCACATATCAGTGCGTTCCGTTTGGAGCTGGCCATCTAATGCCAGGTCGCCTTGCCCAGGGAACACATTTCTAGTGATAGCCATCCTAGATGTCATGTGTTATTTGCCCAAGTATCATACATTTGATTTCTTTGTATCTCTGCCTTTTGACTGAGATGTCAAATGGGTGTGGGTATGAAACACAAATATGTATCCAGATTTGATATATACCATCCTTAGTATAGCGATAAGGAGGGTCTTGTAACTTAGGCCCATATTTGATTGGGGAGTTATGGATTGACAGCAATCCCCTTTCCTTCCAAATAGCTCCATGGGCATGTAGTACCAGGAAAGCAAATTTGGAGTCAGTGTTAATGTTTATTCTTAGGCTTTGGCAATTGCAAGGTGCTAGTGAGCACTATGGCATACCTAGCTTTTCTTATTCTTTTTATGAAAACTACTGTCATCAGAAAACCAACTGTCATTCGTATTTTTCACAGGGGCATCTTAAATCTGGCCAAATAGAGTAAGCAAGATCAATAACCTCTTAACAGTTTTGCTCTATAAAGAAGTACAGTGGTCAGGTTCAGGCATAAAGGTAACTAGGTTTAGAGTTTGACAAGTTTTAAGTATTATTTCTGGCATATCTGTAAGTATATCCCAATATTTAATTAGTTGGCCTCCATCATCCATTGGTGGCCTTTGGCTTCTAAGACAAATCTGGACCTGATGTGAATTCATTACAGTCAGGGACTGTCCCATAGTGAGCTTTGAGGCTCTTTTTATGAGGAGGGCTGTTCTAGGTTTCGCTAAAGCATCTATTTGCAATTGCACCTCAACAGAGGCAGCCTCTAGGATAAATATGACCAAGGGATGAAACCAATAAGAAGCCCTTTGAGTGGTCCAGCCTTAACAATATCCTGATTACTGGGAAGTGGGAGAAAACTTGTCAAGAGATAAGGGGAGTCCCCCATGCATCATCCAATCCACTCATAAAGAAAGTGGGGTCATCCATTATCTCCACAAGTCCATAGTTAATTCTATGGAGTGTGGTATCCTGGCTTTTAGGCAATTTCATTATCCCAGCCACACACAAGGTGTTAATTAAGTTATACAATTGTAGGGGAATCAATCCCATTTTTCCAGTTTTTTAATCATGAGCTGTGGGGTCTTATTATCCCCATTAAATAAAAAAGCAAGAAGATCATCTAAATGAGCTATTGTTTAAACTTCTCTGAAGTTTACCTCAAATTGTTTAGCTTAGGTAAACAAACATTTAAAGACAATCAAATCAAGAATTTAACATCCATAAAGGTGTGTTATTAAAACAGAATTTTTCTCTCTAAAATAACCCTCATTTCCAGATATAGCCAAATCAGGACTAATTCACTTGTGAAGTAAGTCTAGTTTTAACAAACTTGGACCATTATTTACATAAGCTCAGCAAGAACAGTGAGTGTGATCAAATAGATCTTTTAGAATCTGCTTTGCTGGAACTTCTTATAAGGAATCTCTAGGTTGAACTTTCAGTAGCCTCTCCAGGCCAGAAGCCAAGCCATGTACTTGCCATCAGGCTTGCCTGCAATACCTTTGGGCGAATTCCTCTTCCTGAGACTGCACCTACCAAGAAGTGACATTCTTTACTTACCTGGTGAGGCTGCTGGGAACTCTGTAAGCAAGGTATCAGGCCAACAGTTCCAAGGGGCTTTATGTCTCCAGGTTTCATAAAGTCAACCTTAGTTCCTTTAAACTGTCTGGTCATATCTGAGTCTTTTCAAATATGACATCCCAGTCAAAACCTTGGTAAGATAACCAGTTTCCAATGCTGTCCTGTTACAAGGAGAAGATTCTTATTGAACTTATGCAAATGACTGATTGCCATGGAAGAAAAAATACTTACTGAGACCTTTTGGTTTCAGAGGGTTCAGATAGAGAGAAAAGTTGAATGCTTTGAGCATTTTTACAAACGAGCACTTTTACATCTCTGTAAGTTAGAGATAACTTTAAAAAAGTATCCCTAGTCTGGAAGAGCAAACATTAGAGAACTAGCAATGTCTAAAACAAGACAAAACTATAGTGTTTTAGTTCATTTAGTCCCATGTTACTAAATCTGGTGAATGCAGCTTTAGTTAGTTTTGGAAATTCTTACCCATTTCAGTTTTAGGATTTTCAAGTATATCAAATATCTGTATTTGTCCTGAAAGTCCTTTATAGGAATCTCCTTGAAGACAAAACTCATTTTACAAGAGAATTAAAACAATTATAAATGACAAAAACTCAGAATGGGTATGGTTAGAGTTTACAGTTTAGCTGGCAAGGAAATCAGGTTATTACTTCTGTGTCACTTAACGTTTCCAGAATTACAATATCAAGTGATGATCTCTCAAAACATTAAAACTTTAGGGAGTGCACAGAATCTCTAGAATAGTTATAGCATTTTCCCAAATGTAACCCAAGGTTTATCATTGGTTCAGTAGTACTTCATGAGCAACTTTGCATACCAAGGAAAAGCCTTAGTTAAAGAGATTTACAACTTAAATCTTGTCAACATTTGCTAAAATCTTATAAAGTTTTGAAGCACATGCCTAAATATAATTAGGGATGTTAAACACCTGATAAAACAAAACATAGAAACTGGTTTTTCTGGGCAGGCAAAGAGAAAACCATTTACATTTTTGTAACAGCAGATCAATTAATTTAAGAAAAACTTTGTCCTTTTAACAGAGACAATTTCAGTCTTATACCAATGTACCTTTAAAACCCATTCATTTAGTTCATCTTGACCATAGCTAAAATTCCTTTTCTTAAGATTTCCCTTCACAAACCTTCTACAACTTTCCTTTGCATTCAGGTTTTGTCCCAAGCCATTTCCTTCTAAACAACCATCTCATTTAGGACAAAATTACCTTCCCGTCCCTCCAACAAAATGTATTCCCATTCCTTAAATCTTTCTTACATATCAACTACTTACCTACAGAGTTTCCCTTATTTCCATCAGTCTTCGTTACACTAAGCAGAACTTTGTATTCTTCGAAACACCTTTAGTTATTAACCAATTGTGAACTGTTACAACAGAATTCTTCAGGTGGCAAATTTATGAATCAGTTAAGTGGAAAACAAGTTTACCAACAGATTTAAATACTCTCAGTTTCTTTGCAGTAAGAAGTCAAAAGCACCAACCTACATCCAGTAATTAATGACTTAGCATTTTATCCTCTTTGGTTAAGACCTACATGTCCATAATTTAATTCCATTTATCATCCAGCCAAAACTTTAAATTTTCAGGTTACCAAAGACTTTGAAAGTTACTTCAGCAATTACCCATTAGAACTTTGAAACAATTAACCATCAGTTTAGTCATCTCTTTGCTAACAAATTTTAACAAATAACACGAGCTTATTTGACCTTCAGTAAACTTTCGAAGTTTCACATTTACTGCTGATAACTTATAGACATGTCTTATCTTAATTAAACCAACAAACTTAACTTAGTTCCAATACTGATTTACATTCCACCTAGGTCCACTCCACTTTGAATGTTTACCTGAGACACAAGTGGGAAGATCTGAAGTGGGGGGTATTGGGTCCAGGGGGTGCTCTTCTTGCTCCTTGACAGTGGAGAGAGAAGCCATGGTGCATGATCTAGAGGCTGGTCATGCAGGCTGCATGCACGTTGGTGCAGAAACAGGAGAAGGGGGAAACAGAAGAAAGAAAGTGCTGCCAGGAGGCAGAGAAATGATTCCCGGTTTTAGAGCTCATAAGCCCCAACAGAGGAGCAGACGCCATGCTTTTCCGTCAGCAAGCAGGGGAGGGGTTAAGCAGTCCAAGTCAGGCCAGAGAAGACAGGGCAACTTCCCCGAAACAAAGAGTGTTTCGGCAGCTGCTTGGGAATATTCCCTATGGTCCCTGTCTCCAGTTAGACTAGCCCCAGTTGGCTTCAGTTATAGCCATTAACTCGGGAAGTGAGTGAGCGAGAAGCCCCCACAACTATCAGCAGAAACAGAGAGAAATAAAGCCAGAGTCCCCTTTGCTAGGGATGGCCCAACAACCTGGGTTTACTAACTGACTCATTTGGGCAAACACATTCCTCAAAAGCCTCTTATTTGGGGTCCTGGTGCAGAGAAATGAAGGCCTAGGTATGAGCAATGAATGTATCCTAGGTCCATTTTCCCTGTTTCCTGCAGAGATCTAACTGATAGATCCCACTGAGGCCATGCAGTGTTACAGGAGCTCAGTCCTTTCCTAAGTTTTGCAATCCAAATTATTTCCAGTGGATTAAAAGGCACCCTAAGGTAGAGTCCTTGGCAACTGAAAAAGCCTACTGAGGCCATGCTCCCAGAAAAGTAAAGAAGGTCCATTACCAAATCCCCTGACTCCTGGGTGGCATCCCACACAGGGTATGTCAGAGATTTTAGGTGTCAAAAGCGACCAGAGGCGTCCCTCAAGATATCGCTATTGATCACCATCCTGCCTTCCCCGGGATGGCATTCCTGCCATAAAAGGCCCTGGAGGGGTGCTGGCGTCCCTCCACTTTCCCATCGCATCCTAGGCTGCTGATGGGTGCCTGGTGAATGGACCAAAATACTGTGCCATGCCATGCCATTGTCTGTTCTGAAGACTGCATACTGTTCTTCCATTTTAACCCATGGAAATACTGGAAAAGTTTGGCAAGGGGAAATTACCCAATTTCATAGCTTTAGGCAGTTTGTAGAAGACATTGACAAGAAACAGTAAAGACTGAAATCCATCATGGTCTATGCGACATTCCAACACATGTGATCCTTACAGCCAATTTCCCTAGGAAGCGGTCCCCGGTTGCGTTTTAGTTCAATTGGGTACTAGTTTTGTACGGCTCCCAGTGGAGGTCTCTCGGCCAGAATTGGCTAGACCAGGGATGTGGAGGGGATCACATTAGATCAATCAGGAGGAAACCTCACACGGGAGTCTTAAGATTGGCAGCCGTCCTGGTGACTTAGGTGGCTGTCCCGTGCCCAAGAGAGACAACTTTCTATAAGAACAGGAATAAAGAGAGGCCATCAAGTTTCTGGGTCTTATTGCCATTCCAGCCAGGGTACTAACTTACAGCCAAAAGGCAGATGCTCTCCTCCCCGTAGAGTAGCCACAGGCTAGAGGATTACAGCCTGAGCAATTGACATGCAAGTGTTCCAATAAGACCATACTCCTTGAAAAGCCCTGAAATGAGAGTAAAGGAGAAGGAGAGAAAGTACTCACCAATTTTGCACGGAAGCTCAGAGTCCAAATGTAAAGACTCACAGCCCCACGTTGGGCGCCATATGATGAAGTTCTAGAACCTAGGTTCGGTGGGCTGAGGTCCGGAGCCGATGACCAAGAAAGAATTCTTGAGACATCTTTGGTGCAAAATGGTGGTTTATTAAAGCACGGGGACAGGACCCGTGGGCAGAAAGACCTGCTGTGCCAGGTTGTGAGGGATGGCAGGTTATATACCTTGCGGTTGGGGGAAGGTGAGGGGAAGGGAGGTTTCAATGGAGTTTTCATATGTTAAAAAGGGCCTACAAGGCGCCAGGAGGAGGTCTTGCCCTTGTGGCTTGGTCAGCCATTAACATCAAGATAGTTGGGAGATTTTTGGTGGGTGTTATGATCCTGCTATCATTTACATTCCCTTCTACCTCAGCCTCCTCCAGTTTATGGTGGGGAGGGAGACATTAGGGCTTGAGGAACTGAGAGTTATTTGCCTCTGGAAATTTGTGCTATTGATAAGGTAACCTCCCTGTTTGTAGATCTCTAGGACATCTGTAGAGCAAGGGAGATTCCTGTTCTGCAGGATTGTGATTTCTGCAAGTTAAACTATTTATCGTTATATGGCAATCAGGGGTGCCTGATGAATGCTACACATATTACGGAGGGGAGCGGGTGGAGAGGGGGGTGCAAGGCACCAGCTTTTGCTTTGTCTTCAGCCGGCCTCCTGCTCCCTCATCACTAGAACCTAGATGAGGTTCGGTGGGCTGAGGTCCGGAGCCGATGACCAAGAAAAAATTCTTGAGACATATTTGGTGCAAAATGGTGGTTTATTAAAGCACGGGGACAGGACCCATGGGCAGGAAGAGCTGCTGCCCCAGGTTGTGAGGGATAGCAGGTTATATACCTTGCAGTTGGGGGAAGGTGAGGGAAAGGGAGGTTTCAATGTAGTTTTCATATGCTAAAGAGGGCCTACAAGGTGCCGAAGACCAATGTTGTCTTCTAGCAAGCCATTAATATCAAGATAGTTGGGAGATTCCTGTCTTGCAGGATTGTGATCTCTGCAAGTTAACTATTTGTTTCTTTTGGCACATATGACTGGGGGGAGCGGATGGAGAGGCGGTGCAGGGTGCAGCTTTTGCTTTGTCTTCAGCCATCCTCATGCTCCCTCATCACTGGCAAGGTATTAACATTAAGATAGTTGGGAGATTCCTAAAGAATGTCAAATAAGTCTCCCCACTCTAGGAGTGGGGGTGGAGGAAGGTTGCAGGGTGTCAGCTTTTGCTTTGTCCTCAGCCAGCCTTCTGTTCCCTCATAATCACAAACCAGGTAGTGTAAAACAAATTTATTTCCTCATAATTCTGGAGGCTGGAAGTCCAAGATCTGGTGTTAGCAGATTTTGTTTCTCCTGTACCCTTTCTTCTTGGCTTGGAGATGGCTGTCTTCTCCTTGGGTTTTTGAATGGTTTTCCCTTTGTATATGTTTGTGTCCTAACCTCCTCTTCAACATACCAGTTACACTGGATTACAGTCCACCCTAATGACCTCGCTTTAACCCAATTACCTCTTTAAAGGCCCCATTTCTAAACACAGGCACATTCTGAGCTACTGAGGGATAGCACTTCAAAATATGGATTTTGACATATTTCATAATTCAGCCCCAAACAACATTCAAGCTCCATTTTCAGCCAATGAAATTGATGAGGGAACAGAAGGTAGGCTGAAGACAAAGCAAAAGCTGACACCCAGCAACCTTCTCCCACCCACACTCCTGGGTGGGACATATTGTGACATTCTTTAGGAATCTCCCAACTACCTTAATGTTACTACCTTGCTAAAAGGCAAAACGACCTTGG
Organism: Mustela nivalis; assembly: GCF_964662115.1. Lineage (NCBI taxonomy): Eukaryota > Metazoa > Chordata > Mammalia > Carnivora > Mustelidae > Mustela > Mustela nivalis. The sequence continues at coordinate 88,545,005 of NC_139027.1, forward strand.
CAAGGGCAAGGCCTCTGGTATCTGGTATCTTGTAGGTCTTCTTCAGCATATGAAATTTCTACTGAAATCTCCCTTTTTCTTACTTCCCCCACCCCCATGGTACACAACCTGCCATCCCTCACAACCCCAGGGCAGCAGCTCTTTCTGCCCATGGGTTCTGTCTCCATGCTTTAATAAACCACCATTTTGCACCAAAGATATCTCAAGAATTCTTTCTTGGTCATCAGCTCTGGGACCTCACCCCACTGAACTTCACCTATATTCTAAAACTTCATCAAAATCAGAACCTCTGTAGGTGGAGTTTCAACATTAAGTATTTTTTTCAACCATGGATGATCCTGAAGTGCAGCTCTTTGATTCCATGTTTTCCTTTTCTCCCAGTTTGGGATTCAGTCTCTGAGGAGCTCAGTGAGTGTCTTGGTCTTAATCTTAGAATAACGAGGCCAGAGTGATCAGAATCTACTTATGTTTCAGATAAGTTAATGAAATCATTGAAAGAGACTGGGTCCTGTGAAGGAAAGTGAGGGAGCCTTTGGTGGTGTGGCAGACACCACTAGCTGCACCCCCGCTGGAGTTCCCTTGTCCCTGTCCTACAGTGTCAGCAGACACCCCTTTGCCTGTAGACCTGTCTGTGTAAGGATGTGATGCCAGGAGCCAGGGGCACTAGGCCACTGACATGACACAAATGGGAAGAGCCTGTGTTCTTGATGCCATCACCTTGGAGTCAAACAAGCTCATTAAACTACATCTTTGGACTTTTGGGTAGAGGAGGTAAGAAAATTTCTTCCTATTTAAATTGTTGACCTGCAATTAAACTGATGTAACTAGTTTCTCCAAGGCAGTGGTCCTCACTTACAGTGGCTATAAATTATACCTACTTGGGTAGCTTAAAAAAAACCACAACACAACAAAACAATTCCACTGATTTCTGGATTCCACATCCAGAAATCCTAGTTTAATTGGTCCAGGGTGAAGGGAAAATGCTGGGAATTTTTAAAACTGGGCTGGTGTTGAGAACCATGGCTCTAATGTTAGGAAAATTAATATGAAGAGATTATACTGGAGGTGCTTCAGAGCCCTTGGCACGCCAAAAGCTGAGTAGAAGTAGTATAAAACAGTAGTTGGGCACAGTTGTCAGGGAAAGATCAGCTCATGCAAATACACTGGACATCTCACAGGAAGCTGCAAGAGTCGCAGGGGGCTCCATTTCCAGGACTAGAGGTAGACTTTGTGTCTGGATAACAATGACCTCATTTCCTTATACAAAAGTGATCCCAGTTCCACATCAATCAGAAAAGCTGGTGTGTGTGTGTGTGTGTGTGTGTGTGTGTGTAGTGATGGGGAAATGGAAGGGTTTGTACTGTGATTTGGATCTGGGTGGAAGCACAGACTTCCCAGAAAGAAGAACCAGAGGGACTAAGGCCCTGACCACGGTATGAGTCTGTACCATCCTAATTCCCAGTTAGGCTGGTTTGTGATTGTGTGTGGTGGGTGCTGAGTTTTCCCTACACAGGGGTAGAGATGGGCTCTGCTCCCTAACTGCTGGATGGCAGACACAGGGCCGGACAGCGACATACAACAGGATCACAAGGACAGGTCAAACCAAGGTCTCTGAAACACAGCTTTTGGTGGGGGACCCTGGTCCCTACGTGGTGGGAATAGAATTTTCACTGTCATCTTAAAAAGGAGCAGTTATTTTCGTTGGTGATTTTACCCTGTGGAGCTACTCTGTGAGGTCTGGGTGCCAGTGCTCATCAGGAGAACCAGTGATAACCCATTTTCCTTGGCAGATTTGCCTTTAAGGATTGTGACTAGAAGCGAACTCACCTTTTATTTCCCTTGCTTCAGGAAGAAGCAAACAACTCCTTCTCTAAATACCCCTTCAAGGACTCACATATCTAGAAATCCTTACCAAATGACCTCAATGAGGAAAGCTGGCCCTGTCTTTAGTAAATCATTCATGCATTCAGAAAGCATTGAGTGAGGATCAGATAGGTGCTGGAGAAGATGCCAAAGCTTAATTCTAGCCCTCAAAGACTTTACAACTTTTTAAGAAAAAGGAAACTAGACTACATAATGATATTAGAAATAATTAAAGTCTGAATTGTGTAATGCTACTAATAAAAACCCCTCAGTGGAGCTGGAAGAGCTGGAGAAAGAGGCTTCAAGAAAAAGGTGGGGTCCAGTGGAGCACAGGATTTGGCTAGGTGGGAGGGGCAGGCGGGATCGAGGTGTGCTGGGCTTTGTGGGCAGTATATGTAAAGCCTTGATGGTTAGGGAGCAGTAGGATCATTCAAACCTTGACTCATGCACCCTGAGTCACATGGCCGGGTTCCATAATTCATGATGTTGCTCTGGCCACTCCCTCCCTCTACCCAGCCATAGCCACTGTGTCCCAAACTAACAGTGGCACAGTATAATCTGACAGTATAAATACTACTTATAGAACATAGACAAAGTCAGTTCTTGGTCTCAAATGCTTTAGTCAATTACCAACCTCACAGTAAATGCTGGTTCTATTGAGCAATAAGTGCATAGTTTCTCAGGCAGAATTCCCTGGCTGGCATTCATTATTTATTTTGTTGTTCTCATTGTCCCAACATTAGCCATCAGGAATTTCTTCAAGTTGACCTCTGCGTTGTTTAATATGCCCTCATTTGATTTTTGCAACACTTCTTTACTTTTTGGCAGCAGAAAGTCCTGCAATCAATCTCTTCTCCAAGGAACTCTCATTCCTTTTCTTGGAGAACTGTATCGGGGCTGGGTGTGCTCGGTATTACTAGGGTGTCACCACTTCTAGACCTTTTCAGTCAACAGAACTAGGAAATATATGTATGTACAGTGACACTTGCACACACACATCTTTATTTACTTCTGTAACTATCTGTGTACATACGTATATTTAAAACACCACAAGTTCACATTAACACCTCTGATGTTAATTGCACATGGAAATTCATTACAGCCTTATTTGTAACTTCTTTCCCCAACAGTGAGAAATCTGGTTCTCATTATCTACAATACATTTCTTTATTTGTTCAACCCTATCATACATACAAAGTAGTTTCAGAATTGCCAACCCTTCCCCTTAAGAGGAACAAATTTGGCATCTGTATCGTAGAGTCTGTGTGTAGGCCTTTTTTGTCTTCAGCCTGACAGTTTCTGCTCAGGACACTGCTTTCCCAAGTTACTTATGGCAGGGGACTGTTTGGTTCTGCAGATGAAATGAATGAGCCAGCAACCAGGAAAACAGTGTGGGGAGCCTGGATTGGGAGGGGGTGGGATGCAGACAAAAATGAAGCCACTGCCAGCATCTCACTGGGAAGCCGAGCTGCTTGGAATCTGTGGCTGAGCTACCGTCCTGTGTTGGAGCTGGAGTGCTGTGTTATGTGTTCAGCCCAAGGACAGAGGGACTGTTGTATGAGCATTTCTTGTGGTGCTGAAGAACTCTTTCTGAAGCCCATGGTGCCCTGTGGGCCGGGCAACTTGGGGGCAGCCCAGGCAGCTGTTTCTGGGCCAAGCTGCTGTGGGGACTCTGTGCCTCGCTCCTCACAGGCAGACTTGAATGGACACTTGTTCCTCTTGGGGCACCAGGAGCCTCCTGGCATGCCTTGCACCTTCCCTCAGAAGCATGACCCTTGCAGTTCCCTGGGTCAGCCTCCTTTCAGTTTCACTTTTTCCTTTAGAATGAACATAAAATAGTTTCCTCTTCCTCCATACTGTCTCCACATTCTCTTTTCTTGTCTGTTACTACATCTTCAAATCTGGTAAATAGTTTGAACAGCCAAGTGAGCTAGAGACAGGCTATTAGAAAGGCCCAGAACAGAAAGCTTTGGAAGTGGAGTGGGGGGGCAGGTGTGGAGGGGCAAGCTGGCAAGGTAGGTGGGCTTGGTTGTGAAACATGGAGTCTTTCAGACCTCTGAGGTGAACCTCTGCAACCTCAGTGTTTCTAACATTTCTTTTTAAATCCATTTAGGACAATAGATAACAGATCAGTTAAATTTAAAGATTTTTTAAAAAATTTCTTTATTTAACACAGAGCTAGAGATCACAAGTAGGCAGAAAGACAGGCAGAGAGAGAGGGGGAAGCAGGCTCCCTGCTGAGCAGAGAGCCCAATGTGGGGCTCGATCCCAGGACCCTGAGATCATGACCTGAGTTGAAGGCAGAGGCTTAATCCACTGAGCCACCCAGGCACCCCCAAAGCAGTTAAATTTAAACTGGACCTCCTTATCTTGTAGCATTTGGGGTCTTAGGACGTTGGAGAGGGAAAAGGTCAGCAGGAAACAATTGGTGGAGATATTTTCAACTAGCTGTAGCTTATTTTCAATACCTGCTGCTCATTAGCAATGACGAAATCCAGCCACACCTGGGACTCTGCAAAATCACCTTTTCCTTTTCCTGCACTCTGGTTCAGTAAACTCTGAAATGTGCCTTCTGCCAAATGTACTTCCCCCACTCCTCCCATCTCTGCTCTATTTCTCAAAGAGTGTTCAAGCACTTACAGGGAAATTTGATCCATCTGGGTTGGATCATCTACATTTAACTAATAAAAACTGCTCTTTGTAAGAGCTATTCCATTGCCAAATGTGTCTGAACAACAATAAAATGTTTTTCCCAGAAAAAGTGATAGCTGGAACCCAAAATTAATATTTGTACTCTCTCTCCCTCTCCTAAAGTTGCATTCGATTTAACCAGCATTTATGAAATTCTGAATATGTATCAGGTACGTATTGGGGGCAGGCACCTAGAGGTACAAGGACAAAGGCTATCTGACTCCTCTTCTCCAGGAGTTATTAGTCCAGTGAGAGAATGAGAAATGTACCAATGATGATTCTATTATTAAGTTCTTAGCATGTTCCTGGCACACATCACAAAGGAGGCCATCAGACACAGAGGAGCTGAGTCGCCGGAGACTGAGTGATGTGCTCAAGGTCCCACATCGAGTGAGAGACTGGCCATCCTTTGAAGCCAGGTGGGCCTTCACATTAGTCTACTGTTCACCACCTACAAGGCAATGTGGTGTACCTGAGACCCACTTTGGGCAGGGGAGGAACAGACCCATCTCTCCCTGATTTTGTTTTTCCCCTTTGCCCCACCTTCTTCCTTCTTGCACACTCAGTAACCAGAGAATTCTGAACATTGCCTTTGTGATATCCCTTTTCAGCTCACTCATGGATTTGTTCTCTGCTTCTCATAGCAGTGCAGGGCACCTCACCAGGTCAGGTGGCATCTGGTTCTGCAGGTTTTACAATGTTTAGTCATCAACACCAGAACAGTCAGCTCTGTCCTGCTGCAAGGCAGGTTCTTTACAAATGACAGAGCAAAGACCTTGGTCTCTCCCAGCACCGCAAAACTCAGGACTAAAAATATGAAGGGAGAATGGGAAGTGTTTATTGTAGCTCTGCCAGAAACCTAGCAAATGTGTTTAAAGACAACACACTGACTCTCAAGTAATAGAACCAGCCACAATCAGCTGTAGAGGATTGCGGGGGGAGGATTTTCCTTAAAAGCAGGTTTTTTAGTGGATACCATGTAATAATAATGGTTTCAGCCTAAACATAAGTACTTGGTGGCGATCCACTGAGAGAGCACAGTCTAGTGATCAACCACGGCTGCTGGGTGACCATGAAGTGCAGCTGAGCAGTTCCTGAGGGACCCAGGACAGAGCTGGGCTGGTTTCTGGATGATGCAGGCCAGTTCCCAGGGATCTGTTTGGAGCTGTCTCAGAGCAGAAGTGGCCAGAATAACCTAGCTCTTAACTAGGGCTACTTAGCCTCAGGGGCCAAGTGAGGTCCAGAGCAGATTGTATGCAGCACTTTGCAAGTTCTGACCACCCTCCATAAAGAGGACTTGGAGCTGCCTCAGGTGACCTGTTGAGTCCAAAACTATGGTTCCTTCCCCTGCCCCTTAGTGGTTGGGTAAAGGCAGAGACAGAGACAGACAAGCAGCCAGAAAGAAATCTGTACAGTAAAACTGAAACCTTTGTGGGTGTCCTGGGTCTACATACCTATTTACACCTCCAACTTTAAGCATCTTAGAAAGCTTGTGATCAGTTTTCAGTTTCTGCCTATCAAACCCCAGGCTACCTTTTGCTAGCTCACTGCCTGGGACCACTGGTGTTTGTGTTCGGGAGCCTCTGCAGGTCCAATGTGGCAGCAGGAAAAGGCCAGGTGAAATGCCAATTGAATATTACCCCCACCTTAAAAGACCACCAGAGACGTGAGTCAAAGCCAATCAGCAAGGGTCGTTTATTGCAGGTTCGAACCTGGACCTCTGCGGCGCTCGTTGCCGATAACACCGAGAGGTCCAGAGCTGGGTTGGTGCAGGGTTTTTATAAACAGGTACAAACAAGTTTCGGGTGGGCAGGATATTGAAGGCCTGGTTACTTATCAAGTAAAGACAATTGGGAGTCTCCTGGTGGAATGTTACATTCCTGCTATCAAGCATCCTTGTTAATGAGATTTAGGTTTAGAAGAAATTTAACTTTATTTACTTTTCCTTCTACCTCCGCCTCCTTCGGTGTTTTATGGAGGGGAGGGTGACATTAGGGCTATTGATAAGGTAACTTCTTTGTTGTAAATCTCAAGGACATTTGCAAACCAAGGGAGACTCCTACCTTGCAGGACTGTGATCTCTGCAAGTTAACTATTTATCGTTTTATGGCAGTCAGGGGTGCCTGAGGAATGCTACACATATGGAGGGGAGCGGGTGAAGGGGGGGGGGTGCAAGGCGCCAGCTTTTGCTTTGTCCTTAGCCAGCCTCCTGCTCCTTCACAGGCACAAAATCCACATGTTGTATGGTTTCACTATGAGCTGTGCAGAATTGGCAAATACATAGAGTTGCCTAAGGCAGGAGGTGTGGGGGCTGGAAATATTGGGGGTTATGGCAAAGAGATGCGGAATATACTTTTGGGGTAATAAGAATGTCCTAAAATTGGTTATAGTGGTGGTGGATGTACAGTTCTGGGAACAGACTACAAACCAGAAAACCATATACATTAAAAGGATAAACTTTGTGGTGTGTGAATTATATCTCCATAAAAAGTACAAGTGAAAGCAGAACTGGGATAAACAAAATAGAAGCCAAGAGGCCTCCAGCCTCTCTCCTCATTAGGAAAGTCCCTGTTTTTGTTTTTTTGTTTGTTTTTAGCTCACTTAGAGGGTATAGGCCATGTGAGAGAAAAACCTAAAAAATTCAAGACAGTCTCTTTCTTCCTGCCTTGGCCCTTTGCCATTTCTTATTTCCCTAAGTTGGAATTTGGGGTTTCTAAGAAGTGCTAAATAGCTGTTTGAATTATTTGACCTTCAAAATTGCAGAGCAGTGGATCCATATATGTCTCCTGTAAAGTCTTTTACTGTTGTTCGTTCAATGTATATTTATTAAGGGCCAACTATGTGCCTGTCAGACACTGTTCTAACAGCTGGGATACATGAGGTCTGTGTATTAGGACACACCCATTTTAGTCAGAGACAGTAGAAGAGTCAGTAAACAAAAAAATATAAGTAAATCTTGGGGCTCCTGGGTCGCTCAGTGGGTTAAGACTCTGCCTTTGGCTCAGGTCATGGTCTCAGGGTCTTGGGATCGAGTCCCACATCAGACTCTCTGCTCAGCGGGGAGCCTGCTTTCCCCTCTCTCTCTCTGCCTGCCTCTCTGTAAAATAAATTAAAAAAATCTTTAAAAAAATAAGTAAATCATATGGCGTATTAGAAGGCAGTAAGTGCTAAGAAAAAAAGCAGAGCAGGGTAAGGGATATTAGGGACACAGTTTGGGTGTGACAAAAATTATAAGCTTAAGACAGGTAAGCAGAGAAGACCCCATTGAGAAGGTGTCATTTGAGCAAAGACCATGGAAGACGTGGAGGGCAGATCCCTCGGTAGGTGGGGGAGAGCTGTCCAGGTTGGGACTCTGCCCAAAGGAGCACACCAGGGTGGCTGGAGTAGAGTCAGAGAGGGGACAGTAGGGAGGGAGGCCAAGAATGACAAGGGGATGGGCTCATGTAAGGCATTGCAAGGTATGTTAATCATGCCTTTTTATTCTGTATTCTTCATGCTTTGATATCTTGGGTCCTGCTGACCCTGGAGGGGTGCCCATTTCAGGGTCAGCTAAGTCCTACAGAGAGTTAATATGCAAACTAGCCAATTCTAATCACCCTAGGCCTGGTAGCAGAGAACTATGGACAGCTTCTATGCTCTGGCATCTGGGGCAGTGATCCAAGCCAGCCAATCAGAAAGCTGCTTATTTAGCTTTACTTGTATCTTCCTGTAGAAAACAAGAAAGGCTCTTGCCCACATTTCCTCAACTCCCTCTGACTCCTGTTGGCTCTGGGGCTTCCCCGTATGGCCCTGCATGCCTTCTGGTTCTAGGGGTTTGTGAATATAAAATCTTTCTTCATTGACAGTCATTTCCAATGTCTGCATGTCTTACCATACCTAAGACAAATCCTTGATCCTCTTAAAAGATGAGGTCTTTTGGCTTCTGCCCTGAGAGAGATGCAGAGCTACTGTGTAGCTTGAATAGATAAGGGACATGACTGAAGTTGTTTCTGAAGGACTACTCTGGTTCTTGTGATGAGAAGAGATTTAAAGGCAGAGGCACCTTGGCTTAGTCAGTTAAGCATCCAACTCTTGATTTAGGCTCAGATCATGATCTCAGGGGTTGTGGGATCGAGCCCTGCATTGGGTTCTGTGTTCAGTGAGGAGTCTGTTTAAGAGTTTCTCATTTCCTCTCCCTCTGCCCCTCCCCCCATCTTGCACACAATTGTGTGCACACTCTCTCAGATAAACTTTTTTTTTTTTTTTTTTTTTTTTAAGAAGAGCTTAAGGGGCAAAGATGGATTCAGGGCTGCATCCTCCTGGTAAGAGACAGTGGTGCTAGGACCAGGGTCGTGGCTGTGGGGGTGAGGAGAAATATATTCCAGATATATCATCAGTGCAGAGCTTCTCTGATTAGATGTGAGGTATGGAACAACAAGAAAAGTCTAAGTGACTCTAAATTTTGCCCGGAGCAAAGGAAGAATGGCCTGACAAGAGACTGAGACAGAGAAGGCCATGGGTAGAACAGATTTGGGGATGTAACCTTGAAGATGTTAATTAACTTTTTAAGTAGAGATGTCAGATGAGTTGTTGCATACATAAGCTTGAAGTGTGAAAGGAATAACTTGGGAGTGGCCAGCAGATGGTGGTATTTAAACTAATGAGGCTAGAGAAGAGTGCCCAGGGAGAATGAGAAGTGGACCCACAGCGCCCAGACATCCAACATTAAATGTTCAGGGAGAAGCTGAGACTAGCACAGGAAGATGAGATGCACCATGAAGGGGAAGAACCTGGCCTGATATGTTGTCCTGGAAGCCACAAGAAGGAGGTGTTTCAGAAAGAGGGTGTGATCAAAAGTGTCAAATGTTGCTAAAAGGTGAGTGTTGAGAATAGACTGTAAGATCTAATAATGTACAGGTCCATGGTGACTTTGACAAGAGAACTTGTTTTTTGCCAGACCACTGGAGAACTGAAGGAAATGAGAAGACCAAGTGTGGGAAGACTCATTCTCTTGTGCACTGAAAACTTTATAGCAGGTGTGGCTTTGGAGAGATATACTGAGCCAGGAAAGACAGGCAAACCATGCTGCCTCTGAGTGATGGCAGCAGGAACATGAGTCACAGAATGAAGTTATGAGTGACAGAATCTGAGCATCTGAGGTCAGAGCTCAGGTTCAGGAACAAGCAACACAATGGTCTGAGAGTGGTGTTGAGGAGCAATGACATCAGCCCCACCTCCAGGGCTAGTTAAGAGAAGAAGGAGGAAGCTACCCCATGAGTAGACTCCAGGGGAAGCGGTGTCTTTCGTGGGGCAAGGAAGTGCACATGAAGGTACTTTTGTTGGTATTCAACTAAATTCCAGAGAGTGTAGTAGAACATTAGGTGTTGGACACAATTAATAAGGGGTGATTCTTACATGCTTTCCTGGGACTTATAATCAGTTAAGTGGAGACAGAAACAAGTAACAGAGGATAAAAAAAAAAATTAGTGACCATTACAATAAGAATAAAGTGAATGGTGAGAGGTGGTAGGCAGCCACTTTATGGGGAAAGGTTTCTCTGAAGAGATGGTGCTAAGTCTGAGATGACAAGAAGGAACCAGAGAAGAGCCTTCCAGGTAGGGGCAACAGCCATGATGCAGGCCCTAAAAGGAGGCCAAAGAGGATGTCTTCCAGGGACAGAAAGGAAGTCAACATGGAATAATGAACAAAGAGGAAATTCATAGGGAAAATAACATTAATTAAAAACATTTATGTTTGATTGTATAAACCATTCCTTGATAAAGTTGATTTAACTTTCTAAAGCATTGCTCTGGCATGTAAGCAGAGGAGAGACAGGTGTGGAAGGCAAGGGCAAAAATGCAAGATGTTCCAGAGGCCGCTTCGAAAATCCAGGACCCAAGCTGTGGACTGGGGGTTACTTATGGAGACAGAAAGAAGGGACACCTACTACCTACAGGATAATTTTGGAGTTTGGTAGGCAGCATATGCTGGCAGATTAGATGGGTGGGTAAAGTAAGAGAGGAGCTAATGTGTCCCCCTAGGTTTTTGGTTTGAGCAGTTGAGTGAAGGACCTCATATTCAGAGCAGGGGTCTGAGTCAAGGATTCTATATGTACATACAGCAGACATACAGGAGGGACATAGAGCAGACACCACAGGAAACAATCAGCTGGAGAGATATAAAGAGCCAAGGGTTCATAGGACTCCCAGAGCTTCCTGGAGACAGAACCTAGGTGAGGATGTCCCTCTATTCTGTGCATTAAAGTAACTGATCACAGCAAACAGAAGTCAGTTGTCTTGTTTTCTGGTGTAACTCCTTTCATAACTAGAGAAGTATATCAGCTCTCATCAAACAAAAAGCGCCCCATATAGAAATAAGATTCCTTGGCCATACCCATCATTTTTGGTTGAGTATTCTTTGCATGCTCTGAACATTCAGTTGGATGGTAAAACTAAGCTGATGCATCAATACTGACGGCCAGCTGACATATCCTAACTATGTGTGAGTGATTTAACATATCTTTACTGTGCCTCATATAATTTCTACCTCATCAAGTGTTTTACTTATAAGTTATTATATACTGTCTTTGGAAAGGATTATCTTTGTTGGGATATTTTTTATGTCGTGAACCCTGTCTTTTGATAGCCTATATTTTAGTTGAGAGACAAGGCTAAAATATACAAAAGAATAGTGAAATACAAGATTAAGGTCAGATGAGGAATTATTGAATATTTTCAAGGCGAGGGACCTAATTAAGTGGTATGGAAAGCCTTGGGAAAATTCTTAAATATAATCCCAGGAATTGAGAACTAAAGGGATTAGTAAGTAATGACTATTACTTTTTTTTTTTTTTTTAAGATTTTATTTATTTATTTGACAGAGGGAGGGATGCCAAGAGCAGGAACGCAAGCAGGGGGAGTGGGAGAGGGAGAAGCGGGCTTCCTGCTGAGCAGGGAATCTGATGCTGGACTCAATCTGAGAACCCTGGGATCCTGACCAGAGCAGCAAGGCAGACGCTTAACGACTGAGCCACCCAGGGTCCCCAGTGACTATTACAGGAGTTGTAGACACTCTTAGTTGTCTGTCAAGGATCCTGTGTCCTTCTGTTCTATCAGAGCTTAGGTTTTGCAGGCTTAGTGACCCAGGGGAAGTGGACCCATTACTCTGTGACCATGACTCCAAGAGTAGGTCCTCAGTGGTCTAAATAAACTCATCTTGCTGATTCCACTTCTCTTTGCCAGTGATTGGTTCCAGGAGCCCTGCTTAAGCCAATCAGGGCATCGCATTCTTCTGGCAACTACTATTGGTCTAAAGATGGGCAAGTGACCACAGCTGGCCCAATAAGACAGAGGGTTGGACTTTATTCCATAATTGGAGGAGAGACTCAATAAGATGGCATGCTGTCCCTATTGCTATTGATGGCTCTGGCCATGAAGGTAGCCTGAGGACAAAGCCAGCATGTGAAGGGCAGTGATAGGGACTTGTGGAGATATGGAGAGGAAGGCCTAATCATGTCAGGCTGGAAGCTGCACTATGTTGGGACTTCTTTGTGAGCTAATCCTTTTCTTATTGTTAAAATCACTTAAGGTTCAGCTAATCCTTTTCTTATTGTTAAAATCACTTAAGGTTCAGATTTTTGTTACTTCAGTCAAGAATGTCCTGAGTGGTAGACATATCAACTTTGGTACACCGATTCCAGAAAGGCTGCTGGAGAATGAATTGATGTATATAGGCCCTGTTTTAAGAAATGTAGCTTGCTTGCTTTTTTGACATGTGCATCTCTGTAGATAGATTAGGAAGAAAACCAAATTAGGTGAAAGGAAGCTGTAATTGAATGACACCTGGTACTTAGAGTTAGGGTATAAGAGGGTTCAGAACACTCCCAGGGTTTGGCTGTCTACTTCAAGCCCTTCCATCTACTGCCTCCCAACTGCCTTCTAATACCAGCTAGGGGATCAGAATAATCAGGCTTATTTTACTCTCCTTTAGGCAGAGGGCTCATGGGAATAAAAGGACCCATGGAGTCATCTGACTCTAGGTGTCCTGAAGTTTTGGTTTCACCACAAAGTCTCAGTTTCAAAAAAGAAGATGTCCCTAATTTTGGTAGGCACTAGGGTATGATGGCTACACAGGGTTGGAAAACTCAATAGAGGAAGCCAAATTTGAGGTGACTATTCAATCCTTTTGTTATTTGCCTATCTTATTATTATTTTTAAATAGAACTGCTAATTTTTAAAGTGAAATATTTAATAGTTTTTATTTTAAAAAGGATCAGGTTGCTCTGAGTGTTTTTTGGTTTTGTTTTTGTTTGTTTTACTCCTATGGATCAATGGTGGTTGACAGAAAAGCTGCATCCCATATATATTAATAAAATATATGTCAATAATCAGTGGATAGGAAACTTGAAGAAAACAACCAGATCTTCATTGCTTAGAAACTTTTTGATGGTTCCCCATCAAAAAGTTGGCAGCTGGCTATGTCCCTAAAGTCTTTTAGATGTCACCTTGCTTTCTGCTTCTTCACGTGCACCACATGTCAGCTGCTGTATTTTTGCAATTCTCTGACTATGTGTCCACACTCTCTTAGCTTCCTGCCTCTTCCTCGAATTCTCTTCCCTTCCTACCACGTGTTCAGCCCACTCCCTCCTGTCCCTTCAGGACCTAGCTCAGGCATCACTCCCTCCAGGGAAAGGTTTCCTGACTCCCTAATTCCTACCTGGGAGAAAGTACTGTTCATCTGGCCTCAAATCTATCTTACCGTTTGAGTTCCATCATAGCAATGTTTGTTTTTGGATAAATTAGAATTTTTGCCTATTCAAGCACATCCTGTCTGACTCCTGTTGTCTTATATCAGAAAAGGTCTAGAGAAGCTGGAAGACTAGGGTTGAAGTGGAGCTTAATCCTTCTCTAGTGACAGGGCTGGCTTGGGAGTAGGATTTTTCTGCGCAAAAAGTACAAAAACTACACAGGTCATTGGCAAGAGGCTGCCCAGGATATTGGAAATTGGTGTCTTGCCCTACCCATGTCTGATAAGCCAGAAAAGTCCATTTGACTTCATGGACTCACAAACTCCTGGGAAGGTTGGTATAGGCTCTCAACTCGGGCACTGGCTCTCAAAACAGGCAAAGGCAGGGCTGCCTGGGTGGCTCAGTGGGTTAAAGCCTCTGCTTTTAGCTCAGGACATGATCCCAGGGTCCTGGGATTGAGCCCTGCATTGTGATCTCTGCTTAGTAGGAACCTGCTTCCCCTGCCTCTCTGCCTACCTGTGATCTCTGTCAAATGCATAAATAAAATAAAATAAAATAAAATAAAATAAAATAAAATAGGCAAAGGCATTGTTTTGCATTTGCTGCTTACTTTTTCCAGAAGAAAATGGATGGGATGTAGCAGGATTGAGGGTAACGGATTGAGGCCAGAGAAAGTTTTCTGACAGGGTATCATCTAGGAAATTTGTTCCTGACTCAGGATTGTTCTGGTTGGGAAATGGATAATTAGTTGCACTCAACAAGTCCCAGTGGGGAGCAGGATAGCAAGATCCCAGGACACAGAAACAGATTAAATGTTATCTTGAGATACATGGAGACTCCTGCCTCTGTTCTTGGGCTACCATGGCCTACTGCTGGTGAGTGGTGAGGCCCAGGAAAGGAAGGAGAGAATTATTCCCCTATCTGGAGATAGAATGACTCTCTTGATTGTCCTTCAGTACATATAGTGGGCCAACACTTTCAATTATATTTTATTTCAATTATACTTTAGGCACCAGAGACAAAAGATATCAAAGCACTGGATAGAGTGGATCCATATTACAAAAGATTAGCATGAGGAAAAAAAAAAAAAAGATTAGCACATAGTGTAATATGTACTTGCATAAAAGAGCTCAGCTCGGTTCAAAGAAACAGCTTTCCTTTTTTCCAGCTTCTGACTATTCTTTCTTCTGTCTGCCCCCTCACCATCCTCTCTCTTCCTCTTCCCCTTTGCCTGCTCTTGGCTGCTGTGTTTACCCCTCCTCCTCCTTCTTCTTTTTTTTTTTTATGGTCCAAAAAATACAAAGTTTATTGTAATATTGGTCTCAATGCATTTTCTGTCCAGAAATTAAATAAATATTTTAAACAATATTTATTAAACACATATTATGTGTCAAGAAATTTACCTAGCACTGAAGATTCCATGGTGAAAGATAATTCAGACATTGGTTTTAATGTTTGTAATCAATGAAGAGGAAACTGTTGAAACCATACCCTCCTCCCCAATCCTATGATTGGTAGTGAGGATCATTATGTAATCGCTGTGTTTGTCTCAGGAACTTTCTGGTTTACCCCTCCTTCTTAATCTACATTTCTAAAATGCTTGCTGCTAAGAAACATACATTTTCTCAGTGAGTGTTCTGATCATAATTTAAAAAAATAGTATTTTCTTCAAGAAGTTCGAAGTGTGTTTCAGGCTTAAACCTTTTAACACCTCAGGCAGAGATCAATTAATTATTAGGACTATCTCCAAGGAGCACAAAGGAATGCAAAGATACTAATTGTCAACTACATATTTTGGAAAGCTCCTCTGGTACTAAAAAAAAAAACTGTAGGATGAGGGAGAAGGGCAACTCATTTTAGGAGTGACACAGTTGGAGCTAACTAGTATAGTAACCCTGAAGTTAGTGCTAATGACACCTTTTGCTAGTGAGAAAACACTGTGCTAAATATATAGAGATAACCCTTACTCAGCTTGCTAAAATTCCTTCAATATGTTAAAAAAAAAAGGAAGGGAAAGGACTTTTACCATTATTTTATGAATGAAGAATTGTAATCCAAGCTCAGGGTCTTCCTGGACTCTGGATAGGTCAGTGACAGACAGGGACAGCTCATATAGACTCTCATTGGACAGGCCTAGCTGCCTTTCCTCTCTGAGTATTTTCCCTCCTTCCCTTTGAAGGAATAGTGTGAAGACTAGTGTGTTTATTATGGCAATGGAAACCTTTAAAACCTTTGCATTAAGGTACTATTGAAAAAAGATAAAGAATAATTAGAAGTACTATTTTTATATCCTCAGTAGATTTGCTTTAATTTCATCAAACATCTCACTGAATACAGTTGGCCCTACATGCCCTCCTTATGCCTGTGGATTCTCTGCATTCATTAACACTAAAGTTAATTGAAGTAATTTCTTTACACTGAATCATGGTACTGATTATTGTTATACAGTTCATCATGCACACACAAAAATCAGGTGCCTGGGTGGTGCCCTTGGTTAAGCATCTGACTCTTGGTTTCAGTTCTGGTTGTGTGTGATCTCAGGGTTGTGAGATGGAGCCCCATGGGCTCCTCGGTCAGCAGGGAGTCTGTTTCTCCCTCTGCCCCTCCCGCCTATTTGTGTACTTTCTCTCACTCTCAAATAAATAAATAAAATCTTAAAAAAAAAAAAAAAAAAAACCTCTCTCCCTCTGCCCCTACCACCACCTCTAAAATAAATTAATAAATCTCTAAAAAGATAATTACTTGTAAGGGTCTAAGCAATAACATACAATTTCTCATATATTATTTATTTATTAAAAAAGATGTTATTTATTTATTTGACAGACAGAGATCACACGGAGGCAGAGAGGCAGGCAGAGAGAGAGGAAGGGAAGCAGGCTCCCTGCTGAGCAGAAATCCCGATGCAGGGCTCGATCTCAGGACCTGAGATTGTGACCTGAGCGAAAAGCAGAGGCTTTAACCCACTTAGCCACCCAGGTACCCTCATATATTTTTTAAATTTAGGAGTAATTGACGTATAACATTTTATTAGTTTCACGTGTCAATGATTCAATATTTGTATATCTTGCAAAAGGGTAACTACAAATCTAGTTAATATCTATCATAAAAAGTTACAAAAAATTTTTAAGATCTACTTTTAAGATCTACTTTCTTAGCAACTAATGTACAGTGTGGTAACTCTAGTTAATACTACTGCATTGCATATTTGAAAATTGCTAAGAGAGTAAATCTCATGTCTTATTAAAGAAGTATCCTTAAAATACTTTAATCAAATACTTCATCATTTATTTCCTTGTTTTGATGGGTTTATTTTAATGAAGGTAATCTATGGTCATTGAAGACATTTCAGAAAACACACAAATAAAGGGAAAAGAAGATGTGTTACCCCACCATTTTTATAATGTTTGTCTTTTGGGTAAATCAGAACATCTGCCTGTTCAAGCACATTCTGTCCAACTCCTGTCATCTTATATCAGGAAAAGCCTGGAGAAACTGGAAAACTGGGGGTGAAGGTAGAGCCTTATCCTTCTCTTGTGAGAGGGCAGGGTTGTAAATGGGGCTTTCCTGTGCAGACACTGCAAAGGTTACATAGGTCATTGTTATAATTTGACTGTATAGTTTTTCAGGCCTTTTCTCTGCACATATATAAAATACATGTATTTTATTTTTCCACATATGTCTTCCATATACTTTTGTGTAACTTGCTTTGTAAAATTTAACAGTGTATTATGAGCTTCTTCTATTCTTGTCAATATATACAGTTCAACACAGCCATTTTAATACCTACAAATGAATCAACCATGAAGTGCTTCATTAATCCTTACTAATGGGTGGGAGGTGTTTCCCATTTACTGATAGTATTAACAATGCTAATAAGCATCCAGACTTGTCTGGAGATTTCCAGAGGAGAAATCATGGGTCAAATGGGATACATACATTAAACATTAGGATACATTACCACATACCTTCCAGAAAGCTTCATCAAGGGGCCCATTTCCCAACACCTATGCCAATGGCTGGCTTTGTCAATTGTAAATATTTTTGTCAATCTGTTAAGTTGGACATAATTTGGTATGTTTGTTAAACACCTAAATTTTTATTTTCTAATATGTTTTACACATTTTTAGATTTTTTATGTTTTACGTATGGGCTTAAGAGCTTTAATTAGTAAAAATATTAACCTTTGATTACCAATATTTCCCTCCAATTTTCTTTGAACTGTACTTACAGCTAAGAGATACATTTTTACAGAGTCCAGTATCTACCTTTACCTTGAGTCTGGTTTCAGTAATGAATTTTTTTTCTTCTTAACTTTTATCTTCAGATAGTTGCAGATTCACATACAACTCTTTTTTTTTAAAGGTCTATTTATTTATTATTTGTAAGAGAGAGAGAGAGAAAATGCACAAGTGAGGGGAGATGCACAGGGAGAGAAACTTAAGCAGACTCCAGGCTGAGTGTGGAACCCAACACAGGTCTGGATCTTGACCAGACCTGCTGAGCAGAAGCAGAGGCTTTAACCCACTGATGAGTCAGTCCCTCAACTGAGTGAGCCACGCAGGTGTCCAAATTCATATACTGTTCTAAGAAACACTGCAGAGATATTCCATATGTCCCTCTCTCAATTTCCCACAATAATAGTATCTTGCATAACTATAGTACAATAACACAACCAAGAAATTCACTTTGATTCAATCCATTGACCTTACTCAGATTTCACCATTTTATGTCCACTTACTTGTCGCTGTGTATATTTCGTTCTGTGCAATTTGATCACATATATAGACTGGGGTGACCACCACCGCATTCAGGATACGGACAGTTTCATGGCAAAGGTACTTTCTGCTATTCCTTTAATCCACACCCTTTCTTACCCCCTCTCTGGCACATCCTTAATATCTGGCAAACATGAGTCTGTTGTCTGTCTTTATAATTTTGTCATTTCAAGAATATTGTACAAATGGAACAATATAGTATGCAATCTTTTGAGGTTGGGTCTTTGAAAATTTGGTGTAACATCCTTGAGATCCATGCAAGTCATGTCAATGGTTTGTTCATTTTTATTGTTGAGTTGTATTCCATAATATAGAAATATGTGTTTTCTTTAACCATTCACCCATTGGAAGATATTTGTGTTTTTTGCAGCTTTTGGCTATTGCAAATGAAGCTGCTGTGAACATTTGTTCTTGCTGATCTCACACCTTACTCTAGGGCATTTTGTTTTTGTAGATTCCTTGGGATTTTCTACATAGACAATTCATCTGCAAATAGAGAAGTTTATTTGTTCCTTCTAATCTTTATACTTTTATGATTATTTTTGGCTTATTGTCTGGCTAGTGCTCCCATTACTACAATAAATGAGAATAGAGAGAACAGATGTTCTTGGTTTGTTTTCAGTCCAGGATGAAATCATCTGTCTTTTACTATTATGATGTTAGCCATAGGGATTTTTTAAGATGCACTTTATCAAGTTGAGGAAGTTCCCCTCTATTCCTGATTTGTTGGGAGGTTTTTAAATTTTTTTAAGATTTTTATTATTTATTTATTTATTTGACAGACAGAGATCACAAGTAGGCAGAGAGGCACGCAGAGAGAGGGGAAGCAGGCTCCCCGCTGAGCAGAGTCTGATGCGGGGCTTCATCTCAGGACCCTGGGATCGTGACCTGAGCCGAAGGCACAGGCTTTAACCCACTGAGCCACCCAGGTGCCCCTTGTTGGGAGTTTTTATCATGAGTGGGTGTTGGATTTTGTTAAATGCTTTTTTTTTTTTTTGCATTGATTAATATAATCATAAGACTTCTTAATATGTTGATGTGGTGGATTACATATGTGGCATAATTCCCACTTGCTTATGGCATATATTTTTATACAGGCATACCTCAGAGATATTGTGGATCCCCCACAATAAAGCTACTATAAAATTAATCAAATAAAATCTTTGGTTTCCCAATGCATATAAAATTTAAATTTACACTGTACTGTAGTCTATTAAGTGTGCCATAGCATTATATCTGAAAAAGCAATGTGAATATCTTCATTTAATATTGTATTGCTAAAAACAGCTAATTATCATCTGAGCTTTCAGTGAGTCATAGTCTTTTTACCTGTGGAGGCTCTTGCTCCAATGTTGATGGCTGCTTATTGATCAGGGTTCTGGTTGCTGAAGTTTGGTGTGGCTGTGGCATTTTTTAAAATAAGACAACAGTGAAGTTGCTGCATTAGTTGACAAACTGATTTTCTGTAGCAAGCAATACTCTGATAGTATTTTACCCAAATTTCAAAACTGGAGTCAGTCCTCTCAAACCCTGCCACTGCTTTATCAACTAACTTTGTGTAATATAATATTCTCAGATTCCGTTTCAAGAACTCAATTTCTTTGTTTCTTTTGGAGAAACTACTCCTCATCTCTTCAAGTTTTATCATGAGATTGCAGCAATTCAGTCTCATCTTCAGGAGCCAGTTCTAATCTAGTTCTCTTGCTATTTCCAGCACATTTGCAGTTACTTCCTCCACTGAGTATTGAATCCCTCCAAGTCTGGAGTCAACTTCTTCCTAACAAACCCCTGTTGATGTTGATATTCTGCCCTCTTCCACGAATCAGGAATGGTCTTAATAACACCTAGAGTGGTAAATACTTTCCAGAAGACTTTCAATTTACTTTGTCCAGATCCATCAGAACAAAATGTTTTTTTAATTAATTAATAAGACTTGAAAATAAAAATTACTCCTCAATCCACAGTCTGACAAATGGGTGTTGTGTTAGTAGGCTTGAAAGTAACGTTAATCTTATTGTACCTCTTCATTAGAGCTCGTGGGTGACCAGGTGCATTGTCAATGGTCAGTAATATTTTGAAATGATTTTTTTTTTCCTGAGCAGTAGGTCTCAAGAGTGGGCTTACAATATTTAGTAAATCATGTTGTCAACAAATGTGCTGTCATCCAGGCTTTATGTTCCATTGATAGACCACAGGAGAGTAGATATAACATAATTCTAAAGGGCTCTAGGTTTTTCAAAATGTCAAATGAGCATTGACTTCCATTTAGCTACAAGAGAGTTACTTGCCCTTTGAAGACTTGAAGCTGGAATTTGACTTCTCTCTAGCTATGAAAGTCCTAGATGGCATCGTCTTCCAAAATAAGGTTCTTTTTTATCTACATTGAAAACGTGTAGTTTAGTGTAGTCACTTGCATTAATTATCTTTTGGAAAACTTGCTGCAGCTTCTTTAACACTTGGCTGCTTCACCTTGGACTTTTGTGTTGTAGAGATGACTTCTTTCCTGAAACCTCATGAACCTACCTTTGCTAAGCTTCCAACATTTTTTTCTGCAGCTTCCTCACTTCTCAGCCTTCACAAAATTAAAGAGAGTTAGGAACTTGCTTTGGATTAGGCTTTGACTTAAGGGAATGTTGTGGATGGTTTGATCATATAATCAGACCACTGAAAGTTTCTCTGTATCAGCAGTAAGGCTCTTTCACTTTCTTATCATTCATGTGTTCACTGGAGTAGCACTTATAATTTCCTTCAAGCACATTTCTTTTGCATTCACAATTTGGGTGTTTTGTGCAAGAAGCCTAGCTTTCAGATTATTTCTGCTTTTGGCATGCCTTCTTCACTAAGTTTAATCATTTCTGGCTTTTGGTTTAAAGTGAGATATGTGACTCTTTTCACTTAAACTCATAGAGGCCATTGCAGGGTTAATTTCAATATTGGCTTAATTCCAATATTGTGTCCCAGGGAATAGGGAGGCCTGAGGAGAGGGAAAGAGATGGGGGAATGGCCAGTCAGTGGAGCAATCAGAACACATACAACATTTATGGATTAAGTTTGGCATCTTATATGGATGCAATTTCTGATATCCCCCAATTACATAATAACATTAGGGATCACTGATCATATATCAGTATAACAAATATAATAATAATGGAAAATTTTGAAATATTACAAGAATTATCAAGATAATTCTGTGACACAGAGACACAAAGTGAGCAAATGTTGCTTGGGAAAAAGTGCCAATAGACTTGCTTATTCAAAGGGTTACTGTAAACCTTTAATTTGTAAAAAATGTAATATCTGTAAAGTGTAATAAAGCAAAGCACAATAAAATGCAGTATGCTTGCATATTGTCTGTATATCATATTCTCCATGCTAATATTTCTTGAGGTTTTTTGCCCTTAAGTTCATGGAAGATATAAGTCTGTAGTTTTCTCTTTTTGTATTGTCTTTGGCTAGAATTAGGTTAATAATAGTCTCATAAAATTAGTTGGGAAGTGTTCCCGCCTCTTGCACTTTCTGAAAGAGATTATATAAAATTGATATTAATTCATCTTTAAATATTTGGTAGATTTCCATCTGGTTCTGAAGATTTCTTTTTCAGGAACTTATAAATTATGAATTCAATTTCTTTAATAGTTTTAGAAGTAGTCAATTTGTTTATTTCACCTCTTCAGTTTTCAAGGAACTGTTTCATTTCTTCTAAGTTGTTGAATTTAAGAACATAAAATTCTAGTAGTCCCTATTATCCTTTCAAAACATGCAGGATCTGCCATGATATCCCTTGTTTCATTCCTGCTTTTGGTGATTTGTGTCTTCTCTTCTCTTTTTTTATCTTTAACAGTTTCACTTTAGAGACATCATCATCATCATCATCATCATCACCATCATCATCATCATCATCAATTTCCTTTCTTTCTTTTTAAAATGTTTTAATTTAAATTGTAGTTACCATGAAGTACAATTTTGGTTTCAGGAGTAGAATTCAGCAATTCATCATTTACATACAATACCCAGTACTCGCCACAAGTGCCCTTTTAAATATCCTTCACACATCTAGCTCATCCCCTATGCACCTCCATCATCCCTCAGTTTGTTCTCTATCATTAAGAATCTCTTATGTTTCGAGGTGCCTTTGTGGCTCAGTGGGTTACGCCTCTGCCTTAGGCTCAGGTCATGATCTCAGGGTCCTAGGATTGAGCCCCACATTGGACTCTCTGCTCAGCAGGGAGCCTGCTTGCCTCTCTTTCTCTGCCTGCCTCTCTGCCTACTTGTGATCTCTCTCTCTCAAATAAAAAAATCTTAAAAAAAACTCTTATGTTTTGTTTCATCCTCCTTTTTCCTCTCTCTCCCCATGTGATCATCTGTTTTGTTTCTTAAATTCCACATATGAGTGAAATCATATAGTCTTTATCTTTCTCTAATAAGTCATTATTTTACCTAGCATAGTACACACCAGCTCCATCCATTTGCATCTCTCATTGCAAATGGCAAGATTTCATTCTTTGTGATGGTTGAGTAATATTCCTTGCATATATATATACCACTTATTCTTTATCCAGTCATCAGTCAATGGACATTTGGGCTCTTTCCATAGTTTGTTGATAATGCTGCTACAAACACTGGGGATGCATGTGCCCCTTTGGATCTGTATTTTTGTATCCTTTGGGTAAATACTTAGTAGTGCAATTGCTGGGTCATAGAGTAGTTCTATTTTTTTTTTTAAGATTTTATTTATTTATCAGAGAGAGAGGGGGGAGAGAGCAAGCACAGGCAGACAGAATGGCAGGCAGAGGCAGAGGGAGAAGCAGGCTCCCTGCCGAGCAAGGAGCCCAATATGGGACTCGATCCCAGGACGCCGGGATCATGACCTGAGCCGAAGGCAGCTGCCTAACCAACTGAGCCACCCAGGCGTCCCAGGGTAGTTCTATTTTTAACTTTCTGAGAAACCTCTGTACTGTTCTGTAGAGTGGCTGCACCAGTTTGCATTGCCACCACCAGTGCAAGAGGTTTCCCTTTTCTCTACATCCTCAAAAAAACACTTGTTGATTCTTCTGTTGTTAATTTTAGCTCTACAGACAGGTTTGAGGTGGAATCTCATTGTGGTTTTGATTTGTATTTGAAGGATATCAATACCAGCTTTTTGTTTTATTGATTTCTCTCTATAGATTTCCTGTTTTTAATTGCACTTGTTTCTGCTCTTGTTTATATGATTTACTTCCTTCTGTTTGCTTTACTCTTTCTTTTCTAGTTTCTTGAGCTGGGAGTATTGGTGATTGATTTGAGACCTTCTTTTCTATTATAAATATTTAATGTATAGTTTTCCCTCTCAGCACTGCTTTAACTCCATCCCACATATTTTAATATGTTGTATTTTCATTTTCACTCAGTTCCACGTTTTATTTTTAAAATTTTAAAAGTTTTATTGTGTTATATTAGCCACCATACAAAACAATATATGTTTTAAAATTTCTTTTTATATTTCTTCTTTGAGCCATGGATAATTTAGAATTGTGTTAATTTCCAAGTGTTTGAAGATTTTTCTCTTGTTTTTCTGTTACTGATTAATTTTGTGCAGTTTATTTTATGGTCCAAGATATGCCCCATTTTGGTGACTGTTCCATAAATGCTTTAAAAATGTTGGCGGGTAGATTGTATATAGGTCCATTTGATCTTGTTGGCTTATTGTGTTGTTCATTTCTTCTACATCCTTGGTGTTTTTCTGTCTGGCAGTTCTATCGGTTCCTGAGAGTGGGATGTTGAAATCTCCCAACTATTTCTCCTTCAGTTTTATCAGTTTTCACTTCTGTTAATGTTTTGAGGCTCTGTTGTTTGAAGGTACCTGTACATAAATGACTGTTACGTCTTTCTGGTAATTTAATCTTTTTTTTTTTTTTAAGATTTTACTTATTTATTTGACAGAGAGAGATCACAAGTAGGCAAAGAGGCAGGCAGAGAGAGAGGGGGAAGCAGACTGCTGCCAAGCAGAGAGCCTGACATGGGGCTCGATCCCAGGACCCTGAGTCCATGACCCAAGCTGAAGGCAGAGGCTCAATCCACTGAGTCACCCAGGAGCCCCTAAATGAATGTTTTTATTATTGTTACAGATTTCCTGCTTTTTTTCTAGTAATTTTCCTTCTTTTTACTCAGAAATCTACTTTATCTAATATTAATACAGTTACACCTGATTTAAAAAAAATCAGTGTCTGCACAGTATATATTTTTTCCACCCTTTTACTTTCTGCCTACCTGTATTATATTTGATTGAGTTTCTTGTAGATTACAGATATATATACATACATAACATTATTAGATGTTATTGAATTATTTTTATCTACTCTGCCAATCTCTTTTTATTGGTGTATTTAGAACTATTTATATTTAAGGTAAATATATATATTTCAACTTAAGAGTGTCATTTATTATTTGGTTTCTGTCTGTTTCCTCTGTTTCTTGTTTCTCTGTTCCCTTTTTCATACCATAATATGGGTTACTTGAAATTTTTTGGTGGTGTTCTGAGTAATCACTTTGTATAGATTTTTTAGTGGTTTGCTTATCTTTTTGCAGGCTACTGGTATCAACATTTTAATTCTTTGAGTGAAGTTAGGAAACTCTCCTTCTATTTAAGTCCCTTTATCCTCTCTGATTTTAAAATATAATTCCCTAAAGTATTTTCTCTACACATAATACCATATCAGATGGTATTTTAATTTTTGCTTCAGCTATCAGATATAATTTAAAATATTAATGCAAATGGGATAGTCTGTTTACCAATTTCAATGCTTATTTCTCATTTTTGAAGCCCCAGGCCTTTTTCTGTTATGATTTCTTTTCTGTTTAGAGAATTTTCTTTAAGGCTAATTTTCCATAAGGCTAAGGCTTGCCAGCAACAAATTCTCTTAGTTTTCTTTTATCTGAGAATGGCTTTACTTCCTCTTCATTCTTAAAGAATATTTTCATTAGGTGTAAAATTCATGGGTGATAATTCTTTTGGTAGTTGAGAAATGTGTTGCTTCCTTCTGACCTTTATGATTTCAGATAAGAAATCTGCTGTTATTCAAATTGGTGTTTTATTATTAATATAATTTCTTGCTAGCTGCTTTCAATATTTTTTCTTAGCCTTAAGTTTTCATAAATTTAATTATGATACATCTTGGGGCACCTGGGTGGCTCAGTGGGTTAAAGCCTCTGCCTTCGGCTCAGGTCATGATCCCGGGGTCCTGGGATCGAGCCCCACATCGGGCTCTCTGCTCAGCAGGGAACCTGCTTCTCTCTCTCTCTCTCTCTTTGCCTGCCCCTCTCCCTATTTGTGATCTCTGTCTGTCAAATAAATAAATAAATAAAATCTTAAAAAAACATTATGATACATCTTGGTATATATTTCTTTGGATTTATCCTATTTGTGTGCTCTCAGTTTCTTTAATGTGTAGCTTTGTATTTTGTTTTTATCAAATTTGTCAAGTTTTGGTCATTATTTCCTTAAATACTTTTTCAGTCCCATTCTCTTTTTCTTCTGGGGCTCTGACTCCAATAATAGAAATATTAATTCTTTTGTTATTGGCTTGCTATAGAGACTATAGTTCCTAGAATCATTTATTTTATTTTTCAGTCTGTTATTTCTCTGTTGCTCAGATTGGGTAAATTCTTCTGATACATTACTCAAGTTCTCTGATTCTCTCATCTCACTGTGCTATTGAGTCCATTCAGTGACTTTTACAATTTCATTTATTGTGTTTTTTCAGTTCTATATATTCCATTTGGTTATTAAGAAACAACAACAACACAGCTTTAGGGACCTGGGTGGTGCAGTCAGTTAAGTGTCGTACTCTTGGTTTCAACTCAGGTTTTTGGTGTTGAGTTGTAACAGTTCTTTATATATCTTGAATATTAACCCCTTATCAGACATTTGAAAATATCTTCTTTCATTCAGTAGATTGTCTATTGGTTTTATCGATGGTTTCCTTCTGCGTTCAGGAGCCTTTTATTTTGATGTAGTCTTAATAGCTATTTTTGCTGTTGTTTCTCTTGCCTTACAAGATGTATCTAGAAAAATGTTCCTATGACTGATGTCAGAGAAATTACTGCTTGTGTTTTTTTCTAGGATTTTTATGGTTTCAGATCTTACATTTAGTTTTTAATCCATTTTGAGTTTATTTTTGTATGATATTAAAATGTGGTCCAGTTTTATTCTTTTACATGTACCTGGCCAGTTTTTCCAGCACCATCTATTGAAGAGACTATCTTTTCCTCGTTGTATATTCTCACCTCTTATATAATAGCTTAACTGACCATATAAACATGATTTTACTTTTGTGCTCTCTATTCTGTTCCATTGACTTATTTGTCTATTTTTGTGGAGTATCTTACTGTTTTGATTACTACAGCTTTGTGGTATATCTTGAAATTTGGAATTGTGATACTTCCAGTTTTGTTTTTCTTTTTCAGTATTGCTTTGTTATTTGAGATCTTTTGTGCTTTCATGCAAATTTTAGGATTGTTTGTTATAGTTCTATGAAAAATGCTGTTAGTATTTTGATAAGGTTTATATTAAATGTATAGATTGCTTTGGCTAGTGTAGACATTTTTTTTAAAGATTTTTATTTATTTATTTGACAGAGAGAGATCACAAGTAGGCAGAGAGGCAGGCAGAGAGAGAGAGGAGGAAGCAGGCTCCCTGCTGAGCAGAGAGCCTGATGTGGGACTCGATCCCAGGACCCTGAGATCATGACCCAAGCCGAAGGCAGCAGCTTAACCCACTGAGCCACCCAGGCGCCCTAGTGTAGACATTTTAACAGTATTTGTTCTTCTGATCTATGAGCATGGAATGTCTTTTCATTTCTTTGCATTGTTTTAAATTTCTTTCATCAATGTTTTATAATTTTATTATAAAACCTTTAACCTCTTCGGTTAAGTTTATTCCTCCATATTTTATTGTTTTTGGAGCAATAGCTAGTGGGATTATTTTTTAAATTTTATTTTCTTCTGCTTCATTATTACTGTATAGGAATGCAACAGATTTCTGTAACATTGATTTTGTATCCTGCAACTTTACTGATCATTTATCAGGCTTAACTAGTTTTTTGGTGGCCTCTTTAGGATTTTCTACATATAGTATCATGTCACCTGTGAATTATGATATTGTAACTTCTTGAAAATATGGATGCCTCATATCTTTTTCTGGTCTAATTTCTGAAGACAGAACTTTCAGTGGTACTATGTTGAATAAAAGTGGCAAGATTGAAAATCCTTGTGTACTTCATGATCTTAACAGAAAAGATCTCAGTTTTTTACCATTGAGTATAATGTTACCTGTGGGTTTTTCACTTATGGGCTTTATTATGTTGTGATGTTCTAACCACACTTTATTCAGAGTTTTTTATCATGAATAGATGTTGAATTTTGTCAAATGATTTTTCTACATCTATTGAGAGGATCATATGATTTTTATTCTTCATTTTGTAAATGTGGTATATCATGTTGATTGATTTGTGAATGTTGAACTGTTCTTGCATTCCTGTAATAAATACTGCTTGATGTGACTTGATCATGATCATGGTGACTAATCTCTTCAAAGTATTGTATGTGGTTTAATAATATTTTCTTGAGGATTTTGCTTCTAAGTCCATCAGAAATATCAGCTTGTAGTTCTCATTTTTGGTAGTTTTTGTCTAGTTTTCATATCAGGGTAATTCTGGCCTCATAGCATGTATTTGATAGTTTTCCTTCATTCTTTATTTTTTGGGATAGTTTGAAGAGAGTAGATATTAACTCTTTAAATATTTGGTAGAACTTGCCTGTGAGTCATTCTGGTGTTGGACTTTTTTTTTTTTTTTTTGTAGTTTTTGATTACCAATTCAATTTTGTTACTTCTATTTGGTCTGTTCAGGTTCTCTGTTTCTTCCTAATTCAGTTTTGGAAGTTTGTATGTTTCTAGGAATTTACTCATTTCTTCTAGGTTGCTCAGTCTGCTGGGATATAGTTTTTCATAGTATTTTATAATCCTTTGTATTTGCATAGTGTCAGTTGTTGCTTCTGTCTCAGTTCTGATTTTATTTATTTGGGTCTTTTCTCTTTTTCTTGATGTCTGGCTAAGGGTTTGTCGATTTTGTTTATCTACTCAAAGAACCAGCTCTTGGTTTCATTGATTTTTTTTCTACTGTGTTTTTAGTTTCTATGTCATTCATTTCTTCTCCGGTCTCAATTATTTCCTTTCTTCTACTGGTTTTGGGTTTTATTATTTTTTTTCTAGTCCCTTTAATTATAAGGAAATATTGTTTATTTAAGCCTTTTCTTGTTTCTTGAGGGAGACCTGTATTGCTATATGTTTCCCTTGTAGAGCTGTTTTTTTTGTGTCCCAGAGATTTTGAACCATTGTGTTTTCATTTTCTTTCTCTCTCTCTTTTTAAAAAGATTTTATTTATTTGACAGAGAGAGAGAGAGAGAGAGATATCACAAGTTGCAGAGAGGCAGGCAGGGATAGAGGGAAGCAGGCTCTCTGCTGAGCAGAGAGCCCCATGCGGGGCTTGATCTCAGGACCCTGAGATCCTGACCTGAGCCAAAGGCAGAGGCTTAACCTACTGAGATATCCAAGTGCCCCCCTCTCTCTCTTTTTAAAAGATTTTATTTATTTGACAGAGAGAAACATAGAGAGAGAGGGGGAACACAAGCAGGGAGTAGGAGAGGGAGAAGTAGGCTTCCTCCAAAAGGGATCCCGATGCGGAGCTTGATCTCAGGACCTGGTATCACAACCTGAGCTGAAGGCAGATGCATAATGACTGAGCCACCCAGGCTTCTCATGTTTTCATTTTCATTTGTTTCCATATATTTTAAAATTTCTTTGTTTGCTTTCTTCACTCCTTGGTTGTTTATTATCATGTTGTTTAGCTTCCACATGTTTGTTTTTGTTCCCATTTTTCTTTTATGACTTATTTCTACTCATCATTGTGATCAGAAAGAAGGCATGATATGATTTCAGTCTTCTTAAATTTGTTGAGACTTGCTTTGAGTCTAATATGTGATATATTCTGGTTAATATTCTATGTGCATTTGCAAAGAATATGCATTCTGTGTTTTGGATGGAAAGTTCTGTATGTTTTGTCCATCTGGTTCAACATGTCTTTCAGAGACACTATTTCCTTGTTTTTCTGCCTGGATGACCTGTCCATTGATATAAATAGGGTGTTAAAGTTCCCTACTATTATTATATTATCATCAATTTCTCCTTTTATGTCTATTAATATTTGCTTTATGTATTTAGGTGCATGAGAGTTAGTTGTGTAGCTATTTACCACTGTTATATCCTCTTGATAGATTGATCCCTTCATCATTATGTAATACCTTTCTTTGTCTTTTGTTGCAGTCTTTCGGTTTGAAGTCTATTTTTTTGGATGTATAGCTACCCTGCCCTTCCCTTCCTTCCTTTCTTTTTTCTTTCTTTCTCTTTCCTTCCATTTGCATGGTAAATGTTTTCCCATCCCTTTACTTTCTATTTGTATACATCATTAGGTCTGAGGTAGCAGATAGATGGGTCTTGTGTTTTAAAATCTATTCCACCACACTATATCTTTTGATTGGAGCATTTAGGCTATTCTCATTTAAACTAATTATTTTTTTTTTCATTTAAACTAATTATTGATAGGTATATACTTATTGCAGTTTTGCTATTTGTCATGTGGTTGTTTTATAGTTCTCTGTTCCTTTCTTCTTCTCTTGTCTTCCTTTGTGATTGAAGAGCTATGTTATGTTTGGCTTTCCTTCTCTTTACATTTGTGCATCTATCAAATGGTTTGGGTCTTTGGTTCTCATGAGAACTATATAACATCCTAACTATGTAACTATATAACATCCTAAGAAAATAAAAGTCTATATTAATTTGGTGGTCATTTTAAGTTCAAACATACACACACACAAAACCAAAAAGAGGCTAAATTTGTTTTTTTTATTATTATTCTTTTCTTTTTCTTTTCCTTTGCTTTTAAAAATTCTCTCCTTCAGGGGGCCTGGGTGGCTCAGTGGGTTAAAGCCTCTGCCTTCAGTTCAGGTCATGATCCCAGGGTCCTGGGATCGAGCCCCACCTCAGGCTCTCTGCTCAGCAGGGAGTCTGCTTCCCCTTCTCTATGCCTGACTCTCTGCCTGCTTGTGATCTCTGTCAAATAAATAAACAAAATCTTAAAAAAAATTTTCTCCACATTTTATGTATATGCTGTCATATTTTACATATTTTATTCATATTTTTATGTCTAATTTTAACTATTTCTTTTCCATTTAAAGAAGTCCTTGTAACATTTCTTGTATGGCTGTTTAGTTGCGATAAACTCTTTTATTTTTTAATTTGTTTAGGAGACTATTTATCTCTCCTTCAAATCTGAACCTTGCTGGGTAGAGTATTGGTAGTTGTAACTTTTTTTCCTTTCAGCACTTTGAATATTTCCTATCATTCTATTTCTGGCCTGCAAAGGTTCTTCTGAAGAATTAGGTGATAGCCTCAGGTTTTCCTTTGTAGGTAACTTTTTGATTCTCTCTTGCTGTTTTTAAATTTTCTCTTTAACTTTAACCTTTAGCATTTAAATTATTATATGTCATGGTGTAGGCCTTCTTGTGTTCATCTTGTTTGGAACTCTCTTTTAACTTTTTGGACCTGGATGTCTATATCCTTTCCAAGGTTAGAGAAAATTTCAGCTATTATTTCTTCAAATAAATATTTTAACCATTCTGTATTTTTCTGGGACTTATATATTTCAAATGTTTATTGCTCGATGTTATCCAAGAGACCCCTTAACCTATTCTGATTTTTCAAAATTCTCTTGCAGTTCAGGTGCTTTTCATTACCCTGCCTTCCAGATTGCTGATACATTCTTCTGTATCTTCTAATCCACTGTTGATTCCCTCTAGTGTGTTTTTTATATCAGTTATTGTATTCTTTAACTCTAATTGGTTTTTTCTTATACTCAGATCTCTTTATTGAAAGTCTTCCCGAGTTCTTCAACTTTTCTTCCAGTCCTAGTGAGTATCTTTATGATCATTACTTTAAATTCTTTATCAGGCATATTGCTTTTTTCTGTTTCTTTCTTTTTTGAGCATATTAATCTGTCTTCCCATTTTCCTTGACTTTCTGTTTTTGTTTCTATGGACTAGGTGGAATAGCCATTTTCCTAACTTTGAAGGAATGGACTTTTGTGTGGCCATCACCTATGTATACTGTGTGCTTGGTGACTTTTGTTGGCTGGCTGGAACTGTGACTGGCATAGGCGGGATGTCTGAAAGCTTTCCACCTAGTAGGTGCCCTGTCAGGATAGCTAAAGCTGAAGAGGATACATTCTGAGGTGTCCTGGGGTGTTCTATGCAGGAGATGCCTTGGCCTTGGTGGAGCAACTGGAGCTGATACAACATCAGAGCTGGGAGGTCCCTGAACTCTCTGCAGAGGGTGCCCTAGCAGGATAGTAGACTAAAGTGAGTACATGCCAGGGCGATCTGAGGTCTACACAGAGAGCATACCTTGGCAGGAAAGCTAAAGTGTATGTAAACCATGGTGTTCCAGGACAATATAGTGCCCTGAAGGGGGTGTATGGAGCTAAGGTGAGGTACAGGCTGGCAGGTCCTTTGTGAAGGCAGCATGCTGGAAGTACAGCTAAGGATAAAATGGAATTTGTATATATTCTGAATATTTTGGATATTATATTATGAGACTCTGGATCCTTTTTAACTTTATTATTTTTAGTGAGCATCTCCTATTGAAATGCATCATGGGTCCTGCCAATATCATTTCAGCAAAAATGTAGCCAATATGTCCTACTGGATGGAAATGGTGGTTCAATTTGATGCTAAACCCCAATGGTTCTACCTTGACACTACCTGACACTACTTTGGAAGGGTAATAGCCATACTAACTGCATATGTCAGGTAAAGATGGAAGAATATCTCTCTGCTCAACCATACTGACCATGCAGGAGAACTGGAACACTGAGTCTTGCTTTCATAGGGCAGAAAGGTAGAGGGAAAGACCAGCTTCTTGCTTAGTCTTGCTGAAACTACAGTAGGTGAGTGGCAGTTTTTACATTTTCTTTTGGCTGCAGTACGGTGAATATTGCTAAAACTGTTTTCTATTTTTGTCTCCCTTTTTCTTGAACTTTGATATGTGGTAATAGGCTTTTATTGGAGGTTTTTGTTGTTGTTGTTGTTGTTTCTGTGACTGTTGACAGTTCTGGGTTGGAGGCTCCTATGGCTTTTGGTCCAAGATGAATAGGAAACAAGAAGGAAACCCTGGGAATTCACCACATGTTATTCCTTAAGTTCTGAGATCCCTAGGTAGTCCATCTTTTTCTTCCTACTGTTCAGTCTTCATATGCTTTTTGTTGTTGTGTTCTGCTTAGTGTTCTTTAGTTATAAAAGGGAGGACCTGGAAAGAATTCGGCTATTTCATCCTATCTAAAACTGAACAACAAACTTTTTTTATAATTACTTTTAACTTGATTTTTGAAAAGATAGGTCTTCTCAACCTATGTCTTACTGGCATATAAAATTCCTAATCATGTTACTGTGAGCCATTCTTTTGTGTTTGGGAGATAATTTTCAAAACAGAAATGAAAACAGTGGTAACATAGTGAGGGTATGAATAAATTTAATGAGCTTTATTGGTATATAATTATTATCCAATCAAAGACATCCATTTTAAGTTAATAAATAGTTCAGTGAATCTTGACAGACACATACAATGCATAACTACAACCATAATTAAAATAAATAATAATTACATCAACCTGAAAATTCCTTCCTGCTCCTTTTCAGTCAATTCCTTCCCCTACTTAGGGCCCTTGGCAACTACTGAAAACCCCAAGGGCAACAACCATAATGGAATTACAAAGCATATAGTTTTTTTTTTTTAAGCATGTAGTTATTTTGACTCTATTTTCCTTTACTTAGCTTAATGCTTACGAGATTAATCCTTGTTGTTATATGTATCCTTATTGTTCCTTTCTTACTGCTTATTCATATTTCCTTGCATGAATGTATCTCAGTGTGTTTATTCTCTGGCTGATAAACATTTGGGTTGTTTCCTGTTTTCAGCTATTTTGAATAAAACTTCTGTAAAAATTTCTCAGGAATATTTCATTTGTGTGTAGTGAGATATGTTTTCATTTTTTTAAGCAAATACATAAACATTGCTAAGATTATGGTTCCTTTTTAATTTTGTAAGAAACTGCTAAAGTGTTTTCCAGATTGGCTATGCAGTTTTCACTCTCATAGTCGGTGTATGAGAAATTTAGTTGCTTAGCATCCTTGCCAACATTTTTCTTGTCTGTCTTTGAAATTTTAACCATTCTAGTAGGGGCGAGGTGATATTTTATTGTGGTTTTAATCTGAATTTTCTAATGAATATCTTTTCATATGTTTATTTGAACTTCCATTTTTTTGTATCTTCTTTGGTTAAGAGTCTGTTCAAGCACTGTGTTAGTTTTTTGAAGTTATATCTCTTATTAATGAGTTGTAAGTATTCTTTATGTATTCAAGATACAAATTCTTTAATAGATGTATGTTTTGCATATATTTTCTCTGGATTACATATTTATTTTCTTAAAATATATTTAAAACAACAAAAAGTTGTATATTTTTGGTAATAGCTTTGTTGAGATTAAATTCACATACCACAGAACTTAATCCCTTAAAGTATACAATTAACATTTTTAATTTTGATGAAGTGCAATTTATCAACGTTTTTAGTATGACTCTTGCTTTTTTGTAACCTTTCTGCAAGATTTATGGCTAACTTATATTCATAACACTTTTCCTCTTGGATTTTCTCTAGGAGATTTATAGGGGTAGCTCTTATTTTTAGGTCTATGATCTAGCTCAATTTAATTTTTTATATGTGTTAAGGGTTGAAATTCATTTTGTTTCCTTATGGATATCTAATTTTTCCATTACCATTTGTAGAAATGACTATCTTTTGACTATTGTATTATCTCAGTTCTTATATCAAAGATCAATTAAACATGTGTGGGTTCATTCCTGGGATTCTTGTTTCGTTTTATTTATCTACTTTTTTTTAATGCCATTTTGAGTCTTAGCTATTTTAGTTTTGCTATCTTAAAATTGAGTAGTTAAAAAAAAGGAGTAGTACAATATCTCTAATTTTATTATTTTTTAAACTTGTTTTGGCTATTTTAGGTCCTTTGCACTTTCATACAAATTTTAGAATTAAGATACTTGCTGAGATTTGATCGTAATTGTATTGAATCTATAGATCAATTAGGGGAATATTGACATCTTAATAATGAGATCTGTGATTCATGAACATGGTGTAACTCTCCATTGATACAAAAATGAAAAACTTTCTCAGTGGCATTTTGCAGTTTTCTGTGCACAAGACCAGTATTTTTTTTTTTTTTTGATAGATTTATCTCTAAGTGTTTTGTATTTGTCTATGCCAGTATTAAAGATATTTTCCCCTGAATTTAAGTGTCTAAATGTTCATTGCTAATATATAGAAATACAATTAATTTTTGTATAATGACATGTCCTGTGGCCTTGCTAAAGACAATAGTTTTAAAAAAATGTTTAATTTTTAAAATTTCCTTTCAGTGTACCAGAATTCATTGTTTATGCATCACTCCCAGGGCTCCATGCAAACATGCCCTCCATAATACCCACCACCAGGCTCTCCCAACTTCCCACTCACCACCACATCAAAACCCGCAGATTGTTTATCAGAGTCCCTAGTCTCTTATGGTTCATATAAGCCCTCCAGTTTCCCCCAATTCCCTTCTCCTCTCCATTTCCCCATGTCCTCTGAGTTATTTCCTATGCTCCAATAAATAAGTGAAGCCATATGATAATTGACACTCTCTGCTTGACTTATTTCCCTCAGCATAATCTCTTCCAGTCCCATCTATGTTGAGAAAAGAGTTGGGTATTTATCCTTTCTGATGGAGGCATAATACTCCATAGTAGATATGGACCATATCTTCCTTATCCATTCATTTGTTGAAGGGTGTCCTGGTTTGTTCCACAGTTTCGTGACTGTGGCCATTGCTGCTATAAACACTGGGGTACAGATGGCCCTTCTTCTCACTACAACTGTATCTTTGGGGTAAATACCGAGTAGTTCAATTGCAGGGTAATAGG
Organism: Mustela nivalis; assembly: GCF_964662115.1. NCBI lineage: Eukaryota > Metazoa > Chordata > Mammalia > Carnivora > Mustelidae > Mustela > Mustela nivalis. The sequence continues at coordinate 88,580,177 of NC_139027.1, forward strand.
GAAGCTCTATTTTTAATTTCTTAAGGAATCTCCACATTGTTTTCCAATATGGCTGCACTAACTTGCATTCCCACCAACAGTGGAAGAGGGTTCCCCTTTATTCACATCCTCTCCAACAAACATTTACTGTCCTGTTAATTTTGGCCGCTCTAACTGGTGTAAGGTGGTATCTCAATGTGGTTTTGATTTGAATCTCCCTGATGGGTGATAACAATGAACATTTCTTCATATGTCTGTTAGTCATTTGTATGTCTTCATTGGAGAAGTGACTGTTCATGTCTTCTGTCCATTTTTTAAAATTTATTTTTTATTTATTTTCAACACACAGTATTCATTATTTTTGCACCACACCCCAGTGCTCCATGCAATCCGTGCCCTCTATAATACCCACCACCTGGTACCCCAACCTCCCACCCCTGCCCCTTCAAAACCCTCAGATTTTTTTTCAGAGTCCATAGTCTCTCATGGTTCACCTCCCCTTCCAATTTACCCCAACTCCCTTCTCTCTAACTCCCCATGTCCTCCATGCTTTTTGTTATGCTCCACAAATAAGTGAAACCATATGATAATTTACTCTCTCTGCTTGACTTATTTCACTCACCATAATCTCTTACAGTCCCATCCATGTTACTACAAAAGTTGGGTATTCATCCTTTCTGATGGAGGCATAATACTCCATAGTGTATATGGGCTACATCTTCCTTATCCATTTGTCCATTGAAGGGCATCTTGGTTCTTTCCATAGTTTGGTGACCGTGGCCATTGCTGCTCTAAACATTGGGGTACAGATGGCCCTTCTTCTCACTACATCTGTATCTTTGGGGTAAATACCCAGGAGTACAATTGCAGGGTCATAGGGAAGTTCTATTTTTAATTTCTTGAGGAATCTCCACACTGTTCTCCAAAGTGGCTGCACCAACTTGCATTCCCACCAACAGTGTAAGAGGGTTCCCCTTTCTCCACATCCCCTCCAACACATGTTTCGTGTCTTGCTAATTTTGGCCATTCTAACTGGTGTAAGGTGATATCTCAATGTGGTTTTGATTTGAATCTCCCTGATGGCTAGTGATGATGAACATTTTTTCATGTGTCTGATAACCATTTGTATGTCTTGATTGGAGAAGTGTCTGTTCGTATCTTCTGCCCATTTTTTGATATGATTATCTGTTTCATGTGTGTTGAGTTTGAGGAGTTCTTTATAGATCCTGGATATCAACCTTTTGTCTGTACTGTGATTTGCAAATATCTTCTCCCATTCCGTGGGTTGCCTCTTTGTTTTGTTGACTGTTTCCTTTGCTGTGCAGAAGCTTTTGATTTTGATGAAGTCCCAAACGTTTATTTTCGCTTTTGTTTCCTTTGCCTTTGGAGACATATCTTGAAAGAAGTTGCTGTGGCTGATATTGAAGAGATTACTGCCTATGTTGTCCTCTAGGATTTTGATGAATTCCTGTTTCACGTTGAGGTCTTTCATCCATTTTGAGTTTATCTTTGTGTACAGTGTAAGAGAATGGTCGAGTTTCATTCTTCTACATATAGCTGCCCAGTTTTCCCAGCACCATTTATTGAAGAGACTGTCTTTTTTCCACTGTATATTTTTTCCTGTTTTGTCGAAGATCATTTGCCCATAGAGTTGAGGGTCCATATCTGGGCTCTCTACTCTGTTCCACTGGTCTATGTGTCTGTTTTTGTGCCAGTACCATGCTGTGTTGGTGATCACAGCTTTGTAGTAAAGCTTGAAATCAGGCAACGTGATCCTTCCAGTTTTGTTTTTCTTTTTCAACATTTCCTTAGCAATTCGTGGTCTCTTCTGGTTCCATACAAATTTTTGGATTATTTGCTCCAGCTCTTTGAAAAATACTGGTGGAATTTTGATCAGAATGGCATTGAAAGTATAGATTGCTCTAGGCAGTAGAGACATTTTAACAATGTTTATTCTTCTGATCCATGAGCATGGAACGGTCTTCCATCTTTTTGTGTCTCCTTTGATTTCTTTCATGAGAGTTCTGTAGTTCCTTGAGTACAGATTCTTTTTTTTTTTTTTTTCGAGTACAGAGTCTTTACCTCTTTGGTTAGGTTTATTCCCAGGTATCTTATGGTTCTTGGTGCTGTAGTAAATGGAATCAATTCTCTAATTTTCCTTTCTGTGTTTTCATTGTTAGTGTATAAGAAAGCCACTGATTTCTGTAAATTGACATTGATTTTTCCTCTTTTATAGAACACCCCCCTTAATATTTCCTGCAGTATTGGCTTGGTGATCTCTACTCTTTTAAACCTTGCCGGTCTTGGAAGCTCTTTATCTCTTTATCTCTTCATCCATTTTGAATGTCAGTCTTACTGGATAAAGTATTTGTGGCTGTATGTTCTTCTCATTTAGTGCCTTGATTACATCTTGCCAGCCCTTTCTGGGTTGCCAGGTTTCTGTGGACAGGTCTGATGTTAATCTGTTGGTATTTCCTCTGTACCTAAGGAATTTCTTTGCCCTCGCTGCTTTCAAGAGCTCCTGTCTATAGCTATGATTCATCAGTTTCACTATCAGGTGTCTTGAGGTCTTTTTAGATTCTATGATCTTGGTGGAGACCTTTCTGCATCTAGTATATGAAGGGTGGTTCCATTCATGAGATTTGGAAAATTTTCATGGAGAATTTGTTCCACCATACCTTCTAGTCTTTCTTTCTCCTCCCCTTCAGGGATTCCAATAATTCTGACATTGGGATGTTTTATGGAGTCATTTATGTCCCTAATTCTGTTTTCCTGGCTTCTAAGCTGTTTGTTCCAGGTTTCCTCCTGATCCTTTCTCTCTATCTGTTTGTCCTCCAGATCACTAATTCTATCTTGTGTCTCAGTTACCCTAGCTTTTAGAGAATTTAGATCAGATTGAAACTCACTGAGAGCATTCTTAACATCATCCCTGTGGCTTTCACTTCTACTCTAATCAATTCCATTTTGCCATCAAAGGCTTTCTCCAACCTAGCTATTGCCTGGATAATTGTTAGCCTGAATTCCCTTTCTGAAATATTGTCTATGTCCATGTCCAATAGCTTCGATGGAGAGGGCCCAGTCTCTGAATTTTCTTCTGTTGGGCCTTCTTCGTTCTAGTCATTTTGGTGAGAGATGGCTGAATGGATAAGTAGCCGAATTTATCAACCATGGTGCAGGCAATGTGCATCCTGGAAAGCTTCTGTGCAATTGAGAGTCCCTGCCCAAAAGATAGAAAAAAGAAAAGGGGGGGGGGAGAAAATATAAAATAAAAGAGAAGTCCTAGCCCAAATGGACCCCAAAAGTAAGATTTATGAAATACACAAACAAAAACAGAGAAACAAAAAGACCAAGAAAAGTAGATGACGAGAGGAAAAAAAAAGAAAAAGTAAAGAACCCTGTCAAAATGAACCCCAAGTATAAGACTTATATACTACCAGAAGAAAGACAAAGATCCAGAGACACTGACAGAAGAAAAAGATCCGAGAGTGGTTATTAATTCTCACTGTACGTGAGGAAGGTTATTTTGATTCTTCCTGGATGTATCTTGATAACTTTGTTAAAGGACTCAACTTTCCTGGGATAAAGGGGTATTAAAGTGGTTTACCTATAGGGGTAGCTTTGATTGGGTAAAGGGGATTACCTTGAAGCTTATCTTTATTATATATTATCTTTATTGAGTTAAAAGAAGTAAAATATAATAAAATGAAATTTAAAAAATTAAATAAAAATTTAAAGGAAAAACACAGGTATATGTATCAGAAAAGTTCAGGTTAAAAGGTTATTATGGAATTTGATGTAGTGTGCATCTCATTGTGAGGGTAAATAGGTCAAAAAGTTATATTTAAAAAAAAAAAAAAAGAACCAGAGTAGTGAGAACGAATTAAAATAAGAGTTGTATATACGAAGTAGTGTTGGTTTTCCTCTTATTTTATTTGATTTTATTTTTGCTGGCTTTCTGGGGGAGGGGCCTACTGCATGGTTTTTCAGGGAGTGTTGCTAGAGTTAAGTCCTTGTGTCCCCATCAAAGATCTGGGCTGTGAAGAAACCAGTTTTTCAGGCTTTTGTTCTCTGGAGGATTTTTTGTTTGTGTATTCATTTGTTTTCTCTCCCCTTGGTGATTGGAGGTTTAGAGGAAAGCAAACTGCATCCAGACCTCCTTCTCAGAGAGAACTCTTACTCTGTTCCCCTCTGGGTGCTCCAGAGCACATAAACTCCCCCTCTGCCACTGGCAGAACATGTCCCCAGTCACGGTGTCTGGGTCACAGGAACTCCCGCTTGTACCCAAAACCATGAGAAATACTAGTGGTGGTTGTCTGGGCAGCTCCAGACAGCTAGAGATTTCCCAAGCTGAGACAGCGCACTGAGATTTTCACACTGCCCCAGGTTGGGAGTGCTTAGAGAGCGCCTGCTGGCACCTGTGCACACCTGTCTCATGGGACAGTGTGGGGTGTTACTCACACTGGTTGCACAGCGCTTGCATGTGCAGAGTGCAAAAGGCTCTGGTTCTTCCTGCTGGTGAGGCTCCCTCACCCTCATGGGAGCTACCACCCTGCTGCTCTCAGGCATGTGCTGGTGGCTCAGGGACCAAGACCTGGCTTCTTCGCTGTACTCTTCTCCTGCTCAGCACCAGCAGTAGCTGTCCTGGGTTGGCAGATTTAAGCCCCTGTCCCTAACCACACCCATTTCCCACAATTTCCCCCCACGATTCTTTGCTCTTTTTGAGTACTTTCAACCAGACTCGAAGTTAATGCTGGTCCCCAGTCACAGGGCACTCTTGTATTGGGCTATTACTTTCCAATGGGATGCTTCTGGTGGCTTTCTCCCCTTTTTGTTTATCTTCTGATATCAATCCACTGTTCCCACTCTACTTTACCTGTCCACTGGCATCTTCTACCCTCATAGAGATCTAGCAGTGTATAATTCTAATCTCAGGCTGATTTCATGGGTGATCAGAGTTTTTTGGTAGGTAATCAACTCACTTAAGGGGATAGGTTGAAATGGTGCCTCCTCCTAATTCTCCACCATCTTGTCTCATCTCTTGAAACTAAATTCAATAGTTTTAATATCTTTTTTTGTGGATTCTTTGGAATGTCCTACATGGACAATTGTGCCATCTGCAAACAAAGATTTCCTTTCTGTTGTTTACCTTTTTTTTTTTTCTTGTCTATTGGCCTTGTTTAAGACCTCTAGCACAATGTTAATTAGAGGTTGTGAGAGCAGGCATCTTTGCCATATTCATTATCTTAGGAGGAAAGCATTTATTCTTTTGCTATTAAATATGATGTTAGCTCTACATTTTCTTTTTTTGTGTTCTTCATGAGGACAAAGAAGTTCCCACCAACTGCTCATTTGCTGAGTTTCTTTCATGTTGCTATCTCTGTCTCTGTCTTTCTCTCTCTTTGAAATAAATACATAAAATCTTAAAAAAAAAAAAAAGATCTAATTGTGAGACCTGAAACTATAAAAATCCTAGAAGAGAGCACAGGCCATAATTTCTGTGATTTGTTATGGCAACATTTTTCTAGAAAGGACTCTTAATGTAAGGGAAACAAAAACAAAAATAAACTATTTGGACTACATCAAAATAAAAAGGTTTTGTGCATCAAAGGAAGCTACCAACAAATCTAAAAGACACCATACGGAATGGGAGAATATATTCGCAAATGACATATCTGACAAAGGATTAATATCCCAAATATATAAAGAAATGATAAAGAACACCAACATCATCATCATCCTCAAGTTAAAAAATGGACAGGAGACATGAACAGGCATTTCTCCAAAGAAGACATTCAGATGACCAACAGACACAGGAAAAGATGTTCTATATCACCAATCATCAGGGTAATGCAAATCAAAACTATCACGAGATGTCACTTCACACCCATCAAATTAGCACAAGAAACAGCAGGTGTTAGTGAGGATGTTAAGAAAAAAGAATCTTTGTGCACTGTTGATGGTAATGCAAACTGGTGTAGCTGCTATGGAAAACAGTATGGAATTTCCTGAAATTAAAAATGGAAATACCCTAGGATCCAGTAATTCCAGTGCTGAGTATTTACCCAAAGAAAACAAAAACACTAATTCAAAGGGATACATGCACTCCTATGTTTATTGTAGGATCATTTACAATAACCAAATGATGGAAGCCCAAGTGTTCATCGATAGATAAATGGGTATATGATGGACTCTTACTCAGTCATAAAAAAGAATGAAACCTTGTTATTTGCTACAACATAGATGGAGCTAGAGAGTATAATGCTAAGTGAAATAAGTCAGTCAGAATAAGACAAATACCATATGATTCACTCATACATGGAATTTACAAAAGAAAATGAATGCACAAAGACAGAAGGATATAAACAAACAAAAAACCCCAAGACTCTTGAATATAGAGAACAAACTGATAGCTATCAGAGGGGAGGTGCATGGGAGGATGGGTGAAATAGTGATGATATTTATCAGTCTCTTCCCCAGCTTCTCGCCTCTGGTACTCCAATTATACATATGTTAGATTGCTTGTTATTGTCCAGTAAGTAGTAGATAGTTTTTTGACTCCTTTTCAGTCATTTCTCTTTTGTGTTTTCCTCTGGGTCTGTTACTATGTCTTTAAACTCATTTCTTTTTGTAGTGTTTAATCTGCTGTTAATCTCATCCAATGTGTTTGTTCATTTAGACATTGGATTTCATTTCTGTATGTTCCATTTTTGTCTCATTTCTCATAGTGTTTTCCTTTAGATCATTAAAAATATTTATAACATTTGTTTTAATGTTCTTGTGTGCTAATTACATCATCTGTGTCAGTTCCAGTTTCACTTGGTTTAATAGAGATTGATACAAACAGGTGCAATAATGAATCTCTATTAAACCAAGTAAAACAAACTGACACAGATGATGCAAATTTTACATTGTTGGATGCTGGATTTGACTGTATTCCTTTAAGAGCATTGTACTTTGTTTTGGTGACCAGTTAAGTTTACTGCAGATGTTTTCATAGGTTGGTTTTAAAGGTTTTTTGTTCTGTTTTGTTTACATTTTTGTTTTTTAGTGGGTAGAAGGCAACCTTTATTCTAGTGTTACCTTAACACCACTACTAAGGTGGGACTCTTCTCAGTCATCTGGGGTCTTGGCCCAGAAGTATTATAAAGCCTATCATCTGCTTGAGTGAATTCTGTTGTGTTATTATTCTAATTTCTGGTAGCTCTTCTCATGGCTTGTGTAATTTAATTTTATACATGCACTAGTTGTTCTCAGTTAGACTGGCAGGGAGTCCCACACATCTTTGAAGCAGTCTTTGGAGCCCTTCCCTTTTTGTACTCTGCTATGTTGGCTTCCCACACTATGATCTTTTTCTTTCAATTTATTTAGTCCTCTGGGAGTTCCATTTCCTTGTGCTGCAGGCTAGATTCTGCCTCCAGGAAGGAAGTTGAGACAATTGTAGGGCTTACCTTGTTTGATTCTCTTCTCTCAGGGATTACTTTCCTGCTCTGCCTATCGTTCAATCTCTGGGGAAAAAAAATACCTTTCATTTATTTTCTAGCTTTATTACAGAAAGATAATTCCTATGGAAGTTTATCTTTAAATTTTTTTTAAAAAGATTTTTATTTATTTATTTGAGAGAGAATGAGTGAGAGAGAGCATGAGAGAGGAGAAGGTCAGAGGGAGAAGCAGACTCCCAAAGGAGCCAGGAGCCTGATGCGGGACTCGATCCTGGAAGTCTGGGATCATGACCTGAGCTGAAGGCAGTCACTCAACCAACTGAGCCACCCAGGCACCCTGGAAGTTTATCTTTAATGGGTAGAGGCAGATGTTATGGGTAATTTTTTATTGTTACTATTATATTGTTTTTAAAAGTTCTTACTGAAGGAAAGTCTGAAGGAAATTGTAAGTTGAATAGTGCTCAGTATTCAGGATATTTTGTAATAAATTCAAGGTCAAAGTAAAAACAATAATTATCAAACTTGCAATTCAGTGTGAGTACTTGACAACCTATAGGGGATGTTGGAGAGATTAATTGTTGTTTGTATACCCTATGGAAATAAATCACTTCTATATTGAAAGGTAGTTACAGCTCATAAGGACATGGTAAGAAGAAAAGATAAGGAAAGGCCCATCAGAGTCTACAGGGAGTTACTATAATCAGAGGGCAGAAGCTCAATGACTTCTTTCCTTTAAGGAAATGACAAAAAAAAAAAAAAAAGTGAAATAGAAGGATAGCTGGGAGTCTAGGGAAAGGCAACGGCAAAGGAGAATTTGTGAAAAACAGGAAATTTAAAACCAACAGTGAAGATAGATTTAGGCTCACAGCCCTTTGTGCCTGAAGGAAAACCGTGAATTCCAATGTGTAGGGGATAGGTTCTCAGGAGCAGGGGTTCTGGACTCAGCATTGCCACTTACCTTGCAGAGAGAACTAAACGTAGGAGAATCTAGTCACTTTTTACAGTCAGGATACAACAAAATGAGCCTCATCCCATGAGCAGCATCTCTATGTGCAATTGGATGCAGTTTCCTTAACCAAGACATATTAGGAAAAACAAAAACAAAAACAAAAACAAACATTTTCTCTAACAGTAACTTTCCCTTTGGTTCCCAATACAAATGTTTTAAATTTGAACTTTTACTTGTTGACTGTTGACCAAAAAAAGTGTAGTTTTTTCTTTTTAGTCAATTACAGAGGCCAGTTAGTCTCTGTACAGTTACCTGATTCTTTGGTTTCATTAATGATTATACTTACATGCTCTTTCACACCACATCTTTGAATAGTTTTTGCGTGTGTGTGTGTGTGTGTGTGTGTGTAGTTAAAGCAAGCTGTCTCCTAAAGGGTTTGATTTGGATGATACTAGGGACATCTGCCTGAAATGCTACTTCTATAAACCTGCTACAGAGTCAAAAGTCCTACTGTGTGATGCCTCCAAGAAGGGAGATTCCACAAGCTGGTTCCCCTTCCCTGGTAATGTATTAGCTTGCTTTCCTCATGAAAAATGACTGTGACTAGGCTGTGGAGAAATACCAATTGGGTTGGTGGTAAAAAAGGGAATATAACTTTCATGAAAAGTTCTCTTGAGTTGACAAGTATAGAGGGTTTGAAAACTCAGTGTTAGACATTATTGAAGTAGGAATTGAAAAGAGGAGATGAAGGAAAACTAAACACAAATTCCACCCTCTGTTTGGGACAGGCCCTGGTCCAATGTCTTATTTGGCTTGCATTCCCAGATTTTCAATCCAGTTTATGGCTCCATCAGCTGAACTACCACCGATCCACCTGGCATCCTGGCCAAAGGCTTTATGCAGTATGCCAGAGCTTTTCCCAGGCTACCTGGCTGTACATGCATTGTCTGGGTACAATCTTGCCTCTCTCCAAGATCCCACACAAAGATAAGAAATGGCCAACCATACAGTAAGACAAACATTTAATGCACACTATAAGAGAATTCACTTTAGAGCATTGCTTCCTTATTCTGACCTTAACTTTCCCTGACCACTCAAATTTATGTCCCTTGTAAGAGTTCCTATCAGGAATACGTTGGAAGGTTTTTATTGCTTAGTGGTTTCTGAAAGTGCTAGGCGGAGGTTCATGACCAATTTATTTCTCTGGCTCTTTCCTTCCCTCACCATACATTCTTTGGGCTCTGAGTCAGTTACTTTTATTACAGCTATGGCATAGGTATATTGACTTTTCCTGTGTTATGTAATGTGACAACAGAGGTGTGGCTATTTAGGTGATGGCCACATCTTTCAAAAAGCCTTTGCTCCTATATAAGCATGCTCACCACATTCTTGCCCATTTCCTAACCTCAGACAGAGAATCACAATAATTATATCACAAAAATAGCAAAAAGCATTGACCAGATTTGGGAGCAGGACTAGGAATGGATTGTACAAAGAGATTTGTCACTCTGAATTAAGGTCTTTGGGGGAGTGTGGGTGATTAATGTGAATATTAAAAAAAAAAAATCACAACTTGAGAGCAAACATAATAGGAAAATCAGCTACATATTAGCCAAAAGGTAGCAGTAATTAAGACCCAAATGTTTCTAATATTTGTCCAGACATGAAATTGCTGAACCCAAGTGCTAAGATTCATCAGGTTATGTTTGTAAGTGCTGAGGTTTCAGGGGTTAGTATTTCATATTACATTCTGAGCTGTAGTGTGTAAAGACTAATAAAATAATACCATGTCTTTTGAACTGTGTCTGTTACCTAACAGTATGTATTCGCATTCACTCAGACACCTCTAAACATTCCATGGTGGTGGTCCTTTTTTTTTTTTCTCCCTACATGTTAATTGCTCTTTACGTTGTGGTTGGTTGTTAGGGTATCTTTCCAGCTCATTATTCCTCCTTTCTTCTCCTTCCTTGCATCTAACACCCACTGTCAGAATAAAATTTCTTTTTCTTTTTTTTTAAAGATTTTATTTATTTATTTATTTATTTGAGAGAGAGAGCACTAGAGAGAGAGAAATAGCAAGTAGAGCAAGTGCAAGCATGAATGGGGGGCAGAGAGAGAGAGAGAGAGGGAGAAGAAGACTCCCCCACTGAGCTGGTAGCTCTAAGCAGGGCTCTATCCCAGGACCCCAGGATCATGACTTTTGTTTGCACCCTGTGTTACATAGCCTGGAGAACTGTCTCCAGAGAGAAAAGAATAAGGTAGGCATCAAAAGTCAGTAAGAGAAATAGCAATGATTGAGTTTAAGTCAGTACTCATATAAGATGCTCAGACTGCTCTAGGAATTATAAAAATGCAAAATGATACAATAGTCATTTCTGCCAATCAGATTAGCAGATAAAAACAAAATGGAATATATGCAGTGAGGATGGTAGATAGCCAGAGAGAGCAGTGCCTGGTCAGCTGGCTACTGGAGGCTTTCTTGCTGCCTCCCAGGGCTGCTGGAAAGCTTGTGAGCACATGTTTGCTTGGGCATGGTTCCCTGCTGTTCCAGGCCCAGACTCAAGAGTTACATTGCCCAAAGTTTACCCCTGTGTTTTGCCCTTGTTCTCTAAAGCACAGAGCTGCTCAGGGTGACTGGGCTGGATCTGAGCCTGGTAGCCCGCAGACCTTTGGCATTGTGCTGGCTCTACCTAAAATTTAGGCAGAGCCACTCTTGTCCAGGCCAGCAGTCTTTTCCAAATTTGCATTTAGGAGGAGGAGTTAAAGTCTTAAATCCCAAAGAGGTCCAGGACCTTAACAGACAGAGTCATTGCCTCTGAAGCTCTGCCGACAGAGGTTTAGGGAATGATTATCTAATACTCATCTAAAATTCCAACTTCTAAAATAAAGATCCTCATGTCAATCTACTGTGAAAAACAACAGTTTCACCTGCCCCTAGTCAGATAAAGGTAACTCCAGCTGTTCATGTAAACAAATCAACAATAAAATACTTTGGGTCATTTTGGGTTTCTTCTTCCCAGATTCATACCCAGACAATTAGGATATTCTTCAGGGTATATTAAGTATCTGATCACTGCTTCTAACTGACCCACTGGTGGAGCTCCTGTCACCTCTTACCTGGGTTATGCTGGCCTCCTGGTGCTCCTCTTGCCCCTATCTCCTGAGCCTGTTTTCAGCACAGCAGACATAGATTAGGCCAGCCCAACCCCTGCTCACATCCAGCATTAGTGTCCATTACACTCAGATGAGGAGACAAAAATCTTACCAGAAGGAAGATCCATGTGGTTTCTCTGGTGTTGCTACCACTCCAGCAGACTGGATCCTACTGATCCTTGGAGACACCAGACACAACCTTATCTCAGGGCTTTAATACTAGCCATTTATTCTGTCAGGAATATCCTTACTCAGAAACCCATGTGGCTAACCCCTTCCCTCCTCTAAGACCAGTCTCATCTACTGGTTCCAGTCTCATCTACTGGTTCCAGTCTCATCTACCCTTGAAACCTTGGCCTCCAAACCTCTTCAATGCCTCTATCCTCCTATTCACTGCTCTGCTTCCCCTCATGGCACCTATTCTTTTCTTTTCCCTTCCCTTCCCTTTCCTCCCTTCCCTTCCTTTCCTTTGCATACTATTCTATTTTTTCAGTGTTCCAAGATTGATTGTTTATGCACCACACCCAGTGCTCCATGCAATATGTGCCCTCCTTTATGCTCATCAACCAGTTACCCCATTCCACCAACCCATCTCCCTTTCTGCAACCTTAATTTGTTTCCCAGAGTCAGGAGTCTCATATAGTTTGTCTCCCTGTCTGATTTCTTTCCATTCAATTTCCCCTCACCACTCTTATGCTCTACATTATTTTTTATGTTCCACATATGAGTGAAACAATATGATATTTGCATTTCTCTGATTCACTTATTTCACTTAGCCTCATATCCTCCAATTCCATCCATGTGATTGTAAATGGTAGATATTCATCCTTTCTGGTGGCTAATATTTCACTGAATATATGAACCACATTTTCTTTATCCATTTATCCATTGAAGGACATATTGGCTCTTTCCACAGTTTGGCTCTTGTGGACATTGCTGCTATGGATATTGGAGTGCATGTGCTCCCTTCTTTTAATGATATCTGTATCTTTGGGGTAAATACCCAGTAGTGCAATTACTGGATCATAAGGTAGCTCTATTTATAACTTTTTGAGGAACATCCATACTGTTTTCCAGTGAGGCTGAACCAGCTTGCATTCCCACTTACTGTGAAGAGGGTTCCCCTTTGTCCACATCCTCACCAGCATTTGTCGGTTTTCTGTCTTGTTAATTCTTGCCATTCTGACTGGTGTAAGGTGGTAGCTCATTGTGGGTGGAGCATTTTTTCATGTGTTTTTTGGCCATTTGTATGTCTTCTATGGAGAAGGGTCTATTCATGTCTTTTGCCCATTTCTTGACTGGGTGTTGAGTTTGAGGAGTTCTTTATAGATCTTGGATACCAGCCCTTTATCTGTTATGCCATTTGCAAAAAACTTCTCCCATTCTTTAGGTTACTTTTCATTTTTCTTAACTGCTTCCTTTGCTGTGCAGAAGCTTTTTCTCTTGATGAAGTCCAAATCATTCTGCTTTTGTTTCCCTTACCTTTAGAGATATGTCTTGCAAAAAGTTGCTTTGTCCAAGGTCGAAGAGGTTGCTACCTATATTCTCCTCTAGGATTTTGATGGATTCCTGTCTCACATTTAGATATTTCATCCATTTTGAGTTTATCTTTGTGTGTGGTATAAGAGAATGGTCCAGTTTCATTCTTCTGCATGTGGCTGTCCAATTTTCCCAACACCATTTATTGAAGAGACTGTTTGAAGACCACAATAAATGGTCTTCAATGAAGACCATTTATTGAAGAGACTTTTTTCCATTGGATATTCTTTCCTGCTGTGTCAAAGATTAGTTGACCATAGACTCAAGGGTCCATTTCTGGACTCTCTATTCTGTTTCAGTGATCTATGTGTCTGTTTTTGTGCCAGTACTATGCTGTCTTGATGATCACAGTTTTATAATATATCTTGAGGTCAGATATTGCGATGACCCAGCTTTGGTTTTCTTTTTCAACATTCCCCAGGTTATTCAGGGTCTTTTCTGGTTCCATAAAAATTTTAAGATTGTTTGTTCCAGCTCTGTGAAAAATGTTGATTATATTTTGATAGGGATTGCATTGAATGTGTAGATTTCTCTTGGTAGCATGAACATTTTAGTAATGTTTATTTTTCCAATCCATGAGCATGGAATATTTCTACGTCTTTTTGTGTCTTCCCAAATTTCTTTCAGAAGTGTTCTTGGTTTGTAGAGTACAACCTTTACCTTTACCTCTTTGGATAGGTTTATTCCGTGATATGTTTTTTGGTTCAATTGTGAATTGTACTGGTTACTTAATTTCTCTTTCTTCAGTCACATTGTTAGCACATAGAAATACAACTGATTTCTGTGCATTGATTTTGTATCCTGTCACATTGCTGAATTCCTGTATGAGTTCTAGCAATTTTGGGGTGGAGTCTTTTGGGTTTTCCACATAAAGTATCATGTCATCTGCAAAGAGTGAGACTTCTTTGCCAATTTGGATACCTTTTATTTCCTTTTGTTGTCTGATTGCTGATGTTCTGTTACTGTGTTAAACAGTAGTGGGCATCTCTTTCATGTTTCTGACCTTAGAGGAAAGGCTCACAATTTTCCCCCATTGAGAAAGATATTTGCTGGCACTTTTCATAGATAGATTTTATGATACTGAGGTATGTACCCTCTATCCCTATACCCTGAAGAGTTTTAGGTATGCTGTCTTTTGTCAAATGCTTTTTCTGCATCAATTGAGAAGATAATATCATTCTTGACTTTTCTTTCATTGATGTACTCTATCACATTGATTGATCTGTGAATGTTGAAACCCTTCTTGCAGCCCAGGAATAAATCCCACATGGTCCTGGTGAATACTCCTTTTAATGTACTATGGATCCTACTGGTTAGGTTCTTGGTGAGTATTTTGGCATCCACATTCATCAAGGATATTGGTCTGTAATTCTTCTTGTTGTCATTTCTTAATTTTTATATATAATTTTTAAATTTTGTTTTATATTTTCAGTGTTCCAAGGGTCATTGCTTATGCAGCACACCCAGTGATCCATGCAGTACATGCCCTCCTTAATACAAACCACCAGGCTCACTTCTAAAGCCCTCAGTTTGTTTCTCAGAGTCCACAGTCTCTCATGGTTTATCTTCCCCTCCGATTTCCCCCAATTCACTTCTCGTCATCTCCCTTGTCCTCTGTGTTATTCTTTATGCTACACAAATAAGTTAAACCATATGATAATTGACTCTCTCTGCTTGATTTATTTCACTCAGCATAATCTCCTCCAGTTGCATCCATGTTGACACAAAAGTTGGGTATTCACCCTTTCTGATGGGACATAATATTCCATTGTATATAAGGACCAAATCTTCTTTATCCATGCATCTGTTGAAGGGCATCTTGGTGCTTTCCACAGTTTGGTGATTGTAGCCACTGCTGCTATGAACACTGAGGTACAGATGGCCCTTCTGTTCACTATATCTGTATTGTTGGGTAAATACCCAGTAGCACAATTGCAGGGTCATACAATAGCTCTGTTTTTAATTTCTTAAGGAGCCTCCACACTTTTTTTCAGTGTGGTTGTACCAACTTGCATTCCCACCAACAGTGTAAGAATGTTCCCCTTTCTCCACATCCTTTCCAACACTTGTTGTTTCCAGTATTGTTAATTTTGGCCACATCCTCTCCAACATTTGTTGATTCCTGTCTTGTTAAAAATGGTATCTCAATGTGATTTTGATTTGAATCTCCCTGATGGGTAATGACAATAAACATTTTTTCATGTGTCTTATTAGCTATTTGTATGTCTTCTTTGGAGAAATGTCTGTTTATGTCTTTTGCCCAATTTTGACGTGATTATTTGTTTCATGTGTGTTGAGTTTGAGGAGTTCTTTATAGATCTTGGATATCAGCCCTTTGTAGTGTCATTGCGAATATTTTCTCTCATTCCGTGGGTTGCCTCTTTTTTTTTTTTTTAATCTCATTTTTATTTTATTTTTTTTCATTATTGATTTTTAAAAATTTACTTATTTATTTTCAGCATAACAATATTCATTATTTTTGCACCACACCCAGTGCTCCATGCAATCCATGCCCTCTCTAATACCCACCACCTGGTTCCCCCAACCTCCCACCCCCTCACCACTTCAAACACCTCAGATTGTTTTTCAGAGTCTATAGTCTCTCATGGTTCACCTCCCCTTCCAATTTCCCCCAACTCCCTTCTCCTAACTCCCCATGTCCTCCATGCTATTTTTTATGCTCCACAAATAAGTGAAACCATATGATAATTGACTCTCTCTGCTTGACTTATTTCACTCACCATAATCTCTTCCAGTCCCGTCCTTGTTGCTATAAAAGTTGGGTATTCATCCTTTCTGATGGAGGCATAATACTCCATAGTGTATATGGACCACACCTTCCTTATCCATTTGTCCATTGAAGGACATCTTGGTTCTTTCCACAGTTTGGCGACTGTGGCCATTGCTGCTCTAAACATTGGGGTACAGATGGCCCTTCTTTTCACTACATCTGCATCTTTGGGGTAAATACCCAGTAGTACAATTGCAGGGTCATAGGGAAGCTCTATTTTTAATTTCTTAAGGAATCTCCACAGTGTTCTCCAAAGTGGCTGCACCAATTTGCATTCCCACCAACAGTGTAAGAGGGTTCCCCTTTCTCCACATCCCCTCCAACACATGTTTCGTGTCTTGCTAATTTTGGCCATTCTAACTGGTGTAAGGTGATATCTCAATGTGGTTTTAATTTGAATATCCCTGATGGCTAGTGATGACGAGCATTTTTTCATGTGTCTGATAGCCATTTCTATGTCTTCATTGGAGAAGTGTCTGTTCGTATCTTCTGCCCATTTTTTGATATGATTATCTGTTTTGTGTGTGTTGAGTTTGAGGAGTTCTTTATAGATCCTGGATATCAACCTTTTGTCTGTACTGTGATTTGCAAATATCTTCTCCCATTCCGTGGGTTGCCTCTTTGTTTTGTTGACTGTTTCCTTTGCTGTGCAGAAGCTTGTGACCTTGATGAAGTCCTAAAAGTTCATTGTCGCTTTGGTTTCTTTTGTCTTTGGAGACATATCTTGGAAGAAGTTGCTGTGGCAAATGTTGAAGATGTTACTGCCTACATTCTCCCCTAGGATTTTGATAGATACCTGCCTCACATTAAGATATTTTATTCATTTTGAGTTTATCTTTGTGTATGCTGTAAGAGAATGGTTGAGATTCATTCTTCTATACAAAACTGTCCAGTTTTCCCAGCGCCATTTATTGAAGAGACTGTCTTTTACCATCAGATATTTTTTCTTGCCTTGTCAAAGATTATTTGGCCATAGAGCTGCCAGTCCATATCTGCACTCTACTCTGTTCCACTGAACTCTGTGTCTGTTTTTGTGCCAGTACCATGGCTATCTTGGTGATCACAGCTTTTTAGTAAAGGTTGAAATCAGGCAACATGTTGCCGCCAATTTTATTTTTATTTTCTTTTCTTTGAAAACGTATTTATTTATATGACACAGAGTGAGAGAGATCATAAAGAGGCAGAGATGCAGGCAGAGAGAGAAGGGGGAAGCAGGTTCCCTGCTGAGCAGAGAGCCTGATACAAAGCTTGATCCTAGGACCTTGAGAGCATGACCTGAGCTGAAGGCAGAGGCTTAACCCACTGAGCCACCCAGGTGCCCCTGTTTTACTTTTTCAACATTTTATTAGCAGCTGGGGTCTTTCCTGGTTCCATATAAATTTTAGGATTTTTGTTCCAGCAGTTTGAAAAATGCCAGTAGAATTTAGATCGGGATGACATTGAAAGTACAGAATCGTCTCGGCAGCATAGACTTAAAAAAAAAAAAGTATTTATTTCTTAAATTTATTTTCAGTGTTTCAGAATTCATTGTTTATGCACCATGCCCAGTGCTCCATGCAGTACATGCCCTCCATAATACCCACCAACAGACTCACCCAACCTCCCACTTCCTGCCCATCCCAAACCCTCAGATTGTTTTTCAGAGTCTACAGTCTCTCATCTCCCTCTACAGCTTCCCCCAACTCCCTTCTCTTCTCCATCTCCCCATGTCCTCCATGCTACTTTTTATACTCCACAAATAAGTGAAACCCTATGATAATTGACTCTCTATGCTTGACTTACTTCACTCAGCATAATCTGTTCTGTCCACCTGTTAGGTTATATTCTCTCCTCTCCCCCCAACACCGCCTTTTTTTTTCTTTTTTCTTTTTTGGTTTCTGATCTCTTCGGATTTGTCTAATGTATATTTTGATGGGATTTTGTTTGATATTTTCAGTTTTGTTCTCTTATTCATCTATTCTCCTCTGGACAAAATGACTAGAAGAAGAAATTCATGCACAAAAAAGAAAGAAACAGAGGTAATATTCTCTGCCATACATCTAATCAATATAGAGGTAAGTAAGATGCTGGACCTAGTATTCAGAATAACGATTATAAGGATAATAGCTGCTGTTGAAAAAAAGTGTAAAGGGCACTAGAGAATCCTTTAGTGAAGAAATGAAGGAACTAAAATCTAATCAGGCCTGAATTAAAAATGCTTTAACTGAGATGCAGTCTAAAATGAATGCTCTATTGGCTAGGGTCAATGAAGCAAAATAGAGTGAGAGACATAGAAGCAAAATGATAGAAAGTAAGGAAGCTGAGAAAAAGAGAGAAGAACAACTATGGGATCATTAGTGGAGGCGTCAAGAAATCAGAAATACCATAAAGTGAAACAGTATTCAAATAATTGGGGCCCCAGAGGAAGAGGAAAGAGAGTGGCAGAAAGTATACTTGAGAAAATAATAGCTGGGAACATCCCTAATCTGGGGAAGTAAAGAGGCATTCAATTCCAGAAGGCACAGAGGACCCCCCTCAAAATCAATAAAAATTTATCAATACCCCAACATACAATAGTGAACCTTACAAATTTTAGTGATAAAAAGAAAATTCTGAAAGCAGCTTGTTATAAGAGGTCCTTAATCTGCAAGAATAGAAATACTAGACTGGCAGCAGACCTATCCACAGAGACCTGGCCCCCAGAAAAGAGTGGCATGATATATTAGGTACTAAATAACAAAAACATGCAACCAATAATACTTTACCTACCAAGGCTGTCATTCAGATGGAAGAAAAGATAAGGAAGGTGGCTCAGTCGGTTAATCATCTGCCTTTTGCTCAGGTCATCATCCCAGGGTCATGGGATTGAGACCCATGTCAGGTTCCCTGTTCAGGCAGGAGCCTGCTTCTCTCTCTTCCTCTACCTAGTGCTCCCCTGATCATGCCCTCTTTGTCAAATTAATAAAATTTTTTAATAAAAAAGGACAAATGAAACAAAAAAAAATTTGTTATCACTAAAACATCCCTGAAAGAAACATTGAAGGGGATCCTGTAAGAGAAGGGAGCGTTCCCCAAAGTAACATATACCAGAAAGGAGAAGAGACAAACTACCAAAACAGGAACTTTGCAGGTAATACAGTGCTACTAAATTCATATCTTTCAAGATTTACTCTGAATGTAATTTGGCTAAATGCTCCTGTTGAATAAATAGGGTATCTGTTTGGATAAAAAAAAAAAAAAAGAACTATCATTATGCTGTCTACATGGGACTCATTTTAGACCCAAAGTCACCTCCAGACTGGAAATGAGGGGATGGAGAACTATCTACCATGCTAATGGACATAAAAAATAAGCTGGTGTAGCAATCCCCATATCAGACAAATTAGATTTTAAACTATAGACTATAGTAAGGGATGAAGAGAGACACTGTATCATACTTAAATGTCTGTCCAACAAGAAGATCTAAAAAATATAAATATTTATACTCCTAGCTTGGGAGAAGCCAATTATATAAATAAACTATTAACAAAATGAAAGAAATGCAATGACAATAATACAATAAAGTCGGGTACTTTAACATCCTACTCACCACAATGATCATTTAAGCAGATCAACAAGGAAACAAGGGCTTTGAATGATACACTGAACCAGATGGACTTCACAGATATACATGAAATATTCCATCCCAAAACAACAGAATATGCATTCATGTCTAATCCACATGGAACATTCTCCAGAATAGATTACATACTGGGTCACAGATCAGGTCTAACCGGTACAAAAAGATTAGGATTAGTCCCTGCATATTTTTCAGACCACAATGCTTTGAAACTGGTACTCAGTCACAAAAGGGAATTTGGAAGGAACTCAAATACTTGGAGGTTAAGGAGCAACCTACTAAAGAATGAATTGGTCGACCAGGAAATTAAAAAGTAATTTTAAAAAGTCATGCAAGCAAATGAAAAACAAGCAAAGGTTTAAAACCTTTGGGAGGTACCAAAGGCCATCCTAAGAGGGAAGCATATGGCAATACAAGCCATTCTCAAGATAGTAGAAAAGTCTCAAATATACAAGCTAACCTTACACCTAAAGGAGCTGGAGAAAGAACAGCAAATATACCTAAACCAAGCAGGAGAAGAGAATTAATTGAGATTAGAGCAGAAATAAATGAAACAGAAAGCAAAACAACAGTAGAACAGATCAACAAAACTAAGAGCTGGTTCTCTGAAAGAATGAATAAGAATGATGAACTTCTAGCCAGATATATGAAAAAGAAAAAAGAAAGGACCCCAATTAATAAATTCATGAATGAAAGAGGAGAGCACAACCAACACCAAAGAAATACAATTTTAAGAACATATTATGAGCAACAATATGCCAACAAATTAGGTAATCTGGAGGAAAGGGGTGCATTCCTAGAAACATCCAAACTACCAAACTTGAAATAGGAAGAAGTTGAAAATCTGAACAGACCTATAGCTAGCAAGGAAATAGAAGTAGTAATAAAAAATATCCCAAGAGGGTGCCCTGTTGGCTTAGTTGGCTCAGGTCATGGTCCCAGATCCTGGGATCTAGTTACACTGGGCTCCCTACTCAGTGGGGAGTCTGCTTCTCCCTCTCCCTCTGTCTGCTGATGTGCCTACTTGTGCTCTCTCTCCCTCTGTCAAATAATATATAAAATCTTAAAAAAAAAAAAAAAAGAAAAAATATCCCAAGAAACAAGGGTCAAGGGACAGATGGAATCCCAGTGGAATTCTAACAAACATTTCAAGAAGAGCTAAAGCCTATTTTTCTGAAGCTGTTCCAAAAAGCAGGAATCGAAGGAAGACGTTCAAACTCGTTCTATGAGGCCACCATTACCTTGATCCCCAAACCAGCAAAGACTCCACCAAAAAGAATTACAGAATAATATCCCTGATGAACATGGATGCCAAAATACTCGCCAAGATATTAACCAATATGATCTATCATTACATTAAAAGCATTATTCACTGTGACCAAGTAGGATTTATTACTGGGCTGCAAGAATTGTTCAAGAACTAGAAATCAATCAACCTGATACATTATAGCAAAAGAAAGGACAATAACCATATAATCCTCTCAACTGATAGAAAGAGCATTTGGCCAAATGCAGCATTCTTTCTTTTTAAAAAAAATTTTATCTATTTACCTGAGACAGAGACGGGGAGAGCACAGAGCTAGAGGGAACAGGCTCCCAGGAAGCCTGACAGGAGGCTCAATCTCAGGACCTCGAGATCATGACCAGAGCCAAAGGCAGAAGTCTAACCAGCTGAGCCACTCATGCCACCCCCATGCACCAACAAGATGTTTCTTTTTGGGCAACATCTTTTCTTGATTAAAACTCTGCTGTGTAGGGATAGAGGAAACATACATCAATATCATAAAAGCCATATGTGAAAATCCCACAGTGAATGTCAATCTCAATTGGGAAAAACTGAGAGCTTTTCCTCTAAGGTCAGGAACATGATAGATGCCTACTCACACTACTGTTGTTCAATACAGTTCAATATAGTTCTCTGCAATCAAACAAAAAGAAATTATAGGCAATCAAATTAGTGAAGAAGAAGACAAACTCTCACTTTTCACAGATGGCATATTTCATATGGAAAACTGAAAAGACTCCAACCCCAAATTGCTAGAACTCATACAGCAATTCAGCAACGTGACAGGATACAAAATCAACACACAGTGGCATTTCTGTGCAATATAAATGATGCATCTAAAACAATTCAAGGAGTCAGTCCCATTTACAATTGCACTCAAAACATAAGATACCTAGGAATAAACCTAACAAAAGATATAAAGGACTTGTATTCTAAAAATTACAGAACACTTATGAAAGAAATTGAGGAAAACACAAAGAGATGGAGAAACATTCCATGCTAATGGACTGGAAGAATAAATATTGTTAAAATGCCTATGCTACTCAGATCATCTGCACATTCAATGCAATCCCTATCAGAATACCATTGACATTTTTCACTGAGCTGGAACAAATATCCCTAAAATTTGTATGGGACCAGAAGAGACCTTGAACCATCAGGGGAATGTTGAAAAAGAAAACCAAAGCTGGGCACATCCCAATGCACAAAAACAGACATATGTGTCATTCAGATGGAATGAATAGAGAGCCCAGAAATGTACCCTCAACTCTATGGTCAACCTAATCTTCAACAAAGCAGTAGAGTATCCAGTTAAAAAAGAGACAGTCTCTTCAATAAATTGTTCTGGGAACGTTGGACAGCCACATGTAAAGGAGTAAAACTGGACCATTTTCTTACACCACACACAAAGACAAACTCAAAATGGATGAAAAATCTAAATGTGAGACAGGAATCCATCAGAATCCTAGAAGAGAACATAGGTAGCAACCTCTTCAACCTTGGACAAAGCAACTTTTTGCAAGACACATTTCCAAAAGCAAGGGAAACAAAAGCAAAAATGATTAGGACTTCATAAAGAGAAAATGCTTCTGCACAGCAAATGAAACAGTCAACAAAACTTAAAAGTAAACTATAGAATGGGAAAAGATACTTGCAAATGGCATAACAGATAAAGGGCTGGTATCCAAGATCTATAAAGAATTTCTCAAGCATTACACCCACAAAACAATCCTGTCAAGAAATGGGCAGAAGACATGGATAGACATTTCTTCAAAGAAGATATTTAAAGGGCCAAAAAATACATGAAAAAAATGCTCCACATCCCTTGTCATCAAGGAAATAAAAATCAAAAGCACAATGACTTATCATCTCACACCTGCCAGAATGGCTAAATTAACAGGAAACAAGAAATTTTGGCTAGGGTGCAGAGAAAAGTGAACCCTCTTACACTGCTAGTGAGAATGCAAGTTGGTACAGCCACTCTGGAAAACAGTATAGTATTTCCTCCAGGTGTTAAAAATGAAGCTACCCTTCAACCCACTATTGTACTCCTAGGAATTTACCCCAAAGATACAAATGTAATGATCTGAAGAGGCAACCGCACCCCAATGTTTATAGCAGCAATGTCACAATCGCAAAACTATGGAATAAGCCAAGTTTTACATCAACAGATAAAGGGATAAAGAAGATGAAGTATATATACATATATATATATATATATATATATATGTATAGTATATATACATATATATGAATACACATACATATATATGCATATATATATGATAGAATGTTACTCAGCCTTCAGAAAGGATGAAATCTTACCATTTACATTGATGTGGATGGTACTAGAGGGTATTACATTGAGCAAAATAAGTCAGTCAGAGAAAAAATTACATAATTTCATATGTAGAATATAATAAACAGTGGATCATAGGGGAAGGGAAGGAAAAATTGAATGGGAAGAAATCATAGAGAGACAAACCATGAGAGTCTCTTAACTATGCAAAAGAAACTGAGTGTTACTGGAAAGTAGGTATGCGCGATGGGGTAACTGGGTGACAGTCATTAAGGAGGACATATGATGTGATGAGTCCTGGGTGTTATACACAACGGTTGAATTATTGAACTCTATGTCTGAAACTACTTATGTTCTATATTTTGGCTAATTGAATTTAAATAAAAATGTGGATAGTCATCACAATTCTAAATGTGTTTAATACTAAAAAAGATAAATGGATTAACCAGGAAATTAAGGAAGAATTTAAAAATACATGGAGGCGAGGGGGAGGAGTCAAGATGGCGGAGAATTAGCAGGCTGAGACTACTTCAGCTAGCCGGAGATCAGCTAGATAGCTTATCTAAAGATTGCAAACACCTGAAAATCCATCGGCAGATCGAAGAGAAGAAGAACAGCAATTCTGGAAACAGAAAAACAACCACTTTCTGAAAGGTAGGACCGGCGGAGAAGTGAATCCAAAGCGACGGGAAGATAGACCGTGGGGGGAGGGGCCGGCTCCCGGCAAGCAGCGGAGTAACGGCGCACAAAATCAGGACTTTTAAAAATCTGTTCTGCTGAGGGACATCACTCCAGAGGCTAAACCAGGGTGAAGCCAACACGGGGTCAGCGTGGCCTCAGGTCCCGCAGGGTCACAGAAGGATCGGGGGTGTCTGAGTGTCGCAGAGCTTGTGGGTATTGGAACGGGAAAGCCGGCTACAGAGACAGAGCTGACAGTAAGCTCGCAGCTAGGTTTTACCTTGAACCGGTCGCAGGCTCTGTGAGCTTGGAGCGAGGCTGGAGGTCAGGCAGACGGGAGCAACTGGGTGCTGTTCTCTGAGGGTGCACTGAGGAGTGGGGCCCTGAGCTCTCGGCTCCTCTAGGCCGGAGACCAGGAGGCCGCCATTTTTATTCCTGTCCTCCAGAACTCTACGGAAAGCGCTCAGGGAACAAAAGCTCCTGAAAGCAAACCCTAGTGGATTACTCACCACGGCCCCTGGGTAAGGGCGGTGCAATTCCGCCTGGGGCAAAGACATTTGAGAATCACTACAACAGGCCCCTCCCCCAGAAGATCAACAAGAAATCCAGCCAAGACCAAGTTCACCTACCAAGGAGTGCTGTTTCAATACCAAGGAGAGCAGCAGAATTCCAGAGGAGGAGAAAGCAAAGCACGGAACTCATGGCGTTTTCCCTGTGATTTTTTTTTAGTCTAGCAGTTAATTTAATTTTTTCTTTTTCATTTTTTGTTTTTTTTTTCTCGCCTTCTGGTAAAATTTTTTTTTAACTTTTACCTTTTTCTTTTTTAACGTTTTTTAACCAGTTTATCTAATATATATATTTTTTCTTTTTTATATTTTTCTTCTTTGTTTTCTTTTTTTTAATTCTTTTCTTTTTCTTTTTTCTTTCTTTCTTCCTTTTTGAACTTCTTTTTATCCCTTTCTCCCCCTCACGATTTGGGATCTCTTCTAATTTGGTTAAAGCATATTTTCCTGGGGTTGTTGCCACCCTTTTAGTATTTTCCTTGCTCCTTCATATACTCTTATCTGGACAAAATGACAAGACGGAAAAATTCAACACAAAAAAAAAGAACAAGAGGCAGTACCGAAGGCTAGGGACCTAATCAATACAGACATTGGTAATATGTCAGATCTAGAGTTCAGAATGACAATTCTCAAGGTTCTAGCCGGGCTCGAAAAAGGCATGGAAGATACTAGAGAAACCCTCTCGAGAGATATAAAAGCCCTTTCTGGAGAAATAAAAGAACTAAAATCTAACCAAGTTGAAATCAAAAAAGCTATTAATGAGGTGCGATCAAAAATGGAGGCTCTCACTGCTAGGATAAATGAGGCAGAAGAAAGAATTAGTGATATAGAAGACCAAATGACAGAGAATAAAGAAGCTGAGCAAAAGAGGGACAAACAGCTACTGGACCACGAGGGGAGAATTCGAGAGATAAGTGACACCATAAGACGAAACAACATTAGAATAATTGGGATTCCAGAAGAAGAAGAAAGAGAGAGGGGAGCAGAAGGTATACTGGAGAGAATTATTGGGGAGAATTTCCCCAATATGGCAAAGGGAACGAGCATCCAAATTCAGGAGGTTCAGAGAATGCCCCT
Source organism: Mustela nivalis (assembly GCF_964662115.1). Taxonomy (NCBI): domain Eukaryota; kingdom Metazoa; phylum Chordata; class Mammalia; order Carnivora; family Mustelidae; genus Mustela; species Mustela nivalis. The sequence goes on from NC_139027.1 coordinate 88,605,527, forward strand.
CAAAATCAATAAGAATAGGCCTACACCCCGTGACCTAATAGTAAAATTTACAAGTCTCAGTGACAAAGAGAAAATCCTGAAAGCCGCCCGGGAAGAAGTCTGTAACATACAATGGTAAAAATATTAGATTGGCAGCTGACTTATCCACAGAGACCTGGCAGGCCAGAAAGAGCTGGCATGATATTTTCAGAGCACTAAACGAGAAAAACATGCAGCCAAGAATACTATATCCAGCTAGGCTATCATTAAAAATAGAAGGAGAGATTAAAAGCTTCCAGGACAAACAAAAACTGAAAGAATTTGCAAACACCAAACCAGCTCTACAGGAAATCTTGAAAGGGGTCCTCTAAGAAAAGAGAGAGCCTACAAATGGTAGATCAGAAAGGAACAGAGACCATATACAGTAACAGTCACCTTAGAGGCAATACAATGGCACTAAATTCATATCTCTCAATAGCTACCCTGAATGTTAATGGGCTAAATGCCCCTGTCAAAAGACACAGGGTATCAGAATGGATAAAAAAACAAAACCCATCTATATGTAGCCTCCAAGAAACTCATTTTAAGCCCGAAGACACCTCCAGATTTAAAGTGAGGGGGTGAAAAAGAATTAATAAAATTGATAAACCCCTGGCCCGACTTCTCAAAAAGAAAAGAGAAAGAACCCAAATAAATAAAATCATGAATGAAAGAGGAGAGATCACAACTAACAACAAAGAAAAAACATACTATGAGCAACTCTACGCCAATAAATTTGACAATCTGGAAGAAATGGAGGCATTCCTAGAAACAAATAAACCACCACAACTGAACCAGGAAGAAATAGAAAGCCTGAACAGACCCATAACCAGTAAGGAGATTGAAACAGTCATTAAAAATCTCCAAACAAACAAAAGCCCAGGGCCAGACGGCTTCCCGGGGGAATTCTACCAAACATTTAAAGAAGAACTAATTCCTATTCTCCTGAAACTGTTCCAAAAAAAATAGAAATGGAAGGAAAACTTCCAAACTCATTTTATGAGGCCAGCATCACCTTGATCCCAAAACCAGACAAGGATCCCATCAAAAAAGAGAGCTATAGACCAATCCTTGATGAACACAGATGTGAAAATACTCAACAAAATACTAGCCAATAGGATTCAACAGTACATTAAAAGCAATCTACCTAAAGCAATCTACAGATTTAATGCAATTCCTATCAAAGTACCATCCATCTTTTTCCAAAAAATGGAACAAATAATTCTAAAATTTATATGGAACCAGAAAAGACCTCTAATAGCCAAAGGGATATTGAAAAAGAAAGCCAACGTTGGTGGCATCACAATTCCGGACTTCAAGCTCTATTACAAAGCTGTCATCATCAAGACAGCATGGGGGCGCCTGGGTGGCTCAGTGGGTTAAGCTTCTGCCTTCAGCTCAGGTCATGATCTCAGGGTCCTGGGATCGAGTCCCGCATCGGGCTCAGGGAGCCTGCTTCCTCCTCTCTCTCTGCCTGCCTCTCTGCCTACTCGTGATCTCTGTCAAATAAATAAATGAAATCTTTAAAAAAAAAAAAAAGACAGCATGGTACTGGCACCAAAACAGACACATAGATCAATGGAACAGAATAGAGAGCCCAGAAATAGACCCTCAACTCTACAGTCAACTAATCTTCGACAAAGCAGGAAAGAATGTCCAATGGAAAAAAGACAGCCTCTTCAATAAATGGTGCTGGGAAAATTGGACAGCCACATGCAGAAAAATGAAATTGGACCATTTCCTTACACCACACACAAAAATAGACTCAAAATGGATGAAGGACCTCAACGTGCGAAAGGAATCCATCAAAATCCTTGAGGAGAACACAAGCAGCAACCTCTTCGACCTCTGCCGCAGCAACATCTTCCTAGGAACATCGCCAAATGCAAGGGAAGCAAGGGCAAAAATGAACTATTGGGATTTTATCAAGATCAAAAGCTTTTGCACAGCTATGGAAACAGTTAAGAAAATCAAAAGACCACTGACAGAATGGGAGAAGATATTTGCAAACGACATATCAGATAAAGGACTAGTGTCCAGAATCTATAAAGAACTTAGCAAACTCAACACCCAAAGAACAAATAATCCAATCAAGAAATGGGCAGAGGACATGAACAGCCATTTCTGCAAAGAAGACATCCAGATGGCCAACAGACACATGAAAAAGTGCTCCATATCACTCGGCATATCACAGGGAAATACAAATCAAAACCACAATGAGATATCACCTCACACCAGTCAGAATGGCTAAAATCAACAAGTCAGGAAATGACAGATGCTGGCAAGGATGCGAAGAAAGGGGAATCCTCCTACACGGTTGGTGGGAATGCAAGCTGGTGCAGCCACTCTGGAAAACAGCATGGAGGTTCCTCAAAATGTTGAAAATAGAACTGCCCTATGACCCAGCAATTGCACTATTGGGTATTTACCCTAAAGATACAAACGTAGTGATCCAAAGGGGCACGTGCACCCGAATGTTTATAGCAGCAATGTCCACAATAGCCAAACTATGGAAAGAACCTAGATGTCCATCAGCAGATGAATGTATCAAGAAGATATGGTATATATACAGAATGGAATACTATGTAGCCATCAAAAGAAATAAAATCTTGCCATTTGCGACAACATGGATGGAACTAGAGCATATCATGCTTAGCGAAATAAGTCAAGCAGAGAAATACAACTATCATATGATCTCCCTGATATGAGGAAGTGGTGATGCAACATGGGGGCTTAAGTGGGTAGGAGAAGAATCAATGAAACAAGATGGGATTGGGAGGGAGACAAACCATAAGTGACTCTTAATCTCACAAAACAAACTGAGGGTTGCTGGGGGGAGGGGGTTTTGGAGAAGGGGGTGGGATTATGGACATTGGGGAGGGTATGTGCTTTGGTGAGTGCTTTGAAGTGTGTAAACCTGGTGATTCACAGACCTGTACCCCTGGGGATAAAAATATATGTTTATAAAAATAAAAAATTAAAAAAAAATACATGGAGGCAAATGAAAATGAAAACATGATGGTCCAATACCTCTGGGATGCAACAAATGGAATCCTAAGAGAGAAGAATATAGCAATACAAGCCTTCCCTAAGAAGCAAAAATAACAAACAAACAAAAACAAAACAAAACAAAAAAACAAAAAACAAAGAAACCAAAACCTAACCTTACATCTAAAGGAGCTGAAAAAGAATAGCAAATAAAGCCTAAATCCAGCAAGAAGAGAAATAGTAAAGATTGGAAGAGAAAGAAATGATAGAGAAAAATAAAAAACAAAAAAAAATGATAGAACAGAGTTTGTTCTTTGAAAGAAATAACAAAATCGATAAGCCCCTAGCCAGACTTAGGGGCTTAAAGGACCGAAATTAATAATGTCATGAATGAAAGAGGAGTGATCACAGCCAACACTGCAGATACACCTATAATTATAAGAGAATATTATGAGCAATTATACGCATACCAGTGGGTAATCTGGAAGAAATGGATACATTCCTAAGAAAGTATAAAATACCAAAACTGAAAGAGGAAGAAATAGAAAATTCAAACAGATTTATAACCAGCAAATTGATTGAAACAGTAATCAAAAATCTCCAAAAAAAAAAAAAAGAGTCCAGGGTTAGAAGACTTCCTATGAGATTTAAAGAGTTAATAAGTATACTTCAGAAGTTGGTTCAAAATACAGAAATGGGAGGAAAACTTCCAAACTCATTCTATGAGACCACAATTATCTTGATCCCCAAACCAGAAAAAGACCCCATGGGAAAGGAGTATTACAGACCAATGTCCCTGATGGATACAGATGCAAAAATTTCCACCAAGATACTAACTAACTGAATCCAACAGTACATTAAAAATTATCCACCACGACCAGGGGGGATTTATTTTTGGCTGCAGGTCCACACCTGGCAAATCAATCAGCATGATACACCTTGTTAATAAAAGAAAGGATAAGACCCATATGATTCTCTCAATAGATGCAGAGAAAGCATTTGTCAAAATACAGCATTCTTTCTTGATAAAAATCCTCAAGAAAGTTGGGATACAAGGAACATACATCAAAATTGTAAAGGCCACATACAAAAGACCCACAGTCAATGGGGAAAACTGAGAGCTTTCCACCTAAGTTCAGGAACATTACAGCGATATCCACTCTCACCACTGTTGTTCAAAATCACACTGGAAGTCCTAATCTAGCAATCAGACAACAAAGAGAAATAAAAGTCACCCAAAATAGGCAAGAAAGAAGTCAAATTTTCATTCTGCACAGGTGACATGATGCTCCATATAGAAAACCCAAAAAATGCCATCCCGAAATCATTAGAACTCATACAGGAATTCAGCAAAGTGATTGGATATCAGATCAATATACAGAAATCAGTGGCATTTTATATGTTAACAATGAGACAGAAGAAAGAGAAATTAAGGAGTTGATCCCATTTCCAATTGTACCAAAATCCATAAAATGCCTAGTAATAAACCATATCAAAAAGGTAAAAGATCTGTACTCTGAAAACTATAGTACACTTATGAAAGAAATTGAGGAAGACAAAAAGAAATGGAAAAGCACTCCATGCTTATTGATTGGAAGAACAAATATTATTCAAATATTGTTCAAATGTCTATGCCACCCAGAGCAATCTACACATTCAATGCAGTTGCAATCAAAATGACACCAGCATTGTTCACAGAACTAGAACCAACAATTCTAAAATTTGCATGAAACTAGAAAACATGCTGTATAGCCAAAGTGATGTTGGAAAAGAAAAACCAAAGCTAGTGGCATCACAATGCCAGACTACAAGTCATCGTACAAAGCTATAATTATCAAGACATTATGATACTGGCACAAAGACAAACATATAGATCAGTGGAACAAAATACAGAGCCCAGAAATGGACCCATAGTTAATCTTTAACAAAGGAGGAAAAACTATCCAGTGGGAAAAAGATAGTTTCTTCAACAAATTGTGCTGGAGAAAATTGGACATCCACATGTAGAAGAATGAACCTGGACCATTTTCTTGCACCATACACAAAAATAAATTCAAAATTGATGACAGACCTAAATGTAAGTCAGATGTCCATCAAAATTCTGGAAGAGAATACAGGCAGCAAACTCTTGGACCTTGGCCACAGCAGCTTCTTTCTAAATATGTCTCTGGAGGCAGGGGAAGAAAAGTAAAAATGAAGTACTAGGACCTTATCAAGATAAAAATCTTCTAAATGGCAAAGGAAAGTATCAACAAAACTAAAAGGTGACCTATGGAATGGGAGAAGATATTTGCTAATGACTTATCAGATAAGGGACCAGTATCCAGAATGTATAAAGAACTGATCAAAATCAACAACCAAAATATAAATAATGCAGTCAAGAAATGGGCACAAGGCATGAACAGATATTTCTCCAAAGAAGACATACAAATGGCTAACAGACACATGAAAAAGTATTCAATATCATTTGTTATCAGGGAAATACATGTCAAAACCACAGTGAGATATCATCTCACACTAGTCAGAAAGGTGGAAATTAATAACTCAAGAAACAATGGATGTTGGTGAGAATGCAGAGAAAGGCAAATCTTTTTGCATGGTTATTGGGAATGCAAACTGATGCAGTCAATCTGGAAAACAGTATTGGAGTTCTTCAAAAACGTAAAAAAAAAAGGAAGAACTGCCTTAACCACCAGCAATTATAGTACTCATCCAAAGGATACAAACATAGTGATTGAAGGGGGACTTGCACCCCAGTGTTTATAGCAGCAATATCCGCAATAGCCAAAATATGGAAAGATCCCAGATGTCCATTGACAGTTGAGTGGATGAAGAAGTAGTGTGTGTGTGTGTGTGTGTGTGTGTGTATAATGGAATATTTCTCAGCCATCAAAAAGAATGAAATCTTTGTCATTTGCAACAACATGGATGGAACTAGATGGTATCATGCTAAGCAAAATAAGTCAGAGAACGAAAAAAAAAAACTATACGATTTCACTCATATGTGGACTTCAGGAAACAAAACAGTTAAACACAGGGAAAGGAAGGTTAAGTAAAAACAGAGAGGGAAGCAAACCATTAGAGACTTTTAACTAGAACAAACTGAAGGTTCCTGAAGGGGAGGTAGTAGGGGGCATGGGATTAATTGGTGATGGACATTAAGGAGGGCTCTTGGGATGAGCACTGGGTGTTATATGTAAGTGATGAATCACTAACTGCTCCTAAAACCCATACTACAATATATGGTAAGTAACTTGAATTTAAGTAAACAAAATATTGAAATTTACTGTTGAGACTACATCTGTACAGTGAAGGAAACATTCAACAAAACTAAAAGGCAAGCTACTGAATGGGACAATGGGACAAGATATTAGCAAATGACATATCTGATAAAATTTTATTATCCAAAATATATAAAGAACTGATATAACTCAATACCCCAAATAGAAATAATGCAGTTTAAAAAGGAGTAGAGGATATGAACAGACATTTCTCCAAAGAAGACATACATACAGATGGCCAACAGACAAATGAAAAAGTGCTCAACATCACTCATCATCGGGAAAACGCAATTCAAAACTACATTGAGATACCAGCTCATGTGGTCAGAATGGCTAAAATCAACAACACAGGAAACAAGAGGTGTTGGCAAGGATTCAGAGAAAGGGGACTGCTCACTTATCATTGGTAGGAATGCAAACTGCTGCAGCTATGTGGGAAGCACTATGGGAGTTCCTCAGAAAGTGAGGTCTGAGAGGGAAGGGAAGAGAAGGGATCATTGGAGCCTAGAGTGCGCCATGTGTTTCACAACAATGTGCTCTTGCCTTGAATCAGGATGAGCACTCCTATCCCAGCTCCTACAGCACAACCCTCTCAGCTGCATGGTCTCCTTCACTAGACTGGAGGCCCTGGAGGACAGGAGCTGTGTCCCCAGAGCCTAGTCCAGGGCCTAGCACAGAGCTGGCGTTCAGAAAAGCACTCACTGGGCTGTGAAGTGTGTAAACTTGGCGATTCACAGACCTGTACCCCTGGGACTAATAATACAATATATTTTAATAAAAAAAATAAAAAAATTATTTAAAAAAGGCTCACTGGGTGAACACAATTGCATGAGAATCACAGAACAGCAGAGCAGGACAAGTAACTAAGACTCTTATTTTATAGCTGAAGATTACACAAAAGGCAATGGAGGTGCATAAGGTGGAGAGGGGAGGTGGTGCCAAGAACTGAAACTTGGTCTTGATCTTGGAGATAGCATGAGTCACTTGAGACCTCAGACTGGGAGTGATGTGATGATGTTGAACTGGGAGGTACTTCAGCTGTGTGACTCAGTGAGAGGCAGGAAGTAGGGAGGGACTGGAGGCTGCAGATTCCCGTATTTTGTTTAATTATGACTTGAATTACAAACTTAGTGTTAACTCTGCTGACAAATTGTTGCATTCATTTACTGAGTACCTATTGCAGGTATAAGACAGTTATCCTTTACTGAGGGCCTACATCGTGTCAGGTGCTTTGTCCTCATGATTTGACTTAATCCTCAAAACTAACTTTCAAGATGGATAGTAATGTTTTCCATTTTATGGATGAGAAATCTGAGCTCAGAGAGTTGAAGTTGTAGCCCATGGCCTCAGAAGAACTACAAACCATGCACTGCATTAGCACCTGGGTATAAAAGATAAGGCGCTCCCTGCCTAGTGAGGGGCACAGGAGAGAAGTAAACAGACATGAGTCATGTTGTATGAGAGGTGCTACAATAGAGAGAAACACAGAAGGACTGAAAGGTCCCAGAGCAGGCAGGGCCACTAAACACTCTTAGGGTTGATGGATAGAGTCTCATTGTGACAGGTAACAGAAGAAATGCATCATAAGTTGGAAACACGCCTAGCATCCTATTACTCATCTTTTCTCTTGTTGGAGCAAAGTCAGACTATGCAAAACCTAAGAAGAAATGGTTGAAAGCAGAAGGACAAACATGCAGAGCATTATTGTATGGGACTCAAAAATCATCTTCATGATTGTAGAGGCTTCTCTGTGTTAATTGTTGGCAATAGGTTGATCCCCATCTTTTTGCCTCAGGAAACTCTGGGACCATGAGGGGAGTCCCAGGGATCGGGTGAGGGGTGGCTGACAATCCAACAGCACATGGCTCCACATAGATCCAGCACTTAATTAGGTTTCTGTGAAGGACTGTGTAGAGAGATAAATAAATTGGTGGCAGGGCAGGGACACAGGGGACCAAGGGTGCTGGTTGTAGGAGCATCAATGGAGGTCAGAGACTGAGACACCCCCAAACAACTACTGCCTTGCACATGCAGCTGGGCTTATGTCTATTCCCCATGTGTATGTCTCTATAGGTGTGTGTGTGTGTGTACGCGCACTTGTGTGTGCTCTGCCAAACTGTGAGAGCAAAGAGGGGTTGGTAACAAAAGGACATGAAAATAAGGGGTACTTCCTCATTAGACATTGATTTGCTTTAAAGATTTTATTTGCTTATTTTTTTAAAGCAGGTAGGGGCAGAGGGAGAGGGAGAGAGAATTCCACATAGACTCTCTGCTGAGTGCAGAGCCTTATGTGGGGCTTAATCTCATGACACTGAGATCAGGAGCTGACCCAGAATCAAGAGCCAGCCCTTAACCCACTGAGCCACCCAGGCATCCTAGAAATTGATTTGCCTTAAAAAAAAAATTCATCTGTTTCTCTCACTTGATAGCCATTTATGTACATCAAAATTTGATAATGCCAACCCTGAAGCTGGGAGGAACAGGAAGAAATGAGTTGCTAGAAACAGCTATTCTGAGGTGCTAATTATTTGTTTTCCTTCCCAAGTTCCAGCCCTTCACTGTGTGCACTCACCACTCAACTTTGACTCATCTAAAGTCATCAGCTATTTGTGATTGACATAAATTTCATTGGACATTTCTACTGACTTCAGAACCCTTTGGCAACAGAACAGCCATTTCATGTTTCACCAATATGAAATACTAAACTTCTTCCCCACCCTTTTCCAATCCTGACTTTGATATTCTGATCCTTTATATCTAAATAATAATAATAAATCATCCAGCAGTGTATGACTAGGCAGCACTTGGAACTTACCAGTCAGTGGTCCTCAGCCCAGGCTGAAGCTTAGAATCATCTGAGGAGAGTTTGAATAGCAATGCCTGGGCTTCAGATAAATTGAATCCAAATTCCTTTTGTGGGTAAGACCTGGGTATCTGGATCTTTTAAGAACACACCCCCCGCCCAACCCAGCACTTGATTCTAAGGCACTGTGAGGGCTGAGAATCACTCTATCTTGGCCATGAGATAATAAAGTTCACTAAACTAAAGATCTGTAAGAACTTCACATCTCAAATGTAAAAGTAAAGCCAGGGATCCAGACATGAAATAATACTGGCATTATTCACAATAGATCTTCTGGTACATAATAACATAATAACGGTCATCCACAGAATCTCCTTAGTTTTCACATGTGTAAATACCCCCAAAGACGTGAGATTATTGGCAAGGTTACCTGATTCTGTCCTTGTCCCCGAAAGTTTTGGAAGTTTTCTCATGCTTGGACCCTAAAACAGCGTATTCTGTTCCCTACCCATGATTGTCATTAATCCAGCCCCAAAAGAAGGTGGCCATTCCGAATAGAACATTTCAGGAATGTGGCTGCCTTTCTACTTACCTAGCTCTGAAGTGTTGTTCACATTTGCTAAACAGCCACCAGATTACAAACCCTGGCCCAGAAGGGTAATGGCACTGCAATATGATCACACAAAGTTTGCCAACTTGATCAAAAGGTCAGCTGCCCCAAAACAAAGTGTGGGTGATTGTAATGCTAGAATAAATGTCTGAAATATTAATTGATTTCTTTGCTAAAATTGTCTTTGACGAAGACTTGTGTGTGGACACTAGAAGGTATTTAAACAGGTATTAAAATCCTGCTGTGCAAATGTGAACTTTCTTCTTTTGTACTCCAGTTTTTTCCTTTGATGGCTCCTCCAAAAGAGGCAAAGTCGGACCTGTTTGTTCAGCATCTAGAAGCTGTCATACCAGAAATTCCACCCCATTCGGGGCTTATGGAATACAAAGTGTGTGATTTGTTTCCAAAGCAGCAAACTCATAAAAGCAAAAGATTATGGAGAAACATGCTAGGTGTTTGTAATAAATAAAAAGAGTAGGGCTACCTCAGCAGGCAGGTATTAAAGCAAAGATCAATTCACAGGATGACAGGACTGTAATTTGCTCACAAGATACCTTTTTCTCATCCATTTCAGTCCCACAGATAAAAAGCAGAATTGCCAACCACACACCTGGGGGAAGAGCCAGGATGAAAACAAAGTGATGGCAGTAGCTGCTGGCTTTGTCCCTCATGCAATGTTTTCCTCACAAATGTTAATCCACCTCTTTTTTTACTCTTAATTTTTCAGTATGTATTTTATTTTCTATATAAAATATACTCCCCTCAGTGATAAGTGCTGAATGCCCATTGGTGTTCCCTAGTCATAGAAAATATGTCTCATGCAGAAGATAAAAGCTACCTTTTTAATCCAGAGTCTCCTTAGCAGGCAGCTGGCCCTGTCTTAGTTTCTGCCAGAGAGGACTGCTAACCGGCTTATCCTAAACTCAGCTCTTCAGTCCCATCTCTTGCCACAGTATCCACTTAACTTCAGGAATCTTGTGCAGCTAGTAAGCTTATTTAGTGACCTAGGCAACACATATACTTTAGAGGGAGTGTGAGGAAGTCTTATTGCTTAAGGTCAAATGTTCTGTATAGGCTTTAGTGAGGGCTGTGTGTGTGTGTGTGTGTGTGTGTGTGTGTGTGTGTGTGAAGTGAGGTAGAGAGGAAGATAGCAGACCAAGAGGCCATTTGGCTAAAACTAATTTCACATCTGAGTTGAGCTGGGAAATTTCCAGCCACACTGTGAAGAGCAAAACTTGGAGACCTTTCAGTACATGTCCTAGAGTGTGCCCTAACAACTTTTTGAAGAGAAACTTGGGCATCCTAGTTCGATGCCTCCTTTTTCATAGAAGAATTTGTCTATGCTAAGACCAGTTGGCTACAGGCCAGGCACAGGTAGGGGCAGAGCCTGGAACTGCTTTTGGCTCAGTGCTCATTCATCCCTGAAATGGAGGACCCATGGTCCCCCAGTCCTCTATCCCATCTCCATACTGGTTCCTGGGGCATTCCCATTTTTTAATGAGTGAAGTCATTCTTAACATGTGGGGGGCAAGGGTGGGGGCACCCTGAGGACTCTTGGAATCTGGAGCAGGCCTTGCATGTTTTTTAAAAAGCCAAGCCCCAGCGCCTGGGTGGCTCAGTGGGTTAAAGCCTCTGCCTTTGGCTCAGGTCATGATCCCAGGGTCCTGGGATTGAGCCCCGCATCAGGCTCTCTGCTCAGTGGGGAGTCTGCTTCCTCCTCTCTCTGTGCCTGCCTCTCTGCCTACTTGTGATCTCTGTCTGTCAAATAAATAAAATTAAAAAAAAAAAAAGCCAAGCTCCAGGTGTACATCCTGTACTCCACCATTGGTCTAAACATAGGCCCTGCGTAGCAGCAAGGTAAGACCTTGAAATTCTCATTGCCTGTTTTTCTCCCCAGCATTTGCTGAACCTCTTTCTAGACGTTCCATGGCAGCAAGCCTGCCTCTGAGACAATTGGGTTACTGCAGCAGACCACAGAGACAGCTGTCATCTTTACTCCCAAGACTCCAAAAGGAATCAGGGCATAGAGTTACACTGGAATAAATACAGATAGCTCTGAGGGTCCTCATGCCAAAAGGGTCAGCAGTGAACAAAACAGACCAAGCCCCTGCTTTCATAGGCTTACATTTCTGGGAGTAGTGGGGAGCCCTACAACAAACAGACATGATTTTGCTGTCACACCTATCCTTTGTTGAGGGCCTTCCAGAAAGCTCATTGTTTTTCACTTAGTCCTCATATCTGAGCCCAGAGACCTCTCAGGCCCAGGCTCAAACCCAGGGTGTCTATGAACCTCACCTCCACTCCACAGGATAAAGGTCTTAGTGCCAGAGAGTTGTGTTGAGGTAGAAGTGCCGGTGCCTGGTGTTGCAGGGCAGGGATAGGGGACAAATTCATTGTCCTAGGTATGATCCCAAGTCCCCCTGACCACCTTCTATAATTGCTTTATCCAAAGTACTGTTTGGATAAAGCAACTTCCATTTAAGGAGATGAACACTGTCCTTGCGGGCTGGCCTATCCTGAATCATTCCTGCTATTTCTGAGGCTCTGTGAAAAATACTGTGTATATTTAGTAGTGAAAAAGTGCAGGGCCTTGGTACCTCATTCTGTAATTCCTCTTCCTGAGGACTCTCAGGAAAAGTCTCTGTTCTTCATGACAGGAATGGCATTTCCAGATACTGCTGTGGGTTCTGTATATGGATACTATGAGTCACAAAACTGGATCTAGTTTTTTAAATGGCTTCAAGAAAGCTCAGAACCCAATCCGTGGCCCCCAGCAAATGTATAGGACACCCTGCAATTGCTTTGTGAACCAACTTCACTCCTATCTCATCTGTATTCATTCATTTTCTTTGTCCCATTTTCTTCATTCATCCATTTTTAATTTATCTAATTATATTGGATTGAATTAGTGAGAAAAAAATAAATACGGAATGTCTGTTGTGTTCCACACATTCTAATGCATTCTTTTAGGCATCCAGGATAAAGATGAGCCCTGCCTTCCACAGATTCACAGAGTTCCCCTACCTCTTGACCCTTTGGGGGAGAGGATCAAGTGCTTTTATTTCCTCTTTGCTAACTGCCAAGTAAAGACCCCTGCAAGATTCTGCTCAAGTACTAAGAAGCCTTGTCTAAAAGTTCCAATAGGACTGGCCTATGTGTGCTTGGACCCCTCTACTGAGCCCTGGACCAGGCCTCCTCCATCAGACTGTGACTACTTAAGCAGACCCCTCTGGCTCCAGAAATGTGTCAGATGAATGCATGGGGGAATAAGCTCATACCTTACTAATGAAAGCACAGCAAAAAAAGGTTATCACTGTAAATGCATACTTCATCTTTAGTAATTATAACAATTTGCAAAGAAGAGGGTAATGGATGCAGGAAGGGGAAGGAGGGGCTCAGGGACTGCACAAGCAGTAGCTGAAATTCAGTGATAAGAGCTGAAATGTGTTATATGCTAAATCACATGTTAAATACTTGACTCACACAACACTATTAAGTGTAATCTCCACTTTATGGATGTTGGAAGCAGGTTAGGTAATTTTTCCAGGTGTGTGCCTGAGAGGTAGTTAGGCAGCATCTATCTGGCCATCTGATAGGGCCACACACAAAAAAGATATCCTGGGAAGAAGCTTGGATACAGAGGCAGAAGCTCTCTTGGGGGCTGATCAAGAAGTAGGTACGTATAGAAAGCCAGAGGCAGGATAGGGAGGTCAAGAACCCCAAAGAAGCCAATGTCAAGAAGTTGGTGTCTAAGACAGAGGCCTGGGGCAGCCAAGGAAGCCTCGGATAACAAACGCCTTAAAGGTGAGGACAGGACAAGCAGTTGGTTCGGCGCAGGGAGGGCATGGAGGGTGAGGATGTGGAGGGTGTGGAGACAGGAACATAGGTCCTGAGAGTGACTGACTTGCTGCCCTCAGGCTTCCGGGGCGGGAGCACCAGCCTGACAGAAACCGACATCCCAGACTTCAGGGCCCTTTCCATAAACTTTTGGTTCTTGGCTTTTTCTCAGGGGAAATCAGAGCCCTTCCTGCCTCTCTGAGTGCTCCGCCTTACGAACAAATATAAAAAGCAACCAATGAAAAGAACCGTTTGGGTTCTGGTTGGGTCTTTCGTCCGGATATGGGGCGGGGACCTGCAGTCATGAGGCCCCCTTTCCCCTAGCACCCCTCGCACCCCCCTGTCCTCCCCCCGCCCCCACAGCACTGGAGGACCTGGGGCTGGCCGTCCCCTGACCGAGTGGCTGTCGCTTTCTCCTAGGGCTCACTCGGGCCATTCTGGTGGCAGAGGACAAGCTGCGAGGCGCTTGCCAGGAGCCACGGGAGCTCCTCAGCCTCCCCCTCCGGCTTGCAGTGGCGCTGCCTGCCCGGTGCACCCCGGTACCACCGACCCCAAGGGCACAGAGGAGCTGCCGCGAGCCCCTCTTCTTTTAGAGAACTGCCATAATCTGGCTGCTGCCAAGTGATCAAATTTTGTTTTGGGAGACATTGGTCACTTTTGAGATATACTCATTTTGTTTTGGAGAAATCTCTAAAATGGAAGATTTGATTATCAAAAAAAGGGAATAGATCAGCAACTGCTGCTTTGGAGGAAACGTAAATCACCATGAATGAAAATGCAGTGCGGCAACCAATAGGCATTTAGCCTGTGACCTCGACCTCTCTTTAACCTGAGTGCTCTTGGAAAAACGGCATGTGTTCTTCCTAAATGTGGGTTTCTGTGGGCCTCTCAGTGATCCGCATGGTGCTGCGACGAAATAAGCTACCCTTGTGAAACTTGTTACGAGAATGGGATCCTGCTTCCTGTGGGACCCCAGTGCTGGGGCCTTAGTCTTCTGGGAAGAACAGGATTATCTGCTCTCAAGTTCTGTCAGGGAGACCAAACAGGCCTGGCCTGGAGGGCAGGACGCACACCCTGACACTGAGAAACTGGGACTTCAAGACTCAGAGGGAGCCAGAAAGCATGGCAGACAGAGTCGTCCGCTGTCCATGCCTCATGGTGGGTTTGCATTGAATTGGCTGAGGAAGGGATTCTCAGATCCATGCCTCACCCTGCCTGGTCCTTGGCTCTGATTTGGAGAGTAAAAGAAGGGCCCTGTGTCGGTATAATTTGGAGGACAAGCTGCTTGAAGAATGTGTTCTGGGCACAGGGAGACAGGACTCAGGAGTAGCAGCAGTTCATAACTGGAGGTGAACAGAAGGGATGTGAAGTGTGTGGACACTCTCCTGAGAGTGCTGGAGGGACCTGGAGAGAGGCCATGAAGACAGGGCTTGCTTCCTGCCCAGCTGGAAAGGTGCTAGTGTTTCACCAGTAAAAGAACTATGGCCTTACCTTGCAGTCCAACTGGGAAAGAGACACACTGGTTACAATAGTCATTCCAGTTGTGATGGCAGAGTGAAGTTCTTCTGTGACTTAGCAGAGTCTATAAAGTACCCTTACAGTCTGTATCTCATTTAATCTTTTAAAGATAGGGTGAGGGCAGAATAATGTAATGACCCTGGGCAGATAACTATGCCTTCCTTTTTCTTTTTTAAGATTTTATTTACTTGACAGGGAGAGAGGAAATACAAGCAGGTGGAGTGAGAAAGGGAGAAGCAGGGCTCCTACAGAGCAGGGAGCACCATGTGAGACTCCACCCGGTGCCTTTCTGAGCCTATTTTTTCTCTTTGACAAAATGGATACTTCGAGATCCTTTTGTAAATTGTGAGGATTAGACGAGTGTGATTATTAACTCTTCTTGTTACTAGCTAGCTGGTAAGCTGCTTAATCTTACCAACCCTGCTAAACAAGGAGTGTTCAAAGATTTATTTCAAAAAAAATTTCCCATAGGCTTGTGGCCAGGAGAAAGCCCCAAATGGGGCTGAAAGTGCAAGCTGCTCTTGAGGGTAGGGAACCTTCTCTACCACAAGAAATCCAACTGCTGGGAGGGAGATGTGATTATAACGTCTAGCTCCAGGATAAACTTAGAAAATTTTGGAGTTTCCAAGGAGCTCTGATTGAACAGAGAGGCAAGGAAGAGATACCACATACACAGAGCACTTACTCACTGTTAATTAATTAATTTATTGTTTTAAGATTTTATTTATTTATTTGACAGAGAGATCACAAGTAGACAGAGAGGTGGGCAGAGATAGAGGGGGAATCAGGCTCCTGTGAGCAGAGTCTAACACAACTCGATCCCAGGACCGCTCTATCCCAGGTCATGAGCTCATGACCTGAGCCGAAGGCAGAGGCTTAACCCACTGAGCCACCCAGGCACCCCAACTCCCTGTTAATTTAATGAACTCACAAGACTGTACTTGGCTCCTGCCATGTATCCAGCCTATGTTGAGTACTGGGACTACAAGGATAACAGGCCAGATGGAGTTCACACTCTCAGGGAGCTTACAGTGTGGACATACACTATCCTAGTGCTTCCCAACCTGTAGCTACTCTATACCACTTTCACAGTTTCTGCTATGTCTGCCTGATACCTGAACTAGTAGCTTCTTGATGTTTTCCTTTAAATCAACTCATACTTTTTAACTATAGAAAGAAAACCAGCATTTTTTCTAATATATTAAAACAAACACTTAAATATAAAATTTGTGGTCTACACTCTAACTCTTTTGATAAACAACAGAAACACAAATAGCCTTGAGAAACAATGAACTTTGGAGTGGAATGGTCCTGGTAATTCTGTGGACTGGTTTTATTCCCTCCCTCTTTTTTTTGCTTATTTTTTTAAACTTTTTTTTTAATTTCTTTTCAGCATAACAGTATTCATTGTTTTTGCACCACACCCAGTGCTCCATGCAATATGTGCCCTCTCCAATACCCACCACCTGGTTCCCCCAACCTTCCACCCACTGCCCCTTCAAAACCCTCAGATTGTTTTCAGAGTCCATAGTCTCTCATGGTTCACCTCCCCTTCCAATTTTCCTCAACTCCCTTCTCCTCTCCATCTCCCCTTGTCCTCCATGCTATTTGTTATGCTCCACAAATAAGTGAAACCATAGAATAATTGACTCTCTCTGCTTGACTTATTTCACTCAGCATAATCCCTTCCAGTCCCGTTCATGTTGCTATAAAAGTTGGGTATTCATCCTTTCTGATGGAGGCATAATATTCCATAGTGTATAGGGCCATATGGTTCTTCTCTCTTCTCTTATTAATTTGTTCTATCACATTGATTGATTTGCGAATGTTGAGCCATTCTTGTAGGGAGGGATGAATCCTACCTGGTCATGGTGGATAATCTTTTTAATGTGTTGTTGGATCCTGTTTGATAGGATCTTGCTGAGAATCTTAGTATCCATATTCATCATTGATACTGGTCTGAGATTCTCCTTTTTGGTAGGGTCTTTGCCTGGTTTGGGGATCATGGTAATGATGGCTTCATAGAAAGAGTCTGGAAGTTTCCTTCTGCTTCAATTTTTTTGAAACAGCTTCAAGAGAATAGGTGTTATTTCTTCTTTGAAAGTCTGGTAGAATTCCCCAGGGAATCCATCAGGTCCTGGGCTCTTGTTTTTGGGGAGGTTTTTGATCACTACTTCAATCTTGTTACTAGATATTGGTCTATTCAGGTTGTCAGTTTCTTCCTGGTTCAATTTTGGGAGTTTATACTTTTCCAGGAATGCATCCATTTCATCTAGGTTGCTTAGCTTATTGGCATATAACTGTTGATAATGACTTCTGATGATTGTTACTACTTCCTTGGTGTTAGTTGTGATCTCTCCCTTTTCATTCAAATTTTATTAGTTTGGGCTTTGTCTTTTTTCTTTTGGATTAGTGTGGCCAATGGTTTATCGATCTTGTTGATTCTTTCAAAAACCAACTTTTCGTTTCATTGATACGTTCTACTGTATCTCTGGTTTCTACCTCATTGATCTCTGCTCTAATCTTGATGATTTCCCTTCTTATGTGTGGAGGTGGTTTGATTTGTTGTTGATTCTCCACTTCTTTAAGGTATAGAGATAGCTGCTGTGTTCTGGATTTTTCAATTTTTTTGAGGGAGGCTTGGATGGCTATGTATTTCCCCCTTAAGACCACCTTTGCTGTATCCCATAGGTTTTGGACCACAGTGTCTTCATTGGTTTCCATGAGTTGTTTAAGTTCTCCTTTGATCTCCTGGTTTATCCAAGCATTCTGAAGCAAGGTGGTCTTTAGATTCCAGGTGTTTGAGTCCTTCCAAACTGTTCCTTGTGGTTGTGCTCCAGTTTCAAAGCATTGTGATCTGAGAATATTGCAGGGAATAATCTCAGTCTTTTGGTATCGGTTGAGCCCTAATTTGTGATCCAGTATGTGGTTTAATCTGGAGAAGGTGTCATGTGCACTTGAGAAGAATGAGTATTCTGTTGTTTTAGGGTGGAATGTTCTGTATATATCTATGAGGTCCCTCTGGTCTAATGTGTCATTCAAGGCTCGTTTCTTTATTGCTTTTCTGCTTTGATGATCTATTTCTGAGAGAGGCATGTTAAGATCTCCTGCTATTAATGTATTCATATCAATATGACTCTTTATCTTGATTAACAGTTTTCTTATGTAATTGGCTGCTCCCATATTGGGGGTGTAGATATTTACAATTGTTAGATCATCTTGGTGGATAGTACCTTTAAGAATGATGTATCTCGGGCGCCTGGGTGGCTCAGTGGGTTAAGCCGCTGCCTTCGGCTCAGGTCATGATCTCAGGGTCCTGGGATCGAGTCCCGCATCAGGCTCTCTGCTCAGCAGGGAGCCTGCTTCCTCCTCTCTCTCTCTGCGTGCCTCTCTGCCTACTTGTGATCTCTCTCTGTCAAATAAATAAATAAAATCTTTAAAAAAAAAAAGAATGATGTATCTCTTGTGTATCTCTGACTATAGTCTTTAGTTTAAAATCTAATTTATCTGATATGAGAATCACACCCAGCCTTCTTTTGAGGCCCATTTGCAGGAAAGATGTTTCTCCATCCCTTCATTTTTTCAGTCTGGGTGTATCTTTAGGTTCAAAATGGGTCTCTTGTAGACAACATATGGATGGGTCCTGTCATTTTATCCAATCTGCAACCCTGTGTCATTTTATGGATGCATTTAGGACATTCACATTGAGAGTGATTATTGTTAGATACGTTTTTATTGACATCGTGTTACCTTTGAAGTCTTTCTTTCTGTAGATTGTCTCTATATTTCTGTTCAATGATATTCTTAGGATTTTTCTTCTTTTATAGAACCCCCCTTAATATTTCCTGCAGTGTCGATTTGGTGGCTGCATAGTCTTTTAAGCCTTGCTGCTCTTGGAAACTCTTTATCTCTCCATCCATTTTGAATGTCAGTCTTGCTGGATAAAGTATTCTTGGCTGCATGTTCTTCTCATTTAGTGCCCTGAATATATCTTGCCAGCCCTTTCTGGCTTGCCAGGTTTCTGTGGACAGGTCTAACATTATTCTTATGGGCTTTCCTCTGTAAGTAAGGAGCCTCTTTGTCCTAGCGGCTTTCAATAGATTGTATCTACAATTATGATTCCTCAATTAGATGAGGTACCTTGATTTTTTTTGGAATCTATAGTCAGGTGGAGATCATTCGGCCTCTAATACATGGACTCGGGTTTCATTCGCGAGATTGGAAAAATTTTCATAAAGAACTTGTTCCACTATATCTTCTAGGCTTCTTTCTTTCTCCTCCCCTTCAGGGATTCCAATAATTCTGACATTGGAACGTTTCATGGCATCATTTATTTCCCTGAATCTGTTTTCATGGCTTCTAAGCTGTTTGTTCCAGGCTTCCTCCTGGTCCTTTCTCTCTATCTGTTTGTCCTCCAGATCACTAATTCTATCTTCTGTCTCAGTTACCCTAGCTTTTAGAGAATTTAGATTAGATTGGAACTCATTTAAAGCATTGTGAACCTCGTCCATGGTAGCTTTAGCTCTGCCCTAACATTGTGAACATCATCTCTGGTCGCTTTCAGTTCTGCCCTAATCAATTCCTTATGGTCATCCATGGCTTTCTCTAACCTAGCTATTGCCTGGATAATTGTTCACCTGAATTCTCTTTCTGACATATTGTCTATGTTGATAGCCATTAGCTCTGTTGCAGAAGGCCCATCCTCTGTATTTTTCTTCTGTTGGGCATTCCTCCTCCTAGTCATTTTGGTGAGAGATGGCCAAACAGATGTAGCTGGATGTATTGACCGTGTTGCAGTCAAGGTGCACCCTGGAACACTTCTGAGCAATCAGGGTTCCCCACCCAAATGAGAGAAAAAAAGAAAAGAAAAAGAAAAAGAGAGAGAGAGAGACAGGAAAAAAAGGAAAGTTAAGAGAGAAGGTTCAGCCCAAGTGGGACCCAAGTTAAGACTGATGAAGTATACAAACAAAAACAGACAAACAATAAGACTGATAAAAGTATATGGCAAGAGAAAAAAAAATTATATATATATATATACACAAATAAAGGAAGAACCTCGTCAAAAAGAACCCCAAGTATAAGATTTATATACTATCAGGACAAGCACAAAAACACAGAAACACTGGTGGAAGAAAAAGATGGGAGAGTGGATATAAATTCTCAGTGTGGGCGAGGAAAATTGTTTTGATTCTTCCTGGATGTATCTTTATATCTTTGTTAAAGGACTCAACTTTCCTAAGATAAAGGGGGATTAAAAATTGGTTTACCTATGGGGTAGCATTGATTGGGGAAAGGGGATTACCTTGACGTTTAACTCTATATGAGTATTAGAAAATAAAAATAAAAAGGAATAAACTAAACTAAAATTTAGAAAAAAAAATTTAAAAATAGAAATGCAAAAGAAAAACACAGGTATATGTATCAAAAAGTTCAGGTTAGAAGGTTATTATGGAATTTGATGTACTGGACATCTCACTGTGATGTTAAATAGGTTAAAAAATTATCTATATAAAAAAAAATGAACCAGAATAGTGGGAACGAGTTAAAAATAAAAGTCCTATGAAGTAGTGGTGGTTGTTCTCTTGTAGTCTTTTTTTTTTTCTTTCTCTTTTTCTTTTCTGGTTGGTTTTCTGGGGGAGAGGCCTGCCACGTGAGTTTTCAGTCAATGATGTTCCCTGAGTTAAGTCCTCCTGCTCCCCTCAAAGGGGTGGGCTCTGAGGAAACCGGTTTTTTTCAGGCTTTTGTTCTCTGGAGGTTTTTATGTTTGTTCACTTTTTTTCCTCTTGCCTCGACTGCTTTTGATGGTTTTTGTAGGTTTAGAGGAAAGCAAACTGCACCCTGACCTTCCTCTCAGAGAGAAGCCTCAGTCTGCTCCCCTGTGGGTGCTTCAGAGTCCACATAAATTCCCCATTGGCCGCTGGCATAGCAGGTTCTGAGTCATGGTCCCTAGGGATGCAGGGTCTTCTGCTTGTACCCCAAACCATGGCAGTGGTCTGGGCAGCTGTCTGGGCAGCTCCAGACCACCAGAGGGGTTCCAAGTAGCGATCACACACTGAGATTTTCCCACTGGCCCAGGCTGGGAGTGCCTGGTCTTTCTGGGTCTAAGAGTGCCGGGCTTGCACGCAGCTCTCTAGGGGAGGCTGTGTGTCACACACACATCTCAGGCTCTGGTAGCAGGGTGCAGGTCGGAGAGTACCAGGCTGGGCCTTCCTGCACCTCTCTCAGGGGAGGGTAAGGGGCGCGCTCGTCTCTGGCTCTGTAGCAAGGCTTGGTGTTCTGCCATCTGGCGAGACTCCCGGCACCTCACAGGAGCTGGACCCCACGTGTTCTCTGGCACGCTGGCGGCTCAGGGATGAAGACCTGGCTTCTTTGCCACACTCTCTCTGGCTCAGCGCCAGGGGAGGCTGTCCTGGGTCCAGGGACTTAAGCCTCTGTCCCTAGCCACCCCGATTCCCACAATGTCCCCTCCCCATGATTCTTTGCTCTTTCTGAGTGCTTTCAACCAGTCTCCAAGTTAATGCTGGTCCCCAGATACAGGGCACTCTCATATTAGGGCTGTTACTTTCCAGTTGGTCGCCTCTGGTGGCTCCCTCCCCCTTTTGTTTATCTTCTGATATCAGTCCGACCTTTCCACTCCGTTTTACCTGTCCACTGGTGTCTTCTGCCCCTGTAGAGATCCAGACGTGTATAATTCTGATCTCAGGCTGATTTCATAGGTGATCAGAGTTCTTTGGTAGGTAATCAGCTCACTTTAGGGTACAGGTTGAAATGGCCCCTCCTCCTACGTCCCCACCATCTTGTCTCTGTACTCTATTTCCCCCATTTTACAGATGGGAAGATGAAGGCAAATACTGAGGTCTTACTTTGGTTACCTGGCCAATAAGTGTTGGAGCTTTGATTCCAGGTGAAGTCTGAGGGGCTCCAAAGCCTGTGTCTTTTTCACCACCTCTGCTTACTCTAAGGCCCCTTTAGTCCTGCTACTTTGCCTCATGTAGCACATTTTGCACATGTGCAAATGTATGCGTGGGATGTCTGCATTGTCTTCTCACAAACTCCAGCATAACCAGAGGCTTGGGTCCATGGGACATGAGTGATCTGTCCTCAAAGGGCACATCTGACAATAGTCTGATTCATGGGAGTACATACAATGGGCCTGGTCTAACATAGGGCTTAGTTTTTAATATCACTGGCTTTTCAAAGCAAACCTGTTAATACAAATGCCTAGGACATCCCTTTAGAAATGAGCACTAAGCATGACCTTTTTAGGAGGATATGTGCTCTCAGAATAACTCATAATCACCGGTCTAGATGACAAGGGGAGAAGCAAAATCATGCAGAGGAAGTTCTGACACTCTGGATTTCTAATTCATACTTTTCAGTTTCAACAAACATCTATGATGACCCTTCTGTGTGCAGTATACCTGGTCTTATTTAATGTTCGAAGCAGCTCCCTACAATAGGTGTTACTATCTTTACTTTCACAAATAAGGCTGTTCTACAGAGTTACTCAGCTTGCTCAATGAATGTCTCTTGGGTAGCCAGCTGGAACAAGGTTGCTAGGCATGCTGCTGTCTCATCACTCAGGAAAGTTTGACATGTTTCATAAAGGCATCCCAATAAACCCTGAAAGAACTACCTTATTAGAGGGCTAGCCCCAAGATTCTTTTTCTGATAGGAAGTTTTCTTCATTTCTATTTGTTGGAAAGTACCTTTATGTCATTCTTGTTCTTTAATGCAATTTTTTTGGTGTGTAGTTCTAGGTTGACAGTTATTTTTTCTTAGTTCTTTAAGGAAATCATTTTACTGTCTTCTGATTCACCCTGAAGTCATTCTAATCATTAATACTTCAAAAATAATGTACCTTGAAAGGAAAAAAAAACCATAATGTACCTTGATTCAGTAGCTGCTTTTGAGATCTTGTTTAAGTCTTGATGATCTGTGGTTTCACAAGGATGTGTCTAAATGTGGGTTTTTATATTTTATTTTGCTTGAGTTTATTGTGCTTCCTTAGTTTGAGAGTTTGGGTCTTTTATCACCTCTGGAACGTTATATTTTTGAATAATCCCTCCTTATCCTTCCCCGCTCTTATTCTGTTTTTTCATGTTCACTTTTCTTACTAAATGTATGTTAGGCTTTCTCAATCGTAACTATTTGTTTTTTATTTTATTATTATATTTTTAAATGTTGGCTTTTAAATTTTTATTTTAATTTCACTTGGTTAAAATACAATTTTATATTAGATTCATATGTATAGTATAATTATTCAACAATTCCATACATTACCTGGTGCTCATCACAACAAGTGCCCTCCTTAATTTCTATCAACTATTTCACACACACCCCCACCCCTATCCCCTCTGGTAACCATTAGTTTATTCTCTATAGTTAAGAGTGTTTCTTGGATTGCTTCTTTTTTTCCCCGCCTCTGTTCATTTGTTTTGTTTCTTAAATTCCACATATGAGTGAAATCATATGGTATTTGTCTTTCTCTGACTGGCTTATTTGGTTTAGCATTATCCTCTCTAACTCCAGCCATATCATTGCAGATGGCAAGATTTCATTCTGTTTTATGGTTGAGCAGTAGTCCATCGTATGTACATACAGTATCTTCTTTATCCATTCATTGGCTGATGGACATTTGGACTGTTTCCATAATTTGGCTATTGTAGATAATGCTACTATAAATACTGGGGTGCATGTGCCCCTTTGAATTATTGTTTTTATATTCTTTGGGTATATACTCAATGGTGTGATTGCTTAATCAGAGTGGTTCAATTTTAAATTTTTGAGGCACTTCTATATTGCTTTCTACAGTGGCCGCACCAGTTTGCATTCCCACCAACAGTAAACAAGCATTCCCCTTTCTCTGCATGCTTGAGAACACCTGTTATTTCGTGTGTTGTTGACTTTAGCCATCCTGACAGGTGTGAAGTGATATCTCATTCTAGTTTTTATTTGCATTTCCCTGATAGAAAGGATTGATTAGCATCTTTTCATGTGTCTGTTGGCCATAAGTATGTCTTATTTGGAAAAATATTTGTTCATGTCTTCTGCCATTTTATAATTGGATTATTTGTTTATAGGGTATTTAAGTTCTTTATATATTTTGGATACTGATTTTCATTGGATATGTCATTTGCAAACATCTTGTCCCATTTAGTAGGTTGCCCTTTAGTTTTGTTGTTCCCTTTGCTGTGCAGAAGCTTTTTATTTTGATGTAGGCACAATAGTTTATTTTTGCTTTTATTTTCTTTGCCTCAGGAGATTATATAAACAAATGTTGCTATGGCCAATATCAGAAAAAGCCCTGCTGGTGCTCTCCACTAGGATTTTTATGGTTTTGGCTCTCACAGTTAGGTACTTAATTCATTTTGGGTATGGTATAGGAAAGTGGCCCGGTTTTATTCTTTTGCTTGTAGCTGCCCAGTTTTCCTAAAAGCATTTGAGATTTTTTCTCATTGGATATTCTTTGTTGAAGATTAACCATATAATTTTGAGTTTATTTCTGGGTTTTCTATTCTGTTCCATTGATATATGTGTCTGTTTTTGTGTTAGTACCATACTGTTTTGGTTACAACAGCTTTGTGATACAACTTGAAGTCTGGAATTGTGATGCCTCCACCTTTTCTTTTTCAAAGTTTTTCTTTTCTTTTTCAAGGATGCTTTTTGTATTCGGGGTCTTTTGTGGTTCCATACACATTTTCAGATTGTTTGCTCTAGTTCTCTGAAAAATGCTGTTGGCATTTTGATAGGGATTAGATTTAAATATGTAGATTAAATTGGGTCATATAGACATTTTAATAAAATTTATTCTTATGATCCGTGAGCATGGAATGTTTTTCCATTTCTTTGTGAGTTCTTCAATTTCTTTCATCATTATTTCATAGCTCTCAAAGTATAGGTCCAGATAAACCTTGGTTAAGCTTATTCTTAGGTATTTTGTTCTTTTTGATACAATGATAAATGAGATAATTTTATTAATTTCTTTTTCTGATAGCTCAATATTGGTATATAGAGATGCAAGCAATTTATTTATATAATTTTTTATCCTGCTATTTACTAAATCCATTTATTAATTTTAAGGTGTTTTTTTGGTGGCCTTTAGGGTTTTAGTATATAGTATCATGTCATCTGCAAATATTGACAATTTTACCTCTTTTCCAATTTTGATGCTTTTTATTTCTTTTTCTTTTTTTTTGGTTTTTATTTAAATTCCAGTTAGTTATCATGCACTAATATTAGTTTCTAATAAATAATTCTAATTCTAAATTAATTTCTGACTAATATTAGTTTCCAGTGGACAATGTAGTGATTCAACACTTGCACAATATCTGGTGCTCAGTGAACTGCCCTCCTTAATCCCCAACACCTATTTAATTCATCCCCCCCCCCTACCATCTGGTAACTACCAATTTGTTTCTTTCAGTCTCTGTTTCTTGGTTTGCCTCTCTCTCTCTTTCTCTCTCTCTCTCTTTTTCCCCTTTTCTTGTTTTCTTTGTTTCTTAAATTCCATGTATGAGTGAAATCATATGGTATTTGTCTTTTCCTGACTAACAGATTTTGCTTAGCATGATACTCTCTAGCTCAATCCATGTCACTGCAAATGACAAGATATCATTTTTTTAATTATGTTATGTTAGTTGCCATACATTATTAGTTTTTGAGTTAGTGTTTCATTATTCACTGTTCATGTATAGCACGCAGTGCTCCATGCAATACATGCCATCCTTATTACCCATCACTGGGCTAACCCATCCTCCTACCCTTCCACTCTCAAACCCTCAGTTTGATTCCAGAGTACATAGTCTCTCATGGTTCATCTCCCACTCTGATTTTCCCTCCTTCAGTTGTCCCTTCCTTTTCCTAATGTACTCTGTACTATTCCTTATGTTCCACAAATAAGTGAAACCATATTATAATTGTCTTTCTCTGTTTAACTTATTTCACTTAACATAATCTCTTCCAGTTCCGTCCATGTTGATGGAGATGTTGGGTATTCATCCTTTCTAATGGCTGAGTAATATTCCATTGTATATATGAACCACATCTTCTTTATCCATTCTTCTCTTGAGGGGCATCTTGGAACCTCTCACAGTTTGGCTATTGTGTACATTGCTGCTATGAACATTGTGGTACATATGGCCCTTCTTTTCACTACATTTGTATCTTTGGGGTAAATGCCCAGAAGTGCAGTTGCTGGGTCATAGGGTAACTCTGTTTTTAACTTTTTGAGGACCTTCACACTTTTTTCCAAATTGGCTGTACTAACTTGATTTCCCACCAACAGTGTAAGAGGGTTCCCCTTTCTCCACACCTGTCCAATATTAGTTGCATCTTGCCTTGTCAATTTTTGCCATTCTAACTGGTGTAAGTTGGTATCTCAGTGTGGTTTTTTTTTTTTTTTTTTTTTTTTTTTAAGATTTTTTTTTTTTAATTTATTTAGTCAGAGAGAGAGAGCGAGCACAGGCAGACAGAGTGGCAGGCAGAGTCAGAGGGAGAAGCAGGCTCCCCGTGGAGCAAGGAGCCCGATGTGGGACTCGATCCCAGGACGCCTGGATCATGACCTGAGCCGAAGGCAGCTGCTCAACCAACTGAGCCACCCAGGCGTCCCTCTCAGTGTGGTTTTGATTTGAATTTCCCTGATGGTTAATCATGTTAAATATTTTTCATGTGTCTGTTGGCCATTTGTATGTCTTTTTTAGAGAAGTGTCTATTTATGTCTTCTGCCCATTTTTTGATTTAATTATTAGATTATCAATCTATTATTAGATATACCAGCCCTTTGTCTGTAGTGTCATTTGCAAACATCTTCTCCCATTCTGTGAGCTGCCTCTTCATTTTGGTGACTATTTCCTTTGCTGTGCAGAAGTTTTTTATCTTGATGAAGTCCCAAACATTCATTTTCACTTTTGTTTCTCTTGTCTTTGGGGATATGTCTTGCAAGAAGTTGCTGTAGCCAAGGTCGAAAATGTTACTGCCTGTATTCTCCTCTAGGATGTTGATGGATTCTTCTCTTACATGGAGGTATCTCATCCATTTTGAGTTTATCTTTGTGTATGGTGTAAGAGAATGGTCAAGTTTCATTCTTCTGTACATAGCTGTACAATGTTTCCAGCACCATTTATTGAAGAGACTGGTTGTTTTTTTTTTCCATTGGATATTTTTTCCTGCTTTGTCAAAGACCAGCTGGGCATATAGTTGAAGGTCCATATCTGGGCCCTCTGTTCTGTTCCATTGATCTATGTGTCTGTTTTGGTGCCAGTACCATGCTGTCTTGGTGATCATTGCTTTGCAGTAAATCTTGAAATCAGGGAATGTGATGCCCCCAGTTTTGTTTTTCTTTTTCAAAATTTCCTTAGCAATTCAGGGTCTCTTCTGATTCCATACAAATTTTAGGATTGTTTGTTCCAGCACTTTGAAAAATGCCAGTGGAAGTTTGATCAGAATGGCATTGAAAGTGTAGATTGCTCTGGGCAGCATTAGACGTTTTAACAATGTTTTTTCTTTCTTCTTTAACAATGTTTTTTCAATGTCTTTTCATACTTTTTGTATCTTCTTCCATTTATTTCATGGGTGTTCTATAGTTCCTTGAGTACAGATCTTTTGCCTCTTTGGTTAGGTTTCTTCCCAGGTAGCTTATGGTTCTCGGTGCTGTAGAAAATGGAATTAATTCTCTAATTTTCCTTTTTATATTTTCATTGATAGTGTATAAGAAGGCAAATGATTTCTGTGCATTGATTTTTGTATTCTGCCACATTACTGAATTGCTGTTATGAGTTCTAGTAGTTTGAGGGTGGAGTCTTTTGGGCTTTCCATATAAAGTATCATGTCATCTAAGAAGAGAGAATTTGACTTCTTCTTTGCCAATTTGAATACCTTTTGTTTCTTTTTGTGTTCTGATTGCTGTTGCTAGGACTTCCAGTACTATACTGAACAATAGTGGTGAGAGTGGGCATCCTTGTTGTGTTCCTGATCTTAAGGGAGTTGGTCTCAGCTTTCCTTCATTGAGAATGATATTTGGTGTGAGCCTTTCACAGATGGTTTTTATGAAATTGAGGAATGTTCCCTCTGTCCCTATACTCTGAAGAGTTATAATCAGGAAATGATGCTGTATTTTGTCCAGTGCTTTTTCTATGTCAATTGAGAGGACTATGTTATTCTTGTCTCTTCTTTTATTGATGTGTTCTATCACATTGATTGATTTGCAAATGTTGACTCAACCTTGCACCCCGGGGATAAATCCCATCTGGTTGGATGGATAATTCTTTTAAAGTACTGTTGGATCCTAGTAGCTAAGATCTGGTTGAGAATTTTGGTATCCATATTCATCATGTATATTAGTCTGTAATTCTCCTTTTCGGTGGGGTCTTTGCCTCCTTTTGGGATCAAGGTAATGCTGGCCTCATAGAATGAATTTGGAAGTTTTCCTTCTGTTTAGTTTCTTTTCTTTTCTTTCTTTCTTTCTTTCTCTCTCTCTCTCTCTTTTTGAAACTACTTCAAGAGAATGGTTATTATTTCTCCTTTAGAATTCCTCAGGGAGGGCACGTGGGTAGCTCAGTGGGTTAAGCCGCTGCCTTCGGCTCAGGTCATGATCTCAGGGTCCTGGGATCGAGTCCCGCATCGGGCTCTCTGCTCAGCAGGAGCCTGCTTCCTCCTCTCTCTCTCTCTCTGCCTACTCATGATCTCTCTCTGTCAAATAAATAAATAAAATCTTAAAAAAAAAAAAAAAGAATTCCTCAGGGAATCGAATCCATCAGGCACTTAGCTCTTGTTTTTCGAGAGGTGTTGATAACTCCTTCAAGCGTGTTACTGGTTATTGGTCTATTCAAGTTCTTAATTTCTTCCTGTTTCTGTCTTGGTAGTATATAGGTTTCCAGGAAGGCATCCATTTCTTCCAGGTTGCTTAATGTTTTAGCATATAGTTGTTGATAATCATTGCTTTAAATTCTTTTTAATTTATTATTTATTTTATTTTTTAAAAAATTTCTTTCAGTGTAACAGAATTCATTGTTTATGCACCACACTCAGGGCTCCATGCAATACATACTCTCCATAATACCCACCACCTGTCTCCCCCAACCTCCACTCCCCGCCCCTTCAAAACTCTCAGATTGTTTTTCAGAGTTCATAGTCTCTCCTGGTTCATCTACCCTTCCAATTTCCCTCAACTCTCTTCTCCTATCCATCTCCCCATGTACTCCATGTTATTTGCTATGCTCCGCAAATAAGTGAAACCATATGATAATTGACTCTCTCTGCTTGACTTATTTCACTCAGCATAATCTCTTCCAGTCCTGTCCATGTTGCTACAAAAGTTGGGTATTCATCCTTTCTGATGGAGGCATAATACTCCATGGTGTATTTGGACCACATCTTCCTTATCCATTTGTCCATTGAAGAGCATCTTGGTTCTTTCCACAGTTTGGCTATGGTAGCCATGGCTGCTATAAACATTGGGGTACAGATGGCCCTTCTTTTCACTACTTTGTATCTTTGGGGTAAATACTCAGTAGTACAATAGCAGGGTCATAGAGAAGCTCTGTTTTTAATTTCTTGAGGAATCTCCACACTGTTCTCCAAAGTGGCTGCACCAACTTGCATTCCCACCCTCAGTATAAGACGGTCCTCCTTTTTCCACATCCTCTCCAACACATGTTGTTTTCTGTCTTGCTAATTCTGGCCATTCTAATTGGTATAAGGTGGTATCTCAATGTGGTTTTAATTTGAATCTCACTGATGACTAGTGATGAACATTTTTTCATGTGTCTGATAGCCATTTGTATGTCTTTATTGGAGAAGTGTCTGTTCATGTCTTCTGCCCATTTTTTGTCATGATTATCTGTTTTGTGTGTGTTGGGTTTGAGGAGTTCTTTATAGATCCTGGATATCAACCTTTTGTCTGTACTGTCATTTGCAAGTATCTTCTCCCATTCTGTGGGTTGCCTCTTTGTTTTTTTGACTGTTTCCTTTGCTGTGCAGAAGCTTTTGATTTTGATGAAGTCTCATACATTCATTTTTGCTTTTGTTTCCTTTGCCTTTGGAGACATATCTTGAAAGAAGTTGCTGTGGCTGATGTCAAAGAGGTTACTGCCTATGTTGTCCTTTAGGATTCTGATGGATTCCTATCTCACGTTGAGGTTTTTTAATCCATTTCGAGTTTATCTTTGTGTATGGTATAAGAAAATGGTCAGATTTCATTCTTTTACATATTGCTGCCCAGTTTTCCCAGCACCATTTATTGAAGAGACTTTTTTCCACTGTATATTCTTTCCTGCTTTGTCGAGGATTATTTGACCATACAGTTGAGGGTCCATATCTGGGCTCTCTACTCTGTTCCACTGGTCTATGTGTCTGTTTTTCTGCCAGTACTGTGCTGTCTTGGTGATCACAGCTTTGTAGTAAAGCTTGAAATCAGGTAACGTGATGCCCCTAGTTTTGATGTTCTTTTTCAACATTTCCTTAGTGATTCAGGGTCTCTTCTGATTCCATACAAATTTTAAGATTATTTGCTCCAACTCTTTGAAAAATACCAGTGGAATTTTTATCAGAATGGCATTGAAAGTATAGATTGCCCTAGGCAGTATAGACATTTTAACAATGTTTATTCTTCTGATCCATGAGCATGGAATGGTCTTCAATCTTTTTATGTCTCCTCTGATTTCTTTCATGAGTGTTCTATAGTTCCTCTAGTACAGATCCTTCACCTCTTTGGTTAGGTTTATTCCAAGGTATCTTATGGTTCTTTGTGGTGTAGTAAATAGAATTGATTCTCTAATTTCCCTTTCTGTGTTTTCATTTTTAGTATATAAGAAAGCCACTTATTTCTGTACATTGACTTTGTATCCTGCCACGTTACTGAATTGCTGTATGAGTTCTAGTATTTGGGGGTGGAGTCTTTTGGGTTTTCCACATAAAGTATCATGCCATCTGCGAAGAGAGAGAGTTTGACTTCTTCAATGGCAATTTGGATACCTTTTATTTCTCTTTGTTGTCTGATTACTGTTGCTAGGACTTCTAATACTTCTAAATATTGAACAAGAGAGGTGAGAGTGGGCATCCTTTTCGTGTTCCTGATCTGAACAGGAAGGCTGTGTGCTTTTTTCCATTGAGGATGATATTAATTTAATGTGTTGTCAGATCCATTTAGCTAGGTATCTTGTTAAGAATCTTAGCGTCCCTATTCATCAGGGTGCGGTTTGGGGATTATGGTAACGCTGGCTTCATAGAAAGACTCTGGAAATTTTCCTTCTGCTTCAATTTTTTGAAACAGCTTCAGAGGATAGGTGCTATTTCTTCTTAGAAAGTTTGGTAGAATTCCCCAGCGAATCCCTCAGGTCCTGGGATCTTGTTTTTTGGGAGTTTTTTGATCACTGCTTCAATCTCGTTACTAGATATTGGTCTATTCAGGTTGTCAATTTCTTCCTGGTTCAACTTTGGGAGTATATAGTTTTCAAAGAATGCATCCATTTCATCTAAGTTGCTTAACTTATTGGCATATAACTGTTGATAGTAACTCCTGATGATAGTTTATATTATTTTGGTGTTAGTTTTGATCTCTCCCCTTTCTTTCTTTTTTTTTTAAATTTATTTTTTATTCATTTTCAGTATAACAGTATTCATTATTTTTTCACCACACCCAGTGCTCCATGCAATCCGTGCCTTCTATAATACCCACCACATGGTACCTCCCACCCCCCCCCCGGCCCTTCAAACCCCTCAGATTGTTTTTCAGAGTCCATAGTCTCTTATGGTTCACCTCCCCTTCCAATTTCTGCCAACTCCCTTCTCCTCTCTAACTCCCGATGTCCTCCATGCTATTTGTTATGCTCCACAAATAAGTGAAACCATATGATAATTGACTGTCTCTGCTTGACTTATTTCACTCAGCATAATCTCTTCCAGTCCCATCCATGTTGCTACAAACGTTGGGTATTCATCCTTTCCATAGTGTATATGGACCACATGTTCCTTATCCATTCATCCGTTCAAGGGCATCTTGGCTCTTTCCACAGTTTGGCGACCGTGGACATTGCTGCTATAAACATTGGGGTACAGATAGCCCTACTTTTCACGACATCTGTATCTTTGGGGTCAATACCCAGGAGTGCAATTGCAGGGTCATAGGGAAGTTCTATTTTTAATTTCTTGAGGAATCTCCACACTGTTCTCCAAAGAGGCTGCACCAACTTGCATTCCCATCAACAGTGGAAGAGGGTTCCCCTTTCTCCACATCCCCTCCAACACATGTTGTTTCCTGTCTTGTTAATTTTGGCCATTCTAATTGGTGTAAGGTGATATCTCAATGTGGTTTTAATTTGAATCTCCCTAAGGGCTAGTGATGATGAACATTTTTTCATGCGTCTGATAGCCATTTGTATGTGTTCATTGGAGAAGTGTCTGTTCATATCTTCTGCCCATTTTTTTTGATACGATTGTCTGTTTTGTGTGTGTTGAGTTTGAGGAGTTCATTATAGATCCTGGATATCAACCTTTTGTCTGTACTGTCATTTGCAAGTATCTTCTCCCATTCCGTGGGTTGCCTCTTTGTTTTTTTGACTGTTTCCTTTGCTGTGCAGAAGCTTTTGATTTTGATGAAGTCCCCAAAGTTTATTTTTGCTTTTGCTTCCTTTTCCTTTGGAGACATATCTTGAAAGAAGTTGCTGTGGCTGATGTCAAAGAGGTTACTGCCTTGTTCTCCTTTAGGATTCTGATGGATTCCTATTTCACGTTGAGGTCTTTTATCCATTTCGAGTTTATCTTTGTGTACAGTGTAAGAGAATGGTCGAGTTTCATTCTTCTACATATAGCTGCCCAGTTTTCCCAGCACCATTTATTGAAGAGACTGTATTTTTTCCACTGTATATTTTTTCCTGTTCTGTCGAAGATTAATTGACCATAGAATTGAGGGTCCATATCTGGGCTCTCTACTCTGTTCCACTGGTCCATGTGTCTGTTTTTATGCCAGTACCATGCTGTCTTGGTGATCACAGCTTTGTAATAAAGCTTGCAATCAGGTAGCGTGATGCCCCCAGTTTTATTTTTGTTTTTCTACATTTCCTTAGCAATTCGGGGTCTCTTCTGATTCCATACAAATTTTTGGGTTATTTGCTCCAGCTCTTTGAAAAATACCGGTGCAATTTTGATTGTAATGTCATTAAAAGCATAGATTGCTCTAGGCAGTATAGACATTTTAACAATGTTTATGCTTCTGATCCATGAGCACGGAATGGTCTTCCATATTTTTTTGTCTTCTTCAGTTTCTTTCATGAGTGTTCTGTAGTTCCTCTAGTACAGATACTTTACCTCTTTGGTTAGGTTTATTCCCAGGTATCTGATGGTTCTTGGTGCTATAGTAAATGGAATCGATTCTCTAATTTCCCTTTCTGTATTTTCATTGTTAGTGTATAAGAAAGCCACTGATATCTGTACATTGACTTTGTATCCTACCACATTGCTGAATTGCTGTATGAGTTTTAGTAGTTTGGGGGTGGAGTCTTTTGGGTTTTCCACATAAAGTATCATGTCATCTGTGAAGAGAGAGAGTTTGACTTTTTCATTGCCAATTTGGATACATTTTGTTTCTCTTTGTTGTCTGTTTGCTGTTGCAAGGACTTCTAATACTATGTTGAACAAGAGTCGTGAACGGGGGCTTCCTTGTCTTGTTCCTGATCTCAATGGGAAGGCTGCCAGCTTTTTCCCATTGAGGATGATATTTGCTGTGGGTCTTTCATAGGTAGATTTTATGAAGTTCAGGAATGTTCCCTCTATCCCTATACTTTGAAGCGTTTTAATCAGGAACGGATGCTGCATTTTGTCAAATGCTTTTTGTGCATCAATTGAGAGGACCATGTGGTTTTTCTGTATTCTCTTCTTAATTTGTTCTATCACACTGATTGATTTGCGAATGTTGAACCATCCTTGTAACCCAGGGATGAATCCCACCGGCTCATGGTGGATAATCTTTTTAATGTGCTGTTGGATCCTGTTGGCTAGGATCTTGTTGAGAATCTTAGCATCCATATTCATCAGTGATATTAGTCTGAAATTCTCCTTTTTGGTAAGGTCTGGTTTGGGGATCCTGATAATGCTGGCTTCATAGAAGGAGTCTGGAAATTTTCCTTCTGCTTCAATTTTTTGAAACAGCTTCAAAAGGATAGGTGTTATTTCTTCTTTTAAGTCTGGTAGAATTCCCCAGGGAATCCATCAGGTTCTGGGCTCTTGTTTTATGGGAGGTTTTTGATCACTGCTTCAATCTCATTACTATATATTGGTCTATTCAGGTTGTCAATTTCTTCCTGGTTCAATTTTGGGAGTTTATAGTTTTCTAAGAATGCATCCATTTCATCTAGGTTACTTAGCTTATTGGCATATAACTGTTGATTATAACTTCTGATGATTGTTTCTATTTCCTTGGTGTTAGTTGTGATCTCTCCCCTTTCATTCAGAATTTTAATAATTTGGGCATTCTCTCTTTCTTTTTGAATTAGATAGGCCAATGCTTTATCGATCTTTTTAAAAATTTTTATTTATGTTTTTGACATACTGAGATCACATATAGGCAGAGAGGCAGTCAGAGAGAGAGAGTGGAGGAAACAGGCTTCCTGCCAAGCAGAGAGTCCCAGGACCCTGAGATCATGACCTGAGCCAAAGCAGAGACTTAACCCACTGAGCCACCAAGGCATCCCAGTTTATCAATCATAATGGATTCTTAAAAAAAAAAAAAAAA
Organism: Mustela nivalis; assembly: GCF_964662115.1. Classification (NCBI taxonomy): domain Eukaryota; kingdom Metazoa; phylum Chordata; class Mammalia; order Carnivora; family Mustelidae; genus Mustela; species Mustela nivalis. The sequence continues at coordinate 88,640,308 of NC_139027.1, forward strand.
GCTTCTCATTTTATTGATGCATTCTACTGTATCTCTAGTTTCTATCTTATTGATCTCTGCTCTAATCTTGATAGTTTCCTTTCTTGTATGTGGAACTGGCTTAATTTGTTGTTTATTCTCCAGTGTTTTAAGGTGTAGAAACAGTTGGTGTATTCTGGGTGTTTCCTTTTTTTTGAGCGAGCTTGGATGGCTATGTATTTCCCCCTTAGGACGGCCTTTGCAGTATCTCATAGGTTTTGGACCGAAGTGTCTTCATTCTCATTGGTTTCCATGAATTGTTTAAGTTCCCCTTTGATCTTCTGGTTGATCCCAGTATTCTTAAGCAAGGTGGTCTTTAGATTCCAGGTTTTGAGTTCCTTCCAAACTTTTCCTTATGGTTGAGCTCCAGTTTCAAAGCATTGAGATCTGAGAATATGCAGAGAATAATCTCAGTCTTTTGGTATTGATTGAGCCCTGACTTGTGACCCAGTATGTGGTTTAATCTGGAGAAGGTTCCATGCGCATTTGAGAAGAATGAGTATTCTGTTGTTTTAGGGTGGAATTTCTGTACATATTTATGAGGTCCATCTGGTCCAATGGGTCATTCAATGCTCTTGTTTCTTTACTGATTTTCTGCTTGGATTATCTGTCTATTACTGAGAGTGGCATGTTAAGAGCTCCTACTCTTAATGTATTCATATCAAGATGACTCTTTATCTTCATTAACAGTTTTCTTATGTAATTGGCTGCTCCCATATTGGGGGCATAAATATTTACAATTGTTAGATCTTCTTGTGGATAGTCCCTTTAAGAATGATGTAATGTGGGGGAGGAGTCAAGATGGTGGAGAAGTAGCAGGCTGAGACTACTTAAGTTAGCAGGAGATCAGCTAGATAACTTATCTAAAGATTGCAAACACCTATAAATCCATCAGTAGATCGAAGAGAAGAAGAACAGCAATTCTATAAACAGGAAAACAACCACTTTCTGAAAGATAGGACTGTCAGAGAAGTGAATCCAAAGCAACGGGAAGATAGACCCCAGGGGGAGGAGCCGGCTCCCGGCAAGCGGTGGAGCAACGGAGCACAAAATCAGGACTTTTAAAAGTCTGTTACATTAAGGGAATCGCTCCAGAGGCTAAACTGGGGTGGAGCCGACGCGGGGTCAGCGTGGCCCCAGGTCCCGCAGGTTCACAGAAGGATGGGGGGGGCGGGTGTCTGAGTATCGCAGAGCTTACAGGTATTAGAATGGGGAAGCTGGCTGCAGAGACAGAGCCGACAGTGAGCTCACAGCTCGGGGTTGCCTTGAACCAGTCGCAGGCTCGGTGAGCTCGGAGCACAACCAGAGGTCAGGCAGATGGGAGTTACTGGGCGCTGTTCTCTGAGGGCGCACTGAGGAGTGAGGCCCCAGGCTCTCGGCTCCTCCAGGCTGCAGACCAGGAGGCTGCCATTTGTATTCCCGTCCTCTGGAACTCTACAGACAGCGCTCAGGGAACAAAAGCTCCTGAAACTCCTGAAGCCAACCAGAGCAGATTAATCAGCCTGGCCTCTGGTAAGGGCGGTGCAATTCCGCCTGGGGCAAAGACACTTGAGAATCACTACAACAGGCCCCTCCACCAGAAGATCAACAAAAAATCCAGCCAAGACCAAGTTCACCTACCAAGGAGTGCAGTTTCAATACCAAGGGAGAACAGCAGAATTCCAGAGGAGGAGAAAGCAAAGCACAGAACTCATGGCTTTCTCCCTATGATTCTTTAGTCTTGCAGTTAATTTAATATTATCTTTTTCATTTTTTTCTCTTCTTCTGCTAATTTTTTTTTAACTTTTAGCCTTTTCTTTTTTAACGTTTTTTAACTAGTTTAGCTTATATATATATATATATATATATATATATATATATATATATATATCTTTCTTTATTCATTATCTTTTTTTAATTCTTTTTTTTTTTCTTTCTTGCTTTCTTTCTGAACCTCTTTATATCCCCTTTCTCCCCCCTCATGATTTGGGATCTCTTCTGATTTGGTTAAAGCATATTGTCCTGGGGTTTTTGCCACCCTTTTAGTATTTTACTTGCTCCTTCATATACTCTTATCTGGACAAAATGACAAGACGGAAAAATTCAACAAAAAAAAAAAAAAAAAAGAACAAGAGGCAGTACTGAAGGCTAGGGACCTAATCAATACAGACATTGGTAATATGTCAGATCTAGTGTTCAGAATGACAATTCTCAAGGTTCTAGCTGGGCTTGAAAAAGGCATGGAAGATATTAGAGAAACCCTCTCGAGAGATATAAAAGCTCTTTCTGGAGAAATAAATGAACTAAAATCTAACCAAGTTGAAGTCAAAAAAGCTATTAATGAGGTGCAATCAAAAATGGAGGCTATCACTGCTAGGATAAATGGGGCAGAAGAAAGAATTAGTGATATAGAAGACCAAATGACAGAGAATAAAGAAGCTGAGCAAAAGAGGGACAAACAGCTACTGGACCACGAGGGGAGAATTCAAGAGATAAGTGACACCATAAGATGAAACAACATTAGAATTATTGGGATTCCAGAAGAAGAAGAAAGAGAGAAGGGAGCAGAAGGTATACTGGAGAGAATTATTGGGGAGAATTTCCCCAATATGGCAAAGGGAACAAGCATCAAAATTCAGGAGATGCAGAGAACACCCCTCAAAATCAATAAGAATAGGCCCACACCCTGTCACCTAATAGTAAAATTTACAAGTCTTAGTGACAAAGAGAAAATCCTGAAAGCAGCCCAGGAAAAGAAGTCTGTAACATACATTGGTAAAAATATTAGATTGGCAGCAGACTTTTCCACAGAGACCTGGCAGGCCAGAAAGAGCACTAAATGGGAAAAACATGCAGCCAAGAATACTATATCCAGCTAGACTATCATTGAAAATAGAAGGAGGGATTAAAAGCTTTCAGGACAAACAAAAACTGAAAGAATTTGCAAACACCAAACCAGCTCTACAGGAAATATTGAAAGGGATTCTCCAAGCAAGGAGAGAGCTTACAAGTGTAGATCAGAAAGGAACAGAGACAATATACAGTAACAGTCACGTTACAGGCAATACAATGGCACTAAATTCATATCTCTCAATAGTTACCATGAATGTTAATGGGCTAAATGCCCCAATCAAAAGACACAGGGTATCAGAATGGATAAAATAAAACAAAACCCATCAATATGTTGCCTACAAGAAACCCATTTTAAGCCCGAAGACACCTCCAGATTTAAACTGAGGGGGTGGAAAAGAATTTACCATGCTAATGGATATCAGAAGAAAGCAGAAGTGGCAATCCTTATATCAGATCCATTAGATTGTAAGCCAAAGACTACAACAAGAGATAAGGAAGGACACTATATCATACTCAAAGGGTCTGTCCAACAAGTAGATCTAGCAATTTTAAATATCTATGCCCCCAACGTGGGAGCAGCCAACTATATAAACCAATTAATAACAAAATTAAAGAAACATATCAACAATAATTCAATAATAGTAGGGGACTTTAGCACTCCCCTCCCTGAAATGGACAGATCATCCAAGCAAAAGATCAACAAGGAAATAAAGGCCTTAAATGACACACTGGACCAAATGGACATCACAGATATATTCAGTACATTTCATCCCAAAGCAACAGAATACACATTCTTCTCTAGTGCACATGGAACATTCTCCAGAATAGATCACATCCTTGGTCCTAAATCAGGACTGAACTGGTATCAAAAGATGGGGATCATTCCCTGCATATTTTCATACCACAATGCTCTGAAGCTAGAACTCAACCAGAAGAGGAAGTTTGGAAAGAACCCAAATACATAGGGACTAAACAGCATCCTTTTAAAGAATGAATGGGTCAACCAGGAAATTAAAGAAGAATTGAAAAAAAATCATGGAAACAAATGATAATGAAAACACAACAGTTTAAAATCTGTGGGACACAACAAAGGCAATCCTGAGAGGAAAAGATATAGTGGTACAAGCCTTTCTCAAGAAACAAGAAAGGTCTCAGTACACAACCTAACGCTACACCGAAAGGAGCTGGAGAGAGAACAAGAAAGAAACCCTAAACCCAGCAGGAGAAGAGAAATCATAAAGATCAGAGCAGAAATCAATGAAATAGAAACCAAAAATACAATAGAACAAATCAACAAAACTAGGAGCTGGTTCTTTAAAAGAATTAATAAAATTGATAAACCCCTGGCCAGACTTATCAAAAAGAAAAGAGAAATGACCCAAATAAATAAAATCATGAACGAAAGAGGAGAGATCACAACTAACACCAAGGAAGTACAAACAATTATAAGAACACACTATGAGCAACTCTACACCAACAAATTTGACAATCTGGAAGAAATGGATGCATTCCTAGAGACATATAAAGTACCACAACTGAACCAGGAAGAAATAGAAAGCCTGAACAGACCCATAACCAGTAAGGAGATTGAAGCAGTCATTAAAAATCTCCAAACAAACAAAAGCCCAGGGCCAGATGGCTTCCCGGGGGAATTCTACCAAACATTCAAAGAAGAACTAATTCCTATTCTCCTGAAACTAATCCAAAAAATAGAAATGGAAGGAAAACTTCCAAACTCATTTTATGAGGCCAGCATCACCTTGATCCCAAAACCAGACAAGGATCCCATCAAAAAAGAGAGCTATAGACCAATATCCTTGATGAACACAGATGCGAAAATTCTCACCAAAATACTAGCCAATAGGATTCAGCAGTACATTCAAAGGATTATTCACCACAACCAAGTGGGATTTATTCTAGGGCTGCAAGGTTGGTTCAACATCTGCAAATCAATCAATGTGATACAACAAATCAATAAAGAAAGAACAAGAACCATATGATACTCTCAAATGATGCTGAAAAAGCATTTGACAAACTACAGCATCTCTTCCTGATCAAAACTCTTCAAAGTGAAGGGATAGAGGGCACATACCTCAATATCATCAAAGCCGTTTATGAAAAACCCACCGCAAATAGCATTCTCAATGGAGAAAAAAGGAAAAGCTTTTCCGCTAAGGGCAGGAACATGGCTCAGATGTCCATTATCACCACTGCTATTCAACATAGTACTAGCAATCCTAGCCCCAGCAATCAGACAACAAAAGGAAATTAAAGGCATCCAAATCAGCAAAGAAGAAATCAAACTATCACTCTTCACAGATGATATGATACTATATGTGGAAAACGCAAAGACTCCACTCCAAAACTGCTAGAACTTGTACAGGAATTCAGTAAAGTGTCAGGATATAAAGTCAATGCACAGAAATCAGTTGCATTTCTCTATACCAACAACAAGACAGAATAAAGAGAAATTAAGGAGTCCATCCAATTTACAGTTGCACCCAAAACCATAAGATACCTAGGAATAAACCTAATCAAAGAGGTACAGAATCTATACTCAGAAAACTATAAAGTACTCATGAAAGAAATTGAGGAAGACACAAAGAAATGGAAAAATGTTCCATGCTCCTGGATGGGAAGAAAAAATATTGTGAAAATGTCTATGCTACCTAAAGCAATCTACACATTTAATGCAATTCCTATCAAAGTACCATCCATCTTTTTCAAAGAAATGGAACAAATAATTCTAAAATTTATGTGGAATCATAAAAGACCTCTAATAGCCAAAGGGATATTGAAAAATAAAGCCAAAGTTGGTGGCATCACAATTACGGACTTCAAGCTCTATTACAAAGCTGTCATCAAGACAGCATGATACTGGCACAAAAACAGACACATAGCCAACTTTATGATCAACTAATCTTTGACAAAGCAGGAAGGAATGTCAAATGGAAAAAAGCCTCTTCAATAAATGGTGTTGGGAAAATTGGACAGCCACATGCAGAAAAATGAAATTGGACCATTTCCTTACACCACACACGAAAATAGACTCAAAATGGATGAAGAACCTCAGTGTGAGAAAGGAATCCATCAAAATCCTTGAGGAGTACAGAGGCAGCAACCTCTTCGACCTCAGCCGCAGCAACATCTTCCTAGGAACATCGCCAAAGGCAAGGGAAGCAAGGGCAAAAATGAACTATTGGGATTTTATCAAGATCAAAAGCTTTTGCACAGAAAAGGAAACAGTTAACAAAACCAAAAGACAACTGACAGAATGGGAGAAGATATTTGCAAACGACATATCAGATAAAGGACTAGTGTCCAAAATCTATAAAGAACTTAGCAAACTCAACACCCAAAGAACAAATAATCCAATCAAGAAATGGGCAGAGGACATGAACAACCATTTCTGCAAAGAAGACATCCAGATGGCCAACAGACACATGAAAAAGTGCTCCATATCACTCAGCATCAGGGAAATACAAATCAAAACCACAATGAGATATCACCTCACACCAGTCAGAATGGCTAAAATCAACAAGTCAGGAAATGACAGATGCTGGCGAGGATGCGGAGAAAGGGGAACCCTCCTACACTGTTGGTGGGAATGCAAGCTGGTGCAGCCACTCTGGAGAACAGCATGGAGGTTCCTCAAAATGTTGAAAATAGAACTGCCCTATGACCCAGCAATTGCACTACTGGGTATTTACCCTAAAGATACATAGTGATCCGAAGGGGCACGTGCACCCGAATGTTTATAGCAACAATGTTCACAATAGCCAAACTATGGAAAGAACCTAGATGTCCATCAACAGATGAATGGATGAAGATGATGTGGTATATATACACAATGGAATACTATGCAGCCATCAAAAGAAATGAAATCTTGCCATTTGCAACGACATGGATGGAACTAGAGCATATCATGCTTAGTGAAATCAGTCAAGCAGAGAAAGACAACTATCATATGATCTCCCTGATATGAGGAAGTGGTGATGCAACATGGGGGCTTAAGTGGGTAGGAGAAGAATCAATGAAACAAGATGGGATCGGGAGGGAGACAAACCATAAGTGACTCTTAATCTCACAAAACAAACTGAGGGTTGCTGGGGGGAGGGGGGTTGGGAGAAGGGGGGTGGGGTTATGGATATTGGGTAGGGTATGTGCTTTGGTGAGTGCTGTGTAGTGTGTAAACCTGGCGGTTCACAGACCTGTACCCCTGGGGATAAAAATATATGTTTATAAAAAATTAAAAATTAAAAAAAAAAGAATGATTTAGTGTCCTTCTGTATCTCTGACTACAGTTTTTAGTTTAAAATCTAATTTATCTGATATGGGAATTACTACCCCAACCTTCTTTTCAGGCCCATTGGCATGAAAGAGGTTTCTCCATCCCTTCACTTTCAGTCTGGGTGTATCCTTAGGTTCGAAATGGGTCTATTGTAGACATCATTTTGATGGGTCCTGTCATTTTATCCCATCTGCACCCCTGTGTCATTTTATGGGCGCATTTAGGCCAGTCACGTTGAGAGTGATTATTGATAGATACGTTTTTATTGACATCGTGTTATCTGTGAGGTCTTTGTTTATATAATTGTCTCCATATATTTTTGTTCAATAATATTCTGAGGATTTTTCCCTTTTATAGAACCCCTCTTAATATTTCCTGCAATGTCAGCTTGGTGATCACATACTCCTTTAAACCTTTCCAGTCTTGGAAGCTCTTTATCTCTCCATCCATTTTGAATGTCAGTCTTGCTGGATAAAGTATTCTTGGCTGCATATTCTTCTCATTTAGTGCCCTGAATATGTCTTGCCAGCCCTTTCTGGCTTGCCAGGTTTCTGTGGAGAGGTCTGACATTATTCTGATGGGCTTTCCTCTGTACCTAAGGAATTTCTTTGCCCTAGCTATTTTCAAGAGCTCCTGTCTACAATTATGATTCATCAGTTTTACTATCAGGTTTATTGAGGTCTTCCTAGATTCTGTGATCTTGGGGAAAGACCTTTCTTCCTCTAGTACACAAACACTGGTTCCATTCTCGAGATTGGGAAAATTTTCATGGAGAATTTGTTCTACTATATCTTCTAGACTTCTTTCTTTCTCCCCCTCCTCAGAGATTCCAATAATTCTGACGTTGGAATGTTTCATGGAGTCATTTATTTCCCTAATTCTGTTTTCGTGGCTTCTAAGCCTTTTGTTTCAGTCTTCCTCCTTATCCTTTTTCTCTATCTGTGTGTCCTCCAGATCACTAATTCTATCTTCTGTCTCAGTTATCCTAGCTTTTAGAGAATTTAGATTCAATTCGAACTCATTGAGAATATTTTCTACATCATCCCTGGTGGCTTTCAATTCTGCCCTAATCAATTCTATTTTGTCATCCATGTCTTTCTCCAACTTAGCTATTGCCTGGATAATTGTTCGCCTGAATTCCCTTTACGACATATTGTCTATGTCCATATCCAATAGCTCTGTTGGAGATGGCCACTGTCTGAATTTTTCTTCTGTTGGGCATTCTTCTTCTTAGTCATTTTGGTGAGAGATGGCTGAACGGATGTGTAGCTGAATGTATTGATCATGGTGCAGGCAAAGTGCACCCTGGAATGCTTCAGTAGAATTCCAGAATTTCTCTAGACCATAAAATTTGGTCCCTGGTTCTGATGAACATGGGACATCACATAACAGGGCACTGTAGGATCTCCTTTTCATATGCCTCTAGTTTTAAGAGTAGGAGGTGTAGCTGACTTTCAAAGCTCCTGTTGCTGTGTCAGCCACAATGCCTCCTCCAGCCCACAACATTGAACAACTTTGCCCTTGAGTCTATATTTCCAATAGAGGGAAGACAACTTCCACCTTAGCTGCCTGCCGCACCCTCTTTTCCCAGCATAGACATTTTAACAGTGTTTATTCTTCCGATCCATGAGCATGGAATTCTTTTCCATCTTTTTTGTCTTCTTCAATTTCTTTCATAGGTGTTCTGTAGTTCCTTGAGTATAGATCCTTTTCCTCTTTGGTTAGGTTTATTTCCAGGTATCTTATGGTTCTTGGTATTATAGTAAATGGAATTTATTCTCTAATTTCCCTTTCTGTATTTTCACTGGTAGTGTATAAGAAAGCAAATGATTTCTATGCATTGATTTTGTATTCTGCCACATTACTGAACTGCTGTATGAGTTTTAGTAGTTTGGGGGTGGAGTCTTTCGGGTTTTCCATATGAAGTATGATGTCATCTGTGAAGAGAGAGTTTGACTTCCTCATTTGCCAATTTGAATACCTTTTATTTCTTTTTGTGTTCTGATTGCTGTTGCTAGGACTTCTAGTACTATGTTGAAGAGCAGTGGTGAGAGTGGGAATCCTTGTCGTGTTCCTGATCTCAAAGGGAATGCTGTCAGCCTTTTCTTATTGAAAATGATATTTGCTGTAGGTTTTTCATGGATAGATTTTATGAAGTTGAGGAATGCTCCTTCTTTCCCTACACTTTGAAGAGTTTTAATTAGGAACGGATGCTGTATTTTGTCAAAAAAATTTTTTTCTCTGCATGATTTGAAGGGACCTTGTGGTTCTTCTCTATTCTCTTATTGATTTGTTCTATCACATTGATTTTTTAATGTTAAACCACCCTGGTATTCCAGGGATAAATTCCACATGATCATGGTAGGTAATCTTTTTAATGTACTGTTGAATCCTATTAGCAAGGATCTTGTTGAGAATCTTGGCATCCATATTCATCAGGGATATTGGACTGAAATTCTCCTTTTTGGTGGAGACTTTGCCTGATTTGTAGATCAAGGTAATGCTGGTTTCATTGAAAGAGTCAGGAAGGTTTCCTTATGTTTCTATTTTTTCAAAGAATTTCAGGAGAATAGTTATTATTTCTTTGAGTGTTTTGTAGAAATCCTGAAGGAATCCATCAGGTCCTGGAATATGGTTTTCTAGGAGGTTTTTCATCACTGCTTTAATATGGTTACTAGTTATTGGTCTATTCAGGTTGTCAGTGTCTGCTTGTTTCAGTCTTGGAATTTTATAGGTTTCCAGGAATGCATCCATTTTTTTCTAGGCTTCTTAACTTATTGGCTTGTAGGGATTGATAAGAATTTCTGATGATTATTTATATTTCCTTTGTGTTAGTTGTGATCTCTCCCCATTCAATCATAATTTTATTAATTTGGGTCCTTTCTCTTTTCCTTTGGATTAGGTTGGTCAGTTGTTTATTGATCTTACCGAGTCTTTCAAAGAACCAGCTTCTAGGTTCAGTAATGTGTTGTACTGTATGTCTACTTTCTAACTCATTAATATCTGCTCTAATCTTGATTATTGCCCTTATTATGTGTGGAGTTGGCTTTATTTGTCATTGATTCTGTAGTTATTTAAGGTGTAAGGAGAGCTGGTGTATTCTGGATTTATTTATTTGTTTGTTTGTTTGTTTATTTATTTATTTTAGTGAGGCTTGGATGGCTATGTATTTCCCCCTTTGGATCACCTTTAATGTATCCCATAGGTTTTGGATTTAGTGTACTTCACCTTGGTTTCCATGAATTTTTTAAGTTCTTCCTTGATTTCCTGGTTGATCCAAACATTCTTGAGCGGGATAGTCTTTAGCTTCCAGGTGTTTGAATTCCTTCCAAACTTTTTTTTGTGGTTGAGTTCTTGTTTCATAGCATTGTGTTCTGGGAATATGCAGGGAATAATCCCAGTTTTTTGCTATTGTTTGAGCCCTCATTTGTTACCCAGTATGTGGTCTATTCTAGAGAAAGTTCCATGTGCACTTGAGAAGAATGAGTATTCTGATATTTGGGGTGGAATGTTCTGTATATATCTGTGTGGTCCATCTGGTGCAATATGTCATTCAAAGCTGTTTCTTTGTTCATTTTCTGCTTGGATGATCTGTCATATACTGAGAGTGGTGTGTTAAGATCCTCCACAATTAATGTATTCATATCAGTATGACTCTTTATCTTGATTAACCATTGTCTTATGTAGTAGTTGGCTGCTCCCATATTAGGGACATAAATATTTACAATTTTAAAATCTTCTTGGTCGGGGCACCTGGGTGGCTCAGTGGGTTAAGCCACTGCCTTCGGCTCGGGTCATGATCTCAGGGTCCTGGGATCGAGTCCCGCATCGGGCTCTCTGCTCAGCAGGGAGCCTGCTTCCTCCTCTCTCTTTCTTTGCCTGCCTCTGCCTACTTGTGATCTCTCTCTGTCAAATAAATAAATAAAATCTTTAAAAATAAATAAATAAAAAAAAATAAAATCTTCTTGGTGGATAGACCCTTTAAGAATGATTTAGTTTCCTTATCTCTGACTACCATCTTTAGTTTAATCTCTGATTTATCTGATATGAGAATCACTACCCTAGCTTTCTTTAGGGGCCCATTGGCATGAAAAATGTTTCTCCATCCCTTCACTTTCATTCTGGTTGTATCTTTAGGTCACAGTGTGTCTCTTGTAGACAGCAAATGGAATTGTCCAAACATTTTATCCAATCTGTAACCAGTGCCATTTTGTGGGAGCATTTAGACAATTCACGTTGAGAGTGATTACTGAAAGATACATTTTTATTGACATCATGTTACTTGTAAAGTTCTTTTTTCTGTAGGTTGACTCTGTAAATTTGTGTTCTATGTCACTCCTGGGATATTTCTTATTTTATTGAACCACCCTTAATATTTCTTGTAGTGCCAGCTTGATGGTCGCATACTCTTCTAAACCTTGCAGGTCTTGGAAGCTCTTTATCTCTCTATCCAATTTCATTGTCAGCCTTGCTGGATAAAATATTCTTGGCTGCATGTCCTTCTCATTTAGTGCCCTGAATATGTCTTGCCAGCCATTTCTGGCTAACCAGGTTTCTGTGGATAGGTCTGATATTATTCTGATGGTCCTTCCTCTGTACATAAGGAATCTCTTCCCCCTAGCTGCCCTTTAGGCCTTCTGTCTGAAATGATTCGTGAATTTCACAATTAAGTGTCTTGTTGACTTTCTAGACATGTTGACCTTGATGGATATTCTTTCTGCCTCTAGGACCTGAACACTTGTTCCATTCCCTAGATTAAGGAAATTTTCATCCAGAATCTGTTCAACTATATCTTCTAGTCTTCTCTCTTTCTCATCCCTGTCAGACATCCCAATAATTGTGACGTTGGAACTTTTTTTGTTGTCATATGTTTCCCGAATTCTGTTTTCATGGCTTTTAAGCTTTTTGTCTCAGGCCTCCTCCTGATTCATCTTTTCTATCAGTTTTACTTCTAGATACCTAGAGTTCAATCTGCCTCCATTACCCTAGCTGTTAGAGTATTTAGATTAGATTAGATTCCATTGATGGGATTTATTAGTATGGCCAGATCAACCCTCATTTCCACCCTTAGAGATTCTATGTTGCTACTAGTGGTCTTCTCCAACGTAGCCATTGCCTGGATAATTGTTACCCTGAATTCCTTTTTCAGTATACTGTTTATGTCCATATCCAGTAGTTCTGATGGAGAGAGCACAGTCTCTGAATTTTTCCTCTGTTGGGTGTCCTCCTCCTAGTCATTTTGGTGAGAGGTGTTTGCCAAAGTTTCAGAGCCATCCAATTTCACCACCAAAAAGAAAGAAAAAAGGGGAAAAAAAAGAAAAAGAGAAAAAAAAGAGAAAACCCAGCCAAAATAACCCCCAAAAGTAAGTTTTATAAGGTCCATAAACAAAAATGAATAAACAAAAAGAATGACAAAAGTAAAGGAGAAGAAAAAAAAAAGAGAGAAAAACCCAGCCAAAAGAGTAAGAATTTATGAGAATTTATAAGATTTATATAGTTCCAAAGCAAAAACAAATACACAGAAACACTAACAGAAGAATAAGATGGAAAGGTGGTTATAAAACCTCGGCTTGGGTGAGGAAAGTTATTTCAGTTCTTCCTGGGTATATCTTTGTTATCTTTGTTAAAGGACTCAACTTTCCAGAGATAGAGGGAATTTCTTCTTTTTTTGTTTTGATAGAGGGAATTTAAAAATGGTTTATATATAGTAGTAGTATTGAGTGGGGAAAAACAATTACCTTGATACTTATATATATATATATATGTATATTTAAAAAAAAGAACAATAAGTATATGTATGAAAAAGTTTAAGTTAAAAAGTTGTTATGGAATATGTTGTATTAAACCTCTAGTTGTAGTGATGAGTAGTACAAAAAAATAAAAAGAACAAGAATCTTTAGAATAAATGAAAAAAAAAGAAAAAATTGCTGTATCTATGAAATATACAGGTTTTAGGGTAATACTGTGAGCTTAATATATGGTTTTCCCCTTATGAGGTGTTTTATAGTTTTATGGGGACCCTGTTGTTGTTGCCATCTTTTTCTTTTGGCTTGTCTTCTGGGTAGGGGGTTACCGCATTTTTTTCTAGTCAGTCCTGCTTTGGCTGAGTTGCCCTGCCCTCTATGAAGGGGCTGGGCTCTGTGGAAACCATTTTTTTTAGGCTTTTGTTCTCTGGAGGTTTTGTTCTCTGGTGGCTTTTACTGGTTTTTCAGTGGGTTAGTGGAAAGTAAACTGACTGCACCCAGACTTCTGCCTCAGAGAGACATCTCAATCTCCTCCCTTCTAGGTGGTCCATAACACAGAGTCTCCCCCTCTGCAAACTCTGCTGAACACCGCAACCTCCCACAGATGGTACACACCCCAGCCACAGTCTCAGTGGTCGCCTGAGGACCCCTCTTGTGTCTGCACCCCTGTGCCACTCAAACCACAAGCAACATTGGTCCAGGTGAACCTGAACTCAAATGGCTATCATTGCCAGGGCTGTTGTCTGGGGTCCATGCCCATACCAGGTGCTCTCACAACCGGTGGTGGTGGCACAGGCCATGGATGGCTGCTGGCCAAGGGACTCTGACTAGAGCTCAAGCCATGTTCTCTCAGGTGTGTGCTGGGTGCACTCAGACCCTGCAGTCATGCAGGTCACAGAAGGCTGTGGGCCCAGAGACCACTGGCTGGTGCCCACACCAGGCTCTCTCAGGCATGAGCAGGAGTGTGCCCAGCCCAAGCAGTAGCACACCAGCAGAAAGCTGTGGGCTCAGGGACCACAGAATCAGAGCCCCTGCTGAACTCTCTGGTATGGGTTGTCACTGGCAATGACAGCCCTGGGACCGTGGTCTTAGGCCTGTGCTTGTCACTGCCCAATTCCACAACTTGCCCCTTATATCTTTTGCCTTTTTGGAGTGCTTTAAACTGGAATATAAGTTAATGCTTGTCCCCAAGCACAGGGCACTTTCTTATTGTGGCATTACTTTCCAATGAGTTTCTTCTGGTGGCTCCCTCCCCCTTTTGTTTTTCCTCAGATATCAGTTGGAGTGTTCCCACTCTGCTTTACCTCTCCACTGATGATATTTTGCCCCCGTAGAGATCCAGAAGTGTGTAATTTTATATCTCAGGATGATTTCATGGGTGTTCAGAGTGTTCTAGTAGATACTTAGCTCACTTCAGGGGACTGGTTGAAATAGGTTTTCTTGCTTCTCCATCTTGTCTCCAGGCCATCCAGCTTTGGTTTTCTTTTTCAACTTTTGTCTGCCTGTTTGGGGTCTTTTCTGGTTCCATACACATTTTAGGATTGTTTATTCCAGTTTTGTGAAAAATGCTGATGGTATTTTGATAGAGATTGCTTTGAATATTAGATTGCTTTGGGCAGCATCGACATTTTCACAATGTTTTTCTATATCTTTATGTGTTCTTCAATTTCTTTCATGAGTGTTCTGTTGTTTCTAGAGTACAGATCCTTGATCTCTTTGGTTAGGTTTATTACTTGGTATCCTGGTTGGTTTTTTTTTTTTTTTTTTTTGAGCAATTATAAATGGGATTCATCTCTTCTGCTTCATTTTTAGTGCATAGAAATGCAACTGATTCCTGTGTATTTTTTATCCTGCCACACTGCTGAATTGCTGTATTAGTTCTAAAGACTTTGGGTTGGAATTTTTGGAGTTTTTCACATAAATTATCATGTCATCTTGAGAGAGAGGGTTTGACCTATTTTTTGGCACATTGAGTGCTTTTTATTTTTTTCTTTTCTGATTGCTGAAACTAGGACTCTAATACTATGTTAAACAATAGTAGTGATAGTGGATATTCCTGTATTGTTCTTGACCTTAAGGGAAAAGCTCTCAGTTTTTCTCCATTGAGAATGATATTTGCTGTAGGCTTTTCATAGATATCTTTTATGATACTGAGGTATGTTCCCTCTATCCCTATACTTTGAAGAGTTTTTATCAAGAAAGGATGTACTTTGTCAATGCTTTTTCTGCATGAATTGAGAGGATCATGTGATTTTTGTCTTTTCTTTTACGAATGTGCTCTGTCACATATTGATTTGCAAATATTGAAACACCCTTGTAACTCAGGAATCAATCCCACTTGGTCATGGTGGATTATCCTTTTTATGTGCTGTTGGATCTTACTGGCTAGGATCTTGATGAGTATTTTGGCATTCATGTTCACCAGGGATATTGGTATGCAATTCTTTTTGATCGGGGTCTTTGGTTTTGGGGGATCAAGGTCATGTTGGCCTCATAGAATGAGTTTGGAGGTTGTCCTTCCATTTCTATTTACCGAAACAGCTTCAGTAGAATAAGTATTATTTCTTCTTTAAATGTTTGGTAGAATTCCCATAGGAAGTCATCTGGCCCTGAAATCTTGTCTTTTGGGAGGTGTTTGATTCTTGCTTCAATTTCCTTGCTGGTTATGGGTCTGTTCAGATTGCCTATTTCTTCCTGTTTCAGTCTTGGTAGTTTATAAGTTTCTAAGAATGCATCCATTTCTTCCAGATTGCCAGATTCGTTGGCATATACTTGTTCATAATATATTCTTAAAATTGTCTGTATTTCCTTAGTGTTAGTCGTGATACCTCCCCTTTCATTCATGATTTTATTAATTGGGTCCTTTCTCTTTTCTTTTGGATAAGTTTGGCCAGAAGTTTATTGATCCTTTTGTTTATTTATTTATTATTATTATTTTAAATTTCTTTTCAGTGTTGGTTTATTGATGTTATTAATTCTTTCAAGAACCAGCTTCTAGTTTCGTTGATGTATTTTACTGTTATTCTGGTTTCTATTTCATTGATTTCTGCTCTAATCTTTATTATTTTTCTTTTCCTACTCCGTTTAGGCTTTATTTGTTGTTCCTTCTCCTTGTCGTTTAGGCAAAAAATTACCTTGTGTACTGGGGATATTTCTAATTTTTTGAGAGATTTAGATGGCTATGCTATTCCCTCTAAGGACCATCTTTGCAGTATTCCATAGGTTTTGAACCAATGTGTTTTCATTTTCATTAGTTTCAATGAGTTAAGTTCTTCTTTAATTTCCTGGTTGACCAATTCTTTCTTCTCCTTAACCTCCAAGTGTTTGAGTTTCTTCCAAATTTCTTTTCTGATTGAGTTCCAGTTTCAAAGCACTGTGGTCTGAAAATATGCAGGGAATAATCTCAGTCTTTTGGTATCAGTGGAGACATGATTTGTGACCTGCATGTGATCTATTCTGGAGAAAATTCCATGTGCATTTGAGAAGAGTGAATACTCTATTGTTTTAGGATGGAACTTTCTGTATATATCTGTGAAATCCATCCAGTCTAGTGTTTCATTCAAAACCCTTCTTTCTTTGTTGTTCTTCTGCTTAGATGATCTGTCCATTGCTATGAGTGGAGTGTTGATGTCATCTGTTATTAATGTATTATTATTGATATGTTTCTTTACTTTGATTAGTAATTGGTTTATATAATTGACTCCTCCCTTGTTGGAGGTATAAATATTTATAGCTGTTAGATCTTCTCGTTGGACTGACCCTTTACCTATGACATAGTGTACCTCTACATCTCTTACTAAAGTCTTTTGTTTAAAATCTCATTTGTCTGTTATGGGGATTGCTACCACAGCTTTATTTTGAGGTCCATTAGCATAGTAAATTGTTCTCTACCCCCAAACTTTCAGTATAGAGGTGTCTAGGTCTAAAATCAGTCTCTTGTAGACAGCATATGGATGGCTTTTGCTTTTTTTTTTTTTTTTTAATCTTTTATCCAATATGACATCCTGTTTCTTTTGGTTGGAGCATTTTGCCCACTTACATTCAGAGTAACTATTAAAAGATATGTATATTGTCCCATTGTACTACTTCTATAGGACTATAGAAACGTCCCTGTTTCTATAGATTTTTTTTTTTGGTCTATGTGACTCTTGGCATCTCTTTGTTTACTATATCGCCCCTTTAATATTTCTTGCAGGGCTGGCTTTGTGGCCACATATTCTTTCAGTTTCTGTCTGTCCTGGAAGCTCTTTATCTTTTCTTACATTCTGAATGACAGCCTTACTGGATAAAGAATTCTCTGCTGCATTTTATTCTCATTTAGTATCCTAAGTATATCTTGCAAGTCCTTTCTGGCCTGCCAGGTTTGTGTGGATAGGTCTGATGTTTTTCTGATGGGGAATCTTCTCTCCCTAGCTGCTCTCAGGATAGCTTCTTTTTCTTTTAGGGTTGCAAGTTTCACTATTATATGTCACGATGTTGATCTATTTTTACTAGTATTTGAAGTGGTCTTCCCTGCCTCTTGGTCACAATTGCTTATTTCCTTCCCCAGATTAGGAAAGTTCTCAGCTATTATTTACTCAAGTATAAGTGAGAAAAATCTGCCTCCCCCCACCTTTTTGGCACCACAATAATTCTGACCGTGGTACATTTCAGGGTATCATTAATTTCTTGAAGTCTTTTTTCACAGTCTATTAGTTGTCTTTCTCTCCTTTCCATCAACCTGTTCTCTATATCACTTATTCTTTCTTCTGCCTCTTTGGCCATAACTATAGAGCATCCAATTTAGATTGCATCTCATTCATAACATTTTAAATTTCTGCCTGATTAGATTTCATTTCTTCTCTTAGAGAATCTGTATTGTCATTTATGCTTTTTTCAAGCCTAGCTATTAACATTATAATTGGTATCCTGAATTCCAACTCTGACACCTTAATTATATCTATATTCATTATCTATGTCTTAGAGGACATTGCCTTTGGGTCATTCTTTTGTTGTGAATTCCTCCTTCTAGTCCTTTTGCCCAGAGAAGGATTGGTGAGCAAATGAACAGAGTCCAAAATATCAACCATGACTGAAGCAAAATACACCCTAGAAAAATCCAAAGTGGTCAGAAACCACCACAGAAAGGGAAACAAAACTGAAATTAAACAAAACAATTAAAAAAGGAGATGGAGGAAGAGATACTATAATCTTACTGGGTGGACAAAACAGGGTGACCCCCTGTTTCCTGATGGAATTTTGGTCTATGTGTTAGAAGACACTACATCTCACAATTGCAAAGAAATCAATATATATTATATTTTGTATGTATTATATATAAATATATATGTAATTGAGTAAAGCGAAAAAAATACTTAAATGAAGCATATAAATATGCTTAAAATATGCATAAAATATTTTCACATCTACATATAAAATGTAGATGTAAAAAATAAAAATTAAAGACTTAAAAAACATAAGTTGGTAAAATAGGAATGTAGTTGAAATGAGAGAGAGGTAAAAAAGAAGAAATGGAATATTTTTTTAAATTGTAGGACTCTTGAATTTTTTATTGATTTTTCCTATTTTATACAACTGATTAAATGAACATCTTTAGAGCTAATTTCTTTCCACATTCATGACCTTTTCTTGAGCTCCCTAGATGTGGAATTTCTGGAACAGGTTGCTCAATTTTTTTTTAATTTAATTTTTTTTTTTAAGAAATGGAAAATTTTAAACTGAAGGATAAATGAGTTGTGAGAAAACAACTGCAGCTCAATATACTATTTTCCCCTGGCTGTAGGGTTTTACAGTCTTGTGGCATCCGCAAAGTTGTAGTCCACCTGTTCTTCCAGTCTGGCTTTTGCGGGAGGGCCCTACTATGCTGCTTCTCAGGTATCTTTGCCTGGGCAGATTTGCCCCACCCCTTGTCAGGGGTGGGCTTAACATAAGCTGGTGCTTTGTGTGGCCTTTTTTCCCCTGGAGGCTGTCCATGCCTCTTCAGAGGATCAGAGCAAAAATGACCAAGCCCAGTTCTCTACCTAGCACTGAGATATCAAGGTCCCCAATCTTCAATAAACTCTCTGGGACAAACAATTTTCACCTTATGTGTACCATAATGTGTACCAACTCCACTGACTCTTGCAGTCATACCCACTGAAATCCTCCCAGTGGTGGGGGAGGGGAGTCCCAGGGATATGTGAAAGTCACGTCACCGCCCTTTGCGTCCTTGCAACTGCAAATTGTTGCAGGCTTGAGCATGCACCCTATTCTGTTGCTCCCAGGTCATGTCTGGGTACCACCCTTCTGTCCTTTCCAGGGTCACCACCACCATGAGAGTCATTGCCTGTTCATGGGCACAGCCCTTTCATCCCTCCCAGGTGATGGTAAGAAGATGGCCCACATGGTCCAGTCCTTTTCAGAGTGATCAGGCAAGAAGCAGTCACCTGAATGGCCTGGCACATGGTTTATGGCCATCCCAACTGAGATTTCCCATTTCCATTGTTTGTGCACTCTTATCAGTTCGGGAACCAGTTTTTTTCTGTGTTTTCTGGGATCCTGAGACCACAGTAAGCCACCTAGAATTCTGCCCTGTTCATCCCTGAGCCTCTTTCAGAAAGGAATGTCTATTTGTGGAGTCATTTTCTAAGGGTTCTGATTTTCTGCTTCACTGTTATATCATTTTCCAATAGCCAGCTTATGTAGGCTCCTTCTCTTCCTCTGTTTATCTTCTGACCTCTCCCTGCAGTTTCTTCACTCCATACCTCCTACCTTGCAAAAATCAGTCACTTTACTACTTGTAGAATTCCAGATATATTTTCTTAGACCTCAGGCTGATTTCATGAATGTTCAGAATGGCTTGATAGATACCCAGCTAAATGCAAGGAACCAGATGAAATGAGGTCCCCTATTCCTCCACCATCTTGCCTCTCTCCCGCCCTATGTCTTTTGATGGGAGCATTTCATCTATTTACATTCAAAGTAGTTATTGATGGGTACAAGTGGCAATATTCTTATTGCTACTTCATTACTTGTTTTATGTTTGTTTTTATAGTTCTCTGTTCCTTTTTTCTCTTGCTCTCTTCTCTCATGATTTGTTGGCTTTCTTTAGTTGATACACTTGGATTCCTTACTCTTTATTTTTTTGTATATTTACTACAGATTTTTTATTTGGGTTACCATTAGGTTTATATATAACACCTTATATGCATAGCAGTCTATATTAAGTCGAGGGTCACTTAAGTTTGAACCCTTAAGTTTGAACTCTAAAAATCACAAAATTTTTACTCTCCACACCCCACATTTTATGTATATGTTGTCATACATAACATCCTTTTATTTTGTAAGACCCTTGATGGATTTTTGTGGATATAATTTATTTTACTGCTTTTGTGCTTTAACCTCTGTACTGTTTCTTTAAGTGATTAATCTACTATTTTAAAATATTTTTATGTACCTGCAAAAGTTCTTCCTTTCCTAATTTTTTTACTCTTGTTTATGGCCTTTTCTTTCCACTCAAGTAATTCCCTTTAACATTTTTTTGTAAGACTGGTTTAGTGATGTTGAACTCCTTTAACTTTTCTTTATGTGAAAATTCTTTCTCTCCTTCTGTTCTGAATGACATACTTGCTGGATACTGTAGTCTTGATTTCAGGTTCTTTTTCTTTCAGCAACTTAAATATATCATGCCAATTTCTTCTGGCCTGTGAAGTTTCTGGTGAAAAATCAGCTGGTAGCCTTATGGTATGTCCCTTTTATGCAATCACTTATTTTTCTTGCTGCCTTTAAATTTCTCTCTTTGTCACTACTTTTTTGGCATTTTTATTATTAGGTGTCTTGGTGTGGATCTCCTTGAGTTGATTTTGTTAGGGACTTTCTGTGCCTCTTGGATCCAGATGTCTGTTTCCTTCCCTAGATTAGGGGATCTTTCAGTTATTATTTCTTCAAATAAATTTTTGCCTCATTTTCTCTCTATTCTCCTTCTCGGATCCATAAAATTATTTTCTTTTTAAGTTTTATCTATTTATTTGACAGAGAGAGATAAGTGAGGAAGGGAAAACAGGCAAGGGGAGTGGGAGAGAGAAAAGGAGGCTTCCAGCAGAGCCTGATATGGGGCTTGATCCCAGGACCCTGGAATAATGAACTGAATGGAAGGAAGATGCTTAACGCTGAGCCCCCCAGGCACCCCTGGGATCCCTAAATTCAAATGATACTATGTTTGATTATGTCACTAAGTTCCCTTAACCTAGGGTCATTTTTTACTATTCTTTTTTTTCTTGTTCAGCTTGAATGCTCTCCAGTACTCTCTTCCAGATCATTGCTTCATTCTTCCACCTCCTCTAATCTGCCATTGATTCTCTCTTGTGTTTTAATCTCAATTATTGATTTCTTTATCTTTGATTTTAAAATTTTCTTTCTTTATTGAAGGTCTCACTGAGATTCTCTGCTCTTTTCTCAAGTCTAGTGAGTATCTTTATGACCATTACTTGAATTCTTTATCAGGCGTATTGCTTATCTCCATTTTATTGATCTCTTTCACTGTGAATCTGTCCTCATCTTTCCTTCATTTGGAATATATTTTTCTGTGTCATCACTTTCTTTCTCTGTGTTTGTTTCTATGCATTAGGAAAATTTTCTATGTCTTCTGATATAAAAATAGTGGCCTTATGAATAAGAAGGCTTTGTCCTTCTTTTAAATGTGCCATTAATTTTCAAAACTGTCATAAAAATATATGGTGGGAGAAGAGGAAATAATGGTGGGGTTCCCCTCCATTATTTAGCCTTTTTCATCTATATTGTGGCTGCAGATAGTGTAAAAATTAAGTTTGAGATAACTTTGAATTTTAATTTTTATATATCTTACTTCTGGTGTAATGTAAAGCTATATATTTAAATATTAAGGTAAATTATAAATTTTCTGCTTAATAATAAATATTCTCATCTATGATATCACAAATCTTTAAACTTTGATAGTTACACAATATCTACTTAATTATTATTGATATCTATTGTTAAAATGGTGACTCATTGTTCATAGAATTATCTTTATCTTAGGCAAGAGAATAAATACTTGCTAGCCTTCTGCAAACAAGCAATATTTCCAACTATTCAAAACAAGAGAAAACTTAAAGTGCATGATAAAAAGTTCTTGATCGACCTGAATAGGATTTAAAAATTGAAGAGCAATTAGTTCTACATGAGAGAAGCTTTGACTCAAAAGCCACTTCTCATGATTCTTTCAGTTTACAACAAATCAGCATAAATCTTAATAAGCTTATAACTAATGATACTCTTTATTCATCTACAGTACAGATACCAAAGATAGAGTATGGGGAGAAAAAAATTAAGCATTAATATTAAAGCAGATTTAAGAATTTGGAGTATGGAAGCAAGTTTCCTCATATGGAATTTATCCATGGGGCAATGATTGTAGTGAGGAAGCTCTGAAGTCTCCCAGGAAGACTGGACCATGGGCAGAAAATACTCCAGACACAGACTTTTTTGGGGACTCAAGTGATTCTGAAAAATCTTACAATCAATGTGGAGAAGGGAGACTAAGAGAATCTATGATGTCTTTAAAGTCAATGTACCTCACCAGCTGAATGAAACAATTGCAGTAACATCCAGATTTGGTGGAAAACAGATTTAAGAGCAAGCTTCAATAGGTAAAAGAAACTATTTCTCTGTGTCCAGATGTGTGAATGTTTGGGTTTACATACATCTTTGGTATCTATCTGCATTTATATATGTTGCCATGAAAATATATAGCAAATGAGTCAAGTATGTTTTAGTGGTCCTGAAAATTCAGTGTTTTCAACCTGACATTGATTTCGATTATTCGTTTATAATATGTCCTGTGATTTTGGCCTCATGTTCTAAGTTCTATAAGTCTGCCCACTCCTGATTCAGAGCTATTTCCCTTGTGGGTTTTTTTTTTTTTTTTTTTAATGTTCCATTTTGCAGCTGTTAACAACTCTCACATGGCAGCTCTAGGTGGCTGGTGGGCATCCAGACAAGTCTTGCCTTGAATGTAGCAGATAGAAGAGGTTCTGTTTGACACATTTTGGGCATGAATAACTGTCTATGATAGTTGAGACAAAAATGAAATTTTAAATGATTTGTCATAGTTAAGACAATTTTTTCCATAGGGTTAGAAATATTGATTTCCTCTTAGTTTTTCTATGCACAATTCTCAAACTTTGTGCAAAAACACATTTGGTGTTTCTCTGTGTTTTTGATCATAAATAAAAGCATAGCCAGACTCCTGCTTACGGAGGTAAAAGTGGTATGTAAAAGAGAGATCTGGTAAACAGGTTTTTCCCTGTTGTGTCAGAATTAGTAACCTCCCTCTTTAAAGGTTTCAGACATGGGCCATTGTAACCCACAAAAAGGTTGGGGGGGCATGGTTTACACCTGGATAACAACATATCATCAAAATGATCTCAATCAGGTTTAATGTGAGACAAAAGAAATGCGAACTACTATGTTAGGAACAACTCCCAAGTTATGTCCCCCACCTGGTCACCATGACCTCAGTGAGGCTGTGGGATTTTGAGGGTGATCGTGCTGATGGTGAAGACAAATTTTTCTTCCTAAATTTAAGGAATAGGAGTAGGAATGAGGAGAGCAAAAAAAGGGGGGGGGCAGGTCCAGCCTGGCTCTGTTCTGAAGTGTGCTTTCTGACTCTCCTTGAAAGAGTTGCACAGTGTCTGAACAGGTATTTCCCCCCATCCCTCCCTTTCCCTCCTGAAAAGATCTCTCCTTGTCACGTGCCCTTCCCACTGAGTCACTTCCAAAATCATTCTTCCTTTTCACTTTCACTTTTTCCAGAGTTGGTTTTACCTCTGATCTTACTCTTCCTGCCCTCAATTCTTCTATTCAGCTCACCTGAGATCACTTTCTTTCTCTTTTTGTCCCTCATTTCTGTTCTCTATTTCTCCCATTTAGAGCCCCTTCTGCTTACCATGCCACATGCTCACTTCCTTTACCCTCAACTCCACTCTCCCCTCATTTAACTTGCCCTGAGTTTACCTCCCCATATCCTCCTCACTGTTTCTTCTCCTCCTCTTACTTCACACTCATCTTCTTTGTCTTTAGTTCACTCTCCTCCAAAATGTTCACCTCCCATCTGTGTGATTCTCCTTTTCCCTTTTGCCTCAGTTTACCTCCCTACCCTGTCGCCAGTTATCTCCTTCCTCTGCTGAGATGGCCATCCCTCTAAACGTATGTCCTCCCAATATCTCCAACCCCTGCTCCAAGTTCGCTCCTCTTAACTCTCTCCACTCCTCCCATAGCTCACTTTCTCGCCCTTCTTTTCAGTCTTCTTCCTCACACCTGCTCCCACTTGCCCTCCATTCAATTTTCCTCTTCAGTATCCCCTCAGCTTTTCCTTCTTCCCTCAGTTTCCCTCCTGGGTCCTTTCCTTCCCTTGGGCCACTTCTCTCCTCAGTTCCTGTCCTTCTCTGTCTTCCACCTCCCTAGTATATGATCCCTCTTCTCTCCTTCACCATCTCATCCCCTCCCCATCCTGAGCTCCCTTCTTTCCCCTGTTTCTGGCCTCTTTCTCCAGAAAGTAAGTCCATCTGCTCTCATTTCACCTCCCCCATTCAGGTCACCACAGGTTAGCTCATTCCTCTCTCCTGAGGTTTCCCTTGGTATCTCCTCAGAGGCCCTAAGTGCCCTGCCACATAGCCATCAGCCCTGTCATTGCATCTCTCCCCAGACTTCCCACCATTGGGCATGTGGGCAGAGATGTACTCTCATCCCTGAGTCTTCCCTTCCTCCAACAGAACTCACCTCAACTCCAAACATCCATCCTTTCACTAGCACCACTTGGTCATTTCTGTCCTCTGGGCTGACACTATGTAGTGAGTACAAACCTTTAATAAATAAAGTGTAATAAATATATGAATAAATAAATAATATATATAGTAAGAGCAAACTCCTACTAAGTGAAAAACAGAAACAAGTTGCAAACTAACCACATAGCAAATGAGCCTAAACCATATGCGTGTAGTGATAACAAACTAACCTCGTAGTATAACAAGTAAGCCTAGACCATATGCGTGTAGTGGTAACAAACTAACCTCGTAGTATAACAAGTAAGCCTAAACCATATGCGTGCAGTGATAAGATTAGCGTGGAGCAAAAAGTTGTAAACATTTTTTTTTACTTATGCGAAATATTGTAAAGACCAAAAAATGTTTTTGACATGTGTGTGTTTTTGATGTGCAAGCATGAGAAAAAATAAGTGATGTAATGTGTTTTCGAAGGAGACTTAGCACAGTATATAAAAGAGGCATCGGGTTGGACTAAGGTGAAGCGAGTTCCCTGTCGGGAGGACATCATCGCCGGTGTTACTGACGCCCCGACAGCTTCGTTGCAGTGACCTCTCTGTCTAGATTGTGAGGCGACGTCTCCTTCTCCGTGACAATTTCAGCGGACCATGACCAGACCACGATAGTGGTGCGGACCTCGTCCCAATAAAGATCAAGTGAGTTACATCATATCCATCTCTCTATCTCTTCTTTACACGTCGCGACCTCCTGGCGGGACGCAGGGGTTTTGCTCATGTCACACTACAAGGACCTTCAACTCCACTTGCCAGGTTTCTCAGAGATCTAGGCCCCTGGTCTAGTTGGATCATGGGGCACAACACCAGTCGAAGATTTGGCAGGAGAGGTTTCAGCCCTTGCCTTAGTCCCTGGGCAACATCTAGAGCCAGAACAACAGGCAGTTCTGCCCTTCCAGCTCATAGAAAGCTCCTGGATGTTGTTCCTGAAGATTCTGAGATGGACCTGGAGAGGGCAGAAGTTCATACCATGACTACAACTGCAACTGCCCCCCAGAACAATGTATTACTTAAACTATAACCCTCAGATGATTTTACTAGTTACCAAGCACATTTAGATACGGCGTTAGGAAAAACACACACTGGCAACAGGTCTGTGGGGGAAAGGATGATATACGACCTTGAAACTGAGCAGTTGGGAATGCCCAGCCAGCTCAGGGCAGAACGCCACCCGCTTCCCTTTTCCATTGTCTCTCCTTTCTCTTCCCAAATGCGCCCCTTGTTAGTTAGATGAGTCCTTTGAATGTGCTTGGTTAACTATAAACTTTACCCTCCTTCTTGTTTGTCCACAAGATATGTGACAGTTTCTCTGTTGGTTATTGTTTCTATCTAATAAAGATGAGACTGTGGAGTTGCTTGGTGCAGCAGTCTTTTCGACCGTTGTCCCCTGCTCCCTTTCTCTTGCAGCTGACTTGTTTGTGCCTAGTTCTCCCGTTCGCCAACTGGAAGCGGCATACAATCACACCAGGCAGGTCCTGAGTTATCTACCTATCTGTCTCCTCAGTCAGGGCCACAGGTTGGATTCATACCACAGCAGATCACAAGATAAATCTTCACCCAGATAAAGTTCCCTAACCTGCCAGTCACCTTACAATAACTTATCATTAACTTTTCTTATCAATACTTAATGCAGTGCTCCTGTAGCAGTATGAAAGTTCTCACATAAGGGGTCTTCCTGTTTTGTCCACAAGCAGTGAGCAATGTATCAACCTTTGCCAGACTATCACTCCTCCCTGAGATACACACTGAACAGATCAGTGAAGAACAGGCAAACTCCGAGAAGGCCAAGTGTGACATGTTCTTTAACATAATGGGAAGTACATTTTAAATAAGTCCCATTAAGGCAGTTTATTTTATAAGGATTTCTCTGTGAAGTGGAACACCCTGATTTTAATCTTCCTATTCCCCACGAAAACCCCCAAAATGTCACATGAGGTCCCCTGCCACAGGAGACCCTCTCAGGCTCCATCCACCCTGGTTCTTTCACCCACATTCCCTCTCCCCTGCTCCCCAACCTACTGAATTTACTGTCTGTATCCTTCAAGGCAGCCCTTCTATCACATAACCACATATGCCATTTCACTGCTCTGTAGATTTAGACTGTCCACATCCTGCCACTGTAGGACTTGGACCAGCTTCCCTGTCTGTTTATATCAATTAAAAAAGGAGGGAGGAGGGAAATGCTCCCAGGGGATCAACTAGGCTACCTTGTGCTCTCCCCAAATAGGGAGAAATACCAAAGCCATGGGCTCACCCCCAGACCAATTAAATTAACACATCCCAGAATGAAGCTGAGCCATTGCCAATTTTTAAATCTCTGCAAGGGATTCTGCCATACATCCAAAGTGGGCAAAGACTAAGTTTGTATAAGAGGGGTCTTTGCATCTCAGGAAGAGACAGGGCTATGATTAGGCAGATTCATAAGGTGTCAACAATTGTTAACAAGGGCAAAAGCTAGTGGTTAGGGGCTAGACTCTGGGGACAGCCCCCATGGGTTCTACTCCCACTGTTTGTGTGGACTTGTTATTGGACAATTCTTTCTGTATCTTTCTTTGAGTGTCCTTACTTCCAAAATAGAGATAAGATTAGTACCACTATTTTAGAATTGTTAATGAGAATTAATGAATATATACTGTAAATTTAATTTTTTGTAGGCACTCAGTATTTCATGAACGTGTGGGAATAAAAATAATCTATGATTTTCCATGAACTAACTTGACGGTTGGGTACAACACTTGTCATCATCTCATTTTTATGGTGAAATGCTTCATAGCCAGTTTATAAAATATTTTCAGGTGACATTATTTATTAGTAGTCTTATCTGCTAAAACAGTAAATAATTTTCCCAGATGCTTTCTGAATTAATTTTAGCGGTAGCCGCTGGACCAAACCAACTCCAAGTGCCCTCTGGTGGCTAAAGTAAGAACTGCCTCTTTCTTCCCTCCAGAGTTTCGAGTGGTGGGGAGCAGGGCCTGGGTCCCTGTTGCAGAGGCCTCCCCAGGAATAAAGCAGAAGTTGCCTGCTGGAAGGAGCTTGAGCTCACATCCCAGTAGAATTTACCTACGCGTGTCAGGTAGATTAGTGCCGAGAAGAAATGATAAAGTAAAAAGGGACTGGCTTCAGGGCAGCCATTCCTGGGTCATTTCATTCTGCATCTGGGAAAATGAAAGCCACTTCGAGGGAACAATTCCAACGCAAAAATGTGAGATAATATGTGTGTTGTTGATTTAATTTTTATTTTAATTTCAAGGACTCTTCAGGATGTTACCAACCTGTTCAAACACAAACCTGTGCCCACTTCCCACCTAAAGCTTTGAGGGCTTCATCCCTCTCTGACACTTCATCCCACCACCTCAGCTCCTTTCCCTGCACCAGCCATGACCACAATGTGATTAAGGTGCTGAATCTGCCTACCCACTCCCACCCCCCATCCTTGATTCCTTACCTGCCATCACTTTCTCACCTCCTGGAGCCCCATTTTGCCTCAGGTTTTCAGGGGGTGTCCCTTCTCTGGCCCCACCCTGGCTCTCCTTTTGTCTCAGTCTCTTTACCTCCATGTTCATGGTCTCTGTTCCTCTGGGCTGAGTTTGCTCTGTACAGACAGCATGGCCTTCTATGGCCCCCACACCCACCGGTGCATAGATGATCTTGTTCCTCCATATTCCTCTTATCCTCCCTTAACATTGCATTTAGGTCTCCCCTGGGTGCCCGGCTTGGTCTCCTCCCACCTCTTTCCTAAGTCCCTTCTCCCTGGTGAGATTCACCCCAACCCCTCTGCCACACCCCTCCTGTGAGATAAGATCTCTTGCCTGCATTCATGCCTGGTCCTCCCAGGCCTTTGTCAGCATTCATGCAGCTCTGCCTTCAGCTTCAGCTCACCTTCCGGTGGTCCTCTGCCCCACCTTCCTCAGGCCTTGTCTTGGGTCTCCAATCCCCTTCCACTGAGTCAGAGATGTCCCTGTCTCCAGTTTAGCTCACTGGAGTCATCTTCTTGACCTGTTTCCCTTCCCTCAAATTGGCCTCAGTTCTTTGTTCCCATAGGAACATTCACCCTCCCCATAGTCTCCCTTCACTTAGGATGGCCCCTTGACCCTTAGGATGCCATGCCCGTGAACCCTGAGCCCTGACTACTATCACACCATCCTTCAAAACTCAGAGAAGCTCCCTCCAGTTTCCTTTCCCCAAACCAAACTCCCTAGGGCCTGTGATGTTACCCACATAAATCTCAGACTTGCTTACCTCTCATTTGAAATGCCCAAAGCCTTGGCCTATATAAGAATGGCCACATTCTTCCTTGCAGTGTCCAAGAATCATGGTCTGAATCTTTGAGGTGGCTTTTTAGGCTGTACCTTGCCTCAGGGCACCAATTCAGGGCCACTCCTCCTCACTGCTATAAGGAAGAGCCCTTGGTAGTTGCCCTGGCAGCCTCCTCCTGGACCAGGAGAGAGCAAAAGTTCATCTCATGATCTCCTTCCAAACTCTTATTGAGGGCCAGTCCTAAAAGATACTCCAGACAAGCTCCCCAGAAAGGATCTGTCTCCCTGACATATCAGGGGAAATCCCAGCATCTGATGGCCCCCCAAGCACCTTGATCACCATCCAGTAAATCACAGTCATGATTGTGTGTGTGTGTGTGTGTGTGTGTGTTGAAATAATTATAGAACTTATAGAAAATTTTCAATAGCAGTATAATGAATTCCTGCTAATTCCTTTACTTGGGTTACCGAGTGGTTGTGGTTTTACCACATTCCACTCACTGTCCCCCTCCTCCATTGCCACCCTTGCGATGCTCTCCCCTCAGTCTTGGTCACTAGCCTCTTGGTGGATGAAAGGACAGGACCACAAGACATTCTTTTCCTCCAACAATTAGGGACTCTACTACTTCAGGGCAAATTCTGTTCTCCTATGCACCTTTACCGCCATGCACACACATACACAATACAAATGTGCCCTGGCTCCACAATAACTGGGCCTCACATCTAACCCACCCCGCCTGTGTAAGTCCACTGGGACTTTCAGCTCAAGCATATGAATTTTCCTTATTGAAAATGTGTTTAAAAATTTGTGAACACAGATTCAGGTCTGTAGAATAAAATGGTATCCATGTTTTTATATTCATATATACATTCATATATATTTTTTTCATTCATATATTTTTAAATTTTCTTTTCAGTGTTCCAGAATTCATTGCTTATGTACCACATATTGCTCCATGCAATACATGCCCTCCATAATACCCACCACCAGGCTCACCCAACCTCCCACCCCTGTCCCTCCGAAACCCTCAGATTATTTTTCAGAGTCCACAGTCTCATGGTTCAATCCCCCTCCAATTTTTCCCAACTCCCTTCTCCTCTCCATTTCCTCATGTCCTCTGTGTTATTCCTTATGCTTCACAAATAAGTGAAACCATCTGATAATTGACTTTCTTTGCTTGACTTATTTCACCCAGCATAATCTTTCCATCTCAGAGAGAAGCCTCAATCTGTTCCCCTCTGGGTGCTTCAGAACACATAAATTCCCCCTCTGCCATTGGCAGAGCACATCCCCAGTTATGGTCTCTAGGGTCCCAGGAACTCCCGCTTGTACCCAAAACCAACCATGAGAGATACTAGCTGCAGCTGTCTGGGCAGGTCCAGACCACCAGAGAGGTCCCAACCAGAGATAGCAAACTGAGATTTTTCATGTTGGCCTAGGCTGAGAGTGTTCAGAATTCCTGGTCCTAGAGAGCACTGGCTGGCGCCTGCACGGATCTCTCTCAGGGGAGGGTATGGGGCGCGACTCAGACCTGGTCATGCAGGGCACATGCAGAGAACAAAAGGCTATGGTTGTAGGGAGCACCGGCTGGTGTCCACACCAGACCCCCTCATGGTCACTGCCACCAGACGTTCTCAGGCACACCTGCAGCTCAGGGACCTAGACCTGGCTTCTTCACTGTGTTCTCTGGTTCCCTGCCATCGGTGGCCATCCTGGGTCCCTGGCCATAAGTCTCTGTCCCTAACTGCCCAGTTCCACCAATTTTCCCTTAAGATCTTTTGCTCTTCTTGAGTGCTTTCAACCAAACTCCAAGTTAATGCTGGTCCCCAGTCACAGGGCACTCTCATATTGGGATATTACTTTCCAATGGGTCGCTTCTGGTGGCTCCCTCCCCCTTTTGTTTATCTTCTTGTATCAGTCCGATGTTCCCACTCCACTTCACCTGCTGACTGGCATCTTCTGCCCCTGTACAGATCCAGAAATGTATAATTCTAATCTCAGGCTGATTTCATGGGTGATCAGAGTTCTTTGGTAGATAATCAGCTGACTTTAGGGGACAGGTTGAAATAGCACCTCCTACTTCTCTGCCATCTTGTCTACTCCCCTTCAGCAATATCTAGAATGGAACTTCCAAGGTACGTCTTCCATCATGAAGACAGACATTATTTCCAAACTAAGTTTGGAAGCCAGAGAGAGCATGCCTTGTGCTTAGGGATAAGAGGCAACACTATAGAGAGTGTTGGTTAACAAAAACGGTATCCATCTGGAAGACAGAAGCATTTTATTTTATTATTTTTTTAACATCTTTTCAGTGTAACAGTATTCATTGTTTTTGCACCACACCCAGTACTCCATGCAATACGTACCCTCCCCAATACCCACCACCTGGTTCCCCCAAACTCCCCACCCCCGCCACTTCAAAACCCTCAGGTTGTTTTTCAGTGTCCATAGTTTCTCATGGTTCTCCTCACTTTCCAATTTCCCTCAACTCCCTTCTCCTCTCCATCTCCCCATGTCCTCCATGTTATTTGTTATGCTCCACAAATAAGTGAAACCATATGATAATTGACTCTCTCTGCTTGACTTATTTCACTCAGCATAATCTCTTCAAGCCCCGTCCATGTTGCTACAAAAGTTGGGTATTCATCCTTTCTGATGGAGGCATAATACTCCATAGTGTATATGGACCACATCTTCCTTATCCATTCGTCTGTTGAAGGGCATCTTGGTTCTTTCCAGTTTGATGACTGTGGCCATTGCTGCTATAAACATTGGGGTACAGAGGGCCTTTCTTTTCACTACATCTGTATCTTTGGGGTAAATACCCAGCAGTGCAATAGCAGGGTCATAGGGAAGCTCTATTTTTAATTTCTTAAGGAATCTCCACACTGTTCTCCAAAGTGGTTGCACCAACTTGCATTCCCACCAAGAGTGGAAGAGGGTTCCCCTTTCTCCACATCCTCTCCAACACACATTGTTTCCTGTCTTGCTAATTTTGGCCATTCTAATTGGTGTAAGGTGGTATCTCAATGTGGTTTTGATTTGAATCTCCCTGATGACTAGTGATGATGAACATTTTTTCATGTGTCTGATAGCCATTTGTATGTCTTCATTGGAAAAGTGTCTGTGCATGACTTTGGCCCATTTTTTGACACGATTATCTGTTTTGCATGTGTTGAGTTTGAGAAGTTCTTTATAGATCCTTAATATCACCCTTTTGTCTGTACTGTCATTTGCAAATCTCTTGCCCAATTCCGTGGAGTACCTCTTTGTTTTGTTGACTGTTTCCTTTGCTGAGCAGAAGGTTTTGATCTTGATGAAGTCCCAAACATTCATTTTCGCTTTTGTTTTCTTTGCCTTTAGAGATAGATATATCTTGAAAGAAGTTGCTGTCGCTGATTTCAAAGAGGTTGCTGCCTCTGTTCTCCTCTAGGATTCTGATGGATTCCTGTCTCATTTGAGGTCTTTTATCCATTTTGAGTTTATCTTTGTGTACAGTGTAAGAGAATGGTCGAGTTTCATTCTTCTACATATAGCTGTCCAGTTTTCCCAGCACCATTTATTGAAGAGACTGTCTTTTTTCCACTGTATATTTTTTCCTGCTTTGTTGAAGATTATTTGACCATTGAGTTGAGGGTCCATATCTGGGCTCTCTACTCTGTTCCACTGGTGGATGTTTCTGATTTTATGCCAGTACCATGCTGTCTTGGTGATCACAGCTTTGTAGTAAAGCTTGAAATCAGGTAACGTGATGCCCACAGTTTTAATTTTGTTTTTCAACATTTCCTTAGTGATTTGGGGTCTCTTATGATTCCATACAAACTTTTGGATTATTTGCTCCAGCTCTTTGAAAAATACCGGTGGAATTTTGGTCAGAATGGCATTAAAAGTATAGATTGCTCCAGGCAGTATAGACATTTTAACAATATTTATTCTTCTGATCCAAGAGCATGGAACGGTCTTCTATCTTTTTGTGTCTCCTTCGATTTCTTTCATGAGTATTCTGTAGTTCCTCGAGTACAGTTCCTTTACCTCTTTTGTTAGGTTTATTCCCAGTTATCTTACTGTTCTTAGAGCTATAGTAAATGGAA
Organism: Mustela nivalis; assembly: GCF_964662115.1. Lineage (NCBI taxonomy): Eukaryota > Metazoa > Chordata > Mammalia > Carnivora > Mustelidae > Mustela > Mustela nivalis. Next base: position 88,673,371 of record NC_139027.1, read on the forward strand.
TCGATTCTCTAATTTTCCTTTCTGTATTTTCATTGTTAGTGTATAAGAAAGCCACTGATTTCTGTACATTGACTTTGTGTCCGGCCACGTTGCTGAATTGCTGTATGAGTTTTAGTAGTTTGG